>NC_066611.1:722500-3122500 GCF_025231255.1 Drosophila biarmipes | reverse complement strand
GTGTGCGTTGCACATTGCTAGTTGGTCGCTGCTGCTGGCTGGTTGCACATGGAACGTTGCACGCCGCACGATGCCCGGCGGCCTGGCGGCCTTTCAATAAACCGGCCATAAAAATAAGGAGCTGCCGGGAGCGGTTCGATGCCTCTGGCTTTGTTTTCGCACTTAATGCCGCCGCCGCAGCGCGCCGAGCGTGACGGTAAATAAAGTGAAGTGGCCTGGAAGCGACGCACTGCAGCAGCAGCAGCAGCAGCAGCAGCAGCAGCAGCAGCAGCAGCGTCCAGTGGCATCCACTTTGCTGCTGAGCCAAGCACTGGCCCTGTTGCCAAGTCCAAGTTGCCAAGTTTGCGCCGTCCAGTTGGCTTTCCTTTTTGGGCCCCTTGCAGTCGGTGGCAGGCGGGTACATTAGGTGAATCGGAAATACCCCTAAAAACGGGGAATTAAAGTGTTATATGTTAAGTCTGGAAAACAACACTTTAGTTTTGAGCTCGTTCAACTAACAATTAGCTTCCATGCACTTGCACCGAACTTTTTTGGGATTTTAACATGAAATTGGGTTTCAAGCACCCGCTTTTGCACCACAGGCCTTGAAGCAGATTAAAAAACTTGAACTGTGTGAACTGTTTAATCTTATTCATTAGTGTTTTTACTGGCTTTTATAAGAACAAAACACTAAATTTGTGTTGGCCTAAGCACTTTCCACCTATATTTATGGCTGTTTTATGGGCGTAAATTCCCATGAAAAACGATTAGAAGTGCGGACAGCGTGAAAGGATTAAACATTCAAATTAGCTCCTAAGGCCTGATAATTAAATATATGCAAACAAATCGACGGGCCACGCATGGAATTCACTTTTTATGGCTGTTATTGTTGCCATTTATTTGATTACATCATAAATTGTGCTTTAAATCGGACCGCCCCCACCCCAAATGTCCGTTTGGGCGGGCCTCTGCAAAAGAAGGGGCCGACTGGAGGTCGGGTCGCCTGCCAACGCTTGTTTACGGATTTGTGGGCCAGAAGTGCTTAATTGCCTGAAACAAGGCCCGAACCAGTTGACCATGCCCATGCCCATGTGCAACGTGCAGTGTGCAGTGTGCAGTGTGCAACGCGCAGCGCCCCCGAATGTGGCCAGTCGAATTTGGCCAAAATTGCCATCGGTCGTCGTCGCAGCTTAATTGCTTTTTGGACCGCCCTGCTGCACCGAGCCTTGGCTTTAATGAGACGGCGGCGACGGCTTTGGCTCTGTGGACCGCAGTGCGTATGCGTAATTAACACAGAAATCAAACTCGGCTCTGACTCGACGGCGCGCTGTGCAGGTGGGAATACGAAAAGTATTCGGGAACAACAGCGGGCGAGTTGCGAGCCTGGCACGGCGGCCCCAGCCAGAAACGGCCTCGGGGCATGTCGGTGGGAGACACCGCCCACGCCGCACACGGGCGTACCCCAGATACACAAATACCCACATGTGTGCCGGCGGAGCAACAAGCAGGCCCACCCGCGCACCTCGGGCATGGGTACCCATGAAATACCGCTCCTTAGCCCGCGGCTGGAGGGGGTTTTCCAGAATTTTTCGGTTTAATTGATAATGGAAAGACACACATGGAGCGGAGCTACACTCGTACGATTTTTGCCCACGAACTAGGGAAATCAATATTTCTAAAGTTAAGCTAAACTAAAATAATAAAAGTTTGCCTTTAATAAAATAAACATTTTTTAAGGTTTCTTTTTTTATAAATGTCAAAGATTTGGTAAACATAATATAATATTTGATCGATTAGGTGGCAAAATCGATATATATTGCTTAAGAAATGTGTGAAAAGAAATTTCAAAATGCATAAAATTTCGAATTTGTATTTTATAGCCTTAATTAATCATTGAAAAACCAATATGGACTTAATTTTAATTTTAGAAAAATCACCAATTTAGGAAATCGTCGAAACACAGGCTTTCCTTTATTCTTCATTTATTTTTCGTTCAAAGGGCAATATCATTTACGGATATTTATAAAAAATCGATGTCTTTTCAGCCTCATTATTGTTTTTTTAATCTATTTGTTGTTTTCGCCTTGGGCAATTTCTGACCTGTAAGATCGCTTTCCTGTTATTCAAAATTCCCAGAGCAACAAAGCGTAAATTGTTCTTATCAACTCGTCTGATTCATGTGTTCGGCTTATATAAAATGGAATCGATGACTTGTTAATAAAGTTACAATTAAGAGTCCGAGATTTTTGTGATTTCTCGTTCAAATGGCTCCGCTGAAAATCATGATCTTATAATTTTCTTTTTTATTGGAATCCTGCAAAGGGAATTCAAATTTTGATAAAAGAGTTAGGTCTGACAATGGCGCGCTACAACATTTTCGAAAGATATAGAGAAAAGCCAAACGACTCGAATATTCTTACGAATCGCAATATTATTTAAAAAGCTATGAATTAGTAAGGATGTATGGTCTGTAGAACAGCTACCATCCAGGCCAAAAAACAAACATTCGTTGGAATTTTATTTAAAAATTGGCCCACAATATGTTAGTTAGTTAGCCGAGTAACGGGTATCTGTTAGTCGAGGCAAAGAAAAAATGGTTAATCTAGAAAGCCAAACAATTTTTATCTTAGACCAACTAGTTCTTGGATATTTTCCTTTGAGGTAACATTTTTGGGAGTACTGAAAAACACTTCCGCCTCTACGTCGACTGAACTGAGGCACACATTGAATACCCAAACAGGCCATCATGCGCTTCTCCACGCCTTCTGATGCCGAACCTTAAGCCATTCGAGCGCACTCTATAGCGAAATGGAAATGGATTCATAAATTATACAACACTGAGCTGTTGTACACATGAAATATGCGAATTAGGATGTAGGGACTCCCATCTGCCAGTCGAAAGCCATAACTCAGCACAATTGGCCTGAGGTCGGAGCAACAGTCGGAGAGGAAGCCTCCGCCTGGGTCTTCCTCGGGTCTATCAGTGTCCATCAACCGGGCGGAAGAGACCTCCATCCTCCGCCGCCCGGCGTTGCCAGGGACAGCTGCATATGGAGGGCTTCCTGGACCAGGCCAAACTAATAAACCAACTCAATTAGGGGGCTGCCGAGGCCAAAAAAAGAACTTCAGCCAATCGCGAAAGTCAGCATAGCACAGGCGGAGGGCCTGCCGACTGGATAATGCTCTGCAGGATGTGTATTTGTGGAGCACCTGGCCGTCAGAGTGTACAAACCAATTGGCAGATGGGCAAATTATGCTCGCAAAGTGCGCACTTTCTCCGCCCAACAATACGATTCTCCCCTGGGGGGTGTAGAGACCAGTGTCCCGAGCCCACGTGGGTTGCGGCCTATAAATACCCCATCGAAATTTCGGGCCGCGCATTTCTGCGGCTGCTTAGCGTCTGTCCCCGAAATGTGTATGGCCACATGTGTATGTGCGAATATCAATAAAGTAAACTAATTTAATTAAAAGGCCGTGGGCGGAGGGCGTGGCGCGATTCGGGGCCTAGTTGGGCCCGACAAAATTAGGTCACTAAGCCGCCCAGCGATGGTTGTCGGATAAGCTTGGCTGGCAGCCACCGCGCCTGCCGCCGAGCCCAAGTGCCACATTTATGCACCGAGTGATTTGTCGCCCAAAAGGAGTCGTTTTGCACGAGCTGACGGGCTAGATACACTGCATCTGATCGAAAAACAATGTAATTAATGATTCCGAAATCATAAAAAGTGGCCATACCCGTAAAAGAGAGAGAATATAATTAAAAGCAACCAAACCATAATTGCTTTTCCCATATTTACTTAAATCTTTGCCATGAGAGCTGTGGGATATAGCGGTCGGATCTGGATATATACCCCCTGCAAGCGCATACAAAAGCTGCAAGCATTAAACAATTCACCTGAGCGTAATAGCGATAAGATAGCTAAGACTTTCTTGCATCCAGCTCCAACCGAATTGCGTATACGCAGCGTTGCCTAAGTGCATAATTGCAGCACTTATGCGCAATTTGCGGTGATTTTTAATTGCTGGCGGCCTCTTAAATCGATGTCAGCAGCAAGTAAGATTTACGGGGCTGAGTCTCCCGAACAGAAAATACCCTCTCTCGGAAAACCAACAAATTGTATGTTAGACTACACTTTGTGAAGATAATTGCTGATTAATATAACACTATACTTGACCCTGAAGTTGAAGAGATTATACGAAAAGTAAAACAGAACGCTCTACTGGCGTGCCTCGACTATTAGATACCCGTGACTCAGCTTACTAACTTTAGAATAAGTATACCTTCGACTTGAGGAAAAGAAACATCCAACATCCTAACATATGTCTTTGAAAACTAGTCTTCAAATTTTCATCTGCAGTCGTTAGAATATTCTAGGTTCGGCTTTCGCTTTTGGCAAGAACATTTTTCAAAAAATCGCAGCTCCATGCCCGCTTCCCACAGACGACGACCTCCAGTGAGATAACCGTGCGAAGGCGATTATGAGCCGCAAGTATATTACTTTCTCAAGAAGTTTGTTCTAGCCACACCGAAGTTCTGGATGGGCACCGGCTGATCCCAATGGAACTTCCCTAAACTATAGAACTCGCTGCTCGAATGATGACTGAACAGCCAAGGAAAAGCAGGTGCAGAGCGTCTTCGACGTCACGATCTTTTTTTGCCACATTTCAATACGGGATTGGGTTATCTCTTGCGCAAGCTATCAGCTTGTTCAGCCCTGTCAGAGTGATGCTTTCAGTCGGTACCTATAATCTGGGTTGCCTTGGTTCAGTCTGCTCGCCGCAATGATGTGGATTGCCTGCCTGTTGCTTGTTCCGATCTGCGCTGCTGCCACGGCTGGAGGAGCCAATCCCGAGGCCAGTCCCGAGGCCAGTCCCAACACCCGGCTGCTGGACAACATCCGCAGCTATGTGCAAGAGGACGTCAGTGCGTGCGACAACTACTTCGAGCACGCGTGCGGCAAGTACGCTGCGCGCCACATCGACGACCCCTTCACCGAGATCACGCAGATGCTGGACTACAAGGTGAACCAGAAGCTCGTCCAACTAATGGCCGATCTCCGCCAGCGCTCCCAGGCGCCGGGCTTCGACGCGTCCAGCGTGGACGCCAAGGTCCTGCATTACTACCTCACCTGCCGGCATGCGCCACAGAGCACGCGCCTGGCAAAGGAGTACCTGAGACGGGCTCCCCCGGACGAGGGACTCACCTGGCCCCAGTTCAGCCCCCGCGGGACGCCCTGGCCCGCGGACCAGTTCAAGTGGCTGAAGACCCTGGGACAGCTGCACCGCTACGGCCTCAGCAATGTGCTGGTGAGCGTGCTGGTGACCCGGAGTTTCCAGAACAGCAGTGAGTTCGTATTGGACCTCAGTATGCCCAGTTTCGCGGGAGAGGCTCAGCACTTGCCCAAGCCTCTTGAAACACGGGCCACGCTTCGGGCCATGGCAGTGCCTGAGAACAGCGAGAGGCCGCTGGGCCGGAAGATTAGAAGGCTGGAAAGTGCCGTGCTGGTCCTAACTGAAGCTGACGACGACGATGATGGCCAACTGCTGAGGGTGGATCAGTTGGGGCGCGAAACAGGCCAGGACTGGCAGGGATTCGTAGAGCTAGTAGTGGGTCACAGCGTCTCCTCCGACTTCCAGGTGCAGGTGCACAACATACCCTACTTCAGGGCACTGGTGCGCCTGATGAACTCCACAGACGCCCACACGGTGGCTCACTATATCATGACCCGGTTCGTGCTGCACCTCCTGGAAGACACAATGGACAGCAGTGAGCCCATCGAGTGCGTGAAGGATGTGCGCCGCAGCATGGGCCTGGCCGCGGACCTGCTCTACAAGGAGCGCTTCCTGGACCCCGCCGGCACGCTGCCGCAGCACGTCCAGCAAGTGATGGAGGTCTTCGAGCAACTGCGTCGGCAGTTCCTGCTGCAGATCGCGGAAAACCGCCTGGGGCTGACCAGGGAGCAGAATAGGATGATCGCCGTGAAGGCGCGGAACATCGCCGTGAACATTGGCAACATGCCCAGGCGCCGCGACCTTCGCACCTTCGCCAGCCGGCACTACGCGGACCTGGTGTTTCCCGCGGCAGACTTCGACTTCAGTCGGGAGCACCTCAGACTACTGGAGTTTCGAGCCAGAAGGCAAATGGAACAACTTGGCCGTCCACTGCCGAGTGCCGATGAGTTCTTCTATTTGGCGGACGCGGATACTGCGATGAGCTCTAGCCCGTTCTACCTGATGCACCAAAATCTCATTGTCGTGCCACACGGATCTCTGCAGGAGCCGTTCTTTGCGCCGGACAGCCACGGCGTGTTCAAGTTCAGCCTGCTGGGGTTCGTACTCGCCCATGAGCTGATCCACTCCGTCGACACCACGGGTCTGCTGTTCGACAGTCACGGAAACCTTCACGACATTGGCCCCGCAATAATGAACTCGCCGCGGTTCGAGGCGGGATTGCAGTGCATGAAGCGCAGCCAAACGCAGTACCTCGACGAGCATATTGCGGACATGGCCGGACTGGATCTCGCCTACTCAGCCTACTTTCAGAACGCCAGGGACGGAAACTGTTCAGACTTCACCGACATTCCGCCGCAGCAGATCTTCTTCCTCAACCTGGCTCAGTTTTTCTGCGGGGACGGTGACCAATCTAACTTCGTGGATCACGACAACGACCAGATGCGCCTGCAGCAAATGCTGAACGGCTTCGCCCCCTTCCACAGGGCTTTCGGATGCCAGAGCCGGGCTCAGTCCGAGAAGTGCCAGCTGTGGTAAGCCAAACCTCAAGTGAGACTGGATTTGATGGTTGCCACACCACTAAATGTGCTTGAAAAAAGACTTTCGATTGTAATACTAATAAATTATACAAAAATTTAACTTGGTTCCATGTTGACAGGTTTATAAACCCTGCAGATCGTTTTTCCTTTTTATAGCGGATGGTTTTAGTTTTAGAAAAGTACAACAATTAATAAAGTATTATAAAGATGGAGCTTTCAGATTTACCTGCTTGTATGTTAAGAAATGGCTTTTTCCTATTACTTTGACGTTCATTTGCCGATCCTTGCTGACCTATATAAAGTAATCTAACCTATTATTGGATTTGATTCATAGTTTTGAAAAAAATTGAACGATTGAAAAAAATGATTGAATGATGAAAAAATTCGATCAAAGCAAACGCAACAATAATTTTGTTCTCTAAAAGAAAACTACTAACAGTCAACTCAGTCAACGGAAGTGCGAGAGAGATGGAGACATGCATGCAGCAAATCGACTGTTTCCAAGATTACACGCCAAGAACTTTCTAGTTGTTGTTTCTGAGTTTTCGGCGTTCATACAGAAAGACAGAAATGTTGGTGATCAAAAATACATGTACTTTATTGGATCGGAGGCGCTTTGTTCTACTGGTTACCGAATACAATATACCAATTACCTTACGAGCAGCAGGTGTAAAAAGTCGATATTGCAATAAATGGTACCCCTAGAAAAAAAGATACCATTTCCAAAACACACAGAAACTATAAATAGTACGGAGTGTCAGGTGCACCAGTACTCTCCCACCAACAGTACTTTCAATAAAATTAGAATCAAGATGAGTATATGTCAGGGATGTCATGTTTCAAAGAATGCGGTGTCATAAAAATGCCAATATTTTATGTGATTCCAGATGAAGTGATATCGTATTTAAAGGGTTATCAGTCACACATGTCTGAGCTTCAGAGTTGACTTCCCATTCGAGCCATTGTTCAGTGCACTGCGATGGCTAGCCTGGTCAAATGGTCTCTATACATATCATATTTTTTCGGGCGCATTACCGGCCTACTAAACTTTGAGGTCGACTTTCAAACAGGTCGAGCTAGGATTACTAAAAGAGCTACAATTTGTGCAGCCTGCTTGCAAATAATCATACTGATCTCATTCATTTACCTGGTTATAAGAACGGATTTCTTCACCTTGACGCTGAATAAAGTTCACGCTCCTCACGAACACGTGTCCCTGGTTGTAGAATGCTTCAGAGTGATCTGCGTCATCCTGGCTTTGGCCAGTCGTTGGACTCATCGCAGGACCTTCATGCGACAGTCCGGTATTGCCAAAGAAGCATAATAAGCAAGTGCTTCTGCACCAAGATATCTGAGCTATTACAAGTAATGGCTATTTTGTATCTAATACGAAATAAGCTGTCCTTCCCCGTTTGGATCCGCATTTGGAACGTGATTAGCGTAACGCTTATAATAAATGGGATTACTACTCAGTATTTTATGGCTTTGGCAAGTCTCCGAGGACGGTACATCCTTCTTAATAGGGATTTGAAGGCGGTTCTATCCGAAACACAATTCCTCAATCCTCGCCGGAGCGGAGTATCTGAGGCCACTTGTTGCAGTCTTGCCGATCGTCTTGAAAAAATATCTCAATCCCAATCTAAGTTACAAGCGCTTACCAAAAGGCTCTTAAGAACCTACCAAGTTGAGGTCGTGATCACGGTCCTCATTAGTTATTTAAACTTGGTTGGGAATTTTTACATGTTATTTGGCATTAGAAAAAACAGGGACTTAGATACAAAGTGGCCCAAGGACGTGGGAGTTATTTTTACCTCATTCACAGCTTATTACCTCATTGATTACTGGCTTAACATGTACAATACGTTTTATCTGCTAGACGCCTACGAAGAGATGGTCCAGCTGCTCGGTCAACGGACTCTCCTCACCCCTGGATTGGACCAAAGAATGGAGGCAGTTGTAAGTCGAAAAGAGCTATCCCAATTTTATGCTAGCACACATTTTTTCAGATTGAGACATACACACTGAACCTGGCCCGAAACCCATTAGAGTTTAGATTTCTTGGTTTGTATAAAAGCGATAGGTTCGCATTATTTGCCTTACTTAACTCTATTTTAACCCACACAATACTGCTAATCCAGTATGATATTGAACACTTTTAAAACTATTAAATATAAAGCGAAAATACAAACAGAGTAACGGGTATCTGATAGTCGAAGCACTCTATTTCAAGGTTTTTTAATATAATCCCAATAAGCTATGTTACAAAATTGTATGATCTGTGTCACTTGTACGTTAACTAAAAGAACGTAGGTAGTTCCATACCCAATATCATACATAAAAGTATAAAATGTAACAAATGATGTTTATATTAAAATTTTAAATAAAATAATATAAAGTGAAAAAAGTAAAAAATGTATAATGAAGTAATTGGCATCCGATAGTCGGGGCACTCCACTAGAGATTTTCTTCTTCATTCTACGTTAAGGTAGTTAGGTTCCATGTATAAATTCAATACATTACAGTTGATAATTGATAATATAATCCTAATAAGCTGAGCTAAGAAATTGTAATATTATCCCTGAGACCAGTGTCACTTAATTAATTAAAAGGTCGTAGGTAGTCCCATACCAAATATGATACACAAAAGTATAATAATTGACAAATTATGGTTATATTGAAATTTGTAATAACATAATATAAAGTGAGGAGTTATGGGTATCTGATAGTCGAGGCACTCTAGTACAGAGATTATAAATTCATTCCATTACAATTGATTGATATAATCCCAATAAGACCTGCGCACTTTTCTAATTAAATGAGCGTAATAAATAAATCATAAATAAAGACATTTTGAACATCCAGTGAGATGAAATATTGCCTCCACCTCGAGGCCCCCGGCCACTTGGCCATTCCCCAAATAATCTCGTTACCCAACAATAAATGAAATTAAATGAGATACAAAGTGAAAATCAAGTTAAACGCAAGAATGTGCCATTATTGTTTTCTCGCTCGGTATTTCTGTTGCTGAATTTTAGCTGTTTTGAATATTCTCATTACTGCGATGGAATAATAACAGTGAGGAAAAGTCTGAAAATAATAAATACACAGATTGCACAACAAATTAACGCAGGGGGCGTGGGCGTGGCATGTCGGGGGCACTGCCCACTTGTCAAGCGTTTCTATATCGCAGCTGTGGCATCGTCGAAAAAGCGACCGAAAAGAGAAAAAATAATTCTCGGAAAATATGAAAACCCAAGATGAAGACAGCAGAACAACAAAGGCACGAACCAAGTGAACAAAGGCGGCTCGAATCTGGCCAAAAAGATCTGGCAACACGGAGGTGTGGCCGCCTTTGCCTATTGATTTTGTAATTGAAGGTTAAATTTTAATGCGCTCGGCTCAGCAGAAGTGTGAGTGTGTGCTGGCAAGTGTTTGCAGTTAATAGCGCGTAATATCATAATACCAGGACATTGCTCCAGTTTCGGTTCGCCGGGGCCACGCCCGCGAACAAGTTTGCTGCCCTCTCGACGGGAGGCGACGGCGCAATCTGTCGTTCCACTGGACGCACCAAGGTGGCGACTTGGCAGTGGCCAAGTGGTCAGATAGCCATTAGAATCCGCACGAAAATAGCAGAGGGTGCTCTTAATAGCCGCAGGCGATAAACGGCAGTTTAAACAGCTCGGTCTAAGTTAAGCGACCGAAGAGGGCGGAAAACTACTTACCAACTCAGTGGGGTGAAATATTCAAATAAAGACATTAATATTAGAAACTAATTCCAAACTGCACTTTAGAAGAGTTTAAAGAGCGGTGAAATTGTAAAGTTGATAAAACATTGTCCATGAAGTACAATATATCTGATGGAATCAAACTCATTTGACTACATAGCTGAAGAGTAAATATGGGTTAAAAGATGGCAACCAAGTCGAAATTGGATAAGCATCAAAAATAGGGTTGTAAAATCATCATAGTGGACCCTATCGATTGTGGTCATTATCGATACTATCGATAGTATCGAAAATTTTTTTCATTCAGTCGAAAACTGATTGATTCTTGAGGAAAGAGTCCTCACCACTGAAATACATACCTTTTTTCGTTCAGGGTTTTCCTTTTCTTGTTGAACTTCCTTATTTATTTCAATACACTTGCCTACTTAATAAGTGATACTTATATACTTATACTCCTTTGAACAATGAAACCCAAAACAATTCTCTACTTCACATTACTTTAAAGATAAGATACCATTCTTGCGTTTTAAAAACTTTTCACTGAACTACTAGTACAATGAATTCCATTAGATATAGTAAATTGAATACGCTTAAATTGATCCTTCTTTGATTTTGTAGAATGGAATGACCCTAAGGCGGAAAACTCGAATAAGCTCTTAAGCTCTTAAATATGCCCTAAATTCTAGGAAAACAATTTTTTTCTGGAACGATAGTATCGAGGGTGGGCCCAAGTTATCGATTCATGCTACTCTTTTTGACAATCGATACTATCGATGGTACCATCGATTGCTTTTCCAGCCCTAATCAAAGAGAATCCCAGTACAGCGGTACTTCAGGTTAAGCGGTGCACTATGTTCCCATCACCTTGGCTGGGTCTTGTGGGTGGTCAGTGTCAGTCATCCCAGGCCAGCCTGCTCATATATCGCCATTGATATCGATGCCACGCTGACGCGGCGCTGTCAGGGTATGTCGGTCATTAATCTTCGCCTTTTGGAAATGCCACGCAAAACGCCAACAAAGGCAGGAATAGAAAACAGCATGTGTGATAATGGTCGAGTGTGTGCGGCCAAGTATTTAGGCAAATGTCGCCATTTCAAACCCCTGAAACCCCAGCTCCACGTCGCACAATGGACGTGGAAACAATGACAGCAATGGGCGGCGGTTTCAAGAGCAGCGGCAAAAACAGTAGTTAAGGGATGCCAACTGCAACGGCTGTCAGTCATTGTCCATTGTAAGCACCACTCAGGCATCTTCAGTGGGTTCTACAAAGATGAACATGCTTAGATTATATGTTCATTCCTTATAGTTTTTGTAATATAGGTTAAAAAAATTGAAATATTTTAGGCTTGGGCTTTTAATTTCAAGATCTTCTTGTACCAACTTGACAACGTAAAAAGATTTTATTATATAATATATTATATAAAATAATGAATATATTTAAGTTTTATTTTTATCATTAAAAATATCTATTATTTTGGGGACTAAAAATAAAACTCATAATGATTACGGTCCCTTCAATGTAGATTATCATAAGAATGTTTGTATCACAAAATAAGAAGAAAGATTGAAGAGTAAACAGTAATGAAAGCCGGCGAAAACTACCTACAGATCGGGCATAACTTAAAAGATTAGTATAATTTAAGAAATTTATATTACAGAATAAAGAGAAAGGTAGAAACGAAATCCGTTTAAATCTAACCACAGCCAAATATGCCCCAAAAATAATAATAATATAACAATAATATGAATATTATATATTTTAAATTAAATGAGTGGCCTCCGTTCCAAAATGATAAGATAAATTATCAAGCTTACCTTTAGGCCTTATATAGACCTTCCCTCTCTGTGGTTAAAGAGCTTCAAACTGTGAGATACTTATTTTTTGGTGGGTGCGTTGGCCTCAGGATTTGCCAAAGGATATCACCATTTCGCCAGGCATCGATCCCTCGCCTTTCGAAATTTCCCTGTGGCTTTGTTTGGCTTTGTTTTGGCTCGTTGTCTGAGCCTTTTTGACCCACATAGACGAGAAATGTTGCGCCCGCCTGGACAGCACAGGGTGACGGGTGGGCGAGCTGGACGTTGGAGGGGCGGTGGGCGCTGGGCTGGCCTGGGGAGGTGGTGGCTGGACGGCAAAAGGACATCGAGATGGCCATGCCCCGCTGCACTTGGCTGGGCCCGACTGCTTGTCCTGTATTGGCATTGCAATTATACAAATTAATGTCGGAGACAAAAAGCTCGCAGATTGCGACGCCCGCAGAGCTGGCATTGTGTATTTATCGCGGGCTTTGTCGGGGGAATGGCTGTGATGGGCGGTAATTGAAACATCACGCCATTACACAATGGAGGAGCGGGCTGCAAGGGCGTCGTTCGAAGGGGTGGCTCATCAACAATGACAATCGATGATTGCCGCTGCATCGGGAATTGACTTCGCCCGCACTGCCACACTGAGCCAAACACAATAAAAATGCAGGAATCCGTATGATTTATGGAGTGCGCCGGGGTCTCCATTGCCACATTGATTGCAGGTGTAATTGCTGTGCTTCCCCAAGCATAAAAGCCGATGGTAAAGAGTATCTTATGCGTGGAAATCGGGGGCAGGTGAAACCTGAACAAAATCCTGGCTACGATGCATCTCAATTCGAGGCCAAAATCACAGCAAAATAATATTTTGGATAGATGTGTGACTTTAATGGTTAGAAGACGATTTTCCCGGTGCACTACGCCACTCCGTCTTATTGTGTGCTTGCGCAGAATTGGCAATGCCAAACAAGTGGCGCCATCTCCTGCTCGATAATGCTTTCACCGACCGCCTCCTCCCGGAAGAGCCCCGCTGTGCGGTCGAGCATTTGCTCTGAAGGTTGCACTTCTGCCCCGGTTCCGAGCTCGGTTTCGGGAGTCCCACTCGCTCTGCCTGGCTGAGGTTCCCCCGGTTGACAGTTGGAAAATGCTTGCAGTTTCCCAGCGTCGCCTTGGTTGCGAAACCTCTGGGTGCCTGCTCCCAGGCGGACAGCCAGCTGTGGGCCATTACATAACGCTCCCTGGCCCAGTCTACATGTGGCCCACACGCAGAGAAATCAGAAGAAAAGCCACGAAGCTACTTCACATACGTAAATACATTATGATCGATTTATCGTACTTGAGAACTTTATTTTGAAATTTCATTTAAATTTCAAATTTAACTCATACGTTTCCGGAAAAAGAAACATAATTTTACCTATATCATTTTTTATTTACTTTCACCGTCCTATATGTTGCACGTTTGGGCTTGCAACGCTTGTAAACATTTGTTTTGAAAACATGAGATTTGGGTCTGGGCAAAGTTTATTACTCATACGACCTGTTGCCTTGATCATCCACATTGTTCTCACCTTTGCTTTCATTCTTAGCAAGCAAGAGCAGGTATTTCTCGAATTTTATTAACCGAAATCATAAAGTTCACAAAGCTGGCAAGGGGAAATCGAACTCCAAACAAAATTAAGCTGGAATACACGTCGTATGCGTAATTAAGAGACCTTTGAGACCCTTGCACAGACCCTTGTTGCAAGTATCAACAGTATATACTGACAATTTATAAGGCTGCGACATTCTTAAAAGACTGAAAAGTACTTAAGTATATAAGTCTGTTCTTAGTCTATAAACACAAACGCTAGGGGTAATATTAAAAGCACTGTGAAAACACTATCTCAAACCATTTTCTCTCAGTGAGTGCATCTGTCCTCGCCACGACAACGCACAAAGTGCGCATAAATTGCGAGCGACCCACAAAAAATTGTTAGCCAGCAACAAAATGGCTTAGATCAGAAATCACAAATCAAAAACCAGCAAAAGGCCTCCCTGTCCAAAAATCGTGCCCACTGCCGCTGCCTTTCGAAATGCGGAGCAATCAGAGCCGGGTCTGCCAAGTCCTCAGGCCCGACTCCAGTACCCCCAATACAATACCCCCAGTTCCAATCTCCGACTCAGGGGCCCCGCGGTAAAGCGCCCCGATCCGATCCGATCCAATCCGATCGCCCAATTTCCGCGCCCATTTGGCGGCGGCTGCGTGAGAACCAGCAAAAAACGGCAAATGGGCGCTGGGAGGTCGGCTATTCGGCTTGGCCTGCACCCACTAGATGGTATTAGCCAGTATCTACTTACATGTAATCTATATTTAATCAATCAATAATCCTCTTTACCAAAACCACCATCATTAATTTATTTTTGAAATAATACTCTCATGGATTAGGCCATCCAAAAAAACTGCAGTAATACTGCAAAATCTTTTATAATTTTACAATTAATAAACATTTTTTTATACATGATTACATTTTTAGTTACTTGCTAGGTACACCTAGAAGACACACAACCCAACTCAAGAACATTGATTATGATTTATTCTTTAGCATGTTTTCATCCCGAAAATGTCTTCATTTGAACTGCAAGTTCATCTCTTAAACTAATGGTAAATGGTGGTTTCATAACCTTTGGTGACACCAAATAGGCATTCCCCTACACATTCTCTTACCTCTTCTGTCTACAAATACATTATGATTTCAGAGTTTCCCACCAAATATATTTACTACAGAGCTCTTTTAACTGCTGGCCACCATGCCCACTCAAAGCCCCGATTGCGGGGTATGAATGGCCCAAAATGCGAGCACAAGGTGTCCGCAGGCTGGGCGAAAAAAGTGTGCAACGCACCGGGTGCGGCGGTGGGAAATGGAAAAGCGGGGAGTCCATTAATAAGGCACTTGACAGGAGCCACGTGAGTGGTGCGGGGCCTGGAAACGAGAACACCATCCTCCGCGCGGCGGCTGAAAATCGAAAATCAGACATCAGAAATCAACAATCCACCCGAGCGGGTTCAGTGGGTTCACCTTGTCCGCTGGCATTTCCTCCAGCCGCATTCGGACAAGTGCGGACAAATTTCCAATTAAACAATCGATGCTATTAACACGAAAGGCGATCACCGCCATGGGCGGCACCGCAGAGGGGGGCCGGTGGGGGTGGCCTGGTGCTGGCGGTTGCGTAGAGCGGCGCGCCTGCGCGTTTTTCTGCCTGCTTTGCCAACTAATGAAAACCCGTTCTCAGCGCCGCTGCCACTTTTTGTTTTTCCAGCGATTTTCATTTTTTTATATTTACTTGCACCATATTTTGAGAGCAGACCGGCGGCGGCTGCAGGCGTATAAATAGGCCCAAAGAACGGCGAACCGAGGCAGTTACCAATCGCAATCCAATCGCGTTGAGTCGAATTTTTTTGAGTGAATCACCACATCACAATGGCATTCAAGGTGCGTGACAGTGGAGGTTGCCAGCGTGGCTGTGGCCCTTCACGGGCGGACGGATTGACATGGAGAATGAGTCGGATGCCCAGATGCCCAGAGACACAGGATACGAGACACAAGTTGCCTGCACTTGTTATCCTTTCACTCGTCCCTCGGCAGGCAACAGGAGGGGGCACTTCTTGTGGGTTCTTTTCATTCATTCCCTTGCTGGCAGGACCACTGGGCTGGCTCCTGGCCCAGGGCCCTGGCTCCTACCCAGACCACCACTCGACCCCATCCGGCCAATCGAAAAGGCATTTCGATCTCGGCCCGACTCGCAATTGAAATTCAGTGGCCAAGGCGATGGAAACGAGAGCAAGACCAACACGCATGCTAATTGTGCGCTGTCGAGGGGCTGCTGATTATGAGGCCCGCATCTGGGTCAGTTTCGAGGCCACAGGCCATTAAATGTGAAAGAAAGTCGAGTGGTAGGGGCCCGAAAAGGACCTCTTCAAGGGCATTCTCTGAAGTGCAAATTGTGAGAATTTTTGACTTTGAATTCCCCTTTTGTTGTGCACTTATTGTACTTAAGAGTGCCAAGGAAAGACCTGTTTTGTAGCATAATTTAAATTTGCACCTCCGAGTCAGTGAGGCGCCAATGGTTATTTCGTTTCCTTGCAAAAATAGAATCCCCCTGTCATCCAGCGATTTATTTATGTACAAACTGTTTTCGCATTGGACAGCCTCGCCTGTCTTCCGATTAGGCGATAGACATCTCTGCAGCACCCTTTCAAGGTTACGTGCCAACTATTTGCCGGGGGACAACTTTGCCAACTTAATTAAAAGTTTGCTCGCCTGCAATTTCCTGCAGAGCGTCGAACTGCGGCGGCAGCAGACACAGATGTATAATACTCCGCATAAATATTGCCCCTCCGCAGGTTGTCCTCTGCGTGGCCCTGCTGGCGTTGATCGCCTGTGCCCAGGCGAAGCCCGGCGGCCCGGCGGCCTACTCGATCAGCGCCCCCAGCGTGGACCACGCCTCCGTGGGCAGCACCCAGGAGCACACGGTGAAGGGCCACTACGGCCAGTCCTCCCAGTCGGACTACGCCAGCCAGGTGCAGACCGCCCACTCGCAGTCGCACGTTCAGCGCTCGAGCATCAGCAACGACGCCGGCCTGGCGCCCGTCGCCGCCCACGGCTACGCAGGTGAGTGACGCATCCCGCACCCCGCACCCGGCGGGATCTGCATCTGCAGAACTACCCATAACAACCAGTCCACCAAGAAACACCGCCGCACCACCCAGCACAAGCTCACACCACTCACACCCACCACGATTCACCCCCTGCACGTAGACGCAGTGATGGCAGGGGCTCAATTCTACCTCCAGCAGAAAAGTGCCCTAAGATTCGACACCTAGTGGGCATATATTTAGCATTTCCCCTTTTATTAACACAGTTATCTATAGACTTTTCCCATTTAAATTTCATATAACCTAATCTATCATAACTTGGTCAGAAAGTGTGTTTAATATCTTTAAAGAGCAGCTAGAAATTGAAGTACAAAAAAATGAATACAGGCAAACGAATTTGTCAAACTTTTCAGCATTTTTGTATAATATTTAAAATACATATTTTAAATTAAAAAAAGAGCTGTGCAATAGACAGACGATCTAATTATTTGTGCCATATTATATATTTTAAATACCTAAAGCTTTTTTTAAACATAAAGTGAAGTGAGTTAATTTCTTTGTGGACACAAACAAAATGTTTACTCAAAAATACCAATTTAATAGCCCTAATTAGAACAACAAAAGTCACCCAACTATTAGAATATTTATTATTATAGTTATTAGTCAGTTTTACCCATAATAATTTATGTGCGTACAATGTACATCCGTGCCAATCTTAAACAATATCTGAAGAAACTTAGGATCACACACCTTCGATAGAATCCTCTTAAACAGACAGGAGCACACAGTAGCCTGCCACCACTGCCTAGTTGATTGTTAACATTTTAACCCAAAAATGGAAATCGAAAACCGAAGCTGCTCCGGCCCACGCCATCGCTGCGCCCGCCTACTCGCTGGGCTACGCCGGACACACGGCTCCCGCCCAGATCCAGGGCGTGGCCTACGGCGGCCACTACGCGGCCACGGCGCCGGCCGTTCAGATCTCCGGACTGGGCCACCTGGGCCACTCCCTGGGCCACCTGAGCCTGGGAGGCTACGGGGGCTACGGAGGCTACGGATACGGCGGCTACGGATCCTACAGCGCCGCTCCGGCCATCTCCCACGGATACCTGAACCACGCCCCGGTCGCCGCCGCGCCGGTCGTGAAGTACGCCGCTGCTCCCTCGTACGGTAGGTGACCAGGATCTGGGGTCCAGTATCCTGGAGTAACCAACGCCCCTCCCTCCCCGCTCTAACTTCACTCTTCCGCACTTCTCCGCACCCTTCGCACGCTTCTGCATCCCCAGTTCTGCTTCCTCAGCGATTTTCAACCAATTTTGCCGCGAGTTTTCCAGTCTGCCAGCAGCAAAGGAACTTTATTGTGTTTTCGCCGTGCTGGTCAAGTGCACTTGGCAAAAACAAACTTTGCCCCGGGCGGAGTACAAAGCGCAAGTTTCGCTCCATCAGGCAGAGGGATGTGGTGTGGGGAGGGCCCTTTCTGAGATATGGGATAGTGTTGGCTCCGAAGTTAAGCCTTCGAATGGGAGGGGGGCTAACACTTCTTGGAGATCGACTTGATACTAGGGGGAAATTGTTTCTAGTTGGGCCCTGAATGGTGGCAGGTGGGAGGAAAGCGTCGCAGAGATCAGGGCGATAAGCCACAGATGATTTGGAGCCAAAACGAAAAGCCCAGTCGGGGCCAAGGCCCCCAATGATCAGTGCCTTTTGCTTGCTCCTGGGGATGGGGTTCCCCGGCAGCCCCAGGCCATCGATTTGTATCCCAACATCCCGGCCGGGCAGCCAACAAAAGGGATAATCGGTTTTGGGCTCGACCGCCATCGATTTGTGTTGCTAGAAAGCAGATACAACTGCCTGGTGGGTGTGGGAGTTCGGCGGTGTGCGAACCATCAGTCCGGCCGTGTAATCAATCATTCATCGCCTGGGCCCGGCCTTTGTGGGACTTTAAAGCGGCGGTCAAGGCGTGTCCTACACGCCAAGGTGGTCCCAGAACTGCATCCCAGTGCTGCACAGAGAAAAATTCCATAATGAATGAATGATTTGCACTTATTTTGGTAAAAATCTAATACAAAAAATGATACTCAAACTAGGCGAATATATCCCTGCGTTATTTTTTCCTGTGTGCTGATTCAGCTGGCCTCGTCCGAGTCAGCGAGTCACCCAATCACCGAATCGGCCAGTCACCGTTCCCGTTCACTTGGGTGTCACTTGATTGATGTTGGCAGTGCAGGCAGAGAAAAGAACCAGCGAATGTTATTAATTTTAATATTTAAAGTGCGCTGGTTTTTAAGGCATTGCTGTTTGCTTGTTATTTGCTTTATGTGGACAAGTTTCAAGCCCTGGTTGTTTTCCACAGCGGGGGGTAGTTGTCCAAAAGGACAGTGCACTGAACGAAAATGTATCGCAAGTATTTTAAAATAATATTCAATGTACAAAAGCACCTTATTTTCGTACTGAAAAGTGAAGCAAGGAAAATCATCATAGGCACCGTAAACAAATGTTATTTCTGGGAGATTTATAATGGTTCCCGTTGGTACTGGTCCACCAATATTTTTTTAAATGTCCAGACTCGAGGGAAAATGTAGTAGTAGCAACCAATTGATGAAAGCGAAATTGTCGGTGTTTTGGCCCTGTGCAGAATGTTGTGCCACGAGCCCGGTGGGTGGTGGTCAGGCCATGTCAGTGGTTGCCGTTGACAACCTTTAAGTGGCGCACTGGGCTGGGGAGCCCAGGGCCGGTGTATTGTCCAAACAATGGACACGATGCTAATTTGGGGAAGCTCTACCTCGACCTCCTCGGCGACTATCTCTTTCAGCCCGGCCATCTGTCCCCGTCTGTCTTTCTCCTGTGTCTTGACTCGCTTTGTGCGCTCGCATTAAAACCTGCTAACGTTCTGTGTGTTGTGTTGTGTGCCCCTCCAGCTCCCGGAATCATTGGACACGGCATCGGACTGGCCGCCCCCGCATACGCAGCCCCCGCCTACGCCACGCATCTGGCCGGGCCCGTGGTGAAGTGAGTATCCGGCTCGCAGGACCGTTTTAATAAGGTTGTCTCATAATCGCCTCCCCCGCCTTCCAGGGCCGCCGTCGCCGCTCCCGCCCTCGTGCACACATCGGTCTCCGGCCACGGCATTCACTATGGCTACTAGGGGAGCCACCGCCCAGCGCCCAACGCCCCCCGCCACCGCCGCCGCCGCCGCCTCCGCACCGCTCCACCCCGCCACCGTCCTTAGATCCGTCTGGCCAACAACACTAATAGGAACAATAATACCCAGAGCGTGTCGGTAGCTGTTCGCCTTAATTAAAACTCAATTTGTTAACTGCACCGAGCACCCGAGCCCGTGACCTGCGCGCCGTTCCCCGGGTTGGGAGCCAACCCCACCTGAGCTCAACCCACCTGGGCAACCTGGGAGACGGGCACGGGGGATGCAGTGCACCCGGCACGCTCCGTTTTTATTACCGTGTTGTTGGCCCGGTCCCAGAGCTTAGCCCCTCCCCCATTCCGCACGGCGAATGCTGAATGTGTTTTTTTTTTTATCGCGGTTGAATTTACGTTGTATTTAAACTTATTTTGTAAACTGAAACGAAATGCATGTGGAAATGTTGGAAAAATAAACTCGTTGTTATAACTGGCCGGCAAATGAGGGCGGACGGGGACTCGGGTCGGGGCTGGGCCTGTCGCAATATGATATATGATATGATACGATGCAAGCGCTGCAGTGCTCCCTTTTTCGGCCATGATGCGGAGCAGAAGCAGGCCGAGATTTATTTGCCACGCATCAGTTGATCAGCATACTTTATGGCGCATAACAAGCCCCGTTTCATAGGCGTAAGTCGTTCGGCTGAGCGGCGACAGTCGCAGCGCCCGGCCATCGCGGTGGACTGCCGCCATGAACCGCACTGTGCCAGCGACCATAAATATGGGGAGTGTAGTGCGCCAAATACCAAGTGAAAGCGCAAAGGTCCAGAAAACCAATTTACGTCACATCGGACATCGCACATGGACCGAAATAGATGAGAACCCGTTTATTTCGGTCCTGGCCTAAAATACTGCCTAGGAAGACGTCCCGGCAATTCGATGGCATTAAAAATGTCACTGAGTCCGCGGGAGAGTGAAAGTCAGAGTTGGCCGGCTAAGGCGGACAAAGTTGAATGATGGCGCTGGCCCGCCAAGGACGACAGCGTTGAGAGCCATCAACAAGGATAACTCTGAGCCGGAATAGCTGCGGAGGCAGTGGGGGGCCGAGCCAGTCCAGGGCCAATTCAAAATATAAATAAACCTCTTTTCGCGCGCATTGTGTGTTCATTAAAGTGCTTTATTGTGGATTAATGCAAATACTTCGTACCGTAAAATCAGCAGGCGAGCAGAAAACTGTGCTGTCTGTCTCCGGTATTTTATTCTTCAATGCGTTTTAATTTAAATAGAAAAGGCTTTAGATATAGGGCCAAGCTGCAAATGATTGCTGTACTACACATATTTAATCAGAGACTGACATGTTTAAATAACTAGATGCGTCGGAAAGTCTGCAATAGGTGGAGGAAAGCGTTTTCGACCCCAGAAAGTATACAAGTTTTTGTTTAGGATCACTAGCCCAGTCGACTTAGCCGTGTCTAGCTAGATTTATTTCTAATCTTTTGTTTTAACACCGCTTCTGCAGAACACACCAAAAGCTTAAAGGTCTTGTTTTGAAGCAATGTTCCTTCAAATCTAAAATAATTACTGCAATTTCAATGGATCATCAGTGTACATTGAATATCTAGGATGCTCAAGAATTCGCATCTTGCGGATACATCTTTGAGTAAAACTACATCATCAATGGTTTCACTTCGCTTTCATTGCAGCAATCGTGGTTATCTCTCTCAAGGGGCAAAGGGGCCAATTCCGCTTTTCGAAACAGGAAACATTTCCAAAAAGGAGAACGAAATATTAGGAAACACACATAAAAAGTTAACTTTATTTCAACTGATAAAAATAAATTTGGACATCTGAGGCCTTTGGACCCAGTCCATTACGCTTTACACCTGTCCAGGTCCTATATAATTAATTGTGTCAACGGGCGTTTAGAACTTTGAGGTTTCAGAAATGCTTCCGTTGGGAAACTGCTTCTGGGAATTTCGTTAAGAAATATTATCATCACCGCATTATTATAACCAAAAAACCTGAACACTGATAATTTTCGGGGAGGACTGATAGGTTTGACCTTTACTCTTAGTTTCTCTTCTTGATCGATCCACTGGTTCCACCCTCACTTACGCGTGGGATGAAAAGTGAAGTAGAAACTGCCTGCTCGTTATTCTTAGCATCCTCTTTTTGTTTCATTGAAAATATTTATTAAATTCAAATTATTAGTTATAGTATAAAACAGAAGACCGTCCGTTTGTCCGTCCGTTCGTCTGTCCATCCGTCCGTCCGTTTATTCGTCCGTCCGTCCGTTTGTCCGTTCGTCCGTTCGTCTGTCCGTCCCTCCTTCCGTCTGTCTTTCCGTCCCTCCTTCCGTCCGTCCGTCCCTCCTTTCATCCTTCCGTCCGTGTGTCCGTCCGTTTGTCCGTCCGTTCGTCTGTTCATCCGTCCGTCCGTTTGTTCGTCCGTCTGTCCGCCCTTCCATCCGTCCGTCTATTCGGCGCAGCTTTTTAATAAATATGCTTGCTTAAATTCATCCGACTTCAGCACAGTTCACTTCAGTAAATATAGCCTGCGTCTGATCCCCTCTAAAGTGCCATCCGCAAATCTCTTTTTGGCAATTATAAGTTGTTAATTGGAGTGTCGACTGCTAGCTGTCAGAGTCTGGCCTCTTGGGGTATGTCCTAATTATGCAGCTAATTAGTGAACTAAACTCGAGTACCTGTCCCTTGGCTCCTGCTGCAGTTTTCGGACTCTCCCAGAAGCGGAGAGTCGGCCACAGGTGGGCGGAGCGCCGTTCCCACAAGGGAAATTCTTTGTTTGTCTTTGTATCTGGATGCTGCGCTTTGTTTTGCCACTCGTTTGGGGAAATGAACAGGATGCGGTCCTAGGCACACACATGCCACTGCCACAGAACACTCTCAGGATACGCACGCACTCGTGGGCTTATTTAGTAACTATATTTGCTTTGGGTCTCATTCGGCTAGTTTTCCATTTCTTTTCCTTCGCTTTGCTTTTGCCGTTCCCTGTTTGCTGTTACCGGGTGTTTGTGTGTTTTCCCGGCCCACACTAAATTGGAATTTTCCATGCAAATATGCCGAGGGGGTGGCCGGTCAAAGTGTATCCCCGTTTCGGGCGCTTTTGCGTCGTTTTCCAATTAATATTCGGCCAACAAATTGAATTAGTCTCGGTACGTGGCGGTAATCAGATGGCCATCTCGGCCATATTTATTATAATCGCAGCCTTTTCCTGTGAATCCTTATGGTGCCGCATGTTCGTGGAAATGGCTTAGTCAGCGGGTCGTCCGTCTAATGCAATTGTCGTGTTTGGCTCCGGATTCCGGATTCCACATTCCGGTTCCGTTTTGCTCTTGGCTCGCGCTCCACTTACTGTTTACATTGGCCCGCTGCACTGGCTGGCCTTGCCGGCAGGTGTCCTGCCAAGAGCCTCGCCAAGGACACGTTTTTGCCAGCCCCTGGGGGCCAAATAACCACTCGATTTTCACCTGTTGGCCAACAATGCGCCATTGCCCGGAGGCTGTTGGACTGGCTGGGGAGGCCCGAAATTGCATAACACAGTGTCTCAGTTGTTGTGAGCCGCCCCGAATTATGTCTGTACTGCCTGCAGCAGGGGCGCAGATTGCGCAGATTAAAGTGGCGCTGGTCGAGTTAAAGGCAACCAGGTTTCAGGCTGATTTTCGCTATTATTAACTGTTTTGACAGACCAGATTTTGTGCTTGGGTCTTAAGTTCTTTCAAATGAAAAGCTTGCTCAGCCTGAACATTGTAGGAAAATTTAAAAGGATAAAAAGCTCCATAGGCATTCAATTTAAGTCTGCATGATTTAATTGTTGATTGAAGATAATTTAAGGATTAATAGATGTGCATTGAGGCTTAGATATATTATTTAAATGAAATACAGGGACTGTAAGTAAAGAAGAAAAAGGAAAACATCACATCTATTTTAAGGTATTTATTTACTGACTAAAACAAAATACCAAAGATAAGTAAACTCACTATAAACTTTTTTTTTCTATGGGTGAAAAATCTTTATTATACCCATTACTCGTAGAGAAAGAGGGTATAATATGTTCGTCGCAAAGTATGTAACAGGAAGAAGGAAGCGTTTCCGACCTCCATATTCTAAAATTTATATTCTTGATCAGGATCACTAGCCGAGTCGATCTAGCCATGTTCGTTCGTCCGTCTGTCCGTATGAACGTTGAGATCTCTTAATTATAAGAGCATGCCGAACTTGGCATGCAGATTCCTGGGCTTCCTGCGCAGCGAAAGGTTGTTTCAGCGGGGTGCCACGCCCACTCTAACGCCCACAATCTGTCATCAATACCTATCGCTACCTATTACCTATTAAATCTTAAATCTGTCTGCCGCCCACATAACACCTACAGCAGGTAGGTGGCGCCCTAAAATACCGCTTTTCTGTTATATATCTCCATTTACCTTTTGCTCCCTTAAGCTGAGTAACGGGTATCTAATAGTCGAGGCACTCTACTAAAGCGTTCTTCCTTGTTTTATTTTATAAAACTATGTAAATATCGCCATAAATCTGCACAGGGAAGCCTTGATTTCAAAGTGAGTTTTAGTTTGAGTAAAACAATATTTTAATTAACAAATACAAATTTATAGGATTTTAACTTTTTTTATTTTATAAAAATGGTCACCGATTTTTTGTAGCTTGTATTTGCGATTTGTTTATTGTTTATTGACTGTAAAGATAACTTTTGGCAATTAAAGTCAAAGTATTTCACACGAGCTGGGTTCATCAATTTCCGCTATTTTCCGCACTGCAGATGTGGATGCACACGTGGCGATTGGCCACTCAAAGGATTTGACGCTCGCCACGCATGTTTGCATTTGATATCGCTGCGACCAGTCTCATGGTCATCCTCCCCATCATCCCCAGTCCAGATGCCCGGCGGGTGGCCACGGCAATTGTTTTCATTCACTGCTGCCCGCGGGTGTTCAAGGGGTACGTATATCGCGGGGCCAGCGGACTGGTTGAACCGCTCTCGGAGATGGGGACCCCATTTCCACGGATATCTATTAATACCACCACAATCGAAATCCGCTGGGGCTACGGCCCGCTGGGATAAACGGATATGCCGGGGCGGGCGCCATCGCAAGGAGCTCCGACGAGATTATAAACTCTGTAAACAGACTCAATGGCAGCACGCAATTACGTTCAAAAGAACACTAAAACATTAATTGCACGTGAGCACGTTGGCTTGTTATGGATGAACTCAGATAAATACAAACCGTTCATTTAAGTACCATCATTAGTCGTGATACATCTACAAAAAGGCCATTAAATCGGCTAAATATCGGTCTGCCAGTGTTGTGTTAACCTCACGAAACCCCATCTGCATCATGGCATTTTTCGAGCACATGTTCTGCTGTTAAGCCTTCAAGTATACTCTCCCTTTGAAGAACCCTTAGCCCGCCGAACCCCTCAAACAAATGCCAGTATCATCACTCACAGAATTTATTCTTGCTTGCCCTACACAATTCCTCTTATCAATTACTACGAAAATTTACGCAAAAAAAATATGAAAAAAAAAAAACTTAGGTGCTCGAAATATATGGAAATACTAGCTACGGAAGTCCGAATCCTCTCAGAAGCTGTAGTTGAGGTTGCCGCTCGAGAAGCTCACGTGGGAGACGTCCGGCGACTGCTGGTACGAGGGGGAGCCCAGCACGGAGGACATGGGCACGGCCATGCCGTAGCTCTGGCGGGTGGTGGGCGCCAGCTGGCTGGTGGCGAACTGCTGGGCCACCGACTGCTGCTGGTCGCGGAGCACGTCCTGCTGCTGCTGCTGCATGAAGCCCAGGTGCTGCTGCGTGGAGTAGAAGTCGCCGGCGCCGGCGCCGCCGCCCGCGGTGCGCAGGGGTCCTGAGCCTGCGACTCCCGAGCCGCCTGGACCGCCTGGACCGCCGGGCAGAACGGAGCCGGAGCCCAGGCTCTGGGGCTGCAGGCCGTTGCTGCTGAACTGCGGCCGGCGGTAGACGAAGCGGCCGCCCGCGGTCTGCGGTGCCACGCCCACTGCTCCGCCGTCGGCGGGCGGCTGGGACTGCGACTGGGGCTGCGCCTGCGGCTGGATCTGCGCTCCGGAAACATCGGGATAGTAGTGGTAGAGCTTCTGGAGCAGGTGCTGCTGCTGCTGCTCGAACTCCGCCCGCTGGCGCTGGTAGTCCAGGAAGGCGGCGTGCATCTGGTCCGCGTAGCTGGGCATGTTGACCACGCCTCCTGCGACGCCCGCCCCTAATCCCGGTCCAGCTGCCTGCGGCGACGAGGCGGCCAGGAGTTGCTGCTGCTGCGCCAGGAGCTGCTGTTGCTGCTGCTGCAGCAGGGAGACGGGCGTGGCCTTGAGCTTGCCACCGCCCCGGAGTCCGGACTGCGAGTATACGGCCGGATACTGTTGTCCCGATGGCGAGAATCCACCGAATTGGGCGGGATTTTGCTGGAAAGGAAGAGGATTTATCACAAAAGTGGATCAGAATAGAAAGAAGCCCAAACAAGAACAAGGGCTTAAAAATATATTTTTTGAATTTTTATTGTACTAAAAAAGATTTTAAAATAGTGAATAAAAACTAATTAATAACCTATAAATATGAAATGAATAATAATAACGAACATAATTAAATGAAATGTTTATTGTCAGTAAAATTAAAAAAGTTAATTGTTCGAAAACAAATTGCTCTTCTTTATGGAAGTGTGTGCAATCTCTTTGTTAAATACAACTATACAAATTAACTCCACGACAAAAGTTGACATGACATTGGAAATTGGGCCTTCGTTCTGGAAAAGGCTGGCCTTTTGAAAAAAGTTAGCTAGAGGCTAGTCCGTGGTACTCTTTCAAAACGTTTATATAGCACAAACTAGTTAAATAACTGGGAAGTGTCTTACGACGGGCTGTTTATTTGAACTA
Source organism: Drosophila biarmipes (assembly GCF_025231255.1). NCBI lineage: Eukaryota > Metazoa > Arthropoda > Insecta > Diptera > Drosophilidae > Drosophila > Drosophila biarmipes. Next base: position 3,095,534 of record NC_066611.1, on the reverse strand, counting down.
AGACTTAACAGTAAGTAATCATTAACAATATATTTGTTGCCAGCAAATCTGCCATTACCTCACTGCCCCCGTGTGAAAGGTATTCCCACTATGAAGACCTCACTTACGGATGAATGGCCACGCCCGTGGTCCTTCAGGAGTGCACCATGGCCACCATGACCACCATGGCCACCATGGCGCTCCTTGCCCCAGTGTCCTTCGCTGCAAACCAGACGGTTGCCATTGCCAACGCGAGCCTTCGTGGTCCTCATCTTTCGCTTTCTGGGTGGTCGTGGTATCGCACTGAAGGTGTGCTAGAGATCGAGAAACTCGAGGCCAAAGGAGCTAATTTCAATTTACGATTTTGAATCAATTTTATACGAAGTCGAGAGCGAAAGTGTAGTAAAACGAACCGAACTGAACCGACTAAGCGAGCAAGTGAGACTGGGCCCGATAGCCCGGCCGGGCCCCTGACACCTGTCACCCGTCAGGTGGCAAACCGGAAGCCTGCTGCGATCTCAACTGGCCATGGGCCCCGCAATGGAATCGGAATTGGAATCGGAATCACATCGAATTGAGTCGGAGGGGATCACGCGATTTGGTGCTGGCTTAAAAGGCCCGACTGCAATGCCGTCGCCTCACAGTGAGAACGATGAGCCGCCGACCACTGGGACTTCTCGTGGTGGCGCTGAGTCTGGCCCGGATCGCGGCCAGGCCGGAGCCCCAGAATCCGTTCGAGAGCCTGAGCCTGGGCGCCATGAGTCTGGCCGGGAACATAGCGGAGGCCGTGCAGAGCGGCGCCGCCATAAACAAGGACCTCAACTTCGACAATCCCCTGATGTCCGTGCACTCGAAGACGGCCGTGGGCTACGGGGATGCCATCCGCCCGATGGCGCCCGACTCGTCCGAGGAGGACCGCCGACGGAGGCGGAGGAGGAGGAGCCTGCACCGCCACAAGCGGGCGCCGTGCTTCTGGAAAATGGGCACTGCCGCCACCACAGCGGCGTCCGCCGACGACGATGTGGAGGCCAGGCGGAAGCGAGCCAGGAAGCGGGCCGCCAACAACGCCTCGCGGTCCCGCGTGGGTCCCAAGACCACTGGCAAGAAGAAGTTCCAGCGCCGGCGCCGCCAGGCGCCAACGGGCCAGGAAATGACACCCATGGGCGGATCGGATCCCTTGGGACTGGGCGACAGAATCAAGACCATGTGGCTATCGTTCATGGACAACGTCTCGGATGTGGTGCAGCAGGTGCGCCAGAAAATCTCCGACTCGGCCAGCTCTGCGGGCTGAAGATCCCCCGTCCCCGACCCCCGTAAAGTGTATTTTTTTTTGTTTATTAATAAGCGCAATAAAATCAAATGGAAACCGGAGGCAATATCGCATCAAATGTATTCGGGGGATGGTCGGCACCTAAGTAAATTATGGGATATGGATTAAGCGAGGCATTTCATGTAAGTTTTTACATGGCATAGCCTTTCATATTTGTCGGGTAATTGGCTGGTAGCGTGAGTTGTATTATATTTGGTATTATTCCATCAGTCAGGCGTGATGCAACTTAAAGCTATTATAGTTAAGATCGGGTATGTCTTAACTATAAAAATGTTAAAAATTTTACAATAGACAATCATTTATGCGATGGGGTGCTTACATCCTATAGCTGCCATTGGAATAACAAAACCTAGTAGGTTACCTTAGTCATATTTTGATTCCTATAGACTTCAAGGGTATTCCGAAGTGGTTATAAAAAATGTGTCAGATACCAAAACAAAGTATAATAATTAAAGTAGTATTTGAAGACGTAAATCCGCCAAAGTTTTCGATTGTTATGGTCGTTAATATTGTGTTCTTTAACATTGTTAAAATCTAAGAACCAATAACTAAACCTATCTGAACCACATTTTAAATTTGCATTCCTATAATGTTTTTATATTAAAACAATTAACCTGTTTTGACCTATTTTAAAGATTCTCTACAAAGGTGATCAAAAAAAGTACTTTTAAGGCCATAACCAACTTCCGTTGACCTACAAATGTTAATTGGTGACCCCGACAATTTCTTAAGCTCCTCGAAAGGGCCACCCAGCCCTTTTCCCTTTGATTGAAAGTGATTCCTCAGGCAAAAGCAATAAAATCAAAAGCCATCCGCCAAATCTGAGCCATGCGATCGAAAGTAATCCGAGGCTGGGCCCTTTGGGGTCACCACGGCACGGCAATTACAAGCTGTCCAGATGGGAGATACGGAAACAAGCCGAGTCATGATGAGCCGGCGGCCAGTAGCATTTCCGGCCGAATCGAGATGCATCTCGACATGCCCCGGACATTTCCGTGTCTGGCCGAAATCTGATGGGACTGAAAGGCCGAGTACAAAAGGCGCATTCAAGCGGCTGGCCACAACAGTTGGCCAAATGACTTCCGGATCCAGCTTCTCTGTCCCACTAATTGTGGCCCTGACCCTTGCCCTGGTGAGCCTCGCGTGGTCGGACGAGCTCTACGTGGACTATTCCAACGAGTACGACGATGTGCGACCCCACTTGGTTTACCCGGACGATCCGAGGCTGGACAAGCGGATCGGCGAGGCGGCCCGGGAGTTTGGCCAGAACATAACCCAGGCCTGGCACTCGATGGTGGACTCCTTCAAGAACTACTTCGAGGAGCTGAAGAATCTGTTTACCACCGATCCCGACGCAGCCAACGAGGTCTTCTCTGACAACTAGAAACTGCGGTAACCAAATTGCAAAAAAAGCCTTGCGAACTGATATAAAGACCTCCGATGGTTTTTAAAACGGTTGGTTTTAAAACCAAACCATAAGCAGTTTACAAGGACAAAAATCGTTTGGATTTGAATATATTATACTGAATGTCCATACTTAGTTTTCGTTCCTAATTTGTGGTATTTTTGAAAAATGTTTTTTATTAATATTAATATTAATAGCGATTCTAAAGAATTACATTATTTTCGATACAATTATTCACAATGCATTCAATGTGGGGAACTGAATTTAGGTAAACAAATTCAAATTTTAAAACATTTATAAAAAAGCATCCTCTAATGCATATGGGTTGTATTTTTCACTACGTCAAATGCGTTATTAAAAGACGCGACAGACTATGAACAGAAACCTACATATAAATTTAAAGGCAATCTAAAATCATCAAGCTTTTTATTGGTTTCGCCTAGCAATAAGATTGAGTGGCGCTTCCTGAAGATGTCGTAGGTCTGTCCCAAAGATGATGTGGGTTTCAGGGAAAATATCTAAATATTATTTGGTGAAGTCGCTTATACGAGTCAGGGCTTGCTCTGAAAAGTGGTTGCTGTTGGCCGCTATCTTAACTGCCTGAATTAAACGCCTCGCATGCCAACTGAATGCGATCTGTGTTATCGCAAAATGAATGAAAATATCTTGTATCTGGACCAGAGAACACGATCCCACATTAATTTGTTGCGCACTAGACCGAAAGTTGTTGCTTAAATAGCTGGTTTACTGTTCGGACAGTAGTTATTTGCAAGTGGAGCTAGTACGAGATGACAGCGAACATTCTGATCCTGAGTCTGTGTCTGCTTTTCTTGGGCACTGCCACCGCGAGGCCTCAGGTAATATCGGAGCGCGATTGATGAACTTCAAAGATTAATGATCTCTGTTCATCCTCAGGACATTGGCTCTGGCGTGATGATGGCCGTGGGTCAAGTGCAGCAGGTGTTTGACATGGGCAGTGGATTAAATGAACCGAATAGTATGGAGATTCCGGGCCAGGCCTTAGAGGGCAGTTCATTTATTGGCGAGGCCATAGAGATGCCCATGGGCGGCATGCGTTGAGAGGATGACTCTTTGATATTTACAGGTGGTGCAGTTGACTGATATTTGATGTGAACGTAACTTGATTAAAATAAAATTGACCGTAAACTAGCTGCTGGCGAATGTGCAACCCCAACGAATTGTTTTCTATATTGCTTGCGATAAGTCTGGTTAAGTTGGGTTTCGATTTGAAGAAGAATATTTCTTCTTGGTCATTATAACCAGCAGGCTTGATCTCCTTCTGTCCGTTTGTTCCTAATCATTTGGAACCATGTCATGTAGCCATGTCCGTCTGTCCGTCCGACTGTCCGTCCGTTTCTACGCAAACTAGTCTCTCAGTTTTAAAGCTATCGGGCTAAAACTTTCCCAAAAGTCTTCTTTCTATTGCAGGTAGTATATAAGTCGGAACCAGCCGGATCGGACAACTATATCTTATATCTCCCATAGGAACTATCGGGGAAAAATTTTTAAAAAATTATATCTTCGGTGTTTTTAACATATAACCTTCTTAGCTTGGAAATAACATTTTTTAATTATTTCTGAATTTCGAATTAAATTTTATCAAAATCGGACGATTAGTCATATTGCTGTCATAGGAACGATCGGAAAGTAAATTATTTACTAAAGTTGATTATTTCTTATAACTGCAAGGGTATACAAACTTCGTCTTGCCGAAGTTAACTTCCTTTCTTGTTTTTTTTTTAATTGCAATAACTAGGTTATGTGAAAAAGTTTATTTTAAAAAGTTTGTTTTCTCCAAACCTTGCTTTATTGAATCAATTTTAAGGACATAAACGAAAATAAAACTGGCTAATAAATCCAAATAAGTTTTTGATTTCCCAGTAGGAAGGCATTGGCTATCAGATATCTGTTAATCTGTTTTAACTAGCATTTAAAATGAACTTCTAGGTCATTTCTAGAGCTTGTCAAACGCATCCGACGCGAGCGCTACACCCCCAAGCGGAGGGTAGCGGTACCACATGCGAAATAATAACTAATAATAAATAATGCGATTGGTACGATTCTCAGAGTTTAGATAGATACAATAATAATAGCATAAAAAACAAACGATGCACAGGGACCCCTAGAATCTGAAGGCTTCCTCCCAAGTCTCTAGCTCTTATTGTATGCGAGATCACTCCACGAGTAAGGTGTAAAAAAGTATTGAATACTAGCTTAGGGAATTTTCGGTTGGTGTTATTATTAATCATTGGCGTGGTAACCACGCAGCTATCAAACGGTAGCTGTTCTTTGTGGGTGTAATCTTCTTAGTGCTCCGCAGCACTGGACAGCACTCACCACCTGTTCCTGCTCCGGCTGCTGCTGCTGCGGCTGCTCCACCTGCGGCGGCGTCTTGGCCGCTCCTCCGTAGTACCGGGTGAAGGTCTGCTGCAGTCCGGGAGTCTTCAGGCTGTACGAGTTCGTGTTGGCGTCCGTGTGGATGGACACCTGCGCCCGGCAGACCTCCTGCTGGCCGGCCAACACCAAGGCCGCCATCGTCAAGGCCACTGCGAACATGATTTAGGTGCTGCAGCTAATGGATGTCTGGGACTGGGACTCCGTCTCCCGTTGAGTTCGTGGAACTGGGAACTGGGCACTGGGAAGCGCGCGGTGGATCGTTATCAGCTAGGCGGACGCGACTCGCGAACGTCGATGGTTGACTGTGCAGCGCCCGCCGACTGTCCGCGGGTTTTATACCGCCTTCCGACGGCTGCCGCTCTCTCCTCTGCCGGCTGCCGTCCCCCTTTTTTTTGGCAAAAACGAGGAATAAGTTGACCAAAAAGTGTGGCACGAATTCTGGAAAGGGCTTATGGTATGTATGCAATGCTGCCTATAATGTAAACCATTGTAATATTACAATTGTGTCTTGTCTGATAAACATTTTTAGGAACCCTTTTATCAATCTCACACCTTTTTCTGTAATATCTACCCCTGCAAAATATATACAAAATAGAATATACTAGTATACTAATACTTATACTTTCTTATTGACCGAAAAGAGATATTTTTAAAAGTGCAGTATGATACCTTATTTTTACTCAAAGGCATACAATTTACTTGTCTCTTAAAAGCTGACACTGTTATCTAGAAAATGTATACTAGAATAGTTCTTATTTTAAAATATTAAGCATTAATGCTCTTTTCCTGTGTAATTAAAACCAGCCCCCACTTACCTAAAGTTTTTATTAAATACCTGCGGCACTCCCCCCACGCATTCGTCCATTATTATAATATTCCATAATTTCCATTTCAATTTTATTTTAATTTTCCCTCATTGTTTTGTTTCACTTTTTGCGTGGATAACTTTCTTTAAACTTTTCTGTCCGCGCGCGGAATATGGAATAGGCAATAACAACAAGGGAGACATGTAGATGGCGATTCCAATTCCAATTCAAATTGAATATGCTCTTTGGCACTTACATAACAATCCGCCCCCGCTGGGCGCACGGCAACTAAACATAAACACCGGCATAAAACGTTGTTTATAGGAACGTGCCGGGAATGCCTGAGATACCCGAAAGCGAAACTCGCACCGGCAGATACACAGGGCGAAAGTGGGGGAGGAGCCCCACCACCATCATCAAATCGGCCAAAAGTTTAGTTTAACTGGGCCCCAAAGTTCCATCAACCAGGGGGGGCTAATGGGTCCGGTGAAGGATCCGGCATATACAGCGACATTTCTCACTGTGTAGGGAAGCCAGCGAGGCGGCGAGATGCGGAAGCGGGGTTAAGGCCAGGAATCGGCTCAATTGGAATGCAGTTTTGATGGCCCAAAGAGATTTGGCCCGCCGGCGGGGCATCGGTTATGAAAGCGGCGGAGACCTGGTTAGTGGTAATGGTCGCTTAAGCTGCTACCTGCCACCGTTGCGTATGCGTGATACGTGATCGCCATAAATTTATTTGCGCATTTCATTGCCCGGCGTGTAATTGAAAGCGCATTTCACACGATTGAAAGTTGTCCGCCGGCACTAGTCCCATAAAGTGACCCAGAGCGAGCTGCGTGCTTAATGCCCCCGGGGCAATAGCCATAACTTCTGCTTTCGGCCTGGCTGCATTCCTCGGGGCTCGTCCTTATCCTCCTCGGCGGAGTGGCCCACTCCCAAGCCCTATCTGTATCTGTGTGGGCCACCACTGCGAGGCGGGCGCTTGCCGCCATTAAAGTTGACTTTTCCGAATGAAATGCTTGTCGTTTTACGATTGCCCACCAGGACATCAAAATAAACAGCGCAAATTATGCAAAAAGCAGGGCACCCGAAAAGAGATGAGCACAAATGGAGACAAACCGGCGGAAGTGGGGCTCGCCAGTCAAGTAAATCCAGCCAGCTGCTAAATAACGCCACTTAATCATTTTACTGGGTCAGGTCACGGGTGGACGACGACGCAGCCGAAACGCGAGGGCACGGCAACCGAAACCGAGACCGAGACCAAAACCGGAGGCTGGGGCTGAGTCAGTGGCCCGCGCTGAACTTTTGAACTCGCGCACTGACCCTATTCCTAGTTCAGTCCAATCCCCCGGGCGACCTGCTCCCCGCAGGCGCGTATTATTTTCGGGGCCCAGCTCCGCACTTGCACGGATTTTATTGAGGTGCGCGCCACGCCAGGACCCGAAAGGCAGGGTGCCAAGGGCCACACTGAGGAAAGAGCATCCATGCAGGTCAAGTATATATACATTTGGCAAACCGTATTTTGATAATAGCGCTATACTAAAGCAATGAAGTAAGAACCACTTTATATATTCCACCGTTTTCTTGTTTATTTTAAGATGAAGAAAAAATATATGTATGGTCCTAAATACTAGAGGCTTATACCAGGGACCTTGATCACTATGGGTTCTTTTTTGAAATCATTATTTTAGATTTTTATTTGTTTCGCTCAGGAATAAAGATTACTTTCAATTCGTATTATCAAACTCAAAACTAATAACTATAATTGGGAAATAATATTAATCACAATGTTAAAATCATGATGAAAATGGATAGGCAAACCAAAGAGAATCACTGTGGATGTTCCTTTTCCGCTGTCGATCCTAAGTAGGCTAAATGGGATAAATTCAAAAAAGGCACGGCAACATTTTATGAACATTTATGCTATATATATATGCTGGGTTTGCCTGACTTTTTTAAACAAAACCCTTACCGGACCCAGTTTTCTCTGCGTGCAGGCCCACCTTGGGTCCCGGGGGCTGAGCTAAAAAGGGATTTAATGGCATCCACTGATGGACAACTCCCAAATAAAACGCTGTCAATGAGAGATTTGCTTTTGTGTGTTCAACTCACATAAAATTTGTTTTTATTAGTTTTGCTCACACCGAGGCAGCGCCGGCGCACCACCGCACCGCCGAGCCACCGAGCCACTGAGCCACCGAACCACCACAACAAATAGCCAGCGGAGCGGCACAGAAAAATGAACTTATCGCTAGACACACGCACGGACACTTGCACAAATAGGGGATAGTATATGGGTCTGTGTTTCTGGGCAGGATCGGGTCTGGCCCAACGAATTGAGGTTTGTGTTAGTGTGTGGTTGTGTGGGTGTGGGCGCAATTCTTTGGGGCTCAGAAGAATTGCCCTGACTTACAGCTATAACTTTAATGGTTTATTCCGATTTGTATCTCGTATTTGACTTTGATTTAACATTCAATAAACTTTGCATTTGATTGGTAATATTCAATATGTCTTAGCATATGTCTAGTGTATATATCGTATTGTATATATCCATATATGTATGTATGTAGCTTGGGAAAGTTTAAAACACCGGAACCTCCCTGCCCCTCAAAGTTAGCAACACTTAAAAGACATATATGCTTTGTGGGAGAGCTCCCCTCCGTTCCTTGGCACAGTTTTCACTTCTCTGCAAACTCCGATCTCTAAACTGCGATCTGTGATCCCTAAACACTGTCATCTGTCATCTGTCACCTGCCATCCGTGATCTGTGATCCGCGACCTCCACTCTGCGGTCGCAACAGTCAACAAACACTAGTCAACAACCAGTTGGGCGAAGTATTCCAATAACTCGGTCTATATATTTGTGGTATATCTTATGCATTTAGGTGTAAATGTATCTGTCTCCGTAGGTCTGGAGTCCTTACAAGTATTCGTAGTCCACTGACTGTCTGTCCTCTGATGAGCAACTGCCTTTGCTAAAAAACCCCACCCGTACCCTACAAAAAAAATACAGCTCCTGCAATTGTCCTACTTAAACACATAGCTCCTGGGCTGCACAACTCCTGGCAAATCCGTAACCGTAAAGCTTTTCGTTTCCCTTCGCCATCCCTGCCATCCCTGACACATCCTCATCCCACATCCGCTCCACGTTCAAGCGCATCCACATCTTACAGCTCTGCGAAGATGTTCTCCCTGAAGTCCAGCTCCGGATGCGCCGAGTGCGAGGAGGAGCCGTGGCCGTAGTCGTAGTCCCGCGACGAGGACTTCATCGAGCTGCGCCCGGACACGCCGGATCCGGAGCTGAAGCTGGCGTTGCGCGGACTGCTCCGGCGCATCCGGCCCTCGATCACGGCCATCTTGTTCAGCGGTTGCGTGGGATCCAGTTCGCAGAAGGCGCCGGCGATCAGGTCCGTGCCGTTCAGCGAATTGAAGCTGTCCCGTTTGGAGCCGCGTCCACCGGCCACGCCCCCAACGCCCCCGCCGCCATGCTGGCCATGATGATGGCCATGGTGATGGTGGCTCGAGCCGGAGCCGGAGCTCTTCCGGCTCAGCCGGCTGCGACTGTACTGGTACTGGTAGGCGGGAACTACGGCGGAGGCCACCGGCACGCCGCCAGCATTGGGCGGCAGGTTCTGGGAGCCGCCGGGCGTGTAGCTGTCGTAGAAGTCCGGCGGCACCACCTCCTCTTCCACCTCCTCCAGGTGGTGCTGCAGCACATCCTCGTGGCCAACGGACACACCTCCTCCTCCACCGCCGCCACCGGTGGTCTCCAAGGTGGAGCACAGGCTGTACTCCGTGGAGAGGGACTGGGACTGCGAGAGGCTGCTCAGCGGGTCGCTGCCGGGCATGACGAGCGCCAGTCCCGCCCCACTACCGGTTCCGGCCCCCGCTCCAGCCGCCTCGCCTCGCTTGCCTTTGGGGGAACGCTGCGCATACAACTTCTCGATGTCCGGCAGCTGGCGGCGCACCTTGTCCCGCTCCCGCTCGCGCTGCAGCATCTCCTGGATGTCCATGCTACGCTCCCGCTCCAGCTGGTCCATGATTTCCAGGTCGCGCTCCAGGGTGCTCGACGAGAAGGTGCTGCTGCACTCGCTGAAGGACACGTCCTTGTGGCGCAGCACCCCGCCCCCCGATCCTGGCCAGCGCTGCGGCGGCACCATCATGCTGCTGACCACCGAGCTCTCCTCGCCGTCGCCGTAGTTGCTGGTGCTGCTGTCGTCGGGGATCAAAACGCTTCCCAGACCATTTCCGGTTCCGCTGGCGTTGACGCTGCCGCTGCCGTTGCAAAAGGTGGAGGCGGTCACGTTGGACAGGCAGTCGGCGGCCAGCTTGCCGCCATGCCGCTGGCTGGGATTGGGGCGACTCCGGCCGTTGTTGTTGCTGCTGCTGTTGCTGCCAGACTGCTTGCGGTGGCCGGGATGGGCATGGCTGGAGCCGCCATGCCCAACGCCATCCGAGATAATGTTGATCTTGACGTCGTGCTTCTTGCCGCGCACGTCCTTGCCCAGGTTGTTGACCACCCCGGCATCGCCCGCTCCCCGACCGCCCGCCCTCTGCCGTTCGCGCTCCCTATCCCTGTCCCTATCTCGTTCCCTCTCCCTATCCCTGTCCCTCTCCCTGTCCCGGTCCTTGCCCTGGCGGTAGGGTGCTCCAGTGTAGCGGTCTCCGCCTCCCGACGATCCGTGCCCCGGCAGACGCACCTCCCGTTCGTGGCGCAGCTTCGACGACTGCTTGTGCGGCTCCGAGGCGTGGTGAGCACTGGTCGTGCCCAAGGTGGCGTCCTTCTCTATGGAATTCTCGCGGGAACTGCCCCCCATCGCGGATCCACCGCCAGCATCGCTGCGGCGCTGAGCTTTCTGCTTGCGCCTGGAGGAGAGACGGAAGTAGCCCCTCAGACGCTCCTGTTCATCTCTGCGGATGGGGAAAACCAAAACATAGGAACATAGGGAATGGGCTGTCTTATGGGCTGATTGTGGGGATGTAAAGAGGCCTGCTCGCTCACCTGGGCAATATCTGCGAGGCATAGATGCACGGAAAGATGACCGTGGGCAGGAAGGCCACCCACACGAACATCAGGTAGGTGAAGTCGAAGTGCTTCGCGTTCTCGTAGGTCTCCTCCAGCGAGAGCCTGGCGAAGCGCAGGATCATCAGGGGGCACATGCAGACCACCTGGGTGGCGGCCATGCTGCCGAAGTTGCGCTGCTTCCGCTTCTCCCGGTGGACGTCCAGCTCGGCGCTGTACAGGTCGTAGGAGCGGGCGGAGCTGCCGCCCCCGTTGCTCAGCCCGGCCACGCCCCCGCCGCTCAGCTGCCGGGGCTCCACCGAAGATGTGGAGGAGTTCCTGCGGGGAAGTCCATTTAGTTTGACAGGATAAAATATGTTGATTGTGGTTTAAAAACTACTGTTCGAAGTTCGTACACGGAGAGAAATCTGACGTTCTCATCTAAGTTAAAAATGTTCTTAAGGATAAAGCGACATTTTTGGAGTTAAAAATATTATCAATGTGCTTAAATCAAGTTCAATTGGTCTGTTTATCTGAGCAAGTAAGCTTTTAGTCCAGTCAGTGGTGTATACATATCAAAAAGTATTAAATAAACTCTCGCATTAATGTCAAAAAGTACTTACGCAGTTTTTAAGAACGATTGTTCTCAATTCAAGAACAATGTGCTTAAATATTTCCCTCTATATAGGTGATTTTTTGAGTCATTTCCGACTCCATAAATATGTACTAATACTATCAGCATCACTAGAAGATGAAGTCATGTCCGTCTAGGTACATAAACATCCCCAAAAGGTTTTTTCAACTGCAGACAAGGACAACTGTGTCCTAAGGCTCCCATGGGAAAGATGAAAGAATAAACTGGATTAACAAGCATTCTAGCTTTTTAAGATTTCAGAATTACGAATTGAATGATATGAAAATTAAACGAAAAAGTAATAAAGCTACCATGGCCAAACCTAAAATGTATTTAGAAAACACACTTTGGATTTTTAAACCATGATGTAGTTTTAGCCTCAGGGGTACATAAACTTTGGCAATCATAAGCTAGTTTTCTTTCTTGTTAAGTGATAATTTAAAAAAACAGAAATATATTTATAAATTTATGAAAATGATTTATTTTCAATCTAAGTTCGCTTGTATCCAACGATCACCACTAATCACTACTCCAGAACTCTATAATTATGAAACAATGTCCACAAAAAGCTGGAAAATCTAAGCCAAGCTGAAAACCCTTTTCCATCCGTTCTATTCATTTACTTCTAACTTTTGTTGATGCAATCAATCATTTTTGGAATTGAATTCTGTCCTAAAACGTTTTTCCAATACATGACCTCTTTCTACATGCGTTCCTAAAATCTGATTTGCTCTAAATGTATAATGTTTTTTGTTTTTTCTTACAAATTTATAAACTCAAAAGACTCTAGTAAGCAATTTGAAGTGTTCAAAGTGCTGTAGCGTCTCAAAGTAATGCAGGGGAGGAGCAAAGTTTCTCCCCACCCTTTTAGTGCAGCAGGGGAGGCTGCGAAAGTGACTCAAGAAATTGGAACTCGTTAGAGAGCAGCCGCCAGAAGGACGACGGCTCATTAGCGGTGGCCAAGGGGCTGGTCCTCCGCGGGCTGAGTGATTGCGAATCGGGTTACTCGGACAGCCCGCTCTGATTGGCAAATCACCGAATTAATCAGCCCAATTAGCAGGCTGATGGCCGGCCTAATATTTCAGCTTAATCACGGCGATGCTCACCTCTGGCGGATCCGCACATCCGCGCGGTGCTCGTACATCATCACGGCGAAGGGGCCGTCGGGCGGGCGCAGCTCCTGCGAGGTGCGGATGTACAGGTAGGACAGCAGGATGGCCGGGCCGCAGTACCTGTGAATCGAAACGGAGGTCAGAGGGCCGGCAAGGACTTCCCGGCCGCGGCGGGCACTCACATGAGCAGGAAGAGCCCGCGGGTGTACTCCTGCATGTCGTCCATCAGGTTGACCACGCACAATCCGATCCCCGACAGCTGCGGCATGTAGTCCTGCAAGGAAACACAAAACACCATTTTAAATACTAATCCATAGCGTTATAAGTCTGTTGAAAATGACTCGGAGGTCTGATTTAAGGTTATATTGTAAAATGATTTTTTTAAAAGAAACGAGAATTGGTTTCAAAGTTTATAACATATGCGCACTCTTCCCCTTAGCCAATATATTATTTTCATATAGGGGTTGGCCCTGAATTGGTTTTATTTCTCGAATTCGTTTGCCACCTTTCCAAATTACATTCGTTTTCCAAACAAAAAACATTTCGGTATTTTTTTTGAGTAGTTGTATTGCGTATACGACACATATGACAGCCAGTACATGTCGTATACGTAATATTTTAAGGACCAGGTTGTTGAATACAACTTTTAATTATTTAAAATGATTTTTTCTCCCTTTATAATAACACACAAAGGGCTAAGAATGAACTTTCATTTTTTCACCGCCCTCTAGGAGAGGGTGATAAAGTTTTAATCAGAAGTTTTTAAAGCAGTAACGTAAATAACTCGTTATACCCTATATAGTGGCTTCTTGCCATGCTCGCCTTTTTCAATGCCGTTGGCAAGCCCAGTTTACAGTCTGCGATTTGAAACACTCGCAATGGTCATAAAATAGATAGATTCCATAGGAATAATTGGATCAAATCAGCAAACTTATGCTGCTTTTAAGATATTTCTTTCAGTGTAAGAGCTACTACCTCATAATTCTTTATGATCTTTCTGATTAGAGGACTTTATTCTATAGCTTCAATTGGCACGGTTGAGCAGCTTGAAAATAAGCCAAATGTATCCTTGCAAATCGTATTACCTGGCGACTGGCGAACAATCCCCTGCTATCATGGTGATAGGAAAAAATGTTATATCTATAAGAGATTTGCTTGTAATTCGCTGTTAAATACCTAATGTTACTCTTATTTTAGTCACATTCTAAATCGCATTCTTACGATCTGCAGAGGTATTTTTTGTTCGAAATAATATCATTACTATAAAATGGCAAAGCTATAATGGAGCTAGCCTCTTTGACGTGGTTCCTGGCTTGTTCTAGATTGCTGTCCCAGTTGTCAGCAAAGAACTGAAGACAGCAGCATAATACCCCCAATCCAACTCAAGTATCGCCTAAATAATTGATTCGGGTTTTCGGTCTTTGAAGGAGCCGTTTGGCCAACAATCGTTTTACATTTTTAAAATCGGGGCTAGCAGAGCACTCGGCAGAGTTCATTGACTGGCATTTCGAACCGCCAGGTAGTATTGGGAAACTATTTCCATCGATTTTATAATTACAGCGCCGCGTTGGTGGTGGGCCGGGGACCGAGGGCTCAGCTGGGCAGGTCCGCAGACGCGGGTAAACAGTGTTCTTTGATGTCTGGGCCATCGATTGCCTGGCGAAAAGCTTTAATTGTCCGCCGATTCGCCAGCCCAGTGTCAGGTGTGCGTAACACAGGCAACCCTCGCGCCACAGAGCGACCTCGGCCGTGACCCTGACCCGGGCAGGTGGGTCCACAGCCACAGCCACAGCCACAGCCACATGCCATTCCTCCGAGGAGCAGCAGAGATTACATCGTAATTGTAATTACATATGAAATCGCGCGTGGCGAAAAGTTTTCGGATGGCGAAGGAAATTAAACAAAGGGCGGAAATGAATTTATGGCCGCTTCCCAAGTATTTTCTCATTAAACTGCTCCGCAGGGTGGCAGGTGCGTATCTCAGGTGGGCGGGCGGCGCATCTCAGGACATCCCTGAGTGGGCTCCACTGGCGGATCGGCGGGCCTGGCCTGCGGATTGGGCCTCATCAATCATGCGAATCATCGGTCAACCGGCCAGGTGCGACTCAAAGAGCGCGCTGCGGACGGGGCCACATTATGTGGTGCATAATTATTCCGCCAGAAGAGCCGGCCAACAAACTCCGGAACTCGGGGCAAAGTTTCCTTATTTTCTGCCGCTCTTCCCCCCTTTCAAATACAAATGCAAGTGTGTGCTCCACACATATGGAGGCAGTCGAGGAGCAGGGCACTCGTAAATGATTTTGTATGAATAATTATTAAAAAGTTTGCGATCCCCTCGACGGCAGGCGACGCCCACCGCCCACCGCCTACCGCCCATCGCCTCCCCCCTGCAAGGCGGTTAAAACTTGGCCCCAACTTTTAAATCAAATCTCAAACTACAGCACAGCCGGGGTGGCCGCGGGGCGGAGTCTGCGGAGGAAAAGTTTTCCATTCGGCGAGTGCCCGAAATTGTAATGAAACCTTTTCAACCAAATCGCATCGCATCGCATCGCGCCGCGCTCGCTCCTCCTGGCCCACAGTCATTTGGGTAATGAACTGTTAGCGCTGTACAATCTGGCCAACAAATCTGTTTTGAATACTTTGCCCACTGCGCACAGTAAAATGCAAATAAACGACAAGAGTCACCAAAGGGGCGGGGACTGGGAGCGGGGAGGTGGGTTCACTGGCAAAAAAAGAGCTCCTTAGTTCGCCCACCTCAGTAGGTCGGAGTTATTTTTGACATGGGTATCTGGAGGCACCCTTCAAGTCAGGACTTGTAAGGGAACAAAGGAGCGTATTTTATGCAGTCACTTTCATAGTTAACATGAACTTTTTATAACAGGCTTCCAATATATATACTATATATATATATACTATATAATCTAGGCACTACAGATCAAATATATGATAAGAAAGAAAATAAGAACATAGGCCATACTATTTATCATGATCCTAATAGTATAAAAATCACGTCATGATATTCTCAATGAGAATTCCAAGTTTTCTGAGATCCTCTGTTTATTTGGGTATTTTATATAGTCTTTTATATGTCTTCCCAAGTTCATCAGTTTTAATGATACAATATTATCCCAATGATCTCAAAGTTATCTAGTTTCAACGAAGAATTTCAGTTTGACTTCTATATATTATAACTTTTTCAACATAAAAAGACTTCGAGAAGGGAAAGTTCGAGTTATGGAAGTATTAGTTTTGGGACCTTAGCCTAAGAAGCTCACGACGTTACTCCTCATTGGAATTCCAAGTTTACAGAGCTCCCTCACTTACATAGGCATATAAAGTAGTTTTTTCTTGGTGGTTCTCAAAAAGTATAAATTATAGTTTAATTATTGAAGGCCAATGGACGGGAGGAGATGATTTTTGTCAATATTTTTCAGTTATGGTAATCGGAAAACTTCTTAATGAGCTCGAAGCTGGGCCGCGGCGAAGCAGTGCTGTTTTTCTTGCTGTGCACGGCTGCGGCCAACCGCTGAGAGGGAAAGAGGAGGGTCGGCGGATGCTGCACGCAATTTAACGAGTCCTGGGGGCGTCTTGCGAAGGATTCCCGGCACGGGCAAATGGGTGGGTGGCCTTGGCGGTTCCCGCTGGATACGGAGTCCTCCTGCCAACGGGCGGTGCCTGGTGGTTGGTGGTTGGTGGTGGCCGCTTTTTATGGACATCCTTCGCCAGTGCTCGTCATCTCCTGCCTCGCTGGCTGTTACGGTTTCCGCTTTATGGGCGGCAAAGGAAGCCAAAGGATCCCTGGCCCGCCCCCATCCGCAGTTATGATTACCTCTGGAGTCGCCTAATGCAATTGATTTGATTCGTGCTGGGCACAAATCAATTTGAGCGCTGGCCGTAAACACTTTATGGCTGGAGGAGGCCGATGATGGAGTCGCTCCGGCATCCAACAAGTGGCCGGCCCATCAAACTGGCTGGCATTACTGGGGCTTTGGCCCCCGCATAAAGATATTTACAATTTGGCGCGCGTTGCCAAATAATTTATCGACTGCAGACAAGTCGGAGATGGGCGTTGCGGATGGGAAATGGGAATGGGGATGCGGACTCGCCTTCGGATTCCCGGTAACCAGCGGCAGGGCCACAGGCAAGCACATTAATAACAATTTATTTCCGCCCTGCCAGCAGGCGGGCCACATTCCGCAGACTCCTGCCCCAAACAAATTGCAGCCGACGGTGGCTGCAGAAGTATTATCATTTCCACTGTCGCAGTTTTGACTTTGACGGATTGCCCCTCAAGTCAAGGCAAACACAGGGTTTCGGGACAGCTTTTTAGACCCGGTTCTGGTTCTGGTTCTGGTTCTGTTCCTGTTCCTGGTTATTGGATGATGGCGAGCTGGAAATGAAAAGCACTTAATAATAATTTACAAGCGGGAAAGGCGGGGGAGGAGAGTTCTGGATCGAAATGGAGATGGATATTGATCCGGGCACATCCGTCTGGAACTATTCGGTAGCCTTGGAGCCCGGCCCCTGCCCCTCGATTCCACCTGTTGGGCAAGTTTGTTTGCCCCTCGTTCGATTGGAACGTTTCCTTTGAAATCCGATGTCCTTGGCTCCCAGTTACCCACGCAGAAGAAAGCACTGCGAGTGCGGAGGGAAAGTGAAACAAAGCAATGGAAAAATCGAGAAAACCCCCGGTTTGTCAGCCTCAGACGTTGGCAATATTTGAATATATTTATCAGAGCGATAATTGAATCGAAACACACGCTCGCGTCTTAATTAAAAGAAAATAATTGGGGAGAAAGGCGGGAGAGTGGCGGGTGGAATTGAGTTTGAAGCGGCGCCAGGCGAAGGTTGCCAATAATCGGAGTTTCAAATTTTCGGAAAATTGCTCCTAATGGATGGCGGAAAGCCCGGGCAGCAGGAGCGGAAGAAACAATGCATAATTAAAAGCAGAATTTCGTAATTTAAATAATAAGAAAACAATGAACAGACAAAATGGTTTCGGGTCTGACGGGGAGATTATAATGTAAACAGTGGGGCGCAGAGCCCAAAGGTTAGGAGCCTCCTCTGCGGAGGGTAAGCCGGGTAAGCCGGGCAAGCCGGGCCAGTTGGGCAGCAGGGTGCGGAAAAAGAATAAAGGGGCCGTGGGCCCCGAAAAGACACTGCCGGACTTAATGGCCGTAAAATGCTGGCCAAGCGGCCAGACGAGGTCACAGCAAACACACACATTGAGGGGCCACGCCGGATCACGACCCGGAGACGAAGGCGGAGGCGGAGAAGGACATGGACAGGGACCCGGGACCTGGACCCAGACCCAGACCCAGACCGATACCCGAACACGGACCCTGTCCCGGCATGTGTTGCGCTCTGCGAGCTTACGATAATAACACAATTATGTACTTACATAATTAAAGTCGTAAAGTGCACAAAAACACACAGAAGCAGGGGCTTACACACACAACACACAAGAAGGCGGCGCTGTAGGAACACTGAAATAAGAAATCCCACCCAAATCCGTGCAAATATATTCTTTGATCCTATCCTAAGCCTGTTTTAGAGAGACTACAACTTACTGTACCGCTTAAGAGTCCAAGTGTCCCACTAATGCTGAAAACCTCATTCTAAGTTGTATAAAAATGTTGATCAACTTGACCAAACCCATTCTAAATTGTTCGAAAATTATATTAATTCTACATATCAAAGGGAGACTACAACTCACTTTACTGTTTAAAAATTGAAGTGTTGGAGGGAAAATGAAAAGTGAAACAGAAGCTCCCACTAACGCTCAAAAAAAGCTCATTCTAAATTGTACAAAAATTATGATAATTTCGTACTACTACAAATTCAAATGGTAAAGTATAAAATTACAAAGCTCATTCCAAATTGTCAAGAAATCATAGTCCAACCCCCGATTTCCCCCAGTGCACGGCCACAAGATGTAGGCAGAGTCCAGGCTTTGGTTTGATTCGCCCCACCGCCACAGGTCCCTCGTTTTATTTTTTCGTTTGTCTTAAGTGACAGAGGAAAATGCAAACGAAGTGGAAAGCGTGAAAATGGGAATGGCGGAGGTGGTGGGGTGGGGAAACCGCTGTCCGATCGGCGGATTCCGCTCAGATTGGCCAGAGATGACTCTGGGTGGCGTTCCTCCGCCGGGAAAAATCAGCAAATCAGTTGGAAATGTAGTCAAGACTGGGTCGCATGCTCGAGGGCGCCCATTCCACTTCATTTCTATGCGTGTTTATTCGCACTTGCCTCACCATTTTCAAAGTTTTCCCGCCCTGCCCCGCCACTTGCACCCGATGTTATTAATATTTTATGCTTATGCGCATAACAACAATGGAGGGCCGACGACTGGCAAGCAGAAAGTATCCACTTTGTGCAAATATATACTCGTGTGTATACTATGTGCCGGGGATAAGAGTGCAATTGCCGAGAACACATACTCCTAACCTTGTTACGAGTGCCTGGCACTTGAAACTTTTGTTGCCTTTGTCGAAGTCTAATTTCGATCCGCTGCCCCCGATGGCGGAGCCGTGGGTGGCGTCCAGGGGCCCCACCACGGACCCTGGACCATCGGACTCCACGGCAAGTGATTTGGGGTCGTAAGCTGCTTACCGCACAATAACAGTGGCATCGTCAACAGGGCCACCGGCCCATTGAGAACGGGAAAAGCCCTTTGCAGGACCGCGCGACTCGGGAAAACACAACCCGCGCCGATGGATGCGACCGCACAACAGTTTCAGGATCCGGAGGGGCTTTAAAGTGCGCTCTTGGCAACCGGGCAGGCGGCAGGCGGCAGGCACTCAGCCGCCCACCCACCCACTCACATGCACACTCGGCCAGGGAGCGCATAAATATTATAACGAAATTTGAGCTGCCATTTCACGGCCTCAGGCAGGCAGAAATTTGACATCCCCCCGTGGGTGGGTGGTTGGTGAGGTGCTAGGGTCGCCCAAGGAGTTCCTAGTTGCTTGAATCAATGAAGAACATACTGCGGAAAAGCGCACTAGGAACAGTTTAATACTCGTATGCTGAATTCAAAATGTGTTGTATTTCCCATTGAAATTTTATAAAAAAGGTGAGAATAGGGGATTAAAACTAATCGGAGTTAGAGCAAGACGTCAATAAAGCTATTTTTACAAAAACAAAAGATCTGTCGCCAGAATCGATACAGGATACCATTAAAATGGTATAAAATGGTATAATCATATCTTCTCTTTATGTGCCTTTTTTATTGAAGGTTTTTAGGACCGATCTTAAATACTAGTATTTTTTGTTAAACTATTTTTGTCAGAAGTTAGTTAGCTGCCCTCGCTCGACTCCACTTCGGTGTCTGCTTCCTGCTCTTTGCCGCTGTCTTTTCGCTGAATTTGTTGATATTGTTATTTTACAATATGTAAAACGTTTACCAGGAATTCGCTGGAACATCGACCAGGCCCACCCCGACCCACCTGGCTCCGGAGAGGCAGCCAGGGGTGAGGCAAGGCGAAAGGCTGCTCTCGCCACCTTTCTGCACTGGGAATTTGTCAAAGTCGTTTGCCATTTGTTAACCCCTGACACCCCATTGCCGAAAGCCCAGACCCCGGCACCCGGCACCCGGCTCCCGGCTCCCAGTACCCCTTCTGCCTCCCCCGGCTCCATTATCAACGTCATTAGTTGCCACGCCAGCTGTTGCTCCTTGGCGGGAACCTGGGGGGGTGATAAAAATTGATTGCCTTACGGGCGATTGCAACACGCATAAAAGAGTCCGGCTCCGGCTCCTCCTCCGCCGGTCCCGCCCGGCCATTGCCACCTATTTGCAATAGCAACAGCTAAGGCGGAGCAGGAGCAGCAGCAGCAGCAGGAGCAGGGCAGGGGCAGGAGTCGTCGATGGGCAACATCATCGCCGGCCATTAAAATTCCGTTAAACGAAACGAAACTGAAAACGGGAATCAACTTGGACTGGGCCACTTGCAGTGCAAATCTCACGATTCGCCAATAAGAATTTTATGCCCCAACATGTGGGTGGTGTTTGGTGTTTGGTGGGTGCTGGGCGCCGTCCGGGGAGGTGTCCTTGGGGGGGTGGTGCACCACTGCTCCCGCTGTGCCCACTGTGTTTGGCTTCGCTTTCAGTGTGAATTGCTGTGGAAATGAATTTACGTCTGCCTGCTTAATAATTGAAAATGCCAATCAACAAGCAGAAGGGGGAGGGTCCTTGGAGCAGGGGCTGGCCTGACGTCCTGAAGGTTCCTGGGGAACGCTTAGCCCAGGCAGACCCTGCTCAACGTGGAGCCAGACAACTCTGAATATACAAGCGCTGTAACACTTTTCAATTTCTCCCTAAAAATTAGCTGAAACTTTGCATACCTCTTACGTGTATTTCCCCTTACATTTATGCATTTCAGACTCGCAACTTAGAACTAATTAATATTAACCTGGAACTCCTTGAATAGCGGAGTTTCCTCCAACCGAGAATGTAAGCACTTTGTTTCAGAAGCCAAGCCGGCTTAGCGAGAGCAGTCTTACAAGTGCAGTGGAAAGTTCTCGGAACACTTTACCTTCTCCGCTTGCGGTCAGTGCCGCGTCCTTGATGGCCGCCGCAACATGTGTAAAGTGATGGATTGATGGATGTTGGATGTGCCACAGTCTCGCAGCTTCCATTTGCTGATAAACTTTGAAATTACCCGCTGGCAGTTGCAGCCAGCGGATGAAGTTGCCCCTGGGGATGGCGGCCATCCTTGCCCCGTCGACCCCTGGACACATCGACTAATTTGCACCGACAATGGGGCAATTTGCATTGCTCGCTGCGACCTGGCGAATGGCAATTTAATAAGCCCCGCCCGGATCCCTGGAAAAGGGATAATGCTCGTGAGGAGGCCAGATGGGGAGCCTGCCTGCTAACAACGTTACGGCCATAATGTGCAATAATGCCGAAGATGAGTACGCAGCGGGCGCAGGAGCAGACTCGGAGCGGCCGGGCCATGACACATTTGATTTCCGCTTCAAGCGGAAGTCTCATTTGGGGCCCTGCCCTCCCACTTTGCCCCAGTGTGGGCGAGTGTGCATGTGTAATTTTCACAAATTGTTACAACGAGCCCCAAGCCAAGGCAAATGGGGCCAGTTGATTGTATTTAAAGTTTCTTTCTTTTTGCGCCAGATAAAATGGCGAATGAGAAAGCGCAGAGCAGAAGGACGAGCCGCCTTGCCAACTCCTGAATGCCCTTGTATCCCTACTTTCCCACTAGTAAATTCATATATTTTAAAATACTTTAACTTATTTTTAAATCATAAGCATACAAATTACTAAATAGTTTTCGAGCACTGAGGGATGCCAAAGCCTTCCCGCCGTGATGACTTTGATCTCGACCAGCCCATTATCGCTTCTCTTGGTCGAGGGACTCCATTGAGAGTGTCATCCCAATCGCTCCTGGCCGCTCCTAGCCCAATTGCCGCCCGCTCGCCCGCCTTTGTAGACTTGATAATGTTTACTTTAGCCGTTTCTTTTGCGCAGTGACTCGAATTTTCCGCCCCCAGCCCCTCGGCGTAATTTCGTTTTCGCTTTGCAGGCGCATATCCGGCCAAGTCCTGTTGGTAATACCAAAAAGGGCGGTGGAGCCGAGGCGGGAGCTGGAGGGGATTAGGAGACGCCGCGTGCCAAAGTCAACGCCGGCAACCGGATATCCGCAGCGGGGCAGCGGCGGGGCAGCGGCGGGCTGGGGAGCAACAACTGAACAGTAAACATAAATAAACTGTAGCCGCAGAGCGGGCCGGCGGAGGGGGCGTTACGAAACAAAGGCGTGTTCTTTGCATACACAACGATTTAAGCCAGTTCAAGGGGAACTCCGGGCACTCAACCGGCTCCCACGCCCTCGCGGTCGCCCGGTCCCCCGTTCCTCGGAGGACTCGCAAAGCTGTTCGAAAATATAACGAACGCTGGGACAAGAAACTTAAAATGTACCAACTCTAAACTGCAGCCAAGCCATGTCATTCGGTTCCCCAGAGCCTCTCAAGTTGTAATCCAAGTGGCCACTTTAACTTTCCATAACATGTATAAATTGGAGACTGCGTACAACTTTTGACTCTGTCGTTTAGGCTAACAAGGTACATTGAACAGGGTTTCATCTTCAAAACTCACCTGAACTCGAATTATCCAGCCAAAATAAAACAGAATTAAACGTTTTCGCCCTGGGGTTGCCAAAGTCATCGCCCACACTTTTTTCGTTTTTAAAGATAAAGCATCTATGACGAAAATGTAAACATACTCAAGGAAGCTCAAATAAAATCGAAAAATACGTTTCAGTTGATAGAGGATTAGACTACACATTTTTGTTTGCTGAAACATTGGAATTGTGTACCCAAAACAAAAACAAGTGGGTTTCTACGACAAGATACCCATTACTCTGTTGACCAGGTTCAGTTTTGCATCAGATATCTGTTGTTATTAGTCTGATTGTACATTATACCTTAGAGAATAGCTCCCTTTATAGAAGAATATAAATCCTAGATGGATCCAAATTATCAAGCCACAAAATAAAACTACCTTTTTCAAAACAATATTGATTTAAAAACAATGTTTTGCATTTTTACTATTTCTTCTGGTAGAAAATAAACGGATTCTCACAAAAATACAAACCTAAATAAAAACCGTAGCACCAGATGAATATTATGAATAGCATTCTCAGCTCATTGAGCTCGAAAATCTCTCGTCATGGGGCACAAATCAACTAATAGTAAAACGACTCGGATTATCTGGACATGGGAGCGGGAAAAGTGGGAGTGCAAAGTGACCCACCCGCTCCTTATCGTGCCCGTGGGCAGCAGGAGCAGGCGACAGGACCTCCAACTTGACGGAGGTAAAGGGATCTCCGAATTTCTGTATTTTCCATAGCTATTTGTTTGGGGACAACTTAAAAAATCAATTTGCCGCCGCACAAAGGGAAGCCGCTGCCAGGTAGCCGCAGACACGAGGGGCATGCGTAGAAATATGGAAAATTTCAATTTGTTTTGTGTGGAAAAAGTTTCTGACACTTTTCCAGGCCAAACACAAAAACAAACGGAAAACTTTTCGCTGGCCAGTTATGAAATCGCTTATTACCCGCACCTGAAAATCCGAAAATCGGGGCGACCCATCGGAAAGTAGGGACCAGGAGGGCCAGGACCAGCGGTCCGAGCCCAACTGAACTCATCTGAACCTGGTCGGCGGAGCAATTCATTTTAGTGTTTGACTTTTGGCTGCTGCGTGGGGATGGGTTCGGATTTTCCTGGGCTGCAACTATGGCAAACTTTTGCTTATTAAACGAAGGAACGGCTTCGAGGCGGAGGATTGCGGAGCAGTTTGCCAAATTGTGAATTGGCAATCAGAGTCCACATGGAATTGTTTATACACCCGTGTTCGGGCCAGACGAGGACCCACTCCCCCCCGAGTGTGTGTCGTCGTAATAGAATGCTAAAATATTCATAAATTGCCGCAAACACAGGGGCGGGGCCGAGGGGCGTGTCGGCGGAGACAGACAAACAGGCGACCCCCTTCGATATAATAAGCCCCGCTTCGCCGGGGAGTTTCCAGGGGAGAGTTGCCTTGGAGAGGAGCCATCAAATTATACGCAAATATTGAATTAATGAAATTATTGACAGGCGACCGGGCCCAGGGCAGCTCGAGTCCCAGTATGTGGGCAGGCCGGGAAGCCAGGTCCTCGCGAGGATTACCCAGGGCAGGGCTCCACTTGTTGCCCCACCCGCAGTGACAGGTCCTGTGGTCAGTGAATTGCCAAATAAATTACACAAAAATCGGCTCGGGAATGTGTGTCAGCTCCTGGGGGCCAAAGATACGGGTAACAGTTTGCAGACGCGATCGGCCTAATGGAACGAATTCACACCCATAAATAAGCACAATAGTACTTAATAATTCACGGCACACGTGAAACGAGTGTCGAGAGGGACTTTGCAACCTAAAGAGCTTGACTTCTAAATGTTATAATGAAGGAGTCGATGTCTGGAGATTGGAGATTGAATGGAAATTTATGGTATAAAACATTTCGTTCATTTCACATTTTATTTTAGGTGAAAGGCGACTTAAAGTGTTACATTCCCTGAATCCTAGTCGATATTGGTTATTGTAATTTTATTTATTTATTAATTAATAATTCGTTAATTTCACATTTTATTTTAGGTAAAGGGGACTTAAAGTGTTATATTCCCTGAATCCTAGTCGATATTGGTTATTTTAATTTTATTTATTATTACCTAAAAAAAACTGCTGAAATTATAAAACCTCATTTATTCTTGGTTGAAATATACTAGTGAATGAATTTATTATTCGGCAAATAAGCCACTGAATTTATAAAGCCTCATTTGCTCGTGCAGTTCTGAACTAAATATTTACAAAGTGAATGCAGCTATCTAAAAACACGAATTTTTTGCATGATTTTGGACGGTGGCTTCTCTGGCATTCCTCGCCCACTTTGGAATATTCAGCTCACAAAATATGCAGCCCGGGACGGGGAATGCCATACATATATGCAAGTGATGATTTGACACAATGCCAGCCCAGGGGCTGGGGACCCACGCCATGCCCATGGACCACACCCGCTGGGTGGCGAGGTGGGGCAGTGGTTCTGGAAGTTGCAACACTTTATGGCCCATAAATATTTATGTCTCTTGTTGCTGTTGTGGTCGAACTTGAGAGGGCGCAGGGGGGCAAGTCAAGTCGATGTGGCCAAATATTTTGGCAGCAAAATGCAGGCGGAGGGCCCGTTGACAGGCGACGTTAACGGACTTGGGCCGGTAGCAGGGGCCCACTTTTCGACCGGCCGAGGGCAGGCATACAGGCCGTGGCTGTCAGCAGGATTCCCAGATACCAGATACAGCCGGCCAGGCAGCCAGGTGAGTGGTCCCAGGCCTCGATTCCCGGGAATCTGTCACCCGGTGCTCATATGGCAGAGGCATATGGAAGATTCCGCGCCGCTTTTCCGGTCTAGTGCGCTTCGCTTTGATCGGCCCTGGCAACCAGGTTGTGCGCGCTGATTTTTAATAAAGTAACAAGTGCTCCGGCGAGTACTCACCCCCAGCTCCACGTAGATGGTGTAGATGGGGTAGGGCAGGGCAATCACCATGCCGGTCAGCCAGGTGGCGCAGCAGCAGACGAATCCCGGCAGGCGGCCCTTGAGCGGATCGTTCAGCCAGCGCATGCGGTCCCAGGCGATCAGGATGTGCGAGATCATGGCCACGTGCAGCGGTATGTCCTGGGGATGTTGCAAAGTATATATCAGTAAGGGGTTGTCGGTAGGAAACTCCTCTCCACTTCTCTGCCAGCTTAGAATAATAGTACTCAAACTTGAAAAAAAATACAATGCAATAACAACTTATTTTTTAACAACTTACTACCTACTTACAACACAGCTGGTTTAAAGTTGTATAGACCAAACAGACAAATTTTGCATTATTTTTTATGTCGGAAAGTATTTTATATAAAAATACCTGTTTTTATTCTTTGATAAAAAAAATTAAGCATAAAATATTGACAGATATTGAGGAAAAAAAAGGTGAGAATGATGGTCTTCAGTCAGGTTTAGCTTACATAACCAGCTTGACTTTGTTTCACATTATTAAACAAAGAATTTCCATCCAACGGTTTTTTCAAACTTTACCATCTTATTTATTATCCAAATTTAAGTTTCTGAGGGCTCAAAATCAACAAATTATTTCAAAAGCAACTGAAGTTAAAATAAACAGAAACATCGTCGGTTATTACTCCGTGTCCGACTCTTCTTCGTTTCCAATTGTCCAATCAGAATCCATGAAGGACTCATCTTCCTCATCGGTGTTCTCCTTTTCAGTCAAGCTCTCCTCTTCAGAGGGCTCTGTGTCCACGTGTTCCACATCAACGTACTTGTCCTCTTCGCCTTGGGTCACCACCACCACAGTGTGAAAATTGTTATTCTTTCGCTGATCCGTTTCCTCTTCGGAATCGGTCCAATCAGTCATGGCATCCTCCTTTCCAGTGAGGGGATATTTGACCATTGGAAACGGGGCCACTGAAGGCGGGACAACAGGAAGTGGAACGTCTCGAGGTGGAAGCGCTGGAAGTGGGGACTCTGGAGTTCCAACAACTGCAGGTGGAACCACTGAAAACGCAACTGGAAGTGGGACCACTGGAGTTGGGTCCTCTGGAAGTGAAACCACTGAAGAAGCAATCCCTGGATATGGGTCCATTGAATATGGCTCCTTTGGATATGGCTCCACTGGAAGTGGAACTAATGGAGATAGGTCCAGTGGAAGTGGGACCTCTTGAGATGGGTCCTGTTCCCCTAGTCCTAGGTAATCGAAGATACTGTCAAAGCTGTCGGGTCCCAGATCCTCCTCTAGGGCCATATTATCATTGGACAGGAAGGGCTGATCCCCTGTCCCTGAAGTGGGCGCTGCAGGAGGATGATCCGCTTGCGGCTGCGGCTCCTGCTGCTCCTCCTTAATGCCCAGCACGTCAAAGACGTCCTCGAAAGTAACAGGCCCTTTCAAAATGCCCACATTGTCTGGCACATCGATGTCCCTCAAGCGCATGCAAATCGCCTCAATGTCCTGCCAACGCTGCGCCGCGGCCTTCTCTTCCTTTGCGTTGCGAAACTTTTTCGGATTCTTTACTTCGATTAAAGAGTGATCGCACAAGTTGTTCCTACGCCAGACGGTTTTCCTAATATCCGCCCTCGGATTTTCCTTGACATACTGATGATCCAAGCTAACCAAGCGGCTAGCATCAGACTTCCGCTTTGGTTTCCCTTTTGGTTTATCCTTACGTGAAAGGCAGGCTTCAAGCACATCAACCTGATTTTTATGGGGTTCCAAATTGCTCATTGCTGGATTTTCCTGTGGGAACCTTTTCTTACTTGAGAGGTCAATCGGAGAGTCTTCGTCCTGGATCTTTTTGATATTCAAGTGCTGGGCTACTGGATCACTACGTGACGATGGTTGATTCTTTGAAGAAAAGGGCAACAGGAGCGCTTCTGCATTTTCCCGAACAACTATCTCTTTTGTGTCCTTCAAGGTGTGATTCCATTTGGAGCGCAATTGGTCCAGAAAAGCTGGCTGTTGGGTATTGGGTACATCTCTAAGATCGTTCTCCTTGAAGTCTTCGAGAATGCCATGCCGACTGCCCTTTGAGGCAGCACCATTCGGCTGGTACTGAGGTAAGAGAGTCTTATTGGGCAAATCTACCACGCCTTTTTCGGTTACGGGTTTGGAAATGGGTACCAGTTCGGGCATTACTGGCAGTGGGGCATCGGAAGCACCCATTTTGACGCCCATCTGGACAGGACTTTCGACAGGCTCATTCCGGGGAACATGTTTCCCTCCCCGCTGGCCATACTTCTTCTTGGACTTCTTTTTAAATTCGTTACGTTTAGGCTGTAAAATATTAGGAAGAAGTCAGCAATCACTATTTTATCAGTTTCTTGCCGCTCCTTACCATTTTGGAATGCTTATTTATTTATTGAGAAAATTCTTGGAAGAACTATAGAGCAGTCTGCGCATGCGCGCACTTTGACGGCCACGAGGTGGATAGAATCTCGGTTTCTGGGCTTCCAAAAAGCATTAACTCAACTGGATTTATTTCACTATTTGCCCGTACTAATGGCACGCAATAATCATACTCTTATATTGGTTTGTAGACGATTTATTAAGCAATTTCACTTGTAATAATTCAATTTGAACTTTCACAGATGAACTTCCAGCATTCCAAAAAACGTGCAGAAAGAGGCCGAGTTGCCAGATCGATGGACTATTTGGCCGCTCCAGTTCGAGGCTCGCGCATTGGACTGCCAACTCGTTTATAGTTTATAGTTTATTGTTGTAAAATTAGAGTTTTGTAACGACAACTTTGAGGCGCTTGTAAGGTTTTTCGTTAATATGCAGTTTAAGCCTTATGTTTTAAGTAAGTGTAAGCATTTTATTTTTGTATTAAAAGCTGCATAGATTGTGTAGAAATGGTCGCACATCACAGTCTGGCAACGCTGACCAATGACTTTTGCAAAGAGGATTTTACTTTGGAGAAAGCGCTTTCCATTTGCGAATTAGCTTTAAATTTACTAATATGAAACTTTATACTTCATGTGTAATTTATTTATTGCAGTTAAAATTTCAAAAGTCGTTTCTAATGTGGTCAAATTTTAATTTAATAAATCTGCAAGGGAATCTTAAATATATGTTTAAAAAAAATGTAAATACATTTTAATTAAAATGTATGTTATTTCTTTAACCGCCCTCTGCGGCAGGCAGGAACTACATGTGTGTTTGGGGTCTTTAAGGAGCTGATTTAACGCTACTTGTCAGATTTGTCCTTTTCTGCAGCCCAGCGCCTGCCACTCCTCATTCAAGGCCGCCCATCAATCACTCCATTAGGCGGGGATGGGGTTGGGCACAGGATCAGGAGCGGGAACGGGAACGGGAACGGGATAAGGAACAGGAAGAGGAGTTCACCCTCACGAGCACACGTGACTATGCAGTGATAAATGTGTGTTTGTGTGCGCCAGCTATTTGTCGCCCTTTGTGATAGCAATCAAATCGAATCATATCCCGTTCCGTCCGCCGACTACCGACTCCCACTCCCACTCCCACTCCCACTCCCACTCCCTCTCCCATACCCATACCGTTTGGCTCCGTAATAGAATCTCCTGCAGCTCCAAGGTTGTAAATGTAATCATTTGTCTGCTCTACGGACGGCGGGCCTAATCGAATTGCCAGGCGGTCCCCCAAAGCCACAGCCCCATCCTCGTCCTCATCCTCAGCTTCGGCCAGGACGCGGGTCCTTTTCTTCAGGTCGCATTTGTTTTCGCCACACAAAAGCGGCACAAAGTGACAGACGAAGGCGAATCAAATCGAATGAAAGTATACGATTCTATTTGCTTGTGATTCCTGACTCCCAAACCCCGGGCCCATCCTGCAGAGTATGTGTCAATCACACGGTAGCTTCGATAATGAGGTGGGGCAGCCAGCAGGCGTTGCTCAATCGAGCGGCACCGGATGCCATCTTCTCAGCACACTGCCAAATGGGATAAATATAGCTCAGAGCTGTAGTTAACAGTGATTGCTATGGAATACCGTCTGGCAGAGGGAACCCAATAGCCTAGTTGGGTGTGCAAAAAAGCAAAAATAGGTCTCTTAATTATATAAAAAGCGAACAGTTGGCAAGGCTATAATAAGATGTTTATGAATAAGATGTTTATGAAACAGCCATACATTTTAGTATAGAATTTAGCAGGGACTAAAACCAGAACCGAAACCGTCACCAAAAGCAACCAAATATTTGTTATCGTCCCTAAACCCGATTCGATTGAACCGCTGCGGTTTCGGTACCAACTTTAGGTAACCGAAGAATGGATACAAATTTTGAAGGGAATTACTCTAAACCAAGACCAAAGAGGGGCTTATAATTTGGGTGTGACGTAACGCAGTTAACAGACCCTACAAGCCATAATTATCCCAGCAAAAGGAAGCTAACTTCGGCAAGCCGAAGTTTGTAAACCCTTGCAGTTATAAGAAATAATCAACGTTAGTAACGTCATGTGCAATTTTTAAGGATTGTTGCTAGCTTCAGTGATATTACAAAAAAATGTTTCAATATTTCTCTGAACGTTTCTTTGATAGCTATATTTTAGAGTCGTCCGATTTTGATAAAATGTTATTTCCAAGCGTATGTTAAAAAAAAACGAAAGATATAATTTTTAAATTTTCCTTCACTGCGTTGAAAACTTCTGACTGAAATCATTATACCCTCTGCAAGGGTATAAAAAGAATCTTTAAAATTGGCTTTTTTGTACCACTACGTTCCTTTCAATTCCCTGATACTCAACCTTGTGAAACGAAAATTCTACTCACCTGCAGCATGGGCAGAAAGAAGCACAGAAACTGGCCGAAGATCCAGTTCTGGATGAGCATGACCATCAGGGAGACGGGCAGGACGAGGGCGCACTGGACGAAGTGGCACAGCGCCAGATTGATGATGAACGCATGGGTCACGTCCTTGTAGAGCCGGTGGTACATGATGTACACCACGATGATCACGTTGAGGACCACGCCCAGCAGGGCGAGGGCTGCGTACTGGATGAGGAACAGCCAGTAGACCGACTTGATGCTGGACTTCAGGATCGGACCGCTCAGCCGCTCCACGTCCACCGTCTCGTTGGAGTGAAAGTCGAGGAAGTGGGACAAGGCCATCGCATACTTGTCGTTCAGCTTGGCGTCACCGCCGCCCGCAGCATCGCCTCCGGATCCACCGCCCCTGGAGGAGCCTCCTCCGCCTCCAGTGCTCGCCGCCAACTGGTAGGCATCCGATCCCCCGACCAAGCGAAGCTGCTCGGCAGGCGACATCCTCACCACCTGCAATGGGACATTAAAAGAAGCCATTACATAAGACATTTCTACGCTCTGAGAAGTGTATTTTTGCCACAGAACATACGAGTGTGAAATGTTTTTACAGCACATTAAAATGTTAGGATCGGCTTTGTACAAGTTTTTGAGGAGTTTCAACATGTAATCATCATCTAAATACAAAGGTCAAGGATTGCTACAATTGATCTACAGGGGTGACCGAGTTAGTTTCATAAGGCCGATCTTCCCCGAAAGTCGAAATTCCCCACCGGTCTCCACATCCATCGCCTTGGGCGTCGTTCCCAACTCGTGGGAGGATGATGTCTCTCGTTTCCACATCCATGCACCCTTCCACCGCACTCGAACTCATCCTTTTGCGTCTTCGATTCTGAGGACGAGCCCCATGATGGGCGCTACCCTCAGCGGCGGGTTCCTCCTTTTTTATCTTCTTCTGACTGCAACCCTCAGGGGCGGAGACTTCCTTTATCCTCTTCCGGCTGCTTCGCGCGGGCTCTGGTTCAGCCACGATCTTGTCGATCCCCAGTTCTTTCAACAAGCTCCGCCTCGAGGGGTCGCAGCACTGCAGTCGAACGTTGGGATACGAGTACTTGTTGTTGTCCTTGCAGAGGAATCCATAAGCAACGGCGTCTCCCAAAATCGGATCGACATCGACCCTCTTAATGCGCATGCCCAGCAGTTTAACCATGACGCGGACAATCTGCGCGGCGGTGATTGGCTCGTTGGCCACGCGGACTATCTGCACCGTCAGGCCACCCAAACGACATAGAAAGTCCATTATTCCACGCGAGGTCTACGATAAATTTTCGTGTAAAGTCACCAAATACACAACTTAATTTTTTCACCGGCACACAGGTGAAACCCGAAATCGTTGTGAACTACTGGAATCCAAGGGCAAGATTGCCCAACTGTTTTCACCTGGGTAAGCTGATCAGTAATTTGGGCGGAACTTTTTAAGATTCGGCCAAAAAATTATTAACTAGTTTTCCGGTTTAGTTGTTTATAAGAATGCTACAAAAATCATCTCGAAAAATACCCAGAAGTTCTGAAGTCAAAGGCTGATGGAAACGGCAGCAAGTTTCCACTAATATTTCTGTGACTTTCGAAGCGCACTTACTGTGTAATATATACTAGTCGGCATAAGTATTTTGACGAAACAAAAGTTAAGCATACTTACCTTTTGGCGTCAATGAAAAGGTAATTTGAATGCTGTTTGAATGATACAATGCAATATTTCTTGAAAAGGACTAATTTTAGTAAAAGTCTACTTTTTGAATTTTTTTCTTGTCTTGAAAACATAAATTTATTGATTCAAAAAGTTTCTCTAAACAAAAATAATAGTAACTGAGAGAACAATTTTTCAACAATCACTTTCTCTGTAGTGTTCATTATTTTTTGAAGGTGACAATGTCGGAAAAATTTATATGAAAAAGGGACAAATATGGGTCAAATGCATATTCCTAAACATTTTCAAAAAATCATAAAAATATAAGAAAAATAATTTTAAAAAAATATATTTGCATTTGCATTTATTGTATCATTCAAACGGCACTTCAATTACCTTTCCATTTATGCCTGAAGTTACCCGAAGCAAGTACAAGTTACGAGTATACTTTACTTTTGTTCCGTCAAAATACTTATGCCGGCTAGTGTAGTTATCAAGCGGTCTCCTGTTTTCACCTTACTTTAGTTATTGTGTTTTCAGAAAAGCTTTTCGTTTTCGTTTTTAGGTGCTCTGGTTTCCGGGAAGTTTTTGCCATAGTTTCCTCATGGGAATGTTAGGAATGGATTTATATATGGGAACTTTGTTGGACCCCGACGTTTTTTTATATCAAAAGCAAGTAATATCAATAGTTTTTCACTATTTTTTACCAGGTCAAGTGAAGTACTTGTTTGATAAAATACTAGAAGATGGGACTGAGGTTCCTTATCGAACTTTTTGTGACTTTTGGAGATCCCACCGAAATCTCGGGCCCCTCCATTATTTCGATTGGTAGGCGACGCGTTTGCCGCCTGCTCCCCAGTCGCCCAGCTCACTCATTTATTCGTCGGTTTATTGTTCGCCCATTGTTTTGTTTCTTGTTGTGGCCGTTGTTGTAGTTACGTTTAGTTTGCCGCTGCGTTGTTATGTTTGGTTTTCCTTTGTTTCAGCACTTGCAGCGGAAATTGCCGAAAGGAAAAGCTGGGGGAAAAGGGGTGGAAAGGCTTTGGAAAAGCAGCAGCAACAAAGTGCTGCAGGCTGCAGACAGGCAACACGATATGGAAATTGAAAATCTGTATGCAATGTCTGTCCCGATCTCGTCCTTCGGCCTGCGGTCGCAGCTTAACTGCTTCGCCGCCACATGTCCTTACAGGTAGGAGAGTGAAATGGAGCGTACGCAGCATATAGTTCCGTTTGCCAAGTCCCAAACCTTAAAGGAACGAATCAAAAGCCTATCAAGAGAAGCCTTGTACCAATAGAGGCAACCTAGCTATTGGTTTTTGGCATAATCTATATTAATCAACAATGCATTTTTAAGAAATTGATTCATTTTGTAAAAGAAACCCCTTAGGTTCATATATGGAAACCGATTTCTTGGGGGATTTCTCTTAAAATACTGTTCTTTCAGGCATCGTTCGCCATTGTAACTTACTTAAGAAATATTTTAAAAAGATAAATAAATATTTTTTAGAGCCAACTGTCAACTCTGGTTACCCATAGGAATCCGAATTTAATGGTATTAACTTCTTAGTTCAATTTTCTCATAAAATATGCTTTTATATCATTGGGAATGGAAACCCTGTCCCAATTGAGGGGTACTATGTGTTCCAAATTCGGACTTTAGCTCAAATAATTTCTTACTCGGGCAAGATTGTCCGGGTTTCCCCCGGCCCAGTGGGCGGGGCACGCTCCTTCTTGGCCCTGGTCTGGAATTTCAATCTAGACAGAAGGCAGTCGTCAGGAGCCAAGGAGAAGAAGGCGGCAGACCGGGACTCGGGCACATCGAGCGGCACGTAGCCGCACACACACTCCCATTCACATTCACATTCAGATTCGCATTCGCCTACGTGTGTGTTGACCGTACGGCCGCAGTGGCAGCCACAGACAAACATGCCACGCCCACCGCCGCCTGAGCCTCCTCCGGGCTCGCCAGCTCACCAGCTCACCAGCTCCCTCTTGCCAGCACCCAGTACCCAGTTCCTGTTCCGGGGAATCCCCCGGCCGTCCCCGACCGCCCCGCCCGTACTTTCAATTTGAGCAGCAACTTCCGTTCAATTTATTGTTGCTAATTTTTCTTCACTTGGCTGAAAAATATTTTCGTTCCTGCGAAGGCCCGGCCAAAAAAGAGGGAACAGGGTGCCTGGCGCCCGGCGAACAAATAGCGGCCAAATTAAATTGCTTTAAGTGAAACGATGATTGAAAAGCTTATCACCGAACAGTTTGCGGGGCGAACGGGTAGCTCTGCTGGGGGCCCACTGTAGGGCCAGCCCTTGGCGATCCGCGCTTGTTTTCCCTCTGCGGCTAAAATGTAATTTCCTGATAAATACTTAAAACCTCATTTAAATTGGAGTGCTGAAATCGACGAAGGCCACAAGATCCCTTGCTCATATTTTGGGTACTTGAGGTATTTCGAAAACATAAAAGTAACCATGAAGGAACTAAGCTTTGCGAGTGTTTCATATTTCGAACATTTTGTTTTTTGGGATTACAATAAGGGTTAATTATTTCGTTTAAGCTCAAACAAAAATTTAAAATACCGATTTTCGCCCCCATATATATATGTTTTGTGGTTATACAACCACTTTAAAGAGATAGGAACCAGTAGACAATGCGAATATCAACTTAAAATAATCACTACGAAAGCGTGGTCTTACATGGCGCTATTGATTGAACCCAAATGGGTGATAATGTAGATTTTCGTACTAGGGCCCACTCGAGCGTATCACCCTGTACCCACTGCAGTTGCAGTCCCGGATTGGTTTGATGACCCGTGCCGAGCAGCAGCAGGAACAACAGGAGCTGGTTGGCACGCCTAATTTTGTTTGAACATGCCATTTGGCAGACATTCCCCGGCCCAGCCCCAGTGGTTTCTTGCACCCGGACGGCTCTATCTGTGCGCACACGTGCTACTCACATGGGCGGCCCAGTTCGGGCCCACTGCCGACTTCCCCTCCGACTGGGGGAGCTCCAGTGTCTGGCCGTATCGAGTCCATTATACGGCCTTCTCCCCCGAGATTTTTCCTTTGCAGGGTTGCAGGGCTGCAGAGCTGCATTGCTGCAGTGCGTTCCACTTCGCTGGTTGTGCCCCAGACCAGTCCCAGTCCCACTTGTTGCCCCGTCCAGGCAGGACTCCAGCCCTCCGAGCATCCGCATTTTTCTGCCAGTGCAGCCGTCCTGGGATTAGCGCTATCCATTTGTCAATTAACCGCTTTGTGCCGCCTGCCAAGTAATAATTTCATTTCCTCGACTCGGCTTGCAGATCGCTTCGCACATTTGATGTGGCCGCCATCCCGCCGAAACAACCGCCGCCCACGACCACGAGCCCGCCCCCTGGCCCTCCCTGTGCGTTAATTAGCTTAAAATGTTGATAGACAGCGCACTGCGGCTTGTGGCTGCGGCTTCAGCCCTTCGGGACTCGGATCCGGACTCGGATCCGGACTCTGATGCTGATTCGCAGTCGGAGACGGGCTGCTCTGCCGACATTCTGGCTGTGGTTGCATTGTCGACAAGTCGGGGAGCAAAAAGTTACTTTTGATTTCGTCCCAGATTCGTCAATTGCGGATTGCCAGATTCCGCCGCCCCCGCTCCTGGGGCCACGGTTTTCAAACGCATTAGGAGAGTCAATAGGGCAAAGTTTGCCAACATTGGCGAGGAGCTGGGAGCTGGAGCTGGGAGCGTGGAGATGCACTGCATCAATCACATTTCTGCTGGGCTCAGCAGAGCGACTACTTGGTCATTAGGCGACGGAGTTGCCACCAAAGCCAAAAAGTTCTGAAAAAAGGGGGATTACTTTGCGCCGGCGAACCGGGAAGTTGATTTGCTAATTTGTTCTCGGCAGGATTTTGGCTCGGGCCTTTCCCTTGGGTGATTTATACACCCCATGTGTTGCAGCTCACAGATTAAGTGTAATTACTTTATGTGATTCTTAAAAATGATGGTTGCTGGGGTCCCTGAGAAGAAATGGAATGGATTGTATCCACACTACAGTAAGATGCGTATCTGCGCTGATTGAGACGCAGAAGTCAACAGATCGTTAGGTATCGCTGGCCCATAGCGCCAGTCAGCTAGTCCCCGGCCATTTGCTGTTGAAAGTTCCCCCTTGGATGTTTATAATGCGCATTACGCTGGCTCGAAGCAACTTGAGCCCGATAATCTCGTCAGCCATTTATGGTTCAGTGGCGGCCAACATGTGTCGGTCCGAGTAATTAATACTGATTTCCCCCACGCTCGCCGGCGTTTAGCGAGTGACAGCCAGAAGCGACAGGCAGCAACTTCGCCCTGCTGCGTGTGTCTCAAGGTCTGCGCACTTGTCTTGAGTGCCCGCAAACAACCTGCGACCCACGACCCCCAGGACCGCCCACGCGCCTTCCCGCCCCTGCCCGGGGACCCTATTTATCGCTTGTTCAACACCGGTTCGGCGTTGTCTTTCCAAAACTTTCCTAATTAAGCAACGCCAAATTAAATGCCTGGCTCGAGTGCGAGTCTGTGCGTACAGGCGAAATGTGGGCAGCGATTTTGCGGGGGAGTGGCAGGGGAGTTCATCCCTTTTTGACCACAAGAAGCGAAGAAGCCGGAGGCACCTTTGATGCCTGCCAAGAAAATCGATCCGGGCTGCAAATCCCTGCAATCGCAGTGCTGAAATGCCTGCATTTTCCAATTCGAATTAATTAAAGTGCAATCCATTCAAAGCCGGCGCCCTCCCCGCCCCGTGGCCATCTCTGCGTGTTTGTCATGCTGTATTTACATATGAAATATATTCTGATACACATTGCCCTGGCCTTGGCCCGTCCGTGTAACAGCCCCGGACAGCTCCTGCCATCCAATTAGTGAGCGCTGCAAGTGCGAATCAAATGCTTGCGAGGGCAGCCCAGAAGGACGCAGATAGTCCTGCGGGACTCACCGGAAATAATCACCGGAGCAACATAACTTTAATTAAACCGAACTAATTGGGCTTCGTTGGAGATAAACAATGCTCTTTCCGGAATGTAGGTTGATTGAATGCTAAAGGAATTACACTTAAGAAGTTAAGGGCAATCCTTGGTGACCACCTGAAGCATCAAGCGAATAAAAGCTGTTCAAAATATGTGGCGATTGTGTCAGTCCAACATAAGTCGGAAAATATAGTAATTGTATAAATTCCTCAATTTTACTACGATCGATGTCATGTTTTCACATCATACTTTTTCGCATAAATGAAAAACATGGTTAATGCATCGGTCGTAATAATTTATGTGTTCAGAAAAGTATTATTTTTACATTTAAATATTTTAATATTTATTTGATATTTTATTTTTACTTTATATGTATTCACTGTAAGTAAGAGACAATTAAAGTTTAAGCTCGGTATTTTTCAAATTCCATGTATGCACATATGTATGTTTCATCTTATCAGTGATACACAATCTTACAAAGGCATATAGTATCTTGTTAATTTTCTCTCGGAAAATCTAGATTTTTAAAGTACCTAAATTCACTCCGAGAGAATTACTTAATTTGAAGCTTGCCCAAGAATACCATATTTGTGGAACGAACCTCGCTTTGCGCTTTGGTAATTTATTATCTCTGCCGAAGCTAAGCCGGGTCGTACCACTTGATGCCAAGCCGAAATGCTCTGCCCTTCAGAGCCGGGCTATTGAGGGCAGAAATCAAGCTAATCTGTTAAAAATACACCCAATGTGTGCTTAATTATGCCAGTGCGGCTCGCCTCTTCTGGTAATTCGCATCAGCGGTAGCAGCTAACAGCCAGTTCATTTTGCCAGCCGCTTTATGCATTTTAAATAGCGCTTCCGGCCGGGAAATGGAAATGGGAAACTCGCCATTGTCGCCCGTCCGTCATTTGAAACTCAATTAATTTCGTACGCCGAATGCTTTATTGCCGCCCGCGCCACCTGGAAAGTATGCTACATTGCTGCGGCGCCGAGCGAGTTAATCGCTCATCGGCACGCAACGAGCAAGTGTATTTAATTAGCAAACAAATGATTTTGATAGCCGGCCACGCCCCAACGCCCAACGCCCCCGCACGCCCACTGGGCCATAAAATCAACGAGAGAGAAAGCCAAATTATTTGCCCATAAAAATTTGTCATGTAGAACGAGTCGCGAGCGGCGGCGAATTGAATGGAGGATATATGCGGCATTAGCGTTTCACACTGCGGGAAATAAACAAAAAATAAGCAAATAAATAAATAAAGAAATAGGGAAATAAAAAATAAATCAAAATCAATCAAATCAATAAATATAGAAATAAAAAAATAAAGAAATAAGGAAATAAAGGCATAAAGAAATAAATTAATAAAGAAATAAAGAAATAAAAAAATAAAGATATAAAAAATAAAAAAAATAAAAAAAAAACGAGTAATAAAAATGTAAAGAGAAAGTAATAAATAAACAAAGAAATAAATAAAGAAATAAATTAATAAAAAATACAAATAAATAAATAAAAAAAAATATAAATGTAAACTTACATTTTAATTAAAGTAAACAGATAAATAAAATATAAATAAATGAATAAAAAAGAAAAGAAAGAAATAAATAAAAAGAATTGGATAAAAAATAAATAAAAACGTATTAAATAAATGAGTAAACGTTTATTTAAAGAGCTATGGAACTTGAATCGAAAGGCCTTTGGTTGAATTCTGTGCTAATTAATATCGTTCCGTTTCCAAATAATTGAGTTGAATTGTTTATTGAAACTGACATATATTTCACATTTTGTGGCTTAACTCCTTATAAAAATGCATTCATTTAGGGCATCAAAATGCGTGTTATACTAGATTAGTAATCGAAGTGGCTTGTCGCTTAAAAATTTGGACTCGTAGTCGAAAGGCTAACATGTTAGCCAGGCAAAGTCCCCCAAGAGACTAGGATTTCCGGTGAAGAACGGTATTCTCTTGAAAGGGTCCCAGTTTCTCGCAGTGCTCCCCCATTAATGCCTGCCCCTCCCCCGCCGAATCCCTTGTAATGCGTCTTAGGCTGGTGCGTCCATAAATTAGCAGTGGGACGACATCAGAGTCCCGGCTCTTGAAAACTTTTATCAGGCTTTACAGCCCCCGTCCCGCTGCCGCTCGCGCACCCCAAAAACGCAGAAGGGAGCAAGTTTGAGGGCCTCTTTTGGCCAACTGGTGCGATGCGGCATTGACTGATTATGGCTGCCAGCAGGCAAATAAACACACAGAAGGGTGGGGCAACAATGGAGTGGGCGGTGGGTGGGCGGGCGCAGGGAAATTGATAAGCCAGTGGCTGCTACTTTGTAAACAGCCACACACACGTATTTGTGCATTTTATGTTTATTGTTTTCGCTCACTTTAACCAACCCAGACACAGACACAGATACAGATACTTTCTACCACACGCTCACGGGAGTGCCGGTGAATACCCCAGGACATCGTGGCTCCACTTGTCCCCACCACCGAGCCAATGCGAGTGATCGCTCAACCGCAAGTATTGCATATCTATGGCAACTGGCGGAAGGCGACCACTTCATTCCGCTGCGAAACTCGTTATTATTTCAGTGACTGCATTCGAAATTCGCCTTCAATTTTCGACCGCCCCGCCCTCGACGCCAGCTGCTGCCGCCTTCCATCTGTATCTCTGCGCCCTTGGCTTTACTTGCCTCCGGCTTGCGGCCATAAAAGAATATACTTAGAGTACGTATATCTCCCATGCATGACACAATGTAGCTCCAGGTTGTCCCCTGCTACCTCTAGCCGAATCGATTGCGGGGTCAATTGGTCGGCTGGGCCCCGAGTGCTCTGCTCTACGACAGCACCCCTAGTGGCGGGCCTGCAGTTGCTATTTCGAGTTCGACTTCGACTCTGATTCCGTATTAATGGCATTTCCAATGGGCCAGCTCGGGAGCTCGGGAGCTCGGAGCCGGTAATTACGCAATTATTTAGTTTGCGCACTGCGCTAACCAATTGGAAATCGAAGGAGACCGGGGCTAATTATTTTAATAGCGTCAATCAAGCCGATTTTCACCGCAGAACGGCGCAGAATGGACGCAGAGTCGGTCGTCGGCGCAACAGTTAGACCGGCGTGCAAGTAATGGCACACTTCTTTGCCTGGCGGACGGGGCGGGATGATTCAGTGATAGTTATGGCACTCACAGTAATTGCCCCAGCCAGTGGGTCACAATGCTGCTCCTCCTCCGACCCATGCCCGTCTTCACTCCCGTCCCCATCCCATACCCCTGCCAGCCGGGGGACAGACTCTAAGCGGAAATTGATTTCGCAAGCCTTCGGCTAATCAGGCTCGCCGGCAGAACTTGCAACTTTTCAAGCGGTTCGAGCATCGATTTTTGCGCCTCCCTCTGCGGCCACTGAGGACGGAGCCCGGCAAGGATGCGCTGTTAATGAAATCCCCCAGTCGAGGAGTCTATAAGTGGCGTGAGGCAGTGGCAAGACCGCACTGAAGATCATTTAGGGGACTGGAGGGCTCTGCAGGAACTCAGGGAAGTAAACTTTATTTTATTAACAAAAAGTGTGTATTGAAGGAGTAAAAACACTACGTATTATAAGTCTCTAGGGCAACGGTCGTAGGCATCTTGGTCAACAAACCTGGGGAACAGCTCTGCCGCCACACGCACGGTGTACAACAGCGGTTGACACACACACTTCCCAGAGTTGCCCATTGCAAATTAATCACACAATTAAAAAAGAAAATATAATTTAATTTTGTGTTATAGGTTTGCTAAACTACTGAATTTCCAAATTGTTCTATTTGGGGCTAACTCTTTTTCAGTTATCCCTTACATTAAATATTTTCTGAAATTTCAGTAATTTGACAAACAGGGTTGCCACCTTACTTTATTATAATGTTACGGATACAGTGTTGTATTTTATCCTTAAAAATTAAATTAGGGAGTACACTTTTAGTTTTCTCAGATCCTAACTCAAATGAACAGTTCAAAACTCCACTATTTGCTTATAGGGGTTTGCTAGGGGGCTATTTGAAATACTTATAGGGGTTCCCCCCTTAATCGCAGAAATTGTTTGATTACAATCCAGAGAACATCAAAATCATTTTTATATTTTTTAAATCTAGTCCACTTTTTACCATTTCCACCTAACTATTTTCAAAATAGTAGTATTTATAAATAGTAGTGCATATTATAAGATTTCACTATAATATCATATTGATCTATTCCTTGTGAATTGGCCTTTACAGTCCTTCGAAGCAATAAAGAAAGTAATGCAGGAGGGCTACAGATAAGTGTGGTGCACGGAGTGTAATGAAGTAAATTACCCGAATGCCGTGTCCGGATCCAATTAGGCTCCGCTTAGGCGCCATAAGGACGTATTAATCCCGACGAGGCGGCTGACATGGGTGTAAGGCCACAAATTGAAACGTGGAATAGTTCTGCGCTGCGGATCAGCCATATCCAACGGCAGCGGAGTGGACGGCCGGGATGCGACGGGTCTCTGCTAGGGAATTCACACTTCGTCCTTATCTCGGCGATGTTCCAGGGTTCGGCGTTTCTTTTATTTGATTTAGCTACTTGCTGCCATCGCTCGAAGGAGACAAGACAACTATAAAAGCGCAAGTCGAGGAGGAGGAGGAGGAGGAGGAGGAGGAGGAGGAGGAGGACGAGGACGGGCTTATGGATGGATGGCCACATGGGTGGCCAGGGGCGGAGCTGGGGGTGGATTTCCAGGGGGCCCTGGCTGGGGCGCTGCGGGTCGGAAGAAATTGACAAGTTTCTACTTGAGTGTGCAGTCAAAGAGCATTGGCTGAGCTCTGTGCCAGGGTTTCCCTGGTGTGTGTGGGCCTGTGTGTGCCCAAGACTTGTGTGTCGACGGCAGGCCGCCCTGCCACCCACTGCCACGCCCCCGGGGGCCTGCAAGCGCCCTCGGTCATTGACTTGCGCTCTGCTGTTCGGCGCTGCAATTTGCTGCAAAGCGCTGCCCGACCCTCGCCACCGGCAATTGTCAATAGCAACAAATTTCAAAGCGACTTGACTGTTCTACGAGCATTTGCAGAACACAAATTCCTGGAAGGCAGACAGGAATAGAAATAAAAAGGGGGTCGTGGGGGCTGGGAACACCCCGGGGAGCGGCGAGTGGGGCGCATTGATTTTGGTCAATGGCCTGTGGCGTCTCGGCCTAAGCAATTATGCGGGGTATGTAGAGTCACAGCTGCGGTCAGAACAGTGGGGCAGAAGGGCCCAGCCCTGTATAATTATGAGCAGGGAGTGCTATTGCCCTGACCACCAGAGACACGCCTGTGTACACTCCATATTCCACTCCAGCCGTAATCAAATCGAGGCAGCCGCCTCTCGCAACTTGCGACTCTTGTTGTCTGTCAAATGCTTAACGGTGCGTATGATTAATCTTGATGGGACTCGGGGCAGCGTTTTTTCGCCCCTGGAATTCAATAACTGGCTGGGGCGGGGCACGAGGGGGCAGTGAAAAGTTTGCTAATTGCAAATTAGTGCAAACATTTTAAATTGAAATTGCGGCCTCCGGAGGGAGGGCTCTGCCCCTGCCGACTACTAATTGACCCCCGAATGTATTGATTTTTGCGGTCTGCCCGATGATGTTGCCATAATCGCTGCAGGGAACCGAGATCCCCACTGAGAGCGAGCTGTGCCGCAGCGATGCGGCTTACGCCGGAATGAGGATGCGGATTGGGATGCGGCTGGGGCTGAGGGACTGCTTTGTGGTCATGCGGACCTCGGAGGCGCCACCAGGTTGGCGCTTCGGAACTGGGACTGCCACCGCCAGTGCCTCGTGACCTCGCCTTGACTCGGTTTTCCAGCTCCGCTCACCCGATCCTTGAACCTCCGCGCTGGCACATGCAGAAATGGGAGCAGAGTCAGACATTGTTTACGCGTCGGGCAAATACTTTTCACATGGGCGGCGGCGGCACACACAGTGGCGCACAAAAGATTTCGCTGAGAGCATTCCGCATTTGCATTTCGGATTCCCCTCCAAAGGACGAAAGGTGTGGCATTGTGGCTGCTGCCATTTCGTTGCAGTGCGCTCTGCGTTTCCACCTTTGTGCGGACTATTTTAAAGATTAAAAGTGGCGAATCTGTATTAAATTCTGGCCGAAAATGAATTGCTTTGCGCTGCCCGGCCAGCGGTTTCCTCGTGGTGCCGTGCCCCGCATTTGGGCGCGAAAAGGGGCCTGGAGGTGTCGGCCGACGTGGCACAACACTTGGAAAATAGCTGACGGCAACTCTGCATAATTGAACAACCCCTTCGGGCCGTGCCCTTAACCTCCGCCATGCGTGCCCCGACTATTGATGAAGTTCAGGCCGCGCAATTGGCGGCAGACGGCGCGTGCGGTGAACTTTTCTGGCTTCCTTGGCCCTCTGGCTTCCCGGCTCCTCCGCCGCCCGGGCACTGTGGTCCAATCTTACACCTGCTCAGCCCTTCAGGGCTGAGAGCTTGGCGGTCACGGAGGGAAGCTCTAAACGGTTGACAAAAGGCTTCGCTCGGGTTCCGCGAAGGCAACTGTAGCAGATGGTGGGTACACAGAGAGCAAATTTGAATATCCTGGCTACCCAC
Organism: Drosophila biarmipes; assembly: GCF_025231255.1. Lineage (NCBI taxonomy): Eukaryota > Metazoa > Arthropoda > Insecta > Diptera > Drosophilidae > Drosophila > Drosophila biarmipes. The sequence continues at coordinate 3,051,787 of NC_066611.1, read as the reverse complement.
GGGCAGGGGACTCCGTTCGGCTGTGTTTCCATTCATGTTAACTTTTAAGCCACAAACAATATCGATGCAGGACCCAAAACATGCTCTGAAGTCGGGAATTTGCTTGTAGCGAGAAGAAAGTTACACATCAAGTATACGTCATGTTGGCCACGAACATAACGTTCCCTTTGACGAAGTTTATACTCATTTTAAATTCCCTTTACAGCTGGGAAAAATAATATTCAATTTCCTTCGTTTTTAACTCCAAAAAGTTACTTTAACAGACATATAAGGTCATATATCAAGTATACGCCATGTTAGCCACGAAAATATAACTCCTATTGATGAAGTTTTTAGGCATCTAAAATTCCTAAAATTTTAGGCTTAAAAAAATATTATTGCAAGATGCATTTTCGTGTCTAGCGTTTTTTAAACTAAGAAATAAAAATAATTTTCGACTATGTAATTAAGAAGACATATATCAAGTATACGCCATGTTAGCCATTGAAATATGATTAATCCAGTTAGGTAAAAATCAGCTTTTATTCAGTTTAAAGGACCCACATACTCAGTTTTTAAATTTAGCCATCAATGGCACTGGGCTATATCGGCTCGGATTTTAAAGACTTTCATATGGCTTTTGCAAAACATTTCAAAGCATTTAAGAACCAAAATCGCTTGTATCAGCGGTCAATTAATCATTTCTTGTTTCTGGCTCCCAGCACTTGCTTCAATTATAATTTGACAAGATTAATCTGCATCGAGCCACCCGTTTCTCCCGGTGCAGGGGTGGCGCGGAGCGCAGCTTGATTAGATTTGGGGCGGACAAGTCAAGCCACGTCGCGCTTAAGCCCCATCAAATACCGCCGGGCCTGGTGGGCTTTTTATTTTTTACTTTATGTTTTTTATGTTTCCTACGTTATGCCGCCCGCCCCGCCCCTGCCCCCGCCCCGCCCTCGTTATTCATTAACTTTAATGAGTTCATTTGACTGGCGCTCGGGTGGCGCACTGTCGATTTGCGGGCGGGCAATTTTAAAAGGCTTGAAACCGAGGCAAGGTTGCCAGCCTAATTGACAGCCAGTCGTCGCAGTTTGGGCCCAGATGAAAGGCATCTGTGTCACTGCCAGGGGGTGGACCGGGTCCGGGGTGGGGGCTGGGGAGCTGGGGAGCTGGTGGACGGCTTTTAAAGCCCTGGGCGACACTCTGCGCCGGCGGCTAATTGAATTGCATCGCTAATTTCGGGCCTATTAGCTGACGTTTTAGCTCCAAGATGGCCAGCACTCAACACGTTAGCAGGCGAGTCGCTGCACAAGTGGGGCCTTTAAGGGAGCTCCAGCTGGTCCCCGAAAACATGCACATCTTTAAGGGAGAAGCAGCCCCAGCTGGTTAATTAGGTTTGAGCATTACAAATTGACTAGATGACAATGCAAAAGCCCCAGAAGAAGATAAACCTCTTCTGCCCCAATAAAGCCCAGCGAATTCCTTTAAACTTCCATGCAAAGGCCGCCGTTTTAGGACGCCTTGGGATGGCGAAAAATTAACAAAGTCAGCGTCCTAATAAGGGGATTATGGGCCGTGTTATGGCCATTAGCTGCAATTCCACGCTTCTTTTTTATGGCGAATTTTGTAATTTGCTGACGGAATGCCGGGCGTAAAGTAAAACATTCAAAGTCTCCCGCGTAATTGACAAGGGTGCAAGGATTTATAGCAACCCAGCCGGATGTTTGTTTTTCGGGTACTGGGGGCCTGTTGCGAAAAATGCACAGAATATATACTTTTTAAGTAAGCACCGACTCCAATGAAGAACTTTACGAAAAGTATATTAAAAGGACTTTGGACTGATCCCAAAACCTTGAAATAATCGATATCCCCTAGCCTTTTCACTGGGGTCCATCATAATCACCACCTGACTTATGACAGCTCCGGTTTCGAAATTGGATATTTCCACAGCAGATTTCGGGGTGGGCCTGGGACTTGCCATTACCTTGCCACACACTCTCCGGCGAATCACTCGAGCGGATTCTTTGCAATGTCGAGTGCCGTCGCCGCCAGAGTTGCCACAGTTGCCACAGTTGCAGAACGCCCCCTCCCCGGCGTTCCCATTCAGTTGTTAAGAGCAGAGCGTGACAACATTTTTAATTACATGCCACACAGGCGGCTGAAAGCAGCAACAGGCATAGGCATTCAAGCACCAAGTACGACAACAAAGCTGGAAAATAATTTACGCATTTTACACGCACCCCGAGTGAAACTTTCGGCTGTGCCCCAGCGTTGTTCTTTGGCGCTTTCATTAGGGAAATCCATACGGCGCTTCGGGCCGGGAAAGGGGCAGGCGCGCTCCTACGAGTTTTTACGATTCCGGCGGGGAAGGGGCGAGTCCTGGCGCGGCTGCCTTGCCGCATGCAGCCCAGAGCACGCGCCGCTGTTTGCCCAAAACCAAATGGGAATGGTAGCCCAGGAGCAAGGTGCACGGAGAAAAAATACGTTCCTAAATTCCGATTTTTCTCGGGGTTAAGAGAGGATAAGTCAGGCACTTCATGAAGTCATCGGCACCGGGAAAACATATCTGTTTTAATTTCATACATGTTGTGTGTAAAGTATAGCAAATAATGTGTAATATCGTAAAACCACAGCCAGACAGACGTACCTAAATTGAAATAGAACTGTTTAAATTTAAAAAGATAGTGGGTTTACACGGTGCCTATTTCGTGTAATTGATGCAGAAAGCAAGTTAGTGCATAAACAGGACTTATCGAACGATGAAACACAGAAGTTTGCCAGGAATTCACTTTATGTGGTATGCTTGAAGTACTGAGAAGCACTTTCAATTCATGAATACACGTATTCAAAAATTCATGAAGTTTACTACATAAACGTGGAACTTCCTATATTGCTAGTAAGACAGGTGATGTATATTGTAAGCCCAAGACTATAATATAGAATATATTTGGCTATCCTTTTTCTAAGTTTTTGTAGCAAGCTCTTGCATTGTTCATATATCCTCCTTAGTCGTGTTCCCCAGAGTTTTCCACCGTGCGTCTGCAGAGACAGGAGGCATATGGAAATTGGGCGAGCGGGAAATGGGAAATGGGAAATGGGAAATGGCAGCACACACGTGCTAAGCCCGAGTCAAGGGGAATCGATTAAATTTCTTTTAATGCCCGACCATAAATTTCCCTCTCGAGCTCCCTTTTCCATTGTCAACGACCTTTCAGCGGACGCCAAGAACGCACAGGACGAGCAGCCGGGGCCAGAAAGAGCAACAGAAACTGGAACACAAACAGAAACAGAGCCAGTGCCAGAGCCAGAGCCCCTCCCGCCGAAAAAAAGAAGATAAAATAAAATGAGAATAAAGCAAAAATTATGTCTAACGTCACATCGCCGAGTTCAGCTGATTCTTTATCAGCGCTAAGTGCCCGGGATCCATCTACCCCACTTCCGCTGATTACGTATGCCATTTGTTGTGTGCGAGGGCCAATGGCAGGCCGACAGCGACTCCACGGCCCAGGGAATCCTTTCCCGGATGCAGCCCTTGTCAACCCGAGGGTGTGGAGCCGTGCGCGACTCAATAGCCGATTGGCAGGCAGGACTATTGCTCCTTATCCGCAAGTTAATTAAACTTAAGTGTACTGTCTCTAGCTGCATTAGAAATATTCACCTCCTCTGATGCCCAAATTCAAGCAATAGATTTACGTGGCAAGCGGGTTTTCAAGTGATCCCCTAAAGCAGGCTCACAGGGATTGCTGGGAAATAGTAATCCGATGAGGAACAGAAGGCCACCCAGCCACCCAGTCAACAAACTCTAGCTTATTTCAAGCAGAGCTTAAAGTGACACCTCCAACTAGCTTCAGTTTATAATCCCCTTTGTTTGGCATAATCTCTGGACCGAAAGATGTGAATCGTTCTAGGGTATCTGCCGCTTCGACCCGTCCCGCCAGCCCCAACGCTTCGCTGGCGAAATGAGAGATTTGCGAGGAGATTTACGCGAAACACCGAAATGAACTTTTGTGTGTAGATTTATGTGCAGTCGCCTTTCTCCCGCTTCCGGGGCGGGGGGCAGCAGGGGCCCAGGACCCAGGGGCTAAGTAACTATCGCCATTAGCTGCTTGGTTTTGGCCCTCGAGGAGGCGCCCGCCCCGGCATTCGGAGCCTTGTATCTAGGCATTTTTATTGCTGCATTCCGAGGAACAACATCAAACGGCGCAGAAATCATCGCTTAAGTCAGCTTTGCGGGGCTGTTGTGGGCCACGCCCGGGTCCCGGGCCACATCCAGCATTGATTCCGCGCCGCAAGGAGCTCCGCAGGTGGGAGCCGGGACAAAGGCCGAGACCGAGACCGAGACCGAGATTGAGATTGCGTTCGGGGAGGGGTGCAGTGCGGAATGTGGCTGTAAATAGAAGTAAAACGCTGCACTTTAATCTGCGCGGGAATGCGGAGCTGCCGAAAAAGGTGCCCCACAGCGGGCAACCTCCCCCCGGGAGGTGGGATTACATTTCGGCGCATGAATATTCAATGGAATCGGGTTGGGAGAACGCCGAAAGTCAATGGGCCTTAAAATGGCCTTTACGGCTGCCGATCATAAAGTTAATGCTGCACCTGATGAGAGCGAGTTGGATGGGTACAGCAGGTCCAGGGCTACTGTCTGGGCTGACTATTTGCTAATTAAGGCCAGCCCAAACATGGCTGGGCAGTGGATAAATACGCCTTGGCCAGGTCGAGTTGCGAGTGTGTGTTTGGCCACGACACCCACAGCGGCCAATAAAAATATTATTAGTACGCCAGCGACAACACATGGCTTGCACGGAGCGAAACGGCACTGGGGCCCGGCCAACCGGCTTATTATTGTTATTTTATTCCGATCATCAAAACGACTCATCAAAATTAGGCTTGTAGCGCACTAATGATGCCCTGGCCTCTATTTCTCCCAGTGTGCCCTTATCGCCGCGTTGGCACCGTCGTTCGGGCTGATGGAAGTGGAAATGGCCTGGGAAACGGGGCGAAGGCGAAGGGAAATTAGCGGCAGCGCGCACATCAGCCATCAAGAGCAGTTGGGTGTGTTTTAGCCATAAATTTATTAACTTAGTGTCACATTTATAGCCGCTCCGCCAACCGCCAGCACCGCAAGGGGCCAGGACAGGATAGTTGGCCCGGGAGGATGGCGAGGATGCGCTGGCGGCGGAGGCGGCTGTAAAGTCAACTTGAAAACCCGCTGACCGATTCCCAATTGACGGGGCATCCGGCAATAGAGCGATTATCTAGGACTGGTGACGACTCGAAGGGAACTTAAAGACCTCTTTAAGAACCGCCTAAAATCCCGGAAGGGCAAGCATCAAGGTGGGTAAGTGTTGCTCTGCTCTGAGCTACTTGTAATTGACGTAATTGGAAGCTATGAGTTATTTGTCACAAGGAAGCTAAATTAAGGCCAATCAATCATTCTTGCTTTAAGCGCCTACATTAATACGCGATTTTTAATAAAAAGTATTTTATTAAACTCAAATAAGAGTTTTTGTAAAAGGTAATAATATGATTATAAATGTTAAAAAGTGGTAACAGTTGTAAAATAAATGTACAACTTAAAGAATTTTTATTTATTTCAATAAACTTGCACCGTCTTTAAAGAATTTTTATTTATTTAAATAATCTTGCACCGTCTTTAAAGAATTTGTATTTATTTAAATAATCTTGCACCGTCTTTAAATCTCAGAGCACAAAAGCTTTAAATCGAATGTGCCAATTTAAATTTGCATCACAGCTTTTTTAGCGTTCAAAGAAAAAATTTAAATATATGTATGCGCCTTTGATTGAGTTCGCCCCCTTTGAAATCGATTTAAAGAACTATTAAATTTTGGTGCACAGAAAAAACAGGCGAGGTTGTGTTTGAAAAACAGGATTAAAAAAACCTTTCAAAATGGGTAAAACAAAATTTATACGAAAACTTCTGAAACAAAATTAATAATTTGATTTTTAAAACCTAGACAAAATTTAAGAATCAACAAAATTATATAGCAAACGTGGCTTAAGGCCACAGTAACTATAGCTGCAATAAAAAATTTCAATTTATTAGCTTGGGAATAAATAAATAATGAAATATATATTTTTGAAATATATAGATATGTAACCCTGGTACACCAAAAAAAAAAAAATAGGTAAGGCTGAGTGTGCAAAAACACGATTCAAAAGCAAAAAATAGCGTTATAAAAAGAGACAACAAATATTTGTATAAAAACTATTAAGACAAAATATACATTTATGCCTTTAAAACCTAGACAAAATCAAAATGCCCCTAATTTTTTAACAAACGTAGCTTAAGGCCACGGTAACTATAGCTGCAATAAAAAATTGCAATTGTACATTTTTTAAATATATAGATAACCCTGGTAATTCGACTTTCAGAAGCATTGAGTTTTGGTACACAGTAAAAATAGGCGAGGCTGTGTGTGCAAAAACACGATTAAATAATAAAAAACTAAAAAACTTTAACTTAATTTTCGTATGAAAACTTTTAAAAACCTAAACATTGTCAAAATGTAAATAGGTAATATTAGCTTTAGCTGCATTAAAATATTTTAAATTTTTAAAATATATAGGTAGCTGTGTTTCCACCCATAAACATTTTTCGGCCGTAAATTATTTAAATTAAATATGTTAAATGTTATAAGGAAAGCATATTTTAATAAATTGTAAAGTTTTGGTAGTTTTATGTTTTATATTTTTGGTCCCTATTTTATTAATAAATTGAGGGGTCTTTTTAATGGAACTCTAAAATTAAATTTTTAAGTATCTGTTTCGATTTCAAAGCTGTGAATCGTTTTGGGGAGGGCTCCTTTCCGGCTCCCTTACAGTTCTCCGATCCCGAGGAGCACTCCTCCCGGCAGTCCGCCCCGGATCAACTAAGCGATTTGTACCAAAGTCCGAGCGTACTTAAGGTGGCTCCGAAATCCGGGGCGAGTGCGCCGGGTCCGGGCTCATTTGTCAAGCTGGCTTAGCCAGACTTAGCCGAGCCGGAGGGCGGGGCACCCACGCACTGCCCCGCCGAGGAGTCGGAGTCATTAGTCGCGGGCCGCGCACCTGTTGGGTGGCCGTGGGCGCCGGGGGGGCCGTTCGATCGGATCAGGAGCCCTTATCGCGTGGCCGGAACAGATGTCCCGCCGGAATCAATTTCCCACCGCGGACGTGTGTGCCGCCGATAAGTGTTCGCGCGGCGAGGGCGATAAACACAGTCGCTGGCCCACAGACAAGCACACAGAGATCGACTTACACTTACGGTTGCAACTGTCGCTGGAAGTGCCGCCCTCGGGTCAGGCCGCCGAAATCATGGGGGCGAAGGTCACTCAAAAAAAAGAACACCAAGTAGGCGCAGAGGTAAACAAATGTGCCCGACGCGAGCCCGGAAGTCGTTCAAACCCAACGGATTCGAGACCGAGTCGAGACTCTGCAGATGCACCTCCACCGATGCAGGCTAACCGACAGCTTCGCAGTCTCGCGACCAACTGAGCCCGAGGAGTCCTGGCAGCGGCATTTAAGCAGTCCCGCCTTGCTGCCCGCAGGAGCGCGGCCTTGGGGGCGGTGGGCGGTGGGTGGTCGTGGACGGCGCAGTAAGCCAGCCGGCGGCAGCTTGTAACGGGTCGCACAGCTGGCTGCCGAAGCTCAGTAAGCAGCTTTCCGCAGCTTTCGCCGGCGCCAGCTGGCAATGCCGCCCGCAGCGAGCTTTCGCGCTCGCTCTCTCTCTCTCTCTCACCTGTTTACGTACGAGCGTGTGAGGGGCAGACAGCGATAACTTGACAGCTGCCCAAGACCAGGGATGCAGGAAAACGGCGCCTGGAAAACGGCTGGAGCTGGAAATACCCCGTACTCGTCAGTACTCGGGGTTGCCACTAAATCAATTTTTGTGATTTCCTTTTCTGTAACCTACACAGAAAAAAATGTTGGTAAAATTGCACAATACAGTGGTAAAATGGGCCAAAGCCAGCGAATTGGCCATTTTACCACTAAATAGTTTCTTACGCAATTTAAGAGGTTGCTCGATACATATAGTGAATATAAAATAAATGGATACATTTAATTGAAACTTTTACACATGTTCATCACTGTGGCGTGGTAATCTAAAAACACTCTAAAAATAATGTGGAATTTACAAATCGCTGTTCCAAGACGCTAGAGCCGGTTGGGAATTATAAACAACACTTTGCAGAAGATTTGTAAAGTTAGTGTCGCATACTTTGGGGTGGACGATTTTGCGCAAACTATCTTCAATGGTCAATTTAGGATATTTCGGGATCTGGTGAAGAAGTACACATTCGGCAACCTGCCTGGTTAGCCTGTCATCACCGCATCCCTGCACCTGTAATGGGAACTCCCTACCAACCCTGGGGACGCAACACCGTGAACCACCTTCCGTTCAAACTAAGTTTATTGCAGATCAAGAGACTCCTCACACCCGGTTCGCCGGCCACACAATGCCCTCGATGTAGTCCAGGAAGGAGCTGACTCGTGTGTAGAGGCCCGGGGTCTTGGTGGCGCAGCCGAAGCCCGAGGAGATCACGCCCAGGATCGAGTACAAGTTGTCCACCGGGTCCGTCTCCAGTATGAGCGGTCCCCCGGAGTCGCCCTGGCAGGCGTCCTTCACCTGGTTCCTGTCCGCCGCGCACAGCAGCGAATCGATCACGCCCTGCTTCAAGGCCCGGATGGTGCTCGGCTGCTCGGCGAAGGATGCGTTGCACTTGTCCACCGGCACCAGGTCCAGGCCAGCCCGCAGCAGGATCTTCGACCTGGCGCGATCTGCAAATGGGGGCAGGCAGACGAGAACGCATTTGTATTGTTGGGGCTTTGACTATTGCTGTCCCAAGCATTATATATCCACTTACTAGTCACATTCATGACGCCCCAGCCGGCGACAAAAACTTTCGAGTCAATGGGTGGACTGGCGCGATCTATGTAGAGACAGGCAGGACGAATGGTGTCGGACTCCCTGGCATCCTCGGCCAGTTCCAGGATGGCGATGTCGTTGTACTTGCTACTGCTGGTGTAGTTCGGGTGAATCTGGGTGGCAACCTGTCGACGAAACCGGCTTCAGCTTGGCAAAACTCGGACAGTCGGACCCCTCGATCCTTACCACTCTGATGTCCTGGAAGCCCGCCGTGGGGTTCTCGATGGCCACCGTACCCAAGCGGACGAAGGCTGGTGTAGTGCTGTCGCTGTTGACGCAGTGGGCGGCCGTGAGGACGAAGCGGCTGGCGATGAGCGATCCTCCACAGCGGAACTCCACGGTTCCGAAGGTGTTGTACGCGATGGCCGCCATGTGAGGATAGACCCCCAGGTCCACGGGTGTGCCGCCCAGGATGTGCACCGTTAGGGGCCTGTCGCCGGACCGGATCCTCGCGCAGGCTGGAGACGGAAATTGATTCGAGACTCTTGTATTTACTGATGCCAAATTATTTTCATATTAAACACTTAAGCGTTTGATTTATAATTTGTATTCCAAAACTATATTTTAAACAATACTATTAAGCATATAGTGCATTAAAATTTGAATGTAATTATTTTCTACAATCAATCCCATGGGAGATATTGGATGTTGAAGTATATCACTTTATATAAAATAGAACAAAAACACCTCTAATCGAGGTAAAAATTTAGTTACGATGACACCTACGGCAGACAAAAGTTCTGATATCAACTTGTATGATTAAAATGTCTTTACGATCTACTACAAGAATGCATTACTTAATTTTGTACAACTAGATGAATAGCGGGCGTATTTATCCCTACCGGCTGCAACGGATCAAATTTTCCAGATTTTCACTTTTACACTTTCACTGCTCTTTCTCCTATATCAATAGATTTTCTTAAAATCTTGGTATGCCAGCCTTCTAGCTTATTGCACTCATAACAATCGGATGATTACAGCGGATTTTCATTTCTTTGTGTATATATAGTAGTCGCCTGCGCACATCCCCCTGGTGCGCTTCGTCACTACGTGGACTGCCGTGCACAGTGATTAATTATGGAAGGGAAATCATAACTTTAGCGTTGTCTTTAGAAAATGTAAATTTATAAATTTACGAATCTGAGGTTCGATCGTCTCGTCTTTGTAGCGCGCATAGAGATATTTTTGTTATTCTTCCCATTGTTGTGTGATATTTGGAAATTAGTTCATTGTTTATTTAATTCATTTAATTAAATTTTAATTTATTTATGTGATTGTATAACTTATATATTCACAGCTATGTTCGTCACTATGTGGACTGCCATCCACAGGGATATATTATAGAGGGGAATCATAATTTCAGCTTATTCGTTATAAAATGTAAAATCACAAATTTGTGATGCTGAGGTTTAATCGTCACGTCTTTGTAACTCGTTTTTGTTATTTTTCCCAATATTGTATGATATTTTGAAATAAGTTTATTAATTATTTTAATAGTTTTATGATTGTATAACTTATATATTCACAGCTATGCTAGCAGCATTTGCAAAATAGCTTTCTGTCACTAAAGTCTATCTTTCTGAAGAATTCGCGCTCTTGAATGCTTTTTTAGGCTTGGTTTTTGTTTAATGTTTAATGTTTATAAGAGCCTTAAAAGGTCCTGAGGATGGTAATCTTAACCCAGAAAGAGACTCACCTAACGCCGCTGGTCGCTCATTATCCGGGACATTGACGCGTGAGGGACTGGTGCTGGGCGTCGTCGAACTGCGAGAGATGGAAAACAGAAGCGATTATTGGGGGCTACGAAGGATTCCGCCTGAGACAGAGACTGCATGCGGCTCCCTGGCTGAGGCCAACTGATGTCCATGCCAAAACTAAGCTCAGACAAACCGCAACTCGGCTGAAGTAAAGGTGCTGGGACTCGGTGCCTCGTCCAGGTCGTTGCTGGGCTCCTGCCAAGGCTCCGGTTGGGGATCCACGACCCTGTCCTGGCCCCGAAACCGGTAGGGCTCGAAAGGATCCATCACTGTCGAGGGCATGGGAGTGGGCGTAGGCGAGGGCGCAGGCGGCGCTTGGGGCTCCATGGGGACTTCCCGAGCCGGCTCGATCTCCATTCCCTGCAGCCGCAGTCGATCGTTGACCAAGTGGATGAGATTGCTGTTACTAGAGCCGGGATCAGGATTCTGCGGCTTTTGCGGTCTCGAGCGGGGCGTGGTCAATGGGCGGTTTACAATCCGCGGCTCACGGTTTTCCCAGCCCCACTGCGGCTCCATCCAGGGTCTCTGCGTGTTTGCTGTGGGTGTAGTTTTCGGAGGAGCGATGCCCCAAGCGCCCACGTTCTGAATGGGCTCTTGGGTGGGCATGGACCCGTGGATGGGCATATTCATGGATTGGTGGCTCGGCATATTCATGGATTGGTGGCTCGGCATATTCATGGATTGGTGGCTTGGCATACTCATGGATTGGTGTGTTGGCTTATTCATGGACTGGTGGGTGGGCATCTTTAGGGACTCGTGGGTTTTCTGTGGCTTGACCGTGGTGCTAAGGAGCTTATTGAAGTCGAAAAAGTTTTGGTTGTCGTCCAGTCGAGATTCCCTAACCTTCGCCCGTTCGGTGGTCGTGGGAGGCAGTGGCCTCGGCTTCGGCTCCGGCTCCGGCTCTAGATCTGGATCCGGTAGCCTGCTGCGCTCGGAGCTCGTGGCAGGGACTTGGACCTCGGGAGCTCGGCTGTGAGGGTGAGAAGGGTTAGTCTGGCGGGGACGCCGGGAAGCGGGGCGTGCAACATCGGCGGGCACAAAGCGCAGGCGGGACACACACACAAGCACAGAGGGCAAACAGGACGATAGACACACAGGCGTTGACAAGGACACGCTTACTCAGTGGGACAGCAGGCGACGGTGGGGCAGCAGATGATCTCCTCGCGCGCCCCGAAGCCACAGCTCGGCACCTGGTTGGTGGACAGCGCCCCCGACCTGAGGTATCCTTCGATGTTGTTGCAGGCCGAGGAGGCGCGGCAGATTCCCGGAATGTCCGACTTGACCGTGCACGGATCGCCCTCTGCAACGAGAAATGGCCCGAGCTGGGGAGGATCTGGTGCACAACCCTAGGAGCTTTCTACATACCATCCCCGACTGTAAGCTGGGCGGAGGTTGCCAGTACCAGGAGGCCCAGAAGGAAGTTCCCTCTCGCCGAGGTCATCTTCAGTCAGCTGAAATTCCCGGAGCATTAGTGGGCACTAGTGAATCCCATAATTGGGTAACCTTATCTGCGGGAATCGAACTTGGAAAACCCTTTGCGACAGGGGAAGCCCTTGTAAAAAGTTGGAGGAAAACGCGCCAGATCTGTTTCTTTCATCAGCTCGGCTTTCAGCTGATTAAACCGAAGCTGCCATTGACCCACTTAAGATTTGTTATAGTGTGAAAACAAAAATATTCTCTACGATGTCGTAGACTTCAACCCAGACTTCGGTCGTTATTTACTGGCTATCTATGGAGCGGAAAGTTATTGTCTGCTGATTACGAGAATTTCACCAGCAGCGGCGGGTGAGATCAGATGATTCACCTGGGGGCCTGCCGTTTATCTGTACTGGGAGTTAACCACGGGCTAGAGACGTTACCCGCGACCCGATATCGGACCTCTTTCGCTAATTGCTGATAAGGAGGGAGCACCTGCCGAGAATGCCCTCTGTTGACAAGCCGTCAATCTGCCTGGAACTCTGCTATCTGAGGTATTAGGGAATAATTAGGTCCGCAAACCGACCGTCGACTCTGTGCTGGAGCCAGGTACCTGTATCATTGATAATCAGCTTCCGGCTTCCGGAGTAATTTTCCCCTTGTAAGCACACCTACTGTCGGGCGTTCTGGCATGCAATATGTAGATCACCCACTTACCAGTGACCACTGTCCACTTTCCGCTGTCCTCCTTATCGGACGCACCTTTGACACGACCTTTTTCGGTCTCTGATAAGGGACTACGTATACGTGCGGACGATGTTTATTGAGTGCGTCGAGCACTGAGAATCGGCAATCAGGCTCGGCGCGGCACAATACAGCACAGAACAACAGCACAGAAAATAAAGCAGCACAAAAATAAAAAGTAAATAAAACCAAGCGAATCACGAAAAACACAGCAAAAGCACACCAGCAGGGCCAATAAAGCTGAAAACCGGTGGCTATCGCTGGGCAAAACCGAACGGATCGCGGGACCGGCGGAACGGGCTGGCTATTTCGTGGCTGTGACCGCTCAGCAACGCTTCGCCCAGGCAACTGAAGCCCAGCTTGGCACTCGCGGAGCCCACTGAACTGCGGCCAAGAAGCGCCGGACCCGGCGGCTGATAGCACCCAGGCCGCTCCTCTCCGCTCCTCTCCGCTCCCGCCGAGCGGCGAACCGGTTTCCCTCCCAGCACTTCGCAGAATCGCAGAACGATCCGAAGCGATCAGAAGCCAGCACACACAAAGCACAAAGGCAGCCTGTAATTAGCAGGGGAAGCCGCGGCACGGAGGCTGTAGACCTCAGGATACCGTGTAGGAAGCCACTTTTAGAACTACTCTCTGTGTATTAGTTCCCAAAGTATACCTTTTTTGCTTGTGTTACCTACATCCCTTGGGGGGAGTGGTGACCCCTACATCGCTTGCAGCTTCAACCCAATCGAATATAATGACGAGGAATGTGGTAACTAAGTTATAACCCCCTTGGTAATACTTGTATTTATGTAGTAATTCGCAAGACCATGCCTTTTCTTTGTGAAAACTACATTCATTAAGTAGGTGGTGACCCAGAGATCGATTGTCACTTGGTACCAATCGAATGAGGTATCCTAAAAAAACATACTAAAGCTATGCGATTGAATTTTACAAGATATTCTAGAAATATCTTTTGTCTCAAGTGAATAATTTGAAACCTACCAAAAACCCATTTCCAAGGCATCAGGCACATCTTTAAGAAAAAGGCACTAGGACTTCCTAGGACTAGAGCTCCCATAAAAGTATCAAAAAATTTCCCATACAGTGCCTAAAAGCTTTCGTTATCTTAACTTAATATATTTTATTGGTATTGAATTGATTGGATCGCAGTGCTCTTGGAGATCACAGACGTGTGTATGCCAATTTGGTGGATCTAGCTCTTAACCCTAACCAAGTTAGGGTCTAAGTTGCCCAGGCCATCCTGATCTGCGATCACGTCACACCCGATTGTCCGGCCAAACGATGCTCTCGATGAAGTCCAGATAGGAGGACACCCGCGTGTAGAGACCCGGCGTAACGGTGGCGCAGCCGAATCCCGACGAGATGACGCCCACGATCGTGTACAGGCCGTCCTCGACGTTGAGTTCGTGGATGAGCGGACCCCCTGAGTCGCCGTGGCAGGCGTCGGCTATCTGCCTTTGGTCTATGGCGCACATCAGGGAGTCGATCACGCCCTGCTTCAGCACCCGAATGGATCCCGGCTGCTCGGCATAGGATATGTTGCACTGGTCCAGGGTCACCAGCTCCAGACCAGCGCGCAGCAGGATCTTGGAACGCGCCCGAGCTGCGGATGGTTGAAGATGTTAAAAAATGGAGAATCGCTTTAGTACCCACTACCCACTGGTTACGTTGAGGACTCCCCAGCCGGCGACGAACAGCTTGGCGTTCGAGGGCGGATCGACGGGTTCCGTGTGAAGACAAGCGGGACGGATGTTGTTCGTCTCGACCACGTCCCGTTCCAGCTCCAAAACGGCGATGTCGTTGTACTTGTTGCCCACGTATTGCGGATGGATCTTCACGCTCCGCTGAAAGTATAGTTTAGAATGAGCCATAGACGGAGCTCCAACGACTTCGCGGACTTACCACAACGATGTCCTGGTAGTTCTTGTCGGGATTCTCAATGTTCACCGCTCCCAAGCGGACGAAGGCCGGCGTATTGGCATCGTTGTTGACACAATGGGCGGCGGTGAGGACGAATCGACTGGCGATCAGCGATCCGCCGCACCGAAAATCGGTCCCGAAGGTGATGTAACCGATGGCCGCCATGTGGGGATAGACCCCAGGGTCCACGGGGTAACCACCCACAATGTGGATAACCAGCTGATTGCCGAGCTTCTTCTCTTTCTGTTCCCGAATCTTCTTGCAGGCTGTGCAGAGAGACTTAAGGAATAAGCAAGGGATCTGTAGGGTGGCCGAAATACCCACCTGCCACTGCGGGCCGATCACCGCCTTCCGTGGGCACATCCACACGCCCTATGGTTTGGACTGCCCCGCCCGCCGGAGTGCGTGCGATGGTCCTGGTGGGCACACTTGTCCTTGTACTGCAAGGAATAGAATCGTACATATTATGATTTCAATGCGAACTCAATGGACCCGGGGACTACCTGTTACCACAGCACGGCGTGGTGGGACAGCAGAAGATCTCGCCCCAAGCACCGAGGCCACAGCTGGGCACCTCGTTCAGCGTTA
This sequence comes from Drosophila biarmipes, assembly GCF_025231255.1. Lineage (NCBI taxonomy): Eukaryota > Metazoa > Arthropoda > Insecta > Diptera > Drosophilidae > Drosophila > Drosophila biarmipes. Next base: position 3,036,451 of record NC_066611.1, on the reverse strand, counting down.
GGACTCCCGACTTGATGTAGCCGTCGATCAGCGGCTCACAGTCGGAGGCGCTGCGGCACATTCCTGGCATCGAGTCCGTCACCTTACAGGCCTCACCCACTGCAACGAACGGAGGTCTGGACAAGCCGTTCGATTTGGCCGGGGAGTACTAAAACTTACCTTTTCCGGCTGCATCAGCGGATGAGCAGCTGACGAGCAGGAAGGTCCCGATTAGCAGGGGCAAAGTCAGTGGCATCTTAGTTGACTGTGAAGAAAAAAGAGTTCAATCAAGCATGCAAATGCAAAGTAAATATATAACTCAAAGAGCGTGGTCCTAGCTGATTAAAGTAAACCTATCATTGACCGATTTGCGATTACATATATGCTAAATACGCAATACTGTCTGTCCTGCTGCTGGAATTGTAAAGGGGTAGGAGGGCTTATCTTCTTTAAGATAGTATTTCACCATTAAATGGAAAACAGAACTTGGCCAGGTTGGAGCGGTTGATTCACCTTTTCGGGGGTCTGTAATCTCTGGTCTGTCACTCACTGCTAGAAGTATTTATAGCCGATATCGAGAGCCTCCCAAACTATTTAAGACAGGGATTTGCTTCTGATAAGGGTAGAACGCCAGTTTGTGGGATAGAGCTTTGCCCAAATTAATTTCGAGTGGTGGCTTTTTCAGGGGCCTCAAATAAAGTGCACTTATTGCGAGGATATCAGCGGTTATATTATTATTATGGGTTAAGAGGTCTGATCTCCCCATCGAACCCACCTGGAACACGACCCTTTCCCAGCCTTTGATAAGGAAATTCGTATGTGATTCGACGTTATTGGAGTGCATCGAACACTCCGCATACGGCAATCAGAAGCAAGAAAAAACAAAACAATAAATCAAGCAAAACTGCACACCAGCAAAGCCAGTAAAGCTGAGAACCGGTGGCTATGGCGACGAGTATCTGGACGTTATGGCACTAAACGCGGCTGGTTGGAACGGCCAGTCTGAGGCGCAGGTTCTGACCGCTCAGCAAAGCATCTCCTAAGCAACTGAGCCCCGATCCGGGACCATTCGGTGGAGCCCAGTCTACGAGCTAGGCAGCTGATAGCTCGTGATCGCTCCTCTCTGCAACCGGTTTTGCCTCCGACAGTTTTCAGAATCAAAGCCAGAACCGATTCAAAATAATCGGAAAACCCGAGCAAGGCTTTTTGTGCACAGATAAACATAAATAGACGACGAGAGGGGAGTGCCAATTATGATTTCTTAGTTTGATCAGTCAATTCCAAGTACCCAATCCGTGACTCAGTTCCTCTGGGTTTCTTGGGACCAGGAAACTACTGGAGAGCACACGAGCGCGGGCAAGTCTTGAAAGGAACGGAACCGATGCCTACTCTGCCTCACTGGAAGTACAAGTGTTTAATATATGCGTTAATATCGTGAACAAACTCATCGTACCCCATATATGTACTTGCAAATTTATGCACATAACACCGCATGAATCAAGTTATATTTAGAATGCGCTGTTTCCTCTTTTTGCCTCTGAGAGGCATACTCAATTCCCTCATTAATTATAGCGAGAAGTATAATAAATATGCATTTTATTTATACTAATTCCTATTTTACTTCTAAGACTAGGTTTTATAATGAATCCTGATATCATCTTGGGCATTAAAGTACAGTCAGATCTTTTCCAGTGTGACCTTGCTGAGCAAACTTTAAGTGTGACGTGAACCTGCTTGTAGAATCACTGCCGTAAATTCGTTGTATACCTTGTTTTTCCTATCTACGACTAAAGTATGAGTACGGATTGACTACTAGGGGCTGGGCTTGGAGGCAGCTAATCCTTTTGCTCCTGCTCGACAAATCGCCTAAACTGCGGACTGAGCAGACCCGTGAAGTACATGCTTCGCGCCTCGCACTCGGCTCCGGTGGGCGTGGCAATGCCAAGGGCGCAGCGACCGCCACCCGGCCGCACCAGGTGGAGGATGCTGCCCACCGAGGCTGGGCAGGCGGCGCAGGTGCTGCTGTTGGAGAACCGCTGCAGTTCCGCCTCTCCGGCCATCGGCTCCACGCAGAGGTGAGAGCTGCCCAGACTCTGCACCCTGCCATAGTTGGCCAGATCCCCGCAGGCCCAAGTGGGGCGCAGTCGCATGGGCATCTCGTACATCGGACAGTCGGCCTCTGAAAGGAGGTTTCAGCTGTTGGTAAGACGCCAAGGACTAGATGTGGCACGACTTACCTTCTCCCTTGCCCCAGGCCACGGCCACCAGGGTGCCGCTCACCTGCAGCCTGGTCAGCTCAAACTGGCTGCAAATGGGCGCCAGGCTCACGTTGGCGGATGTCTTACTGCCCAGACGCAGGGGTTCCTGCAGTCTTATGAGTGACAGATCCCTCTGGAAATGAACCAGTCGCTGAAAATAGAATTTAAGATATATTTTTTTGTATGTATTCTATAAATCAAAGAGTGGTTTTCAACAATTGGAAAAATATTTTACATATATCGCAAAATTAGCAAGGGCTTCTGTTTGTATTCCCTAGATGACTCACCACAATGTCCGCCAAGTAGTCCTCGTCGGTGTCCACGTCCCGCATATCAGGCACTCCGAAGACAGCGTGGCTGGGGCGCTCGCAGCCGGCGGCGCTGACCAGGAGCTGTGGGGTCAGCACGAGGGCGGCACAGTGGTGCAGGTGGCCATCGAAGGCGGCGTTCGGGTGGGCCAGCGCGGCCAGGTGGCGGTAGTGGGGCAGCAGGCCCTCCGCCCGGGCGATGGCGGCCACCTCCAAGGGATCCTCCGAGGATGTCCCCGGCGACGAGTCACCCTCCAGACCCAGACGCGGACCACTGTGGACGCGCGGCTGCAGGGGCAGGTTGAGTGGACAGCAGATGATCTCCTCTCGCGTTCCCTCGCGGCACGTCGTGAAGTCCTCATCCCGGAGCCGACCCTGGGACAGAAGGGGCCCCACACTGGGGCAGGCGGATACCGCGCGGCACTGGCCCACGTACAGCGGAGCCGTGCACTCAGCTCCGTCGGAAGTGTCCCGGAACTGGATGCTGCGCCTCGTCGGCCGTTGAGTGGGCCCAACGGAGCGCTGCACGTACTCGTGGTCCGTCTGGAATATGTCCAGCCAGGGTTCTGGAGCAGGAGCAGGAGTAGTTGTGGTTGTGGTTGTCGTCGTGCTGGTGCTGGTAGAAGTGCTGGTGGTGCTGGTTGACCTTGTGGTTTGATCCGTGGGCTCCATGCGCACTGCACTCTGGGCATCCTCGACGGGACAGCAGATCTTCTCGCTGCGACTCGTGAACCCGCAGTTCATCACGGTCCTCAGCGTGAGTCGTCCTGTTTGGATATGCGATGCCAAGGTCTCACAGTCCTCCAGCGCTTGGCAGCGACTGCGGTAGTTCTCCGTGGGACAGGGATCGCCGACTGCAAGAAATATGAAGGGGAACAATAAGTATAAACAGTTTAGGAGTCAATAACAATAGATGGGAATGTGGGATAGAAACATCTCGGACATTGGTAATGTATGCAGACAGATTACAATGTTATTTCCGGCAACGAAAGTTTCATTGGGGAAAGCACTCTTTTGTTTGCTTCGCGGAAAGGGAGAGTGATATTCGGGTGATTAGCAGATCAGGCGATAGCTTACGCACCCTCCAGACTGAAGTAGCCCCGGCAGAAGCCCAGGCAGAGGCTGGTGAAGATCAGGGCTGATATGAAGCCCGTTGCCCCGCGACGTAACATTGCTCGTGCCGATCGCTTTGAGTGCTAATGCTGGTGTTATTATTGCTTAACAGTCGTTGTGTGCCCCCTTGACTTCGCTGGATGAAGGCTGGCCGGAGAAACTCACTGACCGATCGATGGCGCTGCTGGCGATCAACTGGCGGCTGGAACAGCGCCACTCTCGGAGCTGGTAGGCTGGACCGCCGGCGGCTCTCCCCCAACTGGTTCAGCGCTCGGCGGGAATCTCGCCAAGCCACGGCGAGGGAGAGAGCGATCGAGCTTTGAGCGGAGCGAGGTTGACCCAGCATGATTGATGCGACAACTGATTCACTGGTCGGCTGGATGGGACAAGCCCGGGAGGAGAAGTGCTTCCTCCGGGCAAGCTCAGTCCGAGGGAAAAGGGGGTGCCCCTCGGGGCAGCATCATCCGTCGATCATGCACGTATTACCTAAGATCCAGTGACTAAACTAATTGCTACCCTAAAGAACTACGTAACCCCGAGGGGCAAACAGTCAACAATCTCGCCCAATGACTTAACGCCTCCCATTGATAAAGGCCAGCACGTGCGGTGCAGGTCCGCCTTACCGGTTTTTAAAGCTTGGACCACATGGAAACTGCCCCATCGGGCAATAAATAAATAAATAGTAAAGATGGGGTGAGTGGTTCAGGTCACCAAATGTCGTAGGAGTGATATCTGGTCACCTTTTTTTAAGCCAACTAACCATCTTTCGGGGACCGTCCACATTCCACGGTAATTGCTTAATTAGGTAAATACCCTGGAAAAGGAGCTATCTAGACCCAGCTCTCGTGGTAGTTTTCCATGCTGGGGCAGAGATCTCCGATACGAAGTTTAATGCCTCTGAAAGACCCATCCAATCTTCCACAAGGAATGCTTACATCGTGGCGAACCCTCCCACAAAGTACGCACAAAAAGGCTCGTTTAATCTATATATAGTATATTCCGCTTTCTGATCAGCATGCCGTAATCTTTGCTTCTCTTGTAATATTAACTTTTTGTGGAACCTTTGAGAAACAACCGAGGATAACCGAGATTAATCTGTAAGTTTATATGAAATGTTGTTTTCTTCTTTTGTAAAGCATTATAACTTACAATCCTCTATTTCGGCACGCAAAAAATGTATATAGTCCAAAGATTTCCGAGTTAATCTTTGCGGATTGGTCAAAGAACCGTCTGGAATGAATTGCTTCGATAGGGCACCAACCACGAGGAGCACTTTATTTTTCAAGTTGGATGAGAAAAAAACAGTTTGGGTGGATGTGCACAGGAGTGTGTGTGGATTTCCTTCTTTAATGTAGGTCTAAGACTAATAATACTCTCGGCGGGAGGGGCAGGGGCAGGGGCAGGGGTAGGGTCTTGAGTTCATGATCACAGTTGGGTTCCAAGCGAATCTTTTATTGTAGCTGAAAGTTCTGGGGGGAGCTGGAGGGGCTGGCTGGTCTAGTAGCCGTAGATGAACGTCTCGTAGACGAAGCTGCGGGTCGTGTTGGAGGTGAGCAGGATCTCCACGTTGGTCTGGCCGATGCCACCCTTGCTCAGGTAGCCGCCGGCGTCGTCCGCCGACTGGTCCACATAGACCTCGATGCAGGTGAGCGTGACTCCGGTGCTGGCTCCGGCCGGGTAGCTCATCAGCACCTCGATGTCCTTGGGAGTGGGGAAGCTCTCGTCGTCGTAGTGGTTCACGATGAGTCGGTCGCCCGACGTCCGCTCCCCCGAGGTGAAGACGATGTTGCCCTTGGTGTGCTTCACCTTGTTCATCTCGGTGAGCGTGATGTCCGGATTGAGGGTGGTGTACCGCGTGTCATCGGTCACGGGCGTGATGTCCGTGTAGTAGAGATCGCTGGCACGGGCGTGCGGCTGTCCGGTCACCGATGCGGTGATGCCCAGCACCAGGCAGACCACGAGAAACATTTTCGGATCACTCGGTAGATAGATCACCAAAAAAAATAATGTGTGAAACGGGGGTTGGCTCCTTCTAATGCACTAGTCGACCGCTTTTTGGATTTTGGCTGGTGCTGGCGACTGCCTCCGGCTTTTATACGGGCTCCCTTATCGGCGGTCACTACCTCGATAAGGCGGCTCGACAACTGAACGATAAGCCCGGGAATTGGCCATGGCAATTTCGGCGGGCGCACCCAAAGCCGCAGCGATCAATTGGCCATAATTCTGTGATCAGTTCCTATTAATAGGCCTCTCCAGCTTACACTAATCGAATCAGCGTGGCTTTCCGGAATGCAGCCGCCGTAAATAAATGACCCATAGGATTGGGTTGTTCACACGCCTGAAATCCCTGATTATACAGGTTGTACGGCTTTTATAATGAAGTTCCCTGTTAAGAAGTGACGTTGGATGCATCAAGTGATCACTGACGATAGACTCACATGGGAAGAGCTCCCCCGACGGTGACTGGGCTTCTCTTGGGGGCCGAGCTTCCGCCGGCGCGTGTTTGTTTGTTTATTCGCGCCACGACAACCTCAGCCTTGGTATGCATATTGGCGCACAATGGCAAACAATCTAATAAACAAATAGCCCTATCTACAAAGTCAATTGCCCGTCTACGCAACATGGCCGGGGTATCGCATCGATCCCTCACTGACGCAGCTGGTTCTCCAGTTAGCTCGTCAGTAGCTCGAGGAGAAACTTCCCGAATAAGTCGAAGAGCATGCTTAGATGGTTATTCCCAGTCCCAACTCGAGCGACTCGAGCCATTGTTAGATTTCAGTAAGTGAATCATGCAGAACGGGAATTCCTTTCTAGATCCCACTGGATAGGTGGAAAGTTCAACGACGTCAGAGGAATCATATTTTTAGAAGCGATCCAAGTGCGTCGGACTCTTTCCCAACCGAGTTCCGAATTTACAATTTCGGTTTCCCTTTCCACGACGGAGTCTCAATCGGAACCCAAATCAGATTCAGGTGAGTGGCTGTCCCAGATTTATGGCACCGGCTATCATCGGTTTCGAGTGGAAGGCGCGTGAGCAGCGAAAACCATTTGAAATTATTTAAGATTAGCGAATTGCCTCAGGAGTGATGATATATGATCACCATCAGCAACTAATTTCCAGCTCTACAGTAGGGGTATCCCACTCTACACTGAGGAAAAAGAAGTAGAGAAAGGTGCCCCACGAAAAAGGGGTGAAAATAGTTAAGGCCCATTTCTGGTGGCGAGTTAAGTTTAAGGTCTGACATGTTCGATATACTATTGCAAAGCTTCCGAAAAAGGTGCCCAAAACACATATTTGCATCAACAATTTGACCTTTTTTTAGGTTTGTTTCATAATTCTATTATAAACATATATTCTAATGTATAATAGGTGGTTAAAACATTCTGAGCATCAAAGTTTAAGCGTTTAAGATCAAGGCTTTGTACCATAATTCCTAGTCTGATTACATACCCAAAAAATAAGATTACTTGAGTAAAGAACTGGTTTTATTTTTTTTAATGAACCCTATACTTCCTGATTCTAGCCCAAAGAAAACCAATAGCTTTACTTATAGCGGGGTAAACTCAGAATTCGTTTGCCCGTCACTTATATTTGAAATCGGAGTCAAATGACACTCATTTAAGTAAAATATAACCTAAGGGGGGAGGTTGCTAACGCCTAGATCCACTGGCCGTAGTACAGGGCCTGGTAGGAGAAGTTTTTGGTGTTCTTGGCCTCCAGCACAATGGAGATGAAGCGCTGCCCAATGCCGCCGGCCACCACGTAGGCGGTGCCGTCGTAGTCGTCCTGGGTGCAGACCAGCTCCACGTAGGACAAGGCGGCGCCCGAGTCGCCGTCCTTCTCGGGGTACTTCAGCTGCACGCTAATGTCCTGCGCCCGTGGGAACTCGAAGGTGTCGGCCGTCTGGAACACGAGAGTATCGCCTGAAAGTATGCCAGACAGGAAAGTTAGTGACCGGTGTCTAGGCGAAGTGTGTGCTTTGGGGGACTCACTGGAAATGCGGGAGCCCAGGTTGTAGCGCACGCTTAGAGATCCGGCACGGGCCTTTCCGGGCACGATCTGCTTTTCCAGTGGCTGGATCCTCAGGCCCGGGTGCTGGGCGGCAAAGATGTGGATATCCCTCACCACTCGGACCTCGTTGCGATCCACGCCTATTGCTCCAGCCGATCCGCCGGCCACAAGGCAGCCCAGCAGGGCGGACAATAGGACCAGGCTGTACTTGGACATCTTGCTGGGAGTCGGAAGTCGATTGCGGAAGAGTAGGCTATTGGTTTCCCGTCACGGCGCGTAGAAGTCGCGGAATGATGGCCAAGGTCTAGAAACCACCTATTTATACCAGTCGGGGGAAGTCTCCGTTTGCTTTGAATCACATTGCTTCCCCTCTTATCAGGCCCATTGCCAATTTCGAGTGCCAAGTGACAACGTCTAATCCAGAACCGGAAAGGGGAGCACCGAAAGAGGGACTACCCTACCCGGGCTTCAAAGGTACCCATTTCTTTTAAATATAGCCAAAAAGCTGCTGAGTAGGACTCAGTGGCCTGCGGGAGTCTGGGTCCAAAGAAGTGTCATTACATCGCGACTTCTTTCTAGGTCTTCCCCACGGTGTAACTGCGCCACGGAAGAGTAACAATAATAACAGCGATAAGAAGCATGCCCACTTCACTCAATTAAATTGAACAATTTGGGTGTTATTGCGCCCGGATCCAATCATCCCCTGTCCGCCTCCCGGCAGCTGTGACGATGTGCCAGCAGGCGGCAGATAACACGGCGGCTCTTATTTTGGGAGCACGGCCTATCCAGCAGTAAACAAACATTCTATTTTGGCCGGCTGTTGATTAGGCCACTAACTCTTGGCGCAATCTCAGGGCGCAGGATTGATACCTGCCAGCGTCCCCCTGTTGGACAATCCCCCTTCCGATGGGAACGAACTTCCAGGAACCTTATCGCCAGCGGACTTCCCTGGAACTGGGCCGTCGAGTAGCTTCGAGACGAGTCGGCCCATCATCAGCGTTTCCCCCCGTCGCTGCAATCGATATTGTTGATTTGATTAAACAATACCATGAATCACTTGCTTGAGTTAGGATCCACTTGTCATTCTAGAAAACTGGGGTACCATTACTATTGTGCTATTGTACGATTAAAATTAAAGTAAAAAATAAACCATTTAAATATTACACTGCTCTTTTATTATTATTAACAAAAGGAAGTTAAGTTAGTTTGTATACCCTTGCAGTTATAAAAAATAATCAATAATTTTATTAAATTGAATTCGAAATTCTTAAAAATATAAAAATTTATATTCCCAATATTATAAGATAATATGTCAAAAAACCCCCCTATATGATATAGTCATCCGATTTTGATAAAATTTAATTCGAAATTCAAAACCAATTAAAAAATGTTATTTCCAAGCGTAGGTTATATGTTAAAAAACACCAAGGATATAATTTTTTTTAATTTTTTCCCCCGATAGTTCCTATGAGCGCTATAAGATATAGTTGTCCGATCCGGCTGGTTCCGACTTATATACTACCTTCAGAAGAAAGAAGATTTTTGGGAAAGTTTCAGCGCGATAGCTTTACAACTGAGAGACTAGTTTGCGTAGAAACAAACGGACAGACGAACGGACAAACGGACATGGCATGATCGACTAGTCTAGTGACGCTGATCAATAATGTATATACTTAATGGTGTCGGAAACGCCACCTTCACTGCGTTGGGTATAAAAAGAATCTATAGAAAAGGCGTAAAAATGTTCGAAATTGTTTTTTTTTTACCACTACGTTCTTTTCGATTCCCTGATACTAAACCTTGTGAAACAAAAATTCCACTCACCTGTAGCATGGGCAGAAAGAAGCACAGAAACTGAAAGTCGAGGAAGTGGGCCAAGGCCATCGCATACTTGTCGTTCAGCTTGGCGTCACCGCCGCCCGCAGCATCGCCTCCGGATCCACCGCCCCTGGAGGAGCCTCCTCCGCCTCCAGTGCTCGCCGCCAACTGGTAGGCATCCGATCCCCCGACCAAGCGAAGCTGCTCGGCAGGCGACATCCTCACCACCTGCAATGGGACATTAAAAGAAGCCATTACATAAGACATTTCTACGCTCTGAGAAGTGTATTTTTGCCACAGAACATACAAGTGTGAAATGTTTTTACAGCACATTAAAATGTTAGGATCGGCTTTGTACAAGTTTTTGAGGAGTTTCAACATGTAATCATCATCTAAATGCAAATGTCAAGGATTGCTACAATTGGTCTACAGGGGTGACAGAGTTAGTTTCATAAGGCCGATCTTCCCCGAAAGTCGAAATTCCCCACCGGTCTCCACATCCATCGCCTTGGGCGTCGTTCCCAACTCGTGGGAGGATGATGTCTCTCGTTTCCACATCCATGCACCCTTCCACCGCACTCGAACTCATCCTTTTGCGTCTTCGATCCTGAGGACGAGCCCCATGATGGGCGCTACCCTCAGGGGCGGAGACTTCCTTTATCCTCTTCCGGCTGCTTCGCGCGGGCTCTGGTTCAGCCACGATCTTGTCGATCCCCAGTTCTTTCAACAAGCTCCGCCTCGAGGGGTCGCAGCACTGCAGTCGAACGTTGGGATACGAGTACTTGTTGTTGTCCTTGCAGAGGAATCCATAAGCAACGGCGTCTCCCAAAATCGGATCGACATCGACCCTCTTAATGCGCATGCCCAGCAGTTTAACCATGACGCGGACAATCTGCGCGGCGGTGATTGGCTCGTTGGCCACGCGGACTATCTGCACCGTCAGGCCACCCAAACGACATAGAAAGTCCATTATTCCACGCGAGGTCTACGATAAATTTTCGTGTAAAGTCACCAAATACACAACTTAATTTTTTCGAAGGAGTTGTTGTGTGCCGGTGAAACCCGAAATCGTTGTGAACTACTGGAATCCAAGGGCAAGATTGCCCAACTGTTTTCACCTGGGTAAGCTGATCAGTAATTTGGACGGAACTTTTTAAGATTCGGCCAAAAAATTATAAGCTAGTATTCAGGTTTAGTTGTTTATAAGAATGCTACAAAAATCATCTCGAAATGTACCCAGATGTTCTGAAGTCAAAGGCTGATGGAAACGGCAGCAAGTTTCCACTAATATTTCTGTGACTTTCGAAGCGCACTTACTGTGTAATATATACTAGTCGGCATAAGTATTTTGACGAAACAAAAGTTAAGCATAGTTACCTTTTGGCGTCAATGAAAAGGTAATTTGAATGCTGTTTGAATGATACAATGCAATATTTCTTGAAAAGGACTAATTTTAGTAAAAGTCTACTTTTTGAATTTTTTTCTTGTCTTGAAAACATAAATTTATTGATTCAAAAAGTTTCTCTAAACAAAAATAATAGTAACTGAGAGAACAATTTTTCAACAATCACTTTCTCTGTAGTTTTCATTATTTTTTAAAGGTGACAATGTCGGAAAAATTTATATGAAAAAGGGACAAATATGGGTCAAATGCATATTCCTAAACATTTTAAAAAATCATAAGAAAATATAAGAAAAATGTTGTTTAAAATCTTTTTTCAGTTATCATTACTTTTGTTTGAAGAAGCTTTTTGCCAAACTTGGCATGCAGATTCTTGAGCTTCCTGCGCAGCGCAAGTTTGTTGCCACGCCCACTCTAACGCCCACTATCCGCGAAAATATAAATTGTGTTTGCCTCAATACCTATCGACTGACCTAAAAAATGTCTGAAATGTCTACTGAAATAGCCGGTAGGTGGCGCCCTAAAATATTGCTTTGCTGCTTATATATCTTCGTTTCCCATTTTTTCCGATTTTGATAAAATTTAATTCGAAATTTCGGAACTAAATTAAAAATGTTATATCCAAGCTCAGAAAGGTATATGTTAAAAAACACCAAAGATTTTTTCATTTTTTTCTCCGATATTTCCTATGGGTGATATAAGATATAGTTGTCCGATCCGGCTGGTTCCGACTTATATACTACCTGCAACAGAAAGAAGACTTTTGGGAAAGTTTCAGCCCTATAGCTTTAAAACTGAGAGACTAGTTTGCGTAGAAACGGACGGACAGGCGGACGGACGGACGGACATGGCTAGATCGACTCGTCTTGTGACGCTGATCAAGAATATATATACTTTATGGGGTCGGAAACGTCTCCTTCACTGCGTAGCAAACTTCTGACTGAAATCATTATACCCTCTGCAAGGGTTTAAAAAAAATCAAACTTAGTGTTTTTGACTAGTCAAAGTTAAATTTGAGCCTTTGGATCTTATTTTACAATGCAACATATTTAAAAGAAATTTAAAAACAATTAAATTGTTTTATTAATTTTCAGACCGGAAATAAGAGAACCAGCGGACTTCGAGGTCTTGTCAGAGCGCAGGCGACTTCAGTAATACCTTTGTATTCCCCACAAAAACATATCGAGAATACAAGTTTCGCCATCACGAAATCCACAAAAGACCCGTAGAGTAGTGTTAAGACATATGGTTTGGTAAGACATATGTGCAGGACCAGGATAAAACGTCGATGGAGGCCGGCATTAACTGGGGAGTGTGCGAACGCGCCATCCTTATGTGGACACACATCTCCGAGCGGAAGCGGCACTCCTAAGGCAATGCGGGCAGGTTGGGCTGCTGACCGAATGTCTTCGCGCAGAAAAAAGTCAAACATTAACATGCTGACCTACGCAGATCCTCGAACTTTCCATAAGATTAAGCAATCAAAAGCCCAAATTACAAGGTAAAGTGTTTAGAAAACGTGTTTATTTCTATTATTCAGACTTATCCATAACTCTAAGGTTACACATGAATGTAAAATATTGTTTTCAAAAATCGAACTCCCGCAGCACATGCAACGATCAATTACGATTACGACTATATGGTACAGAGAGCTTTACGGAAATCGAAAAAAAATGTTACGTAAAAATAAAGAGCCGAGCTTCGCTGCAGGCTCGATCGGTTCGGATTCGATTGGATTATGATAGAGTAGACTGGAATGTGGCAGCATCAGAATTAAGCTTAGGTTAGTTGGAGTTACAGGAGTACAGAGTAAGGTTAGTACATTAACTTGTGTTGGCAATCATAAAGCAAAACAATCTGCGCCCATATCGTCCCGTTCCTTAGATCCTCTATTGCACTCCATGCTCCCACGACTGGTCGCCCCCGCTCTCACGCTATCTCCCTCTATTTCGCTTCCGCCCTATCTCTATCGCGTTCTCTCACTCATTCGCAAAGACACACAGGGCCGGCATGGAAATCCCCAAGATTGGGCTCCTATAAATTATTGAGTAACTATTGTATGAGATTCGGCCATAAAACTGTGATGATTTTGTCCTACACTAAGTGCCTTTTTGTAAATTTAAAATATGCTTATTGTATTGTTTCAATTAAATCTCTCCAAATGCAAGCACAAAACATGTGCAGAGCACTACTCAAGAACAAACATTTAGATTAATTTAGATTAAGAATTGCACATTGATACAACTTGTCGTATTCGTCTCCAGTTTTCGAGCGCCTTACAAATACAGTTTAAAAGCATTTTGCATAACATAAGTATAATTCATGTTTTGAGATTTACAATCTAAAAAGGTCTTGGCGAAATTGTTTCACAAAATCGGAGCTCCTTTAATAATATCGTCGCAGATTTTCCACCTAGCATTCTATGCCCTGGCTGGGACCCCATTACCCAGGGATTTCCATGTGCCGACAGTGCATATGTACAGTGCGTTACATAAATGCTTATGTGTATGTGTACATCTGAATGATTTCTTATGTTTTTTCGTTTGTATATACTTGTTTGCGTTACAAAACCAACAACAATTCCATTTCTCATTTTCACTAAATTGCTTTTGTCTAAAATATCGCCCCCGTGCCCCGGCTGAAACCCTTGTGATCCGTCCCTCGATCCTCCTGCTGCTTCTCCACTCATCCTGATCCTCCTCACTGGACTTACCAGCGCGGGCGTATCTCCTTGAACCACCACTGCTGGTAGCTATCGTTGACATCGCAGTGGCCCAATGACAATTGCTGGGTGGCTGGGTGTAGGGCCATGCACTTCTTGTGGACGCGGTGCATGAGGTGCTTCGTGTGCTCGTTGTACTGCCAAGGACCATCGACTGTCCCCAGGCGACACACAGCCAGCTTGATGCCCTGCCGGTCGGCCTCCACGCAACGCTCGCCCACGCCCAGTTGTCCGGCGGCATTTAACCTCACCAGTTGGTTGTTTCCTCCTCCGTGGCAGTATGTGAGGCCCATGATGGCGGGCGGCTGGTGACCCATGGAGTCCAGGCATCCGTCGGAGGCCACCGAGCGCAGCTCGCCCCAGTGCAGGTTGGCTGGCAGTCCTGGGAACTTGTCATACACGTCGTAGGCGATGTGGTCCATGAACCACTGGAAGCTCTTGCAGTTCAGTCGCTTTTTCAGAGCCAGCTGCTCGCTGATGTCGCCCATGTCCAGATAGCGGGCGAGTGGCTCGCGGGTATAGAAGTACTCCTTGTGCGTGTCATCGAACCACGTCTCGATGACGCGCTTGTAGTTGATCGTGATCAGGGGGCCCTTCTTCTTGCTGGCTAGCTTGCCGAAGTTGTAGGGCATGAAGCCGCGATAGACGTGGCCCACTCGGGAACAGGGCACCCACTCGATGCTGCCGCCGCACTGCCAGATCTTGAAGCTCAACTCAAAGTTCTCGCCACCCCAAACCAGTAGACCGGGATCGTAGGCTCCTAGCTCCAGGAAGTACTCCCTATTGATGGCGAACAGACCGCCGGCGTGAGTGGGACTGCGGTAGGGCTCCGAGTTGTGCGGACGGCGGCGCTGTTCGCGGCGCGGCACCTCGTTCTCCTTGTACAGCATGCCCCACTCGAAGATGCCGCGGAAGTGGTTGTCCGTCCCATAAACCGGGCGATACTCAAAGTTCTTGTGGTCGATGCCATCGATGATGGGCACTGTCATCACAGTGCGGTCCCGGTAGATGGGGGCCAGCAACGGCGGCAGCCAGTTGGTGTTCACTTCGCAGTGGGCGTCCAGGAAGACGATCACCTCACCTGCGGGAGATAAGAGGTTTTAGTTATTGTCTCTATAGTAATTAGCGGACTTCGGATTATATGTGAAATTCATTTTACGCATCCAGCTTTCTCTGAAATCCAAATATGATGGCGAGTGTAGGGATCACGGAGGTTTTAAAGGAATTTCGCATATAATCCGACGACTACTTAAGATACTTCCAACAGTGATTATGTTTTCGTTAAATATTATCACTTCTTAAATGAATAAACCTCAATTTTATAAAAGCTTGCATTGCATTAGGGACTTCTAAAGCATCTAAGGCATTACGCGGACTCATTTAGCAACGTATAATAATAATAATGTATTCTAAGAAATTTTGCCAGATTTCAGCGCTTAATTGGTCAGAAAATGCTGAAATTCTGATAACTATGAAAAGTATTATTTTATCTCCCCAAATGTGGTGATTCATTAATATAAATTCCAAAGAACAAACGTACGTAGTTTGATAACTTTTTAAAGACACTATTTTTCACCTTTACGCTTATATGATTATCGCATTGGTCTAGCAAGACGTGGAGTTTCATCAATGGAAATTCCAAATACCTAACGTTCAACATTTGATAAAAAATATCTTAAGATATCAAGTTTCATTGTGGCACGTTCTTTTTCTCTGTGACTAATGTGTGATATGCATTTAAAAGTATGTAAGAAAATGTTAATCAACCCATAAGTACGCACCTGTCGCCTCCATGGCTCCCCTGGATCGCGTCCTGATGAGGCCCTCGCGCTCCTTGTTCCTGATCACCTTAACCAGTCCCTTGAACTGCAGCACATACTCGTCCAGCTGGCTGCGCAGGTTCTCCTTGTCGGAGAAGTCGTCCACGAGGATGATCTCGTGCAGCATGTGAGCGGGAGAGCGGTCGATGACCGAGTGGACGGTTCGCATCAGCACCGAGAAGCCCTCGTTGTGGAAGACAATGATAACGCTGGTGCTGGGCAGGTCGAAGGGGTAGTCCCAGTGCCGGCACTCCTCCAGTCGCGTGTCCCGCACCGATCGGTGCATCGATATATCATCGGAGCAGGCGATGTTCATGCCGTACTCCATCTCGGAGGCGTCCGCCATGTGCTTCTTGTCGGGCGACAGACTGTGGGCCTCTCCATTCTCGCCGGGTCCGCTACGTGGCTTCACATCTTTTGGCTCAAAGTTGCCCAGGCCTGAAATGTGCGACAATGGAAGGTAAGTAAAGTGGCAAATGCAAATGCTTGTGCAGGTCTACAGCAATTGTATAAATATTGGCTAGCTACCATTGTATTTTCTTGCTGGAGGTGCAGAGTCCAATTTTAGACTTATCAATTGGAGGAGATATGTGTTTTTTGGTCTGTACTTTTCTGGGTTAGTTAAAGTCAGTTTAGTGGCTGTTTTCTAAATTATCCAGAAGGTTCTATAAAATTTGTTAATCTAAACATAGCACGCTTTTAAAGACATAAAGCAGTAAAGCATTTAGCCAATATTTGTATACCTTTCGGATGGTTGGGTAGTAAGTAAGCAATTTAGTCTAAGAACGAATGTTTTCTGAGGTTCTCTTCTCACTCTTTCTGGAATTAATAGGGCTATTACAAAGCCGGTTTTGGAGAATGTATAATAGAATTTGGAAATGCTTTCGATTGGTTGTCTGTGAGCTCTGAAATTGACTGTACTGGGGGTACAGAAGGTATACTTGTCCTTTGCCCTCATTTACGCCGCTTTTTTTACATTTAAGGATCTAGGTCAGCTTTTAAGAGCTGGTTTCGAATGTTATATGTGAATAATTCAACTACATCAGCTGGAAAGGATATGCTGGTATTCAATTCCTTGTCTGTTCCAATTTACGCTTCACCAGCTTGGGTTAGGTTCTAAAATGCCAAGTTGATGTATCTATATGGTAGGGTATTACTATCATAGATCATGGAGCAACTCATCCTGCTCCTTCTTCGGTATTTAAAGTGGGCTTTAAGCTTAAAAAACAAGCATGCGAGTGTTAATGGTTAGTACAGTGTTGCGGAAAGCTGCTGTTTCAGGGCATCCTGTTCTTAGTGTTGGCATAAAGACTGATTATAGTTTTGTTATGGTTCATGGTTTTGATTGATATACTTTTTTAATATGGAAATGACTGAATTACTCCTTATCCCGCTCCAGCATCTTAAGTGTTAATGCGTAGCATAGTGCACATTTGTCAGATATTTGCATATTTGACCCGGAATCTCTAATCCTCAATTCCGGTCCCACTTACCCTCGACCAGCTTGGGCACCTCCCTGGGCCGTCCCTCCAGGCGCTGGTGGGCGAACTTTGGGCCGCCGAAGCGCGTGTGGTACGCCTCCTGGACGCGCTTGTGGTGATCGCTCCAGTTGGCCAGCAGGTACAGCAGTGGCAGCAGCACCAGGAGGCACAGCGCCAGCCGGCAGATCCGACCGCTGCGGATGGTGCTCACGCGCATCACGAAAGCCCCAGCGCCAGTTAACCGACTCCAAATCTGTTGACGTGTCTAGGTGGCCAGAAGAAGAAGAAGACGAGCAGGCACCGGCAGCGGGCAGCGGGAGCGGGGAAAGGTGGCCAGAAAGCAGAACAAAAGAACCACTTTCGGTTCGGAGATGCCGATGCCGATGCCGATGATCAAAGGCGCCCGCCGATGATAATGACAGAGCTGGGTTGAATGCCTGCCGAGCGCAAACTGGAGTCCACCGCCTCGTCCGGTGGCGCGGCCTCTTGGTCGTCGAGTGGAGCAACTTGCCGGCGAGAGAGCGCCGCTGGCACAGAACGAATTGCGAGTGCAGGTGCACGAATATTCGCGGTGCAAACGTAAACAAAAATGGTAGAAACGATGTTCAACTGGTAAAAACGCGTTTGGGCTTTTCGCGCAGGCGTTAGCCCAGAAATAGGCACAGAAGGCGATAGGCAGCACGGCGATAACCGGGGGTGGTTATCGTGAAAAATAACGTATGTATGTATGAATGTACGTTTTTTATTATAGGGATTACTGTCAAGTAAATCCAAAAGCTTGCTGATTTCAGAAAACTATTGCTTTATTTCACTGAGATTCGAAGTGCTTTCCGTTTCAGTTTCGTTTCGCTGCGCAACTGCACTGCGTTGGTGCTATCGATAACTGCGACAGTCGATATATCCATTGTATATTTCTGGGCGCAATTCAAGTTCGACTTTTGTATGTACATTTGATTATTAGCCATGGAGTCGCGCCAATTGCACTCAGCCGTGTTTGGCCTGTGCGGCTTCGAGGATGAGACCCTGGTGGAGATCTCCGGGCCGGGGAACAGCGGCAAGAGCCTGGTGCTCCAGCAGCTGATGGCCCACTGCTTGGCGCCCTACGAATTCGGTGGCCGCCAGTGGGGCGTCCTCCTGATCAACCTGAGCCACAAGATCAACCGGGAGTCCCTCACGAAGTGCATCAAAACGGAGCTGCAGGCGTTTTTCGAAAGAACGGAAGCAGGCGAATCCCTGCCGGAGGCGGAGCTGGCGAGGATTGCCGCCGAATGCATGGGTCGGGTGCGATTCCTCAACTGTTTCTCCACCGAAGACGTTGCCACTGCCCTGATCGACGCCCGCTACGCGGTCGTCGATGATCCCGACGTGCAACTGGTTGCCCTCGACACACTCGGCGAATTCTACTGGCTGGACTTCCACAAGAGAACCGAGCATTTGTCCATGATCCAGTACTGTAGCGAGTGGCAGGCGCGTCTGGAGAAGCTCTGCAAGGAGGCCATCGTCTGCGGCATGTACACGGTGAACTCTGCCCACCTGGAGAACCTAAGTGAGCAGAGTGAACTACTGCCGGAGGTCAAAATAAAGTACCCCGTGAGGATGGAGAAGATTCAAGGGAGCCTCACTCTAAATGGATTGCCCCTGGTCTTTGGTAATGGTGGGGCCAAGTTAGCTAGCCAACAAGTAAGCGGATAAGGCACAAATTGCTCACTGTTTCTCATAAACAATAACTCACTAACGATGCCCGCAAATAAGATGTATAAATAACCACTATAACGATTTACTCGAATTACTTACCTAACGTAACATATGTAGAAAGTTGTCAAGGAAGCGATTGAATATTGGTGTTCAAGGTGTTCAGAGACCTCAAATTATTTGCCTCTTTTCTGAATATCATTTGAAAAGGAGTTCCTTTAGATAACTACATATTTTATTAGCTCATATTTCAACTAATGTCAAGGTCTGTAAACTACTCAAGCTAGAGAAATTATAAAAACGTACTATTATGTTGAAATACTACTGCTACTAGCTGCTTCGTTACTGCCTTGATTTTTCTCCAGTTATCCCCTGAAGCTTAAGAAAAGAAAAGCTCGCCTTATGACTTATTCCATTCAGTAATATATTTAATATTATATATCAGTAATATTATCTTAATTAAAAAAAATACAACAGTTCTTTAAAATTGTGTTGAAACCTTCACTATTTTCTTTTTGTTTTTAAGAAGGCCAACCCTACCAGAATTATACTTAGAACTAATGATTTCTAAAAGCTATACATAAGTAAGGTGGTTTTGTTTAGCAGTTTCTTTTCTTAGCGTTTTAAGAAGCAATATGTTTTGCAATCTAAAAGGGCTTTTAAAGTTATTCGACAATTTAGTTTGGTAGTGCTTAAAAGCCGGTAAAATAGTAAAAATTTTTAAATAGAATCATTAATTTAAATGTAATTTCAATAAATAATTATTTGTTTAAATACGATTATTTCTTCATGGCTTAGTCACAAACATTAAGACATTTGAATTTCAACGCGTCCAGAGCGCCCAAACCCTAGATCTATTTACATGTGTGTTCCTCGAGTACCTTTGTACAAACCTCACATTTAACCTGGCAACACCAGTGAAATTTGCAGTTGCAGCGTTCGTTCACTATAATATTCTTCGTATTATAGCCCCGCCCGCAGCACAGTATGGCACAGCTTTCCAATCCCGAGGAGTTTTTGTGACACACACGTCCGTGTGTACCTGGCCAGTGCAGCATGTGGCTGTTGCGACACCAGTCGGGGCTCTCGTCTAGGTAAATCAGATCGTGAGCGGTCGGTACCTTGAACTGCAAATCCTTTATCTGGAGTCGTCCGCGCTTGTTGATCTTCACCTTCGTGGCTCCCTCGTACTTCTCGCGCAGATAGTCGCCGATCTCCCGGATCGAGGACAGTTGCTGCCAGCAGGTGATCAGGCTGCAGGAGCCCGAGACGCCGTGGCACTTGCAGGTGATGCGCGCCTTCTTGATGACCGCCCGACGTCCGGCCTCGTTGTTGTGCAAGTTCATCAGGCTTCTTGCCTTGGCGGTCGCCGAGCTGCGGGGCAGGATGCCGTCCTTGTAGTTGTCCTTGATGCCGTTCCTCGGAAAGGCAGGCGCATCCGCGGCGGCCCGTTGATTTTTCCGCTTCTTTTTGCGCGGCTGCTCCGCCTTGAACTTGGTGTTCACTATTTCCTGCTTGATCTTCTCCTGCAACTTGATCATCTCCTCCTCGTCTATCTTGGACGTCAGTATCTCCTTCGTGATGCGCTGCTCCAGTTCCAACAAGTGCTGGTCGAAATTCTCATTGAGTAGGTGACTGCTTTCAGCCTCAGTGCTTTTCCTAACGTTTCTTACCATTAATGTAGTGTCATTCTTGGCCTCCGCATTTCTATTTCTCTTAATGCCCGCATTGAAGGCGTTTGTGTCATCAGAGTGCATGCGATTCTTGCCAATCTCGTCGCGTTTTCTCTTGACCCCGCGGGTCTCTCGGTTGGTCTCCTTCTCCCGCGAGTCAATGAAGTCGGTGGCGAACTTGTAGGCGAACTCCAGGTTGTCGCCGCACCCGCCCCACTTCCAGTCGTCGTGGAGCTGCTTGGGCCGCGTGCCTCGGGAGCAGCTGCAGGAGGCCAGCTGCCCATCCCGGCAGGCTCGGGCTATAAAGCTGGTCACCGTCGCCGCCGCCAGGGCGTGGATGAAGGCCATCTCGGGAGCGGCCAGGCTGGTCATCGGACCAAACACAGTTTCGTCGTTCGTTGTGCTGCAGTTCCAGCGGCGGTTCTTGAACTGAAACTGGCACTCTTGGATGGCCGCGCGGGCACCGCGACTGATGGCCGGCATTACGCTGGTGTGCTTCACACACTGCTTCTTTTGGCTGTTGCTCAGGCCTATAGCGCTGTAGCAGTTATTGGGATTAAGATCGATTGTCTCCGAGTATGCGTCGGCAGCTGGGGCCGTGTCATTGTGCTCGTTCGTGGAGGCAGCTCCGTGCTCCTCCATGTTTTTGATAAGGAAATCCCTTTCGCTGGCGACATCCGCCGAGGCCATCACCACGTCGTGCTTAAAGTAATCCGTGACGGATGTGTTTTCCATAGATACCTTAATGTAGTCTGGCATTATTTTCCTACTGCTGGGCTGCGAGCGGGCAACGCGCGAGAGCAGCTCGCCGCCGTCCGATCCCTCCGAGGATACCTTAAAAGAGTCTGGAATCTCAATGGATACGGCAAACCTCTTGGTATTATTAATGGTCTGAATGATGGGCTCGAACCGGGGCTGCATGTACTGCGACTGACCCCGGAACCACTCGTCCCGTTCCCGCTGCCGCTGCTGCTCCTCCCGCCTCCGTTGGCGTATGCACTTCGGGGACTCGGGATTGCGCAGGCAAGGTGGACGCTTTGTTGTGCGTAAGGGCGGTCCCGCCTTCGGGACGTTTATCGCCGGGTTGATGGACTCTAGAGAGGCCTCCGGCACCGTTGTGGCCAGCGATTCGTTGAGCAGGATCACCTGCGGCTCGCTGGGAGTCTTCTGGCCTTCATTGCTGGCGACAGCGCCATTGGAGGCATTATCTGTTGGCTTGGGAAAGGATTGATTATTGGCCAACTCCTCGTTCTGATAGTAGCCACCAATGGGCTGCTCTCCGGGGCTGTATGCTCCCTCTGGCACCTTGGGAGTTGGCGGGGCTATGGGCGCGGAGTACTGATGAATCGGCCGCTGCGGACGCTTCACGCCCGTGGGCGCTCCTCCGGCCGACGTCTTGGCCTTGTCCTTCTGCAGGCTGGGAAATTTGACAAACTTCGACTCGAAGTTCGAGTTGGTCTTGGTCATGTTGTGCAGAAACAGTATGTGCTTCTTCAGGTCGTCAATGTTGGACGTGGGGTCGCCCTCCACCTGCGCCATTGGCGAAGGCAGAACGGTCGTTGTGGCCTTGCCGCCCGTTTGGAGGGCGGAGGCGGGCCCTGGTGTGGTGACCGCCCAACGGGGATCGGGCGATATATTCTTCAGGGCCATGGGCACTATGAACTTGCGGTCCTCGTCGGTCAGACTGGCGGGCAGGCCGTTCTCGTCGGTGTCCTCGTCGAGCAGGATGATCTGCTTCTGGTCCATCTCCTCCTGGATGGGGTGAACGGGGCGCGAGGTGATGTTGGGCGAATCGAACAGTCGCTTGGTGAGATCGGCCTTGACGAAGCCAGTCTCCGAGTCCCGCAGGTCCACGGGCTTGATGAACGTGCCCAGCTTGCGCAGGCCCTCCTGGTGCATGTTGGCCTGCTCGTCCTTGGTCATGTTGAGCGGAATGCTCGAGTTGGCCAGCTGCTCCTCCTGGCTGCCGAACTCGATGAAGGGCGACTTGAGGCCGAGGTATATCCAGGTCGGCACTCCCTGCAGTCCAGCGGTGGCATGTGCCCGTCGCGGAGCCGTGTGCAGCACACACAGGGCGCGCAGGAGCCACAGTAGAAAGTGCCTCTTCCTGAAGCAAGCCATCTCACTATCTCGTATTGCTACTGGTACTGGTTACTGGTTACTGGTGTCCCTTCCCCCAGCTGATGGACGTGGTCGGGATTCGGGGCTCCGGGCTCGGGGCTCGGGGCTCGGGGCTCGGGCTCGGGATGTGGTGTGTGGGACGTGGGATGCGATGCGGATGCGAGGAGTGAAAAATGTTTTTCGATAACACTAAAAAATCGATTGGTTGGCTCAGTTTCCTTTCAAGTCCACGAATCTGGCGTAAATATTGTGATTAGCTGCTCGCTATAGGCTGCCAGTTCATGCGCTCGCTGAGAATTTGTAAAATAACAAAATGAGAACTGGATTTGTGCATAGTATGTATGTATACAATCAACCACATCCACAACCGCATCATGCACGAACGAAACTCGCGACGAAGTAATCCACCCTCAACGACAAATTGTAAACAACTGACTGAACCAACTGAAACTGAATCTGAAGAACTCGTTCGGCATTTAAGTCTTTCGTGGTAACAAACGCAACGCAGTCGAAAATGTTGCGCTCACCAGCGCCAGCAACCACCGGACCCACCACCGCTCGCACACCACCTTGGACGCCACCTTGTCCACCACATTTTCACATTTCCACTCCGTGCCGCACGAGTCGAGGATGTTGTGCAACATGTTGCAGACGAGCCGTGACTCGGGTCACTACTCGAGTCACGACCTCCGCCTGGTACACTTTTCCGAGCCCCTGGTTGCGGGGAAAGTCCGGGGAATCACCATCCAAAAATTATAGTGATTCGTGGTTTATTTGTACCTGGATAAGTACCTAGGTATCACGTTTTACCCCTTTTATCTTATCTTGATTACCCTTACTTAAGTAACACAATTCGAAATAGGTACTTGGGTACTTTGATTGCTCCAGGCTCAGCTTTACTAGAATTCCCCTCTTTCGAGGTAGTCACGGAAATATTTTTCAACCTTCAGTAGTCCCTATTCCTATATCATGTTATATCATTTGCTTTGCTAGAGTATTTACCTATTTGCAGACGACCCGTGACTCGGGTCACTACTCGAGTCACGACCTCCGCATGATACACTTTTCCGAGCACCTAGTTTTGGGGTATCACCATACAACAATTATAAAGATTCCATGTTAATCTGTTCCAGGAGAAGTACCAAGGTTTCCGTGTGTATTTCTTTTTATCTTATCTTGATTGCCTTTATTTAAGTACCAAAATTAATAATAGGTACTTGGGTACTTTGATTGCTCCAGGCTCAGCTGTACTAGAGTTCCCCTCTTTCGCGGGTGCCACGGAAATATTTTCCAACCTTCAATAGTCCCTATTATTATATCATGTTACACCATTTTCTTACCTAGATAAATGAGCATGTACCTATTTGCAGGCGACCCGTGACTTGGGTCATTACTCGAGTCACGACCTCCGCCTGATACACTTTTTCGAGCTCCTAGTTGTGGGGAAACTCCGTGGTATCGCCGTCCAAAAATTATAATAATTCCCGGTTAATTCGTTCCAGGAGAAGTACCTTAGTGTCATTCTGTGTCCCTTTCTAACTCAGCTCGATAAGCATTTCCCTCATTTAAGTACCGAAATAGGTAATAGGTACTTGGGTACTTTGAATGCTCGACGCCCTAGCTATACCATAGCCAATTCTGCTCTTTCGGGGGCGTCACAGAAATCTTTTCCAGCTTGTAATAATCATTTTGGCCATATCATGATACATAATTTGCTTACCTAGATACAGAAGTATGTACCCATTTGCAGATGACCAGTGACTTGGGCCATTCCTTGAGTCATGACCTCCGATAAAAGTACTTTTTCGTGTATCCCATTTTCATGCGAGGATTTCACTATCTGAAAAATTTTAAAGTTTTAAATTTGTTCCAGGAATTGTAACTAGGAATCACTATGTACATTTTTCCTAAGCTGGGCCACTTAGTACACAGATTACTTAAGATTTAAAATCGGTTGTATTCAAAGTATACGAGAGGTGGTATTACAATTCAAGTATAGATTGAAGACTATATAATATTAAGTCTACACATTAAAGATTAATTTGTATATTAAAGTCTCTAGAATTGGGACTTGTGGTATTATTCTCAAACCAATTCATTTCAATTTAATTAGAATTAATGTAACAGTAGTGGCTTTTCCACGACTATTTTTTCGGTGTAGTGGAAGCTTCGGTACTTTACTCCCTTTTTCGAAGGAGTCGCGAAAGTCTGTCCAACCTTTGACATGCTTTTTGTTTAATCATGTTACACAAATGGTTTACCTATAGACACACATAGGTACAAATAAACTATGCAAATGGTACGTGGTAGTTGGCAGATAGGGACCCGTATATTACCACCCCAATTGAAGTGGGCCAAGTACAGTATCAAAAACGCAAATTCATTTATTTGGCTATTTGGGCACTCACAGCCTGTTATGTACATAAAAAGAATTTTCGAAGACACTCTCTATTCGAAATACTGTTGACAATTATTTACAAGGCTCCCACTTGCGCTTACGGACTAGGTTAAATAAATAAAATACAATCACGGGATCGCGGACTAGGACAACCTAGTGCTGCATCTTGTTGGTTCTGGCCAGGGTGAGAGAACTGCCGATGCGGCGGCGATCGTAGAAGGGCTCCGGCTGCTCCAGAGCTCCGATGGCGGTGACTGCGGCGAAGCTGGAGCCGACGGGCTCCTCATACAGGACGTGGCCCACCTGCCCCAGGTAGGCGCTGACGCTGCTGTCCACCTCGTGCTCATAGCTCACGCGCATGGGGGCCAACTGGTGGTGCAGGCGGCCGTTGTTCACCGCCGCGGTGAGGGTTTCCCCGCGCAGCAGGTACTTCATAATCACCTGGAAGGTGGGAACTGGCATGACAAGGTGATCTTCAGCAGGCGCTAGGGCCAGGTACTCACGGCTGCCACACTGCTGGTGATGCGAGTGCCACCTGCTGCTCCGACCAGCAACCGCACGTTGCCGTCCTTGTCCACAATGATGCACGGACTCATCGAGGACATGGGTCGCTTGCCGGGGTAAATGTAGTTGGCCGGCGAGGCGGGCACGCCGAAGCCGTTGATCACGCCCGGGGTGGAGAAGTCGTCCATCTCGTCGTTCAGGATGATGCCAGTCTGGGTGGAGGCCACTTTGGCGCCAAAACTGCGAGAAGTAGCAGGGTCAATACCATTAGCCGTAAACATTGCATGTTTTCGAACAAATAACTACAAAGCAACAAATTTACAACGCGAATTCTTGGGATTCACGTTGCCCAACTCACCACCAGCTCAAATAGTGGTTTTAAACCACTATTTTAAACCACTGCGTCACGAACACACAGCCCTGGAAAATATCCAATGCAAACCACCTCGGGATTGCCTAACCCTTTACACAAATGAAACGCTTTCCACACAATTGAATGCCAGGTCGGAGGCAAATACTCGCTTCTTCGTTAAAAACCAACAACTTCGTTGTGGGAAGCAGAGACAACACTTGATTTCTCCAGCAAGGTGAAAACCAGGAATTTCCCCTGTTTTCCAAACGTTCAATCGAACCTTACTTCAAAAGCATGGTGAGAAGCGGCGCATGTTAACATATGTATGTGCGCCGCTCACTAGCACTGCTTTGTTTTTGGGAGAGCCCTCTCACCACTGTTGCCGTTGCCTCGCACATGTTGGGTGTGGTGAGTACCGCCTCTTGGCTTCCAACACGGCTCTCGGCAGAGGTTGCGCACAGGTTCGGGCAGACCAAGTGCTGTCTCTGCACCGCAAAAAACGACTCGTTCGAAGTCGGACGATTTTAAGTTAAACGGAACCTAGTTTAATGTATTTATCAGCCGGGCTCCGGTTGTCACTTTTTTCTTTTTCCTTTTAAAAACGCAAAAATAGGTGCTTCGGTCTATGCAAAATTGTTCTTAGTTGCTTATGAAAATACGGACTGCTCATTGGTTCATTAACATTGATTATACTCGTAGAGTAAAAGGGCATACTATATTCGTCGAAAAGTATGTAACAGGTAGAAGGAGGCGTTTCCAAACCCATAAAGTATATATATTCTTGATCAGATGGATCACTAGCCGAGTCGATCTAGCCATGTCCGTTTGTCCGTCTGTCTGTCTGTCCGTATGAACGCTGATATCTCGGAAACTATAAGAGCTATAACATGCAGATTCTTGGGCTTCCTGCGCAGCGCAAATTTGTTGTCACGCCCACTCTAACGCCCAAAAACGGCTTAAACCCTTAAATCTGTCTGGCGCCCACATCGCATCTACTAGCCGGTAGGCGGCGCCCTGAAATATCGCTTTCTGGCTATATACGTCTACAATTCCCATTTGCTTCCTTAAGCTGATTAAGGGGTATCTGATAGTCGAGGCACTCGACTATAGCGTTCTTCCTTGTTCTTAATTTAAGCGTTCTTCCTTGTTTTTATTCAATCTGCCAATTTAATCACGGTAGCCATAGGTGGGTTATTTTGTTTATAATAAAGTGTTTTCTGACCCTACCTCAAACAACAACTTGTTTCTGTCAAATGTCTACTGTTTAAGTAGGAAATCGATCAGTGAAAACCAGAGCACTCCTGTATTATTATTTTGAAGTGTTTGGTATAATTTATTATCACACAAATTGTTGAAAAGCAAAGAATAATTTGTTCAAAATTGAATAATAATTTGTTAGCCCGTTTCTAGTGAGTTATTAATAAATATTTAGTAAGTCGCAAAAACCAAACATTAAAAATCTAAGAACCATAAATATTCAAATGTTATGATACGTATCGTCTTCTACAAGTATAAAATACGAGCCTATAAGCATAATTGCTACCTGCCAATAACTAAATGGTCTATAGTAGTCCGAGTAGCGCATTACCTGTCTCCTAGCACCGCGATAAAGCTGGCAAATTAAATGGAACACATTTAGGCCCCCTACTTACTAGTTATTGATGGTGCTGGTGATGGACACGGCGTCTCCATTGGTGGCCAGGACATTCATGTGGGCAGTGCCGTGGTCCTCCTCCACGGTGAAGTTGGCGCCATAGTAGAGGTAGTCCTGGGACGTACTGTCGTCGTGGATCAGCTTCCTGATGCTTTCCAGGAACTCCGGCTGGAGCATCCGCTCCAAGGTGGCATTGATGGAGGCAGCGTTTTCGGGATCGGCGTACAGGTCGCCCAGGTTGGTGCGCTGGCCATAGGCGTGCTTGAAGGCCTCCACGGCGCGCTGCCAGTAGATCTGCTCGCTGTCAATGTTCATCTCGGCCATCACGTTCAGGATGAAGGCCAGCACCGGTCCGCTGCTGGGCATGGGCGTGGAGTACATCGTGTAGCTGCCACTCACATTGGCCGCCACATGGGCGTCGCTGTCCCAGCGCACCGTGTAGTCCCGCAGGTCCTGCTCCGTGATGATCCCGCCCAGGCTGCGCACGTCCTCGACGAACTTGCGGCCCGTCTCGCCGCCGTCGTAGATCTCCTTGGCTCCGTTCTCGGCGATCCTCTCCAGAGTGTCCGCCAGGGCGGGACGCTTCAAATAGTCGCCCTCCACGTACGGCTCTTGGTTTTCGTTGAGGAACATGGCGGACAGCCCGGGGTCCGCCTTGATGTTCTGCAGCTTTGACTGGATGGCAGAGGCAAGATAGCGGGAAACGACGTGGCCCTCGCGGGCCAGCTTGATGGACGGCTCGAAGAGGCGCTTCCAGGGCAGGACTCCGTAGCGACGATGCATCTCCCAGTAGCCCAGGATCTCGCCGGGCACCGCTGCCGCCTTGGCGCCCGTAATCTCCGACTGGCCCACGAACATGTTCTTGTGGGCAGCCGCCGGAGCCGATTCCCTGGCAATCAGGGTCTCCACCTTGCGGCTGCTCCTCGTGTATATGGTGGCCACGAAGCCCCCGCCGATGCCCATGGAGTGGGGCAGCAGAAGGCCCTCGCACAGGAGCGTGGCAATGGAGGCGTCCACGGCGGAACCGCCGTCCGTCAGCACGTCCCCTCCGACCGCCGCACATCCGATGCCGTTGGACACGACGGCGCCGCTTATGTACCGCGAATCCCGGTTGCGGAGACCGAAGACCAGGCCCAGGGTCAGAGCCGTCACCAGGAGGGCCGCCAGCAGCAGCCACAGCAAGAGCTTCTTGCTCAGCGCAAACCTGAAATTGGGAAACATCGTCAGCTATCGACCTGCCATCTACGATCGCCATCAGCCCTCGAGACTGGAGAGCTCGAGGACCTGGTCGAGTGGAGCGGTGGCGGCGCTGCCGATTAGCTTTGATTTCAACGCCGCTATCGGAACCGCCGAGTCATTGGGTTGACGTCCGCTCCGGACTTGGTGATACCCTGCACTGGTATCGTAGGAAAGCACACTTTAAGATCTCAACGCAAGCTCTATACAAGCCTCGCTATTGCAACCCCCCAAGTCACATGTTTAACTTAAAAACTTGTGTATTTATCAAAACAAATAAGAAGGTAATACTCTCAAACGCCTCCGCGGAAGACATAAATCATGATCATAAATCTAATCAGTTCTTTGAGATCGTCAAATAGACTGTTTGTAACCACTACGTAAGAGTGAACACTCACAACTTGCAACCGCGATTACCTAATAGTCGTTGTCGCCACGATCCCCAGAGCAAACAAAGAGTGGATGGGTGGGACCAGAGTGAAGTAAAGAGGTCTCCAGGCCTTCATCACCCAACTCCAAAGCAAGGACTGTAATCTGAGGCCGGTTAGGTGCGGTTAAATTGAATTAGCCGAATCATTGCGCCCGATCTACCTAGAAGCAGGGTGAATGAAAACAACTATCTCGAGATCCGACCAGTAGCGCCCTACCACGAGGCCCTATCTGTGGCCAGTGGGCGATTGCCCTGCTCCGTGGAGTGTCCCATGACAAGCTGCTTTGACCGAGTCCCCGTACCGGATGAGTCCGGACTCACACCTCCCGCCCGGGGAGCGGGTGCCCACGGGAGGCTTATCGGCGCTGGAGTGCCCTGCGATAGCACCCGCCCTGCCCGCACGCAGCCCATAAAAATGCCAACCAGAGATCGTAAAACTCAAGCGCTATTAACAGGCAATTTTCTATAATTAACGTAGATTTCTCGGGGGAAAGTCGCAAACACTTCGACTTAGTGCCCGTCACGGCCGAAAAACGCGTCCTCGCCTGCGTGCTCCCTAGTTTTGGCTCTGATACGGCCCGATACGATCGACTATCGCGTCCGTCTGCAGATTAAGATCCTCGAGGGGCACTTTCCCAACCATTCGCGCTGAGTCACCCCGGCCCAAGCCCAGCGGATCGATCTGCATACTATGTGGTGGCCGCCGATAAGGTGCGGTTCATTCAGGTTCTCCTGACTGCCCTTACGATACGCCATATAGCGGGATTATGGCTTTCGGTAGCACTCTGGGGCCTCCAATTGGCCGGCGCCGCCAGCAGGTGCCATAACTGCTGATTGGTCCTGCGATAAGCGGGCGGTTGGGATTAAAGCCCCTATATCCGCCTTTATCAAGGCGGAAAGTGGGCTGGAAAGTCGGGAAACTGTATAACTTTATGGGGATGGTCTTTGAACCGGCGGATTCCTGAACACTGCCAAAGAGCTGGGTGCACAAAGAAGCAATGAGCGCGGCACTTGACTGTGAAGCGATCTTTAAACAACTGATAAAAGTGATCAAGCTGTTTACGGACCTGGAGTGGGGCTGTTATGTGGCGGGGTGCTTCAGTGGGATCAGCTCTGCCGGCCACAGAATGTGTATTCTAGATGGGATAGGATACACACGGCGATCACTGCCGGCCCACGCCAGTGGGGTGCTCTGGAAGTGATCACAAGACTCTTCCGGTCGCCCTGCGCTGGGAACCACCAGATCTGGCCTTGTACCGGAGCAGAAACATCTTTTAATTACGGGGTCTATTGGTGGTGCTACGGGTAAACAGCTGCAATCAGGGAACTCATTTATAGAGACTGAAAACACACCGCATTTATCAGTCCCCGGATTGTGCCCCGTCATCGAAATCAAATCGTGTCTGCGCGGAGCGCGGAGATAAGTCTGTGACGTTGCCGGAGGAACGAAAGTCATCCTTGGCCGATTGGCAGGCGCAAGGTAGCGGCCCCGCGATAGGGCTATGAGGCCCGCGAGGTACGCGGTCACTCCCACCGATAATCGCAGTGCGGTTTCCACGAATTATGCAAATAGACCCCGGTTTCTCGAACAGAAACCGGTTTTCGCGTTCAGCGAAGGCAGCTGGCAGATCAATCGCCTAATTGTCGCATTTCAATGGCAGTGCTGCTCCGCGGGGGTCTGGGGCCCCTAAATTCCCGGCCAGTGTTATCCCAATCTTATCGCGGCGTATCCATAAAAACAGAACCTGTCAATGATCCGAGCTGAATGAACGCGCTTAAAGAGTTCCCCCGCCTCTCTGCGAGCGCCATAAACATCGTGCCCGCTTGCCCGCCATATCTCAGCTATGTACTATATCTTATGGGGCGTCGTAAAGCGGGGCAATAAGGCTCTAAACCCGCTAATTGCCGACTTTCGACAGGTTTGATAAACTGCGAGCCCAGCTAAGAGTGGACTTGCTCGTGAGCCCATAAAACCTGGTGCTGTGGAGTGACGCACTTCGGGTCCTGAGGTCAGTGCCACAGTGGCAGTCACGCAATTGGCGATCTGCCCATAATAGCCCATCATCCACGCGCCCACTATGAAATCCCACTGACCAACCGAGATCTGCCACGGTGATTGATCGAAGAAAAACACTGTAAATCTGCTAATGATAGCTTCTAATTACGCCTCTAATAGTCGCTCACTGATTTATATTTATCTTATCTGCCACTATCCGGGGGCTCTGACTTGCGAGAATGTAGAGGGTAAACTAAGGTACAGGGTAGCAGATAAAAGTGCATGGCTGCAGCTCGATTTTTTCAAGCCTGTGACTCTAATAGTCGCATTCTGATTTGTGTTTTTGTTATCTGCCACTATCCGGGGGTTCTGACTTGCGAGAATGTAGAGGGTAAACTAAGGTACAGGGTAGCAGATAAAAGTGCATGGCTGCAGCTCGATTTTTTCAAGCCCGTGACAGCTAACAGTCGCATCCTGATTTAAATGTATCTTATCTGCCACGATCTGGGGATTCTGGCAGACCGGTTCCTACCCACTGCTAGAGGGGAAACTAAGTTACAGGGTAGCAGATAAAAGTGCATGGCTGCAGTTCGATTTTTCAGCCTGTGCGTCAAATGGTTAATGTGACAAAATGATGTGTTTGCACAAGTGGAATAACAATAATTTACCGCCTCTGCGAGGCCGTACTGTGGGCAAAAACGTGTAAACTGTTCGAAATTGACTTACTGGCGGAACTAAAAGTGATTCAACCAAGAGCCCCAGGGAATAATTGCTCTATTTATCTGTCACTTTTTGCCTGCCTGAGAGCGCCTAGTTTTTGACCGCCTTCGTACATCGAAGGCTCGTGATTGAACGCAAAATAATGATTCGATGTTTGCACAAGTGAAATGAAGCTCGTCACAGTGGCTGACTTGGCGGATTTTAATTGCAATTTCACGGGCCAGGTGGCATTTGACATAGATATTGGTTCGGTTCTCCACAAACTATTTCAAGTTGACCTTTACAGCTCGAACTCTGTGGCAGGGCTCCAACTGCAGAGCGATGTACGAAGTCTTATTCAAACCTAGGTGTGCGTAGCACTACTGTATTTGCCCTCAAATATTTGAGCAGCATTTTAAAATAAATATTTTCTCATTTAATTTTTTGTTCGCGACCAAGTCAATGTGGTTAAAGTAAATATTTTGGCAAGGGTTTTTGGACCGGCAATGCTCTTCTTGGTTCGACTTGCAGAAGCCCGACTGTATTTGCCGTTGTTTCCGACCGATCTTACCTCATCTTACGTGGTTTGGTGGTTCCAATTTCCAATTCGGCGTATTCACAGTGATTCAATATTTGGGAGCGAAGCCTTGGCCACGAAACACAGAAACACAGAAAACACAGACTCGAGGCACGGAAAAAAAATGAACAACAGAGGTGGAGAAAGAGTGCTCTGCGCCTTCCAATGTCCCAGTGTACGCCAATTCCAGGGTTCTTCCGCTCGGTTCCAGCCGCTCCCGCCTGCGAGCACCTGCTGCGATCGACTGATGCCTCTAATCCGCCCGAGCCGCCGCACATCGCCTCTCTGCCGATGCCAACTGTGCGCCCTGCACACGTTCCCACCGAAGAGCGAGCGAGATAGCCGGCGAGCGGGAGAGCCGAGCGAGAGCGGCGACCGGCGATCGGCGATCGGCTTGAGCTTGACCGCCAAAGCTCGGGCGGAACGCTCGTGCGTGCACGGCCGTCGAGAAGCAGCGCTCCAGTCACGCCTGGAATCGCAAAATGCCGAACCATCTGCCGGCGCACAGGTATCGCATCGGTTTCAAAAGCTCAACACCGAAACGACACAAATGACTTATGGGGGACCTCGGATTTTGCATACATTTCGCGGATGACCTCACAGCTAGACTTTGGCCAAAGGGTTCCTCGACTTACAGATACCCCTTAGGCAATTTAAGCAGGAGCGAACTCCACGGTCTAAGCAATTTAACTTATTGCCAAGGTTTGCGACACGGGTGTCAGGGCCAAAGTCCACATGCAACATCTTGACTCCTAGTTCTAGCAAGAGGACAAAGCCTCGACTATCACATACCCCTTTTCCTGTTTGTCGCCACCTAGCGGAGGGTAGCGGTACCACTGACCACGACGATGTTAGTCATTACTGTTTAAAATACGATTCTCAGCATTTGGGGGGACCTCGATCAATAAATCAAGTTTACACTGAAACAAAATCTATATAAATGTGCTTGTGAGACTGACTTCTGCTTAGAAACTAACAGAATCTGTATGCTTTATCCCAATTTTCTGTCTTTTTTAGTTTCCAAAATCCCAGTGTTCATACGGACAAACGGACATGAGAACTTTATAGGCTCAGAGAGGCTTCTGGATTTTCCCTTCCCAATTTGATCAACTTTATTAAGCCCCTGTGGACGGCAATCTGCGTAGTGGCGAACGCACACCAGAAGAGTGTTCGAAGGCGACCATGGTAGCCGCAGATTTCAAAATGGGCTATGAAAGGAGTTTTAAAAACTAAACAAATTGCTTAACCAGTCTTTAATAATTTTGTATTTGTATATTACTTATTACTATTCCTGCAATAGAATAGCCATATATATTTTGCCGCAGCGAGCAAAATGAAAACATTTTATAAAGTGCATTTATTTAGTTGAATTTAAAAGCATTTTTCGACTCAACATTTGAGATTGGAACTCCTGTTGAAGGTGCGCTCGTCACGACCCGTCCCCATTAAAGGGTGTTTTTAATACTTAAGCTGAGCTGATTGAAAGAGATCATTGCAATCATAGTTCGGAGCTGTTGTTCGAATCATTACATGAGCTTTGATTCTGTAACTTTTACTGGAAAACAATCTATATCTCTAATACCGATCTATCAACCTAACAACATTTGATATACTTGAAGTTGTAAGATTGCGATTCTGAGTTTTATGATTGAGAGAAGGAGGGACACATAGTTGGGGATGTCTTAGCACACCAGTATTCACATCACATTATGATGCTATAACAACACATCGGGGTCCCCGACAACGTATTAAAGACACTACAACTGGCTGGGTTTTGTTGATATGGCTTTTGCCCAATTTAGTTTATGATTAAATTGAGTGATATCACTTAGAAGCTGGCGTGTTCTCCCATTCTTTGGGACTTTCAATTTGGCTACGTGTTAATTGAGTGTGACTATTCAACGCCGAGTAGTTGGGTCTTCAGCGGAGGTGTGTCTTCTGTGCCTCGTCTGACACCCAACTAGGTGTGGTTTGCCTTGTGTTTTCCTGGTCCTCTGAAGCAAGCGTTGGTTCTGTTCGCAGAGTCATGTGGCGAGGTCTGGCGGGGATTAGCGCCAGCGCTCGTGCGCCGCCGACGACTGCATGATGGTCTTGTGGAGCTGCTGCTGCTGCGTCAGCGGCGGCTTGGTCGAAGGGGCGATGGTGCCCTGGTGGCGGTGGGCCTTCTGGGCGCGCTGGAAGCTGGGCAGCGGCGCCTTCTTCTCGTGGGCCAGCTCCGTGAAGGCCAGCTTGCGGCGCTGCTGCGGCGATATCTTCTTGCAGTGGCACAGCTGGTGGATGTGCAGGGTGCGCTCCAGCTCGAACCGGCGGTCGCAGAACTTGCACAGGCTGGCGGCGGTCAGGGTGGTGCTGCTGTCCGGCGGCCTGCGTCCCCGGAAGCGCACCTTGAAGTCGTCGTCGTGGGTGTGCCGGTGGGCGCCCAGCAGCGACCGGATGTGGAACTTGGCGCCGCACACGCTGCACGAGTAGCTGGGCAGGTGGTGGTGATGGTCCTGGGCGTAGCTGCTCAGCGGCCTCAGCTGCAGCCGTCCGAGCTCCCCGTCCTGACTGCCCTTGCCCTCGCCCCCAAGCTGGCCGGGCTTCGTGGTGCCGCTGGGCGCTCGCCGGGCGGCCAGAAGAGCCGCCATTTCCGCCGCCTCGGCCTCGTAGTCCCGCGGCGTGAGGCCGTTGCGACGAGGAGACTCCAGGAGTACTGTTAAGGAATAGAATATATTATTTCATCATAACATTATAAAATATCGAGAACTTCGAATTATTTCTTGTTATATTAAGTCTTTTTTTTCCTAAAAGCCTTCATACCAAATTGTAGGGCTCCCGCTTTATAGATGCTCAAGATCATTTATTGCGAAATCAAGATTATTAGGTCTCAACAGGTGTATCAAGCACCTTAGTGCCGTACAAGACTGCATACCAAATCTGGTGGCTCTAGCTTAAATAACTGCCAAGATCATATAGAACACTACCTTCCAAAACCCCTTATATTTCGACGTATGAGTCACTCACCATTGTATCCCCCGCGCCTTCTGCTTTCGTACTTGTACACCTTCTCCTGCAGCGTTTCCTCCTCGTCGTCGGTAGCTCCTTTGGGCGGCACCTGCGCCAGATGCTTTTTGCCGTGCTTGCGCCTACGTCCTCCGTGGGCATTGGTGCCGCCGCCTCCAGATCCGGCTCCTCCCGCGCTCCGCTTCTCCGAACGGAGCGGCGGGTTGGCGCCGTTGGACTCGGACAGGTAGATCAACTTGCGCTCCACCGCCTTGCGGGCGTTCTCCACCTCCGACTCCACGAGGTCCTGCGGCTGAGTCTTGGGACGGGCGACGCGCTTGCCGCGCTTCACCTTTGTGGGCTTCTGGGACTTGTTCATCTCGAGTGTGTGTGTCGATGTTCGTAGCTCCAGCCCGATGTCAGTCAGTGTAAAACTAAGTCTGAGACGTCAGGGTAGGGTTGATGGAAGGTGGAAACTAGACCCATGGTGTGCTGGTTTCAGGAAAGCGATTCGGAATACAGCTTTTTGGGGCACAAAAGTACGTGACTTAATAACTATCGATGCAAATATTATTATTTAAAATTGCTCGCACTCATGCCAAATTTTAGTTGCGATTTCTTTTTATTTTTTACTTCCACAATGTTTTATAATTTATAAAATCTTTTTAGACGTTCAATATAAGTGTTCTTATAAATGTTCTTTATATACCTGCGATGATATGAGTTATTAGTATTATTATTATCATATATATCATAATAGTAATCATTTCATATCAATAGTCCGGAAAAGAGTTTATTTTTAAGCTAAACAAGTTTTTTAACTTTTTAAAACAGCGACTTTCTTATAAGTCGCAATTCCATTGATGATTTAGACCACTTTAAAAAATAACTTCCTATTTTTATAAAACCTAAAGTAAAACCTAACTAAGTGTTTTAATAATTATTTTAACTTGTTAACATATACTTAATTCTATAAATTATATTTAAAAGTTACTAAGAAATTATTTCTCAAATTTCTCCTAGGGTATTAACCCTTATATACCACTTCAGGGCTGAATGAGACCTTTTTGTCAAATATTGAAACCCAATGCTTACAATCAATCCCAATAGAGAGCGCCACCTTGGTGTCTTAAGCAGCACGGGTTCGTACAGCATAAAAATAGCGCACAACTATTTGATAAAATTTACAACTTAAACCTTTTTTGGCTCATTTAAATACAAAGTTGGGCTTGTGCTACCTATTTATATAGTATTTAGTGCAAACATTAAGGTTTGTTTAATTTAAATTAAGTTACCCGAGTTCCCAACCCGGTGCGTGTCCGGGAATAGCGGTATTCTGCAGCTCGACGGTCACACTGAGCACCGCGTGCAGTGAATTTTTGGCCAGCAGCGCAGAAAAAGCAGCTGAAAGCTGGAAAAGACAGCACGAATCGCCGAGCGAGAAGATTGAGACGCGCGCCCGCCTTTTAGAGGATTGCCAGCCACCGTTTGCCGTTCTTGTTTTTTGGGCCCCGAATCCGGAATATGAGTGATACGCGTGAGCAGATTCTGGAGCAAATCAAAGTGCAAGGCGATCTCGTCCGACAGTTGAAGGCAGCGAAGGAGTCGAAGGAGAAGGTCAGTTCCCAGTTCCAGCTGCCCCCGCCCCTGCCCCCGACCCCTTCCAGTGCAGTGCCCTCCCGCCCCCTTTGTGTGTGTACAATGGAATAGTGCAATTGTTGCTGTAACCCGCGGGCCTGCTTTCGTCATCAAATCAAAGGCCCATTCACATATGTACACACATATTTCATCAGATCCGAAAACACGCTGCTGCGCTGGCACTTGGACTTGTGCGGATTTTCCGCTCGGCTTTTCAGTGTAATTAGATGAATGCAACAACAGAGGAGCGGGCCGACAAAAAAGGAAAATTAAAAGAGCGCGCAGACTTTCACATTTACATTCGCACAGCCGTGCCACTCTGTTGTTATTGTTGTCTCGCTCCGGCCAACGGCCAGTGCACAGCCTCTGCTGCGGCGGTTGTTCTACGCAGTGATGCCAACTATCGCCTCCAAAATTGGCTGAATCTAGCTATTA
Source organism: Drosophila biarmipes (assembly GCF_025231255.1). Lineage (NCBI taxonomy): Eukaryota > Metazoa > Arthropoda > Insecta > Diptera > Drosophilidae > Drosophila > Drosophila biarmipes. Next base: position 2,999,151 of record NC_066611.1, on the reverse strand, counting down.
GCTAGGCAAAAACAGCTTTTTCGTAGGTATTTGAAACCAACCGATGAATTCACCCCAGACAACATGTACAACAAGTGCACGTTCAGGGTGCCTTTCGAATTTCGCGGCTAGCTTTCAAAAAAACTTTATTTTTTGTGTTTGCAAATGACACTGCAAATTTTGTTAAACCGTAATAGTTTTTTATGTCGCTTATTCAAATTAAATTCAAAAAATGAAGCGTTGCTGATGTATTACTTTTTTACTATTACGTTTTCAAACATTAGTTGCGCATTCGAAAGACTTTTTTCTCAGGGTTCCTAGAATTCAAAAAAACTATTTTTCACTTGATCCGGCTATTAATCCGTACATTACATCTCTAAATACATTAAGTATTAAAGTATAAAGTCCTTCAAATAAGATTTGTTCCAATAAACTCTATTTCGTTGAACATTTTTTGCCCTCCTGATCCTTGCTTATGCATACTAATTGGAAAGGTCTGATCAGACACAGCTGAACGGGCAGCACTGAGTGTGTGTTCTATGACCGACTGACTGACTGAAGAGCGAGCGAAGAGAGCGACTGGTCAAGCAGGAGGCATGTACAAAAGGCACATGGTGGTTATAGCGATTATCTCAAAAACCTGCTGGACCACAACCGATCCGAGCTATAATGACTGCAACATGTGATCGGGGCTATAAGGAATTTGCAGTTCAGGGGTTGCCACTATTTGCAGTTTCTTTATTTCGAAGAATATAGATGTCCGTATATAACTGAACTTTAGTGCAGTTTTAGCGGATTTGCAATTTGTTACATCTACTTTTATACTGTTATATTAACATGACAAAAAACATAAAAACGTACTTCCGAGAAGCGTTTGAAATATTCGAAATTTAATTTGCAATCGGTGGTATCCTTTTTGCGATGGTGTGCGTGTGCAGTGATGGCCGCCAAGATCAGCTGTCTAACGGGAATCCGCTGTGTCTGTGTGTGAGTGTCCTTGAGTTCTTGAGCTTCCAGCTTCCATTAAACCGCGTCACTTTCCTGTTTTTTGCGTTTCAAGTGCCCAAAAAAGTGTTATTCAAATCGCAAAACTTGTTTCCAAAGCAAGTGAAACAACAAAAATTCAGCGCTGACGGTCAATGGAACGCAATATTGTATTATTATTTTGTATAGCTTGAGCTGCACACACACACACGAACACACTCTGACACACTTCATTTCTTCTCACCTCACACAAACTAGTTGTAAAATAAGCAAACATTATTATTGTTGTTGTTGTTTAATTAGGTTTGAAAAGTTGCAAGAAAGTTGTTGCAAGAAAAGAAAGAAAAGAAAAATTAAGAAACAAAACACATGTTGCGTTCAATTGGCCGCCAGTGGCGCTGTAGTGCTGCGTTTCAGTGTGCAACGTTCCAGACGGCGCCCTCTGGCGGCGGGCGCGCCAACTCGTCCGGCGTTCCAGCCCAACAATGGCAACAACAACAACAAGCACAAGAACAACAACAACAACATGAGCAACTGCTGCAGGTTAGCATCTAAGCATTACCCCACCGAAGCCGCCCTGTACAGAGTGTCCCCCGTTTCCCGTTGCAGATCGATGAGGAGGTCGCCCGCCTGCTGGCCCTCAAGGCCACGCTGGGCGGAGATGCCGCCCCCGCCAACCAGAAGTTCACGCTGAAGACGCCCAAGGGCACCCGGGACTATGGCCCCCAGCAGATGACCCTGCGCCAGGGCGTCCTGGACAAGATCGTCCAGGTGTTCAAGCGCCACGGCGGCGAGGCCATCGACACGCCCGTCTTCGAGCTGAAGGTGAGTTGCAGTCGAGGTTGTACAGACGTGGACGTAGCTATGACTCACGAAACCCAGGGAGTGACGTGCTTCTGAGTACCTTGTTTCTGTAGAAAATGTCATCTGAAGTGGGTTGTATTCGAAGTTTCCTTATAAAATGTAGAGTTACTACAGGCTTGAGAAGGTTACATTCCTTAAGGTCAATGCGAAACAGGTCGGGTTCCTTTTATATCACGTAAAAGTTATTGGGGAAAGCAATATAAAAACAGACTTTTGAATTTGATTACAGTACAAGTTATCCAAGCCTTAAGCTTAATAACAAGGCAATACTTCTCGCGTCATTTGTATTAAACTTAGATTTGTAGACTCCATGTATACGAGCATGTTTTTGATTTATATACAGCTTAGTATGAAATTGAAGTGATGTATAAGCTATTAAAAAAGTTATTTTTAGAAGTGTGATAGCCGAGCTGGGCTCAACATAAATGACTTGAACTTTTTAATCAAATAATCATTAATCAAAGATCCACAATATAATGTCTCCTTCCTGGCTATCATGCTTGTACTTCTTAGAAATACATATGTACCTAATAGTATAGTTCAGCAGACCTAAAGGCGGTTTTTTGGATAAAATAGGACTGGGGCTTTCTCTTCTTTAAGCACATGTTCAGTACTCTAACTCATTTTCCTATCAACCCATCCCAACAGGAAGTACTCACGGGCAAGTACGGCGAGGACTCGAAGCTGATCTACGACTTGAAGGACCAGGGCGGTGAGATTCTATCGATGCGGTATGACTTGACCGTACCGCTGGCGCGCTACCTGGCCATGAACAAGATCTCGAGCATCAAGCGCTACCACATCGCCAAGGTTTATCGCCGCGACAACCCGGCGATGACCAAGGGTCGCTACAGGGAGTTCTACCAGTGCGACTTCGACATCGCCGGCACCTACGATCCCATGCTGGCGGATGCCGAGTGCGTGAAGATTGTGTCGGAGATCTTGGACACCCTGGACATCGGGGAGTATGTGATAAAGCTAAATCACCGCCAGCTGCTGGACGGCATGTTCCAGGCGTGTGGAGTGCCGGCAGACAGCTTCCGCACCATCTGCTCGGCGGTGGATAAGTTGGACAAGGTGGGCACAATCGCTGGGAATCGGCTTCGAGGCATGTAAACCTAATGTATTCGTTCTTTCAGTCTCCCTGGGCGGATGTGCGCAAGGAAATGGTGGAGGAGAAGGGCCTGGACGAGGCGGCGGCGGATCGAATTGGCGAGTACGTGCGGCTGAGTGGCGGGGCCGAGCTGGTGGAACAGCTGCTGGCCGACGAAAAGCTAAAGGCTGTGCCCAATGCCGTGAAGGGTCTGGAGGGCATGCAGTTGCTGCTCAAGTACTGCTCCATCTTTGGCCTGGAGAAGCGCGTTAGCTTCGATTTGAGTCTGGCCCGAGGCCTGGACTACTACACCGGTGTGATCTACGAAGGCGTGCTCAAGGGAGAGTCCGCCGCCGTGGCATCTCCTGCCAAGACATCACAGCAAAACGGAGAGCAGGCGAATGAGCCGGCAACCGTGGGATCGGTGGCTGGAGGTGGTCGCTACGACAACCTGGTGGGCATGTTCGATCCCCGGGGCAAGGCTGTGCCCTGCGTGGGCGTCTCCATTGGCGTGGAGCGCATCTTCTCGGTTCTGGAGGCGAGGGCTGCTGCCAGCGGCCTAAAGCTGCGCACCAGCGACGTGGAGGTGTACGTGGCCTCCGCCCACAAAGGCCTACACGAGCAGCGACTGAAGGTGCTGAACCAGCTGTGGGACGCGGGCGTGAAGGTACGTTCGACATCGATGTTTGCTGTCTTGTACTAATCCAATCACCTGGCTTTCCTCAGGCGGAGCACTCTTACAAGCTGAACCCCAAGCTGCTGGTGCAGCTGCAGCACTGCGAAGAGCACCAGATCCCCCTGGTGGTGGTCCTCGGCGACGCGGAGTTGGCCCAGGGAATGGTGAAGCTGCGTGAGGTGACCACGCGCCAGGAGAGCAACGTTAAGCTGGAGGATCTGGCCGCCGAGATCCGGCGACGGCAGCAGGCCGCCTAGGCTGTTTTTTTTTTAACTCTGATATTAGCAACAAAATACCGCTCCCGCTCCTAATTTATGAACCATCCAGCATCGAAGTATATTTTTTTTCCTATTTGTACGTTTTGTATTTCTGGTGTCCTGGCCGGAGGCGCCACGTGCTACTATGCTTAGGTCTACAGTGTAACCATAGGAATAAGTGCGGACAACTTATACCAAAATGAACGCTAAAAAGAAACAAATAAACGCTTAGGCGACTCGCATTTAAGCCGGAAACAGTTGTTTTTCTAGGGCTCATCCTTTCGAGGATCGGTTTCAGTTTACTCATTCGAGGAAGTGAAGTGTTCACCAAAAAATGTAGTTTGGTTGCCTGAAAGTATGCCGTAAAATGGAGAACCAAGTCAAAAAAAATCATTAATCATACTTTTCGTTATACTTTTAGGCATTTGCACTATATTTTTTAATTCTTTTAGTATCGAAAGTCATACATATTCCAATTTATACTTCATGCTTTTGGGCATGTGATTTTTGTCGCGTAGCTCCCTAATATTAAAGTGATTGTATTTTAAAAACTAATGCCTGTCTAATGTCTCTTGCAGGACTTTGACGGAGAGTACCAGTGCGGTCAAGATCGGAGTCAGCATAGGGACCGGAAGGCGGAGGAGCAGCGCCGAGGAGCAGCGGGAGGGGCCGTCTGAAGCGGTGGCCAGCATGCCGGAGACGCTGCCCGCCACTGCGACGGTGACGGCGTCGAGCATCGACTGCACCGTGGCGGTGCTCAAGGTGCCCACGCCCACCCTACAGCTGCCGGAGGTGTGCAATCTGCAGAGCCTGGGGCTCATCATGGAGCCCAATAACATTAACATCGAGCTAAACCCCGCCGCCGTCGTCTCGCCCGCCATGGAGCCGGTGGGATTCAAGGTAAGTGAGTTGGTGATTTAGACAACCGGTCATTCGAAGTGTGTGCCTATGATTTTGGCCACAAGGAACTCAACATACCACGGAGGATGGATCAGCACTGGCGGCCCTTGCTCTGAGTTACCAAGTACAAGGGCTGTGCGCTGTGCGGATCCACCGAATTGAGCAAGGTCTTCAAGCGGGTTAGGGACCGGCTGGAGACCCTGCGAAAGTTGGGTTCGTTCCTCAGCTGCTGCTCCCTTTCGGAGTCCAGTACCACTTGCTCTGGCTGAACCCGGGTTGCGGCTTGTAACTCCTCCAGTTTTGTAGCCCACTTGACGGCGAGCATGAGGCGGTCCACCAGTAACAAGAAGGAGGGATCGCCGCTGTGTCCCACAAACAGAGGATCTTCACGATCCAACCAGGACCGAAAGGACTCCTGGTCCCAGGTGGAGAAGAACTCGCGAACAGAACGTATGCAAGATTGCAGGATGACTCGGAATCGCTTCAGGCGACTGGGGGAGTCCTCCCCTCGACTGCTTTCTGGCACCGAAATCCTGTGTGCACTGGTGAAGGGATTCTGGCTAAGCCAGTCCATCCCCTCGTCGTCGGAGTCATCCGACATCGCGTCGGGGTTGAGATTCGATCCGTCCTCACCTTCCGACCGCTGGGGCAGACCTACAAACTCTCTGAGCAAGTATGTCAGGTTGTCCTTGTGGGGCTGGTCCATGAACTCCTTGAGGAACTCTGTCAGATTGTTCATGTGCTCGGAGCACCGCTGGAACAATTGCTTCAGCAGCGTCTGCAGAGCTGCTACCTCCGCCAGCTGGCGGTTCTCTGGGGGATCCTTCTCGCTCTTCTGGCTCTTCTTCGGCTCGACCTTCTGCTCATCCTTCTGCTCATTCTTCTGCCTATTCCTCTGCTTATCCTTCTGGTTCCTCACAGGGCTCTTCGAACGAGGCCGTCTTGTATCCTTCATCTTGATGTATTCGTCCAGCGAAACGTACACTGAGCTGCCCTTCGATCCGCCCCAATCCTCGCTACTTTGAGAGCTGCTAAGGGGGTTGGGGTTGCGGTGCAGTACCTTTAATTTGCCACGGCTCCTGTCCGGCCAGTTGGTCCAGGAGTCATCCGTGGACAGCATCTTGGGATCGTAGGTGATGTTGAGGCCGCCCCTGGCGCGTTCTACTCGCTTGGTGTTTCCCACAACCGAATCCTCATCGTAATCCTCTTCTTGGGGGATCTTTTGCTCCTCATGCGCCTGCCCCTGATCCTTGTGCGCGGTTTCTTCACGGATCCTCACGATGCAACCATGCTCTTTGACCTCCGCTTGAAACAATTGCCGCAGGGTCGTCTTCACCTTCTGCGGATGTAGTTCCTTCTTGGGATCCGAGGAGACGAACAGGAGGTACTGACCCGCTTTTTCCATGGCTGCGAAGCGATCATTGCAGATGTCCTGCCCATCGACCGGCGCCTGGGCCACCAGCGTCTTGAGGATCTCGGTGTTGAAGTATTTGCTCATCTTGTGATTTGAATTATCAAACATTAGTTTTTTGTGTTTTTTTTTTTACTAAATGTGATCTTGTAATTTCTGCTTACGAACAATTTTGAAGTGCTACCAAATTTGAGGCCTACGTTTTCTCACACTACGTGACCGGCCTGCTCCGTTGTGTCTTATTTTTAGGGGATGATAAAGGATATACTGACGAACGACTCATTTGTATACCCTTGCAGAGGGTATAATAATAAATATATATTCTTGATCAGCGTCACAAGACGAGTCGATCTAGCCATGTCCGCCTGTCCGTCCGTCTGTCTGTCTGTCCGTCCGTTTCTACGCAAACTAGTCTCTTAGTTTTAAAGCTACAGGGCTGAAACTTTCCCAAAAGTCTTCTTTCTGTTGCAGGTAGTAAATAAGTCGGAACCAGCCGGATCGGACAACTATATCTTATAGCTCCCAAAGGAACGATCGGGAAAGAATTTAAAAAAAATTATATCTTTGGTGTTTTTTAACATATACCTTTCTAAGCTTGGATATAACATTGTTAAATTAGTTCTGAATTTCTAATTAAATTTTATCAAAATCGGACGACTATATCATATAGCCCTCATAGGAACAGTCGGAAAATTAATATTAAAATAATATTGAAAAATTATATCTTCGGTGTTTTTTAACTTATAACCTCCTACGCTTGGATATAACATTTTTAAAGTAGTTCTGAATTTTGTATTAAATTTTATCAATCCGGACGACTATATTATATAGCTGCCATAGGAACGATCGGAAAATATGAAATAAAAATTATATCTTTGGTGGTTTTTAACATATAACCTTATAAGCTTGAAAATAACATTTTTTAATTAGTTCTGAATTTCGAATTAAATTTTATTAAAATCGGATGACTATATCATATAGCTGTCATAGCAACGATCGGATAATTGGTCGGAAATAATTTGAAACAAATTAAAGCTTTGGGGCTTTTTGACATATTATCTTATAATATTGGGAATATAAAATTTTATATTTTTAAGAATTTCGAATTCAATTTAATGAAATTATTGATTATTTTTTATAACTGCAAGGGTATACAAACTTCGGCTTGCCGAAGTCAACTTCCTTTCTTGTTTGAATATCAGTTTTCCAAAAATAAATATTTTTTAAAAGTTTAGAAGCAGAAAAAACTCCCCTACCTATACATTTCTGTAAAACATGTTCTTGAAATATGCAAAAAGCAAAAAACCGGTGATCAGGGTCACCGAATTATGTATGGTAAATATATAAGTTCTCATTAAAAGATGTACCATAAACTAGCACCAATATTGAAATGAACCTGTATTACAAAAAACTTTTGATCATTTTTATATTCTCAAATCCAACTTTCCTGAACGATGACAATAAACTGGGGTCACCAAGTTGCATGACTCTTAAATGAGCAGTGCCACAGTATCATGCGCTTCCCTGCTAACTAAGTGGTATAATTGCCCCGAAAGTATTTTAAGCCCTCCACTTTTATCCCACTGTGTAGCGCTTTGGCATCTCTTAATTTAATTATGCACAACAGAGAAATGTCAAGCGGTCCGCGGCTGCTCATCGCCTCGTTTTTACACTCGAACTGAGTCCTGATTGAGGCTGTCCCCGCATTTCTCATGCTTCAGTGCGTGCAATTTGGTGGCAAGGTGCCAGGGGTGGCGGCGGGGCTGCCGGGCGGTGGGTGGTGCAGGGGATGGCGGCCGCTCCTCATTCAAATGACCCAACGCGGCGGCGGACTGCTTCTGACAGGCGCCGCCACAGAGATCTCTGCCGGCTAATACAGTTTTAATATGAAATTTCATTTCGTTTCAACGATTGTCCAACAATTTGTTTTTGTTGCTGTGCCTCTGCTGCTGCCGCTGACATGTCACTGCGACGAAGTTGAAGGTTGCCAGGGGTCGCACAGTGGGCCAGAACCGGTCGAAAAACGCCCTTTGACCTTGGTATTAGTTGTACAGAGCAATGTTTAGTTAAGTTTAACCGAATTGTCTAAGCACAATGGTAATTGCATTTTGAATTTAGGTGAATTTTTTAAAAACGAGTATTTTTTTATTTACCCTATGGTTAAATCACAGTTACAAATTTCCCATAAGCTTTGAGCAATGCTCTATTTAATTAACTATATTAAAATGTTCTTTGACAAGGTTGAAACGATTTTGAAATTAAATAAATGTTCCTAAATATTAATGTTGAATTATTTATTCTCTAGTTAAAAGGAAATTACAAATGACCTATCACCCTCTTTGTGTAATCTAAATTATTGAATAGTAAACATATATATTTTCTTATTGAATTTAAAGTGGTGAATTAAATATTTGAAATAAATGCAACCAAATACATTTTCAATATAAAACCATTTAAATAAAGATTGAAAATCTTTGACTAATATAAGTCATATTTACTTCAAATATATTTAATTATAAAAATTAACAATTTCATTTGGAATTTAAACTTCAAAAATTGTAATTGAACTATAATTTTAAAAATTAATGTCCGAAATAGATGATTATTGTGATTATTATTATTATCAAAACACATGTTAGATGAATAGGAAATCCTTGGTCTTATAACGTTTTTATCCTCACTTAAATAACCATAAAATATCAAAGCTAAATGTATTTTGAATTGAAGCTTACTTTTTTAGAGATTTGTTATCAAAAGTCAATAATAACCATGTCATGCGAGTAGATCTCTTAATTTAGAAAACAGATAACCAGAATATTGATCGAAGGTGAAAGTAGGGAGGACCCAGGAACTTCAAACATTTTGCAAGCAAATCCCCAAGTTAACCCCTGGTTCCACTGTGCAGAGTGGTGGTGGGACCGCAGCGGATTGTGTTGGGCTAGGGTTTCGAGGTTGCCCTTGGTGGCTCGGCCTGAACCCCGTGTGCATGTTTTCGTGTGTGCAGTGATTTGTTTCGGGGACCGGAGTGCGACCGAACCGGGAAGAGGGCGACTGATATCGTTCAATGCTTCTAATTTACGGATTAATGAAGGCGCAACTTTACATATGGAAATGCTAGCTGCGCCGCGGCGATCGTGGGAAGCGATTAGAGTGGTGCTGTGCGGTGGCTTGGCTTAATTTGGCTCGGTGGTGCGAGGAGAGTCCCTTTTAAAACCGCCCGTCGCACTGGCATTGATGGATTGCCCCATAAATTTCTGATTTGCTAAGCTCGACTGCCATTTTCCAGTCCAGCCGATCACAAAGTTAATTTGTATGAGTATTTGTGGTGGGTGTGGGAGTGTGAAAGGTCTAAGTGCATTCCCGGTTTTCCCTCGGTCAGTTCGAGGTCATACATTGATGCATTCTAGCAAAACCAAAAAGAGGAAATGGCTATAACTGAGCTCCAGTTAAATGTAGCACGTAGATGCAATCAATCTGTCTTTTTCCTTCCCAACTAAGCTTCAATTTTCCGATTATATCAACACCATACCCCATAGAAGTATATCATACGGGGTGTCATCTCACCCGCGGTAAAGGATTTCCTCTCACACCTAACTGCCCTGCCGCGGGTAATCCATTCCATAAGAGCTATTAGGCGAACTAAAAAGACGTCGGGGTACCCAATTGAAATCCACAAGTAGTATGTGTGGCTAGTTATGGGTTTCAGCGAGGCCAATCCCCGAAAGAGTGACTCCGCAGGGCGCCTCGGTCGTGTGTGCCCTGCGAAAACCAAAGTATCCTGCGAACAAACACTAATAATATTAATAACGATTATCGCCCGATGGAAATGAATCTGGCTCGAAATCGGATTCGGAGTCATAAATACTCGACGCTCACTCACTCACCTCACTCATCCGTCCATTCATCGATAGTATCTGTGCTCCGGAGAGATCCGGGGGCAGGCCACGCGACGGCAGTTGCTTATCGCGGGTGACCAGAGAATCGCCACGTGCGATTTCGATGCCAATTCCATTCATAGTTCGACCAGCTCATGTGTGCCGGTGAAGGGTGAGGGGTACCCTGGAGGGCACGAAGCTAGCTTCAGGTATTTTGGAAAATATTTAATTCTATTTGTTAGTATATGACATATTAAACACGAATATCTTTAGAAATATCCTATTTAGAACTCTAATAAATCGTTTTATCAGATTGTTTTTTGCGGTGGGTGCGACACAGTAGGTACCTGGGAAGTGTTTATTCCTATTTGTTAATATATTAAATACTTTCTTAAAATACCTAATGTTGCACTCTTTGAAATATTGTATTGCAAACGAATTCTTATGATCGAATCATTATTCGCGTTGGGTACAACAAAGTAAGGAAAGTTAATATAATAAAAAGTAAAAAGTAAACTGGGAAGTATTTATTCCTATTTATCATATTTTGAATATCTTATTAAAAATGTTAATATACTTCTTCTTACAAACGCTTTTCAGCATATCCTTATATAGGAATTTTTTCCCCCTTGAGACTGCGGGAAATATATTTTCTTTATGTTTACATGTGATTTTGTTTATATTATATTTAAGCACTCTTTAAAACATTATATTGCTTATAGGGACGTTTGGTAAAAAGGAAATTGTTGTTCTAGATAATACTCTACATACCTCATATACCTAGATCAGGTTCCCTAAACGTCTATCAAACCCCGCGTGTGAGCAGGCTCATCAAACCTAGAAAAGTGTAAAGCGACCCTGGTGCTACTTTCGTGCCCGCAGCTGTGCGCAACCGGTAGCAACTCCTGGTTAGCCGAGGGGGATTGGGACTGGGAACAAAGACAGCGAGCGGACCAGCAAATTTGCGTACAATCGTTTGCCTGCGTTTTTAATGACTTTTTCGACTCAGCCCGGGCTATCCCAACCCCGCGCCCCTGCCCCGGGGCGATGCATTTAATTCGATTATGAGACGCGGAGTTCCTCGGCGCATTATGCTTCTGGTGGTGGCTCCGGGAAAGTAATTGAAACTCTGGCTGTAAGTGGAACGCAGCCAGCCGCCCGCCCTCCTCCACGTGCGCCGGAGTACAACTAATGTGGGTGTTAACGGTGTGTTAAGTGATTCCGCCGCTTGTTGTAGGATCGAGCCGAACAATCCCAATTCCTCAACTTCGACGGCGGCGACGACACCCGATAAGTATCGGGGTCTTGGCTCTGAACCGGGCACTTGGCACACACGTTTCGCACATATTTCAAGCGCTTCGCAGTGCGGATAGAACTTTCCATTTCCGGTTTAAAATGGAGGAAGGCATTGCACGAATGTATCGACTTTCAATGGGTGCATTGTGAGGGCTCAGCGGACTTTAAAGTATAAGCCCCTTTCATCCCCGGAAGTTCTTACCGCCCTTCTGGCAGTCAAAGTTGTTTGGAGCAACAAAGGTGCTTGGAATGGCGACCGAGAACTGGAACGCATCTTGTAAGGGGATGCAAGAAGGTAGATCCTTGCTCGGACAAGATACACCTAATGTGCCTCCTAGTGACCTGAAGATAGTAGAATACAAATGTAAGGATGTAAATTTAATCTACCGGATTATTTATTTAAAATATTAAAAATGTATTCTTATTTTTTAATGTATCAGTAATTACTCATTTTAGGTTAAGACACTCCGAGGCCGTTGTTCGTAGAGAACATAACAAGGTGACCTCGAAATAATAGTTTTCTTAAGGAAATGCTAACTTTAGATACTAACAAATTCATTTTCAAATTTAATGGATGACTTTTATAACTCGGAATAAATAGAATAGAATTGAAAGTATGTGGATGAAGCACTGTTCACAGCTTTTCCTCAGGCCATTCTTCAAAATATTAGTTGAAAAGTTTTTAACAAGGGAAAAATTAATCATGGTCGCACACTCGCCAGATAATTTTTTTTTTTTCTAAATGCAACACTTTCCAACATGCTCCCATTTCTTGTTCTACAAATTTAAGGACAATAACCGTTCCCTTCTATAGATATTTCTTGGTACTTCTGTTGTTTTCAGTTCCGTGGCTCCGTATAGTGTAACAATACTGCGCAGAAACCAACTTTAACGTGGTTATTAATATGGGCTTTTTCGCTATTAAAAAATAACCATCTCGAGTGTCCCGCACTCGTTAATGGGTTAATTTAAAGGTGCTATTTATCTTTGCCGGCCGAGTGTCGTCCCTTGTCGCCACTGGCCCTGCCCCGCTCCGCCCGTCCGACAGGCGGCTAATGAAAACTAAAAACTTCAATTACCAAAGAGCCAAATAATGCGTTTTTAAACCCAAAAATGTACGAGCTAGGAGCGGCCAAGAAATTGTGATAGATGAGGGTTCGGCAATGTTTTTACGGGCCACTTGTTCGTGACCCTGCTTTCTGCTCTCCAAACAAAGAGTGACCAAAAGGCGCAACAGCGGCCGGGAGAAATGGCAATAAATCAGGGTAAATAACACACAAGTACCAGGAGCTCCGAGGGGCGGCTGAAAGGGTTTTCGCTCGGAATTTCCCAGTGGGGTGATTATTTAAAATTGTGCAACGCATAAATAGAAGTCAAAGTTGGCGCAGAGGCGGCAGATGTGGGACCCGGTCCTATATCTTCTGTTTGTGCCTTGTAATTGTGTTTTTAGCTTATGGCCTTTGCCCGGAATCCGTACCGCAGGGATACACGGCGGAGTCCGAAATCAGCAGAAGATTCCGAGCTCTTTGAACAACATTGTAATAAATACTAATGGCTGGGATGCCGGCGGTTTTATTTGTTTGTCACGTGAAATGTTTTGTTCAAGTAATTTGGCAATAATTATTGCAATAACTAGTATGAAAGTATGAATATCGTTCGAACAAAATGCTTCGTGTGCACCTTATTCTGGAAATGCATATCCCTCCGCCAATAGTTGCTCCTGCACGCCGGATAGTGCTTCCGGAAGGCGGATCAAATAGCCTTCGAGTGGCTGATAGTCCGTAATAGTAACATCAATCTGCTGGCCGACTAGTTTCTCCGTCAAGTACTCTATGCCTTCAGCGCCCTTCTCGGTCGGGTATTCTAGGATTTGGAGTCCCTCCAGTTTGAACTTCACGGCCAAGCTGGCGTTCATCTTCTGCACATCGAAGCACGGGACCAAGGAGTCCACTAGTGCGAACTGGGAGTAGCCAAAGTCCACGTAGAACAGGAGGCACTCGCACTTCACCATGCTCATGATCCTGGCACGATAGTACAAGCCGTCCTCATATTTCGCCAGAACAACTTCCAAAGGGCGAAATGTAAATGTGCCCTTGGGCACCTCCTCCTCCTTCCAGGCCGGCGGCACAGGACCCTCCAAAAAATGGGCATAAAACTCGATGGGGGAATGGACAAAGCTGACTTGGACGCGAGCAGTGCTGCCCAGCACGCGGCTCTCGGCTCCAGATTGCTCAAAGGATGCGCCCACTCCCGAATCCTCAGACCCGTCCGACTCCTCGCTTGCTTTTTCGGGTTTGATGTGGTCCACCAGTAGCTCGGCCCCATTGTTGTGGAGCACTTCCAGCTTGATGCCATGGCTACTGCAGTCGGGCACCTGGGCGGCATTGTTGACGTTGACCAAACAGCATCGGATCGCCTCCGCAGGCAGCTTTTGCAGATCCTCCGGTAGCTTAAAAATTCGTTCCATGCCAGTCATGCGAATGTAGGTGCCGTAGTCCACCCGGTACGCCTCATATGCCCCATCCGTGCCAGCGTAGAGGGCGATACGCGAAAAGGATTTCTCCGCGGCGCTATAGACAGCAAAGAGTTCGCCGTAGTTGGGCAGCTGCCCCAGCTCCTGCAGCGGGATTTTTCCCACGAACAGGAACTCGACCAGGGTGGAGTCCCACTCCGACACGACCAAGGTGCTGTCGAGTGTGCTCATGTGCAGCACGGTGGCCGCGAATACGCGTCCTGGGGGAAAGTTGCCTATTTTATTGGGGACCCTGTGGCATATTTCCGTGCGGCCCATCTGCAGTCCGCCCCTCGGTGGCAGCGCGGACCTGGCCCGCGGCCCTAAAGTAATTTTGGGGAAATTTGGCCTGGCCCAGAGGGGCAGCAACACATGCTTGGGGAATCTAGGGAGGTACGGACGTTCGAGCGGCGTGCATTTCTGGAAAATCGCCGTGAGCATCTCATTTACATCCATTTGATTGGGTCCATATTGATCGGGCTCATCTGGATTTGGGGAATTAACTAGATTGAAGGCTTCCATTTTGATGAAATGTCAAAAGAAATCCAACCGGTAAGTTGCTTCGGAGGAAAAGGAAAGCAAAATTAGAGTTGCATTCAATGCGTCTGACAAGTGCATTTGTTATCGATAAAACCAATTGGCCAGTCGCCATGCTGCTATTACCTTTGGTGCTCTCAGAATGCAAAATTAGAAAATTTACAAAAGTACTTGAATTCTATAGAAATTTTGTCAACCGGTTTGATCACAGACTCAAAAGATGTCAAAGTGTCAGGATGACAGCAAACGCAACGCCTGGAATAAAAAAAATTGCAAAGTAATTGAATTGAGTGCAATCTGAAAAATTATTTGGGGCGGAATTATTTGTGGCATTCCCAAACCTGTTGAATTGCTGAATTATTGAATTTAAGTCAGTTGTGAGACTGTTTAATTGCTGAGAACCAGAGTTTGCACCTTTTCCACCAGTACAACTTATTTTCTTAAAAGTTAATTATGTAAGTTTAATCGAGGATATTTTACATTATTAATAATATTGGACAATAAATAACAAAGCAAAATAAAAGGGTACATCTTTTGATTTCGAAAAATTTGGCAACCAATATCTGTTAAAGTTTTCATCAATTCAACAGTTCGGGGAGTACACGAATTATTTTTGTTTAACTACATACATATTACGACAGTTTTTTTAGGCGAGTAATATAATATGTCCAACAGGTTTAATGGAACTAGATATTTAGATATGGACCGAACACATTTTTGAATTACATTCGGTATCAAGCGTATCAGGATTTGGCCGATTTTCTTTCTTTAAAAAACGAAAATTTTGAAAAAATTATCTCTGGTTAAATACTTGTATCTCCAGCTGTAGAAATTCTATATTCATATTCGTTCAAATTCTTTCAAAATACATTTATTTACAGACACTATTTTAACACTACAAATTGCTTTAGGTTTTCTTTTTAATTTTAAAATGAGCGCTAGTTTTTTCCCTACAATTTGTTTTTATTACAATTTTTAAAGTTAATTCTTAATTTTTTTTTGTTTTTAGGAAATTAAAAAAATTGTATTTTAAGGAAAAGGGGCTTTAAAGAAATTACTACAGCTGGAGATATAGCTATTCAAACAGAAGATTTTTTAACTTAAGCAAATGTTCTCAAAAAAAACCTTTTTACCCAAATCCTGAGACATAGCAAATCAAAAATATTAAAAATATGTTTGAAATACGTTCGGTTTGCAATAGAATAGCAAATACTATTCTAAAATTCTATTGGAATGTTTGTTTTAGAATTCCTGTCGGCAAGCAGGATAAACTTCGTAAATTTTTACTGAATAAAAAAAACAAAAATGTTAATATCTTGGGTAAACCTAAAATCCTCAGAGAAATGGAAAAAAATTAAGCAACAGCTACGAATTCACGAAAAAAATATTGTTTGGCTTCAATTTGAATTTGATATCGAGGTGACCAATTCGAATGACTTCTTAACGATTAAATCAAAAATGTAAAAACCTTTGTTTTTCCAATTTGCTACCACAATTTGACCATAGTGCGAACGGTGCTTGATGCTCACCGGGATAATAGTACGTTCCCAGGTATTTTCTTGGTGAAATTAGATTTTTAAGAGTAGGACCGTAGTGAAAGGATTTCCTAAGACTCGGTCACACCAAAATGAGAAATAGCTTTCGCGGTTCGAAGCCAAATAAGAGGGGTGTGAGAAGGATCAGCTGATCGATACCGATAGTGACGCCAAGGGAAAGCTAGCAAAATGTCGCAAGTGGAGAAGCAGCACCTTGAATCCCCGCCAGAGGCAGGAGCTGGGTCTCCCGGAGAAGCCTCGTCCGTGGCCGTGGCGGCGGACGCCACCGAAACGGAGAAGCTGGTGGAAAAGCTGCTGGGAATGGGTTTTCCGGAGGGCCAAGCCCGCATTGCGCTGGCCGGATGCCACAACAACGTCGAGCTGGCGGTGCAGCTCATGGTCGCGGGCGAGGAGTCCAAGAAGCAGCGTCGTGGTCACCAGGGGTTGCGGCAGCTGCGCGAGTCCCTTTTGGGGAACCCGTTTTCCACGAATAAGGCCATCGAACAGATGATGCGGAGCAACCACACCGTGCAGGCGCTTGCGGAGTTCGTAAAACAAAGCGGCGTGGAGGCCATGCAGCTGCTGCTCGCCGATCCCGACCTTGGCCCGGAGGGATCTTCATCCGCTGGAAGCTCGTCGTCGAGCGATTCAGCTGAGAACTGAAGCGCGTACCGCTCAGCCCTACCTCAGTCTCGTAAGATGTTAGGTTTGTAAGGAGCGTCCTTTGCCACGTACCACTCTTTATCTAAAGTGTGCCTGCTTTTTCATAGGTTTTTCCCATTTTCAAAACTCATTCAGATCCATAAAAGTTTTTATTTTTTAAAATACACCATTTAAAGTCTTGCAAAATAATGGTTTAGTTTGATGAACGGTTTAAGATAAAGATTAAAGATCTAAGCTGGCATTAATTAATAAATAAAAATAATGTCTCAATGAATTTTTTGTTCATTTCAACGCATATCATGGGAAGTTTTGAAATTAGAAAATACAGTTTTTAAGTAAATAAGTCGTACGTACATAGTTTGCTAGTATCAAGTCTTAGTGCTGTTCAAAAATAATTATGTGAAATGTGAAAGACATTGTTTTTAACATTATAGAACCATAAGGTTGAAACGCAAACATGTAGCTTCACTTTTAAGACTAGCAGGAAAATGAAAACCTTTCCTTTGGCATTTCCGCTTTGTAGACAATTGAATGAGGTAGGTGTCAGGCACAACCACATATTCGAATGGTATTGGGCCATCTCACTGTTATGATTATAACTAAAATTTGCTCTATTTCAATAGTGTCGTTATTATCATTAACCAGGAAGGTGAAATACATAAGAGCTGAGCTCCTCGAGAACGATATTACCTGATGTGCTGGTCTCGTAAACGTATTTACTTACCCCGCAGCCATCAGGAGACATTAATTGCATCGGGTTACGCAACCCCAACCCCTTTGCTGTTGTTTTGGCGGATGTGACTCCGGTCAAGGAGCGGAAGGAGCCGGAACTGAAAGCAACAGCAACCCTGTGGCAAAGAGCAGTGCGCAGCTTGTCAACCCTTTTCGACCCGATGATTAATGATCGCTCTTTTTTGTATTCCAGTGTTTTGTACTGATTTCAATTTACCGCTTTCGCCCGGCGTTTCTTGGAGTACATTGGGCCGCAGTGCATCCCCTAGATTTCGGGCCGGGGTACGGGTATTTCGCAGTTGAAAAATTCTAATTAATTTTGACTTGCAACCGTTGACACTGTCAGCCGCAGCCACGTAACCCACCCAGCGTTTATCGCGTTGATCGGCGTTGCGGCGCACCGCAAGCTACAGAAGGCGACAACCCCTGGACGCCCGACGACTGACGTCCTGCGTCCGACGTCCGACGTCCGCCGTCCGATTCTCGAACACCCAGTTCCTGGTGCTCGGAACTGGGAACTCGAGGCGTAGGCGGCGCCGTCTCATTTATCAAGGGCAGGCAACTGTCGCCGCTTCTGGGTCTGCTTGGGCTAAGATTGCGCGGGTTAAGTGAGATTGCACAGCGAAAAAGTGCTGGGGGACGGACTCTGCATTCTGCGGGTGTTCACCTCCTACTACTTAACTTTACTGGGATAGATATTGATATTAAATGTTGATCTACTGCTACCAAAATTACTCCATTGTATCCCTGGGATACTGAGCGACTGATACATATGCAGTCAAGATGTAGCTTTGATTTCAATTAAGTAGTCCTAGGATGTCACCAGGTTTTATGAATGTTAATCTACCAAAGAGATTTACATATTTAAATGCATTTCTACTTTAACATGCAACTACTGTTCGTAGTTTAAAAATATTTGAGGGTTAACCCTCGATTAAGGTGTTATACCTTATCGTTCCTACGCAAACTAGTGTCTTAAAAATAATTTCTCCTTAAGGCTTCTTTCCATCACAGTAAATATTCTAGTTCAATGGAATTATAGGGTGATTATAAGAGCTAAAATCTGTCTTCATTGATTTTCTCTCCTACCCAGCGCTAAGCCTGTTTATAAGAATTCCAGAACTTTACTGCCTTGGATGAACTCCTCTGGAAATTTTTATGTAGCCTTCAGTGTGATGGTTTCCGCTGCATAAAGCCATGTTTATGTAGGCAAGTTACTTACTATTTCCGATGAATTTCGAAAATTCCTACGTCATTGATTTGTGTCGTTCTTTTTGGTTGAGTTGGGAGAGAAGCGGAGGAAACTCTGTATTCTGCGAGTGTTCACTTTTATCTTACCTAACTTTTCTGAGATAAATTTGAGTATTATATTTCTATTTACTGCTTACCAAAATTATTTGTTCGACTCACTGGGAAATGATATGCACAATGTCGAGATGTGGCGTTGATTTAAATTTAACAGCCAACTTGGTTGCTTCGGGGTTATTTCGTGTTACAAAAAGCCAACTAGTAACTACAAAAGTGGCGAAGTGTACAAAAAACTGTATGATATGGCCAGCTTTTAAGAATATTTACACCTACTAAATATTTTATATAAAAATATGTAATTACATTAATCAACGTGAAAGGAAAGTTCCACTTTCAGATACAACAACGTTTTATGGTTTAAGCATTATCCTGTCTTCCCAACCTTATTTAAATAATTGGCTTACTTAATTGCCTCAGGAAAGACCATTAAATATATGGGGAAAACAATAATAAGTTAGATATAATTCGTTTTTGTCTCACATATAAGCTTTTAAGTGATATATGTTTCCGATGTTTCAGAAGAAGGATCCTAATTTTATAATAAATATCTTTCTTATATAATCTTGGCTTTCCTTCGTTCCTAAAGATGAACCTATGGACTTCGATACAGAAAACTCCTTCTTGCTGTGACCTCGGGTTGGGTCTTCAAAACCCTATTTCATCACGTTCGAGGGCCCCCGATTCGATCGGGTTTCTCCGGTGCGGCTGAGGTTCTGTTCGGGTTCGCTGGACCTTAGAACGCAGTTGTCACGGGCCGTAAATCAGACGTGGAAATTCCGTAACTCGATACTGCGACGATGATGACTGCGTCGCTGACAATGCCTGCAATCAGCCCGTGGTCCGCCCCTTACCTTTGCCCCTCCCCGTGCGCCGCTCGTCGACTTCGTTTGCATACTTGTGGGGGGCGGGGCAGGGCGGGGTTTTATCAATATGTTGACAACAAGCCGGCAATGATAATTGCAATAACAATTTGGAGCGAACCAGCCGCCGAGGCAAGGGCTTCGATCCAGAAGTCGCCCGGCGAGGGGGTGACTGGTGGCGGCAACCCAAGACCTCGTTGCGGGTCGATGTTGCGGCGATCGTTTAAGTGCGTTGTTAAGGCAATTTCCAATGCAAATGAGGGCGACCATAACGGGCGGCCTTCTCGCTGACAGCCGAAGACAGCCTGGGAAGCCTAATCCTGGGCAGCAGTGCCCGTGCCCGGCAATCGATAACCGCATGCGAGAGTCCTGCCACAGGACGTACGGCTGCACGGGCGTGTATGCAAATCGAACCGCAGCTCGGATTCAAGTGGCACCACCGCACCGGGCCGCGCCGCGCCCCGGAGGGAGGAACATTGGGCCGAGCTCACTTCTTATTTGCCCAAGCGCTTAATTGTGTAAAAAAGGACCGATGCCGGTGATGATAGTCCTGCGGCAGGAGCGGCGGGAGCGCACTCACGGCCACAAGGAGCAGCTGCCGAGGGCTGCCAATTAATAGATGGAAATGGATTTGCGTAAGAAATATGCGTTGCCATTTCCCCGGCCCGACAACGGAGAGCGAGCGAGCCAGAGACAATTAGGCAATTATTTGCGCAAAGGATCAAAACCAAAACAAAAAGCCCTGCCACCCATTCGCCATCCGTCCTCATCCACCCCCTGGCCGCCCTGCCTCCCTGCCTCCCTGCCTCCCTGCGTGTGGGAAAGCGCTCAATGGGTCCGTGAGCTCGGGTGTGCCTCTGCCCCGGTGTTCCGAATTCCGAGCCGAGGAGATGAGCCCTTCCAGCTGAGGTGGCCAGCTGGATGGTGCCGATTCGGCCTTTTTCCAGGTGGGATCTGGCTTTTTTCGAGTACCGTTTGGTTTCTCTATTATAAACTCCTCCAGAGTGCAATGGATCTGCCTATCCTGCGTGTAATAAACCTCGGATTAGGGTTTGACAGCCTGGTTCCTCTTGGCATTTTACGAAAACTGCACCTGCAGTTCGTGATGCTGATGGTGCACCATGACTGGCGACCCCCACCTATTGCTCCTGATGAATTCCGAAAATTCTCCGCTTGTCATTGGGCATTTTGTCTTCTCCTTTGGCCGGGATGATGGCAGCTACTTGCTGGCACCCAAATCTGGTTTGGCCACCGCTGCGAACATCTCTGACGGGAGCGCAGCTTAGGTGGACCCCGGGGTGGGGCTGGCTCCGTTTGAGCTCGCCTGGGCCGCTGCTTTTAATTGAACAAAAGCAATTAGCGTGCAATTTGCTGCGCTCGCGAACGGGAAGCAACGGTAAATGGGGGCAGCTCCCCGCGCCCGCCCCTGACCCCGCACCCACTGCCCCCGCCCCCACGTGTGCCACGTGCTTTTTTGTGTGTCTCTTGCCAAGAAACGCACTTGAGCAGAATTAATTTTAAATGCGGCTCTGCACGCGGCTAAGTGATTATGTCCTGAGCAGAAGGAGAGAAGCCGCTCGAGCTGGAAGCTGGCCATTCATCCACCACCCACTCGCCACCCACAGCCCACAGCCCACGGGCCGCCGACAACCACCCAGCCCTCCTCCACTCGGCTGCTCGCATGTTTAATTATAATTAAAAGCACAGCGCAGCATCTCCAGCAGCCCGCACCAGCAGCCCGCACCAGCGGCACATCCTCCGGCCAACCTGATCCATAAACATTGAAATGGTTAATTGAGTGCTTAGTGTGTCCTTCCCTCCCCGCCCCGCCCCGCGAGTGCAGCCCAATATTAATTATTTTAATTGAAATGTTCATTATTTTACATCTAATTTGGCGCTAGGTGCGTGTGCCACTCCCCCTCGCTTCGTCAGTGCCCCTGCCCGGCCCGTGCCCCCACTGGTCAACTCCACGTGCTGGAAGCCGGGCACAGTGGGGCTGCACTGGCTCTGCAGTGTTCTTGGGAGAATCTTGTGGTTGCACAACAATCTTAAGCACTACAGCTTGGAAAGGCAGTTCAGCTCAGGGCTGTTTTTCCGCGTGTTATGGTACACTCAAAAAACAGAGTTTAAGTAAAAGTGTACCAGAGGTAGTATTCATTAAAGTAAAAATTTCAAGACTCTGAATTGTGGAATTTTTTAAACCAATTAAATTAAACATTAACTTCAAAGTTATATTTTTTAATATACTGTTCAATGCACAAAATAAATAATAATGGTAGAAGATAATGTAATAGTTCCTTATGACTATTTTTTGGGCTGTAAGTTTGTTGAACTCTGTTCTATATCCAAAACACTTTTAGTTTAACAGGTGGACGAAGCAACACTCCTGAAATATTTATTAAAACCTTTACTTTTAGTTAGCTATTTCTTACCTTTTACATGTAGACCCTACCCACCCTCCTGGTGCGCTTCGTCACTACGTGGACTGCCGTCACAGAGATACATAGTGCCTTATACGTTTCAAATACTTATGGTTTTTATATACCTTACACGTTTTGACAAAACATATTATTAAAGGAAAAGCGAAAATCCAAGAGATTATAAACCACATTAATTTGTGCAGGTCAACTTTTCCCCGTTTCGCCCGCCTCGACCCACTGTGCCTGCCCGTGCGATATTTAATTCTTTTTATTCTCGGCCTGTTTTTTGGGGTTGTTGCAGGCAGTTTGCGCGGGGTTTATTATAAATTTTTAATTGGCTTTTTATGTATGAATAATGCCTGCACCCGGCACCCTCCCCTCCTGCGCGGCCGCCCGTGGAGTCGAGAGTGGTGCCACCAGTAGAGACGCTCCTGCCTCTCCCGGAGATGGGGTAGTTCCGCGAATCATTTATGCAGTTAATTCATTGTGCGGTTGTTATTCTTGCTGCACGGGAAAAGAGCAGGATATCAAGATGTTCAATTGAGCCGACTTGGGCAATTGATCTGTTAAGGTGACCCAGTGGCTTGGTCCGAAAATATCTGTCCAAGGTGGTGGTGTCTGTTACTCGAATTAATATAATGTGGTAAGCTTGTGAAATCGATGAAACAAGTATATCTTTTAATGCAATTCATGCAATTAGTTGTTCAAACACATGTTTTATCTTACTTTTAAGTAGTATTAACGTACGATGGGATTGTAAACAGTCCTAGGACTGTTCAGACATGTAGGTAAAGATTTGTCCTAGGACTGTTCACACATTTAAGTAAAGACTAAAAATAGAGTTTAAGTACAAGTACAGCCCAAAGGGTTATGGATTCGCCTTACAATAGTTCCACTGTACTTACCCCTACTGGCAGGGCCAAGCGTTTTTTCCTGTGTGGGAACTAGTGGCGGTGAGAAAGGGTTGCACCGCGGGCGGGCGGGGGTGAAACTGGCAGAAGTGTCACAAAGGAAACTATCCGGCTGCGGAAGCTCCACCTACGCGCACAGGTGCGCCTACGCAGGTGGGCCAAGTGCTGGTAACAGCGCCTTAACAGAGCAACCCTCGGCCGCACCTGTGTGATAGGCGGTCGGCGTCCAGGAGCGGCGTCCAATGGCAGCGCAGGGCCCCAAAAAGCAGCCCCAACGCGGCGGAGAGCGGCAGCAACCCTCGCGGCGCGCGAGAGAGAGCGCAGTGGAAAAGCCGGTCTCATTTGGCATAGCGCGCCGAGAGCGAGAGCGGGAGCGAGCGCAGGCGAGCGTGAGCGAGAGCGAGAGAGAGGGCTCGTGCAGTCGACGTCGATGTCGACGGGCGACTTCATTCATGGGGCATTCGAAAATTAGCGGCATTCGAAATCTGAACTTCGGCGCTGGCGGTTGTGTGTGCGCGCGTGCGAACAGTAAAACAAAACAGAACCAGCAGCAGCAGCAGCAGCAGCGAAATCAAAACAAAGTCACGGAACACTGTTTATTTTTTTTCCTGTGTACATGCCACAAAGAAACAACAACAGCGCGAAAGCAAGTGCGAAATATGCAAATTTATGAGCTAACTAATTGAGTCGAGTGTGCGTGTGTGTGCGTGCGTGTGTGTGGCAGGTGTTTATCCGTCTCTCTCTCTCTCCCGCTGGCTGGCCCCGCTCTCGCGGCGATCTTGCACCCACACAGAAGCGAATGACCAGCGAATAACGGTGAACGCAGTGGCCCGATCTCACTCTCTCCTCCTCGCCCGCTCGCCGCCCCCCGCCGCCCCGCACGCGTGTGGCGAGAATTCGCATTCAATTAGCGCAGAAATTGAGTAACATAAACAATAGGCGAAGCGCATTCCTCAGTGCAGCAACAACAATTGAACACAGCGCGGACCGCACCGCGCGCCAAGTGAATAGATACTCTCGAAAGAGGCCCTGGCTTCCTGCGCACCGGCAACCACAACCCCGAGCCGCAACCCAACCTCTGCATATGTAAGTCGAGTCTCCTCGCCGGCGATCCTTCCTTAGTTTACGTTAGTCCTCCGCCCCACGGCCGCCGTTTATTTTCGCCATTTGTTCTAATTAAGAGCCAAAACGGGCAGGGCCGAGGAATCCCCCGCCCCGCGCCGTCGCCGCCCTGCTAATTGCCTCCGTCTCGGATTACCGGCAGAAACAACAACCAGCTCGGCGATCGGCAAAAGGCGTCCGCACACGTACCGTGGATGCCTCTCGGGGAAGCTGGACAAGATGAAAACGGTCGGAAAAACCAACAAACAGGCAGGCAATTATGCTGGAATAAGCGTGTTGCAGAGACTTGAACAGTGCTGACTCGGGGAGAAGTAGAGGACTTCGAGTATCTCAGAGATACTGCTGCTGGCAGACCGTGTGTAAAAAGATGCACATTTCGAACTGCAACTTGGAATCTTATTCGCCAGAACACACAACAGTTGATAATAAGCAGTTGCCCCTTCGTAACTAGACGTTTTCCCATCTCAAAGTATCCATAAATCAACATTTTTGACCACAGAAATTAGCCGTAATTCAATAACCCGCAGTTCTATGAGCCTACTTTTTTGTGGAAAGACTGACACTACTCACAGGGGTGTCTCAAAAAAAAACACGGGAATTAGATTTGGTTTTGGGAGGAAAAGCTCCCAGTAGAGTGTCTCAGTTATATCTATCCTACAGATATCTTTAAGGATGCTTTTCTAGGGGATTTATAAATATCTGTTTCTAGTAATAACAGTTTTGTAGCTACTCCTATGAAGGAGTATGAATGCTTTTTTAGTATATATCTCTCCTACAGATATCTTTGAGGATGCTTTTCTAAGAGATTTCCTAATATCTGTTTCTAATATTAACTGTTTTGCAACTGATTTTTAAAATAAATCCTAACTCCAGAAATGTTCTAGTTATTTGTTCTCATGCCATCAAAACAACAACTATCTTTAAGGATGCTTTTCCAAACCCTACTTAAGTATCTGTTTTTAAATATTACAAGTTTTTCAATGATGTTTAATGTGCTAGTCTTAGTAGTTGATCTCCTGCTATCAAAACTTATTGAAGAGTCTGAGTAGTCTCCATCAGGACTTAGATTTTCTGCCTTTGATCCCATTTACTTTCCCATTGGGGGCTTCTGGTAACTGGGCACTCCTTCACACTCCCCTCGCCCAAGGGTCTGTTGCTGCACAACCTACCCACTCTCTCCGCATCCACGTCGTACCATCTAATTGCGAATTTCACACATTTGCATGCCTCCGCCGCCCACTGGCGCGGGGTTTCCTCCGGGTTTCCCTAGCCCTGCATTATTTACTTTTCTGCCGCGCGATGTTGTTGTCAGTCAGGCAGCCCATTAATGCCAAATGCGTGTCTGTCAAGTCGAGTGGAGTAGAGTCTTCCTTTCTCCTCCGGAGCCCCATAGAGGTGCAAAAAAGCTGGCGGAGTGGGGACAGGCGAAATGCAGCGCAGTTGCCGCTCACGTTGCATTAATTAACATTTAAACAATAATTAAATTATTCATACAAATGTGGCAAATGTGAGCGGCGAGAGAGGCGGACACGCGGAGGAGTTCCCTTCATCTTCATCTCCATCGCCATCGTCGTTGCCCCATCCTTAATCTCTGGGTAGCTGCGGTAGCCGGGGCAGCCGGGGCAGATGAGCAGCGGCTGCAGCAACAACAGCCTATTAGTAAGGCTTATTGCCTGTCGGGCCACCACTGCCTCCTCCTCTGCCGCTCCTCAGCGATCTTATCTGCGGCAGGGCGCGCACGCGCACCTCCAGGCTCCGCCAAGACCCCAGGAGGCGAGGGCGGGGCAGGAGCGGGAGGAGCAGCACGGTAGCCGACCATGTTGATGATGATGACGGAGACGCACCTACATGCAACGCCCTCTCACGCTCTGCCCTAAGAACACTGATCAGCAGGGCAGAGAACCAAGCAGGACCGGAGTCCGGGATGTAGCATACTTTCTGGGGCGTGGTTCGAGGGTTTTCGTTCTTGAAATCTTGAAAATCATTTGGTACATTTTGCCACATGCCACCGAATAATGCCACCTTAAAGATATATTATTTTATGAGAGAAATTATCCTAAGAAGTATTACGAATGCAGACTGGTTAGTCACTGATTTTATAAGTCAATGGTCTAAACAAACCAAGGGATTTGAACAATGGCGATTCCAAACTTTGTATTTGAGTATAGTTTTTGGGTTATTACAATTTCGTTTACTTTTTCAATCTCATATAATGAGACCAGGGTTGTAGGTGCTATGTTGAAATAAGGAATAGGTTTGTTTCCTCATATAAACCAATTACTCAATAATAAAGCAACGGGCTTCTTGTGTCAATTCAAATGTGTGTGCTGGCACAAGGCTGTATATTCCCTTCTTCATTTTTCCTGCTGCTTCTTGCGTGTAGTTGGCAACCCTTGAAAGCCCCATCCTTGTGCCGAGAACCCTGTGGGCGAGTGTAATTGCCACACATTGTGATGGTGCCGCTTTAATGCTAACAACTTGCTTAGGCCGCGGGTTCCCGGTGCCGCCCCCTCTGGCATGTCCCCCGCCGCTGCTCCGCGTCTTGCCGTGTTCCTTGACCATTCCGTAGAGCTGCCCCGGCGTCCCGCACCCCCGGCCCGCTGGTAATCCTTTAATTTATGACACCCTGGCACTCAACTAGAACGGACGGGGAGCGGTGGGGGCGAGGGGCGGGGCAACATGACAACAATTTGCAAATATTTTATTAATAAATGGCATTGCATTCATTCGACCGCGGACCACATGCCGAACTCCAAGTCCAAGTGCCGCGTTCGATCCGAAGTCCAACTTCAGGCTTAAGTCGCCGGAGTGGCCCAAACTTGTTGTGAAAACCGGGCAAAGGGGTGGAGATGCGGGACAGGGACTCGGTCCAGTCGCAGGCCGGTCCGCAATTGGTAGCATGCGACTCCCGACTGCTGCAGCTAAATTAAATTAAAATAAAAGTGCGCTAAGGTTGCGCCCAATGCGGCCTACAGTGCAGCTCTTTTACCTCGAACTCTTGGTGTTTTCCGTGGGTCCACTTCTTACCTTCCAAGAGCTTTCCAAATTTCAAATACGCTTAATGAAGGATAATCAATGCTGTGCTCTTCATAAGTTTTATACTTTTTTTGACCTTTTTCAGAAGACATTTCTTTGGAAAGCCTTATTAAAATCAAATCAAATCAATCTTTGAACAACTTATACCTCCTTCCTCAGCAGTCGTCGCGGAATGTACGCCGTACGTGTGCCGGCAGGGGCTGAGCAGAGCTTTTTTGCGCTCAGCGGAAAGGTATTCCGACAAACCCTGGAGTGAGTTTTATGGGTTAACCCTAGGCAGGTTGGACTGTAATCAGAGGCAGAGGGAGACAGAACGCTCTGGGCCAGTTTTGTGGGCAGTTTGCGGCCGGGCAACGAAGCCTGGCAAATTGAAATCGAAAAAGAAAACTCGTTAATTAAAAAGTTAACATGTGGGGACCGGGTCCGAGAACTAGGGATGGGCGCGTGAGCGGGCCGTTGGCCGGGGATCGTGAGCCTGCAATTGCTCTTGTTAGTAATGGAGCGGCCGAAATGGAAATGGAAATGGGGCTGGCAGAAGGCTGAAAAAACGAGCGAAGCGAAGCGAAGGGGCAGGAAACCCGTTTGCGTTGTTGTTTTCAGGGGAAGTGCGTCGCGCCAAAATGAAAAATGAAGTGCACGCACTCTGTGCTCCTTGTTGCAGCCAAGTGTTTGCATTATAATTGCGTTCGAAAAAGCGAGGCAAAAAATCAGGTGGAAAGGGCCGGGAAAAGGGCCAAGAAGGCCAGCTCCCGGTGACATAACAGCCGATCTTCCCGGCTCACTCCCACTCCCCGGGCTCGCCGTGGTCCCCTGCAGCCATCTCCTTCTCCTGCTGCTACAGCCGTCTCTCTCGCACCCTCTCTGCCCCTCCTTGTCTCGCACCGTGCGTTTCGTATTCCGCATTTCGTATTTTGTGGTCGTTTTCATTATAATTGGTTTGAAATTAATTTGCCAATTACACGATCTCACATTTAATTGGCTTTTAAGGGAAGCGAAAGAGGCGAAGGAGCCGAAAGGCCCCAGAAGAGGCCCAGTGCGTACTGCCAGGCCGCTGCTTTTGATTCTCCTCTGGCTGTGCCCTTTTTTGTCCTCCGGGGGCGACGGGGCGCAGGAGCCCCGTGATCATGGAGATGAAGATGGGGCTGGGAATGGGGCTGGGAATGGGAATGGGAATGGGCATGGGGGGATCTTGGGCATCCGATCTGGCCCCTGCCCCACGAACGATGTCGCCTTCGATTTGGGTAAATGAGGCAAGCAGTGCGTGCGACATTCGCTTTATGTGCCGACAGCCGACAAAGAACGATTCCCAATCTCCCCCTGCTGCACGCCCCCTCGCCCCGCCCGTTCTTATCAATTTGCAATATTCATTTTTGCATAATACGCAAGCGGGGCATGCCATTATCCCCCTAATCCCCAGCCCCCGGCCTGCGCCCCTGGCTCGTGTGTCACTGGGGGGCTCCGGGGCAGTCGCGTTAATTGGGTTGAACGTGCCGAAGTGGGAAAACCAGTTCCACGCTCTCTCAGTTGTGGCCAACAATTTTAACTAAAGCCTAAACACTTTTAGTTAAAATGCCAATTAAAATATTCTTTTTTCCCATTCTCTTGCCGCTCCTGGGGCACCGGAGACCCGTACCCGTGATCGATGGTTGCCCGACTCGGGCGAAATAAATGCAGATGTCAATTAGAGGCTCATTAAAAAAACGTCCACACAAAAGCGCAAACATCCAATCCGACCAAACTCGAGCCCTTCTTCGCCTCCTCGGGGAACTTGATTTCCTACATGAGCATCACTTGCACTTTTCTGGGGCTCGGGCTCACCTTTGTTGGCCATCCCCCATCCCCCATCCCCCATCCCCCGTCCCCCGCCCTCCGCCCTCCGCCCGCCCCTAGGATTCCTGCCACTTCGAGGCAGCAGACGAATGCATCACCGAGGCAGAGATCCGAGATCCCAGGGACCCAGCGCAGCCCAGCCCATCCCGTCCCAGTTCGGCTCGGCCCAGCCCGAGGAGCAGTCGGAATCGGAGACTGTCGCATTCCAGGCATAGTGGTGCGCAGGCAGCCAGAAAGCCCCCTAACTGGGGCATACAACCAATGAATATCCATTAGTACTGATTTTACTGCATCCAGAACTATACCTTGCCTGAAAACGTAATAAAGTGTCAGTTATAATATGATATGATATGATTTATATGATGTGATATTGGGAATGTTATACCTAGATCATCTCTTTACCTAAAAACTTTTGATTATTTTAGACTTTGTAATAGAACCTGATTTTTAGATTGTGCTAAAACTGCTTCCTCTATGATTAGAGTTAAAACTACATAACAACATGATCAAAGGCCCTTCACTAAAAGTATGTTATTGATAGGAAACTGAAAATGTACAAATGTTATTACAAGGAACATTTATTTTACAGTCAAAACTTTTGACTATTGTAATATAACTTGAACTTGTGAATATTATTATTATTATATCATCTATTAAATAGATTTAAAACTTCTGACCATTTAAGCTTAATTAAAGTCTGGATCAAAGGACCCTAATTAACTTCCGCTTTTAGGAGGAAACGGAGATTTTTCAAAAGTTAACACAAGAATTGTTAGAAGTTATTTACTCTGACTAATATGTCCGTTGGTTGGTTCATATCATACCCGTTTAGAGGAATTCTCCTCGAAGTTAGTTAGGGAAACGAACCCAGTCCTGGCACCACTTGCCCCACTGTGCCCGGCCCGTCTCCGCCTCTGGCCGCGCTGAGTGAAGGTGATTTAAAAATTTTGTCACATTTTCAGTACAAAGATTTTGGTATTTTTTAATGAGCTCTCGGGGATTCTCGGCTGGATGTGATCGCCAGGGCATGGAGCTCGGAGCCGGCCATGGGCACTTGCGACTTTTTTCGGTGTGCAGCTCCGGCTTTTGTTCTTCTGCGGGCTCCTCGGCATGAAACGCAGCGAATCGAGGCGAGTCGAGTCGAGTCGGTCCAAAAGTGCAAATTTCGCTCCACGATCTGCTCGACGCCGCCGCCGCCGCCGCCGCCTCCGGCTCATTTATATATTTTGTTTTATTTCGACTTGGTTTTGTTGTATTTAAATTGTTAATGTGCTCGGGCTGTCTTTGGGGAATTAGCACGGCTTTGTTCTTGTTATTGCAACTTGTTAAAATTCCGATCGAGGGCCTGGAATGGCCGGGCGGGGCAGGGCGGGGGGCAGGCGGCGAAGGCCAGGATATGATATGTTCCATGTTCATAAATTCAACACGTCGCCGGCGGAGTGGCCTGTGGGGGATTTTCCTGCCCAACTTTGGGATTCCTGCAGGCTGGCAGAGAGTTAATTAGGCACTATTTTAACGATGTGGCACGCAGAGAAATTCACGGTGTCAAGTTCGAGCTGTTGGGGCAGTGGGGGAAGGGCACATGCATTTCTCACAGTGCACCCGGCCTATGCACTTAGCGCTTTTCCCTGCTAATCGCCACGCAGGCGCAGAAAACGCAACCGACAGGCGAATGAAACGAGCGGCCGACGTAATTAATTAGCAAATGAAAAGCGTATGCAACAATAATTATAAGAGTGGAAAGGCAATTATGCAAAAAGTAACAACAAAGCAAGAGAGAGGCGAACGCTGGGGGAAATGCGGGAAAATGGGGGAAAATGGGGAAAACGAGCAGCCGGCCACGCAATGCGGATGCAATTGGCTGTTGTTTCTGCTGTTGCTGTTGCTGTTGCTGTTGCTGCCGTTTGTGCCGCTCGTTTGCGGTTGCTGCCGCTACCGCTGCCGCTGCCACTGCCGCTGCTGCAAGTTGCAACGCATTAAATTAAGTTGCCAAAGCGCAGAAAAATGGAAATTACATGCAACGCAGACACACACACGCTCATTAGAATTAATTGACTTTCCATAATTGAGAAAACAATGCGGTGGCGTTGACGACGACGTCGCCAGTCGACAGTCAGCAGTCAGCAGTCAGCAGTCGACTCTTGACTGCGACGTCGCTGCCCACCTGCCGCTGCACTGGGAGAAAATCAACCCTCCAGCAGCTACATTGACAAAGTGGTCATTCAGTTACGGCAGTAGGCGTGCAACTGGCAAGCTAATTAAGTCAAGTGCATTGGGTAAAAAAGGCCTCTTGAATCCCTTTTCCTAACTCGTATAGATCTTAGTACACTTCTTTCCTACAATCTTAAAACACCAGGATCTTAATAGGCCTGGAAATTACATTTATTGGATGAGAAAAAAGATATACATATAGATATTACTTGGAAAACATTATATTTATATTATTGAATATCATATTCCATTTAAATTATTCTGGCCTCTTCTTGAAATCCCTGTTTTTAACTGGTTTTAGAATCCTAAGAACACAGGATCTTAAAATGCTAGGAAATTACATTTTTACATTTTATATAGCGATATCTGTCAAATTAATTGGAAATAATATTTATTATAATTATATTTTGTAATCCACTTTATTACGATTTGAATGACATTTCTTATAAAACATTACATTCTTATTATCTAATATTTTCTTATTAAATTATTTAGGCCTCTTTTTGAAATCCCTTTTCTTAACTCGTTTTAGACTTGATTTAAACAGAACTTATAATTAATAAGTATTGCAAGACAAATTACAAATTAAATTAATTGAAAATAATACAAATTCATTGATATTTATTTATTATATCCATAGATACTTTTTGTTTTAGATCCGATATATTTCATGTTGAAAAAAGCAAATAAATAATGTGAAATATTTATGACCAAATACACCCTCTGTTTCTTATAAGACATGTTGTGATGTTCCCTATAAATAAATCTGAGCTCCTCCGCTTTCAGTAGGGTATTCAGCCATTCGGTCTGCCCCTCGCCGGCTCTTCCCGTCGTATTTTCCTGATTATTATTAGGCGCATTAAGTGCGCTTAAAATGAAACGAAAATGCAAATAAATTGCATTTAATTTGCCACTCCAAACGGAGCAGGGCGGCGGCGGGAGCGGGCCAACGAGGCGGGGAGCTGTGCTGCCATTTTAATTGGTTTTTTACACGCATTAGCATAACAGCGCGGCAAAGGCAACAGCCCCGTGGAGGGGGCGGGGGCGGGGGCGGGGGCGAAGCCAACATCATCAAAAGATTCTCCCCGAGTGGGTGGGCGGTCCATCGGCGTGCTTGCCTGCGACTCGTTGTTTAATCGCGGCGTCTTGGCCGGGGACTCTTTCTGCGATTTTGATTTAGATTTAGTGAGAATGCTCCTAGCCAAGCGCATAATTCAATTGAAATTCGCTGTACGCAACAGTTGCAAGCGGCGAGAGCAGCCACTAAGGCAACCGCAGTTGGCACAAATCCTAGGGTTTGATTGCGTTAATTAAGCAAAAACTACAATGTGATTAGGGGGCCGGGGGGGCGTGGCAGGCCGGGGTGGCGCAACACGTCAGCGACTGTTTTAATTGGACCATTTCTAGACCACATGGCGGGTGTGCGAGTAGGTATGCAGGGAATCGCAGAGCCAGAACCAGAACCAGAACCAGAAGCCGAGCCATCAAAAAGAACTGTTGGTATTATGTTGCAGGGTACTCGTTATATAAAAGATGTGGCATTAATAAGCCCCAACATACCCTGTTGCGCTAGGAGATCCGACAGTGCAGCTGCTGCACCTTTGACCATAATTAGCTACATTTTAAGCCGCTCTGATTACAGCCGTCCCCGTCCCGCCCCCCTTCGGGCACCCGCCCTGCCCTCGCACGGGCAACAGCTCAGGTCAATTGGCGATTGACGCCTCCCATTCACACTGGAGTATCGCCGATTTGCGATTATGCCGGAGCCGTCGTTGACCCGCCCCTTGCCCCTCCGGTGTGTGTTCGCCTTTGTGGTTGCTGTCGCTTTTTAATTGGCAAGAAATCGAAAATAAATGTAAATGTGCAGGCAGCACATGCAAATTGACATGATTTATATGGAATAAACAAACTATTAAACTGTGTGCACAACTAGCTGGATTTAAATACTAAATTGCCAGCCATCGGAGGGGACGATCGAATCTCTGTTTGAGTTTGATTGCAGCAGTGTCATGTTCTTGTCTCTGCGTTGCAGTTGTTTTTGCGGCTGCCGTTGCGTTCGCACCGGCTGATTCGCTTACATAGCTTTACACTTAGGTTGGCGAGCGACCGGAGCCGCATGGCCGTTTGTAGAGCCGAAAACCAGCGGCGAAGAGTGTTGGAAAATAGCGTGGAATCGCTAAAAACTATAAAAGGTGTTATTATGCTGTAAGGTACTTGGCCCAAAGACATAAAACCGCATTCATTAAGGCTTTGAACGACCTACACCGTGTTTGTGGAGCAGCAAGAGAAGGGATTTTCGTAGCAAAAAGTGTTGGAAAATGTCACGTGCTTTTTTGACAGTGTTGGATAGTAAACCGTAATTCAAACAGCATAAATTTGAAGGGCAAAGGGAATCGTTCCCACCCCACTGTGCCAGTAAGTGCCTCGAAATTTCCTTAGCAAAAAGTGTTGCAAGATGTCACGTGCTTTTTGGCAGTGTTGGCTAGTAAACCGTAATTCAAACAGCATAAATTTAAAGGGCAAAGGGAATCGTTGCCACCCCACTGTGCCAGTAAGTGCCTGGAAATTTCCTTACGAAAAGTGTTGGAAAGTGTCACGTGCTTTTTGGCAGTGTTGGATAGTAAACCGTAATTCAAACCGCATACATTTGAAAGGCAAGCAGTCCTTTTGGGAGACCCAATCTGGAGGCGGTTTTCACATGCCGCCCCACTGTGCCTAGCAAATGCCTCGAAATATGAAAACAAGACTTTCATTAACACCGATCAAACAATGTTCAGCACTGCCCGAGCCCCTCCTGCCCGCCCCCTGCCTCCCCTTTGTTAACACGATAACGATAATGACGATGATGGTGGGTCAGGCTGCCAATTATCGGCGGGGCTGCGGCAGCATCCAGAGACGTGGAGATACATAGGTAGACCAGCTGCCAATTAGCCGTGCTGTGTGCCTTTTGTTTGTTTCTCATCTTTAATTACAACTGCACTAGAAGCTCGACTTGGCTTAAAGCCGATAATTGTTGAATGAGCCGGTGAATGAATGCCGCGCCCGCGGAGCAGGGGCGGCGGCCAGGGAGCGAACAATGCAGCGGAGCGTTTAGTGGCGTCATTAGCATTTATTGCGGCCAATATTTGTGCGTAGGGGAAGTCGTTATCCACCGCCCCTCCCCAGAAGCCCCAGCAGCCCCAGCCGCACGGCTTGAGCTATTAACACTTACTTTCCCGGGGCTCCGCAGAGCCATATATCTCCTCCCCGGGCCGGGTGCAACCTTGCTCGGCACCGCAGATCTTATTTCTTTCTGTATCGCCTAGAAGGAAACCCACACTGGGAAGCGCATTAAGAAGAAAAACAGCGTCGGGAAGGGGCGGCGGGCACTCAATGGAGAGGCGTGTATGTCTAAAAGTAGTCATCATTAAAATTCCTGCAGTGACACAGCAGCGGCGGAAAGAGACGGGGCATGGCGGCGCGAGGGAGACGGGGCGAATCCCCAACTGGGCGGGCAAAAAAGGAGAAGAGGCAGAACACAATGGAGAACGCAGGGGAGGGGGCGATATCGCCATCTGAGCTTGTTTCAATTTTCGTTAATTATGTTATGAAAAAGCCAAACAAAAGAGCGGGACAGGTAGAGGGAAGCGGCGCGAAAGAGAGGGCATCGGTGGGACGGGGGGCCCGGACAGAAGTGCAACTTGCAACTCGCCAGGCAGGCCGAACGCTTAATGAGCAAGGCAACACTGCCTTAGATTTATGGCCGGGCCATGGGCGCCCCTGCCCCCAAAAGGGGGCTGTCTGTGCGAGAGAAATGGCAGGAGGTGGCGCGAAAGAGAGGGGACATGGGCAAAGAGAGAGAGCTGACACCGCGTGGGCGTCTTTCGGCCGCCAGCGGGCTTTGTCTTGGGCCTCTAATTAGCATTGCAAGTGAAATAAATGTGAATGCTCCACCGCGGCACACACCCACTTATCTGCAATTTATGCATGTGGGTAACGAGGCTCCGCCGATCGCGCAGGGCCATATAAAAGAAAGATACTTGGCCCGGCAGGCAGTCCGAAAGCCTCTCTCCCTTCTCCGCTTTTATTGGTGCGCTTTCCTATAGTTAAATTCGAATTATTGCTATTACTTCCGTTCGTTTAACAACGAAAATGCTGTCAGTATTGAAGAAAGTTGTGGCCAATCGTGTGTTGTGTTTTGCTACGTTTTTACCGGGAAACACGAGATCCTTGCTTATATCAGAGGTATAGGGTATCTATGCTTTAGGCATAAGGTTGTACCCACTTTCGTTACGTTTTTAGCCAGAAACAAGGGGTCCTTGCTTATATCAGAGGTATAAGGTATCATTACTGTGATTATGCGATGCCGAATTCACGCTTTCGTTTCGCAATTTCAGCCGATTCATGTGAGAATGAGCGCCATTTCGTGAATTCGGCAACTATATGGTGACAATTGAACTCTGGTAACTCTATATAATCTTTGGAGTTGCCATTTCGATAGAAGTACACGAAAAAGTCTTGCTTTTAACAACTTATTTTTTTAATTAGTTGCTAGGAAATTAATTTACATGTTTTATTTCCCCGATGGATAATGTGTAATACTGGTTTGGACACACTTTTGCTGTTTGTTTCCACGCAAATGGAATAAAACAATCGGTCACACCTTTTTCCATCGGTCCGTCATCTCTGTCAGCTGAGATGGAATAAAAGCCTGGCTTCGGAATTAAATCATGCTTTTAAGAAATTGTGCAATCCATAGCACAATCATAGTATATATCCATATGTCTTGACATAAAGTTGTACTCGCTTTCGTTTCACTTTGACCAAGAAAGCAGAGGTCCCAGGTTATTTTTAAAGATCATCAGTGGACAGTGCAGTATACTACAAGCCTCTGAGCCGAACGATCGGTGATAAGAGACCCCCCAGCTCACAGATCTCCGATCAGGTGTTGGCCTCTGCTTCTTTTTCGCACATCGCGCATACGCCTCGTTGTACCAGCGAATCGCGATCATTTGCGTTATTGCCTGGCACTCTTAATTAGCGGTGTTTGTGCGCGCTGTTTTTGTTTTACGAGCACCGTTTTTAAAATATATTTTAATTAAATTTGATGCAGTCCCAGGCGCTGCCGCGGCGCTGCTGCTGCTGCTGCTGCTGGGCATCGTCGAGTTTAATATATTTTTTAATTAATGCCTTTTTCTTGGCTGCTTTCTTTAGCGCTGCTTGTTTTCATGTGGCTCTCACTCTTCCTCTTTCTTCCCTTTCGCCACCCTTGGAACTCTGTTCACGCGACTGCAACTGCAACTGCAAGAGCAGCAGCGGCAACAACTGCAGCAACAACTGCAACTGCAGCAGCGGAATCGAGTGCATTAATTGTTAATTAATATTATTTGCTGTGCGCCGCTAGTGCCAATGCAATTAAAGCGCAAAGCGGCGCACAATTAAATAAATGATTGAATTGCCTTCGTTATTGTTTACTCAACTGGCATGCAATGTTTGTTTTGTATTTTTTACTGACGCGGTTTCATTTGCATTTCCAGGGGCTCTGATTCCGATTTGCTGCTTTCTTCCCCATCTGTTTAACCTCCGCTGGCCCCCTTTCCCCGGCGCTCGATCCAAATAGAATAACAAACTAATTAGTTGAGATTTCAATTTTCTTGACAATCACGACTTGCCGTTGCTATGTTGTTGTTGCTGTGATTTATTCGACGTTTTGTATTTGCTTTGCATTGGTTTTATAATTAAAATTCCGCTGCCGGCACGCCGCTTCTTCTGCCTCGCAATTGATTTATTAATAAACATTAAAAATTAAAAAGGCGCATAGGCGCATAAAAAGGCACAGTAAAATGTAAATGTGGCCGCTCGACTTGCATAATAACAGCGAGCAACAACAATAGCTTTGATTATTAATTAAAAACAATTTTTCAAATCGTTAAACCCCAAATCAACAGGGGTAGAAAGGGAAGTTCTCGGAGGGCGACGTTCGAACACTCTTTTGAGTGACATTTCACGTTAAAAAACATAATTTTGAATGCAATTCAATTTTAACAAATTCAAATTAAATGAGATTATTGAAACAAAAAATTGAATAAGGAATTGTGCGTTCATTTTGATAGTGTAGCGTGACTGTTCCATCAGTGAAATGTTATTACTTAAAAGAAAAACATTCACCAATTCGCCTCATTTATTTTTGCAAAATTGAATAGTTCCGTGGGACAACTTTGCAGGTAGACTCCCCAAAAGTGAGGGTATGCACCGCACGCCCCGCTCCCCTCGTGGCGGCGCAAATAATTGAGAAACCAATTAAAATGGCAATGCGAGCGATTTGAGGCAATGAACACGATTACGACGGTGATGACGACGACGGCGCGCAAACGCAAAACGCCAAGCAATTAGGCTAGGAAGTTGGCCAACACACACACACATGTGCCAGCAGCATGCCAATTAGCCGGCAGCGAGGCAACTTTGTTTCATTTTTAGAATTTATTTCGGTCAACCGAACTTATTTTTAATTGCACTCAAAGCACGCCTGATCTGCTGTGCTTGCTTTAAAATTAATAAACCCGGCTATTTTTAGGCCGATGTGCGAGCGCGTCCTCGCTGACTTTGAGATAATTGCCAAGAAGATTTTTGTTTTTCTAGCCCTGATTGATCGATTGTGGTCCGAATGGCTGACTGACTGCCTGACTGCCTGACTGCCTGACTGAATGAATGAATGAGCGTGCTCGAGTGCTCGAGTGAGTGGTGGCCGGGTGCCAAGGGTGATGATGAATGTGTCAAAGATGTGTTGGACAAGAGTTAACATAGCGCTAAACATTGCCCCTTGTGTATGAAGAGACCACATTTGCATACAAATCAAGATAAGATAGTAATCACTAATAATGCGTTTACCATTCTCGTTTCCTTCCAGGTAAGTGTCAACACCCACTACTCGTCCCATGGGGTCATGCGTAAGTAAACAAGTTGAGAGGCGCGTGGAAGGGCCCAACTCGGCGCAGTGAGAAGCGCGTAGAAGGGCGCTGAGTGCTTGTGACATTACATGCGCCCCGTTTATGGCGCTCGCAAAGCTCCGCCATAAAAGACAGAAAAGCAAAGCGGCGGAACAATTAGAGGAACAACAAGAGCACATAAAATGTCAGCGGGCATAGTGGCGAGCTCTTAATCAGACCCAAAGCAAATGAAGCAGCTGAAGGTTTGCGCATATTTTAAGGCCAATTAAGCCGCAAATTATGAACGTTTTGTCGCCGCTGCTGCTGCCGCTGGCTTAGTGGAGTCTTAACAGTTCTGCCTGCTCGGTTCGTGGCCGCATTGTTGTTAATGCCACCTGTTCTGGCCAGTCATTACAGTGGGACAAGTCGGCTTTTTCACGACCACCTCCGGATGGAAACAGATGCATTGCGTCAGTCCAACTGCCGAGGAAGTGCTTCGTTAGGGGCAACATAAACAAGAGTTTAGGATCGCTTTTCCGGGGCGTTGGCTGTGATTTGCCACATACTTCGTATGCATGGAGGTCGGGCGGTAATCTGGCATTCCAGCAGCTTTTCCCCCGGGATCCAGCTCTGTCCCGCTCTGGTTTCGTGATTTTTATGGGTTTATTAGATTTCCAGCATGAATAGCAAGTGCGAGTGAGTTTGTTATGCCCATGATAAGCGGAGTGGCTCGCTGCTTTTGTGTGGATTTCACACTGCTTTTGTTTTGTTTTGTTTTCTGTTGTTTTCTGGGCCGCGCTCGGCCTGCTGATAATTTCAATTAAAATTAATTAAATGTATTGACCGAGCCGGCTGCCCGCCCCCGAGCCCCTCCCTTCTCCCCTGGGAAGCGGCAGGCCCATTAAATGCAACACTGACAAAATTAATTGCCACTTTTTCGCATTTGGCAGTGCAACAAACGAAAATGTCAAGCAGACGACGAAGGAAAATGGGAAAGTCTAAACAAACGAAAGAAAAATAGTGGGATCCACGCGGGGGAGGGGGTCTGGGGCGCGGAAGGCGTGGCAGCGGCTGCATTGCAAATTAGCAATTGCCGCTTGTGCTTGTTGTTGTCGCTGCGCCGCTGTCGTCAGCGGAAGTGGCTGCAGATTTGTGGAGGAAATGGCTTGAGAGGGACGCAGTACGGAGAATTGGATTACCCGAAAGGAAAAGCGAAGTAAAAAGAGCGCGGCAAGAAACCCCTCGCAGTCTGTCATCCGTGGACTGACCCACAATCGAGTGGCGATGCAAATTGGGCTGTAAATCCCATGGGTCTGCGAGCCAGAAGAGTGGCCAGTGCGGCCACGGAACGGCTGTCCGGAAGAGAATCCGCTGTATCCCCCACCAGGGGGAACAACATTTCACTTGTGAGCAAAGACGGGCACGAGTTCAAGTCCCCTGCTATACAGCAATCTAAAATGTAATTATTATAAAATTAGAAATGTAATATGGTTAGGTAAGGATCTGAGAAGGAACTTCACTCAAAAAGTTTTAAAAAGAAAATTTTGCAATAAAAAAAAATAATAATTAATAATCAAAGTGAAAATATCCAATTAAATAGGTAATGCGAAAAGAATTTTAATATAGAGAGAATCTAGGAATTAAGTTCAGGGAAATGGTAATAAGAAGTAATAGTATTTTATTTAGATATCATAATTTAGAATATAAGAAAACAATTTAAAACAATATAGTTAAAAAAAACATGGAGTTAGGATCTAGAAAAGTTGCAAATAATGTAGTCAGTCATCTTTAAAAATATACAATCAAATATGGAATTCGAAGAGCACTATAATAGGTTAAGGATCTGGAAAAGTAACTCAGGAAGGGGTCTTCCAAACACAAAGAGTTCTATAGAACTTCAAAGAGAAATGGTTTACTTATTACTGCTGTTTCCATCAGCCGGGGAGTTCTGTTACATTCCAGTTAAGTAATGGCGAACCCACTCCTGGGCTCAAATTCCGGCTGGCACACCGTAAACAACGAATTAAAAGTGACAGTGTGTCAGAACGAGCGAAAGTATTAAATTAGATGGCCCTCCAGCGGAGCACTAGCAGCCCCGCCAGGCGCACTATGTAAATCCCAGCGGCAAATGACTTTACGCCTCACTCGCAAATGTTTCAACATGTGGCGGCCTTGCACGTTGAGTGGCAAGTGGGGCGCGGGGCGCGGGGCAGGCGGCCGAACAGGATGAGGACGAGCAGCAGCACACACATAATATGTCTAAATCATGTTACAAAACAATTTAGCAAACAAACTGTCCAAAACATGACAACTTAAAGCGTCGCCCCAGACAGGAAGGGGCAAGAGTTTGGGTGCCAGCCCGAGTTTGAGCCTGGGCCTGGGCTCGGGGAGGCGGTGGGGCAGCATTGTGTTGCCGCCGCTGTTTGTGCCTTACGTTGATGAGTCGGAGCGTATTGTGAATGACACTCGAGAGCAGGATGGGGCTTCTTTCGGGGGCTAAGGAGAATTCGATGCTGACAAATCGTGTTTGTTAATTTCTAGCCATGTGTGTGACGCCTTAAAAAACGGAGACTCTAATTAAATCAGCTCTCAACCCTTGGCGGGCTCTGAAACTGCGTGGCAGGGGTGGCTCGGCACTTTCACACACCCCTTTCGCTGTCATAAATTCTAAACTCTGAACCGCGTTCTGCTCCGAGTCACCGATCGCCGAGGGTTGCAAGTTGCACGTTGCACGCTGCCGCCGCCCGCTGCCCGCTGCAAGTGTTGCAAGCAGAGACCTGCGATGCCAACTGCAATTACAGAAGGCACAACCCTTTCCCCAGAAGAGCCATAAACAGAAGCGGCGAGCAGCACGCAACGCGACTATATACTACACATATACGCGACTCCGGCGTACATAGCTGCACATGATAATGTCATAAAATTAAATGGCCACACTTGTTGTGGTCGCCGCTTTAATTAGAGTTTTTCCAGGCCCGCTGCGGAGTGGCCAAGGAAGTTTCCTCGGCTCGCAAGGAGTTGTTGGCCGCCGCAGCGGCTGCTATAAATATTATAATTATCAAAAAGTGCAGCCAGCCTGGGTAGCTCCGTCTCCCCGTCTCCCCGGCTCCCAGCACTCCAGTACCTCGCCTTCCTGCGAACGAACGTCGAGGAGCAATCGTAATTGAGTTAATTAACACGCCACAAAACGCGGCAGGCGATGCGAGCGGGGCAAGGGGTGGGGCAAGCAGCAGGCATTTAATTGCCTGTACAAAATAATAACAGCAACGGCAACATGAGCGGCCGCAGCAGAAGAAGCGGCAGCAGCAACATGTTGCCAGCGGCGATGGCTGGCAGCAGGGAGCAGAAGCAGCAGAGGGGGAAAAGCACCGAAAAGGAGCTGTTGCTCTCTTCATAGGCAATCCCCAAAGAAATAGGAAGGAAAAGAAGTAGTTTGCCATATCGTATGATCACCAATAGATCACCACATGCCAAAAAAACGATGGAAAACCCCTCAATAAAGGAAGGGAATTCGAGAAAACAC
Source organism: Drosophila biarmipes (assembly GCF_025231255.1). Lineage (NCBI taxonomy): Eukaryota > Metazoa > Arthropoda > Insecta > Diptera > Drosophilidae > Drosophila > Drosophila biarmipes. The sequence goes on along the minus strand of NC_066611.1, from coordinate 2,957,711 downwards.
AACTAAAACTGATTTCAAATCATTAAGAATTCTTTCTATAATCAAACAACAGTTCGATATCCACGAAGTGGGGACATAAGGGTTCCCAGACCAGCCCAGAACCATGCCACTGATACCCAATCTAACCTCCGGTCCACAGAGCCCAGATCGTATGGCAATTAAAGAGCTCGGAACCATAAAACTGATACCCAATCTGACCTCTGACCCGGCCGACTCCCTACTGCCCATGGAGCGCAGACCAGTTGGCCCTTCAGCGTCTCATTAGCAACCATTAGGCGAAGATCTGCACAAGATACCCACGCTGCCCTGTGGACGGTGACGGGCTGCAGGAATGATGATGACTCCCAGCGTCACAAGGAGAAACAGGCCCGGCACAACGAGCATCGACGGAGATGGAGCTGGAGCTGAAGCTGGAGCTGGAGCTGGAGCTGGAGACGAAGACGACGACATCATTAAAAGTCCAAAAGCAAAACAATTATGGAACTCATTGAAGCCAATTATTAGTAAAAACAGCAGCAACAAGTGGCCGAGCAGCAGGAGGAAAAAACTGAAAGTCCCCTTTAGTCTCGAGCCTCCAGTGGCTGCTCGACGGCTGCAGCTACTGTGTGGTACAGTAGCAAAAACACAACAAAAGACATGTGGCAAAAAGGGCAAACAGTAGCCGGCAACAACAACAAACATTGTTAATGAAGCTGCCAAGGAATGCAGACCGCGGATGACGGGCGGACGGGCGCACGAGGGGCCGGAGACGCCTCAGATCGCGGACGGAGTGGATGGAGTTGGAGATGGAAATGGCGGCCCAGGCGGAGATGAGAACGAGAAGGGGTGCGGGAAGGGGTTCGGAGGGGGCTGCCACTTCACACATAAATGGGAGCAACTTGTTGCCGGTTGTCAGCGGCCCGACCGGCGGGCCAGGCCTTGAACTTCTGTGGCGGCCCTCGCCTAGCAACACGCTGAGTCGCCGAGTGCCGTTGCACGCGGCCGCTTGCAACAATTAAGTTCCATAAACTGCACGTAAAAGGCAACGAAGATGTCGCAGTTGGAGTCGCACTCGCAGTCGCAGTCGCAGTCGGACATATCATGGCCACTCTGCGCGCTGCCAAGCGATGCGATGCCTCCTTAATAATGTCATAAAAATTAGAACGGCGTATTAATTGGCAGCGCAGCGGCAGAGCAGTCGCCGGCTGCACTGGGAACAATTTAGCCAAGGTCCGGGCGTAGTGGTGTCCCAGAACCGCACTATTGCGATCAAAGCATGAGGCTTTGAGCGGGGATTCGATTGAACGCTTTTGCTTCGAACCTTTATTGTTCCTTATTAAAGGTAGTGTACCAAAAAGTTTTGGAAAATTCTGAAAAATATCTTTGGTGACCCCGATCTGTATGAAAGGTTAAATTGAACGTTCAAACACTCGGGACATTTTTAGTATATAATCAAATTAAACGGCTTATGCTGTAATGCGCAATCTAGTTTGATCTTAAGGCATAAATTGAATTACTTGTCTATTACTTGTTGACCCCGTTTTCTCGCTGTGCAGCTCCATTTGCCGCCGACTGCGTGTGGGAGCGCAACATGTTGCTGCTGGCTTTTGGCATTTTTTGTGCCTTTTGTGCGCCTCTCGCGCGGTTCGACTGCAATTTTGCGCAAATAAAATAAATTGGCAGCCAATTAAGCGAACGCTGCTCGCACAGATCAGAACAAAAGCATAAAGGCAGCAAATTAAGCGCGAAGATGGATGCCATGCCGCGGAGGGGCAAGTCAATAGACAGAGGCGGCGGCGGTCGGTGGCAGGGGGGGAGCGGAAGCTGGCAGCAGCGAAAATCCAATTTAATTAACGGAAAGAAGCGGCAGCGGCAGCAGCGGCAACTAATTAAAATCATAGGCAACATGTTGCAGCAACTTCTGGGAGCGTGTATCTAAGAGCTCAAAGCGAACGATTTGAATTTGTATCTTCTCGCATCCGATGTTGAGTCAAGGGATCTTTGCCCGTGGGGACGTCAGAGATACAATTAACTTGATTGGGACTTTCTTGGATATTAACTGATTCCCTAATTGCCTTTTTTGTGTGAGTCACTCGCCAGTCGAACCGCTTGGCATTCATTCATTCGTTCGCTCGGTTAGTTAGTTGGCCAATTACATGACAAAATCTTATATGATCGTGCAAATTGTATTTTTATTGCCAATTATTTATTTGTTTCGCTTGGCTTTTGTGGCTGACTGGCTATTGAAACGCCAAGTGAATGCCGACGTCGGCCAAATGTTATGAGAGCCGCTTTTGTGATAACCGGCGATGCTGCCGCAGATTACAATGATGACGGCGATGGGGGCAGACCACGGAGTGTATATATAGAGGGAATTCTCGGTGGCACGTCGACCGGGTGAACTCCGTTTAGCTCCCAGCTGCGACCGCCGTCCCAGCTCATATTTATTGGCTTTCTGTCCGCCGCCGTAGCGCCTTCGGAGGGGCGGCTACGGCCGATCGCTTCCCATAACATGTCGTGATATTCGATTGTTAACTCCGAGAATCATATTCAATTAATTGTCATTTTGTTGTCGGACCAGCCGTTTTGCTGATTGCCTAACGATCTGCGGCGCTGCCTGGCAATCGCGTTTGTTCATTCATTAATTATCGGCAATCTGTACACTTAACTTGTAGTCGATGCAATTAGAGACGCGATCGTCCGACGAATTTGTTAGACTTTTGACGGATCGCACAAATATGCTCGTGCGGCGTCCGGCGTCCGGTGCACGGGGCCAGGGGTCAGGGGTCAGGGGTCAGCGTAAACGGAGCGCAGCGCTGCCGCTGCGCAGCTGCTGGTGGCATATTTTTCATGCTCAAATAAATAACATTCAAATTTCGATTAAACGTCATTGCAAATAATTGCGAAATTAAATTAACAACGGCGGCGATGGCGGCACATAAAACACACACCGCACACAGCCCAATTCGTGTGCATATGATAATTAAAAACAACAATGAGGCACGAGCAGAAAAAGCGCGCTCGAAAAATGCGGAAAAACACACACGCGAAATTTGAATAAAATCCGCAAAAAAGGAGCAAAATTAAAGGAGAAGGAGCTGCAAAAAACAATAACAGAAAGCCCGGCGTAAACACAGTCGGTTGCACTTGAGTAATTTCATATAAAACATAACCAAGCAGAAAGGATATTAATAAACCGACATAAACCCGCTGTGGCACACAACCAGGCGGATGCAAGTCAGGGGCGTCGCAGGGCATTCCAGGGGGGCCATGGGAGCCCTAAACAGGAGTGCCTATAAAGAAAAATCCGGTAAAAAAATATATATATATTTATATATTAGTGATAAGTCACAATATAGAATTTGATGTTGAAGATCTGGAAACAGTCAACAATTATGATTAATTAGTAGTATGAAGAGTCACTATTTCGTTGGTTAAGTTATAATTCGATTATTATAATCGCAAATAATACTTTTTTGTTGATACATCACAATCTACTGCGATACAACTGTTGTGATATATCACCAATGTTGTGGGTCTTTAAAAGTCCAATGCTATACTACTACACCAATCAATGTTCACTGCTCAAGATCATAAGCAGTAGATTATTGTTTGTGGACCGACTGCATCCCACTCCCCTTCCAAGGACGCTCATGATCGGCCGGGCGGACCAGACCGAAGTGGCTGACATTGGCGGCGTTGTTGTTTCTGCACTGCCATCAAGTAAATCAGTGTCCAATGTGTAAATAATTTCCATTCGAATGAGCAATTGTGCATTTTTAACCCACACACCCGCGGACTCACACACGCCGCACACGCACGTGGAATTTCTGGATGCCGGGTGCTGGATGCTGCGCTTTTCATCCGCAGACATCCGCAGACATCCGCAGACATCGTCAACGTTTAAAATCACATGAAATTTTATTAAAATGAAGTAAATACGGTGTAAACGTGCTGATAAAACGGTTCGTGCTCAGCTGCGTGGAAGGAGGCGGTTGGGGCGGGGACGCGGCGGTGGCCAAGGCGCAGCTGGTACACTGGGCGAAATGGGAAGGATAAAGATGCCAGATGGAAGGTATAACCAGTCATTGTCTAAGGACCGAACATAAAAGTGGGTGTTAAACTTGCAAAACGTATTGAAAAGTTGAGTTTTACAGCCGGATGAGAGAACGGAAATAGGTATTTGTTGAATTAATGCTTTATTATTATGTGGCTTAAGGCCACTATTTAAGATTAAGGTCAAGGCCTTATTGGGCAGGGCTTTAGGCTATTACCAACTCAATACCTGCTATGTTCTGCTCATGATTCATACACCACTGTAGATATACACCTTATTTCTCCTGCCTTATCGCAGATTTCGGCCCAACTGGGCGGCTTTCCCCTGGCAAACACCTTATGCGGGCAGCGCATACGAAAGTCGACCTCCGCTGGGCAGTGGGTGGCAGGTGGGAGGGGGTGGCCTTTGTGAGGGGGCGCGGCACTTCAGAAAATCGCTTATGTAAATATGTCTTCTGCCGGGCATCTCTTCCTGGCCCGCCGGCTGCATTGTTGTGGTCGCTGGACGCTGCTCTGTTATTAATGACATGGCAGAGTGCTGGGAGATGTTGGCCCTAGCCACGTGGAGGTGGCGATGATGGTGATGATGCCCCGGCTGCTGCTCCTGGGCCAGTTGACCGTTGTTTAATGTGTCTGTAATTTTCGATTCGATTCGATTCGATTCGCAAATGTAATTAACTGTAATGCTGTAATGCCACACTGGAGCGGCCCTCTCCTTATCACTGGCCCCCAGCCTTTTCCGCGTTGGTCAAGTGGGAGGGTCTTTATCTGCGTCTTCAAACAAGCAAATTAAATCATCAATTATTATCACCGCACCGGCGCGCTTGTCCGAGTGTTGATCAAACAACAATTGACACAGTTAACCAACAACAAAGCGGCGAGCTTAATAAATATCCATCGCTCTTGCGGTCCGATTGATTGGCTCCGTTTCCCTTTGATTAATTAAAGCATCGTGGAAGAGCAGTGCGGAGAAGTTAATCGAGAGCCGCGGATAGAGTGTGGGTACTCTTAACAAAAGTCACAGGGGAAAAGCAATGGTGATATCGGAGGGGTATGTATTTATCTAAAGAGAACCCATTATTGATTGTATCTTCTGGATTGAAAAGTAAGCAACCTTATACACATTGGGATTGTCGCATAAGTACTCTTAACGCAAACCATATAAGAAGTAAGACCCCATCAGAAGAGGACTGCATTTAATTAGGAACCCCTATAAACCAGATAATGGCAAACAACCTTATTATTAATACTATGTTATCGGATGGAAGAACAGTCTATTTCATACACACCGGGACCGCCGTGGGACATGTGGAATACTTAATAGATCACCAGTCCTCGGGCCACTCTCTACATCTTCATTGGGCCAGCTGCAGCAATCGAGACTGGCATTCTCAAGCCAGCCCCTGCGGCCGAGCGCAAACTGCAAATAAAACAAATAACTCCAACTGAACTTGGCTCGCTGATTTTGCGCTAATTAATGTGTTTTCCACAAAATTAGCAATTTGCGCGCAAATAGAAATTGCAGTGATCGGAATCGGAATCAGACCCGCAGTCTCGGAGCGGATTGGAGCTTGGCTTGGCTGGCGCGGAGAAACGGGTTGTGTTGGTCACCAACTTTGAATGGCAAGCAGCTGCCAAGGGGCGGACAGGGACGTGGAGCTGCAGGGGGCTGGGGAGAGGGGTGGAGGGGCGGAGGGGGGACGGGAGTGCGGCCGGACGCACAATTAATTAAGTTGACGTTGACGTTGGCCGAGCTCTGCAGCTCCGAATGCAACTGAGGCATGTGAGTAGTCACGGACACAGATGCAGATATGCACTGCGAGAAAAGCGCGAAACAATACTAAAATACAATTATTCCAGAAAATATAGTACAGATAATCAGCAAGGTACATTCTAACTCATATCTTAGCACAAACCAGACATGATAGTTGATAGACCTATCGATGGTATGGTATACATTTCGTTTCTATACTTTACTCTTATCTTCGAGTAACTTCCCGGAAATGTAATATCATACAAGAAGCCCAGAGTAGCCCATAAATATACCCCAGCTATAGTTGATCTATTTGTATTTTGCTTCTTTATGTTTTACTTGCCCTTTAATAATTGATAATCTCTACTTAAGAAGTATCGTAAAAGATAGTATGAAGGGCCCACTTCTATAGTTGAATATCTATATTCGCTCTTTTAGGACGAACTTTAAGTTTGGAATAAGAGTAAAAGTCCAGCTCTACTTAAAAGTAAATACATGGAAATATAAAGTCATAGAGTTAGTATGAAGCAGAGTTACCATTAATAGTCCCTAGTTTTGGTTGGTCTTTAGATCTGTGCAGAACTGGCAATATTATATGGATGGGTATTGATATTTTCCTCTTACCAATAACTAAGCTTTGGAACTAGAATAATACTTGGTACTAGCTTGGAAGGGTTCTTGGCGAGCGGTAGCTGTGATAATAAATCCTTGGCAAAGGTAAACCAGTAACAGCAGCCCACTTTCGCCCAGTGCCCAGCCGCAGTCACAGCCCCATTGCAATCGTCTAAGAATCAATGTAATTAGTGGCTGGACTCTGCGGACTCTGCGGACTCTGCGGACGCAGCAGCAGCAGGTGCTGATCGTGAGGAGCTGCCTCGAGGAGCATTTCCTTTTGGTATCATTTATGATTAGGTGGCATGCCGGCAGTTAGCTCAGTCGAACGGAGTCGCAGTCGCAGTCGGAGTCGCAGAGCCAGCGCAGCAGCCATCGTTTAATTACGACCGCCACGCATTTGGCCGACTGCAACTGCAACTGCATCCGTTACCAACATGGCCAAGTTAATTGAACGTAATTGCCAGCCACTTGAGAGACGGCCAGCGAGAGAGCCATCGCGCCGCGTCCCGGCCTGGCCGGCTCCCCGGGCTCGGAGCGGAGTGTTAAAGTCTAATTGAAACTGTCAGATGGGACGCCGGGGCTGGGGTTACGGATCAAGATGGGCGCTGTCAGAGGCTGCGGGCTGCAGGTGTGGGCCGGATGGCGTTCCTAGCGAAGCCCTGGTCAGATGATTGCATTCCAACACCAGACCTTACTGCATGGCTTATGCCGCACTAGGTCCTAGGCTCTTTTTAGTGATATCTTGATAGGAAGCCTATGACATCCCTAATGCTCACAAACCTTTTCCTTTTCAGATCTAAGCCAGATGGTATGGAAAGTCAGTGGGTTGCTGGTCAATGTCCTAGGTTTAATGTAATATAAATATCAAGGAGTCATCTAAGCATATCTGATCCTGATATTGAGCTAATAATATTTCTAAAACTTAGATCGTTACAAGCCCTTTTTTTGTCAGATTCAGTTATACCAGATGGTATGGAAAGGTATTGGAAGGAGTCACCTTGGAATCATATTAGCAGTCCTAACATATGAATGTTTTCTCCAGATGCCCTACGTTTTCCCTTGGTTAAGGATTTGTAGAGGATAATATTAGTGTTTTTTTATATATACCCTCTTTTTGTGGCCGACGTATAGACGAACTAGTGATCCTACATTTTCATTTATAAGTAATATAATGATGGGAAACTTAAAGTTTATTTAATTCTTAGGTCGTTAGAAGCCCTTCTCTTGTTAGATCTAATTCTTCTATAAGGGAACGTATGGAAGAATTTCTTAGTATCTTTCTAACCTATGTTCTAGCCTTAAAAATATAGTATCATTGAGGGGTCCCATATACAAGCTTATCTAATGCGATTGGTCTCTAGATATCTTGCGTTTTCTATACGATAAGACTTTGTAGAGGATTATACCCAAGTGTCGGTGGCTTTTTGAGGCCGATCCTGATGGCGGTGAACCACTTCTGGCGTCCTCACCCGATCGGAAACCCGATCCGCTTCACTTGCCGCTCCTATGCACTCGTATATCTCAGCGGTTTCCCCCTAGCGGATAATCCGCTGGCTCTGGCATCTTTTCCCAGCTCGTCTGCGTTCTCCCCTCGCTTTTGGAGCGCTGTGACCCGATCTGCTCGGCGGATGCTTTCACCTAATTAACGCCGCTTCATGGCAGCAGTTGCAACTGCAACTGCAAACTGCATTTGGCATTGTGAGGCAATTAAGCTCTATTTGAAGTGGACTTTAACGACTGCACCCAGAGTTAAGTTTAGTTTGGCCGAGTGGAATGGCGTGGAGTGGAGTGGAGTGGAGTGCAGTGCGGTGGAGTGCTGTGGAGTGCCGCAGAGTGGAGTTCACTTTGGAGAGCCCCCAGATCGGATCGGATCGGATCGGATATTAGCGCTGTGGGCTTTGCACATGACGTGTGCGTGTCGCCATCCTCCTCGTGGATGCTCCTCGGTCCATAAAAGCGCAATTTGTCGTAATTGTTTAAGCAGAAAGAAATAACAGCGAACGACAACAAAACGACACAAGGCATAAAACAACTTAATAAAAATTCCGCTGCTGTGTCGTACATCGTTGGCATAATAACGTCGGGGCAGGGACGAGGGACTGGCAGGCAGTTGGCGTAGTCGGGTTTGGGCTTAGTTTCGCCACGGAACACTCCGAGAAGGCCCCACCCACCGAAATCGAAGAAAAACACCCAGTAACAAATCAAAATAAAGCGCACAGTGTGTCGCTGACGGGTCGGAGGGTGCGAGCCCGGGATTCCTCGGAATAAATCTCACTTAGCACTTGTGCTCGGGCACTCGGAGGAAGAAAGGCTGCCATCAAATGCTTACAAATAGATTAACAAATAACGGCAACAATAACTACATGTAGTACATCTGCTGGCCACCACCGCCTCCATATGTTGCCACACCACGATAAACAACGAGGCAGCAGCAACAATAACCGTGGCAGGAACAATAATATAACAACAATTGGCGGAGGCACAACAGCAAGTCGCATAAATCAAACAGTAATGCGGGTCGAAGATTGCGGGGGGCGGCAGCGAAATGGGGGTAAATTGTTCCGGGGGCCACTCTGGAGGAGGAACTGGAGATGGAGCTGGAGCCGGAGCTCTGGCTGCGTGTGGCAGCATTTGTTTTCGCATCGAAGAAACAACAATGTGATGGGTCAATCGATGGCACTTGTAAACGGATTCGTAAGTGGTTCCAAATCCGAATGGCCGTCAAAAACTATGGAGTTCCAGGAACAGGCGACAAAAATGTACCCGGTGAAATGGAGAACAATGAGGGAATCTTGTAAAACACACACCATGGTACGCCCACAATAGGCGACTAAGCTAAGTCACACTGAAAGATAAACACCAAGGATCCATATGATACTCGCATGGTGCACTTGCTAAGTACCATAAATCTCTCATTAATAATTCTCTTTAATCAAAAAGGAGAGAAATTAGCGATCTAAACCGAAAACGACTCTGGGAGAGAGCAAGACAGCAATATGATAACTCTCTGTAATCGTAAAAAGAGAGGAAAAAAGCATATCTTCGTATCTAGGTATGATACCAGATACCTATTAAATGTCTTATATGTTATAAACATTGCTTACCTGTTACTGATTTATATCTTATCAAATTCTCTCAAATCAAAAAATTGAGAGAGGAGCAAGAGGAGCCTAAAACGACTCTCGGTGAGAGCGGGACAGCTTTTGTTAACTCTCTGAAATTAAAAGAGAGAAAAGCTTTTTGATACTGAACCTTTTTAAACTGTGGTAATCTAATATATATCAGATACCTACTGTATCTCTAATAAAAACGATGCTTTCCTATTACCTTTTAAGGACTTTACATGTTCTTTAAAATCGAAAAAGAGAGAAAAGAGCGAGAGGCGCCTAAAATGACTCTGGGTAAGAGCTGGACAGCAACATTGGAAACTCTCCGAGAGAGCAAAAAGCGTATCAAAGTGTATCTAGATAGAATTGATACTGAATGTGGGATGTAGTGGGTATCAGATAGTTTTGTACGTTCAATGTTAATATGACTTAGCTACCTTTTTTTTGGTCTGTTTAGAGCTCTACAAAGATACTATACTATCTTAAAAGAGGTTTATTACTATTTTTCAAAAATATCCCGTATGTTATCTTCTTGTCGCCCGCTCAACCTCACTTTTGGAGTGGGCCCAGAGTTCGATTGCTGTCAATGACAGGACCAAGTGTCGCCTGGATGCCTCTTCAATGTCCTTTGCCCACCCACCGCCTCCATCGCAATCGGTGTGTGCATTTGATTTTGATTAGTATTTATGGCTGTTTAAGTACGTTCGAGAGGGAGCCCGCAATTACTCGCAATGGGAATTTAATTGTTGGCGGCCACTTGAGGGCTCCTTTCATACTTCTCCGGGGGCTCCCCCCGTGAAAGTTTTTAGCCAAAAAAGGAGAGCAAAAAGAAGCGGGGGAAACAATATAAACGGCATAAAACATGTCCCAGCCGTGGCAGGACTTTTTGCCTTGTTGCGCAACATGTTTCCATGCTTCCCATCCACCTGGTCTTGGGTCCTGCACTCGGGTTCGTGCCCGGCTTTTGGTGACCATTTCAGCATTTTAACATTTCGCCACCCCATCCACCGGCGGACCTCGTCTTCGTTTGCATTTTTATGGCATAAAAATTAAAAATGAATTTTGATTGTTTTCTTGTTTTTCTTTATATTTTATTTTAATTTTCCCTCTCGTTATTTATACCTGCTTCTGTGCTTTTCTGTTTGTTCCGAGGTCCTGGGCTTTGTTTTAGTTTTCATGTCGCGTACTTGACGTTTTTCATTTCTTTTTCTTTGGCTTTTTGTTTCTGCCTCCGCCTTTGTTGCTGGTAATTTGTTCTTGTTCTGCATAAGTCTGCCTTGGAAGGGGGTGGCAGAGTGGGTGGTGGGGGGCTGGGTGGAAGCCTTGCATGGCCAAAGGACATTCCGAATGTGGAGGCTTGTGGCGGGCCTTTTCATAATCATTTTCGTTAAAGATGTTGTCCTGTTTAAGGGAAAACTACCATTTCTTGGTGAAAAACATGCCTGTTTTCCCGTCTTAGCTTGCAAGTGTCATTATAAAATGATCGGAGGATCCTTTACTTTCCTTTACCCTCTGGCATTTTGCTCGCATAATTTCATTATAAATATTTCCTCTCTCCTGGCTTCGATTTTCCAGCGCTGCGTATGCAAATTAAATTTACATTTATTTTTCGTGACTCGATGCAAATTTGCGCAATGCGAGACAGGTGGTGTGGGTAGTGGGTGGTGGGTGGTGCGGGGCCGGGGGAGGGGCTGTGGGCGTGGTCCTGGCTGTCTCTACCGCTGCGCGCTCAGCACGTTTATTCGCACTTAATTCGCACTTTTTGACACCTTTGTGACCGAACCCTGGGACCCCTGCCACCCAGGATCGCCGGAGTCCGCAAAGTAAATACACAAGCGCCGCCGCTGCGCCCGCTTCACATGTCAGCGGCATAATGTGCATGGCCGCTGCGAGCCGAGAGAATGGCGCGAAAAATTATGCAAAATAAATTAATTACCAATTAAGGGAGGGGCCGATGCAGCACAGCTGTTGTGCGTGGATTTCAGCCCCCGACCTCTGACCCCCGTGATTTCCGCCGCTTTGGGGGTTGCAATCCCGTCGCCGCCGCTGCGTTTGTCACATGAGCCCCGCCACTAATTAGTGTCATTAAAAGCGCTCCACACGAGCGGAGAACCCTTAAGCGGAGGGCCAACCCCTTTCGGCCCAGCGAACACAAAACGTGACACAAAATTGCAGCGGCCAAATAAATAAACCATAAACATAACTGACCGCAGCGAGAAACCAACTTAATTCCAAGAGGATCGTTCTCTGGGGCGGCCGAGTGGAGGGCAGGACGGCCGAAAGGGGTTCTGGCCTGGCCAGTAAGCAAGTAACTTCCGTTAACTTGCGTGCAAACCCGCAATTTCCAGGGGAGGGCGACCCCTGCCTCGTCCCCCGAATCGGGGTTAAAAAGGGTTTAAGTTGCCACTAACTTGGGTCACATGCACATGCATAATTATAGAGCACCTCGTCCGGAACGGAACGAACCCCGCCGCCTTCTCCGCCCTCCTCCGCTTAGCAAACTAAACTGTGAAAACGCCAGAGGGCTTTCACGAGGAGGCCCGGGTATTATGGCACTGACCGGAATACGATGGTACGCCCAGCCTTCCCGAACCACCCACCTGGCCGGTGAAATTTGAATATTGATTGGCTTTAATGAGTGTCGTTGGTCGCGCAATTAGTTCGGCAAAGGGTTTTGTGGGGCCCAGGCAAGCGGAAATGGGGGTGCTCAGGGTGGTTCCGCAGGCGGAGGAATTCCGAACTCTATATCTCATCAGGGCCTGTATTTAATAATATGTTGGCCTTCTTGTCATTCAAGCTCACTTTAAAACAAGACGGGCCCGACTATTAGATAATCGTTAGGAAGTGCGAGAGAGACGGAGATATGCATGCAGCAAACTGGCTGTTTCCGAGATTGCACACTTCATTTGCTTGTAACTTTTAAATCAGTTGTCCGATTTGTTTTTGCTTTCCGAGAAACGTTTACAATTACGTTTCTCATCGAAATGTGATTTATGGACTCAAAACTATTTTATTTCACTGGAGCTGTGTGCGATCTGCTGGTTTCTCTGTGTGTACAGGAGCTCTCTGGCCCGAAAGCCCGGACTTCGTGTCCTTCAGGACATTGGCTAAGCACTGGCGGCCCAGATTTAAAGCCCTCGATCGCGCGCTCTAACTAAACTAATTACATATCAGTCAGTCAGTCAGTGGGTGAGTCAATCAATCAATCAAGCTGCCAGCAGCAGAGAGATCATTTGCCAGGGGCCTATCTCCGCATCGGGCCAAAATTGGATGCAAATTGAAAAGCATTTTGTGGGAATGTAATGCATAAATTAATTGAGCGGGCTCACACAGAGAGAAAAAGCGGGGATCGGGCCGCCCGGCCCAAACTATGAATCCGCAATGAGTGAATGTGGCGGGAAGAGGCGGCGGCCTGATAAAGCATTCATGCAGCCACGCCCACCATTGGTGGCAATGCAGTTGAAAATGAAAATCTAATATGGACGCGGGTTTCCGAGCGGCGTTTAGCATTCGATTGCATTTGTCTAAACTAAATAACAATGCAGTCTGTGCAGGCGGTGGGCGGAGGGCGGAGGGACGTGGTGGCACTGCATGTTGCAGCTGCCAAAATTGAGTTTTGATGCGCTGCATCCTCCATCTCCAAGCCTCCGATCCGACGGTCCTCCAGTCCAGCAGTGCTCCAGTCCAGCAGGCCTGTTGTTGTTTGAAACGTCGCGTTAAATTTACATAAATTGATTTGATTGAATTTTTATGAGTCGGCGGTGCCGTGCAGGGCCAGTGGACCGACCAGCCACCCACTCTGGTGCTCTGCAGCTCTTCAGTGGCCGGCGGGCATCAACTGCTGATGACTTTTCGACCCCTCCGAGGCAGCGGTGTGGGACGCAACCGTCTAATTAAAGTCATTTCCAGCAGCTGCATAACCCCTCACCGCCTGAGCCGTGGTCAAGTCGAGGTCACAGTTGGCGCTACATGGCGCAGGGCTTAATGCGAGCCATTTGGCCGGGTCCGGGTCGTGGCCAACGGACAGCGGACAGCGGACGCGGACGAGGGCAATCAGCGAAAAGAGAGGCGGTCGAAAGCAGAACCAGACACAGCACACATTGTGTCCACCTTCTGCAAGGGGTAGCAAGCGGTGCACAGCGAGAAAAAAGCCGCAATCTCTTAACAAAATCGATTACAATGTAGTTAGAAAAAATCTCGGAAGCATATGAAATTAATTTTTGTTTTTTAATGACAATACGATAATATGTTTTTCATTTCCTGTTGTAAAATGTATCATAATTTCTCATAAAATTATATGGTCTTAACTTGAGTTTAAATTACCATGGGAACTTGAAAACACCCACACAGTTATTCAGCCAAGAATAATGATTTTAACATGTATATACTACCCTAAATCATATTACTCGTAAAGACTTCGTAAGCTATAATGACAATTGAACATTGTGCCTATGGGTTCAGTTTTTCCAGTGTATCGAGTGCAACATGGCCGAGGCATTGCATATTTTAGGGTTTCCCGGGCGCCTGCTGAAATTTGCACATTGCAACAAACTATTTAGCAAGAACAAAGGTTTGGGGGGCGCCAATTTGTCATAAATCTCGTCATTTTAAATCGTCGCTTGGCATTCCGCGAAATTGTGTGGGTAAATGGGCCCTTTGTTTGTATTGATTTGTTGTTGGCCGTTTGCCTTGCTGGTTTCTCTTAACGGCGACATTATCGTAGGAAAACAGCCAGAGATATTAGTTTGGGGTATATAGAGAGATTCGGAGAGGTCCTTTGGACGAAAGGGGTATTAACAACTTTCCTTACGTCAAATTTTTAACAGCTTATAATACATAATGGAAGAGTTACAGAATGGAACTCATTGAGAATCTGATGTGATGGTAGGGAGTGCAGGTTAATCAAAGGAGACAATCGGTAACTTTGTGTTGGGTAGTTGGCAGCGGCCCCTTCAATCAGGCTCGTTGGTCTAGAGGTATGATTCTCGCTTCGGGTGCGAGAGGTCCCGGGTTCAATTCCCGGACGAGCCCAAGTTGGATATTAACTTTTTTTATCTAAAAGATTAAGTGTTTATTAAGGGTAATTGGCATGGCTGACTGTTTAATGTTTTGCAAAGTTTTTCAAAATATTAGCAATTACTTTTTAAATATGAGCATTGGCTGTCGAGGCCAACATTACTTCTAAGCCCAAAAATATGCCTCAAAGTACAAAGTGCCTTGGCGCACTTCTCAACACTCTGCCACAGCCTTTAAAAGCCGTTACTTTGCGCTTAACGATGACACTTTAAGAATCAGATAAATGCATGAAGTACCTTGAATCGGTACATTTATTTGGCAGTCCAAATTATTTGCAAAAGAATATTACTTTGTTGTGAAGTGAAATATGTATGTATTAAACTTATGGAAATTGCTAAATTATTCTAAATATATGATATTTTAAAACTTTTTACCAATTGGGCAAAAATTTATACAATTCATAATTCAGCTTTAATTTAGTTTTGTTTCCATTTTCCAAATTTCCTGATTGTTTTGTACAGTTTAGTTTTGTGGCCAAGAGTAAAAAAACGATATACTTGACGTTTAAAATAAAAGCTCACAGTAGGCCTTTCAAAATGAAAATTACTATTTTACGGTACCGAACAGGTTGTCATATCATTAAATATTTTCTTTTGATAAAAGCACGTTTAATATTGATTCTCTTGATAAGGACCAAACCTGTGCCTTATTTATTTTCATATTTGCTAATTTAAATCTGGCTTAAACATTACAAAGTGTACCTTTCTGGGGAAAAGCCGTTTCGATTCCTTGAAAAGAGTACCAATTTTATCGACTTTCGCTGATTGCTCAGTATTATTCAACACTGGTCTTGAAGGGGCGCTTCGGTCGCTTTTTGCGGGACAAGTTCTTGGAAAATAAAGAAAACCACGAAATGGAGTCGCTCTACAACGCCAGTGTTCAGTACGAGGATGATGAGCGCATCAATTTCTACAACATGGACAAGTTCTTTGTGCCGCATGTGCAGGCCGAGGAGCTGGAGAAGCAGGCCATCCTTCGCCAGCCCGTCTGGCAGGACCGCTACCACTGGGTCCTGTCCCCGATCTCCGACTCCTCGGAGGACATCAGTAGCCCCAATGTACTCAAAATCAATCTTAGATCACCCACTGCAGAAACCCCCGACTAATGCGAATGTCTCCCCCCGTTCTTGCAGATGATGACTATGGACATTACCAAAACCGAACCCGGACTCGTCGGGCTTTCCTCCAACCAGCAGCAGCAGCAGCAGTCCCAGCAGTCCAACACCGGCATGAACAGTGGTGGCCAGAACAACGGGCCCAATCCCAATGGCAACGGCAACGTGGTCAATGTGGTCAACTCCGGCGGAGCCGGTGGCGGCAACAATGGCAACGGCAATGTCCAGAGCATCGCCGCTGCGGCCAACAACAATAACAACAACAACAACAACGGTAGCCAACTGTGCGCAGGATGCGGCAAGCACATCCAGGACCGCTACCTGCTCCGCGCCCTGGACATGCTGTGGCACGAGGACTGCCTCAAGTGCGGCTGCTGCGACTGCCGCCTGGGCGAGGTGGGCTCCACGCTGTACACCAAGGGCAACCTGATGCTCTGCAAGCGGGACTACTTGAGGTGGGTGTACTTAACTTAGCATCTGTCTATATACGGTGATTGAGTTATTTTATGTTTTAAATGGTCCTAGTTCTGGAGACTTTCACCGAATCGTATATGTAAATGAATTTTTGCTTTTTTTAACTTACTCTTAGATATCCCTAATTTTATAACAAAATTCGAGCTAAGTGGTTCATTACAGAACTAAGAATGATTGGTTAAATATTTTTGTTAAATTAACTATCCCATTCTTCCATAGATTGTTTGGCAACACGGGCTACTGCGCAGCCTGCAGCAAGGTGATCCCGGCCTTCGAGATGGTGATGCGCGCCCGCACCAACGTCTACCACCTGGAGTGCTTCGCCTGTCAGCAGTGCAACCACAGGTGAGCATCGAACCGAACTCTTTCCCTGCTCCCCTGCCCTATTGCCATCATCCGATCGTCCATCATGTGGGAGCGACTAATACCCGGGCAGCAAACGCTTTCGCATGCATTTTTATGGGCAATTTGCACTCAGATTCGCATTGGAGGTGGCTGCATAAATCCTTTTTTAATCTTTGGCCCATCGAAGCGGGCCCAAAGTGGCACTTGAAGTTTTATTAACGTGCTGGCAGGCAGCAAATTGCCGTCGTTTACAAGCTAACAGCAAAACAAACGGGGTGGGAAACCCCTTTAGTGTCATACGTTTTCTATGAAAACCGCATAAATTTCGCATTGAACCCAACCCTTTTGGGTGCCATCAAGTCATCGCCCCATCGCCGGGCACACAACAGTTTTCCACGGCCTCAAACATTTTATTGGACTTGGCCAATCCCTGAAATGTCACTCTGGAGAGCTTTAAACTGCAGCCCGGCCGGTGGAGGGGGTCGCGTCTCATTCTTCCCTTTGGTCAGCAATGCCGCCTCGTTTCGTTTGGTTTGGTTTGGTTTCGTTTTCGTTTCGGGTTCTGCATTATTAATGAGGGCGCACATATGCCTCCGTGGCCCCCAGTCCACGCAAACCTCCGGCAGAGTCGTCGATTGTGCAACAAGGGAGCGAACATTAAATATTAAAAATGCCGCCACACGGTGCTGACTGGTAAAAAATATTGAAATAAATGTTAAAACATATTGGCATATTGTGAGAATCGTCCCCGCCCGTTGGGCCGCCGCTCCTTATCCGGAACCCCTGCTTTGGCTGGGCCTTTGTGTTCGCGTTGCTTTAAAAATGGAACAGGAGCGTCGAACCCAGAGGCCTCCTAGGTGGCCTCCTCCTGGCGGAGGCACCGTTATGGCCAACTTTCCTTAACCCATTTGACTTTATGATTGCGCAGTTCAAGTTCCACGATCAATTACACAAGATTGCCGGCTATTACGGGCTGTTATATGGCTTGTAGGTGGACTTTAGGGCTGTTTTGTATGTGTATACTCCTTGAGTTGGCTCAACTATTGTTAAGATTTGAGTTGGGGGTTGTTAGTGACAGATCCACCCGTTTCTGCACTCTTTCCCTCAGCTTTCGATAGAAAAAACAGCACAGATTCCCCCTACTGCTGCTTATGAATTTTTCACGTAAATTAATTCAATTGCCGAAAAAATCCATTGAGGCGTGGCCGCATGGCCAGCGGCTGCTCCTCTCCGTTCTGCCCATTGTTGGTCGGCGGCCATGGCCACATTTAAAATGCGGGCTTTCATTTGGCCAACAAAAAGAGTTTTCGCGTTGAGTCCGGCTCCTGCTCCTGTTGCTGCTGCTGCTGTTTGGGAAATGTTGCAAAATGCATTGCAGTCGCCGTGCGCCGTGCGCCGATTGCCGACTGTGAGGTTTGCATAATTTCCTGTCGTCAGCATCGGACGACGACATCCTTGCTCTCCGATTGGAGTCCAATCCAAGTCAAATCGTTCGTCCTTTTTACATTTTCCCCACGTTTTTTTCTGTGTTTTCCCTTTTTGGTACTTCCTGTTGACAATTTGCTGTTGGTTTCTTCTGCTCGGTGGGGGAGGAGCAGTCGAAATGCCCGGATGTGCGAATCCCGCACAGAGGCACTCACTTATCAACATGTCCGTGTCCATTTCCATCGCCGTCGCCATCGCCATGGCCCTGTCACAGGTGCGCTCAATGCCAGGCCAGCGGCAAAAGAAGCAAAAGTTTCTCTTTGTTGACTCTTTTCAACCGATTTTTGTTGCCTTGTTTTGGTAGATAAACAAAGCGATTTTTTCCCGCTCCGCCCACGCCTTCTGTGCCACCTGCCACGCCCACCCGTCCGTCAATCGATTTGGCCACGCAACCGAAACCAGCGGGCCAACAAAATGTTGACGTAAATCAAAAGCCAAATTTCATATCCGCTGTAAGTCTGCTGTAAGCTGATTTACCCAGACTCCTCCGGAATGGATGCAGTGTTCCCGCCCCCTGGGAATCAAACTTTAAACGTTTCTTTTTTGCGCTCGTTGGAGGTGGAGGCGGCGGAGGAGCAGCAGCCAAGGAGAGAGTATTGCAGCAGGGTGTGCATATTCGGGAAAATACAGATGAAGTTCTGGGACTTGACGGCATATGTTGAAGGGAATAGAGTGCTTCCAGCCCGCCAAGGTGACTAAATTTGTAAGTTCCAAGGTAAAAGTTTATGTGGAGTTCATACTGGTTGAACTGCATCACCTTTTCTAGCCTTGAAGAACATTAACCTATCACAACTTTCTCTTCTTTCCAGTCTCATAAGAATATTGCATACACAAGTGGTACTGCCTCCTTCGCCAGCTCTTCCAAAGGACATCCACTCGTCTGCTTCACGAGGCTCTATTTCGCCCCCCCAGAGCTTGCTATGCTTTTTCAGCTTTTTTGTCGTTTGTAATGCGAGCTCCCCTTCGGATCGCTTCGAGTGTGTCTGTTTGCTGTTTGCCGGAGTGGGCGTGGCGCCGCCTCTGCCATCCGTACAGGTGCTAACATAAATATTTTGACAAAGGGCTCCATGCCCGGAGAGCTGGAGAGCTGGGTGGCCGGAGCCAACCTTGTTTGCAGTTGCCTGAATGCACTCTCGACTCCCCATGCCCCAGTCCTGGCAAAACGAAGCCACCTCGGGGCTCCTGCCACACCAACTGTTGCTGACAGCGGAGCGACATTGCCAAGCGCTTATCTGACTTCCTTGTCCTGGCTTTGCTCTCGTCCTGTCTGCCACTCTGAGTAGCTGTCCTTCGTCTTTGGGTCGTTTTGCTTTTGTTTTTGGACGTTCCCCGGGTCCTGGGTTCCTGGCAGTTACAGTCGCTTTAACCGCTGTCAATTGTCATCGCTCATCGTCGTTGTCTTTGTGCATTTCCCCCGCCTGCTTGGGCTGCCTAAGCGTGTGGAAAAATCGTTTCCACTTCCTCTCCGACTTGTCATTCCGTACTAACCACTGCCGTTTTCCGCTCTGCTTTTCTTTTGCCAGATTCTGCGTGGGCGACCGCTTTTACCTGTGCGAGAACAAGATACTCTGCGAGTACGACTACGAGGAGCGCATGGTCTTCGCCTCGATGGCCAATCATCCGATGCTGAAGCGCCATGTGTCCTCCCTGGGCCAAGGATCTCCGACCGGAGCGCCCGGGGCGCAGAACACCGCCGGCGGACTGCTGGGCGGCGGACCCGGCGGCGGCAATGTGAACGGCGTGGGCGTGGGCATGGTCAACGGACCGCGCACTCCTGGCGATCACAACAATAACAACAATGGCCCCCAAACGCCAACCGGCGGCGGCTCCCCGTTTGCCGCAGCCGCTGCCGCCGCCGCCGCCGCTGCCCACATGAAGAATCAACTGGGAGCGTCCAGCTAAAATAAAGCCCTGGGCATGGGCGCCACTGGGGCTGTTCTTGCGGGATCTGCGGGAGTTGGAGCTGGAGCGACGAGTCAGCAATTCTACTCGGGCTTCGGACTGCAGCACCAGCACCAGCAGCACCAACAACAGCAGCAACAGCAGCAGCAGCTCATGGGACTGGGCCTGGGAATGGGCGGCGGTGGAGGAGCAGGATCCGCCGGCGGAGCAGGAGGCGGAGGCGTTGGCAGCATCGGAAGCGGGTGCAAGCGCTACCAAAGAAAGTTCTACAACCGCAACTGAGGGAGTCGACGGGGGAGGAAACGCTAGGGGAAAGGATACAGAAATCCAGAATCGATATTCAAATCTTCGTTTGCTTTGACTGAGTTCAAGTTTTATAGTTTTAAAGGCTTATCGTTTAGTTAGCCTACACAAAAGTACTTGCTGAATTTGCAGACATTTTTGGATCCTATCATTTAAGAGACAATATGTTTACTTAGTTCTATTCGAGATAACGCCCTTGTTCGTGGGCAGGGTTTTTTTGTTTCCACTGAAACCTGTACATATTTTCCTTGTAAACTGTTGACTTTTTAGCGCGATCCTTTTTTTTTTACAAACACAACCTTATAGATATATTCGTATTTATCTATGTATATGCATAAATAATTTTATTTTCACGCTCGAAGCGTGCGGTGCCAAAACAAATTCAAAGCAGTGCCAAAAAGTTTAAAAATAAACGAAGGATGAAATGAAGAAAGTGAGGATAAGTTCAGGCGGCTGGAGGATAATCGGATATGGGGACTTGTGGAGTCGAGAGAGTTAAACATCCCCACCGATCATTATTCGATTCGCCATAAGTCCCCGGAGTCCGGAGGAGCCGCAGGAGAGGAGGAGAGGAGGGGAGGGCAATTGGCAAAGTGAACTTTGATGTGTAAATATTGAAACATTCTGCACACGACTTAAGCACACATGATTTTTGTTCTGATTCCATTTTAAGTCTGTTGGAGCAACGTTGTTGATTATTATTTAAGTTTAGTTTAGTGCGAGGCTAAAGAATGTTCTTTCCACGGCGAACGTTGTATAGAAGTAGCTGGGCGGACGCTGATCCACGACGGCCCAGCGTTAGATGTAAAGAGCCTAAGCTAGGTCGGTGTAAAGTTAAGAAT
The DNA here is from genome assembly GCF_025231255.1 of Drosophila biarmipes. Lineage (NCBI taxonomy): Eukaryota > Metazoa > Arthropoda > Insecta > Diptera > Drosophilidae > Drosophila > Drosophila biarmipes. The sequence continues at coordinate 2,936,660 of NC_066611.1, read as the reverse complement.
CTGCGTGTGTATCTATAACCAAGCGAACTAGTTACAATATGGGTGTATTTATTAATCCTTTTTTTTGCAATCTAATGTAACACTAATCAATATGCGTAATTAGCGTTCGATCGGAGCTAGCAAATATACTAAGTACGGGAGAAACCAAAGTGTGTGTATAAGCATCAGTCTATCTACGAGCGATAAACAATACTACCTATCTATCGAATTACCGAAACTATGTTAATATCGTAATAATCTATAACCAGACCTAAGTAAGAGCGATTACCCAATATTTTTTTTGTATCGTATTGTTAGAGAGCAGGCATAAAGTTAAATCAAAAATATCTAAAGTGTAAGATAAACCCGCTTAGACTTACATTTACGTGCATACACATAAATACACGCCCCATACTCCATGTGTTTTGGACAGCAACCAGTAATAAACGCCAGAACAAATGCAAATGCAAATAAAGAAATCAAAACTAAAGAGAAGAGAGAGTAAATCGTAAAAAATAAAACAAAGCAACGGCAAAACAAAAGGAAACAATAAATGTAATTAACAAACATTTGAAAAAATTAACCCGCAGTTGTTGGCCTTCATTTCATCGACGGGCGGGGGATTCACATGGCACTGGGGGTGTATCCTGGTACGGGGCAGGGTGTGGGGCATGGCCCCCGTCTGCCGACTGCAGTTTGTCGCTTGACATTTGTTGACTCTTTCGCTTTGACGGCCATTAATCACGGCATTGTTGTTGCCAATTTCAAATCCACAGCCCAGACAGCCAATCCGCACCAGAACGGAATGGAAGGCTGATAAATGATGCCTCATATTTTGAGCCCCGGCCCCGCACCGCTCCGCAATTGAAATAATAAAACCGAAACCGAGAGCTGAACCAAGCCATCGAGCCATCGAGCCATTGAGCCATCTAGCCATCCACCCAGCGAGCCACCCCCTGAGCCATTGATTAATGAAACTTTAAAAGGGAGCACGCGTCTTTTGTCTGCGACGACCGCAAAACTTTGCCATGGAGATAGCGCATCTTTTCAATATACGATGCAAAAGTTGGTCGTCTTGATGCGGATTGGGATTGGGATCCGAGATCCGGGATCCAAGGAGCCAGGACGACCACGACGCCGCCGCCGCCACCGCCGCAGGCCATAACAATAAAAGTCATTTATAGATTTCGATTTCGGGCACATGTGAGGCCTGGGGATGGGGTCCGGGTGCCCCGCCCGCCCCTGGGGGCTCCACGGTGCCCAGTATATGTGTTGCTTGGGCACTGCATAGTTTCGGGCTGCTTATCAGCACTTTTGTTCGCAGGACCAGCACCCGGGGTGGGTTTCCTTTGTCTTTGGCCGGGTCCTCGGCTGGTGTCATAATCGGTATCAGTGCTTATGAAAATGTCCTTTGTCTTGTCCCAAAATGCTTATCAGCACGGCCTGCCCATTTCCTTGTCGTCGCCATAAGAATCCATAAAAATAATGTTTCAATCCGGCATGGTCTTCTCTCGGCTCCTCGGAGGGGGTGGGGCACAGTGCCCTTGTCAATCACTCGGGGTGAGAGGAAGGCGGCCAAAACATTATGATAAGCCCAGGGCAATCGCTGGCATTGCGGAATGACGGCTGGCATTTAAATTCGCCTGGCAGAGCCACCACCGCTCATCGGATGATTAATTAAACGAGTTTGCGCCAAACTCTTTTCATGTTTTAATTACGCAAATACTCGGCATAATTCGCCCGAGAGATGCTATGGCGACAAGTGAGGAGCGAAAAATATGCATAAGAAACAATTTGTCTAAGCTCCCCGAGTCCCCGGACCCCAGTCCCCCATTGTAATGCGACAGCTCTCGACGCCAACCTTGTGTCAACTTCAAAGTGGAAATTCCGGAATCCACCTTGTTTGCATATTCCCCTCCTGATCCAGTTTCCGATTATGTTCTGCTCAACTCCCCCCCCTCGCATATCTTCCAGGGCTCGGATTGCTTTGTGCAAATTAGTTCGGCGGCATGACCGATTCACTCAAGGACTCGCCCCGAAGAAGGGCAGGGGCATCTTAGGGAGTCCAAATAGTTTAAGGCACTGTCATTGGACCTTGGAGGCCTTAGTTTGGTTTTTGTAAGAGGAGGTTCACTGTGGACCAAAATTCTGTACCAAAATCGTTTAATTACAAGCAACATGCAGTAAAATCATAAATGTTAGAGGACGATCATCTGGCATAAGACCCAAAATTGGGAACTCAATCTGAAACTTTAAAGAAGTCGCTTTAACTCACTCTTCATACCGTAACTTTGGACTGGTAGGATATACTATATTTTCTTTAAAAATATATACAACCTATTTGGCTAAGTGTATATTAAATGACTATTCTTCATCAGCTACAGAGTTGAAACACTTTTGACAATAAGTTTGTCTTGTAATATAGTCAAAATATTTTTCAAAGTACCCAGTTGTCAGCTACTAAAATTAAAACACATTTTATTGCTAATTCAAAGAAATTAAATTAAAAAAAGTAGCTTAAATAACAACCACAAAAGCACACTTTGTTTTTAGTAAAAAAATTGTATTCACAGAAAATTTGTTTGTACTCCTTAGTATTCTTTCCAACCCAGAAATGTGTTGCCATATTTTAAAATCCTGCCTACATATTTTTTTATTATTTTATTCTAGCAAACAAAACATATTTTGCAGAATAGTCTTCCATATTTTTACCTTGTGAATTTTGGTCGTTTGTTAGTTTTAGACCCACTTTTGAAAAGTGGTGCTATTATTGTTTCGTTAAGTTTTATCAGCTTTAATAACAAATTTAAAGGCTAAAAAAAAGAACATTCAATTCAAATTTATTTATTTAAATATGTGGGTAGCCTGACTTTTTAAACATTACTCGTGCAGGCTTTGCTAATATTTATTTAATTATTGTACACTGTCGCCAAAAGTGTAAAACTTAAGGTACAAGGAGGAATCGGACATAGTTGCTAAGCCTTTCGGCCGGAAAAAAATAATAATAGGTTGTGCTTTTATTTTTTTCACAGCTGTACGTAAGCATAAATAATTTTTGTTTATTTTTGTGTTGTGGGATCACAGAGTTTAGCTTTTGAAAACTTCTTACCATTGCTGTTGCACTTAAGGTATATATTATATATAAAAAAAATAATACATATCTATATTAGTAGTATTTATACCGAAGGTCGCTATGACTTCATCAAAGGTGTCATAACCTTTGGTCCTAATGCCTAATGATTTGAGTGCTCAACCCCGAGGATGTGGCTTCTATAAATTAATAAATTATTTAAAATTAAAAAACAGTAAAAATTGTTGGGACAATGAAACAATTTTGGATAGATTACTACTAGGGATGTGTTATTTTATGTGTGAGGCTGTGGCCACATTACATCTAAATTACTTGTATTGGTTACGTTCAAAAGGAATCACTAATTTTAAAAATGTTTTAATATCTATATGCCTGAATTCCTGACTGCCTGGGCCTATTTAAAAAAGTCATAACAACGTATAAACTTTTCGTTATAAATTCATAAAATGTTGTCGACTTCATTTCCTACTACGATTCAAGAACAATGCTTTATAAAGCTATATTGCTGTAGTCCCCCAAGCATCTTTGAGATGCAGGTAATGGATGTGCCGGTCTCACAAGTGCACTTGGGGAATGGCGCAAACTGAGATTGGAAAGGTGATGGGATAGTTTTCGCATTCCTCATTACAGTTGACAATGCACTCGGGGCATGCCATAAATATGTCCCCGTCCCCCGTCCTCCAGTGCGTGCCCGGGGCCAATCAAGAGACGGCAGGGCCCCCGCTCCAGTGACCACCACCCCGAGCGCCCGCCAGCGAGATGTCCTGACCCACATGTCAAGTGGCGGTTGCCCCCGTGGCAGGGGAGTGGGTGGAGTGGGCGAGGGAGTGGCCAAGTGCCAAGTCAGCGCCGTCGTCGTGTCCTTCGTCTTGAGGAGAGCCACGGAGCGGAGACAGTGCGGAGCGAGCGAGAGAGATGCGTGCGAAAGGGCAACGCCCACTTTCTGAGGCCCCACCACCCCACCAGTCCACCAGCCCTCCAACCCAAGCCACCCATCCACCCCAACCACCACCAGGGGCGAGGGCGCCAAGAAAAAAGCCCTGTTAGCCGCTTACAGAGCTCTGTTAAGCGGCAGGAGGCGTCGCCTGCTGAACAGGGCTCTCGGCGTGTCCTTTCTGGCTGCGCTTTCCCTTCGCCTCGCTTTTTCGTGGCACAGCCGAGTTCGCTATCTGATGCAGACAAACTACTGCTGCACTGGCCAGGAGGCGGGGTGGTCTGCTGCTCCTCGCAGCTACCCCGGTGCAGCTATTCGTCTTGCTCACTGTCACCCCGAACCCCATGTCCTCGTCCATTCGGTGCCCGGTCTGCGTCTACCCCTCGCAGTATTTGTAACGTGTGGCTGTGTTCATGATTTAATTAAAAACTTTGCTTGCATGCAGCAAAATGCACATTCGTCGGCAAAAGGGCATCGACGAGGCCGCCAAGGGTCGGAATCGGATTGTTTAATGGTGAGTTGCAGAGCCCAAATTAGCCAGCTCCAGAGGAACTGTAGCTATTTGCCGCACGGCCTAAAAGTATGCAGCGAATGCCGAACAACTTGCAGTAAATGCTTAATGGTTTAATCGCATCTTTTGCACTGCCCTCTATTTGCTTGACTTAAGGAGTAGTATAAACATATCGTTAGTCGACTGTTAACTTTCCAACGAATCTATGGAGGAATCGAATTATTTTTTTCACTTTCTTTTTTTACCCTGTTCATTTAAAAAAAGTGACAAAAAGTTGTATTGCCGATCGGTTTTTACCTTAATTACGGGCTAATCGAAGATAGGCAAAATAATACAAATATTCCCGAATTTCATATTCAATTTAAATATTGTTTGGTATATTTTCATCCATTGCCGATTTTATTTCCATTAAGTATGAACATTCTTTAAAATGAAAATATTTAACAATTATAATATACTAGTGACGTAAAATATTTAGGGTAGATATGAGTAACATAAAAACTAATATTTTCTACCTTGATGTAAATATTTCCAACTGAAATCACGCAGTTTATTACGTTTCGCATTGAATCTTATTCTTATTAATTTAAATCAAATATTGAATACGTATTTTGAATTCAATATGCATATACACTGGTCGGCATAAGTATTTTGACGAAACCGAAGTTAAATATACTCTAATATACTAATTTGAAATTACTTCTTTTAATAATGGCATCAATAAAGAGGGAATTTTTATGCTTTTCAAGTGATACAATACTTTTCTTAACCCTTTTCTTATTTATTGAAAAGGGCGAATTTATATAAAAATCTTCTTATTTAATTTTTTGATGCAAAAAGTTTCTAATGAACCCACAAAAATAATTTTAGAAAAATCAGTTGGCTTATGTTTCTTTTACGATTTTTTTTTAAATTTCAATGTCGAAACAAATTTGTATGATAAAAATAAAAATTGGCCTAAAATGTGTGTTTCTAAGCATTTTTAAAAGATCAGTTACAAGACGAGGGAAAAAGTTTAAAAACTAGATTATGACACAAATTCGTCCTTTTGAAAAGGTACTTAGTTGGTAGAAAATTATTCAATCATTCAAACGGCATTTAAATTAGCTTTCCATTGATGTCAAAACTAACAAGAAGAACATGAGTTCAAATTATGAGTAAATTAAACTTTTACTTACTAACTTATGCCGGCCAGTGACTGAATAGTTAGCTGCGATGTAAGCTTTTGACTTACTTATACTACCCTTTATAGAAATGATTGGTTTTCAGCATATTTAACTATTAAGCAAAAATTTAACTATCGAAAAAGTATAAATAATTTATTCTTGACATATACTCATGTACAGCGAAACATACAATTCAGTCGTTATTTCAAGTAGGAATTGTAGGTTAATGATGAAAATATAGCCGCTAAATTACTCATGAAGCTCAACACTTAATTTGGTTTAGAAGGCGGGAATATAATTAAAAATAAATACGACGAAACTAAGAAAATATTGTTCTTTGTTTACATTATTAATATCGAATTCATTATAAATTTAATTTGTTTTAACGTGGTAGTATTGAGCCTTTTCATTACAAATATTTATTATATACAAATATTTATTATATTACAAACTTAAATGGGTACTGTAACCAGGAAGTAATATAATATTTGTAATTTTAATTTGTTTAGTGTTTGTTTTGTTCCTTCCTTCTCAAACTCTAGAAAACTTCTTACAGGGATTCCCCACCAGACCAATGCCCCACGCAGCCCACATAACTGCCTAGTTAATGATCTCCAAATGATGAATATGTGCAGGCCCGAGTCCCGGGATTATCCGGCAGTGTGTTTGGGATCTTAATTGCCAGCTGGCTGCTCACTCAATTCTCGATTCCCGTTCCCGTTCCGGCTGCCGGGGGTCGGGGGTCGGGGATAGTTGTAGTTGTCGGGCAGGACTAAGTCCTGCCGTGACTTCGCCTCCGGATGGCGTTCCACTCCGGGGAAGTGGGACCGGGTGGTTGGCAAGCCAGGCAATTTGTATGCAGGCGCCATAAATTAGTTAGGCCCAGGGATACACAGACAAGGCCAGACGCTTCACGTGCGCCACTCATTTGTCTCGCGTCAGAGCAGGTCCACTCCTCCGCCCCAGCCCCAGCCCCAGCTCCGGCTCCAAATCCTCCTCCGCCCGCCTGCCCCGCCCCCTTCGCCTTGTGCGGGCGCAGGAAACTTTTTAATCTCCCACGATTATTCTCGCATTTGCCATTTGTTTACACAAACACATGGAGGGGGCGGGGGCAGGAGCAGGAGCAGGAGCAGGAGCCGGTGGCGGGGTGCCCGTGTCTATGTTTGAGCTTATCAAATAATGGCAACATTTGCTGCGATTCCCCAAGCCACCCCACTCCCGTCCGCCCCACGCTCTAATCGCGGTTAATCTCGAAACAAACGTTTGCCAATTTATTTTCCACTTTAGCCGGCAACTTTCTTCGGGGCCCGCCAGCCCGCCAGCCCACCACCCACTTCCAGGCCGAACTAATGACTTAATTTATCTGCCACAGGGCTTTCAGCGGGCGCCAAATTAAGTTGATTGTTTCTGTTTGCCCGAGAAGCGTTCGCCGAACGCCAAATGAACTCGGACCCGGCCCGCATTTGCTCTCCGGGGGCGGGCGTTGGCCGGCTCCGGGCTCGATTGGACTCCCTTCCTCGGAGGGCAGGGAGTGACAGCTTCGTCAGGGCACTGCGAGTATAGCCGGCCCCGGGAGCAGCCTTTCTCCGAGCCAACTTTCTCCGGGGTGGCTTAATCGCTTTGCAATCTGTCGATGATTGCGTATAAATGTTATATCCAATTATGCTCCGTTGTTCCAGCTTTCGCCCCGCCCCCCATTTCTTTTGTTTTGCCCATAAACATGACAGATATTGGGAAATCTATCATTGTCATTATGCTTCGATTGTTGGTTAGCCTGGCCATGGGAGTGGGCATGGGCATGGGCATGGCCATGGACCGGGACGTGTCATTAGCATGGGGCAATTTGTTAAGCTCCTGCGCCTCCTGCCACGCCCCGAGCAGCGAGCTGTCGCTGCCACATGAAACATGCCGCTGATTGTTGTAATTAATCGAATTAACAGCAGGCCAGTGCCCAGCCTCCGCCCCCAGCCCGGGATGCATTGTCCGGCGGTGCAGACCCTTCCCCGCCAGCTCCTGGGCTTTGTCTCGGCATGCTCGCTTTGAATGCGTAAGCGACGCCTGCATGTGACAGTGATTAGACGGAGTCCTTGCCACCCGTCCCTGCGCCTCGTCCTGGCAGGCAATGAACCGTTATGTATAATCAGGAGCACACACACCCCGCCCCCGGAAAGGACTCAACCCTAACCGCAACAATACGCAAGACTCACATCCTTTGATTCGCCTTTCCTGCGGGGGAGCGGGCGCCACGTATATACGGACGCGTAGTTCCCTGCGGAGGGTATCTCGAGTTCGAAGTCCTGTCGCCGCTTGTCTTATCTCTAGGCTTGTTTGCTGGCCATTGGCTACTTTGGCGGACGGGAGCAGGAGGAGAGCCCTTTGAACTAGCTCCTGCAACTGATGTGGGTAGACCCTGTGGAAAGGGCACCGCATCCCCGCCTGCTAATTAGTGGCCTCCAACTACTTACGCGCCTGCCACGAAGGACCGTATAGAATGCATAGTGAGCCCAGCCATCGTCCTACCATATCTGTCAGCTAGCCGAAGGTATGTATGAGTAATCCCAAGCTAGTTCACATTTATATTTGTAAGAAGCAGAATACCTACATCTAAAAAAACCATGGTCATTTCTGGTCAAGCTTTAAATTAAATTCGCTTACATTCCAGTGGGTTATCGTAATGATGTATTGATGTATTTTTATTCTTTCTATCTTGACGTTGTTGGTTTCTTAGTTAATACAGAGAGAATCGCTTTAAGACGAAGAATCCAATCGAAGGATTTTTAGGGCGGAATAGGTCACTCGTGCGAACGTCTTCGGATAGATGATTAAGTGCGGCCTTTAGAGTGTATGGCGGTGGTTTGTGTGACTTGCGTTTGTGTTGAAGTATTCCTAATCCCGTTGAGGTGAACTCTTCGCCACGTCCTCCTCTGTGCTGACCTCGTCTTCGCCCACGTCCACCTTCGCCTTTTTTTCCGGCAAGGAGACGCCATCATAGGCCTCGGCGGCCCAATCGTCCATCTTCCGCTTCAAGGCCTCGGCGTCGGGAGCATCCGTCGAGTCCCCGTTGGCCTCCTTGGCGGCATTATCAGCACCTTCGACGCTCTCCTCCTTGGCCTCCTCGGCGGCGGACTTCTCCTTCTGGTCTTCATCCGCGTACACCTCCTTCTGATCATCGGCGGCGGGAGCACCGTCCTCGGAGGTCAGCTTCTTACAATCGAAGGCTTCGGCCGGTGCTCCGTTCTCCTCGGTGGCAACTACGTCGTTCTCCACAGCATCGACTTCCTGTGATGGAACCTTCTCGACGGGGATCTCCTTCTCTTCAGCAGATACATTAGCCATTTTTATTGTTTGCGTTTTATTTTCCAAAAGCCTTGCGAGAAATACAAATTTTACACGTAGGTCTGGCTGATAGTTGACTGATTTTATGATTTGATTTTATGAATTTGTGCCAACTCACGCTGCCTCTTTCAAGTTTTCTAGCAAAGGCGCTGCAGTGCTTGTGATTTTGCCGTTTAAGTGAGAACGTCCACACTAAAGAAGAAAAACGTGCTGCTTCGCTTCGACCACGCTTTTTCAGGGATATCGAAATTAAATTATCGGAAAACACTATCTAGGGATGGGAAGTGAGATGGTAATAGTGCGCTTTGACTACTAGCATCTTTGTCGAGTATTCAAAAGTCATTAATGGTTTGGGTATAATAAATGTACTCATTACAATGAACTTAGATCTCCCTTATCTTAAATTTTTAAAACAAAAATCCTTTTAACGAGGTGCTTTTAACGTACAAAAGTCTTGATATCAAATTTGGTGACAAAAAATACTTGGAAATTGTTCAAAATAAAGACATTTTCAAAACTGTTTTGATGCAGGCATATCAAAATATTGTCTCAAAGTAAGAATCAGAATAGTTTTATGTTAAAGGTGCGATCGTAACGTAACAGGTGTTGGAATCAACTGTCGTGGCGGATTTTCAATTACCAATTTCGCGGCCTTAAATAGTGGTTTCTTCGCACACCCAGAGATTTGCTTTTAAATCAAACTCTTATGTACGAATTTTTAAATGTTAATATATTTTCATTTTCTTTCTCTTGTTGTGGTTGGTTCCTTAGTAAATACAGAGATAATCGCTAAAGACTAAGCTTCCATTTGAAGGGTTTTTAATGTGAATTGGTCATGCGAACGTCGTTGGATAGATGGCTCACTGCGGCTGTAGACTGCAGAACAGTGGTTTGTGTGACTTGCGTGTGTGTTAGTATTCTAAAACCCATGGAGGCGAACTCTTCGGTAGATCATCCTCTGTGCTGACCTCGTCCTCGTCCACGTCCACCTTTTCCCGTTTTTGCGGGGTGGAGGCCTCGGCCTCGGCTACGGCAGCAGACTCGTCCGCCTTTCGCTTCAAGGCCTCGGCGACGTCAACAGCTGCTGGTGCTGCTTCGATGCTCTCCTTCTTGGCCTCCCCCTTCTGGTCGTCGTCCGCGAACACCTCCTTCTGATCCTCAGTGGCGGGAGCAGCGTTTTCGGAGGTCAGCTTCTTACAAACGACGTCCTCGGCCGGTGCCCCTTTCTCCTCGGCGGCAGACTCGTCCATCTTCCGCTTCAAGGCCTCGGCGTCGGGAGCATCCGTTGAGTCCCCGTTAGCCTCCTCGGCGGCGTTAGGAGCACCTGGAGCTACTTCGACGCTCTCCTCCTTGGCCTCCTCGGCGGCGGACTTCTCCTTCTGGTCTTCATCCGCGTACACCTCCTTCTGATCATCGGCGGCGGGAGCACCGTCCTCGGAGGTCAGCTTTTTACAATCGAAGGCTTCGGCCGGTGCTCCGTTCTCCTCGGTGGCAACTACGTCGTTCTCCAGAGCACCGACTTCCTGTGATGGAAACTTCTCGACGGTGGTCTCCTTCTCTTCAGCAGATACATTAGCCATTTTTATTGTTTGCGTTTTATTTCCCAAAAGCCTTGCGAGAAATACAAATTTTACACGTAGGTCTGGCTGATAGTTGACTGATTTTATGATTTGATTTTATGAATTTGTGCCAACTCACGCTGCCTCTTTCAAGTTTTCTAGCAAAGGCGCTGCAGTGCTTGTGATTTTGCCGTTTAAGTGAGAACGTCCACACTAAAGAAGAAAAACGTGCTGCTTCGCTTCGACCACGCTTTTTCAGGGATATCGAAATTAAATTATCGGAAAACACTATCTAGGGATGGGAAGTGAGATGGTAATAGTGCGCTTTGACTACTAGCATCTTTGTCGAGTATTCAAAAGTCATTAATGGTTTGGGTATAATAAATGTACTCATTACAATGAACTTAGATCTCCCTTATCTTAAATTTTTAAAACAAAAATCCTTTTAACGAGGTGCTTTTAACGTACAAAAGTCTTGATATCAAATTTGGTGACAAAAAATACTTGGAAATTGTTCAAAATAAAGACACTTTCAAAACGGTTTTGATTCGGGAATATCAAAATATTGCCTCAAAGTAAGAATCAGAATAGTTTTATGTTAAAGGTGCGATCGTAACGTAACAGGTGTTGGAATCAACTGTCGTTGCGGATTTACCAATTTCGAGGCCTTAAATAATGGTTTCTTCGCACACCCAGGGATTTGCTTTTAAATCAAGCTCTTATGTACGAATTTTTAAATGTTAATATATTTTCATTTTCTTTCTCTTGTTGTGGTTGGTTCCTTAGTAAATACAGAGATAATCGCTAAAGACTAAGCTTCCATTTGAAGGGTTTTTAATGTGAATTGGTCATGCGAACGTAGTTGGATAGATGGCTCACTGCGGCTGTAGACTGCAGAACAGTGGTTTGTGTGACTTGCGTGTGTGTTAGTATTCTAAAACCCATGGAGGCGAACTCTTCGGTAGATCCTCCTCTGTGCTGACCTCGTCCTCGTCCACGTCCACCTTTTCCCGTTTTTGCGGGGTGGAGGCCTCGGCTACGGCAGCAGACTCGTCCGCCTTTCGCTTCAAGGCCTCGGCGACGTCAACAGCTGCTGGTGCTGCTTCGATGCTCTCCTTCTTGCCCTCCTCCTTCTGGTCGTAGTCCGTGTACACCTCCTTATGATCCTCGGTGGCGGGAGCAGCGTCCTCGGAGGTCAGCTTCTTACAAATGACGTCCTCGGCCGGTGCCCCTTTCTCCCCGGCGGCAGACTCGTCCATCTTCCGCTTCATGGCCTCGGCGTCGGGAGCATCCGTTGAGTCCCCGTTAGCCTCCTCGGCGGCGTTAGGAGCACCTGGAGCTAATTCGACGCTCTCCTCCATGGCCTCCTCGGCGGCGGACTTCTCCTTCTGGTCTTCATCCGCGTACACCTCCTTCTGATCATCGGCGGCGGGAGCACCGTCCTCGGAGGTCAGCTTCTTACAAACGACGTCCTCGGCCGGTGCTCCGTTCTCCTCGGTGGCAACTACGACATTCTCCAGAGCACCGACTTCCTCGTTTCCTGCATCCACATCAGCCATTTTATTGTTGGCGTTTTACTTTTCAAAAGCCTTGCGAGAAATACAGTTTTCAGTTGTCAAATTTTATGAATTTGTGCGAACTCACGCCGTCCTCTTTAAGTTTTCTAAGAAAATGGCTGGATTGCTGGAGGTTTTGTCGTTTAAGTGAGAACGTCCACACTTCACGCACTTTTTTCATGGATAACGAAATTACGGGGCTGGATCCCAAGCTCGGAAAACATTATCTAGGGATGGGAAGATGGGAAGATGGTAATAGTGCGACTACTAGCATCTTTGTCGAGTATTCAAATGTAAAAAGAAGCTAAAGTTACATTTTAAGTTCTATCAAATTATCAAACAAAATTCCGATTTCAAACTATTGAATTCGTCTAAATAAATTCACTTTCTTTTTTTCGCACTTAGGCAAAATTGATGTTTGTTGGTATACAAAATTGTTACATGTTAACATTCATATCGAATAACACTTTTTTTATAATAACATTTTAAAAAATACCACAAATACACTTTTGAAGGATGTTCAGGGGATTTTATTAATTAATTAGTTTATATAAAGATTGTGATAAAAGGTTGGATATCTGTCTACTTAGAAACTTATGACTAAGAAAAATATAACAGAAATAAATAAACTTTTTAATGAAAACCCCCATACATTCTTCAGCCGCAAGACCTAGTTCACTTGGTTATAGTTAAACAGTGTTTCTAGAAATGTTAGTAAAATATGTGTCGTTAAACATTTTACAGTTATAGTAAAGAGTTTATTTACTTTTCGATAAAAAAAAACTTCTAAGGGTTGTACTTTTTCTTTAAAAATATCTGATAAGAATTTTTCGCATCGAGTTATTGTTGGATGGTTTTTGACCATTCCAGTAAGCATGAATAAATCGTTTGAAGCAATTTTGAGAAAAAAAGATATAAACCTCTAGCTACATCTTTAAATGTATTGTATTTACACAATTTTAGCGTATTGTATTACCTTTTCAGTGGTATTTATAGGAACTTAGCGCTAAATTAACGCGTTATTCCAAGTGTAGTAAAACAACAATATTTTTTCAGAAGAACTAACAAATTTAGGCTCTTAACTTGGGGCATTTATCTCCGCGGCACTTTCATCTTTATTTCCCCAATCCTATAACATTTTTGAAAGTATTGGTTTGAAATCTTCTTAGATTTCGCGATACTTTTTAATTCTGTAGCTTTATATAGTATTCCCACTCTCCAAGTGTGCTTCGTCACTACCTGAAATGCCGTCCTCAGTAACGTCCATGAAATTAATGGCAACATAACAATTAAATTTATGGTACTTTTGAAGAATTAGAAAAGGTAACCATTCGTTTAACTATTTTTATTTCGCTTAAGGTGATTCGCCACAATTTTGGATACCGCCTTAGTGGGAAGGGAATATCTCGTGGGGCCACTGTAGCACACTACTGCTACTTAGTAGGGAAGCCCCTATAACACCAAATACTACCTGTACATAAGGTTACAGATCCTCCAGCAAATTCGATATTTAAAGCTTATTTTTGATTTTCTTCAACTCCAGTAAACAGCTTTTATTATTGTTTCGAGTTACGAATCAAACCTGATTAAAATGATACTACTGTTTGTAATATATATGTGTCATAGAAAAAATCGCCAAAATTGTGCCAAAATATTACAGAAGTGTATAATATAAATAGTTTTCGACAAGACCTATCGCTACTAAATTTATTGTAATATTTTCTTAACATTTCTATGTCTAGTACTTAATTTTTACAAGTATGAAAGTCCAGTATACAAGTTTTCCCATAGAAACGCCTGAGCTTATCTTTTGGTTTCTATTAACGTAAAATGTTTATGGTTGGTTTGTCAAAAATCGAAACCAATATTTTCTACTCTAATCATATACTTTCAATTAATTCTGTATTGAACACAATGGCTTTTGTACATAGTTCAAATATTTATTTTTTAACAGTGTATTGCTTCCTTCAGAAACCTTTTTCAGAGGGCCACTCTTCCCCCGCTCTGCACTGGCAAACTGATTAACTTTTACGGACTATATACAATAAATACCACGTTCTGACATTAAGTTATGGCACTCTCGCAGTGAGGGAAGTCGGCTTTGTATCTGGCAGTACGCTTGCCAATTTCCGCAACTCTGAGCCAGAAACAGCTGCCCGGGTCGCGTTCGCGAAGTAATCCATTAAAAATTGCTCCGGCCATTATCTACAACTCGTATCTGGCAAATGTCCCGGATCTATCGAAATGGCAGGACTACGTGAGGAGTCGCGAGGATCCGAGGCCTGGCGAATGTTGCGCCTTTATTGCCTGTGAAATTAGTATTTATGGTGGAGCGGAAGTCGAGTCACTGAAGAGGCGTCCTGGGAGGCAGGCAGGGGGGCGGGAGCGCTGGCCAGGATATTAGAAATGATTAAGGCACCTGAAACACTCGCAATAAAATTGAATTATGACTTTTAATATTGGCGCAAAAAATGAAGCGGCCCAGGGCCGGACCAGGCCAGGCCGGAGCCACCCCGGGGGAAATGCGAAAACGTGGAAATTCGCAGAGCCCTCGCCGTTCGATCTGTTCCGTCTCCAAGCCGGGGGAATTACCAATTACAATTTACTTTAATGGCCACTGCTAATGCCGCAACACTTCTGCACCAGGACGCTCCCGGCCGGGCCATGTGGCAATTAATTTGCATTTCCAAATGGCAAAACGGTCGCGTCCGCGGCCAGAGTGTGTCCCAAAATCGAACAGATTGCAATAATTACGAGGACTCGGAAGGGTTGGGCTGCCTCGACGGCAATCGACTCGGGCAGCATGCAGCCTGCATGCCTAATGAACCCGCGCCGGCGTCAAGGGGTTAAGGGGTTAAGGCACAAATTAATGAAAATAAATTGTTATTTGTGCCGGGCAGCGAGAGGCCAAGTGTCCTCCCGGCCGTGCGGGCCAAAAAATATAAAAATTCCATTCCCGAAATTTAAGTAAATCAAACCGCAAGCCGATTAGCCGGGGGTGAGCTGGGCGGGCAGACGGCCGAGTAATTTCCATAATTAATTTCTTTGCGCTTTTCCTCCGGCAGCGCACTCGCTTTTCCCCCACTCACCTGGCGGGGTCCATCATTAATAATCAATTTTTGTATGTGAAAAAAATGAGGAACTTGAAAGAGCCGAAGTCACCACCAAAGAGCAGGAACCAAGCCACCCGAGCGCCAAAAGTGGCAGGTGAAGAGCCTGCCAGGGCTCGGTAAATCCTCGCTGGCTGTGCTAGATCATTCCTTATCAGGGGACATCAGGGTGCGTCCGGCGGCGGGGGCCACTGGCCATTTGTTTTAACGCTCACTTGACGCGGCCGCAAAGAAATCAGGCTTTAATTAACCGCAATTATATGCGGAGTCGTGGGTCCTTCGACCCCGTCCTCGTCCTCGTCCTCGTCCTCGTCCTCGTCCTCGTCCTCGCCCTCGTCCTGCTCATCCCGGTCTCCCGGCTGGGGGCGGCAGTCAATAAGGCAAATGGCCGGCGGCGGCTAAAAAATCAAGTCAAATTACGTGCTTATGAACGGGAAAATGTCGAAATGATTTACCGTGCATAATCGCCACGGATCCCGCCCAAGGACCCCGTCTTGAAGGAGGATTAAGGGCGCGCAGAGCAGGAAGAACTGGAAAAAATTAAAATTTCATTTGGCCACTCGGTCACCACCGGGGGTGGTGCAACCCCTGGCCGCCCTCCGCCCTTCCTGCTGCCCGGCGCCCGTTTGCCTGCTCGGCTGTCTGTTTGTTTGCTTGGTTTCATTGTTGTTTGTTTGTTTGCCCACCAACAGCCCCAGCGCGGGGGAAGAAGTTCTTGTCCTTTTTCCGCCTTCTTGTCGCTGGTTTATTTCATTGATGTACCCTTAATTTATTGCTATTTACTTTCGCTGACCCCGTAATTTATTTGGCGCTCAGCCAAGGCTCCGATTCCGCCGAAGGCCTCGGCAAACAAATCCATATCGCGGGCGGGGCTCAAGGCCTCCCACTCCCACTCCCGCTGCTCCTGCTCCTGCTCCTGCTCCTGCTTCTCGAAGGCGCCGTGATTAATGTGTCTATGCAGCTGTAGCTGGGCAGGTCCTCCTCCTGCCGCTGTCATCAGGTGCATTTAATTGCGCGGATTGCGGATTGCGGACTGCGAACTGCGGCCCACTACAAAGCGCGAGCGCGACTCCACTAATTGGCCCTAACACATGGCCATAAATTCATAAATTTTAAGTTGAATTGTCTCAGGCGGCCTCGTTAATGCGCCTCGGGCTCATTACAATAATTATGGCTAATTTATGAGGTCATTAATTTAAGGCGTGCATGTGCCGGCGTGCGTGTGAGTGGGGCCCAAAGGGTGCCAAGTGACCGCAGTGGCTTGAGGGATTCCCGGACGAGTCCTGCCCGAACGGGGATAGTTTGCGCCTTCCCGAGGGCTCAAGTGCTATCTCTATGCGCACACAAGTAGTCGGGCAGACAGTCGGAGAGCCAGGCCATCAGACCCGTGCATAAACAAGTCATTACTGAGTTAATTTCCGGTTTACTTAATGCCAACCTTCAGACTCCATCAGCAGCTATCAAAATATGGAAATCACACACTCCCGCTGGCAGGACGAGGGCAGCCCGAGGACCAGGACGACGGCGGGGACGAGCGCTTAATTAGCCCGGCCGTGTGAATTGTTTAACATTTTTGGGCCCACACGGCGTATGCACGACGCCGATGCTTTTTATGATTTTCACACTCCGCCGGGCGGGCGTACGAAATTTAATTACCAGACGCTGCCGGTCCGGGTGGGAAGTGGTCCGCCTCGGCACGGCTTGGGTCTCGAGCACTTGGCGTGCAAATTACGCATGTAAGAGCCCGGTTCCCAGCCACTTGATTGGCGCTTTCAAGGGTCACCACTCGTTCTCGCCTCGTTTCGCCACTTGAAGGCCCCGGCTCCCCCGAAGTCTGTTGCCGAATTCCCCTGGAATTCCATCAACCGTTCCGGGTGCCCGGGGTGCGCGCGGGGCTCATCATCCTGTCAGTTGCAAGGCGGCAAGTGCCGCAAGTATATATGTACTCGCATACATAAGTGTAAATATAATTCGCCCATATTGCGCATAGGAATACGAACAGTATTCATACGCGGGCCGCATTTGTGGCCGCCACATTAACAAAACTCATTACCGACCCGCGGCCACCGCCAATCCACCAGTGCGGTTGGGTCTGGGCCCGGGTGGTGCGCGGAAATCACGGGCTGCGGTTTTTACACCTTTCTGCGCCTTTGTCAACATTTTAATGACAGCAATTCAAACATGGCCCGAATCTCGCCGGGCTGCTGATTGCGCCCGTGATACCTGGGCATTGTCTGGCTGACGGTGTCGGTGGTCCTGGTGGCGCTCCTCCTGCCCGTCCCGTTCCTCGCGCGGCACCACCCGCTGTTCGGGTAATGTGTTTGCAGTTTGCGCCAGATAAGTGGCATATTTAATTCCTGTCCCAGCCCCGGCTTTTTATTGCTGCACATTTATCTGCTATCTTTTTATGTTGCAAGTTTGCCTCCCAGTGGGAAGTTATTTCCGGAGCAGGTCTGCGTCGCAGCGGCCACTTTTTCATCCAAGGTGACCTGACGGGTGCATGTTGACCCTTGAGGTGGAGCTATAGACATGTAGGGTAAAAGACAACTTGATTATCTTCAAACATTAAAGGATCTACTCCACAATGGAGACAATATGGGATTATTCTATTGTCATTTCACTGAATAACTTAAACAAAACCAGTTTAAGCTACAGAGAACGATTGGGTCGACGGCTCGACTACCAGATACCGGCTACTAAGGGGAGTGCGAGGGGAATTACTCACTTTAGATCCTAAATTTATCTTTCCAAGGACAAGCAAAACATGTGTTTGACTGTCGTGGCGGATTTTCAATTACCAATTTCGCGGCCTTAAATAGAGCTTTCTTCGCTCACCCAGAGATTTGCTTTTAAATCAAGCTCTTTTGTAAGGGTTTTTAAATGTTAATATATTGTTATTTTCTCTCTCTTGTTGTGGTTGGTTCCTTAGTAAATACAGAGATAATCGCTATAAGACTAAGCTTCCATTTGAAGGGTTTTTAATGTGAATTGGTCATGCGAACGTCGTTGGATAGATGGTAGACTGCAGAACAGTGGTTTGTGTGACTTGCGTGTGTGTTAGTATTCTAAAACCCATGGAGGCGAACTCTTCGGTAGATCCTCCTCTGTGCTGACCTCGTCCTCGTCCACGTCCACCTTTTCCCGTTTTTGCGGGGTGGAGGCCTCGGCTACGGCAGCAGACTCGTCCGCCTTTCGCTTCAAGGCCTCGGCGACGTCAACAGCTGCTGGTGCTGCTTCGATGCTCTCCTTCTTGGCCTCCTCCTTCTGGTCGTAGTCCGTGTACACCTCCTTATGATCCTCGGTGGCGGGAGCAGCGTCCTCGGAGGTCAGCTTCTTACAAATGACGTCCTCGGCCGGTGCCCCTTTCTCCCCGGCGGCAGACTCGTCCATCTTCCGCTTCAAGGCCTCGGCGGCGGGAGCATCCGTTGAGTCCCCGTTGGCCTCCTCGGCGGCGTTAGGAGCACCTGGAGCTGCTTCAACGCTCTCCTCCTTGGCGGCGGACTTCTCCTTCTGGTCTTCATCCGCGTACACCTCCTTCTGATCCTCGGTGGCGGGAGCTCCGTCCTCGGAGGTCAGCTTCTTACAATCGAAGGCTTCGGCCGGTGCTCCGTTCTCCTCGGTGGCAACTACGTCGTTCTCCAGAGCACCGACTTCCTGTGATGGAAACTTCTCGACGGTGGTCTCCTTCTCTTCAGCAGATACATTAGCCATTTTTATTGTTTGCGTTTTATTTCCCAAAAGCCTTGCGAGAAATACAAATTTTACACGTAGGTCTGGCTGATAGTTGACTGATTTTATGAATTTGTGCCAACTCACGCTGCCTCTTTCAAGTTTTCTAGCAAAGGCGCTGCAGTGCTTGTGATTTTGCCGTTTAAGTGAGAACGTCCACACTAAAGAAGAAAAACGTGCTGCTTCGCTTCGACCACGCTTTTTCAGGGATATCGAAATTAAATTATCGGAAAACACTATCTAGGGATGGGAAGTGAGATGGTAATAGTGCGCTTTGACTACTAGCATCTTTGTCGAGTATTCAAAAGTCATTAATGGTTTGGGTATAATAAATGTACTCATTACAATGAACTTAGATCTCACATTATCATAAATTTTTAAAACAAAAATCCTTTTAACGAGGGGCTTTAACGTACAAAAGTCTTGATATCAAATTTGGTGACAAAAAATACTTGGAAATTGTTCAAAATGAAGACATTTTCAAAACTGTTTTGATGCGGGCATATCAAAATATTGTCTCAAAGTAAGAATCAGAATAGTTTTATGTTAAAGGTGCGATCGTAACGTAACAGGTGTTTGATACAAGAAGTTTTTTTTAAACATTAATTATAATGTGGGAGTTCTAATTACTTTTGCTGTAACGCTCATATGAGCTATAGTAAGGGAGTTCGTTCATTTTTTGAAGGAACAAAATATGCAAGAAACCAAAAGATTTTAATTTTAATGATCGGACTAACATTTAAGTTTTCCCGATCTGTGTAAGTAGTATATAGTACATAGTAAATCTTGATTTTATCGTATTTTTATGTGTTACTCGTTGAGTAAACGGGTATTTATATTCGTCAAAAAGTATGTATTTTCCTGATCAGGATCAGTTAAGGAAGTAAAGGAAGGACTGGTGGAAATTCCTTGGGGAAACGTCTGAAGTTAAGTGTTCTTTATAGCTCCAATAAGCCTGCTCTATAGTCAAGTTCCCGAGGAGTGGGCAGGGTGAACCCGGAAGCCCCCGCACGTACAGAGTCCTGGAAAGCCGCTGAGTTTGTCGTTTAATTTAATTTCATATGCGTCACATTAGAAGGCAGTCGCCTGACAACTCCCGGGGACTATCGCTGACAGTCCCCACATCCTGGCCGCTCTCCCGGTGACAACTTCACATGCGAGTCGGTCCGTGTGCGATGTCAAGGGGAATTTGAATAATGACAAACGATGCAGTCCAAGATGAGCAGGGGACATGTGAAGGCGGAGAAGCGGAAAAGCGGAAACGTAGAATGGTAGCGAAGATGCCGAACCGCAGGCGAGGAGATAAAAAACGAGGCCGGCACCCAGAGGGGCTGTTGAAAATTCTAATGTTGCCACATTTGCATGCGTGAGGAGATCACGTAGCACGTGGCAGATTGCACTGGGCTCGAGGGACGGGGGCCAGGAGCCAGGGGCCAGGGGCAAGTGTTCCAGGGCCTTTGTTATTTTTCATATTATTGCGATTTAGTTTGCCGTCCATGTTTGTCTATTTTTTGCCCTCTTCCGGCCCTCCAACTCTGGGATTCCCTTTTGATTTATGGCCGAAAAAGCAGAGCCCGCCCCCGCCTACTCGGTTAGTTTTTAATAGAAAAATAAAGCAAAATGGAATTTATGACGGAAGTGATAAGGATACGCACTCCGAAGGGGGACACACACGTACGCATATCAAGCATATCTCATAACTGCGGCAAAACTGGAAAAAGTTCTGCCCGAGAATTCTATTTGCAGTTTCCGTTTCGTTTTTCTCGTTTTCCCCCCAAACGATTGCAGCCTTTGTTTTGTATGTTGCCGGCTATTTTTGAAGCAATTTGGAGTATTTTTTTGGGCCAGCGGAAACGGAAGCGACCATTGTTGGACATGGGCAAACACAAACACAGGCACAAACGGAAAGGGAGGAGCACAAAGCAATGCTGGAGAGGATTAATGCTAACAACAAATATAACTTTATTAAAAAATAAATGAAATTTGTTTGTTTGCCCTGCCCATTTGCTGGTATCAAAAGGATTTCGCATCGGGCCGCAAAACAAAAGCCGAACTATGCGAGGAATGTCGAGAGGCTGCCGGGACACAAGGCCTATCATCCGACTCGGCTGGAGCCGGGACAGGACCTTCTGGATAGTTGAAATTGTTGCTCCTTATCCCGGGGCTGCCCCACTCGAGGCTGACATCGAGCTGACCCACAGAAGGGCCGCCCACAGCCCACATTCGCATTCCGGAGAGATAACAGACGCAGGACACACACACGAGCGCCTTGCAGGACCTTCGGCAGTCGGAAGCGGAAATGGCTGCCGGACATCGAGTGGCCAGCCGAGGCTGGACATGGACGCAATCTCGGACCGAGCCAGCTGTAGCTGCAGGATTGGCCAAAAGGCGTAAACGGAATTAATTGAATTGAATAATTACACAGAGCCAGCCGAAGGGAGGGGCAGTGGAGCAGGGATTTGATGGCCTGACATGGTATTTATAACAGCACGAAGAGGGCAGACTCTTTTGGGTGAGTTGAAAGAGGTATAAGGAATAATTGGGAATGATATTTCTGTTGATGAGTGCGTATCATTGTGGTGTGGTCGAAAATGTATAACAAATAAAATACATAAAATAAATACAAAAAATGAATTAAATAAATAACTAAATAAAATAAACAAAGTAAATAAAATAAATAAAATAAATAAAATAAAATAAATAAAATAAATAAAATAAATAAAATAAATAAAATAAATAAAATAAATAAAATAAATAAAATAAATAAAATAAATAAAACAAATAAAATAAATAAAATAAATAAATTAAATAAAATAAATAAAATAAATAAAATAAATAAAATAAATAAAATAAATAAAATAAATAAAATAAATCAAATAAATCAAATAAATATAATAAATAAAATAAACAGAATAAAAAAACACCAATAAAAATTAATGAAATAAAATGGGAATACCTCTGCCAATATTATAGACATATCACTTTTTTAATTGGTGAAGAAGAGCAGAAGATAGTTAGTTCTCGTGAAAGTATATAGCTTAACACACTCCGAGTTTTCCAATCTATGTTAGAAATAAATCTCCAGCAATTATAATAATATAATACTCTACCGCTTTCATTTTTAAAAGATAAGTTAAGTGGCTAAAAGCTATCATTGCAAATGTGGCTAAGCACCCCAAGTCAGCTAGAGTATTTAGTGAAATGAATGTCCTTCGCCAGCAACTGTTGTTGTTGTGTTAAATGGGTAATTTGTTGTGTGCATGTTGTTGTTAGTTACAGCTGCCACAAAATGTGTCCCGGACTCCGGACCCATCCCATCGGAGTGGCCGGGCGCAAAGGGTTACGGCAACTGTCGGCCGAGGCTGTCAAGGACATTTGTCATAATTTACTTGCACCCGTACGTGTGCGAGTGGCCCCGTTCCAGGTGCGTGTGTGGGTGTGTGGTGACGGTGATCCTGCCGTGCGTGATTTGTGTTCATTGGCTTAAGCGGCCCGGGACGGGCCTGAGCCTCGTCCTTGGTTATTAGCCGAAACACCTGTGGCACCTGATGGACACTCGGAATTGTCACTGGCACTTGCAATGCATTAATTGAGCTGCTGCGTCGAGAGCCCTTCAGAGTCGTCGGTGCAAGTGTCCTTTGTGGCCTGGTGACCACCATTCCGTCCTGGCACACAACCCTTTGAGCTAATTACACTGCCGCCGCACTCGGATCTCTGGCAGATCGCAATAAAAACAATAATGGATACAAATGCCAGGCGGACGGAGCGGGCTTAGGTGTTCCTCGCCCGACGTTTCCAGGCCCATTTATGCTGAACTCTTATTAATTCGATTTTTATCGTGCCCCTGGGAGCCATTGTGCGGCATTTCACGAATCTCTCCCGGCATCCCGCTCCGCATATCCCAGGATGTCACCCCGTTCCCCAGCCCCTGCCTCCAGCATCCTGCCTCCTGGCTCACCTAAGCGCGTAAATCTCGTGCGTCTTTATTTCTTCATTAATTTAAGCGGCTCCGCTCAGCTCGCGCGGCACACTTGAGCGCCGAGATTGCCGGCGGCAGATTATTCCCACTTTGCATACCCCTTGGTCGCCGGGCATGCCAGGCTGCCTGGCTGGCAGCCACTACGGGGCGGGCCGAGGGTGTGCAGGGTAGCGAGGCTGCGGGGCCCGGCCGGGATTAAGGGTTGAGGGCTAACCCCTTACAGCTGTGGCAATTTAGACAGTCGTCCTGCCAGGAGCCCTGAGCCTTGGAAATCTAATTAAAACAACAACCACCGAATTTTTGTCTTTGCTGCGCGGCGTCTAAGCTATATAAATGTTTTGATTGCATTAAAGCGCTGCCAAGCGAGACGGGCGGGGAGGGGGAGCGGGATGCGGAGCAGGTTGGGCACTGGGATTGGCGGCGGAGGGGAGGTCCTTGCCCGGCTCCCGTCTGTTTTTAATTGTTGGAAATCAGATAAGCCATAAATTCGATAGGGGCATCAAGTTCGGTTCATTGCAAGTCCTCAAGGAGCAGGGGCGTTCGAGTGGGTGGCTCTCGGTCGCCGTTGCCGTCGCCAGCCCAGTCCCCGCCCGCCACCCTCTCCAAGCCCACTCCTGCAGCCTCAACAAGTTCATGAACATGCCGAGTGTGCGTGGGTGCGTGTGTGCGTCTCTGCGTCGGTGCCTTAGTCCATTATTTCAGCTCGATTAAATCGTCTTACGGCTCAACGAGCTTTGTCTTAATATTATGTAGATGTCTAGATAGCCATTCCAGTCCCTGGTCTCGGGTCCCCGGCCTCCCAGCTCCGGTCTCCGGTCTCCAGTCCATTGCGCCATAATCCGAGCACATCATAAGCACATCCTTATGCAAATCTCGGGACGTGTGTGGGTGCTGCTTGATAAACAAAAAGTAATTTACTACCGATGGCCAAGGACCTTCGGCACAGCCGGGCACCTGGCGGCGTCTTTCGAGCAACGTGTTGCGCCTTGCGAGGAGCCAGCAGTCTGGAGTCCTGGCCCAGGAACCCACCCCCGGCGCCCACTTGTAGGCCTGTCTGCGGCAGAAGCTCCTGCCGGGATGGCCGGGCTGAAGACGAAGACGACGGGCCCGGAGTCTGGCGTCCTGGAGGCCTGGCTCATCGTCGCCGTCACATATGTCGCCGAAGTGACAAACACTCCTCTCCCCTGCCGTCCCGCCGTCCCGCCGTCCTGCCGGAGTGCCTCCATCCTGCTGAGTGATGTGTTTATTTGCTCGACTCCTTTGTGTGCCACATGCAGGGGAGCACAGCGTTTAGCAAACAAAACTTGCCAACTGGCTTTCGTCCCTTTGTCCTTCGGTCCCCCACCCCGCCACTGGGGATCCCCTCCGCTCCGCAAATAAAAATGCAACTTCATAGTTTGCCGAGCTCTGCTCTCGTGCTCTCTCTTTCGCCTGCTCTATGCCTCTCTCGCTCGTCGGCTCCTGCTCCTGCTCCTGCTCCTGCGCTACACGCCTCTCGCTCTGCCGAGGCTCCTCCCCCGTGCGGAGGGACTTTTTATGTGCGGGGCGTGGCCAGTCGGAGCCCCGCCCCCCAAGAACGGGTATCGAATGACAGTTCCCGGAGAAGCACATATCCCTCTATATACGCAGCCTCTGCACTTGGTACATGGCCGCCGTGCTGGTTCATTGCTCCCCTTGTCGCCGATGTCGCTGTTTTGCTGGAAAACACATTTCGCTGGCCTCCGTAAAGCTAGAAACCTTATTTTATTGGACTTTTGGCTTCCACCCAGTCCCGCCATGGCATCGGTCTTTATTATTTAAATTGCACATAGGTTCGCCGAGAGCGGCCCTAAATGCTTGTTTAAAGCCCTAAAAAGATCATCAGTTTTGTCCTTTAAAGTACGCTTTAGCATTTGTTATGCACTAGACAGTAAAGTCAGCGTTACACACAAAGAGAAGCAAGATACGGAGAGTTTATATGCCTTTTTAAAGTTCCCAAGGGCGCACAAAGCTGATTTCTAAAAAATTAAGGAGAAATCACAATGTTATTCGTAAAAACACTGTATACTTGAGTCTAGGAGATTATGATAAAAATTAATGAAGCTTATTTTATACTATTTCCTTGAGGATTTTCAATCCTAGTGTACAGGTAGTATGCAATCCTCCTTCGAAGATTCTGATTTTTCTGCCTGAGCAGAGAAGCCTCTTCCGCGGGGTCTCCCCTACATTGCCCGATTCAAAACACAACTGGTTAAACCTTTACAGCTAAATTACATTATTTTTCCTCTTCAGTACATTGAATGGCTGCAGGTGACCGGCAGAAGGATCCAGACCTCGGAGCTGACTAGCTGTGGAAAAAGACCTTCAGCGAAAGGAGAGGAGCTAAACGAGGGCGTTACCTATCTTCTTTCTTCGAAAAGTAATCAGAGAAAGTTTCTCCCAGATAGGCAAACTAACAGGCAGACTTATAGAAACCAACCACATTTTTAAATGGCACTGAAGCACACTGATATTTAGTGCTGCGCACTATCCAGTTCCATCGATAGATCGCGTTTTCCAAAACTAAAAGTCCAGAGCACTGGTTTATCCAATGATTTGGAATTGCATTTAAAAAATTCCGAAGTACTATTAACATTTTTACCACAAATTTATTTGTTGTGTTGCTATATATATAAGTATATATTTAGGCAATGCATTAAGCAACAAATTTCATGGATATCACTGAGGACGGCATTCCAGGTAGTGACGAAGCACACTTGGAGAGTATACAACCAAGACTTTCAAACATTTTATGGAGGAATAAAGGATGAAAGTGCCGTGGGGATAAATGCCCCAAGTTATTAACCTCATTTTTATTCTTTTTTGTTACATCCATTCAATAGTTTTTCTAAAAACATATTTTAGGTGGGCTGTTTAAACTGAAAATGTTTTTCACTTTCTTTGAGGGCTTGAATAAATACCTTCTTAGGTTAGGTTTAAGGGGGACTTTATTGGTGTACCAAAAAGAGCAATATAGAAAATTGTTGTTTCACTATATTTGGAAAACGTGTTTATTTAGCAGTAAGGACCTATACATGCGCCTGAATAAGTAATTAAATATGCTAAAATTGTGTAAATAAAATAGGTTTAAATTATAGTTTAAGGATTTATTTTTATTTTAATTCTTTAACTTTTAAACATTATTGTTTAGCGATAATGAGTGGAAGCGATAAAATATTATTTATTAAGACTGTAAAATATTTAACGACACATACTTTACTAAAATTTCTAGAGACACTGCTTCTATAACCAAGTGGAATGAAATATTCATGGGCATTTCCATTAGAAAGTCAACTAAATAATAATCTAAAAATTTATTTCTATTATAGTGCCATATGATTTTTCCTCGTCATTACTTTCTAAGTGACAGATTTTCAACTTTTTATCGCAATTTGTATAGTGGTATTTTTAAAATATGTTTTTTTTTAAATAATTTTATTCAATATGAAAGTTAATATGTAACAATTTTGTATGCAAACAATCATCAAGCAAGGAAAATAAAGTGAATTAATTTTACGAATTTACAAGCGTTCTTCGTCACCAAATTAGATATAGGAGTTTTTGTAAGATAATTGAATTGTAAGAAGTACATGAAATTTACTTAAATAATAAATGACTGTTCAACATTCATCAAAGATGCAAGTAGCTTAAACACACTATTACCATCCCACATCCTATCCCTAGATAATGTTTTCAAAGCTTTTGATCCAGCCCTGTCCTTCGGTATCCCTACAAAAAAAAGTGTGGACGTTGTTACTAATACGGCAAAATCATCAGCAATCCAGCGCCTTTGCTAGAAAACTTGAACGAGGCAGCGTGAGTTGGCACAAATTCATAAAATCAAATCAAACTTGAAAGCTGAAAACTAGATCTACTTCGAATTTCTCGCAAGGCTTTTTGAAAAAAAAACGCAAACAATTAAAATGGCTAATGTGTCTGCTGAAGAGAAGGAGACCCCCGTCGAGAAGGTTCCATCACAGGAAGTCGATGCTGTGGAGAACGACGTAGTTGCCACCGCCGATAACGGAGCACCGGCCGAAGTCTTCGATTGTAACAAGCTGACCTCCGAGGAAGCTGCTCCTGCCACCGAGGATAAGAAGGAGGTGTACGCGGATGAAGACCAGAAGGAGAAGTCCGCCGCCAAGGAGGAGAGCATCGAAGCAGCTCCAGCTGCTGTTACCGCCGCCAAGGAGGCCAACGGTGACTCAGCGGATGCTCCCGACGCCGAGGCCTTGAACCGGAAGATAGACGAGTCTGCCGCCGAGGAGAACGGAACACCGGCCGAAGCCTTCGATTGTAAGAAGCTGACCTCCGAGGACGCTGCTACCGCCGCCGACGATGAGAAGGAGGTGAACAAGGACAGGGACCTGAAGGAGAAGTCCGCCGTCAAGGCGGCCAAGGAGGAGAGCGTCGAAGCAGCTCCAGCTGCTGTTACCGCCGCCAAGGAGGCCAACGGTGACTCAGCGGATGCTCCCGCCGCCGAGGCCTTGAAGCGGAAGATGTACGAGTCTGCCGCCGAGGAGAAAGGGGCACCGGCCGAGGACGTCGTTTGTAAGAAGCTAACCTCCGAAAACGCTGCTCCCGCCACCGAGGATCAGAAGGAGGTGTACGCGGACGACGACCAGAAGGGGGAGGCCAAGAAGGAGAGCATCGAAGCAGCACCAGCAGCTGTTAACGTCGCCAAGGCCTTGAAGCGAAAGGCGGACGAGTCTGCTGCCGTAGCCGAGGCCGAGGCCTCCATCCCGCAAAAACGGGCAAAGGTGGACGTGGACGAGGACGAGGTCAGCACAGAGGAGGATCTACCGAGTTCACCTCCATGGGTTTTAGAATACTAAAACACCCACGCAAGTCATACAAACCACTACAATCTACAGTCAGCGACACGCACTTAATCATCCATCCAACGAAGTTCGCGCGTCCGACTTATACCCCAAGAAAATCTTTCAAATGGGACCTTAGACTTATAACATACCGATCGATTCCCTCTGTATCAACTTAGAAACTAACAATAAATGCATTAAATCCATTAAAAACTTTAATTTAAAGCACTATATGCGGCTACTATTTATAGCCACAGAATTGAAAACCTGCTCCTTTAGTTTTCGGTGTTTCAATAATTCGAGTTCAGGAAAATTTTCGGTAAAAGTAAAAGTAAAATTTAGAAGATTTAAGCTACGGACAACCGAAAATTGGATGCACCAATGTATTAATTTAAAATATTTGTTCATATTTGTTACCGAAATACGCCTCGATTGGGATCAAAAGTAGTTGCTTTATTGCGAAGTTCTGAAATTAAAATTCTAACGAATTCTTTTATATTTAAGCTCAAACATTATTTTTGTCGGGTCGCCTTACTTTTTGTGTTACCGTCCTGGCATAATTTTTGACCGATTGAACTGAAAACCATTTGTTTTAAAACTTTTTGCTAGTTTATTCAAAAGTTCACAGTTCCTAAACGCTTTGACATTTTTTTTTTGGAAAGATAAACTGAAGATCTAAATTAAATAACTAACACACTTTCATAAACTGATTAATTAGGCACGCTGCAATTAAAAATGAAAGTGTGTTAGTTTTGTTTGTTAAAATTTAGTTCGTAATTTTAAAATATTAAAAAAATATAGACTTTCCAGGGTAAAAGAGAATACGTTAAAAAATAATAATTAAGCTATACTTATTATCTAATTATTCTGCTTAAAAGTGTAAAATATTTTTTAAGATATGGCAAACATAACAAAGATTATTTATTCAGATCTTACATCTGGCGAGTTTCAGACTTCACACCCCAGAAATATAATACCAATGTAGTACAAACCGATTGCAATAAAATTAGCCAGTTGGTCAAATCATGGGCTCACTTTTGGCAAAACCCAATAATGGATCGGATTCCTTTTCCTGTTCACCTTTTGAAGATGCTGGCCTGCTTGCTGTGCCCTCTTAATGCATTTTCCGGCTTTGCAAAAGCAATCGGAGTAACTCAATTAAAGACAAAGGCCTCGGCTTCCTGCCCCAAACCCGAGCCCAAGCCCAATCCCAATCTCGTCCTGCAATTGCTTTTGCCAGGCTTTCCCCGTCCAGCCTATTTTGGTAATTGCATTCAATTTGGCATTCGTCATTGCGAAGTCAGCTCGTTGACTGTTTAACTTGTTAATTCCGTTGTTGTTCTTGGCAGCGTCTCAGGGCCACGGAACCGGATCCGGAGGAGGAGGCGGGGACGGGACGGAGATGGGGCTGGAGCAGTCCCGCCTAATGAGTGGGTAAACAGAGTTTTGTGGATTTTTCGGCAACTCCTCGCACAACAATGAGTGGAAAATCCTTTGTCTGGCCGGCTCCTCTCCCAGCTCATTTATAATTAAGTTGTCTAATTCATTTCGGCCTTTGTTTACGCCAGCTTCTTTCACTTTTTTCCTTTCCTTGGCACTTGTTTCGCCGCTTTGTTGTTATTTTGATTACCACAAAATCCACTCGCGAGCGCAAACAGAAAAACAAACGATTTTTAATGATTCTTATGGCATTCGAGTGGCCTTTCATGCGCACTTCAGCCCCGCCAGGATTCGAGCTCCCTCGAGTGCCAGTGTCCCGTCCCCGGTCTCAGTTCCACCTCCGGCAGGAAGCGGAAATGGAAATGGAAACGGCAACGCCATCAACTTAATTTTATTCATGCGCACATTTCCCAAGTCAAAGAATTTCCCAGCCGAGATAAAACAAAGGAATCGGCCTTGGGTGTGGGGGGAGGTCATAACACCTGATTTGGGCTGGCGGTCTCTTTACACTTCCCCCCATAAGGAATAATAAATCTATTGCCCACCAGAAAGCCACCCATTTCCATCTCGCTTCCGCTTGTTTATTTTTAAACTTTTCACATCTCATATGCACAGTGTTTAAAAAATATCCAGAATTCAAATAAAAATGTTCTGCCAATGTTGAAGGTACATAACGAGATTTAATTTGCCGCTCACGATCCATTGCAATGTATTTCTCCCCAAAATAGTCTAAATATTTTCTTTAATGTCGATAAAATTATTAAATTTGTCATTGCGCTATGTTATTAGTCATTTTGGTGATAAGTTTAGGGGAGTTAAGGGTATAGTTACGTTCCATTCGATTTTCAAATGTCAATGCTCCAAAAATTAATATATTTTAAAAGATTAAAAGCATATTGACCATATTATTGCACAAGATTGATGATTGAGTTAAAAACTACATCTTTTGGCGCAAACCAATATTTTTTCACTTTTAAAAGTTGTAGGGTAAAGTGAAAAATTGATAAACATTCACTGAAACTCTATGCAAATTTAAAAATTTTTTTTTTCTTCAACAAAGTTTGATAATGTATAATAATGAAGGCAAAATTACCTGTCACTTTCAAAGATGCCTACTTCAGTAATAAAATACCGATACCCTACAATGTACCACTTTTATAAGGCTAAAAAAACACAAAATACAAGCAACTGGTCCTAGATGTCTTACTAGTTCTGCTCCAATACATATAAGTTAAATTGTTTTTTTTTTTACTTTTTGATCAACCTTTTTAGTCAAAATTATATGACAAACAAATTACGCGAATTCTCGATATTATTATTGTAAAAATACTCGTCCCTACTCGTCATTTTACTCACATAATTTTAGTTTTCAATTAACATACATTATAAATAACTTGCGCACAGAGATAAATTATAATTATTATTTTGTGTATTTAACTGTGGACTGACTTAGAAAAAGGTAATTCGAAATGTACCTTACAAGTATCTTAAGACTGAAATGAGTATCATGATACCCCATAAAATGAGGGCAAAAAGTCGATGATACATTTGTTTTGTTCCGGAATACAGTCAGCACAACATACATTTACCCTTTCCTGTAATTCCCGCAGTTTAACTGGCGTGCACCGTGCTTTCAATTTCTTTCGGACTAGCAGGGCGGGGCATGTGTCGCCTAATTCGCCATTAGCGGCTATAAAGTCGAATTATGAAGTCTTCTTTCCATTCCGGGTCTTTTATCTCCTCCAGGAGACCTGTGCCCCATCCCCACCCCATCTCCGGCTCCTTCTAATTCGCCTAATACGGCCAAATGGCACGTGGGATGCGTGGGCGTGTCGAACTGGATTTCTTTTCCTGCGCCGGCATTATCCTCCGGCTCATAATAGCTTTTCATTATTGTTATTATGCCGCTCCACTCGTAAAAATCTCCGTTACAACATTAACAAATGCATAAACAAAGTGCGGGGGAGGCAGCGGGCTGGCGGAATATTCAAATGAAGTCGCGCGATAAGCCGCTCCGAATCTGCGAGGAAACAAAAAGGAGCCCGGCCGGGGAAAAAAGCGTCCTTGCTGAGGAATTTCCCCGGGTCCTTGTCCCGGACCCCTCCCCCTGGATGTGCGTGTCCTGGGCCGCCCCTGGCCATTCCCCCCAGCGACTCCTTTGTAATGGGGTGTGATTTGTTCACTTTTCCCTTCGGCCGCGCAAAAAATATTTTCCTTTTCGCCGGCGCCTTCTTCTTTTCCAGCGCCCCCCTCTCTTACTAAGCCATAAAATTCCATTTTACAAACTGTGAATCCTTCTTGATCACTTTAAGTGGTTCGCCAGGGAAAGTCAGGGCGTTGGGGTCTGCTACGAGGGGAGCAGCGTCTTTTTTCCCATCTCCCTCGACCCCCGCCCCGGGAGCAGCCTCGTTGACGGCAATCGTTGCAAGATACTTAAGCGGATTTGCATCTTTGTTTGCTGTGTCCTCTCCAGCCATCCGCGCCTTCCTCGCCAGCCTTTGCGCCTTGTTTGTTGTCATTGTCGCGGAATTTTTCGGATGCGCCTGGTCCGCGGGACGAACGTCTTCATCAAATCAGACAATGCGGCCGAGGGAGCCGAAGGACTCGAGTCCTGTCGCAGCTCTGCGCCTGTCACTTTTATGCGAGTTCTTCAAAACTTTTCCCGCCCGTTCAAGTGGCTCAAATGGCGTTTACTTAACGTTCACTCATCCCGCTCCTCTGCGGACAGCGCTCGTTATTAGGTTAAGTGCCCTGTCCGGGGGCACCCCCTGTTTTTGTCCCCTGAAATGGGGAAGTGTCTTTTGCCAGTCCTCTGGCAGCGCTGGACAGTCAGTTCGTGTGGAAGAACACAATCGTCATCGGAAAGAGGATCCCTCCGGCCGGACTCTTCGGCGAAAAACAGCTCAGCCAGTACATTAGCCTAATGGTTTTCCGCGAACAGCAAAAACCGGTTGCCGGTTGCCACCGCCTTACGCAGCACATTTCATAATTCCCGCGCCATGATTAAGACTTCGGCTGGCAGTTTTTCCCGGCAAAAGTTTGGCCCGTCGACTCCCCAGATGGCGGCAGCTGAATTAAGTAGCTCCTCGGCGGGTAAGTGTGAACTTTGTTGGCTGCCAGCTGGGAGCAGTTCATAAAAATGTGCGCCCTGGTCGGGACGGGGGGAGGGGCAGCCCAGTCCGGTGGATGCATCTCCGGAGCCCTCCATCGACTCCCTGGGTCCCACACCCAACTGCATTCACTGGGAAGAGCTGCCAAATCGAAACTAATGAAGTGAAAACGGCACTAAAATGTCTTAATATGTTTTCTGGGCGCAGCAACAAAAGGGGGAAATCAACCTGCAAAATGGCCAAGGATACCAGGATACAGGGACACAAGGATACAGGCAGGCACATAATATCCTTGTTGATTTCTTTTCAGGCGATTTACTGCCTACACACGTTGGCTTTGTGCTTGTGCGTCGCTTATCTCCGCTCGGGGATCAGGAGCAGGAGCCGTAGCAAGAGCAGGAGCAGGAGCCGGAGCCGGAGCCGGAGCCGGGGCATTAGCAGCCCCATCCCAGACCCTTGCCAGATCGATAAATTTTCCATTAAAGTTATTTTTAAATGCCGCAGCAAAACAAGACAACTGGGGTGGAGTGGGCGGCAGGACGTGTGCCAGGCTGTGCCAGGATAATGCACTCGTTATGCCCGATAAAGTTATAAACTCGCATGTGTGTGCCCGCTCGGGGGTGGGACTTGATTTAGTGCCTGCTGAATTAAAACACATGCAAAAATGTGCCCGAAGGGGAGCCCTTTGCTCGGTTAAAGCCCGGCTTGAAGGCCTGCCAGAAGGGACACCGCACCCACACACGGCTGCGGTTGCCGAATTCCTTTGGCCAAGGAGATTGGAGCTATCTGATTGAGCGCGAACAGCCCATGGCCCCGAAATGCCCTGCCTGCCTGAGTGCTTCCCTGTGTGTGATGATCTAAAACGGAAATCCTGTGGGCAGATAACTGTCATGCATTAGGGCTGACTGCCTGCCAACCCCCGGCCGGGCGGTGTCCTTGCTCGGCATCGCTTTTTTACCGCCCGCCTGCTTCGGTTTCGGTTTTGTTGGTTATTGAATTAGCCCAATAAACCAGAAAAACAAGACGAGCACACATCATCCCCGTCCCCCCACGTGCCCGAGTGAGGCGTCAAAATAACAGAGGAGAAACAGATTTCGGCACTCGCATTTCAGTGTCCAAAGGCTGCCAGGCAACTCATTAGGATGTTCCACCCCTCCGCCCCTGGAAATGGACGCTATTAGCGCCCCCATCCTCCACCCCACCACACACATACACTTAATTGGAACACCTTCTGTGGAGCGGGGGGCGTGGGTGGTTGCGTTTTGTCCTCCCGTCGCCGGCTGTACCTGTGCGCCAATTTGTTTGTTAGATCAAAGCACGGTACTAGGGTTTCCATTGTCAGTCAGCCAGGGGAGTCGGGGCTCCAAAACATAATTACATGGATGAGCAAGGGAGCCGGGAAATAGGAACTCAATTCGCAGAACAGAAACATTCGGGCTTTTCACTTTTATGGCAACCAAAAAAGGAAAACAAACCTAGTGCAGCGATGGAAAACACGTCGTAGAAGCACTCCTGCAGCGGAAATCACTGGGGTGTTGAAATAATACATGAAGGTGTCTAAAAGTACGCTACAATCGGCAATGACACATGGGTAACTGTGTACTCGATGTCTTTGTTAAAAGTAATTTTGTGTGAAAAGTAGGCAACAATATTTCCGTTAAAGGGCGACCTTTCTTTTTTCGTTGCATACTTTTAGACTCCTAAAATGTAATTTAAAAATGATTTCACTATAGTAGTAATTTTCGTGGCCCCCCAATAAGTTCTTATCCCATAGGTCCAACAGATTAATTTCAAAGTAACAATACTAATTTTTCTTTGCATACATCTGCATTTAGACATCTTATATATTAAAACATATTATTGAAGTCTCTGGAATACTTAACAGCCCCTGTTGATTCCGATTTTGGACATTCATGGTTAACAAAAGTCCTACAAATTAAATCCGAAATATAAGGGATTATTTCTTCCCCCTTTAGACACCAAACCAATATACATATATTAACAAAGTCTATGACATACCATCAGCTTACTTTATTCGGGTTTTGTTGCTTTAATGTCAACAAAAATCATTTTTGTTGAACTGTAGTGCTTTAATAAGTAAACTGTTGGAGAAGCAATTCTGCATCAGAAATCACTAGGGTGTTAAAATCACCTATAAATGTGTCTAAAAGTATGCTACACTACGTTAAAATTTTTTAAGAGTCCCATATATCAACTCCGCCTTATTCGTTGCCTACTTTTAGACACCCAATATACTTAAATACATTAACGGTTAGCGGTACACTTATAGACCCTGTTGATCCCAGCTGAGACTGCAACAAGTGCTCCTGCAGGACATCCCAGACCATCCCAACTGCGTCCGTGCGTTGCGGAAACAATTTTTATTTTGCCAGACAATTTGCTTACTTGGTGATTTCCTGCCCCCTGCGCCTGGGTAAATATTTCCGGTCTCTGACTTCTTTGCACAAGCTCTGTTTTGGTTCCTTTTCCTTCGGTTTCTTCCTCTTTGGGTCTTTCAATTTTCCTGAAACATAAAAACATCAAAATAAGGCGGAAATGGGAATTATGAGTGACCAATGTTTGTGCAAACTCGGGTCTTCTTGTGCCCATTCATAAGTAATCGAGTGCTGGGAATACTCCAAAATGTTGCCAGTCAAAGTCATTTAACAATAATAGCCTGCATATGAAATGGCCATGCAAATGTCACCGGAAGAGGGTGAGGGTGAGGAGAGGCGTTTAAACCCCGGTTCTCGACCAGATTTCGCCGAGGACGAGGGTCCCCAGTGGAGGGCGAGTCCCATAAATTGCAAATGGCCAAATACCGTTAAATGGGCGACGGCCACAGCGGGCTTCAGCGGAGGATGGGCCTTGGAAAGGGCTCGAAAGATAAACCCGACTAGACGGAAGGAGTTCCGTGAGAGGACAACACCTAGACCGGTGGGCAAGGAACACCCAAAAGGATGCCTTCGAAACGGAAATCTTTCGGGGTCAACTCTGATCCTTAGGCATGCTGTGGAGATCCTCACTAGGGTATCCCGCCATTCGCATCCCTTTCCCAGGCCGCGGATCCCTGGTGGCCACTCGGTTTTTCCCCTTTTTGTTTACGACGGCGGCGGCTACTTTTATTGCCTCCCAGCCGCCCCGTCCACCACTGACCACTGGCCACTGTCACACATGGCCGGAAATCGGCTGCGACACACTGCATGTGGCCAAACATTTGCATAAACTGCCAGCCAAGAGCCAAGAGCCCATTGCCCATGGCGCGATGTTCGATTTTCGATTTTTCCCACTGATTTTGGCCATTTTTCAGTGTCCGCCGCTGGGTTTGCGCCTGTTTTTCATCCTTTGCCCTTTTGGTTTGTTTCTGCAGTGCGACGCTCCCTTTTCCGGCTGGGCATGTTGTTTATGTGTTTATAGATTAATCGCTTTTTGGTTAAATGACTTCGATAGTCGCCGGCGCGCCGGCAAGGAGGGGTGACAATTTAAAGCGGGTCCCGAGTTTTGTTGCAAATTGCCGAGGCATCCACATCCCATCCGCATCCACGGCCCACTCACACACGGCACATGGCGGGAATTACTTGGCCCAAGCTCCATACTAATTTGGGCCAGTTCGTTATGGCTCGGAATGGGCCGTTTGGAGCTCGTCTAAACCAAGTGGCCAGGTCATTCGCAACAAATCTTGGCCCCGGGGCAACCCCAGTTGTTTGCCTGCCCCGGCACAATAAAGAATTAATCACAAACTGTGGCCGAAAACCGGAGCTCATTACGGTCCCGGGTAGCAAGGCCGTCTGGGTGGAGGCGGGCTGATGTGCTAATGTGCAATTTCGAAAGGTGCTTACGTTGTCAAGCAGTGTGAAGATGCGAAGATGCGGCCCATTCCCGGCCCGATTGCCGTTCGGGCCAATTGGCCATCTAGCCCCCGCATGAATCACGGGGAGTGGAGTGGCGCGGAGACAGCATATGGCGGGGATCGCTGCCTCCCGAGGCCAGGGGACTGGCTCCAAGGACTCCCGCTGGGAGCCGGCGAGGAAGGAACTGCAATTAATTCCCCAGCTTAGAATGAAATCTAATTGCTCGTTAGCGCACAGCCAGCAGCTCGATGTCCCTTTTTGTTTTTATATTTCGTTAACTGCTGATTACAGCAGTTGTTCGCTTGTTCAGTTGTTGCTTCTGCGGCGGGGCGGGAGGGCGAATGGGACACATCTTCTCCAGCGCTGCCGCCTCTCGGATCTCTATCTTCGAGTGCAAGTTTTATTTTCTTAATTTTTCGCCCGTTGTCTTGGCCCTTCGGCCCTCGTCCTGCCGGAATGTTTCCCAGCTGGTTCATAAAAAGAAATTAACGGCTCCATGCGCCCCCTGCCCCACCTGGGGCTGGGAATCGTTTAATGAGCTTGTAACCGTGTCCGAGCCCCAGCCCTTGGTCCTTCGAGCCGTGCTGACGATGCCGAAAAGTGTGCTGTGATATTTGTTTTCGCCGCCTGTGGGCTCCGTTTCCGTCGCGTCATGCGGTGGATATAATCGCATATCTGCACTTACTAAGCGAATTGCAACCCCATTGAGATGTGGTTCGCTAAATCGGTATAGAAAGAGAGAACGATGAATCTTTAATTCTTTTATAACTCTTTAATATATTTTTAAGGACACAAGACACGCGTTTTTGGCAGGTACGATAATAAAGTTAAACGACTATGATTTTTAAACAATTTTTAGACCTCAGCAGGGGGTGTGATGGAACATTGAAGGGAACTAGTCTCTCGCTTTTAAAGCTATGGGGTTGAAACCTTTTCAAGACTTTTCTCGGTGGAGGTGGCAAAATAATCGCTACAAACCACTGTATTCAATAGCTTAAATAGAATAATCAAAGAAGTGTTTTTTATTGTTTAATTTAGATTTGCTGTTTGTTGACATACTATCTTTAACTCTTTAAAATGTAATATTTTTAATGTTTCAGAATTTTTAATTCAATTTTTATACCCTTGCAGAGGGTATAATGATTTCAGTCAGAAGTTTGCAAGGCAGTGAAGGAGAGGTTTCCGACGTATAAAGTATATATATTCTATATATATACATATATATATAGATATATATCAGCGTCACAAGACGAGTCGATCTAGCCATGTCCGTCCGTCCGTCCGTTTCTACGCAAACTAGTCTCTCAGTTTTGAAGCTATCGGGCTAAAACTTTCCCAAAAGTCTTCTTTCTATTGCAGGTAGTATATAAGTCGGAACCAGCCGGATCGGACAACTATATCTTATAGCTCCCATAGGAACTAAAGGAAATAAATTTTATCAAAATCGGACGACTATATCACATAGCTCCCATAGGAACAATATTGAAAAATTATATCTTCATGTTTTTTAACAAATAACCTCCTACGCTTGTACTTTCTTAGTGGTTTCGAATTTTGAATTAAATTTTATCAAAATCGGACGACTATATCTATATGATATAGGAACCATCGGAAAATTAATAGGAAAACATGAAATAAAAATTATATCTCGTGTTTCTTAACATGTAACCTTATGAGCTTGAAAATAACATTTTTTAATTAGTTCTGAATTTCGAATTAAATTTTATTAAAATAGGACGACCCTATCATATAGTTTTCATAGGAATAATCGGATGATTGGTGGGAAATAATATGAAACAAAATATAGCTTTGGGGCTTTTTGATATTATCTTATAATATTGGGAATATAAATTGTAATATTTTTAAGAATTTCGAATTCAATTTAGTAAAATTATTGATTATTTTTTATAACTGCAAGGGTATACAAACTTCCGATTGCCGAAGTTAACTTCCCTTCTTGTTATAATACATATATGTAGATGTCATAGAAACGGATAAATAAGGGAAAGCACTTTTTTTTATTTTTTCAGGATAAAGACCAAAATTTTATAAAAATCTGACTACTAAATTAAAGGATCGCAAAATTAATGTTCAACAAAAAAGGAAACTAACTTGCCAAGCCAAATTCAGTATTTGGTGAGTACTGAAAAGTAGTTACAAAAATTTTTAAATTCTTTTGCATTTTAAATTACTAGACAATATGGTTCATATCGAACTTTCCATAAAAAAGTTAAAGGTAAGCAAAGGAATCATCGCTAGGTGGCACTGATTCGGGGTGTGCAATTTTGGAACCTTTCACTTTTCTGTTTGCATATTCCTAACTCGCTTTCCCCGTAGCTGACTGACGGGTATGTGATTATGTAGACGATTTTTGATAGTTAAGAATTATTTTTCTAGAAAAACTTTGAACTTGAATCTTCCGCGCAAACTACTGAACTACGGCAAACCAAGCATTGTATGTGAGTGGTGAAATGTAAATTCTACATGCAGAATAGTGTACCATTCACGTTTCAGGTTTCGGGATGAAAGCTTTCAAAAGTCTTAGGTCTATAGCAGGGATTTAATTGAATTAATAATATAAAGTAAGTCAAATAACTCTCAGACTAAGACATATTGCAAAATAATTTTCGGCTTGATAAAGTGATAACTATTTACCCATTATTTAGAACATAAATGAAACTTTAAAATCGTATATAATTATCAGAGCAAGTATTGACACTTTACAGCATAATTTTATGATTAACAAACTTTCAATGTTTCGTTCAGATAAAGTAAAGGAGCCAAGAACCCGATGGCCTTTACGACAACTTTATCTGGTCCTTAAATTTTTTCGGACAGAAAGCTGCCCGAGACTAGAAAACCTTTTCAGAACATAGAGTAAAATTTTATCAAATATAAACCCCTCTAAATAATATCAACTGTTGTGACGAAAAATGGTTTCAAGTTATTTAAATATTTATACTGGTTAACATTGACTCTTTCAGCCCGTTGTAGCAAAATGTTTAGGAACTGTGGACTTTTGAATAAGAAATGGTTTTCATCTCAATCAGTTTAATAGGACAAAAATTATCCCAGGTCGGTAACACAAAATGTGGAAATCCGAAAAATAATTTATGAGCCTAATTTCAAAAGAATTGCTTTCAATAACGGAAGATTTTATTCTCTTGATACCAATCCATCCGTATTTTTACTTTCACCGAGATTTCTCTTGATCTCGAGTTATTGAAAACATAAGCAGTTTTCAATTATTTTTTTGTTTTTGTTTATTGTTGTCGGTTTCGAATCAGTACGTTACTAAGCTCCCATTTGAAGGATTATTAGGGGTATGAGTCACACGCGATCGTCATAGGATTGAAGTGTCGCTGACCTGTGACTTGCGAGTGTGTTAGTATTCTAAGACCCATGGAGGTGAACTCTTCCGTAGCTCCTCATCTGTGCTGACCTCGTCCTCGTCCACGTCCACCTTTGCCCGTTTTTGCGGGATGGAGGCCTCGGCCACGGCGGCAGACTCGTCCGCCTTTCGCTTCAAGGCCTTGGCGACGTCAACAGCTGATGGAGCTGCTTCGATGCTCTCCTTCCTGGCCTCCTCCTTCTGGTCGTCGTCCGCGAACACCTCCTTCTGATCCTCAGTGGCGGGAGCAGCGTTTTCGGAGGTCAGCTTCTTACAAACGTCGTCCTCGGCCGGTGCCCCTGTCTCCTCGGCGGCAGACTCGTCCATCTTCCGCTTCAAGGCCTCGGCATCGGGAGCATCCGTTGAGTCCCCGTTGGCCTCCTCGGCGGCACTGCCAGCAGCTGGAGCTGCTTCGACGCTTTCCTCCTTGGCCTCCTCGGCGGCAGACTTCTCCTTCTGGTCTTCATCCGCGTACACCTCCTTCTGATCTTCGGTGGCGGGAGCAGCGTCCTCGGAGGTCAGCTTCTTACAATCGAAGGCTTCGGCCGGTGCTCCGTTCTCCTCGGTGGCAACTTCGTCCTTCTCCAGAGCACCGTCTTCCTGTGATGGAACCTTCTCGACGACGGGGGTCTCGTTTCCTGCATCCACATCAGCCATTTTATTGTTGGCGTTTTACTTTTCAAAAGCCTTGCGAGAAATACAGAGTTTTCAGTTGTCAAATTTGATGAATTTGTGCAAACTCACGCCGCCCTTTTTAAGTTTTCTAAGAAAATGGCTGGATTGCTGGAGGTTTTGCCGTTTAAGTGAGAACGTCCACACTAAAGGAGAAAAACGTATTGCTTCGCTTCGACCACGCTTTTTTCAGGGGTACCGAAACTACAGGGATGGATCACAAGCTCGGAAAACACTATCTAGGGATGGGAAGTGAGATGGTAATAGTGCGCTTTGACTACTAGCATATTTGTCGAGTATTCAAAAGTCATTAATGGTTGGGGTATAATAAATGTACTCATTACAATGAACTTAGATCTCACATTATCATACATTTTTAAAACAAAAATCCTTTTAACGAGAGGCTTTAACGTACAAAAGTCTTGATATCAAATTTGGTGACAAAAAATACTTGAAAATTGTTCAAAATAAAGACATTTTCAAAACTGTTTTGATGCAGGCATATCAAAATATTGTCTCAAAGTAAGAATCAGAATAGTTTTATGTTAAAGGTGCGATCGTAACGTAACAGGTGTTGGAATCAACTGTCGTTGCGGATTTACCAATTTCGAGGCCTTAAATAGTGGTTTCTTCGCACACCCAGAGATTTGCTTTTAAATCAAACTCTTATATACGAATTTTTAAATGTTAATATATTTTCATTTTCTTTCTCTTGTTGTGGTTGGTTCCTTAGTAAATACAGAGATAATCGCTATAAGACTAAGCTTCCATTTGAAGGGTTTTTAATGTGAATTGGTCATGCGAACGTCGTTGGATAGATGGCTCACTGCGGCTGTAGACTGTGAACAGTAGTTTGTGTGACTTGCGAGTGTGTGTTAGTATTCTAAAACCCATGGAGGTGAACTCTTCGGTAGATCCTCCTCTGTGCTGACCTCGTCCTCGTCCACGTCCACCTTTTCCCGTTTTTGCGGGGTGGAGGCCTCGGCCTCGGCCACGGCGGCAGACTCGTCCGCCTTTCGCTTCAAGGCCTCGGCGACGTCAACAGCTGCTGGTGCTGCTTCGATGCTCTCCTTCTTGGCCTCCTCCTTCTGGTCGTAGTCCGTGTACACCTCCTTATGATCCTCGGTGGCGGGAGCAGCGTCCTCGGAGGTCAGCTTCTTACAAATGACGTCCTCGGCCGGTGCCCCTTTCTCCCCGGCGGCAGACTCGTCCATCTTCCGCTTCAAGGCCTCGGCGTCGGGAGCATCCGTTGAGTCCCCGTTGGCCTCCTCGGCGGCGTTAGGAGCACCTGGAGCTGCTTCAACGCTCTCCTCCTTGGCGGCAGACTTCTCCTTCTGGTCTTCATCCGCGTACACCTCCTTCTGATCCTCGGCGGCGGGAGCACCGTCCTC
Organism: Drosophila biarmipes; assembly: GCF_025231255.1. Classification (NCBI taxonomy): domain Eukaryota; kingdom Metazoa; phylum Arthropoda; class Insecta; order Diptera; family Drosophilidae; genus Drosophila; species Drosophila biarmipes. The sequence goes on along the minus strand of NC_066611.1, from coordinate 2,895,017 downwards.
GGAGGTCAGCTTCTTACAATCGACGGCTTCGGCCGGTGCTCCGTTCTCCTCGGTTGCAACTACGTCGTTCTCCAGAGCACCGACTTCCTGTGATGGAACCTTCTCGACGACGGGGGTCTCTTTCTCTTCAGCAGATACGTTAGCCATTTTTATTGTTTGCGTTTTATTTTCCAAAAGCCTTGCGAGAAATTCGAAGTTTAACACGTAGGTCTGGCTGATAGTTGACTGATATTTTGATTTGATTTTATGAATTTGTGCCAACTCACCCTGCCTCTTTTAAGTTTTCTAGCAAAGGCGCTGCATTGCTTGTGATTTTGTCGTATAAGTAAGAACGTCCACACTCAAGAAGAAAAACGTATTGTTTAGCTTCGACAACGCTTTTTCTCAGGGATACCGAAAATACAGGGCTGGTTTACAAGCTCGATGGTAATAGTGTGTTTGGACTACTAGCTTCTTCGTCGAATATTCCAAAGTCATTCATTATTTTAGTATAATTCATGTTCTTATTACTATAAATTCATGTTTTGAGTTCTAAAAACCACTCATAGTGGGATAAAAATTCCGCAAATTTTGTAACGAAAAATGCTTGCACATTCGTTTAAATAAATCTACAAATGTATGGTTGTATGTATACAAAATTATTACCTTTCATATTGGATACAATAATAAAAGAAAATTCTTAAAATAAATTAATTTTTTGGACTTTGAGGAGATTTTACTAAAATATATTAAATTATATACAAATTGCACTACAAAGTTGGAGATATATCTACTTAAAAACTAGTGTCGTGGAAAAAAATTCAGTAATATAATTGAAATAAATTTTAAGATTATTGCTCAGTCGACTGAAAAGGGTTCCACTCTTTATCGCTCAATATTTTCAAACTGTAATTTGTAAAATTTGAGGTATCTTCAGAGCTGTGTAGGTTGAAGTTTTAAAGAAATCGCTAGAACCAATTTTGAGAGAATGGGCCGAAAGCCTTTAGCACAACTTTAAATCTATTGTATATCAACAATTTGAGCATATTGTATTGCCTTTTTGGGCGGCAAATATCGTCCTTACCCCTAAATAAACGCTTTATTCCAAAAGTACGTAAAACAAACATTTTCTTTATTGATTTTCTTAGTACGCCAATAAAACCCCTTAAAACAAAGGGAAAAATATTTCCAATTAGGAAAGACCTAAAAACTTTGTTTTTGGAAGAACTTTCAGATGGATTTTAACAGATGAGAATAAAAAGGGGCTAATAACAAAGGACATTAAACATAACCAGGCACAAAGTTCAAATTTTTAAATTGTTTGCTTTTGCGCTTTCGTCGTTTATTCCCCCATACCAATATAAATTCTGCGGATTTATATTGTATACCCCTACAACCGCTCTCCAAGTGTGCTTCGTTACTACTATCCACACGGATATACTATACATTCTACATATGTTTTTTGTTTTTTACACCCTTACTGGGGGTACCGACCCCAAAAAGTATATATATTCTTGATCAGCGTCACTAGACAAGTTGATCTAGCCATGTCCGTCTGGCCGTCCGTTTCTACGCAAACTAGTCTCTCAGTTTTAAAGCTATCAGGCTGAAACTTTCCCAAAAGTCTTCTTTCTATTGCAGGTAGGTAAAAGTCGTTGTTTTTTCAACGCGGATTGTAGGAAAGACCAGCAGAAAGCCCCATATAGAATATACAGACCCTTTGGGAGAAGGAATGCATTCTGCCTATGAACAATAGATTTTCCAATATTCTCTATTCCCGTACACGTGGTATTTTTTATTTCAGAATAAAAGTTTATTACATCGACTGCTATGAAGCTGCCCTGGGAGGGATCGCTACATTAATTTAACTTTAACTTTAGTACTAAGATAAACATTTAAAACCTTTCTATATACTCGTACACAACTCCCATAGGTACGACCTGCAAGGGTACATCAACTTATGTTTGCCGAAGCTAGCTTCCATTCTTTTGCGCATATTTTTTTATAAAACCCAGGGTAAGAAAACAAGCTATTCATATTGTCATATATTCTGTTATATTCTGATCATTCCCATGGTTTCTATACAATACATGTGTTGAATTAAGAAAATTAAATTGTAATTAAAATCTTAAAGCTTTTTTTTCAATCTTCATCCCAGACTAAAAAAGAACATAGGCAAAAAGAACGAAGCTAAAGATATAGGAGTCCGATCCAGTCCGTTTCTATTTGAATAATACTATCTGGAAAACAAATAAGACTTCTAGAAGGATGTATTCCAATTGCTCAGCAGGTACATGGTGGCTATGTAGCCTACTTCAGACAGAAATAGGACTACTCTCTGTTAGAAACCTCTTTGTATGAATTGGAGTAAAAGTTGTGCGTCAAGGAACTGAGTCACTTAAATGTGGCGGCAATTGTAGCATTATGCTTATGAAACCCGGCTCTTAAAGGCGAGAGTGTGGCGCTTTTCCTGAGGGCCAACTTTGTGCCGGGTGCATAGCAATGCCGGTTATCGAGGACTCTTGTTTATGCCGCAGAACTTTCCCCACTGCCGAGGGTCGTTTCAAATTAATTGACTTGTTTTCGCTCTGCTCTGGCCTGCTTAAATATTTAACTTTGGCCCGTTTGTGTGGCCCGTTGCGTGGGCCAGAGCCCTTTGACCGCTTAGTTGGCCACTTGGGAGCACACAGGGCTCGCACACACACGTCGCTCTCACCTGACCGGGTAAAAGTTTTGGCATTTCGGTATTTATGGCTCATGTGGCGCAGTTGCATAAATCACTGACAATGTAAACATACATACTCGGCCCCGACCCTCCCCCGGCCATTCGGGTTAAATGGCCGAAAAGTGTTGACCACAATTAATGTTATGAGATAAGTTTATAAAAGCTCACGGCTCACTGCGGCCGAGGCCTCCGATTTGGCACTGGAACGGGAGTTGGGGCTGGCGTCGGGGTGATGGAATGCAAGACGGCCCACCGGCACACCTGACCATCCCGATCCTGCCCGCCCGCCAGCGGAAATTAGGTATCGTTTACACGGCTTTGGTGACTCTTTTGTGGCCCGTCGCTGGCCTTTATCGCCGCATCCATTATGCACCCACCCTCCGTCTTCGTGAGCACTCCGCTGGTCCGTAGATTTGTCAAAATGGCTCCTGGGTGGCCATTTTAAACCGGAAGTTGCCAAACATTCGCCGCTACTCATGATTTTTTCCCTGTTTACTGAGGAGCAATGTCAAGTTGGCTGGGTCTAATGGAAATCGGAGGTGGAGGTGGGCGCGGGTGCCCGGAAAACCGGTACTTTAACGAGCCGCCGCTCTGGAAGGGCCCGAAATTCACATGGCACACCAAAAACATTCGCCGCTCGGAGGAGCAATGCCAACCATCCAGCAGGAGCAGGAGCAGACCCTGGCCCCGCTCCACCGACCCTTTCCTTCTTTCTCGCATGGCGTTGGCAACTATGGCACTCCGAGTGGGGCGGGGGGAGGGGCAGGGGCGGCTGCCCTGCCAAATGATGCTGTTGTGCAAATGTATCTCCATCTGTCTGCCCCGGCCAATTCCGATTCCCCGCTCCTCCAGCGGTGTGTGACTAATATCGTTCTGGCATGCCAAACGCATCCGAACACGCAAAGTATCGCAATATGGCAAGCGCCCGGGGGCGGAGGCGGGGCTGCTTCGATGCGTGGATGCGGATTGGGCAGGAGTGGGGCTGGAGCCAGAGCCACAACCAGACGTATGAAGACATTGGGCTACAAAATTTACAAGAACGCCAGTCGAGGCCGCAAATGATACGCTTGCCACAGACAAGCGCTCATTAGAGCGCAAACTATGCCACGGCAGAATAATTGTGGCGGGTGGGGGGTTGGGCATATGAAAAGCCTGGCATATGAAAAGCCTCCCCTGGGGAGGAACTTGCCGCACTCTATTTACCTTTCGGCCGTGATAGAGCAGCTACAACTAACGGGCACGTAGGAAATTAATGCTCAGGCTTCACGCAAAGAGCCGGCGAAAGTTTGCGAGCGGCAGACAAACATTTGATTTAATTATGAGTGGCATTTATAGCCAGGAGCGGCGCAGGAGCGGATGTATCAGGTAGCACTCGCACTCGGGGACGGCTCGGCAAGGTGTTAGTCTGTTGATAATGTAAACGGAGCGGGCGCAAAAAGTTTCCAGCCAGGCGCACTCCGAATGCCCTTTCGGAAGCGGGATAATGCCAGGTGGAGGTGAAGCTACGGCCAGTTTCAGGAGTGCTGGTTACTGGGTTTCTAGAGTGTCGGTTAGCTGGGGGAAAACCCAGCTTACAAGGACCATTTGGTGCATTTTAACCTTAAAGATAAAAGGATAAAGGGACATTGACAGGGACTCTAATAACTGATGCTCCAAGCATATACAATTATTATTCTGGTGTGAGATTTTTATTTTAATTAACATCACTAACATATACCTCTTAGTTGTTTACTTTCTGAACCATTTCAGGTCTTGGAAACATTTCAGTGATGTGGTGACCCCGATCACCAAGAAAGTTCTCGGGACATAACATGACTTTGAACTACTGTTTCGTTGCCAGAAAAGTTGGCATGCCCCTGTATCTGCAGGGTATCTGCAGCACGGTGCTGGTGCGTATGATGTATGCCACTTCCGGCGTATTCCTATCTTTATCTGCAGGGTCGTGCGCTGCGTTGCGCTGGCTTATGTGACTGCTTGTCAAACTGACACTGACAGCTTGCCTAAGTGGCAACTTAATTTCTTAATTGTCAACTCAAAACTTTTATCGGGCACCTGCCTGTAACTTGTGCTCCCCGCGCCCTGCTCCCCGCTCCGTGGCCCAGGCCCAAGAAAACTATCTGAGTCTTGGCCTGGCTTGCCGACCTGCGGTTTGGCTTTGAGTGGGTTTCCCGACGTGCGGCGATAGTGGAAAGCCGAGTTCACTTCCACCATTTTGACAGATAAGGTGATTGGTCGGCGGGCGGGGATGCGAAACTTGCGACTTGCGACTTGCGTAGCTGCCAGAGTGACACGCGACGGAGGAAGGTGCAAGGAGCAAAGTTTTCCAGCTAGTGCCATCTGAATAATTGAGGGGCACTCTTTGGAGCCCTGTGTCCTGGCCTGGACACGGTTCACTGCTCCCCTCGCCGTTAATGCCTGTATAATTTAACGCCACTTTAAATTTTAATTGTCTAAATGAAAACGTCGCCCGGCCTCGTCATTTCCATAAAGTTTTCCACCAGCTTTGGCCCGATTTGCCGCGCCGTGGAGCTTCCACATTTTAATTGCAACCCCTCCAGTCGGGGGCGGGCAACAATTTGTTACAAATAATTATCATAACCTGATTAACATGAGTCCTGGCCCGGGCCGGGGTGGCTCGTCCTGCCCAGACTGGGGTACGGGGCGGGTGGCAGGGGGAGCAGAAGGGGTTGTGTCGTCTGCCAGCGCTCGTCTTAATTTGTGAAAGTTTTAAAATGCCGTCGCTGTCGCCTGTCTCTTATTTTTTATGCATGCTGGGAACAATCTCAGGCGGCGCGGCCCGGTGCCCACACATGGAGCGGGCCAGTGCTCCGCCTTCCATCTTAATTATGCCAAGTGCTCGCCATAATCCTCGCCAGCGCCGTCTCGCTGTCGCCTGTAATTCGGCTGCATAATTAGAATTGTAAAAATTACAAGAAAGTATTTACACGCCGGCAGGAGTTGCGGCCCTGAATAACCAAGTGCTCGCGTCCTTATTTCCCGACTTTAACCCGCCAATGGCCCCATTGTCTGTGGGTTAATTGCACCCTGCTGCCCCCGCTCCCACATCCAGCCAGCCATTGATGGCTTCCTCCGACCGCCGACCGCCGACCGCCGACCTCCGCCTCCCCTCGGTTTATCAATAACCATAATGCTGCTCTGCGATGGGCACATTTCTGGAGCTTCTCTAACGAGCGCGTAAACGGCGCGTGCAATTTCCCAAAGCCATTAAAAAGCGAACTAGAAAGATATGGCCTTATCATCGGCAGCGGCGCGGGGCGGGGGCTGGGTAAAAAATTGGCAACAGGAACGCTGGGCGGCGCCCGGTCGGGGGAAGGAGCGTGAAATTAAATTGAACAACTTCTGACAGCTAATCTGGAATCGAGACCGGCATCGAGACTACTGGATGCCATTTGCGCTGATCTCTTACAAGCATTAAATTTTAATGGCGCACTCAGAAAGTCTGCTCCAAGATACCCACTCGCATTGCCGTCGGAGGCGGAGGTGGCGGAGGTTGGCTAACTAATGAAGCCAGCTGCTGGTGGTTGCAAAACCGCAGATGCAAATCAGAGCAAAACCGAAAAAGAGCAAAGATTGAAAGTGGCTGCCGGTGGTGCGAGTGGCAGCGGAGGTCACTCCGTCTGAGGCAGATCGAACCCATGTCCAAACTAATCCGCTCTTAATTAAAGATTGCCACCACCGAAGTTTCGCCAGCTCTGCGAGCCTCCTTCCAGAGCCCCACTTTGTCCGGGGGAAATGTACTTAAAATTTTCCATATTAAGTCGTCGCAAGCCGAAGCAGGAGGACGGGCCCGGGCCCGGGCCGTCCTGCTCCTGGCCAGCCGTCGCCTAACCTCAAGGAATAAATCTTTGACAAAGCTGAGCCGCAAACTTGTTTGTCCAAGCAGTCGCAGAACAAGTTGTCCACCGGAGGAGCGAAGGTGTTGTTATAATGTCCCCCGAATATGTCTGGGCGACCGGGAGGCGGATGTGGGGCTGCCCTGGCTGCCTTGGCTGCCGGGCACGTGATAAGATCATAATCCCATTTATGTCTTTACTTGCCAGTGGAAACTTTTGTCCGCCTGAGTGGGGCAACCAGAAGGGTTGGACGGGCGGACGGCCTGGATGGGGTTGGACGCGGCTGTTTATGTTTAAACTGAGGTCAGAGAGCACTAAATCAAGTTGCCAACGTCCAAAACTTTCGCCGGCGCATGCAAAGAAGCTGTTAAGCAGCTTAAAACTATTCCTTTGGCCGTGGAGCAAGGCTTCGGAGTCCTGCGTCTTCCGGGCTCCAGGCTCCGGGCTCCGTCTTGGGCAATTGTTGATAAGGCCCAGCCAAGCGACAGTTTACATTGGAACAAATTTGAGACTTTTGTTGGGAACTTTTCATCCTTCTTGGGGCCGAGGCGGGGGCAGGGGCAGGCAAACTTTTTGTGGGCGCAACGTGTGATGAAGATGCTGGATGGCCCAGGACAGAGGCTGGAGATGCTATCGGGGCACCACGTATGGCAAATAGTGGCGGTGTGTGGGGGAAACCCCTGCTTGGGCTGCGTGGAAAGCCAGATATGTGCCGGGCTCGGTACCAGCTGTGAAATGCGAAGGAGTCGAAATGGACGGAGTATATAGGACAGGCTCACTTTAAAGGTACGACTACAGAGAGAACAATATTGAGGATGTTCACTTTGAAAATTCATTTTGCACTTCAAAAAGCTTTGAATATTTCTATCTTGGTAAGAGCTCCCCCTCTATCCTCAATTATATCCTTAATTGAAACAGAAAAGAATTAACAAGCTCAGACTAAGTTTTAGCACAGACACTACTTTGTCACACTTTAAGGTATATTCACGTTACTAGATAAGCAAAAAAGAATTTATTCAGAAATCCATTTTTAATTTTATTGATTTGAATTTTTAAGCATTCAATCAACTAGGAGTATAATACACTTAATTATACTGAACTACATTTTGTTATTTTATAAATATCACTGTTTATAGGTCACTTTGAAAGGTCCTCTTCTTCTGAAGAATTCGCGCCTGATTTATTTAAATTCTTTTGAAGAGAAAAGGAACTTTATTTTATTTGATTCTCACAAAGTGTTCTCCTGTGAAAGATTCAACGGTATATTATTTTAATATTTCAGAGGGAAAAACACAGATTCTAAGAAGCAAAGAGACTCAGAAGAACACGTTTCCATAAAACCAAATTCCACTTTGAAGCAAAAAACCCTTAAAGGGAAGCCTTTGATTACATTTCTCATAGGGTCGTTGGGTAACAGATCTGGTATCACTCCTACTCAGAGTACTTTCAGCACTACCTCTTTAGATGGATATATCTTTTCAACTTAAGATGGTTTCCAACGACAGACATTTGATGACTAAGATATGTGTTTCTTTCTGTGCAGTATTTCCTAGCTCAGGGAAACTCTGAACTCCATGGCCAAGGTAGTGGCATCTAATCCTGGCGCGGCGTTGCATTGACTTGATTCCTCCTGCTCCGCCTCCCCTGTTGGGTGGGGTGCCCATGGTGCAGCTGCCAAAACAAATGAGCCTTAATGCGATTTGCTCGAATGGAGCCGGGATGTGCGGGCCACTTTGCAGCCCACCTTGCTGGACTTGCCCGCCCACTTGGCCGGCTATTGAGTCCCGAAGCCACTAAGCCCCAACTGATTCCGGTGTCGGGTGTTGGGAATTGGGCGCTGTGAGTCGGGGACTGGGAGGCCTCAGTCCGGACAGACAGTGTCGGCAGTCCGCTGCATCTTGCAGGCTGCGCACTGGCCTGGAATCTCGTTGGGCCTTCGACCTTTCATGGCTCAATTAAGTGGCCCACTCAGGAGCCGGGCTTCTCGTCGGCTGTTGACTTTAAAGCTGCGCCAGCTGCTGCGAGTGTAATGCGTCTTGTCAGACGAAAAAGATGATTGAATTAACCATTTATGCTCTATTTACGGGCGGACTGGGGAGCAAACAAGGCGAACAGCACAAACAGGACAAACAGGACATGACAGAGCAGACAGACAGGACATTCGCACACACAGATGCGCGGCCGAGGGAGAAATGAATCCTGGCACCCGCATTCTCCATGTGACACATTAGCAGGAGCTGGAGCTGGAGCAGGAGCAGGAGCGGGCGTGGGACTCCGAGTGGGCTGGGCGGACGAACACTGTTATCAGCTCGGCAAAAAGTGTCCTGCGAACGGGAGCACATATGTGTGTGCGCACTGTACAGCCAGCCACACGGAAGTGGAAATTGTGCGATGTCTGCCTGCAACAGAAGCCAGGACACACGGCGTTCCCGCTCCCGCCGCCGCCGACGACTGTTTGCAATGAGGTTTTGTTTCAATTTCCTTTCGATAGGCCACAGACATCCCGAAAATCGGGCGGAGGATGGGGCCGGCGCAGGACGTGGGACAGGACGCGGGCGTCGACAATTTCATGCATAAATTCATCGTGTGTGCTGGGCTTTATGGTTGACTGAGATTCGAGTGAGATACTTCCTTCCGCTGTGTTGTGTTGTTTGTTGGCTGCCATTGCGAGTCCGCTGATGACTTTGCATCTAAAACAATTAAGTTTCGTGGCGAAAAAATGGAAGCGGCCAAAACAATTTACATACTCGACATAACTTGGCTTAAATGAGTTTTGCAACAAATTCCGGCAGGACGCAGGAGGCGGCAGAGGCGGCAGTGGCAGCAGCTAATCCCTTGCGGGCATTTTGTCCTCGCCAGAGCCAGAGCCAGAGCGAGGACCTGCAGCCAGGACCTGCCCCAGTTCCGCCCCCGCCGCCCGCCTCCTGCCAGTCACTCAGTCAGCGAGTCATGCAAATTTCATGCGGCTGGCGGAGAAAAAAGCGATACATAAAAAATTGTAAATACATTTCCTGTCGTCTAGTCGCAAGGCACAGCCGGCCAGGGCAGAGGACGCCGAGCGGCAGGACGAGCGGCCAGGACATGCTGGGACAACGACGACAAGTGCGACAAGTGTGTGCCACATAAAAATGCACAAACATGGTTGCCACCGAGGGGCCGACAAGATCCAGGCCCGGCCTCAGCCGCTTATCCCAGCCGCACTGATAGTGGACGTTCCTCATCCTGCGTCCTGCGTCCTGCATCCCCATGCCCATGCCCATTCCCATTTCCATACCCGTCCGCATCTCCATCCGCCTCCGTCCGGCGAGCGGGCAAAAAACTTTGCTGCCGAATTTAATCCAATAATAAATGGAATATTGCTGACCTCGGGCATTAAATTAAATGTTGTTATCAGTGGAGTGCAGTGAAATTATCAGTGGACCTCGGTGGGCGGGGCTGCGGATCAGGACGGCCGGGTCGCCCGGCATGTGGCTGAGTGCGAGTGAGTTATTTGCGCCGAAACTTGATGTTAAACGGCAAGAAAAGGGGAAAAAAGCGAGTGGCAGCGGGAAGGGGAGGGGAGTGGGCCTGGCCAGGACCTCCAGGACCCGTGCGTGTGTGCCGGGGCTCTGTTTGGCCGGATATTAAGCTCGTTTGCATATAATTTGCGTGCCACAGACCGCAACAGAAACACAAGCTGAATCTGAATCTGAATCTGGAACCGCATCCGAATCCGCATTCGAGCCCGAGCCCGAGTGCCAGAGCCAGTCCAAGCTCTTGATGGTTTTTTGGCCCGGCCGCGATAAGAGCGCAGAGTGCAGCAGTGGAGCTGGGACGCACATTAAGAAGTCCTCGCCGGAGTGAAGCAATTAAGTTTGCGGTGGCTATCAGGACATCTGGTTATCCTTGCAGCCCGGTTTGGTTAGTGCGAAAGCTGACACTTTCTGTGGCATATTTATGGACGGTAATGAGAGACGGAGCTGGACGACTGGCTGGCTGGCAGGGGATGTGTGTTCACGGCGTGTATGGATGGGAGTGCCTCTTCTTTTCGGGCTCTGAAAGTGCCGGCGGCTGCCACCGAGGCCCACCTCCTCCTGGCTGGCAATCAGCCAAAGTCTTGAAACACTTTTGCATAAGTTAAACTCACACGTATGCGTCCTGATGCTTTTTAATCCTTTCCGCGCCGGGGATGCTTTGTCTTGCCTGCTGGGGAGGCGTTGATTATAATTGACTTTGGCTGACTTAAGTGCCAAAATGGAAATACCATGTAGCCCGCCGGGGAATGGGGGGTCTCAGTTCTCCGCCTGCGGATGGGGACGGAGGCGGGGATTGCCAGCCATGGCAATGGTTACCACTTGCCACTTACCATTTTTCATATTCCACTTACCAATTTCACGCTCTCCCACTTTCACTCAATACCCGAAAAGCCTGACGAGGCATTCCTTGAATCAAATCAAATGATGTGCAACAATTTTAATATAATCAGAATGCGGACGACCCATTCCAGGGTGCCGGGACGTCGTCCTGGCCACTGGTCAGTCTTGGCCGGCGATTGTCATGGGGGCAGCAAATTATGTTAAGTGTTCGCATGCCCCGCCAGGAGACTGCGACATGTGCCACGGGCGGCGGAAAAAAGAGGAATGCTTGCGAAAAACTTGTATCAAACGACTTTGCCATGGAAACCCAGACCCAAGCCCGAGCCCAGGCCCAGGCCGACGGCGAAGCCCTCACCCGGGACACAGGATGAAGTAAGGGTTGCGGGGCCATGATTTGTGTGCGTGAGTCGCAAACAAAAAGCCATTACAAACTTCCAGCTTCCTGGCAAAGTTTCCCCACCTGGCGCGCGGTATCTTCGAGGTAGCTGCAGCTCCGCGCCCAGCGAAGCCACCTCGACAGCCCGGGGTAGCCCGCATTCGACTGCCCATCCCAGCGATCCGGCTCAATGTCTTTTCGCACCTCGACGGAAAAAGTGCGCGGAACTGGCATTAAAAAGTTGGGCCCTGCCGACGTGCTCCTTGTCGCAGTCGCAGTAGCAGTAGCTGTCCCAGGACCCGTCTCCCAGCGATCCTCATCACAATTATCATTACCATCAGCGGCATCATCGTCATCGCTGATGGAGAGTGCCATCGGAATGATTAAAAAACTTTCGGGTGCCAAAATCTGCATTTAAAATATCATTTGGGGTCAACGGCTCCGCCGCCGACGTCTCTGACCTGCGGCGCTGTGGCTCCGCATCTCCGGAAAATAATTGATCCCCTGCGCCTCGTTTTCCACTGGCCACTCACTCGCACACACGCGCCCGCCTCGCAGAAAAATCAAATTGAAGTCTATAACAAGCGAGTGACCGCCTCATAAAGCAATTAAGTGCATGTGGCTGACCAAGCAGCAACGTGTTGGAGTATCCCCAACAAGCCCGGGATAGCTGACCCTCTGCGGACGAGGCCTGGATGGGATGGGGGACTCGGCACTCGGGAATCGGGGACTGGGGCAGGAGCCGCACTCGAGTCCGGCGTGTTGATGCCGCTCACTGCAGCGGGATGTGGCTGGGCTGCAGGTTGCCCTCTTGGTCTGGCAGGGTCCACCCAGCACGCAAGGATGCGCAGGATGCTGGGCTCCCAAGTAATTCATAGCATTAATTATATTACATGACCCGTGCAGGGGGGCAGGCACCAGCAGGGGCTATGGATCGAGTCCTTCACTGCTCTCCATTCGCCCCTCGCAGCCCACTTGGCCTTCAAATGATGCCTTTTATACGTTCTATTTTTCAAAAGTGGAGCACAACTAAGCCTGCCCCATGAACAGGTTATAGGTACAATAAAACCAACTGCTTTTCGAAATTGTGTGATTTTTGTATGCCACGTTTATCGTAGATTGCTTAATCGTCAACAACTGACTTCCGAGCTGTGATACAGAATATCTACATAGGTAAACTCCTCTCCGTTGAAATGAAGGGGGTCGTCCCGCTGGCTATCAGGACTCCGGCTGAACGGGTGATCTGAACTAAAGATTAAATAGAATTTTAATCTGTGAGTCTGTATATGGGCCGTAGTAAAGATTTTGAAAAATATTGAAAAATAACTCGTCTTTTCACTATTTTGCAGTGCATAAATAATCGAATTTCAGGACGATTGGTCGAGTCGTCTTGATATCTTGATAGCCAGACGACAAAAACGCGTTTGAAGCTCGAAGTAGGAATCACGCAAGCATCTGAATGTATTCCTTCTCAGCACTACAACATTCTAACGTCATGAAATATTGAAAAATCCTTTTATACCCTTGCAGAGGGTAGAATGATTTCGGTAGACGAGTCGATCTAGCCATGTCCGTCCGTTTCTACGCAAACTAGTCTCTCAGTTTTAAAGCTATCGGGATGAAATTTTCCAGAAGTCTTTTATTTTTGCAGGTAGTATATAAGTCGGAACCAGCTGGATCGGACAACTAAATCTTATAGCTCCCATAGGAATGATCGGAAAGTTGGTGGGAAAATAATATGAAACAAGAAAGGAAGTTAAATTCGGCAAGCCGAAGCTTGTATACCCTTGCAGTTATAAGAAATAATCAACGTTTGTAATACCATGTGAAATATTTAAGGATTGTTGCTAGCTTCAGTGATATTAAAAAAAAAATCATTATCTCTCTGACCGTTTCTGTGGCAGCTATATTTTAGAGTAGTCAGATTTTTATTAAATTTAAGTCGAAATTCTTAAAAATATAAAAAATGATATTCCCAATATTATGGATCAAACAAAAACACCTCTTAACGAGGTAAGGGGTCGTGGCGATAGCGCACCATCAACGTACAAAAGTTCTGATATCGACTTTTGTGACAAATAGCTTGTTAATTTAACTTAATAAATACACTTTGTAAAATGTTCTCATTCTGCTCGCTTCAGCCAAATATTTTGGGCACTCGCATATTGTATTGAAGCGTGCCGAAGGGAAACATTTTAGAAAGAGTATTTATTTAGTCGATTTTTTTAGGTCAATCGATAGATATTGATGAGACAAACACATTAAGGTTAAAATTTTGTTTCTATCATAAAAACTGTAAGCGCTACAGATATTTGCGGATTGTGGGCGTTAGAGTGGGCGTGGCACACCACTGAGACAAACTTGCGAGGAATCTGCAGGCCAAGTGTGACTGTCATAGTTTCCGATATCTCATCGTTCATACTGATCAAGAATATATATACTTTATGGGGTCGAAAACGCTTCCTTCTGCCTGCTACATACTTTCCGACGAATCTAGTATACCCTTTTACTCTATGAGTAAGCTTTTTAGCATTTTTCTCATTAAGACTGCTTTATCAACCGTACAGCTGAATGACTACACAGGCATTTTATATTGCAACTTACATGGCCTTCAGGAGGTTGATGGCTGAATATCGTTCCAAAGACCTTCTTATTTCGAACTTGGATCTGTGATAAGATCTGAGGGTTGTCAATTGCACTTTTAGAAAATCTTTCAAATGTGGGTATATTATAGTTTTCGAGATCTCAGCGTTCATACGGACGGACAGAAAGTAAGAAAGTCGGACAGGACCAGTTAGACTCTGGTGATTCTGGTAAAAGATATATATCTATCTTATTCTTAGTATCTATTGAGTTTTAAGCTCTGCCCAACATATGCAGAATAAGAAAAGGTTGTAAGCTCCTAGTTGGGGTTTCAGCGCAATTACACCTGTTCCACTTCAAGCACACACCTTAACCCAAAAACCGCAAATTACCCGATGAAAAAGGCACAGACAATTTACGATTCGGATCGACTGACTTTATCTACTGAACTCTCCCCGGTGACGATTTTGCATAACAATTGGGCCGCCTTAATTTATGCGCGGCCCGTGCTCCTCCAGCGACACAAAGGCCATAATATTAATTGTTTATAAATAAATATGCACACATCCAGGGGACTTTGTGGGCCGCAGGCGCTAAACGCTGCGCTGCAGTTTTATTATTTTGTTTGTTTGGCCATGGGCAGATAAAAGTAATTAACGCCTATTCCGAATGGTCAGTGGAGGAGCAGGAGGAGGAGGAGGTGCTGGAGCCGGATTGTGGCCCAGGACAATGGACAGAGGACGGCGTCGGTGGCGGCCATAATTATTATTGACTTATTGGCCACAATGGCATTTAAGAGAGGCCAGCACACCCGGCTCGGAATCGCGAAAGTATTTGCATAAAATTTGCATTGACAACGGTTGAAAGCAATTGAAACAATAATTTCGTCATTAATGTGCGACAATCCGATCACCTCCTCCCCGATTGCCACCTGCCCGGACTGCCTCCTCCTGCTCCTCCGTGCGAATTGAAAACGTGCTTATCGCCGCACATCAGCAACGGACCGAGTGGACTCCGGCCGGATGGGACTGGGATTGGGATTGTGGATTCGCAGTGGGCAGTGGCCATTGCATTTTTCTGCCATTACGCGCCCGCTGCAATTGTTTAACGCGTTTAATTACATTTGTTGGCTGGCACTTAATGTTTTTATAATTAATAGAATCAATATTGATACTGCCCCCGTGTGACCCCGGCTCCGTCGGTGCTCCTCGTCCTCCGGCCTCAATTCGGACGCCCCCCGAATCCGACTCCAATTGCACCGCAGCTGTGGTTAATTGTAGATTAAAAATGTAGCCAATGCGGTTGAGGTTCAGGGAAGCGTTAAATGTCTGGTCAAACTATGGGCGTTTGGCAAACAGAGCTCGACACAGTGGCCACTCGCTGGATGGTCAGGAGCGGAGGAACGACCACAGCCACACTGGAAAAAAGACATAAGGATCGTGGTACATTTTTTATAATTTCTTCTGATTTTAAGGTTTTCTCATCATACAAAAAAAAAAGAACGGAGCGATATGGCGATAATAAAAGAAAACCAGATACCCTTCACTCAGCCTAGAGAGCCACCCTGCTGAACCAAACTTGAGCTGCGCAGAAAGCCCAATAACCTGTATGCTAAGTCCCACTCCTCTAGCTTTTACAGTTTCCGTTCATACGGACGGACAGACGGACGGACGGACAGGCGGACGGACAGACGGACAGACGGACATGGCTAGATGAACTCCGCTAGTGATCCTGAATAAGAATAAATATACTTTATGGTGTCGGAACTTTCTGACGAATCTAGTATACCCTTTTACTCTACGAGTAACGGGTATAAAAAACAAAAAGCAAGATTTGGAAACAGTTTATTCTACACTTCCTGAAACCGAACTCGTATCTTTTAAATTTTGTTCTGCGTGCAGGATATTCGCGATAGCTGGGAGCCCGCTTTAAATGTTAAATGTTTATTTGCTTGCCATTTGCCGCGACTTGCATTTAATTACATTCGCTCACACATGAGGAGAGCCGTAAGCATGCATGCGAAATGCACGGGGAGCTCTGCGTCCGCGTCCTCGTCCACGTCCTGCTCCTCATCCTGGATGCGGGACTCGCTCTCGAGGCGGCTGCCAGAGTACGCTTTAGAATGCAGGCAGCGTAAAAGATTAGCCCGATTAGTTCAAAGGGTTCGCAGATCCCATGCCCATCCATACGCTCCCTCGTCCTTGCGGCCCACTTGAGAATTCCACGGCGTAAACACATTTGCTTTCGGCTCGCAGGATTGGGTTTCAAGGGGAATGGGAATGGGAGTCCATGTCTAACGCCGCGATTTGCCATTCGCACATCGTTATATGAATATGGAATGACCAGCGTTTGGGGGTGGATTTCCACACACAAGAAAACGTTCTCTGCTTTGAATCATGCGGCTAATCCTGTCCTGCTCCTTGCGGTCCGGGACTCTCGGTCGGTTGAATCAAGAAACTTGGCTGGTAAAACTGACCAATGCAGATAGTTCTTGTTACTTTGTTAACAATTGAATAGTTTCGTGTGAAGTGTATTTTCTTCTGCAATGGTAAATAGTTAATTAAAATGTCTGTACAAAAGCTTGAAATAATATGATGTGTAAATTCCCAAGGTTATTTACAAGGCTTCCAAGTGAAACTACCAAAGACAAGAGCTTACTTAAAACATACTTCCACACTACCTTGAATTCAAAAGTAAGCCAAACGCCAGTTTTGGAAAAGCCTAATTAAATTTTTTTTATTTTCCTTTTTTACTTTCCAACAGTCACATATGCAAAACATTTGAATTGTTTTTTTTTTCATTTTATAAATGTTATATTCTTTGATATTTCTATAAAACATATGTAACTAAAATGGCTGGTTTGAGTCCTCTACCATTTGTATACCCTGGCAGAGAGTATAATTTCAGTCAAAAGTTTGCAAGGCAGTGAAGCAGACGTTTCTTGACTTATTACTAGATGAGTCCATCTAGTCATGACCTTCCTGTCCGTTTGTTCGTCTCTCCGCTTGTCCGTCCGTCTGTCTGTCCGTCCGTCTGTCTGTCCGTCCGTCTGTCTGTTCGTCCCTTTCCGAGCAAACTAGTTTCTCAGCTCTAAAGCTATCGAGATTAAAACTTATATTGCAGGGAGTACATAAGTCGGAACGATGTGTTTAACCAATTAGGCGAATATGTTTTTAGTGCATGAAGTGTGCGTTGTTTATTTGACCCAAAAATAAAAACACGTAGGTTACATGGGAAGTGAAAAGTAGTTTCCGGAAGACGAAAAAGGTAGTATTAATCAAATCAACGTAGGGTCATCTTCGGTTAGTTGGTAGGGTCGTCTTCTTTTCCAGAGCAGGGTCGGATGATTGGGTCTCCGACTGACCGAGTGATGACACTCGATCTGATGTTATTTGGCCAAGATGCAGGTTACATTCAATTTAAAAATTGTGGTCGGAAGACGAATGAGGTAGCCGAATTGGTTAAATCTTTTACTGCAACAGGGAGGCGTAGGATGGCTGGGTGATCTTCGGCTGGGGGAAAGTCCCTTCCGGAGCAGGGGTTCCGGGTGGGTGAATGGGCCTTGGAGTGGCTGGTGACGACACCCCCGATCCGGGGTTACTTGGAGTGGTCGGCTGCGGCATGTTCGCCATGTTGGTTGCTAAATTCTGTAGAGGACCGGGACTTGGGTTGGGGCCGGACCCGGGAACGGTGGTGGGGACAGGAGCTGGAGCAGCACTCATTTGTTGATTGTTTTCGCCATTGACACCATTGGCTCGTCCAGCTGCTCCGTGCATCGACTGCACCTTGGTCATTACCGGGTTGTGGCTATTGGAATGGTAGTTGGGCATCGCGTTGGGATTGTGGCGAGGACTCATGCGGTTGTGGGGCGGGAGGTTCATTGGTGTTCCCTGTTGCATATTAGGCTGCGAGATACCCTGGGGCAATCCCTGGGGAATTACCTGAGGCAGTCCTTGGGGGATACCCTGTGGAAATCCTTGGGGCAATCCTTGAGGCAATCCTTGGGCCAATCCTTGGGGCAATCCTTGAGGTATTCCCTGTTGCCATCCTTGTGTCATGGGTTGTGGCATTCCTTGTGTCATTGCCTGAGCCATTCCTTGTGGCATTCCTTGTGGCATTCCTTGTGGTATTCCTTGTGGCATTCCTTGCGGCATTCCTTGTGGCATTCCTTGTGGCATTCCTTGTGGCATTCCCTGGTGCATTCCCTGTTGCATGTTGGGATGCTGCATACTCTGCTGCATGTTTGGCTGCGCCATCCGGCTTGGACTGAGCATCTGCACCGGCACGGGCAGCAGCCCGACGGCCATGTTCATGCCCCTGCCCGTTGGGCCCATGTGGTTGACCTGGTTCATGTGGTTCACCGGACCTCCGCGCATATGCGAAGACATGTTCTGGCCCATGTTGCCGTTAAAAGACACGTTGTGGTTGGACTGGAGGGTTTGGTGGTTCTGATGGGGCTGGTGGTTCATCTGACCATACAGATTGGGGCCATGGGGCCCGCGACTGGAACCTCTGCCTCGTCCATGTCCTTGTCCGTGTCCGTGTCCGTGGGTATTCATTAGACCCATGTTGCCAGTGACGTTCTGCATCACCATTGGCGAGCCCGAGCTGTGGCTGCGATTGCCGCCCACCTCGAATAGGATCGGGGCCATGGGCCGCTCCTGCCGCATTGGAAACATGGCCTGGGGCTGGGGGCCCGGGGGTCTAATGTAGATGCCACTGGGGCCCGACTCCTGATTCATCAAAGCTGCATTGTAGTCGGGATTTGGTCGCTGTTGGCCAAACAAGGCTGGTCCGCCTGGGTTGAATTGGTTGTTAAACTGCTCCTGCGACGTCGAGGGTTCCTTGAACTGGGCATCTCCCATCGGGACGCCACCTGGGACTGCATTGGACACGAAGCTGCTGCCTGGCATCTGAGCCACGGGAGGCATCGGAGGTATCGGGGGCATCGGGGGCATTTTAGGCAATGGAGGCAAAGCCTGGCTTGGCTGCGATGGCTGGTCCCGAGCAGCGCGATAGCCTGGGAAGTGGCTAGGCGTGACGTGGGGCGAAACCTGGGCGCAGGGCACATTGGGCCGCGGGGTTTGCGGTGAGCCGTGCTCCATATAGGAGGCCCCAAAACTCGGCTGGCCCGAACCGGGCAGTATGGGCGTGTTAACGTAGTTCATGAACTCCACCTCGCCGAAGCAGTAGGACCGGGGATCGGGAGAGGACGACGGCCTAGGCGGCTGGCGCGCCATGCCGTTCCATTCCCCAGCAGCTCGGCTCCCTTCCGTGGCTCGGCCATCGGCGTTCTGCTCATCACTCTCCTCTTCCTCCTCGTCATCGTCGTCTTCTTCGGTGACCTCCTCCTCGGCCTCCTCGTCCTCTTCCTCCCCCTCGTCGTCGTCTTCGTCGGAGTCCTCCTCCTCCGCGTAGCTGCTCTCCTCGCTGCCCTGGCGATTCGCATTGGCGGCCACGATCTGCGATCGGGGACTAGAGTCCTCGGTGGTGGTGGAATCGGTGGGCGACGAGTCCGAAGCTTCCTGTCTGGCGGCGACGGTGGTGGTGTGTAGATCGGCCACATTGCCAAACTGCGGGCCCAGATTGAACCTTAGCGGCATGCCCGGGTCGATCGGCTGGACCGAGTTACCGGCGGGAGTAGGTGGTACAAAAGCCATCGGCTGGCTGGCACCCGTCCTCGCGTACAGGGGGTGTCCACGGTAGTTCGAGTTGTGGAAGTTCGAGTTGTGGAAGTTCGAGCTCGGGAAGTGAGAGTTCGGGAAGTTGCGACCGTTGTTCTGGGTGGGACGCCCGCTGCCGATGGCACCATAGCGCCCCTGGTTCGTATGGTTGCGCGGACTGTAGGGACCCGGTGGACGGTAGCCACGATAGTTACCCGTCTCTGAGTAGCGCTTTGCTCCGCCCATCTTGTGCTGCGGCGCCATCGCATGACCAGGCGGCATTCCCGGTTGCATTCCCGGCTGCATTCCCTGCTGCATTCCCGGCTGCACTACCTGCTGCATTCCAGGGAGCGGATGCGGGTGAGGCGGTGGATGGGAAAAGGCGACGTGCGGATGAGGTTGTCGGGGCATGCGATGCGTCGTTGGGTGCGGGACCTGGTGTGGATGCATCGGCACTGCTGGAGGGGATTAAGGGATTAAGCGGATTAGGTCGGCGTACAGGCCAGAGCATCGCTACCCAAGGGGTACTCACCCACGGGCCTGGCCCAGAAGCCGAACGACTGCGGTTGGGGCGGTGGTGCTGGTGGTGCGTTCTGCGAAGATCCTGGCACCGACATGGGTGGATACGGCTGCGGAACCCTCGGTCCGCCGGCTCCACTCTGTCCTCCGACTTGCACCGTCATCCGCGGTCCGTTGATGGGCGACGGTCCTGGAAAGTAGGTCGGCGGTAGCGATGATGGAGCTTGCGCTGGCAAAGAACCCCCCGTCGCGATGAACATGCACATGCAACGGTACTCCGTCTGGGTGGCGGCGTCGACTGCCTTGGGAATTGCCTGCGGGGATTGCGGCAGTGGAGCGTGTGACACCTGGCCTCGAAAAGCACCTGACTTACCTGGATGCGGGCCAGATCGTCGGGCGTGAGGCTGTGCGGATGGAGGTCGAAGGGCAGGTTGATTCCAGTAATGCCCGTCCACGGACGAGGCACGTTCTGCGGGAGAGGCCAGGAGTCAGGGAGGAGTTCGGCTCATGTAGTCCACAATCTTACCGCCGGCATGAAGAGACTCGGATGAAGCGGCGGCGTCTCGAGAATGGCGGTCGTGTACTCGGCCATCTGGATGGGCGTCATGTGCTGGAAGGCCCCGCGGAGTAGCGGCGCCATCAGGTCGTTGGCCCGTATTAAGAGGTTGCGCAACGTGGCCATGAACTCGTCGCGCGACAACCCGATCTCGTCCAGCTGCGCGGCGAAGGACTCAAAGGACGGAAACTCTGGGGAGGATCCGCTCATAGATGACTCCGCGACGAATTCGGCGGTGCAACTGTTGGCTCTTGAGAAGGTGGGTTCCTCGGCGGCCCCCCCCCTGCCGTAGTAGTAGGCCGTCCAAGGAGTGGCGGGATCCGGTTGCTGCTGGTCGGTCCCCTGACTATCGATAGCGAAACTGCTGCGCCTCATGCCCAGGCCGAAGCTGTTGCAGTTGCGCTCGCCACTTTCGGGGTTCACGAACTGATAGCTTCGGGGAATGTCGCCTCCTGGGCCAATGTATGGGCCGGTGCCGTTCTCGAGGCCAAACTCAAACGCGCTCCTCGACGGCGAGAAGCGCGGCAGCGTCTCCTCCTCGTTGGACAGGATGCGTGCCAGACAGGTGCCCGTTGGATAGAAGACGGGCGCGTCCGGGGACATTTGAGCGCTGACCGAAATTTCTAGTATACTCAGTGGCGACTCGATTGTGGCTGGGCCCTGCGGGTTAGCCCTGGGCGTCTCCGATCTGACTTCTGGTCCCGCTTCCCGTTGGGGTTCGGACGCTGCTGGAGGATCTGGTGGTGGATCTGGTGCCGGATCTTCTTCCGGATCTGGTGCTGAATGAGGCGCTGAATCCGGTGCCGAATCTAGGGCTGCATTAGGTACTGCGTCAGGGGCTGAATCTGGTGCTGATTCGGGTACTGCATCAGGTGCTAAAAGAGTGGCTATATGAGGTACTGCTTCGGGTGCTGAATTAGGTACTGCGTTAGGTGATGTATCATTTGCTGAATCCTGTGCTGGATCTGGTTCTGGAAATGATCTTGCTTTCGCCTCTGGTCCTCCCGCTTTTGGTAATACCGCAGATCCGGCTTTTGGATGTGGGTCTGATACTGCACTTCGCTGTGGCTCTGATCTTGCTTTTTGTTGTGGCATTGATCCTGCTTTCGCTAGTGCCTCTAATCCAGCATTTGGATGTGGGTGCGATGCCGCTGTTGGAATTGCCTCGGGCCCTGCTTCAGCTCTTGCCTCGGATTCGGCTTTTGGAGGTGGGTCTGATCCCGCGCTTGGCATGGCCTCTGATCCCGCTTCTGGGCGTACCTCCGATTCTGCTTGAAGATGCGAGTCGGATCTTGCTATTGGTCCCACCTCTGATCCTGGTCCTGCTGCTGCTTTCACTACCTGGCTACTGGCTTCCAGCTCCTTCTCCGGCAGCGAATCTAGGCCTGTGGCCGTGCGTTCCAGAAGCGGCACACATCCAGTGTGGATGAAGTCGAGCGCAGTGGAGGCCAGGGACATGCTGGAGGAGTTGGACATTTCGGCGTTCGCTATGGGGGAGCACAGCTCTTCGGTGGGCACTGACGGCTCGGACATGCTGGGGGGGATTGGGGGCGCACAGGGTCGCCTTCTAGACATGCAAGAGCCCATATTATATTTGAGATTTAATAAGGACACGCTTACTCAGCCAGGGCTGCAAGGATCGGGTCCCTTATGCCACACTCGTGTGCTCCAGTCGAAGGACGTGCTTTGCATGAACTAGCGCGGGGGGCTTTCCTGGGCGGAACGCCCCTTTACTCCCCTCCTGACGAGGTCCTGTCCGTGCTGCTGCTGCTGGAGGAACATTTTTGCAATTATTTCAAATATTTTTCAACACGGCTTTGCAACGCCGACGTGCCGACGAAACCCTTTTGTTCTCCATCTTGCGCCAAAATATTTTTCCACATTTTATTTTGCGCACTCTTTTTACTGCCTCGCCTTGGCGCGAAATTAGCGTGAAGCAAGGACCAAGGACCGAGAAGCGACAGGGGCAGAACGAAAGGGTCGGCGAAGATAAACTTTAAATAAAACATGGCACACAAAGGGCGGAGGGTTGGAAGGGGTGCCAGGATTTTAGGGCAGGAGGCGGTGCTCCCGGAGGAGAGTCGTCGAACGGCGCGGCGCAGACCGCAATTCAAATAAAATCCTTTAGGGCTTTTGACTTTTAACTCATCCGTTTAACGAGCGCTCATGTTCGTGAGGCAGCAAAATATGCAATCCGGCCCAGGGTGGGGATTTCCCGGCCAGGACAACAGCACCCTTGACACCTACACACACATGCGAAGACAGAGCCCGGCACGTCCTTCGTCCTGCGAGCTCCGTGCAATTGCAAAACGAGAGCGAAACAAAACGCGAAACAAGCAGTCAGAGCCGACTTTTAGCTTCCCTAAGTTAGCTAACTAAATGCATGGTAAATAAAGGACTTCTGAAGAACAATTTGGATAGATAAATAAGGTATAAATTATTAATATTTTCAAAGTGAACTCAAATTAAATGAAATAAATTGTGGACAACTTTCATTGATGATTTTTAAATAGTTCCGATTTCGAAAATCCCTCCCAACTTTGGCGACCTGCTGGAGGGTGACCGACAGGTCGGCTTGGTCGGCCCCTTTGTGGCGAAAGCGATTTAAATTTTTATGAGCCCTTTGGCCAGGCGTATCTGAATCTACGCTGTTCTGATTGCCCTTGTCACTATTCCTCCGGAGCGCCACGACTCCGGCACAATAAGCCAAATCGATTGATGGCGATTTCTGAATTGAACAATTGCCACTTGAGCCGCAGAGTGGGACTTGGAGGACGCAAATCCCGGTCCTCGTGCTGAAGCACGCTCCAGCGAAAGGATGCGCCAGGCGTCGAAGGCACCACCTAGCTATGCAGTCGCCCCCGCCCTTCCCAAGGTGGATGCGCGGAGCGCTCCCCAGCGACTGCGACATTTATTAACTGGCAAATACACTTGTCACGGCCACGCCCCGCCCCCGCCGAGCACGCTTCGTTTAATAAATTGAGCGTTTTACGCAATTTATGCGGCTGATTTGACATTAATGTGCCCCAAACAGACTCGCCCACACATGCATAAATAACTGCGCACACATGTAGGTTATTTACATGTTGCCACCACCCACTACCCACCACCCTCCGCCCAGCACCACCACCCACATCCCGCCGTCCACCCCCCGTGGGCATCTTCGACTTCCTTTCAGCTTCTTTTTATTTATGACAACATCTGTCCCGGTAGCTTCTCCTCCTAGCCTCGCGGGGCGTTAACGTGCGCGCCGCACACACGTCATTAATCATTTTAACAGCCCGCAACTCCTTCGGCCCCACGTGAGGCAGTCGTCAGTCCGTCCGTGCTCGTCTAGCTCCGTCCCGCAAACTTGGGCCATTAAAAGCGGGAGCCACTAAGCCGGGCTGCCGTTAACCGGCGGAACGTAACTCACGGTTAGGAGTCCTTGCGCACTTTCTGGGTCTTTTGTTTGGCAAACGGACATTTACAGTCTACTTGCACCTCAGGTAGCTCAGCTCCCTAGTACCACTGCCTTGCTAATAATAGATATCTAACGATGCAGGAAACCGAAAGGGGGGTTACACGAATGGAAGACTCCCCACTGTTCCCAACTCGGCCACGCTAAAGCCTACCTTTTAGATCGCTCCTTGACCAAATGGAAAATCATTGAAAGAAATAATTATTAAGAAACTTATTGGGTTTTTTAATTTTGTTGTTTTCTAGTGATTAAATTTCAGCTCTTGCCGAAGACCTATTTTTATTTTAAATTTAAAAGGTGTAGGGTAAAGTGACGAACCGACGAAATGAAGGTGACGAAGGCCCCACAAATAAAGTTGTCCGATTTCTCGTTCCCCAAATAAATAATCTCACAAGCAAATTACGCACTCTTACTCATATTATTGTAAATACATTGTTGCCTCAATTACAGAAACCGACTGCAATTATTTGGAATTTTTGATGAAGCACATACATACACTCCCCCCCTTAATACATTCTAAATATTTATTTATTTACATACTGCTTGCTTAAGGCAACTGGCATAAAGTTACAGCTACGGTTTGGTTTTAATTTCTTCATTTTTTATTCGCTTTTTAATTGATAATTTGGTTTTCTTAAGGAAATCGTAGGATTCGAAAGTAGTGGACTAAAGTTCTATTTGGGATATGGGTTCGGTTGTTATTAAATTCAGTGCATTCGTTAGGGATGTTCTATTGGCATTGAGATATTGTTGCAGAACTTACAGGGGTTGTCTGTAGCCTGAAGGAGTCTAAGCTCATGGGTAAGTCTGCTGTGGTCTAAACGTAATCTTGTTATTCTGACATGGTCTTTTCTTGTTAGTTTGGTTACTTCTCTAGCTGTTGTGTAGTCGCTGATATTCAGATGGTTGCCGTTTATGGCAGAGGTGCTATATAAATGTTTTTTAATATCAGGTGTGGTGATCAGAGGTTCGAAAGCTGCGTTATTTATTATACCGCGAATTTTTAAAGGATAATGAGCTGAATTGTCTATATTTCTAGTCGAATGAATTGCGGAAAAAGTCCGAGCAGATGCAGATTTTCCCTTTGGTAGCACGGCCTATCACGATGACCTTCAGTATTGCAATAATTTCTGCAGTATAAACTGATGTATGATGTATATTGGAAGGATAGCTCTTTTTAGAACAATGTTCTCAGTGGTTATGGTATAAGCCGCTGTGTCTTGGTTTTTTGATGCGTCCGTGTATATAAAAGTGTAGTTGGTCAGTTTTGATTTTATGTCCTGAAATTCCGGACCGTTTCGGCATCCTTAAATCTAAAGCAAATAGAAAATAGTTTGCCCTCAAAAGTATCGTTACTATTTAATAATGGAATCCTAGTATTTAATAATGTAATTTTACTTTCTCAAAATAGAATAGAAGTCCTTATTTTAATGATGCTTAAATCAAGAATACCATTTGTCATCCCTAAAGAGGGATCTGGTTTTTCTTTAAAGCTGCGGCTAGATTTTAGAGCAATGAAATATTCCAGCATCCTAAAACCTATGGGCGAACTTCAGCAACCTTTGCATTTGAAGTGGAAGAGCCTCACCCCGGGCACTACAAATTTTAGTTTGCCACCAAAAGTAATTATATTTCCGAGAGCTCGGCAGCGAGGGATGTCCCCGCCCCAGGATCTGAGGCCGAATATTCTGTCAAAGCCCGCCCCCACCGCCACCGCAGTAGTTAGTGCCGTTCTAGTAACGCCTCCCCAGCTGGGCCACAACAATTCCCAGATGCCAGTCAAAGTCGAGGAGTTGAAAACTCTCAGACGCAGCTATAACTCACGTGTGCCAGCTAATAAATTAGAGGGAATGCGGCCCGAGCGCATCAAAGGATAACTTTGGCGCTCCACTTACTGCCAGGACCCCCGCTCCCGGCCTCCAAGGACGCCCTCCCACCCCGGAAACCATTAACCTGGGCGAATAATCAGCTGTAAATATTTTATACGTGGAACTTTGACAACCGGGTTCCCGGGGCAGGCGAAACTATGTGTGGCATCCCAAGATGCGTGGCCCGTAATCCAGGAACAGCTCCTCGTGGCCAGGGGCTTTGCCGGTCATCCCGGCCAGATGACGACGCGATGGTGATGGGCCGGCTTACGATAAGAAGGCAGCAAATAGAAATGGATGTCGATGGCTAATCAAAATAAATGCCGGCGGGGAGGGCGCCCAGTGTGGTGACAAATGTCGGGCTTAGCGAGGGGCGCGGAGCGGTCCCCGGCTGGGGGATTCGCTTGGAGCCAGCTTCCGCAAATCCCCGCCCGCTTCGGCCAGGCCACAAATTCATTTTGCCTCGCTGCACATGCAAATGTCCTGTCCAACTGTCCGACTGTCCAACTGTCCGGCTGTCCTAATGAGTGGAGTGGAGTGGGCGCAGCGGCAAAAACACCACACAATGAGTCCTTAAAGATTAATTAATCTTTTGGTGCCACATGCGGCCGCCGCCGAGGATAATGCGTGCGAGTGTGTGTGCGCCGGCTGACCATTGTCCTGCGTCCTTTCTGGTTACGGTTTAAGCTAATGACACAACGCCGAAAAGGATGCGAGCCGCACCCCGAAGGGGTCCGGATCTGGGCGCCGGGAGTGGGGCTCGGCCCGGTCTGGTCGGGCTTATCTCTTGCTTTTGAAGAAATAATTAATGACCTCGTTTTTGCCACTGTGCCGCACGGAGCAGACGCAGCGGACAGGGGGGCCAGGCCATTAAAAATCGTTTATTTCGATTTGATTTAATCCAAAATAGATTGCCTGTCCTGGTCGCAGTTCCCAGAGCCCAGTGCCCAGCTCCCTGGCCAAACGGACGATGCGGCCAATTCATGCACTCAATTTGCAGTGGGCCGGGTGGAGCTGGCCGGGCATTTATAAATTTCATTGGTTAATCCTTATTTTCGCATTAAGCGCGAGTGCCTGGTGCTGGGTGCGGTCGTCCTGCAACCGCTATGCAAATGTTGCATTGTCCTGTTGCACCAACACACCGTCCTGCCCCTGCCCCTGCCCCTGCCCCCGGTGGCAATTAAACTAATCGCACGCAGGGCTTAAAACGCGATTTGCGGCGTCGATTGCCAATTGCGGCGTGGCCGGCAGGGCTTGCCCTTTTGGTGATTTTGCGATTTGCCGCAAAATTTATTTAACCGACAGGCGAGAGCTCGAATGCCGAATCGCGGTCCCAATCCCAATCCCAATCCCCGCTAGCTGTCATTTAAACTGTTTGCATTCCGGGGGCAGCTGCCTGTTCGGCGGTTTCTGCGGCGCGGCGCCTAATGCAAATGTTTAGTTACGGTTACGCCTGGTCAGACGGGCAGCCCAGTGGAGGGGAGGGTGGGATGGGACGGGCTAGGACAGGACACGGGCGCAGGCACCTAGGCCCACTGCATCAGACTTTGGTGCCCCAAGTTTCAAAGGTGGCTCGGAATAGGAAACCCTAGAGAAGCTATCAATAAAGCAAATCGAGCCCGTTCATTGCCAAGTGAACTGGATAGTACTTCACGGGTACTTCATATGGTACACCTCAAGGGATAGTGTTGCAAGATGCGTGTGTAGGTGCACCACGACGATGGCTCGACTGCTCTTGTAAACAGAAATACAAGACAACGGTTTTCTAGGCCCGATCAAATTATTATAGTTGTTTCAGAGAAGAGATTGACTGTTTACAAACACCAGCAGGAATACGATACGGAGCACTCACCTTTCCGGCTTCCAAAAGTACGTTTTTTACTTGAAAAATTACAGAAAATAATTTTTTTTTTTCACACTACTTTTTGTTCACTTTTTATTTTTGATGTTGGTGCCGGCACTGATGAAGTAGAACTGACTCCCAGCCCGTGCCAGTCGTCGAAGCAGTGGGAAATCGTTTCCAAGGCCCTCCTTGATCGGCAGAAAACTAGCACTGAATGTGGGAAAGGCCTCCTTGATCGAAAAAAGGAGACCTGAATCGATTCCTCGTAAATGCTAGACAGTGGGGAGCCGAGAGGTCGATGGCCAATTCCCCCGACGGTCCTCAGCCGCTCGACAGGAATCCGTCAAGAGCGCGTCAGCTTAATTGCGCACGTGGTCTTGGCTGGGGATGATGGGGCAGGCCTTCCAGGGCGAGCCACGTGACACCACACTGCAGAGGCCGGGATCATCGGTTGCAGCTTGTGGCTAATAGCGGCCAGAAAGAGCCCCGATTTGATTCCTCGCAAATTTCATTAAGCTAGATAAATGGCCGGCGATTAACAAGCTGTCTTTGTCCAAGTCCCCCTCCCCGCGCCCTGTGGTATTTATGCAAAAATTCGTTATGGCTGCCAGAGGAGCGGAAGCGGAAGTCGCACGCACTTCGGTTGAGATACGCTGCAGGAAAAAGTCCTCCTAATATTGGGGGATACTTGGAAGCCTCCTAGGGATGGAAAAGAAGTGGGCCCATAGGAAAATATAAACTGCTATTGGTATGCAGATATCGATTTTTTGTACTCAATAATAGTTTCTGAAAACTGTAGTGGCAATATTATAATTCGCTATATATCTATGACAAAATAATAACAAATGTAGTTAATAATTATTTAATTTTTAATGCACTACGATATTCAGCACTCATTAAACAAAAGTAGAAAATATTTCAAAATTATTTCACTCGCTTTGACAAAATAAATAGATATGTACCTTTTATTTTTAATCTGTTTCATTCCTATGACTTAATATTTAATAGTGGTAGCAAAAGTGAATGAATAATATTGATAAAGTACATTAGAGTAAAGTATCTAAGAGTTATTTATATTATTATATTGCATTTAACTATATTATCGAGAGTTGTGTTAATTATAACACAGTTTAGAGCTTTTTAAATTATTATATTGCATTTAACAATATCTTCAAGAGTTGTGTTAATAATAATATAGTTTATTTTATATATGACTATATAGTAATAACAATTGTTTGATTCATGGTATTTAATAATATTTTATTGTTCTTTATAATGATCACTTATGTCTCAAAAAAGCAGGACTAACAGGGACTTTATTGTCCGGATTTCTCAAATACATAGTGTATCCTATGCGATTCAAATTACATTTCAGGTCTGGATACTGTGCCACTTTCAGTTAAGAGAGTATCTCCCAGAGTATCTGCAGTTCGGCATCCCCCTCGGCCCGCTTCCATTGTTGTGCTCGCTGTGACATGATAAATTGCTGGAAATTATTCCTCAACTGCTGCTGGCAACTTCAACCCCGCTCCGCCCGGGGGATGCACGGCTTTGCATACGGCTCTTTATATCGCGGCGATATCTGCGGTATCTGTGAAATGGCATACTTAAAAGTTAATTGTAGCCGAGCGCAAACTTTTGCCGCAGTCGGCCTTTCGGTAGGGGAGGGGATGGAGCAGGAGTAGGTGTTCCGACGAATCTGAAATTTATTCAAATTCAGAACAAACTGCGACATGTTGTAATTCTCTTAGCGCTGGTGGGGAGTTGCTCCTGGTGTCCTTGTCAGTGGTGCTTATCATTCAAGATTTGTGGTACGTCGTGTTGTTTGCCTGCCAATTTTTGTAGCTTGAAGATTTATGGCGGCGAAAGTCAACTGAGGCGAAGGCGAAGCGCACTGTGAAATGCGAAATGCGACAGCTGTGGGCGCCTGAGTCCCGGCTCCTGATTCCTGATTTCTGTTTCCTGGCAAATTGGTCATTAAGTGACACGCAGACAGGCCACCCGCCCGGCCCATCCTGCGTCCTGCCGCCTCGCGGGAGAGCTCCTGCAGCCGGGGACATTTTAATTTCGTCTGTCAGCGGCAGACGTCCGACGGAAACCGCAAATGCAGGAGCACTGCGACTGCAGCGCAGGCAGACGAACCTGATTTGCCAAACAGCGACACCTGCCCAGCCTGACCCCTGACCCCTGACCCCTGAGCCCACTAGCCCAGTGGCTCCCCCTGACCCGTTCCCCCATCCCCCACACCCATTTGTGCGGTGGCTGTGACAGGACATGTTGTTGATTTCTAATTTCACGCTGCGTTGTGTGAAAATCAACACCGTCACATGGCGCTCGCCTCCACGAGGGTCGCAGGGGTGCAGCCCGCAGAAAAACGCGGCTAATGAAGCCTATGCCAATCGGGGCCAGGAGAGGGAGGAGTGCAGGCTGCACAGACACCCAGCCACCGGACCACCTGGTCACCACCCAACCACTTAGCCCCCACACACCGAACATAGAACCCAATAGGCCATTCGCAATCTGCAGTCCGCAATCCGCAATCCGCATCCACTTCCGCGTCTGGCCGCAATCTAGCCGATCCCATCTGTCCTCGGCCTGCCGCAAACTACCGTTATGTGGCCAAAATAGAGGCGGCCGTGGGCGTGGCAGGCAGCGAAATTAGCGCGATTTCCGCCACAACTTCTTGGCCAAAAGGAGCCGAAACAAAGCCGAATAAAACAAAGCAACTACAAGCAACAAATGGCAGAAAGGGGACAGAACGGATGGGGAGTCCTCTTGGCGAGAACAGGACGTATCTCGAGTGGCGCACACTACAGAATACAGGTGGCGGAACAACAAAAGGATTAAAGATTCTTCTCGAGTTAGGGAAAATTATGTTGTTAACTAACAGCAAAGTGAGGTAAAAAGCATACTGAATGCTATATGAATCTTAAAGTAATCGGATTTAGTTTTCACTTGTTATTTGGTAACTTTAATAACCTAAGAAGCAGTTAATGAACACCATAATCACACACTTTGGTCTCTCTATGAACTCCCCCATCATTGTAAAAATTAGGTACGTATTTTTGGGTTAATCTTTATTTTTTTAGTAATATAGTTAAGACTTCTTATTTTATGTATCGAAATATAAATATAATAATAATATATACTAATCCATATTTAAATAGCTTGACTTACAATTTTGGATTAAATTTTTACGATATTATCTCTAATTGCTTTTTTAAAACAGAAATATTTTGCATAGTCATGTCACATGATTTTGCATGGGAATTCGAGATGGTTTTAAATTATTTTAAAGATTTAAAGAATGTTTATCATTGACTTAGTAATCAGTTTAACAAATAATGATTTTAAAAAGAGTAATAACAATAATAATATTGTTTTTGCCTTACTCCAACAATACATACTGGCTAGCCCGAAATGGGCAGATCGGGATCCTCAACTTTGAGATTGTACACCCCCAATGCCTCCTCTGACTTGGCTAAAACAATAAGACCCTCTGCACGGACAGGAAAACAACAATGGGAGGCGGAAGACGAGGGCGACCAAGTTGGTAAATCACCGAAATCCGCATCTTTAGCATCTTAACGGCCAATTTAGCACCAGGGGCGGCGGTGGGGGTGGAGCGAGGCGACACCCAGGGGGTGGGTGGCCAGGAGGTGAGGAAGCCAGAAAAAGACAACGGCGAAATTAGACAAAAGCAGCTAAGGCAATAATAAAAGATAATAAAACAAACGTAAAGTCTGTGCAAATGGCAAGGACTCCTCGAGGGGGTTGTCTTCCTGGGTGGTGGCGCCGGGTGGGGCTCCAGGGGGCCTGGAAACTTCTCGGAGCTGCCGAGCTGGCCGAGCTAAATAAAAACACTTTTGGGAACAATAGACGTCGCCAGAGATATGACACTCCCCGCTGCCCCGACCCCCGAACTTGTGCTGTGAGCGCAAACTTTTGCTCCTTCTGGGCGTTTGTCATTCTTTCGCCATTTAGCCAGCCCCTCGAGCTGTGGGTCTCCGCCTCCGCGGTCCTCCAACCGCTTCATTATCTGCCCATTCCCATCCCCATGCCCATCCCAGGCCCACCTCCAGCCCCAACCCCAACCCCAACCCACTTGAGCTATCTTTCTGTTTAATTTCGCGTGCCGCAACGTGCAATTACACAAAGGATACAGAAGGATACAGCAGGCCGGGGCACGGGAGTGGGGGAGGGTATAGGATAAAGGAGGCTACAGGTAGGCCTTTCGGGGAGGAGGCTGGCTATGATTTACCTAACCACCTCCTTTTGGAAAGGTGGGCCTGGAAGTCGGTCTTTAAACGATGGAGCAACAGCATCCTCCTAAGAAAATAGTTCCTGTACAGGTCAGGAATGCCTATGTTTGACCCCTTCTTTGGTAAAAGTGTGGTTGTGGCGCCATCTATGGGCCACATTTTAGCCGGAAAAGTGTGGATTAGGTTAAGTCTATAATAGATGAAGCAGCCTCCTTTTAACAGTAGAATTCCAGAAAAGGTGGCATATCCTGCGGGTGAATTGTGGTCAAAAATGCCTTTTTAACCACCTTTTTTGGTGGCTAAAAAGCCTTTGCTTTAACAACACCCCCCCCCCCCCCACCCCCCCCCCCCCCCCCCCCCCCGGTTTTTATAAAAAAGTGGGTGAAGTATCGACCATAAACCACTACCAACTGGCGCCATCTATGGGTCACTTCTTGCCAGGAAATGTCAGGATGAAGTCAGGTCTATAAACAACAATTCCAATCTATAAACAACAAATTCCAGTACAGCAGGCGTAATGTATGATTAATTTCTTGCTTGTTAAAATGATATTTGGAGCTTAGTACTCAAACGATAGTCCAGCAGTAGCCCTTTATGAGAAGAATTCCTGTACGACTGGCGCCATCTGTGGGTCACATCTCGGCGGGATAAGTGTGGATTAAGTTAAGTCTAAAAACGATGAAGCTGCCGCCCTTAACAATAGAATTCGAGTACAGGTGCCTTTTTGTATCACCCTTTGGAAAAGTGTTGTTAGAGGTGAGTCTATAAAGAACAAGCAGCAGCCGTCTTCGAAAATCAAAGTTCCAACGAAGCTAGCGTCAACGGTGGGTCAATTATGGGCCAAAATGCCTTTTTTACTCCCTTCTATAAAAGATAAAGCAGCAGCCCCATTCTAAGAAAGAAATTCCACTACCAACTGGCGCCATCTGTGTGCCAGTTCTTGGCAGGAATACCTTTGTTTGAGCGCTCTCTTTGGTAAAATTGTAGTTGGAGGTTAATCTGCTAACGATAATTCCCTTTTACAGAAGAATTTCTTAAGAACTGGCATCATCTGTGGATTACGTCTTAACAGAAAAAGTCAGGATGAAATCAGACCTATAAAATAAACGAGCAGCCCTACCAACTGGCGTCACCTGTAGGCCAGTTCTTGGCAGGACTCACATAGTCGAGACACGAACCAGGAACTATGCAAAGCTGCGATGCTTTCAAGTGCCTTCGATGCCCAATTTCCAAATCCAATTCCAGCTCCCTCATCAGCTCATCAGCTTTTGCTGTACAGATCTCCTCTGGATTTCCCACTCACTTCCGGCCGCTTGCCAAGCAGCCAACGGGGGTGGGGAAACCCATTTCCTGTCGGCTTTCCGCTGAGGTTTTCCCGCATGTGAGCTGTTTGTTTTTCCCATAAAACCGCCCTGGCACGCTTTTCCCCGATCGTTTAGCAATTTTCGTTTCGCATTTCCGCCGCCGCTGGACTGCTCGTTTCTCGGCCAACGGAAGCGGGCCAAAAATCGCACAATCGCCGGCACCATGGCCAAATCCGAATCGAAATCGAAGTCCAAATGCGCGGGCAAAGCGTATCAAATGCCATGTTGACCGCATTTGGACAGGTTGCCATTGCCAGTGCCCGATGGCCAAGTGCCAAGTGCCAATAGCCAAGTTTCCAGTTCCAAGTGGCTACTGCCCAGTGCCCAGTGGTCAGTGCCAGAAAGCCAAAAGCGAGAGACGTGCGCATTCCTAAGCTCGCCCTGCGCCGTGCTCCGTGCTCCTACTCCCCAGTCACCCGATCACCCATCGCCGATCCGCGCCAGCGCTCCCCAATCGAGATTCTCCATTCAAGTGCCGCACTCGCGGCGCTATTTTTGATTCATTGAGCAATTGGCAATCACGTTCCCCAAAAAACAAATGCCAGAGGAGGCGGAGCAGCCGAGGGCTATTAATTTCCGCCACCGAATGGCTTTATGGGCCCAGTATCTGCATCTGCCCCCGCTCTCCATCCCGGCTAATGCCCACTTCTTTCCGCTTCTGCTTTTTACGACTCATCCGGATCTCAAGTGCATCTCAAGCAGCTGCGACACTGCACCCAGTTGCCTGCTAAAAATATCCCAAATGAGTTTGGCATGTGCCGCGGCAGCTGGGAAAATCGAAGATGGGAAACGGAGCAGCGGAGCAGGGAGGCTGGGGAGCTGAAATCGGAACTGGAGGCGCCAGGCGGAGTGGCGGGTGAAAGTGGACACCCGGATGGATCGCGCCGCG
Organism: Drosophila biarmipes; assembly: GCF_025231255.1. Classification (NCBI taxonomy): domain Eukaryota; kingdom Metazoa; phylum Arthropoda; class Insecta; order Diptera; family Drosophilidae; genus Drosophila; species Drosophila biarmipes. Next base: position 2,860,721 of record NC_066611.1, on the reverse strand, counting down.
CGGAGATGATCCCTTGCGGGCTCCATTGGGCCGCCCGGCTGGCTTTTCCCAGTGGCAACTAGACTCTGAACTCTTGGGCCGCCAGTGCTAATTTATGCCACGTCGCGGCTAATTAATTTCTGCTGGCCAGGCCATCGGGCCCATGGCTGGGCAATCTCCCATCAGAAACTCTCGCGCTCCGTGCGCGGAATGGCCAATACTGGGCGGCGGGGATCGGCCCGGGAGCGGGCATGGAAATGTGGCTGTGGAGAGGCCCACTGGCTTTTCATTGGAAATTTTTTGCGCGTTCCGCAGTCGGCCCGTCGCCAGCTACACGAATTTCATTTGCAAATGTTATGGGCAGTAATGTGTGTAGCCATCGTTTAAGATTGTGTAACTGCACAGCGAGCACGTTAATAAATGCAAAGGCCCTCGCAGCTGTGGCTGTCGCTGACCATTTTCAATGTTAACTCGGAGACAATTCTGTAAATGCAAATGCCAAATGCGAAGTGCCCCCAACGCCGGGGGCGATCGAGGCGGAGGCAGCCGCCCATTTTCATTTTCATTTCCACTGAAAGACGTTTCCTGGCCCGCGTTCGCCGAGGCACTCCCCCTCCTCGAGGAGATCTCCGGCATCCACGGCGGCACCATGCGTGCATCTACATGTGTTCCGAGGCACATTGCGCACGGAGACGGCTCCAAGGCGACAGTTCCATTATGCCGGTGCCGAGATCGCAGACACTCTGGGGCCACGAAAGCTCTGGGCGTCTCCCAAGAGTCCCGTCACAGACCTAGTTCGGAATACGAGGTATTCCTTTCCATGGGAGTACCATGGGCTATACAGTCTTGGTCTTCTTCGGATTTCACCCAAAATCTTATAGCAGATTTGGTCTAGATGCTGTATCTAACAACATTTACTAAGTACCCTTAGTAGCTTATAAGTTAGATACGCCCTCTATGGGCTCTGCCCCCCAGGAAGAACAAGCAGATGTCGCATATTCATAGAACTTTTATTGCCGTCGCACACTGATAGCACTTAGGACATAGACATTCTCCCTACCGCTAAGTTATCCGTTAATTATCATTACTATAAGTAGTTGCATCTGTATCTCTACCATTACTGTTACAGTTAACTCGATTAAGCCGGAAGTGCTCTCGCTTGATATTTAGCTGGTTACGCGACGAGTATAGGTGTGGTGGAGGGGATCTGGGATCTGGGATCTGGGATGTGGGATGGGTGAGGTGGACCATACGCGCGTCTATATGCGGTCTATATAGGAGCTGATATGTGCCGATATTGCTTGGTCTCGTTCCGTCCCAGTCCGCTCGTCTCGTTGCGTGGGTTCGCGTGTTCGATCGCCTTAGTATTTACATTAAGTAGAAATTGTTAATCATAGTCGCTTTAATCATATCCGTGGGTGGGTGCCACATGCCTCATCTCTATGTACAACACACTCTGCCGCATCGCTCGGGGTCCCCCACAAGGGGAAGCCCGCGTCCTCATCTGTCCGCGCATTACAAACAAGTCAACATAACGATTTAATTAAATATTAGGACAAAAAAAATCGTAATATTAGAATAAGATTAATAATGTAAAAATAATAATAGTTTCGGTTCCCTTCCGTCCCTCCTTAAGCGGCTGTTTGTACAAAGTTCTCCTCCGTGCGGTTGCGGTTGCGGTGGCGGATTCGGTTTCGCGTCCGCTCCTGTTCCGCTCGAGCTTCGTCCTTGCTCCTGCGTCGCCACTCCTTAAGTATGCCCCTGGCTCAGCCCTTGGGGCCGGCGCACCCCCGCACGCCCAGGCCCACGCCCAGGCCGCCCAGTCCGGCGTTGCTCTCCTCGATGTACACGTTGCCGGGCTGGAGGGTCTTCAGGACCCGTCGCTCCTGGTGCTTGCCGCGTTTCTCTGCAAGAAGACGAGAACACGAGGTGCGATGAGTTGGGTGGGCCACAGGCGTGGCTGTCAGAGCCCTCATTTAAATTCCGCCCGCGTCCCTGATGTCGATTCCATTTGCATTTCGAATTTTCGGCTTCTCGGAACCCCAGCTTTCCGCAAAGCTGATATAAGTGGTGTAGGGTCACCCAGCACGGGCACGAGGAGTACTTATAGAACTACCTGAGATCAGCTTGTTGAACATAATCATGCCATCTAATTACTTATGCAAGAGATAGTTTTTTGAAGGCTCTGTTAACTGTTTAAATTATTATAATATATTATTATAGGACGGTTTTGCAGTAAGTTCGCTCTGACTATGGGGGATCTTAGACCATTTTTTCAAGGTATTGCCCACATTAATTGGAGGAGGTTCCTGAAACATTTCTATGTTTATATGGGTAAAACCTCACCCCGAGGAATCCGCTGTATCGACATTATATGGGGTAATGAAGACATCTTAGACTATTTTGGTGTAAGTTCTCTGAGACTGTGGCTGACTTTAAATCATTTCTCTTAGGGGAATATGGTTTTTAAGAAAACATTTCAATAAAATGTCTACAATATAAATGGGTAAAAGTACTGGAAATACTCCTAAGAGAACCTCTCCGCGAGGAGTCCGCTATATAATCATAATTTGGGGCAATAGAGAAATCCTAAACTGTTTTGGTTAAGTTCTCTGTGATTTTAAATCATTTTTCTAAGGGGAATGGGGTTTTTAGGAAGCCCACATTAATTGGAAATTGGTATAAATGGAAACCCTCCTAAGAGAGCTATGCAAATGGAAACGAGAACGCTTCCCCCGAGGAACCCCTCCCCGAGGAGTCCCGCTGAGAGCTGCTGGCCCAACCCGCCCCCCGCGAGGCCCTTCAAGTGGCTGACCTCGTCAGGGACTCGGACCCCGGGACCTGGTGCCCAGGGTCTTCGATCGGGACACTTACCAGGCAGCAGCACGTGTTGCGGCTGGAAGATTCCCGACTGTGCCGCTGCTGCATGCGTCGCCGCTGCGGAGGCGGGCAGTCCTCGCAAGGCGTCCGCGTTGCCGATGAAGAAGGTGCCTCCGTCCAGGCTCTGCACCTCCGCCAGCTTGGCCATCAGCTTGGTCGACAGCTCCTCCACATCTGCAAAGACAAGGGAGGTGGTTAGCCCGTGTGTGATAAACGGTGGGTGGAGAGCCCCTCCTTTGTGCCCGGGCAAAGGGCCCTCGATCGACGCTCAATGCTCAATGTTCATTGGGTGGCACACAGGAAATCCCAATTCCAATTGCCAATACCCGATGCCCGGTGCCCAGTGCCCGGAGCCCAGTGCCCAGTTGCGAATTGTAAACAAGAGGCGCCCCTCCGTCCAGTGGCCAGTGGGCGGCGATCGAGGCCAGCGGCAGATAATTTATCATGTATTTATAAACTGCCGGCGCGGGAGGCACAGGGGGGGCCGGCGAGAAAATGTAGTTCCATTGTCCGAGATCCAAGAACCGCCGCCCGTGGATGATGTGCGTCTTCTTGCCTTTGGTCCATCGTTCAACGCCTTTTATTATAAACAATCGGCCAGCGGCAGCGCGAACAATAAAATCTCTTGGAAATAGAAAAGAAAACATCGCCGGGAAAAGCGAAGCGAGGCCAAAACAATTTTCAAATTTGCGCAGTTCAATTGGAATCGAATTTTCCCCCACCCTCCACCATCCCATTTTCATTTTCCATTTCCCATTTTTTCCGTTTTTTTTTCGTTTTTTCCCTCTGCGGCGGCCACACATGTGAGGCTCCCGAATGAGGTGTGTGCGTTGCCTTTTCTGGGCTGCGGATTGTTTGGAGCACCGCGGCTGCTGGCCTTTTCCACGGAAAAGATTAGTGAACACAAACGGGCAGCTGGGAAAATCAAAGTCCAGGAAGCAAATTGGAGAACTCGACCGGAGAGCCATAATAAACAGGGCGAGCGCTTTTATGAATCGCCGGACTCGCAAAGTGGGACAAAATCGATGAATGGCGGCGGAGTCCCTTTCTGGAGCCGCAGCAGTCCTGGGTCTATTTGTGGAAATGGGCTGCGTAGCGCGAAAAACACGGAGAAGGAAGTGGTGCCCCAGGCACCAGGCACTGGGCACCATTCACCATCCGCCAGAAGCAGCACATTTTTCCGCATCTCGGTGGCAGTTGCCTCGCGCGAAAATTTATCGCCTTGGCTGTGCGCCGCGGATGCCTCAGCTCCTCCTCGGTTGCAGTTGAAGTTGCGGCCGGGGAGGCGGGTGAGGATGCGGATGAGGATGCCCAATTGTCGATGATGCGCTTGAACGGAGAGTGCTGCAGTTGCAGTGGCAGTCGCACCTCTGGCACCAGCAGCTGGTCGCCGTTCAATCACCGGGCCCTGCAGCGGGAGCGGGGCGCTGCCGGGTATTTATAGATGCCTCCGCGAGGCGGAAGCGACTGGGGCGGGGGCGGCGGCTCCATTAGCGGGGAAACTCCGCTTCAAGTGCACCCCATCCCGGCAGCCGCCCCGCCCCGCCCTGCCCTGCCCCTTTACCTCCGCCTGTCACACTATTTTAAATCTGTCGATGATCGCCGAATTCCGTTCCACAGGCAACTCGCAGCCATGTGTATGCGTTTTCCCTCTCTCCCCTGCCTCGCTTCGCTTCCTGCCTGCTGTGGAAAACATGTTTTCCCGGCTCGTCTCTGGTGTGACATGATTTCGGAATTTCTCCACATGCCCGCGGAAATGTTTCGACAAACATCCGCTTGTCCTTGAGCGGAGGGGGACCTGGGACTCTTACCTGCCCAGCCCCGAGGTTCGTTTCCGGCTGCAAGTGCCTCGGCCGAGTCGAGTTGATCCGAGTCGAGCTGAGGCGCAACTCAGCGCCCATTTCCCCGCCCCCCCTGGACACGCAGCGTGGGACGTGGCGTGTCGACACGCCCTGAATTATGATTACACGGGGAACAACATCATCTCGGGCGAGATCAACAAGCAGCGCTATCCAAACACGGCATAAATCTCCGGCGCAGTGGAGGCCTTCTGGAGGATGGGCCGTCGGCTGATGGCTGCCCCGCAACATGTGGCCCACGTCTGTGCCGCGGACAGTGCTCCACTCCCGAGTGCTCCATTTGGGCGCAGTGCTCCTGCGCCAAGGGCAACTGTACCACTTGGCCGCGCTCTACATGGCCCCGGTGCCTGCCATTGGTGCCCGCCATTGGCATGCAAATCGCGACTCGCATGCGCCGAAAATATTTGGACATATCGTTCCAATTTGGCGCAGGCGAAGTCCACGACCACGACCACGTCCACGTCCGACTCCTGGGCTCCTGGGCTCGTTAATATGCCCCGGGCCGGCCGATCGTGCAGCTATTCGCTGGAAATCTCTGCAGCGGCGATGCCGCCGGGAGATTCGACTGGCCGTCGGATTGGCGGGCCTCCATACATCAAAGTGTCGTGTTCTGGGCCCGTCGTCTTATAAATATGTATGCCCCCGCCCCCACGGGCCATCAAAGCGCTGGTGCGGGCCATTGGGCATGCCAAGCAGGCAGGGATTTCTGGCTGGGATTCGGGCCCTTGGTCAGGCGACGCGCTCTGAATGCACAATCAGCAGTGCTGGTTCGGAGGCAGGTGAAATGTGAAATGTGAAAAGCGACCGGGAGCGTGAGAAACTCAGAGAGGCACTTGGAAAACTGGGCAACTGGGGCTCTGGACTTGGGCTGGGGAAGATCTGTTGGCAGTACTCACCCTGATCCAGGCGACGCTCCATGCGTCGCCACTGGCGCATGTGGTGGATGAGGATGCAGGCGGCCACCGAGAAGAAGACCAGGCAGGTGAGCACGGCCATGTAGAGGACGCCGTTCTGCCAGTCGAGGGCCCAGGCGGCCGCCTCCTCCTGCAGCTGCTGCAGTTGCTCGTGGGTCAGGTGCTGCAGTGGGGCATTGTGCTCGAAGTGCTCGTACTCGGGCGACTTTCGGCGCTGGCAGGGGCGGGGTGGAATCAGGTGAATCACTGGTCATCTGGGAGCAGAAGGCGGCACACTTACCTCCTTCCAGTTGGGCTCGGTCTTGGCCAGGACCACCCAGTCGATCTTAAGGTCGTATATGGAGCCGCAGATGGTGTCCGTGTGCAGCTGGCAGGGCCGCAGCGGTATCATCTCGCCCTGGCAGCGGGTGCACGGGGTGCAGCGGTCCCGCTGCGAGTCCCACCAGTGCTGCGGGGCGCAGGGCGAGCTGGGGGAGATGGCCACCTGGCTGGCCGGAGGAGGGTCCGGGGGCGCGAGGCCTGTGTCTGCGGCGGAGGCGGAGGAGAAGCCGAAGGAGCTGAAGGCCACCAGGGTGCAGGTGATGGAGAGCAAGAGCATGCCCAGGCAGCTGCCGGGAACGAGGCCCGTGTGGCTGCCACCGATGTGGTGCTGCTCCCGCCTCCGCCGGCACTCGTAAAGCGTTGTGCCCGCCGCCGTGTGCGTTAAGTGCTGGCCACTGCTGCTCCTGCTGCTGCTGCTGCTGCCGCTGCTGCTGCTGCTCCTGGTCAAGGCTGCTCCCTGGCTGCCTGGCAGTCCTGGCGGCATCATCTGCAAGGGAGGAGGAGAAGGAGGAGCGTTACTTTCATGGGCGAATTGACGACCAGCTGCACAGCTTTCCCATGGGAAAACTCCGCTGGGAACCGAGTGCAGGCTCATTGATATGGAAGGCACTTAGGAGCCAGCTGGAGACCAAGCCATCAGCCATCTTCTATGAAAATAATTCGCGCAACGGCAAACTAATAAACGTCCAACGGCCAACGGCCAGAGGCATGCTAATGCCGTCCCTGATAATGCGACGCCATCTCCCTCATCAGCGCGTCATCATCGTCATCGCGATCATCGGGTTGATGTTGATTTTGATGTTGATGTTGATGCGAGGCGATGTGGTGTGCTGGTGATCATAAATGCGTACAGTTTGCAATCAACTTTAATGATGGCGGGTGCTGGGCGCTCCTACTGCCGACTAGGGACCACCGACTCCCAATTCCCGACTCCCGACTCCCGACTTGCAACTATCAACGGCCGCGGCTTGGGTTCAATGCTCATCCCCATCCCCAGCCCCATCCTCATCCTCCCTCCCCGCCGTTTGTTTATGTTGTCGCTGAGCTCCTCCCCGGATTCGATTCGATTCCTTTGGCGCATTAACGACAAACTATTATAGACAGCGATTATTATTTATGCGGCGAACGCGACGGCCAAGCCAAGTGGAAAACAAGAAGGCCAGGGAGCAAGGCGAAAGGAACGGGCATGGGAAGGGAGAGGCCCACTGGCCACTTCCGTTGCGAAGGGAAAGAGCCCCTTTCCCCAACCCCGCTCCGAAGAAGTAGTGTCCCTAACCGATCCCGAAAAACCAGAAGCCGCTTCGGGGTTTTTCCCTGGAAAATCTGCCGCCGCCACTCTGCCACAATCACAACCCATTCACCAACTCTGGATTGGATGGCATGGGATGGTTTAGGATGGGGTGGGGTCGTGCACTTGCCGTGCCCTGGGAAGCGGGAAGCGGATGGTGGGGCACTGGATAGGGGCAGGGACAGGGACAGGGGCCTCCGCCAGGGCCACGCCGTAGAGCGACCCAAGCGCGAACGAGGGAAACAACAACAGGAAGAAGAAATATTTAATTAAAATCAACCATTATGGCCACCGTCACCATAACCGCGGGTGGGGTTAGGCCGTGGACCGTGGGGGAGGAGGCTCTGCTGGGTGCGGGTGCGGGTGCGGGTACGGGTTCGAGTTCAGACTCGGTTTCGGGCTCGGGCTCGGGTTGGACTGGGTTGGCCGCCAGAAGGCGAATCGATCGGGTGAAATTGGAATTGGCGATCAATTGACAACTGCATGGGGGCGGGGCGAGCTCATTAGCATGAGCGACAAGTGATGCCAGCGATTTCTGTGTTTACTCCAGCTGAATTTCGTATCGGAAACTCCCTAGAAGGCACTGGCACTTCCTCTCGCGTCGCCTCGCCCGCCCCTGCTCATTAAAAGCTCGTTTGTTTATGCTGATTAGATTTTATTTGCCTGCGATTTCATCGACATGGAACCCGCCCAAACACATAATGGTTCCGGTTGCGCGTCCCCGGTGATATGCTTTCTCCACGACCCACAGCCCACCGATCGTGATCGTGATTCTAAGAGCCACCCCTCCCCCGAAGCTACTCCAAGCCCTCCCAGCCACCCATAAACAGTGGCCAGATCGTGCTCTGAATGGCCAAGCGCATGGAATAGTGGGACAGTGGATTGTTCTCTCTGTGCGAATTCCCAAGGAGCGCATATACAGCGTGTTGCTCAACCGAATGTGGATCATGGCTGCGGCACCCAAAGCGATCACTGATCTCCGCGAGCCAAAGACGGGCAGCCCGTCCTCGGACAGCTTGAGTGACAGCGGAATGGCGGATGGCGGAGGGCGGATGGCGGAGCCCAGAGCAGCCCATTTTTAGCCCATGTGGCTGACTTCTGGCCAGAACTGGAGGCGGCAAGGGGTAGCCACATGGACTGCGCGAGGAGATTGTTATGTCAGCGGCCGTGTATCTATAAGATACATTTTGCGATCGCTTCTGCCCGCCGACCGCCGGCTGCCGTTCGCTGTCTGTTGTTTTTGTAGCTCGTGCTGCTGTTGTCGCCGTTGTCAGACAACTGACAGTGACAGCAATTTAAATCATGTTGCGTTTGCTGCCTCTCAGGCTGCACTAATTGAGGCTGAGGCGACTGCCCAGGAGGCGGAGGCGGCGGAGCAGGAGGTGCAGGAGGACCCATCTAAATGGGTCAGCCGACCGTTGCTGGTCTCCAAAGACCAGGGAAGGTGGAGCAAGATGTGGGGCATTTCCAATGCAATTACCGGCCGAAATGGGCTGCCCGAAAGGGCGCAATCCGCATCCCTTCCTCCTCTCCGCCACAGGCAGCTGGCGGCTGTCGCTGCCAAAGAAAATAAAGCACCAGCAGAGAGATTGGCGTATTTTTAACTCGCGACCTAAAATAAAATGCACATCAAACGGAATCCACTGCAGAATGCAAAGACGTGGCAGCAGTAAGTGAAGTCATGATCTTGGCGCTGCCACAGGGACACATGCCGAGGAGGAGAGGGCAGTGGCTTTGGGTCCCCCTTTCAGATACAGGAAAGGGCTTCCCTTAGGGGGAGAAGAGATATTTTTCGGCAAGGTCTCTCGCGAAAACCACTTTCAAACAGCAGCGATGTCAGTTGGAAAGGTATTTACCTTATGAGAGGAGGAAAACTATGGTTCCGCAGAAGTGCAACCCATGGTGTGTTCTTAGGAGTATCTGTTAAATATATTATTTACTTTTAGCTATGATATACAAATATCCAATTTGGGATCTCTATAAGACAGGCAATGTGGTTTTGAAAAAGGGGAGTGCAATGTACCCAGTTTGTTAGAATCTGCATAAACGATCTCTATTGGATGAGAAAAGAGTGTTTAAAAGGGGGATGCATTTTACCCAGTTTATTAAAATCTCCAAGACGGACACCTTTAGGATCTCTGTTAAAACAGGAAAATAACTTTTAAAAGGAGGAACTACAATACATTAATATCTCAAAAACTGAAAATCTTTAGGATCTCTGTCAAAACAGAAAATAATGTATAGAAAGGCGGAACGCAATCGACCACTTTAGAATCTCTGTTAAAACAGAAAATATTGCTTAGAACGCGACGAGCGTAATGTACCCAGTTTATTAGAATCTCAAAAAATGAACATGTTTAGGATCTCTGTTAGAACAGAAACCGTGGATTAAAAGGGGGAATTTCAATACAAATGGTTTATAAGAACCTCAAAAACGGACAGCCTAAAGATGATCTTTGGAAAGGGGAAATGCAATACGCCTAGTTTATTAGAATCTCTCTGTTAAAAAAGAAAATGACGTTTAGAAAGGGAAAATTCCTCATTATTAGAGTACCAAAAAATGCACAACTTTGGGATCTCAGCTAGAACAGAAAATGTGGATTAAAAGGGGGACTTTCAGTACAAATAGCTTATCAGAACCTCGAAGAATGGACACCTTTAAAACAGAAGATGATGTTTAGAAGGGGAGAATGCCTATACCCAGCTTATTGGAGCTTCCAAACATAAGAGTCTCTGTTGAACCAGAAGGTGTTGCTTAGCACGGGCGAGTGCATACCCAGCCCATTAGAATCTCCGAAGAGACGCGGAACGCCGGCTAAGCGACTGCCAAGCGAGGGACTCTCGCGTTCTGCGAAGAATTCCAGCGGCGGATTCTTCTCGTTCGGGTCTTGGCAAGGGGGGCCGCGCCCGCCCACTGGCGGCCCCCACAATCCCAGCAATGGAGGCTGATGAATGCGCCAGAGCGAGAGGCAGCGGCATTTATTAAACTGTCAGCTGAACGCTCACGAATTTTATGATTCTGAATCTGCGGCTGAACTTTTCAGTTTTTTCAGCTTTTCAGCTTTTCTCTTTTTGTTTTCTCTCGTTCGCTGTGTTTGCTGTGTTTGCTGTGCTGTGTAAATTCCAAAACGCGACAAAACCATTAAGCACTTTCCATGGGGCAGCGAGCAGGGGATTTAATGAACCCACTACGCTGGCGGGGAGGGACCACAGCGGCGGGCTGGGTCCCAACCCGATCGAGCGGCGTTTGGAGGGACTCGGAATCGGAGCTGGAGCTGGGGCTGCCGCCGCCAGGTGCTGGCGGAGATCTGCCGAAGTGGCCAGTGAGTCACAGTGCCGCCTGGCCGGAGCAACAGCAACTGGAACACCGAGCACACGACATCTGGCGCGAGGCGAACACCAAGCCCAAGATTGTGGAGTCGGATTCCAGAGGGAGATACTGCCTCTCCAGGGCGCAAGTACAGTGCGTCTGCATCTGCATCGGCACAGGGCACAGATTATTTTTACACAGACCTTCCGGAATTTGACATTCCGCGGCAGCAGCCCTCCGCCCCTGGCGTTATGCAAGCAGCACTAGCCGGTGAGCCCAATGTATCTGCTATTTGTTATTATTTCTACGCAGGGCCGGGCTGGCCCGAGCCCGAGGAGCGGCCAGCAAGTGCGGATGCCGTCTCCGGCCCACCCTTTGCATCTCCATCTGCACCGCCGCCTTCCTGCCTCTGTGCTTCTATCTGTTTCTGCTTCTGCTTCGGTTTCGGTTTCGGTTTCTGTCTCTGCATCTGTATCTCTCGCCGCCGCTGTATCTGTATCTGTATCTGTATCTGTATCTGTATCTGCAAGCGAACAACCGCAAACATGGCGGAGTAGTAGCCCCCAATGGCACAGCCAATCTGTCCATCCATCTCGTCAGTGGTCCGCCCCGTGTGGGGGTCTCTGATTATGATTGTGCCCCGGCATCAGCACCAGATTCGCTTTCGTATTCGGGTTCGGATTCGGATTGGGATTATGTTTTGCCGCTTCTGCTCCTGCCCCTGCGCCCGCCTCTGCTCCTGCTCTGCCCAGCCTCCTTCGCGCGGATCCGATTCCGATTTTCGCTTCTTCCCCGAGTCTTTTTGTTTCTGCCTCCGCACAGAGGGCTGCCTCTGTTTCTACACACGATTTATATTTTTTATCATTTGATTTAATTCAATTCCATTCCATTTCGGTGTGTCTGCGTCCGCGTCCGCGTCCGCATGTCCGCCCCGGCCCCGGCCCCCAGCCCGGCCCCACGGATCCGGAGATCACCGCCGCCGCTTCCGAAACAGAATCGACCTCAGAAGCAGAAACCGAAGCAGAACAGGCCATAAACCATAACACAGCATACAGCACACAGCATAAAGCACACAGCACATAGCACACAGCATCCCCAGCATAACCAGCCGTGGTGAGTGGAGATCGGAGGTGGAGATGCGAGATGCAAGTGGCCCAGCTCCACTCCAACCTGAGCCCCCGCCTCGGTTTGTGGTTCTGTTCCTCTGACTGCGACTGCGACTGTGCAGTAAATAAATCACTCACTTTTTCGCTTCTTCACTCGTCTGTTGTTTGCGATCTGCGATCTGCGATCTGCGCACTGCGTCTGCTCTGCCTTTCGCTGCCCCTGTGAATGCCCTTCAGTTCGCGACGGCGGGCTTCATGTTTCCACGGCAGAACGCGGGCACTCCAGTGACCTGTGGATGCGGTCCTCGCGCTGCCGCCGTTAGAGCGGATCGATGGTGTCAATCAATTGCACAACTAGCACTTTTCGCCTCGCACTGGCGCACCGTGCAACAGAAAAAAAAATGGGACTCGGTAACTCGGACTCGGGGGATTCACTGATTCACTGCACTTTTCGTCGGCCGTCGCGGTGCGAGCAGCGCAGGAAATATGGTCGGCAAGTGGAAATACGCTTTCTCGGCTCAGGGTCCAGCGTTCGATCGCACCGATGCGCAGCTGCTCGCTGGCTGTGAGAGACTGAGGTCGGCCCGCGACGGCGGCGCCTCTATAGGCCGCCGGCTCGGAGCGCTCTCTCGGGCACCCGCCTCGGATCCGAGTCCCGGTGCTCCGGCGGCGTGCCCACGATCGCTCTTTCCGGAGCCCAAAAGTATGCTTCGCCCGGGTGTGTCTTTAAATTGTCAGTGTACCATTACCTTTCAGTTTTTTATTATTGCTTTTTAGAGATAATATTATAATACTTGTAACAAAAAACAGATTTTCAAAAAGAAAGTAAAGTGCCTACTATTTTGAAAATGTCAAAGAAAAAGAAAAAGTAAAAAGAACTTTTTCTTATCCAAAAATTGAGTAATCCCATTTAACTCGCATATTTTCTAAACACTTCATCGGATAGGACAGAGTGCTGCGGCGAAAGTTGAAAGGCACTGACTTAACTTGTTTCCCTCTCGTAGATGGCGCTGATGACGGAAGGCAAGTTGTGATCAGTCATAGATGGCGCTTCGATACCTATAATGTTGTAGTTGCCTCAGGTAAAAAGCAGGGAACGTACATATGGGTCATTCTCTTCTAAAAATGTTTAAATAAATTCAGAATTCACAATTTAAAGAAATTTACTTGCATTTGCCCAACAACACATAAATAAACACAACACAAGAGAACGCTATTGTAAAGTACATGAACTATCATATACCTGTTACTTAGCTAAATAATCTATCTTATCCCGATCAGATACCCGTTACCCAGCTAAAGGGAGCAAAAGAATAATGAAGATATATAAGCAGAAAAGCTATATTTCAGGTGCCACATACCGGCTATTTCAGTAGATGTTACGTGGGCGGCAGATAGATTTAAGCGTTTAAACCGTTTGTGGGCGTTAGATTGGGCGTGGAACCTTTTTTTGGTGAGTCGAAACGTATTGATGAGAAAAATATATTTCAGTTACATTTCTATCATAAAAACTTTAGGCGCTACAGATTTTCGCGGATTGTGGGCGTTAGAGTGGGCGTGGCACCCGCTGAAACAAACTTGCGCTGCGTAGGAAGCCCAGGAGTCTGCATGCCAAGTATGAATATTCTAACTCTTATAGTTTCCGAGATCTCAGCGTTCATACGGACGAACGGACAAACGGACAGACGGACATGGCTAGAACGACTCGGCTAATGATCCTGATCCTTGTCTGGGGATCATTCCTTGAGAAAGATTTAATGGTGTATTTCGAGGCCGTGTCCCTATCCGTTTCTTCGTCCCTCAAGTGGACTTGCTCCCACTCCAATGGGCAATTCGGGTAGTATGACCTGACGAAGTCCTATTCCCTCCTGCGTGGTAGCTGTTTCCTTATAGCCACTATGGGATTGGAGCTGCGCAAGGTCGGTGAAGCCAATGAGAACTCTAGTCAAACTTACGACAAACACTTAGACGGCAATGTTCTGATCTCCCATTCTAAAGCGTTGGCCAAGACATCGTGCCATGTTGGTGAAATAGGGCAGGCTATTATACTACTAACCAGATCCTCCCTATAGAACCAGCTTGTGGTTTCTTAATACCCTTACAAAGGTCTTACCTGACAACATCCAGGAATAATATATACCATAAAGTCTGATTTCCCAAAAGAGACTTAGTTTGTTCCAGAACGCCGAAAGAGGTTATAAGTACAGATGACGAAACTGATTCGGGTGTGGGGGTAACAACAAATATGATACGCGTTAAGAAACCGGGACATAATCATATTTTATAATCGAAAATATTGGTAAGAGGGTCTACTTCCTGATTGTGATCCAAATGCAATAAAATTAAGTCATCTGAATGACAAGGAGAGAACTACATTGTCAATTATATCTAACCAATCAATAAAATACAAAAAATAATCAAAATGTTGTAACTTGTAACCCTACTAGAATATTTTAAACTCCAATTTTTATTTGGGTCATTATGTCTTCATCGTAAGTACTTTACCCCTCTTTTTTGAGGAGAGCCTTCTCTGTTAAAAAAATGCATTTTATTATACCCTCGCAGAGGGAATTTTTTAGCTCAGACATCCAGAACAGCGTTTCCCGAAAAGTATTATCATTCTTTATCAGCATCACTGGCGAGTGAATCTACCATGTCCGTCAGTCCGTTCCTAAGCGAACTAGTCTCTCAATTTTAACGGACCTCTGTATCCTGCAGATGTTTACAGAAATGGATCAGATAGGTTCGCATATTCCAAATAACCAGGCACACTTATTTATAATTTGTTTCAACGCACAGTGTCCACCATATTTCAGGTATTTCGTAATAAACAAGTCTCTCAGAACTATTAATGTTAAAAATGGTTTTATTCCGTTTGCGTGTATATCAATAAGTAAAATCATTGTAGTATCAACATATTTCAACTGTGTGTGGTGTTTTTGCGGGGGAGCCGGGTGGGCCCCCCTTCCCCCCTCTCGCTTAGTTGCTAAACATAAATAATTTAAAACTTATTCCACTAAGGCCACTTCCCTCGCAGCACTTTACAAAAATTTGAAAACTCTTTGCACAATGTTACAAAAAACGGACATACAAAAAAATAAACAAAATACTCTTGGATAATTTCAATCAATCGACAAGGACTCGAATCGGGCAATCAAGGGCCTAGCGTTGCCAGGCCCAACATGGTAGTTATAGTACAATTAATTTAGTTCGGTTTAGTGGGGGCAAACATAAAACGACGAATGCTTCGAAAATATCAATAAAAATGTAGCACTCCTCAGCAGGTAGGCTCTGTGTTCATTAGTTTCCCCCTTCTTAGCAATACGGTTTAGAAAGCACTTGAATTTCGGTGTTCACGACAAAGGCAACATGGTGTTGGGTTAGTGTTTCGATTCGGTCACTTGAATTGCACCCGAGGCTCCGCACATCTCCTCCAGCCGTTCTGGGACAAGTGGACCGGTTGGTGGCGACGACCGTTTGGCTGCAGTTAGCCGCTGCAACACAGAGAGAGAGGGGTAAGTACAACGAAGCTTCGCAAGAGGAGCAACAAGTGCTGGTGCTGGGTGAGTGGGTGCGGGTGGGGTAGTCTTAGGCGCTAGGGGAGCGGGAAACCATCGACAAATCGACACAACAGCCAGGCGAAAGGGAAAGAGAGAGCGAGCTGTTGGATAGAGACAGAGTCAGAGGCGGGGCGAGCAAGCGGGCGAGAGACTGCGAAGATGGGGTGAAAAGTCAGTGGGTCATCGGTACTTCTCCTTACTTCGATCCCGCCGTGGGTGTTCCTTCTCTTCTCAGCCAGAGTCGCCTCAGTTCTTGTTACTCGTGTCTCGCAGTTGTTGTTGTAGTCGGGGGTTGTGGTGTTGGTGGTGATGTTGTAGTTGTTGGGGGATTGTTGGTTAAGTGTCTACTTAAATGCAAGTTGCAACATGCGCGGAGCACTTACTTTAGAAAGTCATTCATATTGATGTAATTTTTATAACTAAATAAAGAGAAATCACAAAAATGCATTCGGTTAAAAAGGAATGGCAAACAAAACAGAACAAAACAGAACAAAACGAACAGATGGCGGGTGTGGGTGGTGGTGGGTGGTGGTTGTCTGGGGTTGCTTGGGGCTGGCAGGACACGGGGTTAGTAGAGAAGCGCATTCGGATCGAAGTAGGATTGTTCATATTTAAGGCGAATGGACGGAGCACACAGAACACATCATGTACAGTACAAAATATATCAAAATCATTTCCATCCAGTGCGACACCGAATTTTGATCTCGAGGGGCTAGTTGCTATCGGCTATCAACAATCCTACCGGCGGTCGGGGTCATGCAGTTGGTTAGTGGGTGGGCGTGGCCCGGGTGGGCGACCAGAACGACCAGGTGGCGTACCTCTTGGCGGACGTGGTGCGCGAATAGGGGTTCTGCAAGATCTTCGGGTGCGTCTCCATCACGCGCAGCAGCAGGTTGTCCAGGTAGTCCTCCAACTCCTTCACGCGCTGCCGCTGCAGCAGAGCCTCGTTCTCCATTCCGTTGGCAATCAGCATCAGTTCCTGATGGCAAACAAGAACATAGGCATCTCGAGACAAAGGAGATACGCAAAGGACCCTTACCTCCCGGGACTTGCCCTCGTACTTCTTGGCCAGCTGGGCGGATATCTCGGAGCGCCGCTCCGCGTGGGATCCCGACTTCTCGTGGCCAATAATTATGCGCTCCGTGGACTTGGGACTAGGCGAGTTGCTCTCGTTGTCGTTGTTGTATTTATCTGCGGCGAGGGAAGAGAGATGGTTAGATGAGACGCTTAGGAAGAGGCGGGCGGATGAGGGAGGAGCTGAGGTAGCTCAAGCTCCGATGCGAATTCACTGGCGGATGCAAGAAACACAACGGAAACAACATAAAACAGTCAAGGGAACAGACGGGAAAGACAGACAGGTGTGGTGGGGAAAAACAGGGGGAGCAGGGGGCACGGGAATCGCTTCGGAGGAGGATGACGCGGTAGATGACAGCGTTGACTGGAAGTTAGCTTGGTTCGGTTTCGTGTGCGCTTCGCGATCCGCCAGCGATTTTCCCGCCGCCAGGTTTTGTGGAGAGGTCAGGAATCGCCCTGGATTTAGTGTGGTTTCGGTTCTGTTCGGTTCAGTTCGGATCGGATCGGGTTCATCAGCTCACCTCGCTTGTTGCCGTATTTGAACTTGCCCAGCCGCTTTTCCCAGCGCTCTCCGCTTCCACTGCCACTGCCGTTCGTCTGGAACTCCTTGGGCGACTGCTCGGGCGTTAGGAAGTTGTGCTCCGGCTCTGTTGACTCAACTTCTGGCTCCGGCTTCGGCACAAGCTCCCCGTCATGCTTCAGCTCCTCTTTCTCTGGAGCGGTCTCCTCTTGAGAAGTGGATCGTGTGGCGAAACTTAGGAGCCTTTGGTCTTCCTCCCTACGCTTGGCCTCGCGCCTCTGTTGCTCATCCAGCTGCAGCTGCTTTTGGCGCTCCTTCTCCTCCTCCAGCTCTCTCTGCATGGCCGCCTCCTCCTCGCGCAGACGCTCTTCGTTCAGGCGCAGCTCCGCCTCCAAGCGCGCGTCTTCCTCGGCGCGCAGTTGCCGTGCAGCCTCCTCCTTGGCCTTTTCCTCCTCTGCCCTCAGATCGGCCGAGGCACGAGGCTGTGGCTTGGGGCGTGCTGTGGGTGTGGGCGCCGGCTTCTCCAGCTCCACGGTCAGGTCTTCCAACTCGGGCTCATCTGCAAAGATGGCCGTGCTGTTGCGCTGCTCAAACTTAGCGAAGCTGGCGTTGAACGTATCAAAGTTGCGGTGCTCTGACTCGGGGGAGAAGAGCGAGGTGGAGGTGGCCACCACTGGCTCAGCAGCAGCGGACGGAACAGGGAGAGAGACAGGCACAGGCACTGGTGGTGGAGCTGTCTGCGGTGGGTGCTCGTCGTCGTCTTCGCTGTCCGAGCTGGAACTGGACGAAGAGCTGGAAGAGGGCCCTGGCGGCGGCTCCTCGACACTGGCCGCCAGGGGAACCCGATCCTCCCAGCTGCGGCGCTTCAAGGAGTCACTGCTACCGATCTCCAGATACTTGCCACTGCCATACAACTTGGTCGCCCACTCATCTTTGGCGTTCTCCAGCTCGGCTGGCTTCTCCTTGGGCTTCTCCCGCTCCAAACTTCCAGCAGCCGGCTGCTCGTCCTGCGACAGAGGGATGCGCGGCGGCTTCGAGGGGGGCGGCAGGGTGCTGGCGCTTCCGCTTCCGCTGGCGTTGGCGCGGGCGTGGGCACGGACACTGAAATCGAGCTCAAGCTGTTCCATCTCCGCGTCGATGGGCGCATCCTCATCGAGCGTCGCTGGCAAAACCGCTGGCTTACCTTTCCCGCTGCCGCTTCCGACGCCGGCCAGTCCGTTGTTCAGCAGGGGCGATGGGTGGCGCGGCGCGAAGTTGGGCGTTCCCACTGGCGGCGGCTGGAGGCCGGTGCGCTGGATGTTGAGCGAGCTGCCTGAGCTCTTGTGTGAGAGGTTGTCGAACACGAACTCGTCCTCGTCCTCGCTGATCACGCCGGGATCGGCCTCGCCCGCCCGCTGGCCGCCCCGTCGTCGCCCACTGCCGCCGTTCTGGCCCCTGCCGTTGGAGCTGTTGGGTGTGCCCAGGCTGGCGAACGAGCCGCCGAAGGAGCTGCCGTCATCGGCCCCCGCCTCCGGGTGCTTCTTCTTGCCGCCGAGGTGCAGCTTGGAGCTAATCGACCCGGCCAGCTTCCTGATGCTGCGCCGCTTCTCGCCGTTGCCGATGGACAGCAGGCTGCCGCCCACGGAACTGGCCAGCTGGCCAATGGAAGACTTGTGCTTGTCCTTCTTGCTGAGGTCGGTCAGCGAGCCGGACTTGACCACGAAGGCGATGCGCACCTCCAGCTCGCCGCGCTCCTTGTTCTTCTTCTCCTTGCCGGGCTTGCTCTCCAGCTTGAACCACTTGGCGCGCGGCCGGTCGTACACGTCCATCTCGTTGAGGGGCAGCGAGGCCTGGCCCAGGAACTCATCGATGCCCAGATTGTTCCGGTGCAGACAGGTCAGGGTGAGCTCGGCGCGGTTGCCCTGGTCGGGGATTTTGCTGTGCGAGGGATTGGATTAGAGTCAGATATGGCACACAGAAGCTCTCTACTTACAGCTCGCACTCCTCGTTCCAGTTGACGCTCGTCTCGGCCTTGTCCTTGACGGACGTCTGGTACTTCTCCTTGCCCAGCGCAATGGTGACGAAGCAGTTGTTGGTGCCATTCTTGCCCTTGGTGAGCAGGCCCCGCGCTCGCTGCACTGTAATGGAGGGGAAATTTGGCAGGGATTAGCAACTTGTTTTCGCAAGGGCAGGAGCACTCCAATCTTTACTCGGCACCAGGCGGTTTGAATCACATCCCGCGGCATCGGCGACCCACATCAGGAAGTGAGTAATGCTGCTGAATATGTCGCTCATGCTTCTGATAAATGCTACACTAACTCTTACGATTATGCTCACCAAAACAAGTGTGAGTTTGACATTCTAGCCCCAACTAAGTGTGACAAATGTAACGAGTGATCCACATTTTGTGGATCAGACTTCATCTGGAGAACAAATGCCGATGGAAGAACTCCGCAGCCATGCATAAATGTATCTGGAGGAGTCGGCCGGTGCAAACAATGCTGGGAGTGGCGTTCGCCATCTGGGAGCCGAGATTTGGGACGGCATGGGATGCGAACCGCGGCTGTGCGGTTGCGTGGTTGGCGTGTCGCTGGTGGCTTTCATATCTGCCGGATGCTCTGGTCGGGCGCTCGAGGTCACGAGGCGCTCGAGTGAAACTCGAATTTGCTTTTGGGTCCGCTGGACGGGCCCGCGAAATTTGGGAAGTGATTCACTCGAGCGACTGGCGACTGGCGACAATCGCTGGCTAGATTCGCACTTTGTTTGGCTTTGGTGCGGAGACCTCGGCGCCGGCTCCGCCGATGCCGAATCCGATTCCAGTTCAGGGCTGTTTTGGCCGCGCAGCTGCCGGAAACGGCAGTCGAAATGTAAACGGAGACGAAATTAAGTCATTGGCAGAACGAAACCGAAGCGAGCAGCTCGGAGACATCTATTTTGGGCT
Source organism: Drosophila biarmipes (assembly GCF_025231255.1). Classification (NCBI taxonomy): domain Eukaryota; kingdom Metazoa; phylum Arthropoda; class Insecta; order Diptera; family Drosophilidae; genus Drosophila; species Drosophila biarmipes. The sequence goes on along the minus strand of NC_066611.1, from coordinate 2,840,990 downwards.
TGTCCCGGGGGAGGTCATTCCACTGGCCAGATGTGCACCCCGCATGCGGAAACCGGGTGGCAGGAGGGGCTCCACCCTCCCCGCCGGCAGCTGCCACACATTTCGATTATTCAAATGTGATTGTGCACTTGCACAAAGTCTGTTTTCGCAATCCCCCGAGCGTTTCGTAATGCCAACAAAAGGCAAGAAAAGAAACGAAAAAGAGTTGTAGGGAAAAGAAGCAATTACCGGGCACAAACAGTATGGCAAAAAGTGAAAAGCGGTGTCAACGAAAGGCGGTGAAAATCGGCCAGAAGAAAAGCGGGAAAGCGCCACACAATGGGCCTGGCCCGCAGATTTGTGCATCTCGTTCGCATTCGGTGTCGTTTTCGGTTGCACTTCGAGTGCAGGCTCGCCCCAGCCAGGTTGGCCCCTTCCGCCTCCCGGTGGGCGGGCGCTCGGCTCATAATTATTATCGCATTGACAGTTTTTCCCGTCTTGCCATGCCTCTAAGCCAATTTGGGATCTCTGGGCTGCGGCTCATTTCTCCCGGCTCCCCGTTTCCCCCTTTCTGTCTCAGTGGCCCATAATTGAGGCTAAAGACAGGGCAAAAGCGGGGCTCGAGTATCGGTAATCCAGCCGCTGCCAGAGATCAATAGTGCGTGGCCACCGGCTCATCTTTGGCCGGCTCTGGCTCGGTGTTTCCCCAGTTAATAGCCGGTGGCTAATGGCGTTGGAAGCGGAGGAGACGGAGGCACGGCTGTCAATAACCCGCCCGGCAGCTTCGTGCAGCGGTTCATGCAAATCCGCCAGAGATCGATGGACTCCTCCGAAGGCCCTGCCTGCCGGGCCGACTCCGTCATAACGCGACGATGAGATGATGCGGCGATGGGACGACGGCCGTGGGCCTTTGCATGGGGGGCGCCCCGAAATAGAAATGCCAAATGCTAAATGGCAACGAGGCGGGGGAAAAGCAGCTCAGACAAGGCAAGCTGCGCCAAAAACAAAACCAAATAGCAATCCGCCAACGGCGAAACCGTTAAGTTGGTCCGCTTTTATGGCCGCCTCTCGAAACTACTGACGCCGCCGCCACAGTGGGCCGAAATCGAGCTAAGCAAGGCACTTTTAGGAGGCATTTGGGGTGTTCCCCAAACCAGAGTTGTCACCTCATTTCAATAAAAACTCATCATAGCTCAGAATTATTGGAGTGCGCACTATTAACTTGAAGCATTGTGGGGTTTTTCTTAAACTGTTCGTCCATCTGTTCCATGCAAACTCTATGATCAGAATCTGGAATTGTTAAAAACCAGAGTTGCCATCTTATTTCATTGAAAAATCATGATTTATATTTTTATACTGGGAACTTTTAGGAAGCATTTTCAGAATCTGGAATCTCTGATAACCAGAGATGTCACCCTACACCACATAATTTGAGTATAAATAGACTAAAATTATGGAAAGATAAAGTTTTCTAATGAGATAAGGTGATAGCTGTGGTTTCCTCGATTTGTTTACTTAAAAATTAAATTAAAAAGAACATTTTAAGTAAATAATTAATTAATAATCAAAACCCATAAGAATGTAAAAATTCAAGAGGAACCATTTGGGTTCCCTCTGCCCTAATATTTTCTTCTAAACTTTAAGCAGCTCAGCAATTCACCAGTTTGGTGAACATAGATATTTTTGGGCTCCCCCGAATCCACCTCGCAGCCCACTGTGCCAATTTGTGGCGCAGTTGATTTTCGGCTGGCGGGGACCAGCATGTGAGCACCAGCGCCCCGTGCCCGGGTGCTACGATCCGACGGAGGGCGATAAAACCACTGCCAAAACAGAAGCCCAACACTCTTTGCACTTTTCCCATTTCGAGTTCGACCCAATCACGTGCAGGGGGCGGGGAGCCGAGAGTTTTCGGCGGCGATGATTCAATTAATACCGCCAAACGCGGGGCAAATCCATGGCTGCAGTAGAGACCCGGGCAGGGAGCGTCCAGGGGGATTACTCATGCCCGCCGAGCGCCACCGCTCCGTGAGTCACCTGTCGTTCGATTCCAGCGCGTGGCCCAAATACGCCGCCGAAAGTAACGGTTGGCTCCGCTGCCAAAAAGAGAAATCTCCCAGCGCCGGTCGATGCTCAATCGATGCCCAGTTACCGGCTACCCGGCTACCCAGCTACGCTTCCAGAAGTAACCCCCTTAGCCCCAGCCCAGTGCTCCCCAGTTCGCAGTCAATTACAGCTAAAAGCCTCCTAAACAAGCGACTGCACCTTTGTTTCTTGTTCTACGCGACCCCGGGGAGAGGCACAGCAGAATAAACATCTGCCGTCGCATATTGTTGACCTTTGCGAGCGGCCTGCGTGCTTGGGCCGAGAGGGGAGGGCGCGGAGGGGCGAGGTCAGCTTTTGGGTTAATTAATTTCAATGAAATCATTTCTCGGGGGCCTGCGCTCGTTTGTTTGATTTTCCGGCTGCTCTGCTGGTTTCTGTGCCCGCACTGCAGCGCTTTGGAGCTCCACAGGTGACCGTTTCCATTTCCATTTCCCCGTCTGTTTCCACATCTACTTCCACATTTCCCAGAGAAGAGAAACCTCAGGTGCCCGCGCATCGGAATGAAGATCGCACCAGTCACGGGGATTATGCCCGGCCGATCGCAGTGTGTGTGCGGAGTCTAATTGGCGGGGCCATGCCCAATCCCCGCCAGCCCTCGCCCAGAAGCAGTGCAGCCGCGTAGCCTCTTCTGCTGGCTTCTTGCGGCTCGCTTCGAGCGCGGAATTCCCAGCACGCACTTTCGTGCTCCACTTTTCCTGCTCTCGCACTCCGCCCGGGGCGGGGGCGTGGCCGAGTGCCAGCGGCAGAGTACCCACAGTAGTGCCTCTGCGGCCGAGGCCAATGCTCCTTGGGCATGGCATCCAAGCACGCATGCTAATGAGGCACTGCCTCGTTCCCATTCCGAGTTCGGCTCTTCTAGGGGCTCGCTTGCGGAGTGATTTTGGCCAGGTGCCGCGGCTGCTTTTGCAACGGTCGCCGGAGAAGCCGTCCCAACCAGGGGCCGGCGGGTCGAGGGTTAAGGGCTGCCAGCCGGGGTCCAGCACGTGCTGCAAGCTCGCCCGGGGCCAGTCCGCCGCTCTTGGCCCCGGCATTGCAGCACAGATCCCGTTTGATGAAAAGCATTAGCCGCACTTAGTGTTGCAACTGCAACGGCGGATCGTGCGAAAATGCGAAAATGCAGAGGCGGCGATCGGAGTAAGCGGTCTATCAGTGGATCCCACCATCCAGCTGCGGATCGCTTATTGCCATGCATAAACAATTTCTTGCTCGCAAGCATTGAACCCACGAAGCCGTGCGATTTTGAAATGGAAATGGAAAATGGGAAATGTGGAAGAAGCAGAGGCAGCCAGCGGAGAGCGGAGTTTTCCCAAACGAAAGGCAATTAGCATTTGGAGCGGCTCAGGGGGAGCGGGCGTGTTTTGAATACGAATGCAAGCGGCCGCCGAGAACCCGATTCCCAGCGTGAATGTTCATGGACGGAGGAGGTTTCGGCCAGCGCTGGCGGAATGTGGCCACTGGCCGCGAACTGGCACTGGAAAGCAATCAATTGCAGACCCGCGATGCGAGCGAGCCGCAGTCGGAGCTTCGGCCCGAGATCCCGTCCAGCGCCAGACCAGTTTTCCGCTCTGCCCCCTCCCCAATCCGACGCGATCCCATCCGATCCGCTCCAGCTCGGCGCGGCTGGTTCGCTTCCATTCTGGCTAAATGGGTCGGCCAATGGAACGTAACTGTTTCGCATAAGTGCATCGACAGCGCCGCATTAAAACGGTCCCGAGCAGATGGACGCGGGTGATGCGAGGGGGGACCCCAGGGGGCCTAATCTCGAGACGGCATCTGCCCGTGACCAAGGGGCACCCGCTCCGGCTCTCATCGCATCGATTTCCTATCGATCCAGGGAACACAGCGGGATATAGGGTGAATAAAGCAGAGGGTTTGGGAACATTTCCCCATGACGATGATGCTTCAATCGGGGATTATTCGCGGAAAACCCAATCTTAAAACATTTTAAAAACAAAATATTTGTAGCCTTGGGTCGTTCTGGTGTTTCCACTTTTTAGCTAAAATTTGATCACATTACTTTTATGGTTTCGTTAATTGCCTATCGTGCCTATCAAAAACACTCAAGTATCAGCTTTTAGTTTTGGGTTCCATTGATTAAATTGTTGAGAATTAATCAGTATAATAATAATATTTGTAATATTCGATCTTTCTTATGTTTTCACCTAGCGGAAATCTGAAATCGCTTCTGGGCTTTGCTTGTATGTTTATCAAGTATCAGCTTATAGTTCTGGGTTCCATTGATTGAATTGTTGAAAATGAAACAAAATAATAAGTATATTTGTAATATTCAATAACATGTGCCTTTCTGATGTTTCCACCTTCAATCAGAAATCTAATAATCAGTATAATAATAATATTTGTAATATTCGATCTTTCTGATGTTTCCACCTTCTAGCGGAAATCTAATATCGCTTGTGGGCTTTAATTATATATTTATCGATCGTGATCTCCCGAAAAACCTCAAGTATCAGCTCTTATTTCTGGGTTTCATTGATTAAATTGTTGAGAATTATTCAATATAATAATAATACTTGTAATAATCAATAACCTGTGCCTTTCTGACATTTCTACCTTCTGGGCTTTGTTTGAATGTATATCGATTTATTTATCGGGTTGAGCTTCCAAAAAACCTCAAGTATCAACTTTTAGTTCTGGGTTCCATTGATTAAATTGTTGAGAATTAATCAGTATAATAATAATATTTGTAATATTCGATCTTTCTGATGTTTCCACCTTCTAGCGGAAATCTAATATCGCTTGTGGGCTTTAATTATATATTTATCGATCGTGATCTCCCAAAAAACCTCAAGTATCAGCTTTTAGTTTTGGGTTCCATTAATTAAGTTGTTGAGAAGTAAGCAATATAATAATGATATTTGTAATATTCGATCATTCTGATGTTTCCACCTTCTAGCGGAAATCTAATATCGCTTGTCGGCTTTAATTATATATTTATCGATCGTGATCTCCCGAAAAACCTCAAGTATCAGCTCTTATTTCTGGGTTTCATTGATTAAATTGTTGAGAATTATTCAATATAATAATAATACTTGTAATAATCAATAACCTGTGCCTTTCTGACATTTCTATTTTCTGGGCTTTGTTTGAATGTATATCGATTTATTTATCGGGTTGAGCTTCCAAAAAACCTCAAGTATCAACTTTTAGTTCTGGGTTCCATTGATTAAATTGTTGAGAATTAATCAGTATAATAATAATATTTGTAATATTCGATCTTTCTGATGTTTCCACCTTCTAGCGGAAATCTAATATCGCTTGTGGGCTTTAATTATATATTTATCGATCGTGATCTCCCAAAAAACCTCAAGTATCAGCTTTTAGTTTTGGGTTCCATTAATTAAGTTGTTGAGAAGTAAGCAATATAATAATGATATTTGTAATATTCGATCATTCTGATGTTTCCACCTTCTAGCGGAAATCTAATATCGCTTGTCGGCTTTAATTATATATTTATCGATCGTGATCTCCCGAAAAACCTCAAGTATCAGCTCTTATTTCTGGGTTTCATTGATTAAATTGTTGAGAATTATTCAATATAATAATAATATTTGTAATAATCAATAACCTGTGCCTTTCTGACATTTCTACCTTCTGGGCTTTGTTTGAATGTATATCGATTTATTTATCGGGTTGAGCTTCCAAAAAACCTCAAGTATCAACTTTTAGTTCTGGGTTCCATTGATTAAATTGCTGAGAAGTAAGCAATATAATAATGATATTTATAGTATCCAATCTTTCTTATGTTTCCACATAGCGGAAATCTTAAATCGCTTCCGAGCTTTGCTTGTATGTCGGATTATTCGGATTATTTATTGAGTGGATCTCCCGAAAAACTCAAGTATCAGCTTTTAGTTCTGGGTTCCATTGATTGAATTGTTGTAGATGATATAGTAATAATATTTGTAATATTTAATCCTTCTGATGCAGAAATCTGATATCACTTCTGTTCTTAACTTAAATGTTTATAGACTATGTATGAGGTGGATTCCCCGAAAACCCTTAGGTTTCAACATTTAATTCCGGGTTCCATTGATTGAACTGTTGGAAATTAAATAATGCAGACTTGTTTAAGTCCCCCGTTAACAGCTTTTCACTGCCCCGACCCTTTCCTTGCTGATAAAAAGGGCGGGTAGCCCGCTCTGATTTTCCTGCAGCCGCATATGAAAATGCGTTGCAAAAGCCAGCAAAACTGAAGCCTGCGCCCAAACCGAAATGGAAATGAAAAGGAAAATTAGCCGACTGCTTTGCTTGGGTCTGCTTGGCTGCCCGCGCTCGTTGCACAATCTCCCGCTGCGGAATTTTCGTTTTCACGTATTTTCAGGTGTGTCCGTAGACGGGCGGTTGGGTGAGTGGCCGCCAAGAATTTACGGCTAAAAATAAGGCACGCAATTGCCAACTTCGGGGTGGAGTCGCCGTCGATAAGGAACTTTCCGGGGGGAAATGGGCCCGACAAGCCACTAACAAAGTGGTGAACATCCAGGTGCCTGGGGGCTCTAACGAGGGAGTATTACAGCTGCACAGAGGAAAAAACAAGCATTATTTGCATTCTTGACAAACATTTTTCGTATATGAAAGCTGTTGAATCTAGAAAATTACTCACGAAAGTTGTCACGACTAATTTACTTATTTATTTTATTTATATAGTGACAAGAGCGCTAGCGAATGAAGACTTGGGATCGTCTGGGATCATACAGGTCTTAATGTTTAATTAAAGATAGCAGAGGTTTAGATTTGGCCACGGTTTATGTTTTTAAGTAATATGTATATATTCATATAAAACCTCCAAATGGAGTCCAGTTTTTCCCTCTGTGTGGGAACACCGACCGGCTGCCAGGAGGGGGAACAGCAGCCCTGGGAACAGCAGCGGAAACAGCTGTTCGCCAGCGCGCGCTCATCCCGTGCTCACCGAGGAACGGGCAAATATTGACAGGTGTGCGTGAGTGTGTGCGAAAAGGCAAACAAGGCGAAGCGCGGCGAATTGGGGAGAGCCACGGCGATGATTTGTTTGCTCGCCGCCGTGACGTCAGCGCCGGGCTCAATCGCAGTTTGCTGGAATCAAAAGCACCGAGCGCTGTGCAAATACGCAAAATAAGTGACGGGCGGCGCAAAGAACGCACTGCCTGCTGATAGCGGGGCAAGTTCAAGGTGGCGGGGCGAATCTATCTGCATCTGCAGCCGCAGCTGTATCTGTATCTGTATCTGCACCCCGGGGCCCGTGTTTATCTTCCCGATTTGTGCACACACATTCCACGGCTCTGGCTGGCGGGCAGGTGACTCAACGCACAGGGGCGGACACCTTCCAGGGGCTGGCAAGCCCCGTCCCAGAGTTTTCGCACCCCGCTGCCAACTAATCGAAGATCGACTGGCGGCGGCGCAGTAATTGCCCGACATTCGCCGCCATAATTGCCAATTGGCGGGGCCAGAGGTGGGAACAGCCGAGGGGAGCGCGCTTTGTGTTTTGTCACGCATCCGCGGTGGAATTCGCGATTTCGCATTGACGGTCGGCCCTGAGCAAACCGAAAATCAAAGCGCCGAAAGACGAAAGACGAGGCAATGGCAAAGGTAAACAGCGGCAGGGGAGGCCTGGGCGGGGGCCATTTTCCAGCGGTGAGTAAGAGGTGCTCGGCAGGCGAACTATCTTATCAGCCAGCGGGGCGGCGATAAGGGCGGAGAGGCAGGCGCTGCCACCAGGAGGACGCGGGCGGACGGCGGGCGCGCGCGGGGAAAGTGAAACTTCGAATAGCTGCGGCCAGCAGCAACAACAAGCCCGTAGTGACAATATTCGGGCGCACACCAACGCAGTGCAGCGCCACACGGCACTCACACACGCGCAGCAAACGAGTTTGGGCTTAATGCGATTTATTCGCCGTAAAGTACACAGCCAGAAACGGGTGTCCCCGCCCTGCGGCCCGTCGCTGGCCCCACTCACCCGTTACACTGCAGTGCGTCGGACTCCACATGTCGCCCTGTTTCCCGTTGATCCGCTCTCTCGATCCTTTTCTCGCTCGCTGCGAAAGTCCTGCCTCTGGTCGCTGGCGTCTGCTTCCGCCTTTTGGAATTTGTATGTGGTTGCGTTGTCCGGGGGTTTTAACTTGTGTTTGTTGACACTGCGCGCACACTGGGTTTTCTGGCCTGCCGATTCAATCACGCGCGACACGGAATCGTGAGCAAATGCCAGGAGAGTGTGGTGTAAAAAAAAAAGGAGAAAGGCGGAGAGACGCGACGCGTGCTGTTGTTGTTCAGAGGTGGCCGCTAGAGTGACCGTTCCGGGAGAGCCGCAAGATACCCGCTGGTGTGAGGCCAGCAAAATACCGCCCAGCCGTGCGGGCGCCGGGGATTTCCGCCCGCGCCCGGTCTGGCCACACTGCAGAGACAGCTGTGCGATCGTTGGCGTCCCGATCGAATCCAACGCTTTTTCTCGCCCTCTGAGACCGCCCAGCAGCCGCCGCACGCATCCAAGATGGAGCCAATGACCCTGGGCAGCCCGGTTAACAGCCCCGGCTCGAACCAGAGCCAGTACCTGCCGCCCTTTCTGCTGGGCGACCCGCAGGGCCTGACGCCGCACAAGAACACGCTGTCGCCGAAGCCCGGGCGCTACAATGTCAGTTTCGGTGAGTTTGGCGCGACGGCTTGCCCCGATCCTCCAGAAACTAACTGCACATCCTCTCCAGCCACGTCCCCAGGCGCCAGCAGTCCGCACGAGTTCAACCGCTCCGCCCTGAACAGCCGCACTCTGTTCGGCGGCGGCGCCCAAGGAGGCCACAACGCCTCCCAGTCGGCAGTTGGCGCCAACGCCTCTCCCGGCCACGCCCACACGCACAGCCACCACCAGGCGGGACCGCCCACCCAGGGGCTCTTCGACTCGCTGCGGGAGCAGAGCGGCACACCGCAGCAGCGGCATCTCAGCCTGCTGCAGCTGCAGTCGCCGTACCAGAGCGTGCACAGCATGCAGAGCAGCTACCAGACCAACGACTCCTTCGCCCCCGGGGCACCCAACGCCATCAACGCCTCCATGCGGGCCCTGTGCTCGCCGCTGGGGGCCACTGCCTCGCCGGCGACTGGCAACTCCCGCCTGGCCGACTTCTGGGTCACCATCTTCGGCTTCTCGCCCGGAGCCAGCTCCATGGTGCTGCAGCACTTCACCCTCTGCGGGACCATTGTGGACGTGGTGCACGCTCCGCAGAACGGCAACTGGGTGCACGTGCGTTTCTCGTCGCGCATCGAGAGCGACAAGGCGCTGAACTACAACCACAAGATAATCGCCGGCAACGTGATGGTCGGCGTGGCCCGCTGCACGGACCGGTCGGTGCTCGACGAGGAGAACAACAGCGGGCTGGCCAATGCGGAGACGACGCGGAGTCCCCCGACCAGCCCCGTCGCCATCCGGCCGTTCGCCCAGCAGTCGTACAAGCTGGTCCGCAACGAAAACACCATCTCGCCCTCGAAGGACGTGCCCCAGAAGAGCTCCGGGCTGATGGACAAGGCCATGAACCTCGTGTTCGGCTGGTGAGACTGGAGGAGCAACTCGCACGGCTACTTATTTAATAATTTACTGCGTACATCCAGCATACATACATACATACTTATTAAAAGAGATACAATAGCAATAGCATTAGCAAAAGAATTTGAAGGGGCGATCGCGGGGCTCTTGGTGTGATCCCGATCCCGACCCCAACGCAGTTGCCTTAGGCGCTCTACTTGGGCTCCAGGTGCGCCGTCTCCAGGTTCTTCATCTTGGGATAGCTGATGGAGCGGCTGTCCAGCTTGGACTGGGCCCACAAGATCAGCTTGAGCAGGAACATCATCTTGGGCGTGGAGTCCTCGCTGTGCTCGCAGCGCAGGATGGCCGAGTTCAGCTCGCTGGCGATCTTCTGGCGGTACGACTGCTCCAGCAGGTCGGCGAAGGGGCTCTCCTGCGGCTTCTCGAAGGCGAGCAGGGCCAGCGTGCGCTCCAGCTCGAACATGGCCTCCTCGCCGGACTCGGACAGCTTGCTCTGGGCGAAGGCCAGGGCCTCCTCCACCTTGCCGGCGCGGATCAGCTCGATCAGCTGCAGCTGCTGCAGGTGGAAGAACAGATAGCGGTCGCTGCCGAGCAGCTCCGGGTGCAGCTGGTTCACCAGCTGGGTGGCCTCCTCAATGCGCCCCGCCTGCACCGCCTCGCGGATGAGTATGCGCTCGTCCAGGCTGCTCAGCTCCACGCTGGGCTCCAGGTCGGCCTCGTGCTGGAACTTCTCGGCGGCCTCCTTGAAGCCCTCTGTGGAGATACGGGGGATTCCCGGGATTAGCGGCTGAGTCCAGGTGCAGGGTGCCAAGAGCCTGGGGCTCGGTGCTCACCTGTGACCAAGTAGTTCATGATCAGGCGGTTCATGTCCGCCTGCTTGAAGGGAAACTGCTCCAGGCGCTGCAGCCACTCCTCCTTGGTGATGGCCTCCGACTTCTCGTTGTAGCTCATTTTCTTGCTCTTGCGTATCTTGCCAATCTTGAGGCCGTTTCTCGAACCGATCTGTCGAAAGTGGTGTCCAAGTCCCTTTCCGCTCTGCCTCGCACTGTTCGCAGCCTTTTGTTTGCTTTATTGTTTACCAATTTTCCTGCCCAAATGACGCTGGAAATTTTCTTTTCTTCTTTTCAGCGTGACCAGAGGCGTTTCAGCTTTCGCAGTGCACTATCGGCTCGATTGCCGTGCGATGATTCCGCAGCTGCACTTGCACTTTTGCCGATGATTTTCGAAGGCGGGAACTTTGAACTCAAGTTTTTGGTATTTTTTCGGATGGGAAACGGACCCGCAGAAGCCTCCCTTCCTTTTCCACTTTGGGGGAGATCCTGGTAGAGGAACCTCTTTCGAATTATGAATGGTGCCTGAACCCCTTTCCACTCTCCCCACGAATGACCCGCAGAAGCCTCACTTCCTTTTCCACTTTGGGGGAGATCCTGGTAGAGAAACCTCTTTCGAATTATGAATGGTACCTGAACCCCTTTTCACTCTCCCCACGAATGACAACACGGGCTGCTCCCTTGCTGACCTTATTTTATTGAATACTTTGCCTCTGCTCCTCGGAGCCCACATCCCCTCTAGCGACGCGACCAGGTGCCCAGGCCGCCGCCCCCGCCGCGGAAGAGGGGCGCCAGCAGGCGCAGTCAGCCTCAGTTCTTTCGGTTTCCCCGGCGCCGCATGGAGGCGGTGCACTTGGGGCAGTACCACTTGCCCTTGGGTGGCTGCGTGATGCCCACGCAGGGGTAGTGGAACCACTCGTAGGGACAGGCGTCGTTGTCGCAGGCCACCATGTCGCCGTAGGACACCTGGTTGCAGGTGCAGTAGCGCGGCTCGTTGGGATCGTACGACCACTCGCCCTCGTTGGTCTGCTCCACCACGAGTCCGTTCTCGCCGATGGTCAGGCTGGAGCCGGGCGTCACCGCGGCGGTGGGCAGGTTCATGGCTATCATGCCGGCAGGCACGCCGTCGGCGACTTTCTCCGCCAGGTTTCCTCCTCCTGCGGTGCCCATGGCGACCAGGGTCTGTCCGCCGACAGACATGTAGGTCGAGCCCGCCGTCGTCGCCATCGCCATGGCCGCCGTGGAGAGCTTGCCCACCGACTCCACGCTCATCGACGAGGACGCCGAGCCAATCGAATTGCCGGACGAGGAGCCGGCCGGCGGCTGCACCGTGGGCAGTGTGAGGGCAGTGGTGATCTTCTTCTTCTGCTTCTTCTCCTGGTGGTGGCCGCTGTGGCCGCCACTGCTGTGGTGGTGCCCGTGTCCGTGGCCGTGCCCATGGCCATGTCCGTGCCCGTGGCTGCTGTGGTGCGACTGGGAGTGCGAGTGGTGCGAGCCGGCGCCGCTCGCGCTGGCTCCGCCGGTGGCCAGCGCTGTGCCGGGAGCCACGGTCACCGCTCCGGCCGACGACTGCTGCAGGCCACTTTGACCCGCCTGCGACCAGAACTCCGCCGTGGTGCCGGCCGTTCCGTGGATGGCTTCGTAGCTGGCCTTCAGACTGGCCGTTCGCCGGCCCTGCTGCATCTGCTGCGTGGCCACGATCGCCTGGCTGGCTGCCGCTGCAATGGCACTGGACGCGGCGGCTCCGCCGCCCAGCTGCTGCAGGTTGTAGGTGACCGTGGCTCCGCCGGCCGAGTGCCCACTGTGGGCGTGTGCGTGGCCCGAACCCGCTGTGACAACTGGTGTGGAGGCTCCTCCCGCCGTCGCTGCCGTGGCTGCTGCTCCCGAGCCGCTCAACACGCTGTGTGCCAGGTTCGTGGGCAGTTGGCGCACCAGGGAGCCGGCTCCTGGGGTCATGGAGCCGCCGGCCAGGTTGCTGCTGCCGCCGGTCACGCCCACGGCCACTGGGAGAGTGAGATGTGTGGCGGCGACGCTGCCAATGTGGTTGGAAGCCTGCGATTGGGCGGAAGAGACGTTGCCGAGCCCGGCAACGGCTGCGGCCGCTGTGGCGGACGAAGAGGAAGCCGCCGCAGCTGTTGTGGCGCCGGGGGCGACCACAGGAAGAGAGTGATTGAGATTGGGGCGCTTCTCCTGGACGGGCACGGTGCAAATGGTTTCGCGCCGCTTCTCCAGCTTGCGATGCCGCTGGCTGGAGCTGAGCTGGGCCGTGGAGATGCTGGAGAGCGCACCGCCGGTGCCGGCGGCTCCGCTGACCAGGGCAATGGCAGAGGAGCCGGTGGCGACCCCGGAGGCGTGGCCCGTGGAGCTGTTGACCAGGCAGTTGGCCGAACTGGCGCCATAGTAGCGGTTCTCCTTTTGATTCATGCTCAGCAGCAGGGCGGTGGCGGCCGTCGAGTTGCCGTCCAGCTCCAGGGAGCGGCGCTCGAGGATCTCGGTGATGCCGTTGTTGTCCGCCTCCAGCTCGCACTTGAACTTGAAGAGCTCGCTGTCCAGGCGGCGCAGGTAGCGCTCCACCAGCTCGTGGATCTGCGTGGCGATGGCCACCTTCTCGTCGGCGTCCTCCATCACCTTGAAGTACTCGCCGCGCAGGCTGTGGAACTCCGTGTCCATGGACTCGTGCTGCAGTTCGTCGCGCTTGCACTGCTTGAAGAACAGGTGCGCCTTCTTGTCCAGCGAGTCCATGTTGTCTGTGGAACAGAATGGCCCGGATTATAGAGGCGGCTTGGGGTTTGTTTTGGCCCACTCACTCTGCACTGCCAGGTCCAGTTCGCGCATCTCCGTGAAGCGGTCGCGCAGCTCCTGCGGCAGGTGCTCGATCATCTCCAGGTAGTCCTCCAGGTAAAGCATGATGGCGAGGGGGAAGACCGCGGAAACAGCCGAGAATTTGCAATATTTGCGACTTTTTTAAGGAAAATGCGTCAGTGTTACCAGAGAAGGGAGCGGCCTTAAGGCGCAATGCGATAACAGTATCTGGCGATGGTCACACCGGCTTATCGCAGCCGATTTTCGAATCTGCCTATCGGTTGAATGGTTTCTCCGACTGTTTTCGAAGTTACCTATCGCTTTGAATAAGGCTGCAATTATTTTCGAAGTCACGGAATCGCATTTAAACTTAACCGATTTTTAAATACTGTTCTTATAAAAAAAATTAAAATAATAATCTAAACGACTACAAGTTTCCAAAACATAAATAGTTTCCATAAAAAATGGGAAATGTTCCTAACGGATTGAAAATTAGTTCGAAATAAGATACTTATGATAATTAATTATTTATTTAACGTATACACCAAAAATATCAATATTTAATTTTTTTAAACCATAAGATTCAAAGCAGGATTATATCTTTTCCATTGCCGCTGAAGAATAGTTTTAGAAAAAAATTAGTTTTTAATGTTTTGGTAAAACGTATTCTTTAAATGATAATAAATAAAAGAAATTTTAATCATTTTCTTAACTGAAAGAAAAAGAAAGAAGCACTAGATTATAATCAGCAATGAATTCCTTTCTTGGAATCAATTCTATACAAAGGAACTGTCCCAACGAACTGTTAGATTTAGTAATGCCTAATTAAAATATTTAATTCTGAATACAGATTACAAAAATTAAATGTAACAGGAAGCCACAACGGGTTGTTTAACTTTATCGTTTTATTCACTTATTGCCTGGCAAACGCGCTTGCCGTTCTTGGGTCTGGGATCGTGGACTCCGGGGACACTTCATCCACTCACTTCGCTGACCAAACGTCATATACACACGTACTACGTAAATGTAAAAAGCTTAGCTTAAACTTAACGAAAGTATTTAGAGTTTAGAGTTTAGAGTCGGTCGTACGGCTAGATTAACTTATTCGAATGCGAGGGGCGTGGGGAATGATCCAAACGAGGTCTGAACGCAACGGCGCAGGGCGGACAGAAACGAGTCAAGCTGCCGAAGGCATCCAGTTCACTATCTAGCGGAAGAGGCCTCCTTCCATCTGCGGGCGAAGCGGGCGGAGAAGGGGTAACGCGGAGTGGGAGGCGCGGTCTTGCCCGCGAGCAAGCCACAGCAATACTAAACGTAATCATAATACACACACATCGTAAAATGCTAATCCCTAGTCACACAGCTCGCGCAGCTGCGTACAGCACAACACAGTCGACTCCCCATCCCACCATCCCACCATCCCGCCTCCGACCCTCCTATATGGACATCTCGGGCATCTTGTTGTGCTTGAGGTTGATCTGGACGCTCTGCGAGAACATCTTGATGATGCCGTAGTGGTCGTTGGCGTACACCTTCAGGAAGCTGGGCACGTTCTTGTGGAGCAGCTCGTGGCAGAACTGCGGGTACTTCTGGTACGCCGGCTGCTTGTCATCCCAGATGGACAGCAGGTCGCAATCGTCGCTGCAATGCGAGGGTAGAAGTGTTCATTACCAAGATAAGGGCGCATTGTTCAAGATCTCAGGGCTCCGACAATTTAATTGGCAAGCCCGGACTCACTCGAGTGCCCGTCTCGAGGGCTTCGACTGCCTCGCCTACTCACCGCACTTCGTTGGTGCACTCGTCCAGCGATATGATCAAGTACTGGATCTTCAGCTGGGCGCACTGGTTGTAGATATCCGACGACTGCTGGCGACTGTAGACCGAGTACACGTGCTCCGTGCGGTCTCTGCAAGGCGGAAGGTTGGGTACATGAATGGGCATGCTCGCCGAAGAGAGCGGGACAGCGGGAAGGATTGACTCATGGGCTATCTCGCTCTTATCGGGACTACTCACGCCATCTGACGCATTTCCAGGTGCGCGTGGTTGACTATGGGTCGCTTGGTGGTGAGGTGCACGGTGCCGATGATCTCCACGGGTCCGGCGAAGACAGCGTCCCGTTCCGTGTTCAGCTTGATCCACTCGAGCATGCTGTCCAGGTCGTCGCTGCTCTGGGAGTAGCGCGTGGGGAAGTACTCCTCGCGAATGTTCTGTGCGGGAGTGGAAGGCCACAATTAGAGCAGGGCCAAATGGAGCCACATCCAACTTACCACCATGCCCGGGTCAAACATGCTGAGCAGGAAGACGGCCAGAGAGACCGACCAGAAGATGTTGCGCTGGCGGTGGTACCACACCTTGGAGCAGACAGTGGGCGCAATGACGCAGCCCTGCGTGAAGCTGAGGAAGAAGAGCTTGCGCACGGCGAGTCCGATGACGGTGAAGACTAGCATCTGCAGGAAGCTGTACATGTAGTGCAGGTTGAGGATCTGCGCGTTGGCCGTGGGCACCACGGAGCTGCGCCTGGAGGCACTGCGCTTCTGGCGTCGGTGGCCGCTGGAGCCGGGGCCAGCGGAGGGCTCCCCCTCCTCTTGGCCGGGGGTCTTGGACGGCAGAGTTTCAGTGGGATCTGGTGTGGACTCTGGTTCGGCTTCTGGGCTGGTCGGCTCCTGCTCTTCCTTTTCCTCCTCGTCCTGGGGTTCCGGGTGCTTATCCTCCTCGGTTGGCGGGCTGGACCCGTCGCCTGGTGCCTCTTTGGTTCCCTGTGCCCGCTCTTTACGCTGCTTGTCGCTGTTGCGGTGAATCTGCGCTCGCAGCCGTCGGATGTCCTGCATGAAGTCGTCGCGGGCGGGCGCTTGCTCCTTGCGCAGGCGGGCCTGGGCGCGCTTGTAGCGCTCGTAGTCGTGGTCGCAGCTCTCGAGCAAACGGAAGCACTGCTGCAGCTGCTGCTCCGTCTGGCGGTTGGACATGTCGCCCATGGAGACGCGGTGCTCCTCGAGGAAGTCCTCCAGCACGTAGTTGCGAGCTCGCTCGCGCTGCTCCTCACTGGCGGCGGTGGCCGGAGCGCCGCTCTTGCGCCAGCGACGGAAAAACATGGCCAGCATGACCACGCCGTACATGCAGTACGGTTTCACGATCATCGTCTTGACCAGCTGCCACAGTTCCGACCAGGCGATGCGCTCGTACAGAGGGTTGCAGGCGGAGAGTTGGGCCACAAAGCCCACGTTGACCTGCAGAGCCCAATGGGCCCACAGGTCACAGTAGTGCATGTGAGCGCCGTCCGGCACACTGACCACGCCCGCACGGTTCAGCAGCTCCAACAGCTTGGTCTGCATGCTGCTGGCGAAGAGCTGCGCCAGCAGGATGAACTTGAGCGAGAAGTAGTCGCCCTGCAGCGGATCGTGGGCGTGTCCCAGTCGCCGGCTCCGCACCTGCCGCAGCTGTCGCACCACCGTGATCAGGAATAAGGAGAGCGAGACGCTCAGCTGCCAGGTGAAGAGCAGCTGGCTGTTGCCGTGCGACATCACAAAGGCCAGCGCGTGGCCCAGTAGGTGCGACAGCGAGTAGTCCAGCGCGAAGGCGTTGGCCAGACCTGTGGGCAGGGCGCTCACGTTCCAGGACGTCATCACGATCAGGATCTGGGTGGTGAAGATGAAGGTGGAGAACTGCCAGGACAGCAGGGCGCAGGCGGTGAACAGCGACATGGCGAAGATCTGCAAAAGGCAAGGCCATTACCAACAGGTCTCCGCTGAGCAAGCTAGCCGGTTACCATGAAGAGGCGCGAGGTGTGCCGCTGTCGATGTATGATCCTCCCGATGCAGATGCACAGATAGAACATCTGCAGGAAGATGAACGGGAAGGCAAAGTTCTCCCGCGCCAGGGGCCGCTCGTAGATCTTGGCCACGAAGCTGTGGAACATCAGGTACGAGATCACGCCGTATATGCCCCCGAACACGTTCTCGCTGAGCAGCGTCCCGTACAGATAGAGGACCAGCAGTGTCACCCCGCCCATGAGCCACACGAACTCCAGATAGAACTGCATGGGCTGCACCATGGGATTAAAGCCGGCGCGCACCACGTGGTAGAAGTAACTTTGGGGGAATAGAAGGAGGGATTAGCTGCTTTAGGGGCCTGGTTCCGTGGAAGACCGCGCCTCCGGATGCCGCACTTACGCCGTGACCAACTCCGGCAGCACGTAGAAGCGCTGCAGCACATTGACGCTGTTCGGGTACTCGATGTCCGTGACGTTCTTCAGTTGCTCGTAGCCGTGCCAGAAGTCCGGGCCATCGGCCAGCCGCTTGTAGAAGGCGTAGTACAGCGCATCCTCGCGCCGCAGGAGCGCCTCCCGCTCCAGCTGGTTGAGCTGCTGGATGTTGGTGCGCGTCTCGAAGATCACGCGCACATGCTGCACGTACAGGAAGAAGAAGCCGGAGCCTGGACAGGGGTCGCCGCGCATGGGGATGGCAATTGGAAGTCGGTCAGTGTCAATGTGGGCCCTGATCACCCCGGGTTTCCCCTGGAGGCGGACGAGGCGTGGCAGGGCCATCCGCCGGTACTGGCACTCCACTCACCGATTAGCGCGTGCGACAGGATCACGTACAGGTTGGGCTCGCGCATCGTGCTGCGGGTCGGGTGTCGTCTCACTGGGTGGATGTGCTCAGAGTAGCAATCATTCTCTATTTCACAACGATTATTATTGCTGTTTTTCACAATAAAAAACAGACACCGATCAGCTGTTCTCGGCCGTCCCGTGCAGTGTGACCGTTTCGTGCCGCCGTCCAAAGGCTGACCTGGGAAGATTTGTACATCCACCGAAGTCATTCGGGTATTTCCCAAACTGTCGAAAGCTCACCAGGAAATCGGGAGCCCTTTGAATAGTTAGGCAGTATTTCGGTGGAAAAACATGTATAAAATTATTATTACTGAAATTTTGAATTTGCATATAAGCTGGTATACTGTGTATTGGCGATGCTAAAACGTGACAGAGCTGACATTGACAATTCCTACCACCTTGACTTTCTTGAAATGCTGATATTTCTAAAGAAAATGCCATTACTGTTGCAGTAATACTATTATTTACTTTAAAACAAATAAATATAGTTACGTTAGTTTCTACATTTTTCAGGAGGTTTCCTCTTTTTCTTTAATTACAAAAGTTCCCAGACATAATTATTGTGATCAGAAGGTGTCTACAACAAAAGTCTTTGGGAAGGGAAATTGTTTAATCCATCTAGTATTTTCTTACGCAGCTTATTGCCCCGGCACAGCACAGTGGTATTTTCAGAGGCAGCAGGCCACGGTCCTACCAATCTACCCAGATTAGTTCTGCAGAGGAAAACCAAATCCCAAACAAATCACGGATATTCCGGACGGAATCGCCATGAACCGCTACGTGGTAAGCTCGCTGGTGGGCCAGGGATCCTTCGGCTGCGTGTACAAGGCGACGCGCAAGGAGGACAGCAAGGTGGTGGCCGTCAAAGTGATCTCCAAGGTGAGTGTCGGTGGGCGGGCAGCTGAAACGCAAAAGCAACAAGTACACCGACTCCTCTTACCGTCTGCAGCGCGGGCGGGCCACCAAGGAGCTGAAGAACTTGCGCAGGGAGTGCGACATCCAGGCCCGGCTGAAGCATCCGCACGTCATCGAGATGATAGAGTCCTTCGAGTCGAAGACGGACCTCTTCGTGGTCACCGAGTTCGCGCTGATGGACCTGCACCGCTACCTGTCGTACAACGGGGCCATGGGCGAGGAGCCGGCGCGCCGGGTAACCGGGCACCTGGTGTCGGCGCTGTACTACTTGCACTCGAACCGCATCCTCCACCGGGACCTCAAGCCGCAGAACGTGCTGCTCGACAAGAACATGCACGCCAAGCTCTGCGACTTCGGACTGGCCCGCAACATGACCCTGGGCACACACGTGCTCACCTCGATCAAGGGAACACCCCTCTACATGGCCCCCGAGCTGCTGGCGGAGCAGCCGTACGACCACCACGCCGATATGTGGTCCCTGGGCTGCATTGCCTACGAGAGCATGGCCGGGCAGCCGCCGTTCTGCGCCAGCTCCATCCTCACCCTGGTGAAGATGATCAAGCACGAGGACGTCAAGTGGCCGAGCACGCTGACCAGCGAGTGCCGCTCCTTCCTGCAGGGCCTGCTCGAGAAGGACCCCGGCATGCGCATATCCTGGACGCAGCTGTTGTGCCATCCCTTCGTCGAGGGCCGCATCTTCATCGCCGATCTGCAGGCGGAGGCGGCCAAGGAGTCACCATTCACAAATCCCGCAGCCAAGGTGAAGCTATCTGAGCCCTCCAACCAGGAGGCGGGTGAGCTGGACGAAGCCCTAGCCGCTCTGAGCTTCGGTGAGGCGCGACAGGAGAACATAAGCACCTCACGCGACAGCATCAATGCCATTGCGCCAAGCGATGTGGAGCAACTTGAGACAGATGCTGAGGACAACATGCAACGCGTAGTTGTTCCGTTCGCGGACTTATCCTTCAGGGACATGTCGGGTATGCGGGCAATGCCGGTGGTCCACCAGCCGCTCGTCAACTCGCACACCTGCTTCGTTAGCGGCAACTCGAACATGATACTCAACCACATGAACGACAACTTCGATTTTCAGTCGTCTTTGCGGGCCGTGACAGCCAAGCCGCAAGTCGTTCCGGCCGTGCGACAGTCACGAAGCAAGGATCTGGAGAAGCGTAAGCTAAGCCAAAACCTGGATAACTTCTCAGTGCGCTTGGGTCAAAGCGTCGACACCGAGGCGCATCGTAAGGCCACTGAGAATCTCACCCAGGAGAAGCTTACTCAGGAGAAGCTAAGCCAAGAGAAAAAGCCCCCCGTTCAACGCAATGCACAACCGAATCATTCACCTCCGCAGCCACAACCACCACAGCAACTGAAACACTCAATGCAATCCACAAACGAGGACAAGCTGAGCAGCGAGTGAGTGGTCATACCATCCTTTTGATTTCATTGCACTCACTCTTCCGTTTTCTCCTCACAGCAACACTCCGCCCTGCCTGCTGCCGGGTTGGGACAGCTGCGATGAGTCTCAAAGTCCTCCCATCGAGAACGATGAGTGGCTGGCCTTCCTAAACCGATCCGTGCAGGAGCTGCTTGACGGCGAACTGGACTCACTGAAGCAGCACAACCTGGTCAGCATCATTGTGGCGCCGCTGCGCAACTCCAAGGCCATTCCCCGGGTGCTCAAGAGCGTGGCCCAGCTACTGTCGCTGCCCTTTGTGCTGGTAGATCCTGTGCTGGCCGTCGATCTCGAGTTGATTCGTAACGTGTATGTGGACGTGAAACTGGTTCCCAACCTGATGTACGCCTGCAAACTGCTCCTGTCACACAAGCAGCTTTCAGACTCCGCCGCGTCCGCCCCGCTTACGGTGGCCTCCCTCAGCCGGACGCTGCGGAGCATCCCGGAACTTACTATCGAGGAGCTGGAGACCGCCTGCAGTCTGTACGAGCTGGTCTGCCACTTGGTGCACCTGCAGCAGCAGTTCCTCACCCAGTTCTGCGATGCAGTGGCCATTCTGGCTGCAAGCGACCTGTTCCTGAACTTTCTGACCCACGGTATGGATGGCATTGTCTGTACTGTTCTGTAGTTCTCAACCCATTCATGTTCTCTCTCAGACTTTAGGCACTCGGACTCCGACTCTGCCTCTGTGCGCCTGGCTGGCTGCATGCTAGCCTTGATGGGCTGTGTGCTGCGCGAACTGCCGGAAAACGCCGAGCTGGTGGAGCGGATCGTCTTTAATCCTCGGCTCAACTTCGCCACGCTCCTTCAAAGCCGTCACCACTTGTTGCGACAGCGCTCATGCCAGCTGCTGCGCCTGCTGGCCCGCTTCAGCCTGCGCGGCGTGCAGCGCATTTGGAACCCAGAGCTGCGATTCGCTCTGCAACAGCTGTCCGAGCACCACTCGTACCCGGCCCTCCGAGGGGAGGCCGCCCAAACCCTCGACGAGATCAGCCACTTCACTTTTTTCATCACCTAGCCGGCACTTTCCTTTATTGGGCTCAGGCGTCTCTATCCGAGCAGATCCTGAATGTTTCCCTGGAAGTAGTCGAGCAGCTCGTCGATGTAGTTCCCGAAGCGGTCGAAGTTGAGGAGGTAGTCCTCGCTGCAGTCCTGTTCGTACATCTCGTTTAGCTTGGACACATCCTTGTCGGAGAGGCCGCGTCTCTGGCCGAGCGAGGCATACGGATCCTGGAGCGAAGGAGAGGAATGAGTGGTAGGAGGCAAAAACATCATAAGCATGTTCATGTTCGAGAATCATCCAGAAATCAAAAGAACTTCGAATTTATGCGTTCTTCAACTGAAACTGCAATGACTACCAAATCTTTTTGCTCTTAAAGAACTTCTTTACAAATTGAATATAGTGGTTTTATAAAGACACCTTACATGACTGGATAAAAGCACCATTATCATTCCTCAAGAATACTTTAAAGAGAACATGAATCATTTACTCAATATATTCCTAGCGTACTATTATAGTGCGCTATGTTGCCATTTGTAGGAATTTTACGAAACTGATTGTACTGAAGTCACTGATTAAGTTAAATCTCAATATCTGTTAATTTTTGTCAGGAATGTCTAATGCTGTTGAGTTAAGTATAAGATCATCTATAAAGTATTTCATTCTCAATAGTTCATAAGCATGTGAATGTTTCTAGTTTTTCAAGGCATTCGATTGTCTAGGATGGATTGTTGATGTAAAAAACGTGATTGTTGGAATAATAGATTCGTTAGAGATGAGCAGGCAAATTCACTAAATGTCTATGCAATAATGTGAATGATTATTGAATGGTATAATGAATATCCCTTAAAATACTCAATTATATAGACGTATAGTATGCGAAGCAGATGTTGGGTCCTATTTTGCAACTGACTTGGGATCCCTTTGGGATTGCCCTAATGTTAGAGTATCCTTGTTAAAATAAGCGTTAGAAGAAGAGCCGCCTACAATAGGCGAATTTACCGAATCTCTATGCAATTTGTCCAATAACGCGAAGTATTATTGAATGGTGTAATGAATATCCCTTAAAATGTTAGTCATTAGCAAAAATACTCAAATATATAGGTGTATATTATACAAAGCAGATGTTGTGTCCTATTTGGGATCCCTTTGGAGTTGCCTACTCACCAATGGCTCTATGGTGGCCTTCCCGTTCTTGCTGAACGCCCTGGAGCTGTAGTGCATGACGCTCTGGTAGTCGTACTCCACCCCGAAGTTGGTGATGTGGGTGCGGGCGTACTTGTTGAAGTTGTGCGCGTGCCCGTCGAGGATGTTCTCCCAGTTGATCTTGACGTACTCGTCCCGCTCCGTGGCGCTCTGCTGGTGGTAGAAGCCGAGTGCGTGCAGCAGCTCGTGCACCACCACGCCGTGGGTGACGCACTTGGGCGTGTTCAGGTTGAGCACCTGGCCGCCGGAGCGCCTGCCGACGCTCGACCAGCAGCCCGAGTAGTTGCCCTTGATGAGCAGCCAGTGCTTGTCGCCCTGCTCGTACGGCCGGAAGCGGATGCAGGTGCGGTCGTGGTACTCCTTGAAGGCCTTCAGGATCACCATGGTCTGGTTGGCGGCTGGTGGGATGGATTGTTCAGTTGCAATTACGTCGTAGCTGGCTTGGCGGAGAACACTCACTGAAATCCTGGGGGTCGATGTAGAAGGGCACAGCGGCGTCTGGCCAGGTGAGTCGCTCGTTGAGCAGCCCGTTCCGCAGCAGCTCGCGGTGCAGCATGATGTCTCCCTCGAAGAGGCCGCAGTGCTCCCAGATGTTTGTGTCGCTCTCCTCCGTCCAGAAGTTGAAGGCGGGACCTGGAAGTACGGTTCTTGGTTACCATTTTTGGCGTCACTACAGCTAGGTAAAAAGTTTCTTTTGGGTGGGGTGACTCACGAAATTACTTCTTTAGCTCGGGAGGTGCTCTACTATATGGGTGCTCTACTATTATGGGAGTTAAGAGGTTCTCTTAGTGGGGTGACTGTCAAAGGGACTTCTTTAGTTTAAGATGTTTTTAAACATTGTGAATATGTTATATTTGCCTGTTAAATCACAAAAATGTATGCCGCGAATTCTTGAGAATCGGAAAATAATAGTTCTTGAGAGTAATTCTGACAGAAGGGTGACCCACTAAGTTACTTGTTAAGCTTAAGATAGGCTCTTTCACTGAATGTAAGCAGTAAGGTGTTCAGTATTTAAATAGAAGTCAAGAGGTTATTTTAGTAGGGTGGGTCACTAAATTAATTTTTTAGCTCAAGATACGTTTTTTCACCTATTTCTTTAACTTAAACAAATTTATAAAATCAAAAACAGTTAATGCCGCGAATTCTTCAGTGCCAATTTCAACATTTTATTTATATATTTACTATTATGCAATAAATGAGAGTTAATAGGTTAACTTAGTAGGGTGACCCACTAAATTTCTTCTTTAGCTGAAGATTTGTTCTTACATATCGTGAAAATGGTTTATTTGCCTTTTAAGTCACAACAATGTATGTCGCGAATTCTTCAATGTGCTTTAATCCACTTTATCCATTTGTATACCAAAATTCTTAGTTTTTGTAGAGTTTAATTAAATAAACCTTTACGAACCACTGAGTTAAGATCAAGCCGATATGATAAGTTCAATCCTGTTAAAATCACTACTATTCTTATAGTATCTTGCTGGCTTTGGAAATAACTTTTCCAGATTTCCTCTCTGATAACGACCGGGACACCTAGGGTACCTACTGTTGTGCCGGCGCAGCATCTGCATGTTGGCGCCCCACCGCGGAGTGGGCGGCACCGCGGGCCGTCCGCGAAGCAGCACCCTCCTCGTGGCCAGTGGCTCCGGCTCCGTCTCCATCTCCGCATCCGTATCTTTCTGCTGCTCCGCCTGCACAGCGGCGCCCTGGACCAAGGCCGCCAGCCACAGGCAAATCAGACCGGGAACGATGAGCGCGCTCCTCGGCATTGTGGGGGTAAAAGAAACGGCGGCCCAGTCGCGTCGGGGCTTTTATATGGGAGTGCGTGGTGGGGCGGGGCGACGGCAGGGCGCCGGCAGTGACAGTTCCAATTGAAAGTACGAGTGAGTGCTGGCTGCCGGCCGAGGGCGACTGACGCCCACGCCGCCGGATTTCGGTTTTCGGTCGTCGGATTTCGGATTTCGGATTTATGCATAACATAACGGATTTATTGGCTCTCTCTTTCGGCGCGCATTCAAATTCCCCCGCCTCGGCTTTTACGGCTTTTGGTTTCAAATTTAACTGGGATACTGGGTTATCAGGGGGAACGGAGTGCGCACTGTGCATATGAAAATAGCGCAGTCACCGCCAGTCGCTCCCTTCCTGTCCAGGCCTCGTCCTATCCCAAGACTCGATCTCGATCGCGATCTCGGCTCCGTCTCGATCTCACGCCTCACGTCCGCGCAGAGCGGAATGCCTCTGTGGAGACCACAGAGACGCGGTGGAAAGCCGGGAGTTCCTTGACCCCCATTCGGCCACCGATTGATGGGCAATGACAGCTGGCATCTGCCGGCATCTGTCGGAGGCAAAAGTGAACGCTGGCCGGCAGCGCGCATCTTCTCCCTTTCTCTGACCCAGACCCGGATGGCCGCTCGGCTGGTGCGCCAGTTGAGTGGGTCACTGCAGCCCAAGTGGGTCGCGCAGGCACCCACAAGACCGCCAGAACACGATTTCGTGGAGATGGGGAGGCGGGAGATGGGAACGCGATTTATTCGCCAGCCCACCACCAGCTATTTGGCCAATCTGTGGCCCACAATCTAGATCCACTGCGGCTTTCTTGCTCCACTCGGCAATTACCGGCGACGGTAACCACGATGGAGTGCCACACATATCTTTCTAACTAGTTGTGGAATGACTGCCGCCGCTGCCGCTGCACTTTCACTACGAAATTGCACCCAAATCTAAGCCACATTGCAGTGGATTTTGAGAACATTTTGGTCATGGCAACTGGAAGTGCCTGGCCTGGCCAGCGGCAAGAGCACCAAAATCAGCGGATGCACAGACTCCGGGCACCGGGCTCGAGACTCCAGCGACTCCAGCGACTGCGACTCCGACTCCGACTCCGCGTCCGCGTCCGACATCAGGGGCAACGACAGCCAAACACATTTGACGTACTATCTGCGATGTACTTGATCTTTGTCGAAAACTTGACACACTTTTTTCGGTCAACGGCTGGCGGCGGCAAATGGCAACGACTTCCAGCCCGGCTGCGGAAAATTCGAGGGAAATCGCCGGCTGTACACGAAAAAAATTGAGAAGAAATCGGGTGGATTGTGTTTTACCCGGCACGTTTTGTTAAATCCAAGGGGGTAATATAAGTTATTACTTTAAAAACGTTTGACAATGAGTTCATTTGATATTTGTGAAATACAAACTTAGGAACATACAATGAACCCTTTGAAAACAAACCAACTTAATGTCAAAATGTATCTTAAAAAGCTGAAAATTACCACTTTTGAAAATAATTATTTTAGAAATATTCCTTTTTATATATTTTCTTATTCTCTGGTTAAGGGGTAGTCGTAAAAAAACTATAACCCATATTTTTGTAGCTATTGCTACTGTAGACTTAAGCTATATCTTACAACATTAGCTTGGGATCCATATTATTCTAATACACTTAGTAAATTTCATAATTGTGATAGAATTCAAAGCGAATATATTCCGACAAATAAAGCTCTAAGATCGTACCCGAATTGTCTGTGTGTAGCTAGCAAAATAGCAGGCTTTACAGCCGCGTCATCAGCATCGTTTCAAATGCAATTTTAAATTGAGAAAGTTTAGCGGGCAGAGATTGTGAGGTTGCGACAAGCGGGGCCGCAGATGCAAAGATATGTGGATGCGGAGGTCGGGTCTCTGGCTCCAGGCGGTAATTGACTTCCTGCATGGCGCTGAGAACGCTGGTTCTTGGTTTGGTGGGTGGCTTGGATGGTCGGATGGTTGGACGGCTGTGTGCTTGGGTAGTTGGATGCTTGGGTGCCTCGTTTGATGGTGGGTTCTTGGTATCTGTTGTTTTTCACTTTTTGCCAGCGGCAGTCACTTTCTGCGCCACTGGCCCAGAAACGGGCCTTGTTTGCGGAGCCATCAAGAGCTAGGAGTCGGAGTCGCAGTCGCAGTCGGTTCCTCTCCAGAGATCAGATTTCTCCACTTCCTTTTGGCCGCCGCTGACACAGAACTGTCATCTCGGCGGGGAACGGCTCTGGCAGTGGCAGTGGCAGTCCCAGTCCCAGTCCCAGTCCCAAATCCAACGGCGAATGGAGTGGAACAAAGGCTGCTCCTCCCCAGCGGGCGCCCAGTAGACCAGAAATGCGCGGCAGCTGAGTTTCACCCGCTGCAAAAGCGGATCGGCTTTCCACAGCTTCCCCTGTTACGGCACCGAGGCGAAGAAACAAAAAGATACAAAATGAAGTCCGCACGGCGGCAACCACTTGCCAAAACAAACCCAAACGGAGGCCCAGCTGAAACCAGTTGCGGCAGTTTCCTTCCGGAATCAATTATTTTTCACTTTGCTGATTTTTCACGTTCATGGCCACGAATGTGCAGCAACCACATGCAACAGCGCAGTGTGTCAGTAGTGGCAGCCACCAAAAGCCGGCGAGAGCACGACTGCCTGTTTTGTGTTTTGTGTTTTGTAGCGTGTATCTTGTAGATTGTGTTTTCTGCGTGTTTCGGCTTGCCGGGCTCTTCGCTGCGCACACTTTTTAGGCTGACGCCGCCTTTGGCTGGCTTTTCGTGTGCTTTTCCGACTGCATCGCCGTCGCTTCCCCTTTTGCGTTAGCGACAATTTGGTCGACTGGCAGAGTGACGGACCGGTGACTGGTAGACTTTTCCGAGAAATTTCTACCGCCAGCTCGACATTAGTTTAATTGGTGAAATTGGCTGCGAATTGGACTTGGATTTCGTGCTCCTCGCCTTGGCTCTGCTTTGTCTTCCCCAGCGGTGCCAAACGCATTGGGCGAAAGTATCTGCCGGCCATATTCGGTCATCCAGACGGGAGCCTGATTAATGAGGCTTGCGGGCCAGTGGGGACTCCCCGACGAGGCCAAAGGGCAGAGGCGACGGCTCATCGCCGGTCTTATCTCCCGCGTTGTTCGCAATCGAACACCTCATTAAAGCGAAATGAGCAAGTATTCGCCGATTGGAAGAAGAACCTGTGGCAAAAGCGAACATGTTGAAGCTGCTAATAGCATTTCTTTTTACTTATGCATAGATTAAACTCCGATTAAAGTACACACCCGCTATAGCTCTTGGGGATATAACTCAGCAAAAGCTCCATTTCTTCGTTGTCTTTATTGGGTTGACTTAATCAACGCATATACTTTGGTTATTACTGCGCTCTTTTATATAACATTATGCCACATCTGGTCGAAATTTGACAATTTCCCTATTTTTTTGGGTTTCAAGCATCGAATAACTCGCACTTTTAAGCAAAATTAAACATTAAACGGAGTAACTTGAGTGGCAAATATTAAAAAGGGTGTTAAGTACTCTCCATTCCTTTATTTAAGTTCACCCAAAAAACCCTTTCTTCACTAACCTTGAAGTGTAAAAAGTGCTTTGAGAGCCTATTTAGGTACTCCCCATCCCTTACCTGCGTCGAGTTCCTTCCATTTCCCCAGATTCTTCGGGAGGGTCCCAGCGAAACGAAAGACTTAGGCAACGAACTTGCTAGAAAAGCTGCAGCAGTTTGCAGGCAGAGCGAAAGTTATCTGCCAATTGATTGATTACCAACTTTCTACTCCCGGAGAAATTATAATATGTGCAATTTGCGATAATTCTGAGCGAGAGCGGAGAGGAGGCAAGGCAGCTATTAGAGCTGGAGCGAAAGCAGAACATTGGCGTGGACTACCGGTATTGCCATGGCCATTTGGTGCACTTTTCGTACGCAGGACGCCTGTGCCGAGAGCCCCCAATGCTGCCACTGAGGGCGCAGGACCAGGCAATCTGGCAAGCAACCCCGCTGGCCTCCTAACCTACGACCAGGGGTGGAGCCACTGGGCCGCACATTGCGTATACGCCACCGATCCTCAGCGGGCCACTCTCTTCGGGCCACTCTTAGCTGCCCAAACTCTCTTTGCCAGCGGTTTGAGCGCTTCTCGGCTCCACTCCGCTCGAACATGTTTGAGCCGCCGCCGGCTCGATCCGCCGCTGTTATCACTTGGCGCGCCAGGGCAGCCAGCCATTCGGCGCCGCGCCGCGACGCTGATAAGACGCGGCTCCAACTGGCCACTCGGCAGCGGGGCAACTGGCGCTGAGCAACTGGCAACTGCAACTTCAACTACAACTGCAGCCAGTTGCGTCTGATGTCTGATAACAAGCCGAATGCCAAATGTATGCCAAATCAAGTGCATTGAACTCGAGCGGGGCCACGACGCCGCTGCGGGCGCTGGCCGCGACTGCGACTGCGGCGGAGACGTCGACTGCGGCAGCGGCAGTGGCGGCGACAGCGCAGTCATAGTCCACTTATCCTGCAGTAAATCCTTCCGAATTTCCATCTTTTCCGCCTCTGCAGCTGCGGCTTTTGGTGGCGAGTTCAATGACATTTCACCTACTTGTACACAAATTCGGAAATGGTATGGTGAGGCTCTGGCTCTACTTGAAGAGCTGTAAGATAGGAATTCTGCATTTATTTTTGTAGGAACTTCAGGGCTTAGATACTTGATAGTGTCATCTAAAAAATAAATGTATTTAATTTAGTTCCTTACTTACATTTTAAAAAGATGTTTTCCGACCAATGTGGTCTTCTTTTTACGTTTTTTACGTTTTTATTAGTTCAATTCTACCGAGTGCATATGATTCCCTATCTCTGAGAGTCATAATTTTGTGTTGTGGGATCGACTTGACATTTTGATGACGTATGCCAAAGCGGAAGGGGAGCTTTAGAAAGACGGAAGAACCGGGTTCAGCGGTTCACTCTTACTTTCAGGACACTTTTCGCTGGGCCTGCGGTGGGGGAGGGAATCCAAAGGCCAGAGACCCCCGCCGGACCCGCAAAGATCCCCGCCAGCGGATGCTGCCTAAAAGCAAATTTATAACCAAACTTTCTAAAGTGTGAAAAGAAATAAGAAACATTAAAATTAAACAAGAACTGCTGCTGCTGCTGCGCGCAGAATCTGCAGCCGCAACGCTATGGCAACGGCAGAAAGAAATTTCACGGCCTATCTGAAGAGATGGCTCGTTGCTGTTGCTGTAGTTGTTGCCCGTGCTGTGGTTGTTGCTTGTGGTTGTTAATGGTTGTTGGTTGTGCCGCTGCCGCCGAGGCCCCGTCTACGATCCGCTTCCGCTGCCCCCTCTAAAAGTGCCTCGCTTTTTCTTCATTTTTTGAGTTTTGGAGTCGTTTTTTTGAGGGCAATTAAAAAGTTGTCGAGCTGCGTTGTCGATTGTCCGTTGTCCGTTTGTCCGTTTGTCCGTTTGCCAGTTGTATTGCGGCTGTTTTGCCAAAAATGTACCGTTGTCGTCTTCTTGGGGCCTTTTCCACGTCCACGAGTGAGTATTTTGGCCACTTCTGGGCCTAATTTGAGTAGGTCTATCTGCTGGCTTTCTGCTCTCCCCGAGCCATGCGAAAATGCGCGCTGTGTTTGCCCTTGGTTCCCAGCAATTTGCACTAAAAACTGCGGCAAATTGTTTGCCGCAACACCAACTTCCATGCGGGTGGGCGTGGCCGTCGCGGGAGGGGCTTTCGTTTGTTTGATTTGATTGAACATTTTCTGTTTGCCAGCTTTTATTTGGCCAACACAAACAGGCAGCAGCCGCGGCAGCGAGAAAAAGCGACAACGGTGGCAAAATGCGAGGGGAGGTGGCTGCGAAATTTCTCTTCCTTGTGTCGCCGATTTTCTCGCACATCATGACCTACCTTCAGAAGGCATTAGCCAGCATCTGAAGTGGTTCTACATCAGCCGACCATCGCTCCTCAGGACCTGCTGCAGAATCCAGCGCCTAGATGGGCTTTCTTCTTGGCCCATTCGAAACGCAGGCGGCGGCGCAGGTCCGCACATATTCATATTTAACAACTTTCGGAGGTGCTTTCACTTCCATGCCAACAATTTGGCAGCTGCTCGGCGGCTTCTTCCGCGATTTGCATACTGCATCCGCCTGGGCAGTGGGCACCGCATCCGATGGCACCGAGAGTGTGGATGGCATGGCTTGGGATGGCGTAAGACGGGATAGATCCGAGAGATAGATCCTGTGCCCATCTGGGGCTGGCTGGACGGTGTGGCAACCGCAGAGGAGGATGGGAGTAGGAAGACGGGGCCAAAACGAAGGCAATAACGTGAATATGATCATTAGCATAAATAATGGTGAAAAAATGAACACACACTCGTAGCTCCGCCTGTGTCTGTGCCCGAGTATCTGCGGCTCTACCTGTGCCCGTGTGTCCGTATCTGTAGCTGTTGGTGTATCTGTATCTGTATCTGTATCTGTATCTGCGGCTCTTGCCTGTGTTTACAACACACATTTCAAAAGTCGGTGACTGTGGCACTGAGTTAGTAGTGCGTTAAGTCAACGAACGCAGTCGCGCAGACGTCCACCGAGGCGTCGGCAGCGGACGCCGGCGGAGGCAGAGGCAGAGGCGCGGGCCTGGGACTTCGAGGGGGGACGATGGACGATGGTGCTCGCACTGGGACGATGTCATACGGTACGCTGGTGATGGTGATGGTGATGGTGATGGCTTGGGCCCCAGTGCATTGCAAACGCACCTACCAGCTCTTTGGATTGGTTTGCATCGGTTCGGTTTGGTTTCGGGCTGGCTTTTTCGCCTGGTTTTGCATGGCTTTCACAAAAACGTTGCAAGTTGGCTCCATGGCGCCGCAGTCAACGCTCTTTTTGGGTCTTTTTGAGTGTTTTTTTGGGTTTTGGCAAACTCTGGCACACAGTTTATTGAACCCTGGCCGGGGTTCTCGGCTGGGCGCCATTCATCATTACCATTCTCATTCTCGTTGCGATCACCGCTCTACGCGTCGCACGAGACTTTCTCCATCGCCGTCATCTCAATATTTATTTATCATTTGTGGGAGTGGGAGTGGGTAGTGCGCTGAGTGCACCTGGCGCCCTTGTGGAATTCCTTGTTTGCCGACCATGTTTGCCGGCGATTGTTATCGAGAGGAGCAAGCGGGCAAGGGGCTCTCTGTATCTGTATCTCCGTATCTATATCTGCGTGCCCGAAAAGTCGGTCAAAATGTTGAGAGCAAATATTTGAGGTGCGGAGACCGAGAGTGTGTGCTAACTCCGGCCTTTTGTCCGCCCGATAACGTGGGTTATACAACGGCCCACAGCCCCACGTGACCCAGGGGAGGGGCAGCTCCAAAAATCGGGCTGTGCAGTGGCGAACTTTCGGATACGCCAGCCCTTCAGGTGCGGCACTTGCAGACCCAGCGGCACTTACCCGCATTTCTGATGCTGCAACCGCGCCGGGTTTCCGTTTCCAGTCGGCCGGGTCAGCCCCAGTGGTTATGTGACTTATAGACCGACGGGCCGACGGGCCGACGGACGGGCTCAAGTGTCGTTACAGTCAAATAAAACAAAGAGAAACACGCACAGTGCCAGTCCGCGGCGGAGAGTAGGAAAAATTTCACCGCTGTTAAGTTAACGAGCGCTGCACGTTCAAGGGCCTTACGTAAAGCCCAGGTTGATCCGATCCGATCCAATCCGATCCGATCCGATCCGATGGGGCCGCATTAAGTGTGGGCCCTTATGCACAATGCGCATTAATTAAAAAATTAGTTTTATGGTCGCACATTGTCCAATGTCGTCCAGCACACCCCCAGTAGCAGCCTCTGGGCCCAGATGGAGAGGGGCCCAGATCAACGGCCGCGGCTCGAACTACATTATAGTTGGGCGACTTAAAATTCAGTGTTTTCCATGTTTTGCATAATACAAATGCCTACCAACGAAAAAACTGAAATAAAGAAGACAGATCGATGAAAAAATCGTTCGAAAATTAATGTAACTGGCGCTTGAATGCGCCTGTGCCTGCTACCCTAATGGGCAGTGGGCATGTGCGACTGTCAGTGGGTTGGCAGGCCACCCTGGCTGAGCTGAAGGGGCTGCTCCCTGGGCCCCGTCTTGCTTTATCCTTCTGTATTTGACCTAATTAGGTACTCGGGCTTGTGCCCAAAATGTACAGGGTATTGCCAGGTCGGGGCCGGGAGCCCGTTGGACAGATTGTGACATGCTTTTAGGGTCGCCCGGTGGCTCTTTAGGCAATATTTCTACTTTGCATAAGTAGAAATTTTCGTTCGAGTTTGGCTTGGGGTTTGGATTTGGTTTGGTTTGCCTTTGTGTTTTATTTGCATTTCGTTGCCATTGCGGTCATTAATTTTATTTATTTTCGTTTTTAAATCAAAACTGGTTGGACTCTCCGATTGTTTGCTGTTGTTTGCTGTTGTCATGGACTTTGCGTTTGGCTTTTGGCTTTTGGTTTGGGCTTAGGTTTTGGGTTTGGTTTTGGGCTCGGAGCGCTGTCAACATTCATAATTTGTCATCGAATGCGTTTGTAATTTGAAGTGATTAAGCATTTTGCCTGTGTGTGCGTCTTTTTTGTTTGCTTTGGTTTGGTTGGGTTTTAATTTTTCGGTTTTCAGCCGCCTTAATCTTAGTTTCTGTGTGCGTGATCTTTTGTGATTTTATTTTTATTTCCCTTATTTATTGGGGGCTTTGCACTTTCTCCAATTAAAATTAAATTAAATAATCGCTTCAAGTTTTGGCGCTCTTACTTTGAATGACCGGGGAATACTTGATGTGAATTCTGCACTCGGCCCTTTGGCTTAACTACCCAAAAAAGGGTATTGTATCGCACTCTGAGTGGTACTTTCAAGATAGGCGTTATTCATGAGCGATTCGTTTTTCTCTTATATGTGCATTCCCTACAATATTTAAAATAATTAAAACGATTTTATGGGACTTTCTTTAAATAGTTGATATTAATTTTTCTTTAATATCCCTTAAAATATGATTTTGGTCCCTAGTTTCAGCTCGAAGTTGTAATGAATTTGTAGTGAATGACTTAATTGTCCCTATACCCAAGACTGCATACTGGAAACGTGTAAAACAAAATCCAAATTGAGGTCTACATTTCCAAACACCACGCTTAACGCTTTAGTTGTGATTTCTTCAAAGAGTGAAGAGTGCATTTTAAAGATGCCTTCACTCAAAGATATGTTTCTTGTTTTATAAAGAGAGCCTCTAGTGCTAGGTAAGCACCGACATGGATATTGGCCCAGAAAGCGGGGAGCACCTCGAAAAGGAAGTGCAGCCCATCCCGGTCCGCAACCGATCCCTGTCCCTGTCGACTCACCGAGCCAGAAGCCCGTCCAGTGGAGCGCAGCAAGTTGAACAAACTTTGCAAAGAGCGTGGATAAAAATTAAGCGCTTGAATTATCGTTTTGAAGGCCATCGCGGTATGAAAATGATCGGCGAACGAGGCTAGGCATGCGCAATAGTGGAGAGACCTACCTGCGCCCCAGCCCCCATGCTCCCCAGCCATGGACCAGGCCAGACCAGAAGCTGGAGCGGAGCGGAGCGTGCGCTCATCGCCCGCCCCGCCGCCAACGCTCGGGCTTTGGGAAGTGGGAAGTCGGGGAAGCCGCAGGGCGGCGGAGGCGGCCAATGTGGGGCGGAGCGGTACGAGGCGACGCTCAAAGTGCACAAAAGTTCAATAAACTAAAAAAGTGTCTTTAAAACAGGTAAACACACACACAGGTAGAGCCACATGCCCGGTGTGTGCGGTAAGTGCAGTGTGTTTACTATGTGTACATTGTTGCTGCTGCAGCCGAGGTGTAAGGCGAAATGCCGTTCTTGTCAAGCAAGCTGCTGCGCCAGCACCAGCACCTCCGCCGCCACGAGAATCAGAATATATAGCCGACGTATCCGATCCCAACCAGAATCCGCCAGCAGCTCCCAGTCGCCAGCGGTGCGTATGAGTGATGTGCCAGCGGAAGCACTGGAGCATGGCCAGCACGTAGGGTACGAGCCAAGTCGATCCATGTCAGCAAGTCGAAATGCACTAAAGCGTTGGGTATAGTCCACATCGATTGATACATGCATAGATATTTAAGCAGTGATGTCGTTCTGTAACAAAATATTCAAAAGGAACCAAAATAGAAATAGATTTACTAGGGGAAACTACATATATTTACTACTCCCTAACAAAATAACTACCTTTGATATTCACTTAAAATTCAGACCATCTTTGTCAACCTCTTTAGTAATAATTGGCAAAAGCAAACGGGGAAGTGAACATAATTATATCTTTCGAAAATCGATTTATAACATCAATTTGACTGAAATCTACAGAGTTCATGAGCAACTTTGAGAATACCCAATGAAAACGATAGATAATAAACACAAAGTCTTGTGGTAAATTAATTCAATATTCGAGTCTTAAATATATCTACACAAAGGATCATTATACTCAAAAAGAACCCCTTCGGAGTGTGAAACCGCGGTCAGTGACTCCTAGGCCGCCCTCGCCGCCGAACTCGCAGCTGCGCGCGTTTTGAAAGTGCCCAAAAAGCCTGGCGGAGATCACCGACCCGTTTGGCCAGCCCCGCAGGCCGGTCGAGAGCAGCACTTCCTGCCCAGGACGCAGAGCCCCTCGGCCTCGATCCCGAGCTGCGCCCGCATCTGCATCTGCATCTGCATCTGCATGTGGATCTGGTTGAGTTCCGCTCGGATGGAGACCCCATTCGCGGCGCGCACTGTTTGTCTTGGCCAAGTGCACATACAGCGATTAAGATTCCGATTCCGACTTCAGCTCCGAGTCCGATTCCGATCGGACCGAAACTTTCTCGCTCTCGCCAAGTGAAATGCCCCGAGTGGAGTGGACGGCCGGCCATCAGCAGTCCACAGCCATCAACCTTTATTGTGCCACAAAGAATCTTGGCTGGCTTGGCTGCTTGGCTGCTTGGCTGCGCGGCTGCCCGGCTGCCTGGCTCTCGGGGTTTTTGAACTTTGGAGCTTTCGTTTTTGTCGGCCAGCTGATGGGCGATTCTATGCCAATGACCGGCAGGCTGCTTCTGAGGTGGCTCAGTATGCCAGTCCTATGTTCCGAGTGCTCCAATTCCGATGACCCAAAGCTGGGGGCATGGGTATTCAAAATACTTTCATATTCAAAGTATCTGCGGCCGTATCTGTATCTGTACAGGCAGCTGTATCTGTATCTGTATCTGTAACTGCGGTGGGGCTGGAAACTCCAAGACCGAACCCGAGACCCACTAAAAGTGAAGAAGCGAGAGTTGGCGGATGATGATGACGTTGGCCGGCGATGGCGATGGTGATGGCGATGGCGATGCTGATGCTGATGCTGATGGAGATGGCTCTCGAGGTGGCTTTCTAATTGTTGTTGCTGCCCGCCAGCTGAGCGCTCCGTCGCCGAGCAGCTGATTAGAAGTTCCCGCAGCCTCAGCCTCGGCCATGGCGATCGGATTGGCGAAACCACTTGGACGAGGACGTCGACTGCGGCGGGGGCAGAGGCTGCGGCCGCGGCCGCGGCAGAGACATCGGCTGCGTCGGCGCCGTTGACGCGGCAGCGGACTGGGTTTGTCTTGGCTTGAATACAGATGCGGGTTCGTTGACCGGCAGCGTTTTTGAAGTTTACTGCTGCGCCGCTGCCTGTCCGTTGGCCCCGCTTTCAGTAAGCCAAGTATGCAACCAGGAACCTAGAGCGTTGTCGCCGCCTGCCCCTGCCCCTTGTTTTCCATCCCCCGGTCCCGCCCAGCATCCGAGAGATACGCTCCTGGGTCAGCTGCTCCGTCAGCTGTTCTAGCCAGAGCTTCCGCTTTCGGCCGCGTTCATTGCCTTCTCTTTCGCTCGCCCGCCGGTGCGTTGGTTGAGTAAACTCTCGCGCAGACCAGACCAGACCGGACCGGACCTCATCTCCGGATCGGATCAACGAACGGAGCACACCGACATCAAGTGGCTTCTATTTCGGGCACGGCGCTTAGATATTTTTGGCACGCTTCTTCCGGTGGCTCGAGACGTCGTCGACCTTTTCGAGTCGGATCTGAATCGGAATGGACTTGGAATTGGACTTGGAATGGGCCCGGGACCGCGGCTTGGAGTCTCTGCCCGCCGCCACCCACGAAAGCGGGTGATTTGTATTCGATTTGTTTTGCTTGCGAGCGCCTGCGCTGGGGTTGACAAACCTTTCGGCGGCTGTTCGTGCTGGTGGCGCTCTGCCCAGCAGATCAGCTGTGCTGTGTGGCTCCGCTGGTTATGTAACCCGAAAAGTCAACGCAATTTCTGAGTTTATTGACTGTACAGCTTGAGTTTTTTCTTTTCGGGGCTGTTGGTGGGATGCTGCGGCGCACCGATGATGAAAGTTTTCGGCGGAGGGGGTGGCGCCTGGTGGCGAGAAAGTTGCCCGAAATAACCGCAGCTAAGGTAGCACGGCAACGATTGCCGAAAAATTCGCACACAGTTTATTGACTTTTGATCCCAACGCATTATTGTTGGGGTGGGTAATGGCTGTTTTGTTTCATTTTTGCTCGCCCCTGGCTGCCGCGGTTTGCGCAATCCTCTGCCGTCGTTGTTTTGACTGCTCGCCATGCATATACGTAACGGTATCGACAGGAAGTCGTGGATGTGGATGTGGATGTGGACGTGGACGTGGCTGGGGATGGGGATGTGGATGTGCATGTAGATGCGGTTTATCCGCCGCAGGAGTTCACTGAATGCCGGCTGCGGGTTCCAGTTTCGAGCAGGGGTCGTCGTCGCGCTTGCTGTGACTGCTGCCTGGGAGCACGTGCTGCACGGCGGGGATGCGGGCTGCCAAGGTTGGCCAGTCACTCGAGGAAGTCGGCTTCGGGTGCTGCAGTAGATGGCCGGGAAAAGCCCTCTACAGGTCGCCAGCGAGTTCGTGCCATTGAAGTCTTTCGTTTGCAGGGGACTTCGACTGGGGGTAAAAGTCTGTGGGTGTCCCTCGATTGCCTAGCGAAAAGCCACAGGCCTTCGAACGAGTACCAAACACTCCCCTCTGAGCTGGAGCCATCGAAGTCTCCCGCCGCACAAGTACGAGCCCTCGAAAAATCCCACCGCCCGGCCACTTGGAATCGATTTGCCACCAAGTTCGTGCCATTGAAGTCTTTCGTTTGCATGCCCAGCGAGAGAACGCAAAATGTTCTGGAGCGCTCGGAGCGACAGAGACGGCACTGCGGGCTCTGTGTGTTGCCAACACAACAACGCGGCTCCAACGCTTCCCGCCAACCCCGGCCCCTGCTCCCCGCGCTCCTGCTCCCCGCTCCCCTGCCGCCTGCTCCATCTCCAGTGCCAGCGTGCTGCCATGTTTTCTGGTTTGGCAGCTGCTTCTCGGGAACACTGACGCGCACACTGGCACGCGCTCGCCGTAGCCGTCGCCCCTTTGCAGTGGTATATGTAGGTCTACGTCCGATTTTACTTTCACTTTTAAAGGTTTACGAACTTTTCTGTTTACAAGTCAACGCTGCTGCCGGCTTCGTCAGCAGCAGCGCCAGCGCTGACGGCGTCGTCGGCGTCGCCGAAGAAAACGTACACGGGGAGAAAAGCCAGATGGATGGGTAAAACCGTGCCTGGTTTTTGGGGGAATAGTTTTAGTACTTCTTCTAAAGCTCCGAGGGCTTGTGCTCGTAGTGTGGAAGGAGTAGGTTGATGTGCGAACGTATATTTGCACCCTAAAGATGAATAGAAGAGCAAGTTTTTGCGAGAGTCGGGGAAATAGATGATGTTATAGAAGGTGCTAGGTTCGACTCCTACTGCTGCTTGTGCCTTTTTCTCAAATAATTAAGTATTATAAACGTACAATGGGCTGATTTTTGGTTCAACATCTTGCGTAGGGACAAAAATAAACTTGATTTTATTAGGATTAATATAACAATAATATAAATGATTCTACATAAAAAAATGTGTTAAATAATAAAGATTAAATAACTTTTGAGTAATGCGCTCTCTTTTTGGTTAACCCATAACTTGTTTGTTTTATTTGAAATTGATATTATATCACATCATCATGATTTTGCATTTAATAACCACTTTTCTCTCCGTGCAGCGCACATTCAAATGCCGCCAACTTGGAGATGGGAGGCGGCGGAGGAGCCACGGGCGCAGGCGATGGAGGGGCATGTGGAACTGAGATCCCACCTCCGCCGCCCCGAGGCCCACTCCTCTGCACAAGGAAGTCGCCTCCGCGGCGCTTCGACTTCCTTGACATTGAAGCCAGGATTTTGGCCCCGCCGAAAGCGCACTCGCCTCGGAAGTCGCGCCATGTGTGTGTGGTGTGGTGCTGCGGTGCAACGGTGGTGTGGTGGTGTGGTGGTGTGGTGGTGCGGCGCTGCGGTGTGGCTCGGTGTGGTGCTAGCAATGCTGTTTTTTAGTCGGTCGGTCATTGACCGTTGCGGCTGAGACGCAGTGACGCCGCTGCCATTGGCATGGCCGACGCGGTGGCTGCGGCAGCTGTGGCAGCCGCGGCGACGGCGCTGTTATCCTGCCATCTAACTGGTGGCCACGGGCCAGAGCGAGATGCGGATACCCAGAGATCTCTGGCTGCGACGACGACAACATTAGCTGGTAGCTGCCGCTGCCGCTGCCGCTGCTGCCGTTTCTGCCGCTGCCGCTGCTGCTGCTGCGGCAGTGTTGTCGTCTACCCAACTTGTTGGACAAGTTGACGGCCTACGCGAGTGTGCATTGCATTGATTGGGCTGCGGGGGATCGGGGCTCGGGAGGGGTGAGGGCACCGGCGGGGGCTGGGGCTGGGGCTGGGGGACTGTGGCAAGCGAGGGGAATTGGAGGCTTGTGCGTTTGCGTTTGCGCAAAAGTCAATGAACTCCGCTGCAGCAGTGGGGGCGTCTTGCTGCCAAAGTGGTGCGATATGTGCTGCATGGTGGTGGTGGTGCTGCTGCTGCTGCTGGTGCTATTGCCGTGTCGCATGGAATTCGCACGCAGACCGATGCAGGCCGGGAATGTAGGTAAGCCACTTGTTGTTGTTTCTAACCTTTTTGCAACGCATTAGGCAACCGACTCACTGTCAACACTTGGCGGAGTGCATTGATCTCGCCATTGAGTGCGAGTGTTTGGCTCCATTTGGCAGTGCGTGTTTGGTTTGGGAATGGTAATGGTAATGGTAATGGTAATGGGGGATGGGTAATGGGACTGGGGCGGGGGCTGGGGCTGGCGAATGGGGAATGGGGAATGGGGATTGCATGACACAGTGACCGGGAAACGGATTGGCTTAATGACT
Source organism: Drosophila biarmipes (assembly GCF_025231255.1). NCBI lineage: Eukaryota > Metazoa > Arthropoda > Insecta > Diptera > Drosophilidae > Drosophila > Drosophila biarmipes. The sequence goes on along the minus strand of NC_066611.1, from coordinate 2,801,545 downwards.
GGCTCTTTCGTTTTTCAAAATCAATGCCCCGGCCATTAGAATGCAAGCTGCCAAGCCAAACCAATCCGAGCCGAGCGGAGCCAGGCCAAGCCCCTCTTTCACCTTCTCCACAGTCTAAGTGCGAGTGGGTGTCGCAGCACGGTTGCGGTACTCGACTGGCATAATACCACAGGCCAAGCCATATAGCCATATAGCCATAGCAATAGCCTACGGTTGTAGGCCAGCGGTCAACGACCGCCAGCAGTCCGACGACAAAAAGCAGCCGCAGAGTCGCCGCCGCTCGGCAGCGGCAGCTCAACCAGTTGAACGACCCACTGAACCAACTTGTCATTTGACCATGTCGCTAAGCTGTTGCTGCACCGCCGCCATCGCCATCGCCATCGCCAGCACCAGAAGAAGTCAGTCGGAGAAGCCGCCGCCGGCCATGTCCTGGCGGTAATTATCCCACTCCTTAATGGGGCAATTACGCACGCAGGCCCATCCGGCTAATGGCATTTCACCCATTTGTCAATGCCCCGCCACCTGTAGCATACCTCCCGGGGTAGCCCAGGTCCATGGGCCCTGCACACTGGACCCTGCCCTGTGTGCTCCCAATCCATGTCAATTACCTTGCGAAAGTAGTCGTTGCGGATATGAAGCAATAATAAAACCGTAATGAGAGAAACAGCACGAAGAGGCACAGAATTTGGCAATTACTTATTATTGGAGCTGCCGCTCTTGCCCAGCTGCCAATTTTCTGGGTTTCACGAGCCACTGCTTGGGGTTGGGGTTCCTGTTCCCGCTGCTGCAGTTGCGCTGCTGCTGCAGCAGTTGTTGCAATTAAATTTGGCCTCAAAAAAGCCGCCACGCAGCAGCCGAGCGAGGAGAAAACCGGGAGTGGCTGCCGCAATCTTAGCCACAATCTTTGGCGCGGGTCAGCGGCAGTGTCCGCTGGGGTCAGAGGCGTAGATGCGGCACTCATTTCGAGCAACATTGTTGCAGGACCCCAGTGCCTCAGGCCAGCCGGCGCAACTGGTTGCCAAATGTATCAATTACCGCACCGGACTATGCGTGACCCTCTCGGCAGGCCAGTGCTGCCAAGCTGTGCGTTTTCGCACTTGTGCGGGCTGAGGTTGTGTTCTGACTGGGTTTTAATAAAAGGAAGTCACTCTTGCAACCAGGATGTACTAAAACCATCTCATTTTTACCTTAACGTATCGATACTTAAAACAATTCATCGACTAGCTGATTTTACTTATTGCGCCAAAGTAATGATTTAAATGGCAGAATGTTCCTTTAGAAAGCATAACTAATAGCAATTTTACTGTGCGTCAATTGAATAATTTACTCTGCTTATGTGAAGGGGGAGATTCCACAGGTTAAACAAGCTCATAAACATTAAAATGCACAAAACTTCCATTTTTCATAGCATTGTTTGGTCGATCTGTCATGTTTTGGCGCAGGTACTTGGCAGCACTGGTGCAGTGCCGGCTCTCGGGGGAAGTCACGTGTACAGGGTGTTCGGGGCTTCCCACTTGGCCAAAAGTTATGCCAGGCACACAGTCGCGGGCAAAGCAATGGGATGGGATGGGCCTACTTTGAACGAACTAGTATATATATTACAAAGATAGTAATATTTAGATATATAAGAGATTTTTACATATTTTTTACAGCTCAGATAATAGGAACTATTAAACATTTTTATAATTGCTTAAGTACTTCTTTTTGTAGGAATTCTTGTTCTATTTACAATGATTTCGTATCTGCTTTTGCCAGTGTATCTATCTAGGAATGAGATACTTTCTTGTCCCCAGCTGTTTGGCGTTTGTTGTGCCGAGCTGTCCCAAGTTTTGGGGTCCAAAGCATTTACATGCAGCGCATGCACCGCGGGGAGCCGAGTCGCAATTGCATGCTGATGCGGATTAGCATGCTCCGGCCGTCTGGGTGTCGACTTGGTGTTTGATGCCTGGCTTGTCACTTTATATAATGCCAGGCACTGGGGCTGCACCAGGTGCTTCCCCTAGTTCACGGCCTCGAGCCACCCTCGCATTCTGTGCGGCTACAGGGTAGCAAGATAGCAGGCTGGCAAGTGTCGCATTTGCATTGAGATTTGTCGCCGTAATTGAATTGCCAATCGCTGACATTGTAATTGCCGAGAGCGCAACTCATGCAAATGGAGAATGGAAATGGAAGCGCTCCAGATGAGATGTGTTAATCTCGCCCCCTGATTAGAGCCCCCTCCCGAGCCTCCTGCCATTTTCATACGGCTAGTAATGCGAGTCCGTGGAGCGTTGCACAATCAGAATGGATCGCCGCGTTTCATTGAGCTTGTCAATCGAGCTGGCTAGCCGCTGATCGATCGATCGATCCTGGCACTGGCACTGGCATTATCCAATGCCTAGTCCAAGGCCCGGTCGAATTATCATATTATTATTCGATCGCCATGGGAGTGCGTAGTCACTGGCGCTGGGGAAGATCTCGGCCAGACCGCGAGGAACCTGCAGCCCCTGCCCTTGCGGGAAATACCCACGAATACCCAGCAGCCACAATGACGCCACAACCTTGGATGGTTTTTCTTTGTGAACCCAGAGCCGAGGGGCCCGAGATCTCAGCTCCGAGAGGTGAGATCTCAAGCCTGAGATCTGGTTAGCTGGCCAGCTATCTGGCCGAGATCAACGAACGCTTTCAATAGGAAATTGAAATTGAAATCGAAATCTAAAAACGAAATGAATACAGCCCGCATTTTTCTTTGTCTCCATCATATTGATTTCTGTCGCTGCTCACGCCGTTTTCTTTCTTTAGTTTCTGCCACTAATGTATGCGATGATTAGCGGATTAGTGGGCTGGTTATGAGCGATTAAGCAGCTTCGGCTCGATGTGGCTTGGAATTGGAATTGGAATCGGTGTAGGTACGGGCATTGGTGTTGGAACTGATTCAGTTTCAGCATCGACTCGCTGCGATTCGTTGACCCCGCCGATGCAGAACCTTGGAATTAGCATAGAGCGCTGCTGCTCCACATATGTAGGTCCGACTCTTGGACACTCCTCGGCCGATGCGTGGGTCCCCGGATCAGAGTGCTCGACTTGGGAAAAGCATCGCACTTGGACCGACGAAAAACGCAGCAAAAAGGATGACATTTTCTAAACAATTGTTACAATGCCTATTAGTAAATTAAATTATAAAATTGAATGACATTTTGGTAGTGTGGAGTTCCAATGCCTTTGTTACCTTGCCATCTTTTAATGACTTAACTATTAATAATTGCCATCCATTTACATATAAAAGAACTTAGTTCGCTTTATGCTTTTTGTAGTTTCCATAAGAAAACATGGCTTGCTTTGAAAGTTTTTAATTTGAATCAACCGATCATACAACTTAGCATTTCTACACAAGATTTATTTACTTAATTTACTTATATATTTATAGCAGGGAGTGCAAATAATGATTATTGATCGGTTTTTTAAATCAAAACAGCACCTACTTAGGATCAACATACGCTGAAAATATCATAGTGATTATCTTTGGTTTGCCCATTCATTTTCATTATCACTTATAAATGTGTTTTTATAATATTTTGTAATAAATATAAAAAATAGTCAATATTCCTGAGCAAAAAAAATCAAAAATAATGATTTAGTTTGATTTTTATTTCGTCAATACAAGTATATATATTTATCTGTAATGTAATTTAAGACTGATGACTTTTAGCTTAAAGATAAATCACCTCTGGGATTGGTCCCGAGAGCTAGAGAAGGACGACTGCTTCCGGCCAGTCCATTGAAACCACCGGGGACTTTTCCGTGGGAAGGACAGTTGGCAGCACTGCTGGCTGGCCCAGGTCCGCGGTGCTTCCCCGGCACGCGGCCAGAAAACCCCCAGCTATTTTCCACGATGACTTCATTAACGATATCAGGGTACCGCACCGGGCCCTGATGTGTGTGAGCGGCACGTGCAAGCGTTTGCTGTTGTTTGCCGTGTGCTGGGCGGGCAGGTGTCGAAACAATGTGTGGCGCGCAGCTTAATTAGAATGTTGCCACATTGGTAAGGCAGTAAGGCAGCAAGGCAGCAGGCAGCAGGCAGCAGTAAGTAAAACGCGCCCGAATAAAAGTGTCAGAACAAGTTGAGGCGGCAATTTGTCAACCGGCCGCAGCGGCAACCAGCTAGACACGCGGCCAAGTCAAGTCGCCACTTTACATTCGAAATGCATTTTTTGCATACGACGTACAGATGCATTCGGAGATACAGCCACAGATACAGATACAGATGCAAATACAGATACAGATACAGATACGACCACATATCCGCCAGCTCTCATTTTCAGATTTTATGATTTTTTCAGATTTTTTTCCGATCCGCCAGACAGGCTCGGACTGGCCAACTTGGCTCACTCACTCGGTGAGTGTGTGTCCATGTCCATGGATCCGTTCATGCGCAAGGTTTTCGGCTGTGGGGCCCGATCTTTGGCCACCCGCCACCCCAGCAGCCCACTGCCACCACTGCCACTACTGAATGCACTGGGTGCATTGACCTCAAAATGGCTCAAAAGCCATTGAACTGCTGCAGTCGCTCTTACTGCGGCTTGGCTTGTCTTGGCTTGGCTTGGCTTGGTTCGGATCGGATCGTATCGGATCTGATCGGCCAGAACAGAACTTATTCTCACAAGTAACACAATAATTTTCGCAATGCTAGGCGGCTCGAGACTCGAATGGCAGATGCTCTTCCTTGCCGAAATCCAATGAAGATCACGCGTATATCACGCGTATAAATATATATTTTAGAGGGTATAAACGCTCGCCGAAGCCATATCTACGCTAACAATTCTAGATAAAACCCTTTCCCAAAAAAACTTTTTTTAGTGCTTAAAGTTTTAGATCTTAATTTCTTCTGCAGTAGAATTAGGTTCTAAAGAAATCGGAGGACTGTATTATATAATATCTTAAGGAACGATAGCATAATTAATGGCTAAATAATACAAAAATCGTCATCACTTATCTTGGCAATGTAAAGTAAAACCCCAATTTTATGATGATAAGTAAGATGAAATGTTATATATATTTTTTAAAACTGCGTTTATAATTTAAAAAATGTGATAACTAACTTACTATAATAATGAAGGATTTCTAGCTAAAGCACGTTATTACAACATTTTGTAAGATTGTTATCACAATAATAACGAATAAGAAACTTAGGAAATGTTCAAAATTACGGATGGCCAAACTACTCAATTAGAAATTATGCATCTAGCCAGTATCTTGCATCTTGGACCCGATTCTGATTCTGAGTTAGAGTCTGAATCCAAATCCGAGCCAGAATCCGAAGCCGCGGCCATTGAAGCCGAGAATGAAATGAAAATGTGACCGAATGTAAATTCTTTTGATTTTATTGCCACGCTGCGCCGGCAGCCGCTGTTCTAAGAGCCGCCAGAACGTAGTCACTGGAACCCGCTGGCACGTTCTTTGGGTGGCTGCCGTAGTCGCAGCCGTGGCCACAGCCATAGCCGTCGGTTGAATGGGTTAAACGAACGCTCGCTTGGCCTATGAAAGATGTCAAGGTATCTGTAAAATTCGTATTCGGTTTTGTACGCCAATCACATCCATGCCGTCCGACCGTCCGTCCGTCCGTCCGTCCGCCCGTCCGTCCGTCGTGCAAACACAGCCACAAATCACACAAATCACAGAAAACAAAGCCCCTAATTGCTGAAGTCGCAGTTTTTGGAAGACGCCACTGATGCACGGCCCCCCAAAACGGAGATGGGTCGCATGACCATAGGCAGCTGACTCCACTCGGGTGTCTTCTGCCGCGGATCGCCTTGGCTCAACCGATTCGTCGGCGCATTCCGCTGGAGCGGCGCACCCTCTACCGCCGACTGCCGGATGCACTGCCTCGAGCACTGGGTCGACGGTCTTATGTGGCCCCCAGCTGGGGTATCCAAGAGGCGACTCGCGACCGCGGGCAGCGGAAAAGCGCTGACTCGGGGTGAAAGAGCAGACGAGGGCCTGGCCAGCGTTCTGGGGCTCAACCTTGGACTTTGCCACCAAACGCGAGATGCTCCATTAATGTCGCCGTGCCATCGGACACAGCGCACTGGGGAGCTTGAATTACCATTCCATTCGCGGCGCGTGCCATAAAACCTCGTCGCTAGAAGCAGCAGAAAAAAGCCAACCAAACACATATATTGGATGAGTGTATAAACATTGGAATTGGGTTAAAAATAAAGCATGCAAACTACCTTGACACATTTTCTGCACTGGAGCAGCCGCTCGGGTGGAGCGGCGCTGGGCTCTCGACAACATTGGGTGTGCAGAGGGCAAACACGATGGGATGCGGTCGCACAGAAGGAACAAAGCCCCCGGCCTCGGGGCTCAGGCTGGGGCCGCCAGACCGCCAGACCGCCGGACCACCAGCCCACCCCCTATCAACAGTGGGCTGTTGCAACTGCAATGAAAACGCCTGACGAAACCCGTGTCTCTGTGTGCCCGGCCTGATAAGAGAACGCGAATGCGCCACGTGAGCTGGTGCCATGAGGTGCCCCCGATTCGGTTCGATTTCCAGCCCCAGCACTCCGAAATTTCGTGAGCAATGCGCTGATTAGACGCATTATATCAGCATGAGTGTGTGGAAATGCGTCGCGCGCTATCTCGGGATGAGGTGGCCGCCCCACGTCCCATTGCACAGTCTTCTCGGATCTTCAAGAACCGAGGGATAGCCCAGGTGCGACTAAAATATGGGTGGAGGTAAGGTAACAACGTTTTTATAGTCGCCTGACCATATCTCAAAGATTAAATCAATGGGAAGTTCGATAGAGATCAGAGCTCTGATACTTGCTCTGTAAGTCATTCATGTTAAGACGCAAAGTATAGCGTAGTTTTGATTGCAATAAGTTAGTTGAGGTACTTAAGATAACTGGGTATTTATAGACCCATAGGCACATCTTAAAATTAAGAATAAGCCAAATTAATAATTAATTGGTAGTCCGATAAAAGCACAGAGTTATAAAGTATTCTTCCCATACTTGAGTTATAAAGGTTTGAATCTGGGCTTGGTGACCCCGACTATCTGAAAACCATTCCTATTACTTCCTGCGCTCGTTCTGAAATAAGGTGTTCGCCCCAAGTCAGATTGCTTAGTCTTCATTGATCTTCGAGCACCGATTCTTGTCATTCTAAAAAGGTTATAGTTCATGATACAATCCACTGTGAGTTGAGGTAGCTACTGTAACTAGGTATTTATAGACCTGTAAGACACATTTTAAAGTTTAGAATAAGCTCATCTATAATCTATTGCTAGTTCGATAGAAGCGCTGGATTTCTGATGTTGTATTCTTGTCATATCTGAGTTATAAGGTTTTGAATTTGTGATTGGCGACCCCTACTACCTTAAAAAGATTATAATCCAACCCACTTATGATTGAAATAAGTGAGTTGAGAAAGAAAGGGTTACTGGGTACTTGAAAGCCCAAAAGACACTTCTTAAAGCTTAGTATAAGCTCAATAAGCTTTATTAATAATAAATTGGTAGTGTCATAGAAGAACTAACCTTCTGATGTTGTATTCTTTTTATATCTTAGTTAATTCTTCTCTGCGATCTTTGTATTTGGATATACCTCATGCACTATTTCTGAAATAAGGCGTTCGCCCCAAATCCAAATCTTCTCGGATCTTTCAGCACCGATCTTCGCCATTCTAGAAAGTCAAAGTATAACCTAGTTATTATTAAAATAAGTGAGTTAAGGTGGCTAAGGAGACTATTTGCATTGGAACACAAAAGCCATAACTTAGTGTTAAGAATAGGCTCCAAAGAGGCCATTTCCGAGATTCAAAGTTTTGACTTTAGGTTTGGTTACCCCGACCACCGAGTCCCATCCCAGTCTCCGCAGCGATCTTCGCCCCGCACCTTTGCGGGTCCTTCAGCCACTCTGGGCAGTCAGTCGAAAGGGTTTAAAAATAATTCAGGCCGCGTTGACAGGCAGCATCCGCTCGCCTTTGGGTTCATGTCCTTTCCCTTCGCCATAGGATGTTGCCCCGACAGGCCAATGATCTTGGCGTCTGTTGAACCGTCTGCCACTCAAGAACATTGTCGCTGCTCGCTGCATGTGGATGTGGATGTGGCTGCAGATGGGGACGGGGGCGGGGACGGGGTTGGGGAATGGGACCCTAGTGTCTGGACAATGGAAAGGTTCGGCGACCGCTGCACGCAGACAGATCCCAGAGCCGTTGCCACTGGCGGGTCATTAAAATGTACAGGTAAATTTAAAGTTAATGCCACGGCTGAGGCTGAAGCGGCGATCCCAGTGATCGTAGATCTTGATGCCGGTGCCGGTGCCGATGCTCTGCTCCTTTGTCCACAGTCCGGCGAGGAGTCAATGGCCGGCGGATCTATTTTAGCGCATGCCATTGGCCCTGAACTTGTTTGTCCAGCCTCGCGAGCCCTTCCACTTCCTTTCCCATTCGCCATTCCTGTCCAGAAGTCGCGGCACTCACATGACTCAGACGGCGCAGGCCGCTGGAAATCCCCAGGCAAAGGCGTTTACCCAGCAGCTCCTTGTCTTTTCCACACTGAGAACAAACACATTGAGGCTTGCAGGCGAGCTGTAGCCCCGTATTGATTACCCAGTTTTGTTGGTGGCACACTCTTTTTCTCGCCGTGCAGGGAAAACCCCGCCATGTTCTCGGGCCTCCTGTGGCCGGGTAAACCCAAATTGAAAGCAATTCAGCAGCCGCGGAATTAAGGAATACACAAGAAAAGTGCAAATGCGGCAGAAATAGAAATGGAAAGGCAGGCAGACGGACGGCCGATTGAATAAATGTATCTTCCCGCAGACCGCCGAAGTTAGGTACTCGAGCTGGGCCAACAGGGTCGCTGAATACCCTTGTTTCGCCCTGGCACACATGCAGATCCGTCTGCCCGGCTATCTGGAAGCGCAGACCCGAAGGTACCACACAGTCCAGCCTTTCGATCTCGGCGGTGGGTGTAATGAATGTGCATATGATAAGCACCCGTGGCCGCCAGTGATTTCATTTTCAAATTTTACTTTCGCACTCACCGCCGAGGCCGACGCCGATGCCGATGCCGAGACCCAAGCCCAAACCCAAGCCGATGCCAGGCTCTACCCGGCCCGGTATATTGGTATTGCCGAGACCGATGTTACCATTGTCTGGACGGCCTTCGGCGGCCGCTCTTCCTCCGTTCCCGTTGCTGACGTAGACACCCGTTGACAGCTCGCCGCTGCCCTGTTTGCATTTCGCGGAGCCCGAGAGACTCGTTTCAAATTCTAAAGAAATTCCAGTAATCGCAGAGCTCTGCTGGCGACTGGACGTCGGGATCCGAGAATTCGAGTCCGAGAAACCTCTAACAGGAGACGAAGGCTGGCCACTGGAGGAGTGGGCAAGGTAAGGCAAAAGTGAGAGCGCGAGCAGCGGAAATCGAAAGTGATGACGGCGACCATGGACGACATGGGCCACAGCGGCTGGCTGCCCCCGGCGCAGAGCCTCTGTGTCGCCCTGCTGGTCCCGGCTGTGCTCATCCTGGTGATCCTCTATCTGTGCGAGCACCGCTACGACGACATAGTGGGCGTCTCGCCGCCTGGGCCCTGGGGCCTGCCCTGGCTGGGCTACCTGCCCTTCCTGGACGCCCGGGCTCCGCACAAGTCGCTCCTGGCGCTGGCAAAGCGGTACGGCGGCATCTTCGAGCTGAAGATGGGCCGGGTGCGGACCGTGGTCCTGTCGGATGCCGCCCTGGTGAGGGACTTCTTTCGCCGCGAGGTAATGACCGGCCGGGCTCCACTGTACCTCACCCACGGTATAATGGGCGGATATGGTGAGATAATATGCCAGTCCTCAGGTCCTTTCCAGCTTACTGGGTTCCCCTCCTCTCTCGACAGGAATCATCTGCTCCCAGGGCGACATCTGGCGACATGCCCGGCGCGAGACCATCGAGTGGCTCAAGGCTCTGGGCATGACCCGTCGCCCGGGAAGGCTCCGAGCCCGGCTGGAGGAGCGCATCGGGCGGGGCGTCGACGAGTGCGTCCGGGTAAGTGACTCCGCTTCCACCAACTTCTCGCGTGGGTCAGCAAAAAAGAAAAACGACATCGCATAAATTAGGCGAGTTCTTTTGCGCGTTTCCATGCCAATCGGCTGAGCGAACACCTGGAGAACAATTTATTCAAAGATTTCCAAAGAGTTTCAGCAAAACAGTTTATGTAATTGTTAGAATCTGCATCATTGGGGTGGATTACCTAAATGCTTGGCAAAGAGTTCGAAAGTACTGTGGCTAGCTTTTGAGGGGAGAGGATTGCTGAGTTACGGTGGGATTACGAACTCATTATTATGTGATGATTTCTAGGTCTATATATTGACTTCTTTAAATTGTATTTTAAACAAGGATATTGAACCACTCAAAGCGTGAATGTTAATTTGTTATTTTTAAGCAGTTTTGCGTTTTCATCAGGTGAAAGCAAGAAAGATCGCCGTGGTCGAGGTCCTCGACTCTCTCGACTTACTCAGCTAAAGGGAGTGCGAGGGAGACGGATATATGCCTGCAGCAATCGGCTGTTTCCGAAGCTGCACACCACCCCAAACACGCCATCTAGCGTCAGCTCTTTTAATTGCTTATAACTCTTAAAGGAATAGAACGATTCTAGAGTTTTTTGGCAAGTAAATGCGTATTGTTACTATTTGCAAAATCTACAATACATGCTCTGTGTAAGAACCTTATCTAATCCCAACTTACTAGCTTATAGTTTCCGATGCTTCAGCCTTCATAAGGCGACAAACAGGTAGTCAGACATAGCTGGATCGGCTAAGCTAGTGATCCTGAGGAAGAATACTTACTTTAAAGGGTTGGAAGCCCCTCCTTCCTTCCTTCCTTCGACCTGTTACGTACATTTCGAAGAATCTAATATACCTTTTAAGTTTTGAGTAACGGCCACGATTTAAAATATGTATAATACCCTTCAATTTTCCCCTTCAGCTTTACGAGGCTGAGGCCGAAAAGAGCTGTGGCTCGGAACTGAACCCGCAACCCGCTCTGCACCACACGCTGGGCAACATAATCAACGACCTGGTGTTCGGAGTCACCTACAAGCGCGACGATCCCGACTGGCTGTACCTGCAGCGGCTGCAGGAGGAGGGCGTCAAGCTGATCGGCGTCTCGGGGGTGGTCAACTTCCTGCCCTGGCTGCGCCATCTGCCCGCCAACGAGCGCAGCATCCGCTTCCTGCTGGAGGGCAAGGCCAAGACGCACGCCATCTACGACCGCATAGTGTATGCTTGTGCCCAGCGGCTGAGCGAGAAGCAGAAGGAGTTCAGGGAGCGCCGAGAGCGGAGGCGGCAGGAGAAGCTGCTGGAGGAGCAGCGCAGGCAGCCGGAAGAGGTTAATCCCAATGTGGAAAACGTCTTGAAGAAGGAGTCTAGAGAGGAAGGCAAGCCGGAGGATTCCGAGGAGGGCGGCGCGGAGGAGGTGAGCGATGAGGGCGAGACCGACGAGGACGAGAGCGACGAGGATGAGTACGAGCCGGAGTGCATCCTGGAGCACTTCCTGATCCGCAGAGATCGGGAGTCGCAGCTCTACTGCGACGACCAGCTGCGCCACCTGCTCGCCGATCTCTTCGGTGCCGGCGTGGACACCTCGTTGGCCACCCTGCGCTGGTTCCTGCTCTACCTGGCCCGCGAGCAGCGCTGCCAGCGGCGCCTGCACGAGTTCCTCCTCCCGCTGGGCCCGGCACCCACCCTGGAGGAGCTGGAGCCACTGACCTACTTGAGGGCCTGCATCTCCGAGACGCTGCGCATCCGCAGCGTGGTGCCACTGGGCATTCCGCACGGCAGCAAGCAGGACTTCACCATGGGCGACTACAACATCAAGCGCGGATCGATGATCGTTTCCCTGCAGTGGGCCATCCACATGGACCCGGTGGCCTTCCCCGAACCGGAGGAGTTCCGCCCTGAACGCTTCCTGGCCCCCGACGGAGCCTACTCGGCGCCCCCGCAGTTCATCCCCTTCTCGGCGGGCATGCGGATGTGTCCCGGCGACGAGATGGCCCGCATGATGCTCACCCTCTTCGCGGGACGCATCTTGAGGCGCTTCCACCTGGAGCTGCCCACGGGATGCGAGGTGGACATGGAGGGCGAGAGCGGTATCACCCTGACCCCCGCTCCGCACAAGCTGCGGTTCACCAAGCTGCCGTTGGTGGAGTTGCGCGAGGAACCCGAGGGAGCGGTGTCCAATAACTAGGTTGGAAATATTTATGTCATTACTTTTTTATCCCAATTTTTTTTGTATTTTATTTACGATTATATGATAACCTTTTGTGAATGGGGACCTACCTACTGCGTGTTTTTCTGGGCTGGGAAAATTGGGGAATTCTGAATTGACGGGCGTTTAGTTTGCACTTTTAAAAGCTTTTTCTTACCATTTCTAGGAATAAATCATTTTTTGTTTATGCCATCATAAATGGCACAAAAAAAATATATATATTGTTAATATAATAAGTATACTAATATGTTATGAAGGGGTCAACCTCACGGTTGTGTTAATTCAGTTCCACTATTTTCCGATAATATAAATCATTTTAGAAAAATGTATTTATATGTGAAGAATAGAATTAATGCTAATCACCCTGTTTATCGTTCTCGTGAATTATTTGAAGTACACGCAGAAAAACTGTTAGGTAAAATTGACCACTATACTTTAATAGGCCCACCCTACAGAATCGTCAATTTGAGCAAGGAAATAGTTACTCTTCCAACAATGTAATAAGAAAAACCTACCATTTGAGGGTAGTTTAACTATTTAATAGTAACCAAAGAAACACGTCACTAGTTGGAATAGTAGTAAAACTTTTTCAACGCATTCAAGTACTGATATTATTATTAATATACCATAAAAAACTTTCTAACCAAATAATATATTTTCCATAAGCGTAAGTTCACAGTAGACCTATATCATTTTGTAGACTTTTTGACTGATACGTATTATAAATTTACTTTACCAATAAATCAATTGGTGTAAGACATTACCTTTTCTATTATATCCGCTTAACTTTAAAATTTATTGTATGTTTGAATAAAGCGTCAATATTATTATACTCAAATAGGAAGCCAAATTTTCGTGTAATACAGGCTGCAAATAATAAACCTTAAAGGCACCTTTGCGATTAAAGCTCACGTCGCGGGATACTGTGACCTCCAATAAAAAAGTAAGAGTTATTTGCACCGGTTTTTAATAGGTTTTTCACAGGTTTTTCTTTATTTTCGAATTGTTTGCCTATGTTGGTGTGTGCTTGTAAGACTAAACCACAGTTTGTTTTGTTGTTTGTTGTTTGGACATTAAGCTAGCACTAATACTAGGAATAAACAGAACGTTAGCTAACTACACTTAATCGGCCCGCTGGCTTTAGACATAGCATAATCCTAATATTAGCGGTAATAATAATTAAACTAATAATAATAAAAAAACATTAACATTAGCAATAGAATCGAGCGTAACTAGGCTAGTCTAGGGGTGTAATTACAATTAGTTGAACACAGCTTCTTGGGGGTGAAAGAATAGAATTGGTTGCAGTCCTCTGCAGTCCTCACAGCTACGGCTGCTCTGCTCCTTGGCCGGCCAGGATCTGGCCAGGCTCAGGATCTGCTCCTCCCACGGGCGGATAACTACTAACTTACGGCTAAGTGGATAGCTCTGCGCGAGGCGAGGCCCGAATGGAGTTGGCCTCTCCCGTCCAGCCTTGTCCTCTTTTTTTCTCTTTTCTGTTGTTGTGTGTTTGTGTAGGAACAAAACCGTGCTCTGGAGCGGACCGGAACCGCATCCGCATCCGCATCCGCGTCCGCCTCAGTTGGCGCCGACGTTGCGCATGTGGTGCGGATCGGCGGCGGTGGGCGCCAGGGGGCGGCGCTTGAGGCAGACCTTGAAGGCCTCCGGCGTGATGGTGGCCCCCACGTTGCCCTTGAGGCTGGGCAGCGGCTGGCCCTCGGGCAGGGCGATGTCGAAGCAGTGCATGAAGGAGGCGAAGAACAGGAAGAGCTCCATGCGCGCCAGCACGTCGCCCAGGCACATCCGCCGTCCCACGCCGAAGGGGATGAAGTACTCCGGCTTGCGCACCTTGCCCTCGGTGTCGATGAATCGCGAGGGGCGGAACTCCTCGGGCTTCTCCCACAGGTTGGGGTCCATGTGGACGCTGTTGATCAGCGGGATGACGTGCGAGCCGGCCGGTATGGTGTACCCGTTGAGTTCCACATCCCTACAATGGGCGAGAGGGGGCGGACAGGAAGGGGAAGCTGTGATTAGTTTGTGATCGGTGCATCCGCGATTATCAGCGAGCGGCAGGGGCTGGGCCCACTGCGCACTGCCACTAATCTGACTACAGAAAAAGTGGGCCACGCACTGGGGAGGTCTCGATGCAGTGCTGGAGCTTGGGGAGCGGGCGCCGGGGCTCCGGGGCACGAGCCAGCTGAATGGAGGAGCCACGACAATGAATGGCAATCGCGGAGATCTGGTGTGAATGAACGGACCTCGCGGCATTTGCGTAGATCTCTGAACGCCAGTGCGTAAGCACTCCATCTGCTGATAGCTCCTCCGGCCAGATCCCCCAGATGCCCCCGTCCCCCAAGCTGAATTCCAATCTCGATGGAGGCTTACCTTGTGGGCGAGTGGGTGGTGGCCAAGGGAACGATGCTGGAGCGGCGCATGGACTCCAGGATGGTGGACTCGGTGACGGGCAGGTACTGCAGGTCCTCGATGGTGGGCAGGCGGTGGCGTCCCACCACCTGGTCCAGTTCGTCCTGGACGCGGCGCATCTCCTTGGGGTTGCGCAGCATGAACACGTTGATCCACAACAGGGTGGTCTTGATGGTTTCCATGCCGGCGGAGAACAGGTCGATGATCACCTGCACCAGTTGCTCCTCTGCAAGGAAAGAGAGACAGGGAGGGCGGGGTCAGAGGAGTTCCGGGTGGACACGAGGGCTACTGCTGACCCAAGGGGACCCAAGGGAGTCGGACTTCAACTTACCGTGGTTCTTGCCGTCGAAGAGCTCGGCATCGGTGCCCTCGGCCTTGGCCTTCTCGATCTCGCAGAGGTAGAAGTCGACCAGGTCGCGGATGTTGCTGGGGTCGAAGCTGCGCTTGTGGTCGTCGATCACGTCCTGGTAGAAGCGCTGCATCTCGGCCCGGTTCTGGGCGATCTTGTTCTTGGCCGTCGAGATGCTGGGGAAGCACTGCATGGTGGGGATGTAGTCGACGGTGTGGATCTCGCCGAACAGGCGCATGCCCTCCTCGATGAGGAAGTTGAAGCGCCGGAACTTGGGGTCGTCGATGCTGAACCGGGTGGACATCATCAGGCTGCAGATCACGTTGCTCACGGCCACCGAGATGACGGGCGACATGTCGACGGGCTTGCCGTCGCTGGCGTGCAAGTGGCCGATGAACTCGTGCACTTCCGTCTGTTTTCGGGGAGGAGAAGGGGGAAGGGCCAGGGTTAGCTGCTGCTCCTGGGAGGCTCGGCGGACTAGCTCAACTCACCATGATGCGCTTCTGCATCTGCTGCTTGCCGTTGCCCATGTAGGTCATGCCGAACTGGCGGAGCTTGTCGTGCAGAAAGCGGCGCTGGTCCTTCCACAGCTTGCCGGTGCTGTTGATGATGCCTGCAAGGGAAGGAGTGGGCTTGAGTCTCGGGTTCACCACGGATCGGGGGGGATCGGGGGGATCGGCGGGTGGCA
Organism: Drosophila biarmipes; assembly: GCF_025231255.1. Classification (NCBI taxonomy): domain Eukaryota; kingdom Metazoa; phylum Arthropoda; class Insecta; order Diptera; family Drosophilidae; genus Drosophila; species Drosophila biarmipes. The sequence goes on along the minus strand of NC_066611.1, from coordinate 2,785,855 downwards.
GCGCCGCTTATCTTTATTTTTAATTTTTATGTCGCAATTTCTACATTGATTGAGGTAGGCTCTTGGTGGGCCGATGGGACGATGCCCTACTTCGTCAAAACGAAATACCAGAAAAGAAATCCCAGCGAAAAGTGCGCAAAACAAAAGCCCAAAACGTGATTTTGCGGCAGGAAAAGAGTGCAGCAGTGCCTTATCATCGGGTGCAGTGCGTACATATATGAATAAGTGCGGCCGAAGGCGATCGAAATCGAAATAAAATAAAAACGAAAATAAAAGCGCAGATAAAATAAAAATAAAATCGAAAACCGAAAATCAGAGGGAGCGGAAAGAAACCAAGCCGACAAAGAAATGCCAGTGGAATTTCTTCGCTTAATAGGGGGCCCCAAATACTCAGGGCCTGATCTCCCCGCCCCATCTCACGAGATCTCAGGTGCTGTACGGGCCGTGTACGTTTGTCCGCACGGCCTGGACTTGGGCCCGCAGATGGGCTGATAACTTTTCGCTTTCGCAGCGGATTCGGGGGAGATATTTCCACCCAGCGAACTGCCAGTACTACGGCTCGTAGTAAACAGAGTAGTGAAAACTGATTCGACACGAACAGCATGCACGCAGGTGGGTTATCAGGCCCTGGTTGCATCACCAGGCTGCATCTCCCAGGTCCGGGTCCGTACTCACCGTAGCCGTTGAGCGTCTGCATGAAGGGGGTGTCCGGGCGGCCGGTGAACTCCTCGCGCCGGAAGCACTCGCGGATCATCTTGTAGTCGCTCATCACGACCGTCAGCTGGCTGCCCAGGCGCGTGGAGAAGAGGGAGCCGTAGCGCTTGGCCAGCTCCATGAAGCGGGTGTGCTTCTCGTTGCCCATGAACAGCAGGTACCCGATCACGGGCAGGCCCCAGGGGCCCGGGGGCAGCTTGCGCAGCTCCCTGTAGTTCCTGAGCAGCCACTGGAGCAGGCTGACGAGGGCCAGCAGGCCCAGGAAGACCATCAGCAGGTGCTGGGCATCGCCGTCCTGCTGCACCTGCAGCTGGCGCAGCAGAAACTTGATCAGGTACGAGTCGGCCAGCATGGTGGTTCCTCCTGGTTGCGCTCCTGGTTGCGCTCCTGGTTGCTCCTGGTTCTGGGTGCTGGCGCGGTCTTGGCTTGGTCTCTGGTGGCTCGCGCCTCTGGCTTGTTTCCCCTGGTGTGGCGACGCTCTTATTTACTGCACTGCTCGGCGGCCATTGGTCACTTTTGCTTTTGTTGGCTTTCGACAGGCACTTGAAAAAAAAATCAATTCAATTCGAATCGATTCCTGGGGATGCGGTTCGGTTCGGGGTTGGCTGCCAAGGCGATCAAAAAAATTGTATTTATCGTAGCGTTGGCGGCTGGCGGTTGGCGCTTGGCGCTTGGCGTATTTTTGGTTACGGTGGCTACGGAGACGGAGACCCGGAGACGATTTCGCGTCGAGCGTTTATAGTTTTCGACTAATGGCTCGACCGTATGTCCTTGCCACTTTTATAACAACTCGAGCCCGCTTCGAGCGCGCGAGTGAGCGAGCGAGCAGAGCGCCAAACGAATGATCGACGGCGATCGAAGCGCGCGGCGCTCGGTCTCGGCTTCGGATTCGGCTTCTCGGCGGCCCCAGCTCTTCAGCTTAGCTTCAGCTTCAGCTTCAGCCTCAGCCTCAGCACGAGCTTCAGCTTCAGCTTCAGCTTCAGCTTCTGTTTCAGCTCCAGCTCAGCTCAGCTCGGCCTCAGCTTCAGCCGCAGCTCAGCCCCAGCTCTTCAGCTCCAAGCGCCCGACGACGTCTGTTTGGGTCTGTGCGCTCTGCCTCCGCCGCTGGCTCCGGGCTCTTGGCGCTGGCTCGACGCCGGCAGAGGCCCGCTCCGGGTGCGCTCCGCACCACCCCTCCCCCAACCTGCCCCCAAAAAGTAGCTGGGGAATCTGAGGAGGGCCGGGGGCAGGGGCAGGGCGCCCGCCCCGTCGACCCCCGCCCCGGGTCACGAGCTCTCTAGACGAAGCAGCGCCAAACAGTTCAACGAGTTTCCCCGGAGCAGCGCAGCCTCAGTCGGCACCGCGGCGGCAGTGGCCACTATCACTCGGTCGGATCGAGCCGGCAGCAGCGATCCAACATCGAGCCCCGGCGGCCAACATGTCGCGGCGACCGGGTTTGAGAGGAAACCGCCAGTGCGGACTCAAGAGACCCCAGCCGCCACTCTCACTCTCTCTTTCTCTTAGCCAACTGGTGTCTTTGGGTATAGCTACTGGTAGTACTATCTACTATACGATCTATTATTTTTAGTTAAAGGCCTTAGGGTACTCCAAACACAAAAAGATATTTGTTCCTTATACTTGTTATTTTTTGTTTCTTTCAAATATTCACTTGGGATCCCTGATTTCCATCTAGTCTACAGTATAGGATCATTTATTGTGGTATCAGAACTATAATCCTAGTGAAATCAGGTGTCACTCTATCTATCACAGGTCTTGGATAATGTTCCCTTTAGACCTCCGGTTCGGATCTCCTAAAACCCTTCTGTGTTATATTTCTAATGAAACCATGTGCTTATTAGTCAGTCCCTTGAACGTCTTTACCTTGAAAAACATGCATATGTAATACCCATTAAAATATGTATATTATATGTACTTCAATAAAAAAACCCTATTCTCTCCTTTTAAAAGTTAAAAAAGCCTGGAACTGTTACCAGAATGTTAGGGATTTCATGCTAAACTTTGTAAGGTATAGGTATATGCCGCTTATCAACCATCTTTTAAGCTTAAGCAACTCATATAGTGTGTTTTTAGTATACGAGTGTTAAGATAGAGTATTTTAATGATTCCAACTCTTACGTTTATTTCAGCGTTACAAAGAAAGAAAACAAACTAGGACTGTTGCCTAAAAAGGAGGGATCCTATGATAACATTCATAAGATACATATTTCGTAGGGAGTCTTCTGCGGGTCTTCAAAAGGGGGGACTACCAACCATCTTTAAAGTTTAGGTAACAATGATTTTGCAATTTGGTAGGCGATTGTTAAGATAGAATATTGTGGAGTTGATTCATCTTACGCGTTTTTGAACTCCTCTAAGGTTTTCAGTGACTTCGAAACGCTCCAAATTTGTGAAAGTAATTGCCTAACATATTGCTGCTCGCAACTGAACCACTGAGCCGATCTGCCGCGATACGATATGGAAATGGACTTGGATCGATAGGTAATAGCGTGCGGAGGAGCGGCGGCTTATAAAGAGTGCCCAGAGCCGCGAGGCGGAAGCTGCTGCACTGGAGACCTCATCCGCGGATGCTCTGCAGCGCGGGCCAAGCGGAATCGAAAGACCGAAATCCAATGCAAATTTGCATTTTGGGTCAATAGCGAAGCCTTCAGCGAGCTATCGCCGATCTAGAGTGGGGGCTCGAGAGCGGCTTTGCGAGCTGGACTGGCGGGGACTCGGGGACTCGGGGGCTCTAACGGGGCAGGCCGGGATCCTACTGCCCCTCCTCCAGGGGGCTGTGGAACGCCCACAGACCGCTCAACGGGTTTTCGGATCGCAATCGCTGGCGTGTGACGTCAACGGCTGCAGCGCGTTCAAGTTCAGAATCGATATTAACAATCAGCATAACGATATAAGCCATCAACACAACGCAGACCCACCTGAGCTCATTTTCGGAATTCAAAATTCAAATTCAAATGCATCTGTAATCAATTCTGCAGAAGTTTCTGTAGCCGTATCTGTATCTGTATCTGCTTCTGTTTCGGCTTCGCTTGGGCTTGGGTTTTGTGTCTCTGGCGCGGCCCGACATTTGTTTGTTTTCGGCTGTTTTGGCTTTCAATATTTATCTGTTGTGCCGGTTCTTTTGGCTTAAGGACAAGGTCCGACCCTCGGCTCGGCTGACGTCGAATACGGAAAATACGCACCGCCAAGTCGGACAAACTTCGAAATATTCATATGCATATGAAAATGTTGTGACTGTCATTGGAATCGGCTCGAAGTAGGGTCTGGCAGAGACCCGGGCCAAGTGGAGCGATGGAGCGAGGCAGCGAGGGAGCGGCATTTCCATGGCGTTGAGCAAGAAGACGTCGCGTCGTCTTCGAAGGCCGCCCCGCTGGAAAACCCTAGAAACTTCGCGCCTTTGACCCAGTTCTGCTACCTGGAATCGCCCTAAGATGGGCCAGGCCGCAGCTATGATCCGGTTGGGTCCAGGGGCAATTAGCGAATACACACATATGCAAATGCAGCTGGTTAAACTTTTTGCCGTGAGCAATTTATACACTGCTCCGCGGCCAATGAACTAATTTGCATCTGCTCAATTTCGACGCGGCTCTGCTTAGTCGCCATTAGAATACCGCGCACACTCTCGCCGAGGACAGATGACCCGGGATCCGTCGCTCTGATGTTGTCAGGCGGTTCGGCTGGGGCCTCATCGGACCCAAGCTCGGGTTGCCATCCCGACTCGCACTGCAAAATGCCAAATGTGAAGATGCGAATATCAAGGCCACCACGCGCCGGAGCAGCGCGGCTAGGGAATGTCGCCAGGGATAGCCACATCACATCATATCAGCCAGGCAGTACAGGCCCTGCGACGGAGGCAGGTACAGACCGGGATGCAGATGCAGTAGCTAGTCGTTGAACCCGAGAAGTCGAGATCGTTCTCGAGCCCTGCGCGCTGCAGCCTAGGACACTCAGGTTGTACCGCCTAGGAAACGGAAAACAAAGCACTCGAGGGGCAGGGGCAAGGGGTCGACGACCCCTAGAGCAGGACCTGTCGTCCACTCCCAGTCTGGGGCTCCAGTCAGGATTAACGAAGCAGAGAAATGAAAAACGAGAACAGGAAAACAGTTTCATCTCCCCCTCCGAGTGGCCTTGAGTGCGGTCGTTGGCGCAGGCGCAGCGTGCGCAGAAGTTTCCAGGAACTGCTGCCAAAAGGCTAATGACTGCCAGACTGGCAACAGGGAACCGGCGACTGGCAACTAGCTGAACCGGAGTGATCCCAGCCAGAGCGTACAGTCACGAAGGGCCTTCAAGGATGCCGCCGGGCAGCTCAGCCGGCTGACTCACGGCCGAGGAATGCGTCAAATCAGGAAATCTGCAGACGGGTCAGGAGGCGCAGGAATGCGAAGAGCTCGCTGGACATGGTATCCCATGGATGCTGGATGCTGGATACTGGACAGTGCGAAGGGTGGGCAGGGCTGCTTCCGTCGGCAGTGGCTTCCAGGAATGCCTGGTGACGCGCGGGCCCAGAGTTAGATCATTGCCAGCAGAACGATCGCTGCGATAGCCACTTCGGATGTGATAACGTGTTTGCGCCACTCTCATGTCTCGCTGCGATTTATGCACACTGTATTAAATGGCATGGCGATTTCGCACACCACACTCGTGTGTGGAAACACTGAATTAATGCGCAAGTGAAGCGCGCCGGCGATTGCGAGCGCGAACGCGGTCCCATCGATGTGTTCCAGTGCGTATTATCTTCCCGGCGCCCCATCCGAGGTGGATGGGCATGCGGACTGGGGCTCTCGGCGCTCGACCAGGTGGGCTGGGCAGGGTGTTCCGACTTCGGTGCGCCCTGCTCCCTGGCGCGTGATGCAATATCTAGAATCCGCTTCTGATGCTGACGGCGCTTTAATGCGCGGCGCGACCTTGGGCAGCCGAACAAAGCACCATTCTATACTTAAACGCAGAACGCAATAAATAACAAATTTGCCACCGCCAAAAAAGCACACACTCGGCATTAACCACCACAGGCGCAGCTCGGGATGGGGATGGCATGGATGGCCGGATGGCCGGATGGCATGGTGTGGTATCGAATGAAGTCGAGTCGAGTCTGGTGGGGATTGGGGCAGGGGTCGGCGGGACGGCGGGACGGAATGGACAGCGCTGGCACGCCTCTGACATACCCGAAATACGTGCAGTCCCGCGGGCAAAAACAATCATCGATTGAAAGTTATATTATTGCTCTAATTTTTTGCTCTGCGCTATTTGCATGTACAGTGCGCTTCACACTGGTGGGAGATTAGAATACTGAATACATTATCCAAATGCTAATGCGAAAAATAATTTTAGCTCATTAATTACCCATCTGCTCCATTGGCGTGTGGATCTATTTTAAAATCAATCAGAGGGGTTTGTACAATGCAATTATAAAACAGTTCTGATTTTAGAAACGCATATACAGTTTACACTTTAATAGAGCAATTGTGTATCTGCAGATAGCCACCAAAAGATACTTGCTATCTCGCAGATAGCAGAGCAGCTTGAGAACTGAATCACAAACTATTGCGGTGCGCCAATTAAAAATTCGGTTTCTGTGGGTGAACAATGTTGCCAAAAGAGCAGACATGAGTATCTATTAGGTCCAATTGGCATGGTGAAACTGCGCTGCAATATTTAAAACAAATAATGGCTTGTGGCGAAGAGACAAGTGCCAGAAATAGAGTGGAAGCGGGGGAGGAGTTTTGTTCGATTGGCAGAGCATGTATTCACAATTACCCAAACTAAAGCCGCTTATGGAAGTGAAAAAACAACACGTGCATGCATTCAATAGAGCAATTTTTCCACTTTAATGACTCCTTTGTTATCGCAATTCATCGAAGATTAATGTAGTTTCAAATGCGTGCGAACGCCAGTAGGCGTTGCCAGGCGTCTGCAAGGAGACCCACGGACCCACGGACCCACGGACCCACGGACCCATGGTCCCACCACCAGGTCGTGGAATTCGCCCAGCGAGTCGGCGGCCAACAAGTGTAAACAATTTGTTGTGCTTCCCGAAAGTTCTGCGCAGAAGAGAAAAGAATGCCCAAGTAGTCCTAATGGCACCCGCACGAAGTGTGGCGCGAAATATGCTAAGCAGCAGCCCATTATCGAGGTGCTCTTGAACTTGAAAAGCGACTCGAATTCCTGGTAAGCAACAAAATCATAAACAACGAAGCATTGAGCGAAAAACACAAATAAATACAGAAATAAATGCGAGCGCCTCATGACAACAAAGATGTCGCGGGCGGTCGCCTCTGATCTGGACACGGCGGAACGGGAATCGAGTGGAATATTATGAAATCCGCGACAATAACAAAATAAATCAGTCCGTCCGATCGGCTCGAGCCGCCGCAAGTCGGTTCCAATAGCCGCGAATGAAATGGCATGGTGGCTCTGCGCCCGGCCTCATCTACATATGCCCCGGCGCACCCGCGCTCTCACCACGGCCCCGCCGCCCGCTCATCCTTGTGGCCTTGAGCATTCATTAGTTCCCATTCACCACCGCGAAGCCGGCCTGAAGCGGAATTCTGAAAACGCCGCCACTCGAGACGTCTTGAGAATTTCGCGGCAATCGAGCGGACAAAAAATGTGGAGAGCTTCGTGCTGGCATGCCGGCAGGTGCGCTTCGGCGATTACACAATCGCCCCGGCTCACGCAGAGCGATCCCAGTTGCCGCCAGATGGGGCAGGGTCTGTGGAGCCCTAGCCCCAGGTGTGTCCTTTCGTTCAAAAAGACACAGAACTATTTGAATTACCAGAAATAGGACACAACATAGGCATATCTGGAGGATATCCCATGGATGCTATATGCTATTCTATCTCGTAGAATGACACCAAACTCGCCAGATACGATTTGATCTGTGGCTTATCCTGTCCTCTCTTCATATGAAATATGTGAACTTATATGCAGTTTCGTGGCTTGGCAACAATAAGATATCTCAGGTATTTTCTTTCCCCTTTAGACCCCCAATTCTGTCACTAAAAACAGTACAGATACCCAACTCGGCAGAAGATACTAGATTCTGTGGCTTATCCTCTATTTTTTATTTCATATATCAACTTATTACAGTTCCCTTGGCTTGGCAACAATAAGATATCATTCGGAGGAAATAATATTATCCCAGGTATATTCCTTCCCTTCAGACCCCCAATTCTGTCACTAAAAACAGTACATATACCCGACTCGGCAGAAGATACTAGATTCTGTGGCTTATCCTCTATTTTTTATTTCATATATCAACTTATTACAGTTCCCTTGGCTTGGCAACAATAAGATATCATTCGGAGGAAATAATATTATCCCAGGTATATTCCTTCCCCTTCAGACCCCCAATTCTGTCACTAAAAATAGTACAGAGCAACTTATATTCCACTTCCCAAGCTGTCACCCAAGACCCAAGCCCAGCGAAATCGGACACCCTTCTCCGCTCGGTGGTCAAAACAAAGCGGTGCCTGCCGTACTACGGGGAAGTTGTTGTTTTACGTAAGCCAAGTCATTCATGCCGGGCGTGAAAGACCCGAAGAAGCGCTCGGTCATCAGAATCCGCTCCTGGTCCCTGCACTTTTGCAGTGGCTTTCTGTTGGCGTCGAAACAGGCTGGGAATACGTGTGAAAATGGCCGCAATTCATTGAACCCGTCTGGGGCGGGAAACCGAAAAAAGTGTTTGCGCTGCATTATGCAACCCAATCTTCTGGTGGTGGGGGTGGGATCCACTGCGTCGTCCACAATTCGCGGTCAAGAATACAGCCGAACGAAACAACAAACAAAAAGCCTCCGAACGGAGCGGTCCGCTCGTAAATAAGCCCAGAATATGCGGTTCATTAAACTGCCAGCGGCTACTGGCCCGTCGATCGGCGCGAAGGGCCCGTCCGAGACCGTAAACAAAACTGCGACGTTCCGAGATCCGGCGCCAGAAGGGCCGGCTCGGAGCCTGTGGGGCCGGGGCGCGGGCACTGGGTGCCTTGTGCTTGGAATTCTGCTGAGCTAGACGTCACTCAACCTGTTGTCTCCGCCGAGGCTGTGCTGCTCGTGACTCATGGGGCTGCCGTTCGTTGACAGCCCTCGGCGGCCTTGAACCTCTCCGCCTCGGAGTATCTGACAGATGCGGGACCCTTACGCGCCGAAATAGGGGAAGAAAGCGAAGGTGTTGCTGGGAGAAAGGCCAGGCTCCAACCGCCGGGCTTGTAGCCGGTGGGGATCCTAAGCCCCAGGATCGGAAGGCACGCGAGATGGTATTGGGAGGTGGTTCGGCACACAAGACTGCTCCTTATGAAGGGTTCTCAGGTATTTACTATGTGAACATGCCGAGGAATGCAAAGCAGTGACCAGAAGAAGGTAAAGGAGTGACTAGAAGAACGTAAAGGAGTGACCAGAAATAATAACCAGTGGAAAGATATCTAAAGACCTGCATTCTGAACGTCCCGAGGAATGCAAGGTAGTGACCACAAGAATGTGAAGTATTCACCAAAGAACGTAAAGAAGTGATCAAAAATAATAGTGATATTTGCTGGACCCGCACATCACGAACGAAGAACGCAAAGAAATTCACCTGGTGTAAGGATGAGAACTGAAAGGATCCTAGGCGACCCAGCACCTGAGATATCTCCCCCAGCTAGTGTACCTTATCGGCATGGGTTCCGTGGGGGCTGAAGCCGCAGACCTCGGGCTCAAAGGGCGCGTGGCTGGGTGGCAATGAACTCCGGGAGGGGGCGGCCCTGCCTCGCGCAATTATTCAAACGGGTTCGTCGCGCATTCCCGCGCTTTCCGACCCGAAAGACTCTTTATAATTACCAAATGAACTGCTGCCGATTATATAATGACGAGCGATGCGCCACTCCACTCCATAGACGAGCGGCCTTGAGCGCGGCCGCTGACACCTCCCAGCGGAGCCGGACCAGGCATCATCGCCTCAGCCGGCCAGCTTGTGCTTCTGAGCTTCTGAGCTCTGAGCTCTGAGCTAGAGCTCGAGCCCGAGCCGGGGCTCTGGCCTGAGCTCGCGCTGCGCTGGTGGCGGTGGCCAGAGCAACAGCGCACCAGAGCACCAGAGTTGGCAACACGTCAATGCCCAATCTCAGTCTCAATCTGAAGCGGTTTGTTTAGCATTCTTGCCGTGGTTCTGGCTCTTGCTATTGCGCCATAACGCGCTGGGTGGAGTGGGCATTGGGGGATCTCGTGGTGGCTCGGTGGCTTGGTGGCTCGGTGGTGCGATGGTGGTGCCTGGAACTGTGAACCCTGGTTCAAGCACCTCTGGGGTGGCCCTCCCCCTGACGGCACCCCGCCCTCGCGCATAAATTAGGGTGCTCCGCAGAGTCTGTAAGCCGAATAACACCCCGACACCATCAAAGGCAGCGATCGGATAATGGCGGGGGTTGTGTGCGTAGCTCAGGCGGGAATATTTAATGCGAATTCTTCTTTTTGCCAAAACAAATGACAGTCCAATTTCATCGCGCATTCCTGTTCGCCCCTCGCCGTCGGCAGCAGCTCGAAAACAAAACAAGCTGCTGTGCGGGGCATACCTGATTTCCGAGGCACCTGTGAATGAGGGAGCCCGATCGTAGATTTCCGGATTGCGGCGCGGCTCCAGCACTCTGTGGAATGGCCATCTGGCGAGCCCGCCAAAATGGCAGAGATGACTGAAATGCTCGGTGGGTTTTTTCTCCGCGTTCTTTGAATGGCGCTCGTAGCCCCTGGAGCCGCCTAGAACTAGATCTGCGTGCGTGCGTCCATTGAAACCCCTCGATTGGGTTGTAAAGAAGGCGGCAAAAATAAAGAACCATCCGCGAGGGGACCAAAACAGAACAGAAACCGCGTGGACGATCGGCGAGGGCCGAACCCGTCTTCACGTCGAGTGTTTACGTTTTGGCTCTGATAGTTTTCTGATGTTCTGACTTTGATTTTCTGATTTTTCGGCTTTCAAGGTTACTCTTGTTTTCATGTCCATTGACCTATTTGGTTTTACAGGCATGCAAATGAGCTCTGGCTGCCTGTTTTGGCCTGTTGTTTGCCTGGCCCGGCAGCTCACGGGTTGCCGGGGGTCTTTGCGAGTCTTGACGTCAGGGCTCCTTATCCAGTTCCTCAAGGGCAGCCCAACTCCGCGAGTGAGTCACCCGAGCACTCACAGCCCTACGACGACGCAGTGTGATGCACGTTCTGGAAAATAGGCCCTTAGTCACTGGGAAAAAGCGCTGGCCCAGCACAAAGTGTCCGATTGCACTCGACGTGGTCGTGGGCAGTCCGCGTATTTTTAGCTTTGAACTCGGAAACCCTTGCCTCGGACTTGCCAGCACGCAGCACGTCCGTTTGGGCAGGTGTTTACGCCCTGCACTTGGCCCCGGCCAGAGCTTCCCACCTGCGATGGCCGCGGGCAAGATGCAATCTCGGTGCTCCCAATCGGCGCTATCGGGCCCATCGCCATTATCTGTCGGCTTGTTTTCGCACTAGCAAGTGCGTCACAGAGTGTGTACACAACCCGCAGGCACATTCGCCGGCGGGCTAATCTTAGAGGATGCCAGAGCCATCTTAGAGGCTGCCCAGCATCCTCGGCCTCAGAAATAGCCAAGTAATCAACGTCTTGAATCGAAAGTTGCTCCTTTGGCCGGCCGAGCCGGAGACCCAGTGCTGCCCTGCTAATCGGATTAAATCGACATGTGCACTCGTCCCTGGGCGAGCACAATGCACACAATGGACTGTCTGTCGGTGGCCGACAATTTAATTAAATTTCTATTGCAGACATTTTTACCAGGTCCCAGGACCACCGAGTGACCCATAAGGACCTGCAGTCCTTGATTAATTTGTGCTGCTGATGGAAATGAAGTGTGGTTTTAATTGGCACTGCAGCTGCATCTTCTTGCCAGCTGCAAGGGGCAGCGGCTGGGCAGAAGATCTGGCTACTCAACATCACTCATACGCAATGGTGACCGACGGCGAGGCCAGTGTGTATTGAGGCGCCTTGGGCATTAGGTGCGAAAATGAGTGGCCGAGTTTATCCTTCCATTTATCAAACTCCTGCACTCTAAACTCTTTTGTGATCCGAATATTTGCTGCGAAGGTTTAAATCACTTTGCTCTTACTCATACTTAATATTTATATTGCATTCCTCATACTTTTCTTGCAAAGCGGTTGCTAGTACAAACATTTCATTTCGAACTTAATGAAAAGTGCCATCTGATAGGGCTTATTTGTTCTTGGCAGATTTATGTTGTTTTGAAGGGCTTCTGGCTTTGCCCATGTTTTTCCTCATCGAAAATATTGTGAATTGGCTCTGCCCTTCACAGCTAGGTTGTAAAACGTTTTCTATTAGTTCGGCTGGAAACAAATCAGCTGCAAGAGGGAAAGTGCTTTTGCCATAAAAATGTATACATTTTCCGAGTTTTAAAGGGGTGTGGGATTTTGTGAAATGGGTAATCCTCATTGGATGGTTGTATTGCAAAGATTTTATGTTAGACACATTTCAAAATGATTTTTTGTGGAATTGGGCGTTGTGTTAATAAATAAAAAGGAGTGTTATACGTTTGATGAAATACCCTGCACTTTTGGTGCTGATAAACTGCATAAAACTACATTTAATCAAAAAAATGTAGTCTCATGTATCCTATAAGCATAAAACATTTTTATACCCCTGCAGGGGTTATTATGATTTCAGTCAGAAGTTTGCAACGCAGTGCAGATCCGATTCCTACCCCTAAAAATACATATATTCAGCATCACTAGACGAGTTGATCTAGCCATGCCAGTCTGTCCGTCTGTCTGTCCCTTCGTCTGTCCGTTCGTCCGTTCGTCCGTCCGTCCGTTCGTCCGTCCGTCCGTTTCTACGCAAACTTGTCTGCCAGTTTTAGAGCTACCGGGCTAAAACTATCCCAAAAGTCTTCTTTCTATTGCATGTAGTATACAAGTCGGAACCAGCCGGATTTGACTTATCTTATAGGTCCCAAAGGAACTATCGGAGAAAATTAAAAAAAATGATATCTTCGATGTTCTTTAGCATATAACCTTCCAAGCTTGGAAATAACATTTTTTAATTGGTTCTGAATTTTGAACGACTATATCATATAGCTGCCATAGGAACGATCGGCAACTTAGTAGGAAAACATGAAATAAAAATTATATCTTTTGTGTTTTTTAACATATAACCTTATAAGCTTGAAAATAACATTTTTTAATTAGTTCTGAGTTTCGAATTAAATTTTATCAAAATCGGACGACTATATCATATAGCTGTCATAGCAACGATCGGATAATTGGTGGGAAATATAGCTGGTGGAAATATATAGCTGTCATAGCAACGATCCGATAATTGGTGGGAAATAATGTGAAACAAATTATAGCTTTGGGGCTTTTTGACATATTATCTTATAATATTGGGAATATACATTTTTATAGTTTTAAGAATTTCGAATTCAATTTAATAAAATTATTGATTATTTTTTATAACTGCGAGGGTATACAAACTTCGGCTTGTCGAAGCTAACTTCCTTTCCTGTTATAACTGCAAGGGTATACAAATTTCGGCTTGCCGAAGTTAACTTCCTTTCTTGTTTAAAATATAACCTCCTATGCTTGGAAATTAAATTCTTTAAATAGTTCTGAATTTCGAAATAACGGCTCTATTATATAGCTGTCAAAGAAATGTAATTAGTTAAAAAAATATTGCTTTTGATCTTGTTTTCTTTTACTTTGAAATTTTTTTTAACTTTTTAGTATTACGATTTACATTTTCCACAAAAATCTGACGGTTTTATTTTGGTGAGTGTGATGGTAGCAGGACACCGAACATTGATTATTTCTTATAACTGCAAAGGTATACAAACATCGGCTTGCCGAAATTGAAAGTGTTGGGAACTATCATATACATAACTGACAAAGAAACGGTCAAATAAATAATGAAACAATTATTTTAAAAAGTTTTGACGTGGTTTGGGGATTGAGTACGAGAAAGAAATACAAATGTAATTTTACACATGAAAGGTATAACAATTTAATGGGTATGCAACTGTCGGCTTGCGGGAGTTACCTTCCTTTCTCTCTTACAGTAAATAACCAAACATTGTTTTTCAGTATATTTTATAAGAGAGAGAAACTAAAAAATGTTCATAATAATAGGTATACCATACACAAAAACATACTTTTACATCGGTTGTATTAACTGTATGGCAAGGGCAGTATTGAAACTAAAGTATAGATACTAGACTAATTAATACAAAATCTATACTCAACATTTTCAACAAAACAGCCTGGAATTCGGATTTGTGGAACTAATTAATATCAAGAAAAATACTTTGCAAAGTTGAGTTTTAAAACTCATCATATTGACACTCAACGGTGCAGAATTAAAGCAAAAATATTCGCTCTTCTATGATTATTTTAATTTGGTGTAGGTAATGTTCAAAGAGCACATTGATACCTGTGAAGAACACATAATTTATTTCTGTCGACGTTCCCAAAAGTTGGCTGTGACCCTTTAAAGAACACCTATTTCTGCCACCATCTCAAGATCGGTTAACCAATCCCAACCCACACACCACCCCAGAACCCTCTGCAGGTTCTGATCTCGGCTGCACTGCTCCACCGCTGACTGCGGCACCCGGCCGCCAGGGGGCGCCGGCTGGGGTTCTTGGCCGAAATCGTTTTCCCCTGCGATCGCCCCTTCTCCGGCCGTTTCGGGCCTTTATGCAATGAGCCGCGCTTGCCACACCTGGCCGGCAGCCGGCCTCTGGCCGAATACTTGTAGGCCAACTTCAAGTAGGCTCGAAAACTTTCACCGAATTTTTGGAGTGACAAGCACTCGGAATTCGTGGATCAGCGACGACAGCCATGGGCAGTGCCTACTTGCGGCCGAAATAAAGGCAAATACACTCGCGCCCGTCGGTGCGTCGACAATTTCGCTCGTTCGAAGGTCAGATGTACGCGCTGGTCGCGAAACTTCTCCCAAAACCGTTTCGAAACCCAGCCAGATAAACAGCATAATTAATATACAATTCGAAACCCGTTCCAGCGGGTCCGTTAAGTAAACGGCCGCCCGCCGCCAGCCGCAATTGTATAATTGTATAATTCCGGGCAAAAAGGGCGTGTGGTGTGTGCATTGCGCAAATCCGCCTCCATGTGGTCTTTGCTGCTCGCCTCTGCAGTCGCCTTCACCGTTGAAAGGAAAGAAATAAAATGAAGCCGAGCTGAGCGGCGCACAATCGAAATCTGGTCAAGGTCGGATGGCTCGGAGCAGCCCAATGTGGCCGGGCATCAGGCAGCAGACATCAGCCACCTAAGCTCTAAGCTCGGCGGCTCGATTGCCTCCATGCGATTGTGGTCGTCTTTGGCGATTAGTGTCTGCGTGGAGTGCGCACGGGGCGCCCATGGAGCAGCGAGGGGGGCGGACGAGGTCGCGTCCTGGACAGGGGCAGAGGTAGGAGCACGGGCGTGGCTTCGGTGGCCAAATCAATAACCCCCATTAGCGAGCCGGGCAAGGGTAATCGGCGCTGGCGATGACCTGGCACTGCGTGGATTTCCAAAATTCCGAAATTGAATCTGCCGGCCAGGCAGCGGCGCTGGGCTTGTGATGTGGTTGCATAATCACATCCACGCCGAGCTCTTCGGCCTCATGCTCGTAATTTCATTTGGGTTTTGGTTTTTCGCGCGGGCACGTGTGCGGGGCCTTGCTCTGCCGCTGCCCCGGGAGCTGGCCAGGTGACAGCCCTGCCCGCCAAAAAAGGACGGAGTACTGACCCCGCGTAATCATGAGAAATGGGAGTTGAAGCCGGAGTCTAAAAGGTTTTCAGGAATTAATTAAGTGCAACGTGGAGTGACAAACGCGAGGCAAATAAAGTGTGTTTTTGCCCCAGGACCTGCATGTCCCTGCAGCCAACACGCACCACACACTTCTCAACTCGAGCACAGTGTAGTGACAGCAAATGTGCCCTGGGCCTATTGAACTAACAGATTTACACTAGAAAACGCATGTCGGTATTCAGTGAAAACGCATTTCAGGTGAAGTCCAACGAACAACGTTGTGTCAAAAAGTATGCTGCGCAAAATGTGTTCTAAGAACCCCCGAAGCCAAGTAGTACACTGCTGAAAACGGGAGTGGTAAACGCAAGTGAAGGCCCTATCTTGCATTGCTGCATAGTGGTCAAAAAATATAATAAATTGCGTCATTTATTTTGGAATATAAATACAAATATTGAAATATTTAAATTTTAGTATGAGTCATATTTACTTTAACTTTAAGATTCTTTAAAATAAGTATAATTAAATGTAATATTTCCATATAGAAAGAGTAAAAACCGCAATTGATGAAAAACATGGCAAAATATTTAGATATACATAAATAAATAAAGTAAAAATTCATATTTACTGTTATTTTACGTCATTAAAAACAATAAATCCGTATTAAATTCAAGTTTATTAATTTGTAAATTAAGTATAACTGTTAAAATAAATAAAGTCACTAAAAACCGCCATTGATGAAAAACCATGGCAAAGTATATATAAATTAAACATTAAATCCGTGGACTCACCCTTTTTTCAGCGTAGCTTTGCACTTCTGTTTTAAATCTGGCCCTATAATTGTCTAACATTTCAGAGGACTTATGGGCTTTTTATAACTGTGTGTTGTGAAGATAGTTTTATGAAGCTTAATACCTCTGTGATGTGAATTTAAATATTTGATTCCTTTCTGACAAAAAAGGCTGCCCAACAGTGCTAACCCATTACGGCAATCGCAGACCGACTTAGGTTTATAAGCGAAAATAGCTACGTGGAATATCTGCTGTCAATATTTTTATTCGTTTAATAAATCGGATTACGCTGGGCAATCTGTTACAAGGGCTCAAGAAATCGGTCTCCTTGCGAGCCATTCGTTTCCCTAACTGCCTTCCGAGCTGAGTACATCAATAAAATTGTCCACAGCCAGTATCCCCCTCGCCACCCGAGCCGGGCGGAGGAGCACGGAGCGCAGTCATCTGCGATTTACAGCCTCCTCCTGGCACTTGGCAAAACAATAAATACTTTATAAATTTCCCCCCCCTCCGGGAATGCTTGTTTATTAGGAATTGCCTGGGAATTTCCGTGTGCGGACTATTCGGCGGACTTGGACTGGGCTCTGCGATCATCCGGAGAGGCATACGTGACGGCTGACCATGATCCAGCTAGGACGCGCAGTGGACTGGGACATGGCTGGCATGCCAGATGGCAGACAAGGCAGACCCTGGGTCTTTGTCGGCTCCCTGGACACTCGGTGCTCCGCTTATTACGTGTAATAGCTGCGGTAATTGTCACGTAGCAACGAAAGGACACTCGGCCGGCCGGCCGTAGTGATTGTGGCGTCCTTCTGCCCGGGAGCAGGCCCAAGTGCTGAGCTGCGGCGGGATATGTGAGCCGGAGTCGCACCGGGAACCCACAGCTCACATCCCACATCCACTCAGCGCCTTATTGCACATGCGGTGCAGTGCATGGCACCTGGCAGTTGGCCCAGAGCCAGCGGCATGAGCAATTAGGCCTTCGCCAATCGGAGTGATTGCCTGGCCAACCGCAAAGGACCGAGTGGCCCACCTGCGATTGAAACGGAGATGGCTGCGGATTTCCCCGGCCGAGCCCGCAATCGTAGTTCATCAATCAGCGCCCAAGCCGGCCGCAGAGCAATTCATTTGCTGTGCTCGGAGTGGCAATTGATTTATCCCAGTCGAGCCCAACGATCCGCTTTGGCCCATCCCCAGCTTGAGCGGATTCGGTGTGCACCATTATTGTTATTTATGGAGCAGCCTTACATTGGCCTGACTTGGGATGATGGGGCATTTGGGGCTTTGGGGCCCTCCTCCTCGTAGACACCTCTTTGTGAGCCGGACGCTCCTCTGCGGCTGACAGCTCAATAACTAGATGCTGTGGTGGCCACTCGCTACACAGGCCATCGCATGCAGCAGCGAAATTAATGCCCAACTCATTAGCAGGAAGTGGTCAACAATGTGGGCGATTTGCATCTCCATTCTCCGCCTCCGCCTCAGCCTCCGCCTCCACCTCCATCTCCCTGCACTTGTGCCGAAATCCCCTGTTGGCCCGGGTGGCCGGGCTCAGGAGTTAATGCCGAGGTGAAGCCAAGCTGGCAGGCAATCAATTAGCCCCGACATCGACTACGGACTGCGAAACTGAACTCTTGGGTGCTGCCAAGTGCACGGTATCCGCCCGACAGCTGCCCAAAAGTATACAACGCTCTGCTGGATGAACCCGAATTTAGATGCAGTTTATTTGATTTGATTTCATTATTTACATAAAAACACCGAGATTTGTACATCTATAAATATCATAATAATAATTGCAATTGCCAGGTTCGTTGAAGTGTGTGTGGGAGCTAAAGTGAAACTTTTGAGTGTTAATATTTATTTGCTTGCCGGAATTCCATTAATCTACGTAAATTGGATTTTCGGCCCCGACCCACCCGGTTTTCGACCCGGGTGCGGGTGTCTTATAATACTTGGACCTCGGAGTGTCTGGCACTCCATAAGCTCCGTCTGACAACCTTTTTGAATGAGAGGAATCCCGCGGAGGATTCCCTGTCTACCCTGTAAAATCAGCCTGCTGTCAAATGCTTCTTGATTCGCTGAAACCTTCCACCGCGCGGCGGAACTTCTACTTAAGCGGTTTAGGGTAAAGTTAAGGACTGCGTTGTAGGAGCAGCACAATGGTCTGAAAGCTAGCACTAATATTACCATTTCTAATTGCAGAGTTGGATTGCAACAGTTGTCACTAAAAACATTCAATTAACATTACCTAAACAGAGCTTTTCCATATTTCACAGAGAATAAGTCTTATAAAAATACGTACAAAATAACAGTTAACCATTAAAGTCAGTCAGGAACTAATTTAATTTATAAAAACAGACCATAAAAATATTTAAAATTGTGGAATTTGTTTCTTTTAAAAGAATGTATATTATATTGGTTTATTGATTATCAGGTATAGCAAAGAAAGAGGAAATCAGCACTCCTCTACTGAAAGATTGGTTGGTTATTCTTCTCTATTTTTGTGAGTTAAAGAAACGTATGTCTTAGGCCCAGAAGAATTCGAGGACGTATTTTAGTTATAACAATTCGAGGTCTCTTTGTATCCTACAAGGTAAGAAATTTTACATTTAGTTATTTAAAATAGTTAATGATCAACTTTGAAACCATTGTGCCCACTCTTCAACTGATACTTTTCAATTAACCTATATCTATGTAAATTTGTATCCGACTGATCTTCGTTACATTCCTCCACCTTAGAGGTGAAAAAACGTGAAACGCGCGGGTGAAGTCAAATAACTGACACTGAATAACTCGCATTAACGCACACTCATAATTAAAAGACTATTTGCTAATATTAAGAGGGGGATCCCCCAGTGTTCCTCGCCCGGACCCCATCCACATCCAGCCACCTCCACACACATTCAGAACGCGGCGGATTCGTTGACAACCACAGTTTCTATTGCAGTTACATTGCATCATCACAAATTGGCGACCGCGAGCCGCACTCTTTGCTGTCCTACAGGGACTCCGACTCCGCCAGCTGCTGCCGCCGGCGGCTGGCTCAGAGGCGCGGGCTCTCCAGGATCGTGTGGCTGGACATGACCGAGTTGGCCAGCGCAATGGAGTTGCCGGCCACGGACAGGTTCGTCTCGTTCTTGGACCGCCGCCGCCAGAAGCAGCAGGGCGCGCACAGGCGCTCGCACACCCGCATCCCCTTGAAGGTGTCCACGAAGGCGCGCCGGAAGCTGGCGTTCATGAAGCAGTAGGTGATCGGGTTGCAGCAGCTGGAGGAGTAGGCCAGCAGCTGCAGGAAGCTGATGGCCGTGTAGTCCACGTACTCGTACACCGCCGGCCCCAGGAGCATGGTCATCGTGTTGATCACGTACAGCGGGGTCCAGCAGATGAAGAACTCCAGCACCAGGACGAACAGCATCTTGACCACCCGCTTCTTGCTCTCCAGGCTCTTGCTTTCGTTGGACCTGCACGGCACAAGGGGCAATTGGCAATTTGCTCATCCACCTGGCTTTCAATCCCCTGGAGCACTTACCTCCGCAGTCCCGCCTCCGTGATGCGCAGACTGGGCTGGGACAAGGACTTCCGCCGGGATTCGTTGTCGCTCATGTAGCCCGGCTGTTGGGGCTGCATCTGGTGGCGCATCCTGTGGACCCGACTGCAGCAGTCGGCGTTTCCGGTTCCGGCAACGGCCGCGGCTCCACCACCTCCGTTAATCTGCTGATGGCGCAGGGACTTCACGGAGGCACTGCGCATACAGTAGAGATGCCTCCGTCCCTCGCAGGGAGCTCCTCCTCCGATCAGCCGGCGCTTGCTGCCGCAGTGGGTGTAGTCCGCTGCGGAGAAGAAGGGGTAGCAAAGGGGTTAGCTGGAACTTCGTTATAAGGCAGTGAAATTAGAGAAAACCTCGAAAGGTGGCTTAAATAAGCAAGTTGAATTTTATATACCATTATATAAACCATAAATTCGTGAACCTGCTCTAGATAGTTGGCACCATGGGAATTCTAACCTTAGAAATAAGGTTAGATATCTGTGAAAAATGCATATAACCCCAAGGCTAAGAACCACTTTGAGTTACAAACGAATTGCTAGATCAACTCGACTGTTGTTGCTGATCATTAACCTGTGCACTCTATAAGTACTTACTTTATTTATTTTGGACTGGATATACTATACCATCAGATTGGCGTAGTCAATACTTGGCCTAGAGGGGATTATCATGGGACTTTAATTCGTTTGTTCATTCGGAGGGGCAGATAGAGATAGAGGTTGATTCGGCTGGAGAACGCTAGAGGGAACCCTCCTCCAGCTGTTGCAATCTTGCAATTAAAACATTAGATACATCTGTAAAATTGCTTTTCACTTAAGATTACCGCAAAAAATAGATCTTAAGTCAGTGTTAGCCCACATTTAGAATGGACCCATTGAACTGCACCCATGACTGAAAACTACGAGTCTCTCATTTCACGTGATTGAAGCATTCAAGTCAATACAAGTCAGTTGATTGATATTTACAGGCATCACGAGTCTAATAAGCCGCAATCACGGAATCACGGAATCACGCACCTCCAAAATGAAGTGGGTCGCTCTCAGCTGTTTTTAGCTACTTAACTCAGTGGCATAAGCCTGATGTAAGTCGAGTGGGATTGTGCATTTTTAGGAAGATGCTGCTGCTTGTGGTCCTGTGCCTCCTTCTGGGGGCCTCTCTACTGCTCTGGGTATGGCAGGGAAACCACTGGAGACGCCTGGGATTGGAGGCACCTTTCGGCTGGCCATTTGTGGGGAACATGTTGGACTGCGCCTTGGCCCGTCGCTCGTATGGCGAGGTCTACGAGCAGATCTACAGGTCAGCTAATGTGCTTCATAGGCCCGCAATGACTTCCCGCTTCTTGCAGGCAGAATCCCGGCCTGAAATACGTTGGCTTTTATCGTTTGTTCAACGAACCGGCCATTTTGGTGCGTGACCAGGAGCTGGTGCGTCAGATCCTGGTGGGCAACCACTTTGCGGACTGTGCCGACAATGCTGTTAACGTTGACCACCGCCGAGATGTCCTGGCCAGCCACAATCCCTTCATTGCCAATGGCGACCGCTGGCGACTCTTGAGAGCCGACCTGGTGGCCCTCTTCACGCCCAGCAGAGTGCGTCAGACGTTGCCACATGTGGTCAGCGCCTGCCAGTTGCTCCGGGCTCAGGTGCCGCATGAACGCTTCGAGGCCAAGGATTTGGCCACCCGCTACACGCTGCAGGTAGTCGCCTCCGTTGTCTTCGGGCTGGATGCCCATTGCCTAGGTGGCCAGAAGGCGGAGGAGGAGAGAGGAGGTCGCTGGGTGAAGTGGCTGGCTCCGCTGTTCCAGCCAAGTGCCTGGAGCTTGCTGGAGACCATTGCACTCTTGCACTCCCCTCGCTTGGCCAGACTCATGGGCCACCGGTTGGTGAAGTAAGTTCCCAATTGGTAGCATCTCTCTCATCAACTCCTTACAGATACGTGCCGCTGCCCCTGCAGAAATGGCTTGGTGAGTTGGTGGAAGCGAGGAGTGGTGGCGACAACCTCCTCCAGTGGCTGGCGGAGGGCAAAAGGACGTTGGGAAAGGACGAGCTAGCCGGACATGCCACCACCCTTCTGCTGGAGGGATACGAAACCTCGGCCATGCTCCTGGCCTTCGCCCTTTACGAATTGGCGCTCAATGAGAAAGCCCAGCGAAATCTCCACTGCGAATTGGATGAGGTAGCCCGTCGCCACGATGACAATTTGATGGACCACGTAGCCCTGGCCGAACTTCGCTATGCCGAAGCCGCGCTCCTCGAGGCACTGCGTCTTCACCCAGCCATGCAGGCTCTGCAGAAGCGCTGCACAAAGTCCTTCACCCTTCCGGCCCAGAAATCTGGGTCAGCCGGCGACCTCTGTGTGGCTTTGGGCACTGTCCTGGTGCTGCCCGTCCAGGCCATTCATCTGTGGGTTACCTCCTTCCACTTGAGAAGTCTTATAATGGCTTTCCTTCCAGCGATCCGGAATTGTATCCCGAGCCCAACCGGTTTCGTCCACAGCGCTTCTTGAACCAGCTACCAATGGGCTGCCGTTTCTTGGGATTCGGCTTTGGACCCCGAATGTGTCCAGGAATGCGCCTTGGCTTGCTGCAGACGAAAGCTGCGCTGGCCACTCTCCTGCAGGATCACCGCGTCCTGCTGGCGGACCAGGATCAGGCGAGGGTGGAGGTGTCGCCGCTAACATTTCTCACGGCCAGCAAGGGGGGCATATGGTTGCGATTGGAGAGAAGGACTCCGGAATAGGAACAACTACTAAAGGAGCATATAGAAATACACCTAGCTGTTGCCAACAAAAGAGGCCTCTAGAAAGTCGTAATCTCAAGTGGCATTTTGTTACAAAAGGTTACAAAAGCGGAGCAAGTTCCTAAGTTAACGACAACAAACCATCTTGAACTAATAAAATGTTTTTCGCAACTTAAAGTCTTCCAACTACTTTAAAAATTATCAACGAGAGTGTTGAGTTATGACCCACTTAACCCTCAAATGGCATAGCTGCCACAACCTCGGAAACATTACAGAAGCATTTAAAAGCCCGAAACTATGCTTCACGAAAAAGGAAGAATGCTACAAAAAGTATTTTACGACGTAAACAACCTGCTCGAACACAGTTTTCCCGAAGCGAAAAATGTTTTCGGCCATAAATGTCACTAAGAAAATCGATTTTAAAGAAGCCATAAAAATGTAACCTACATCGTGCTCAAAGTTAGCTGCAACCCAAATAATAACCAACCCGTAAAACCAAATTTACAGCCGGCGACATCCTAAGCATCGAATTAAAGCCTTGTGAAGATAAGGACAGACCATAAAGTCCACACTTGAAACGTATCATCTAACTCAAGGTAATAATTGATTTAACGCTTTACTTTCTATTCTAACCAATGACTTTTCCTACTAGGCAATTAAATTGGAACGTCTACCACAACATTTATGGTGACCCTTGACTCACTCTAAAATCGTATGCCTAAAATAATTGCCCACAAAAATCCCACATCTATTTCTCGCTCCACAGCATCCCAATGAACATAAACATTACATTAAATATGGTTCAACACGAGTTTAATGCAACACACATAGTTTTAAGTTGGAAAATGAAAGTAGCTAAGCAACTTAGTTTACTTGTTTGGATATCCAAATGAGACGTCTGGTATTAAAGCTGGGGTTCGTCAGGAAAAAAGTATATATTATATATTATATATATTATATATTATATATTATATATTATATATTATATATATTATATATTATATATATTATATTATATTCAAATATTACAAAGAAGCAACCTATTAGCAAGCCAAGCCAGAGCTAAGAAGCAAGATTATAGCCGGAGCTGTATTGGAACGAGGTTGAACATGAAATCGTTAAGTGGCAGGAATCCCAAATAGTCGGATAATACTCCACAGTTGAAAGATTTAAAGACATAGGACTGTGAAGTACCAGAATAAAACCAATTTGGTTAGACAACCCATTTAAATCTTGAGATAGTCCCATTTAAACTCTCTAACGTAATGTTATCGCTCTGAGATTGGAGGGCTTGCGGCGTTTTACTCCAAGAAGAAACCAGACCGAATCAGTGAACGAAAGGGTTTAAAAGGATGGCAAATCATATAATTTAGATGGCACTCTGGTTCTTCGTCTGGATCGATCTCGTCCTCCTCGGTGCTACTCTCCAGATCCATCGATGTTTTAGATGTCTTTGTCGACTTGGACGCTCTCGATTTCCTCTACGTTAGCTTTCGAAGTCCTCGTCGTCCCTCATGTCTTCGACTTTCTTAAGAGCCATGTCACTCTTGTTAGACTTGATGTTATTGGCCCGCTGGCTGTCTATTAAGTCCTTGAGGTCCAAGACGTCCCTGATGTCATCGTAGTCCACGATGTTCTTCATGCCAGCGAAGGCCAGCTCGACGAGATTGGGGGCATGGGTGCCGCGCGAAACATAGGTCGGTGGTGCCAGGGAGAATCTTTGGTAGCACCGGGCGGCCAGCGGATCGTAGCTTTTCCTGCGATTGGGGTTCTTGGTAGCCAGCCACTTGAAGTGCTTGTAGAAGGTTGCCGCAAAATTCAGGTTGGCCTCGAAGTCGCACCAAACGAGGTCTTCGACTGGAACCTCGAGGGCAATCGACTGACCATGAAGGCATTTCTGGAGCACCGCGAAGTTCTTCCTGAAGTCGCTTACAGCGTTTGTCGCGAAAATCACATCCCTCAGTGGCACTACGTTTTCGAAAATCAGGTCCAACAGCTGGCAGTAGATCGCGCCAGAGCACAGTTCCTCGATGCACTGGATGTCCGTCTCTAGGATCTGGTTCACCCACTTGCGTATTGTGGCGGAGACTTGCATCAGGGCTCTCTCCCTGGCGGTCAACTCAATGTTCTCCATTGTTGGCTTGACAATTTTCGTAATCATATTGCGTAATAGAGCAAATTTACCTACTGAACTGTTGCAAAACTTATGCAAAATTTTTCTAAAAACCAAAAAAATATTTATATTGACTTTGCTTGTGTGCCTGTACTAAACTGAGTATAGTAAAAGAATAAGCCACTTGGAATCTGTTCCGTGTTAGGCTCTGATTTTATTTTCGTACGCCTACTGTGTAAGAGTTTTTTGTACCCGTTACTCGTAGAGTAAAAGGGTATACTAGATTCGTCAGAAAGTATGTAACAGGTAAAAGGAAGCGTTTCCGAACACATAAAGTGTATATATTCTTGATCAGGATCACTAGCCGAGCCGATCCATGTCCGTCTGTCCGTCCGTCCGTATGAACGCTGAGATCTCGGAAAGTATAAAAGTATATTCATACTTGTCATGCAGACTCCTGGGCAATCTATAGAGCCTACGGTTTTTATGATAGAAACAAAATTTTAACTGAAATGTATTTGTCTCATCAATACCTATCGACTCTCCAAAAACAAGGTGCCACGCCCACAAATATCCAAAACGCTTAAATCTGTCTGCCGCCCACATAACATCTACTGAAAAAGCCGGTAGATGGCGCCATAAAATATCGCTTTGCTGCTTATATATCTTCATTATCCTTTTGCTCCCTTAAACTGAGTAACGGGTATCTGATAGTAGAGGCACTCGAATATAGCGCTCTTCCTTGTTTTATAAATACGGGTTTAAGCAAAATAAAATATTTTAATCTGACCAAATTAAAACAATAATAAAACAAAAAGGCACAGCTCCAGCGTGTTTTTACAACCTAAGGTATTAGGTTTTACAACCTTAGGTATTTTCGAGCTCCAAAATTAGTCAATAAGTCAAAAATTTTACTTCAGACAGAATTCGGAAGAAACATGGGAAGTGCAACAAAGTTGACAACTTCAATTAAGAGTACCATGACTTTCATTCGTTCGAACTTAGGGGTGGCATGTCTTAAAGGTGTCATTTTTATTCTGGTTCCCCAGCAGTGCATATCAATATTCTACTTTTCGCACTGTTTTTTAGTGCTCATTTTCATACCTACATAAAACCGAAAATTTTCCAAGCTCTGAGGTCATAAATTCCTCTTCTATCGCGGCAATGTTTAGGGTAAAAGTGAACAGAAAACTTACCATACTGTGGGTTGAAAGTTTCTAAAATAAAAACTCTATATTTTGCCTTGTAAATCGAATTCATAAAGTAATCACCTCTCATAAAGCACACTTATGGTAACGTTATTTCCGATCCCAAAAACATGCAAAAAAGCCCCTTTCAATTGACTCGAAACGCGTTCCCCGGAGTACTGAGAAGTCACATTGACCCATATCAGGCGAATAAGCTGGGTGCGAAATGACATGCGTCGATTTTTGCCGAAAAGATCATGAAGAACGTGTGTATTACCGCAACCAAAAGTTGGGGTTGCCCATAACTCTGGTCTTTTTAGACGAATTGTTTCACGCAAGTGACGCATAACACTCAAATATTATTCCTTATTAACAGGGTGGAAGAAATTCACACCACGGAAATGTCTATTCCCACAAAATTATATTCGATTCAATAAGTTTTAAATGCGGTGATTTCGAATAATTGCAAAAGTTTACTTTTTGTCCACAGTAGAATATTCGGTTGAATAATGTGTAATGCACCGATTCCGGATAATTCCTTGCCGATCTCGACAAGCGGCGTGACCCGCTTGACGGAGGTGTGGACGACTATGGTGGGGCCTGCAGCACCTCCGGCACGATCCACAGCTGCACATCGCCGCTGACATTGGGCATCCGTTGGTTTCGTTGACATATTAAATTGGTGAGGGAAAATCGATTTTTTGAAGAGATTTGGTTGACATACATGTCGTATGAGTAATTTTTAAGGACACAGAGTTAATGGCCTTATGTTTTATTGAAGAATTGTAATTTTTGAATTCATATTTGGAAATTTTAATATACTAAGCAAAGGGCTTGGAATAATATGTAATTTTTTGAGCCGCCCTAATTAACACTTTAACAAATCGTTTAAACAGAGTGCTGTCGTTATTGGTGTTAGAGCGGGCAAAGCTCATTGAAAAATCAGACTTGAGATAGCAATTGTCCATACCATTTAACGAATAAAATGTACCCTTTTGCTTTATGAGCTACGACTTTGGGAAACACGGAACTTCGGCTCGTTTATTTCGTTGGCAAGGTCCGAAATGTGTGGAGAGCCAACGACTTGGCCATCAATCCTGCTGATGAAGCAGATGTGGATGTAAGCAACATCCTTTCGCAGTTTTATTGCCCTTTGCGGTTCCGAGAATAGTTGAGTTGGGCATAATTTAAATTGCCATTAAAAGCGTACTTTGGGGTGATAACATACGCGCCCGCGCGCGAGTTGTGTGGGCATTCCGAGCTACTAATAATGTGGTCATTCCGATGAAAATGTTCCTGTGGCCCGGCCAGCACACAGGCCATACAAACACGGGGCTCCGGGCTTGGGGCTGACAATTTATGACAGGGTAATGCCAGGCGACGGCCGTAAAAGTTTAAAAATTTAATCAAATTTATTGTCGCACAGCTCCAGAGAACGAGTATGTGTGAAAGTGGGTGGAGGAAGCTGCGGCCTCCACTGCAAAGTCTAGGAGTGGGCTAACGGCCTTTAACGAGCGCTTAAATGCTCGTCTCGTGCATAATTTACGGCACTTAAATTGACCTTTTTAGCAGCAGGCAGGGTCCCATGGTCCAGGGAGGTGGTCCAGGGGTGGGGGCCAGCTGGAGACGTGGTCGGCCACCTAGAAGAGCGCCAGGAAATGAATCACTCGGTGACCCCCGAGGAGTGTCCGCCCGAGTGCCGTGATAACTCCGAGTTCTGAGTGGAGGTCTATGCTAATGCGCACTTTCCATTTCGCACGAAGGACTTAACACGGAACCCTTTCATGTAAATGAGTCGCTCCGGGACGGCCGTTGGCGTCTTCGGAGGAGCACCGTCTCCCTCCTAATTGGAGCAAAGGCAAGGAGAGTAACACTCCGCCAGATGAAAGAAGGTCTGCTGCCAGAGGCTCTGTGTGATTTCCACGGGGATTCTGCGGATGACTCCGCTTTGCGGGCGTGCATTTATCATACACATCACGTCACCAGCCCGCATCCGAGGAACTCAAGGAGCCTCTCGGAAGCACTCTCCGCGGGGACTGTTCTATATTTACAGCCATTCCCGTCTGAATCATTCGGCAGGCATTCGCCGCAGCCTTGGAATACGTATTCGGGGCGTACTTTAAGTCGGCATTAGGGCGAATTAGAAGAATTGATTTGCCCCAGCTCGCCTTGGGCTGCCTGGAATTTTTGCGTCCGTAATCCGGGGATTATCGCAGCATCCGCAGCAGGCGCAGGATGGGGGAGCCATCTAGCCACGGGGAGTGCTCTTAAAGCCGCCGATGCGAATGCAAATGAAAGTGAAACGCCGGGGGCTTTCGCTAGCTATTGTCGCCCACTCTTCTTGGCGAACTCGGTTAGGGCGCCTGCAGACTCCGGGCTCCCACCTCCAGCCACCCATCCAGCTCACTTCCGCGACTAGGCTGGAATCTCTTCGTGCGTGGCAAACTTGGCCGTGCAAATTGTGTGTGACGCAGTTCGGGGGCTTGGATGAGCCCGGTAGTTCAGCTAATCTCGCATGGCGCCTCCCCCGGGAGCAGTCACAACTAATAAACCGCCCTTGGCCCCGGGACCGAAAACTGTCAAAATTTAAACAGGAGACTTACCGTAGTAGTAGGACTGCGAGTGGTGCTGCTGCTGGTGCGGATTGTTCTGGTGGGTCACCACCGTGTCGAGAGACTGGCAGTGGCCTCCGTTGGGCCGCCGCTGGCTGCCGGGTCCCGCGGCGGAGGCGGAGGTCACCTCCGGCCCACTGCTGCCGAAGTTCATGGCCCGCTCGTTGCGCATGCTCACGTACAGGGTGCGGGTGATGAACAGGTAGGTGAAGCTCAGGGCCAGCAGGGGCAGCACCAGGAGGGCCAGGTCCAGGAACAGGTTGTAGGCCCGCTCGTAGTTGAGGCTGTCCGCCGGCCATTGCTCCCGGCACTTGCGCAGGCCTGCAGGGGAAACATGGGGAGTGGGGTCCTGGATTAGCCTCTTGGAGCAGGAGGATCCGGCGCAGGATTACAGGATCACTGGCTCACACTCACCTGGGCGACTGGTGGGCATCAGCTGGCTGAAGGCGGCGATGGGCGTCATGCACACCAGACTGCCCAGCCAGATGATGGCGATGATCTTGTTGGCATGGTTGATCGTCTGCCAGGTGCGCGACCTCAGCGGATGGCAGATGGCGTAGTAGCGCTCGCACGAGATGGCCACCAGTGTCCACGAGGAAACGGCCACGGAGGCAGCTGCAAGAAGTGTGAAATTTGCAATTACAGAGAAGGTATGGGACTAAAAAACAGGGGACCTCATTTAAATTGAGCGGCCTAACGTTTCGGGCTAGTTCTTCCTCGAGTTGGCAGGACTGCTAGGACATCTTGGCCAAATTTCAAGTCAATATCACTACATATTAGAAATATATGTGTACCAAACGACCATTTTGTAATCATTGGAAAGACAAGAGCTGCCCTATTAAGCAATTTAAAAACAAAATAAAGTTAGACTTTTCCATTTGCTCGTTTATTTTTTAGATCAATTTCATAACCAACTTTGTGGAAAGAAATCATTTGAGTCGATTTCCTGGCAGAGCCGAAAATACTGCTAATCTACTGCTGCCATTGGCCACCCTCCGTAAAGTTTGGACTTTTATGGCCCCGATATTAATGGCCACTTCCGGGCTGCCCTTCGCTTCCCCCATAAAGTTTTATTCGAGCCCTCATTGGCAATTGTTCCGCTTGGACCACGACTCCACTGCGTCCCCGGGACAATTAAAATGTTAATGTCTTTGTCAACTCTTGTTTTTTCGGGCCGCCGCTAAGATAGCAATGGGGCGGCGTTTAATCAAAGTCCCCATCCGACACGAGCAGTTTTCAAGTGTTGCCGGCAATGGGCCATCGTCGTTCTAATCGCCATCACAATCGCAGTCCCCAATCCCAATCCCGATCCCCAGCCTAATCCTGGCCGGCATCAACAGTGCAATAAAGGGCGAAACACACATTCGCACAACTTGGTAAGTGGATTCTGGGCCACCTCAAAAAGGGGTTGAGCTCGGGTCTGGGCTCGGGTTTGGGCTTATGTGGAGTGTGGCTGGCCTCATTGGCGGGACGATGAAGCGGAACCTGGCGGAACGGGCAAGCTCATTAACAAAATTAAATTTAGCTCCGTCGCGGGGCTCCTCCGTGCGCACCCTTTGCCCCGGGAGCACGGAGCGCAGACCGTAGACCGTGGACCACCGTGGACGGACCATGGCTCAGTGATTTCAAGTCCGCAGCAAAAATGTAAATTTTATGGAAATGCTGAAAATAGAAGCCGGACCGCAACGTGGGCCAACAATGAATTGAATGAAACGCAAATACTCGCACGCCCATGGACTCTTGGGGGCGTGGCAGGTGGCATGGCTAAGCTGAAAACTGTGTCGATGGCAGTCGCAAACAGCATCGCTGATTGAACACAAACATGGGAAAACATCGGGAACTTTGACTTGGGCCATGTCCTCGTGCCCGGGTTCCCGTGCTCCACACGGGATTTCCATAATGCCAGCTAAGACCGGCACATCCCGGCGATATCTCTGATAATCGCTCCTTAAAACCTGTTTTCCTTTCCTTATTTTTCCCAGGGCTATTTCGTCGCAGTCATAAAACAAGCTAAGCTCCTGGGGACCCTGCTGAGAGGTGGCATAAAATTATTAAATATGCATTTTCTGTCGGGCAGACAGTGCTGTCACGACCTATTTCAAAAGCATGACAGATCGGTCAAGAAAAAGCGCCATACAAATCTGACAACCTCACTCAAATTTTGATTCGCTTTTACTTGTTCTGCTTGTTTATGTTTCGTTTAAAGTTTTGGAAACATTTTTTATCCATTCCGATTAACGTTGAAAGCCACATAAAGCAATTAAATTACGTATTACAGAAACCGTGTTCATTGGGGAGGTTCACATTTGTATGGAAATTTTTTATGCATAATCGGTGCATTTTGAGGTATTTAATGTGTACCAAAAGAAATTTCTTGAAAAAAACGCGCCTTGGGTCTGCGAATTGGTTTCAAAGTTTATAACTCATACGCAATGTTGCCCTTGATCAAATATATTATTTTCATATGGGTGGCCTTGACTTCGTTTTGTTTCTCCGATGTTCTTTCCTTTAGATTTTAGAGTTAATTTTTTACTAATATTGACTGAGTTAGAGTTCTGGCTGGAACACACGTCGTATGAGTAATTTTAAAGCAAACCGAGGACAATTCGCACGGTCTAAATCTCAACAACATTTTGTTTTTATTTTTGATTTCATTTTACAGACCCTAATCTACCATGCAAAATGGTGAGAACTAGTGTTCGTTTTTGGACCACCCTAGTGTACAGTTTTTAATCAGGAATATATTATACCTTAGGAAATACCTAGCACACTCCCCTGAAAGCATCTTACTGAAATAGTAGTGCCCTCTGCAAGGGTATAGCAATGATTTGAGAACACAGCAATAAATAATTCAGCACGTAATTGAATGAATTGAAATGCTTTAGGGAAAAACTTCCAAAACAGCAGTGCGGATGTTCCCCTAATGTTGCCGCGAAGGCCAGTGCCAACATGCAAGCCGACATTTCTGTCCGGAAAAATGACAAATTGATGGCTCTGCGGACGAGCAGCCATCTCGCATGGAGCCTGTGTCCACATTCGGTCGACAGGAGGCTCTCAGGTGCTCAAAGCCAACTGAGGTCGGCAAATGACAATGAGCTGGGTTCCCGCTTCCCGTGGCGGCCTCCCGAAGCCCCACCTCCTCGCATCCTCCCCTCCTCGCAGCCTGCACTTCGGAGCATGCTCGAGTGACAAACTCGAAATGGTTTTGCCATGCAGAAATATCCCGGCGCTGGTCTGAGTGTGGATATAACTTTATGTGTGCCTCAAATTGTGGGAGTCCAAATGAAAGACCGGGATTTCGAACGGAAAATCTAGCATTTTACTTCCTTTGTTGCACATTCCACGAAAGGATGAAGCAGTAATTTCGTTTGGTCTGTGGATGGACCGAAGAACTGGGGGCCACAAGAGTTCTCCTTTCTTGTCCTGGTGCGCAATTAAAATTACCACAGCCATGCTTCATATTTCATCTGTTTATTGTCGCCTACGGCTTTTGGTCAAATATATTCCCAAAAAGCTCCATCCACAATAAGGAACAGCTGCGAGAACGGAGAGGGGTTGAGATGGAAAGGTCAGTGTGAACTTTTCCGGCCTTTCAGCTGCAAAAAATGAACTTTCAACTTTTCCTAGCTGCTAATTGTGCTGTGCGTACTGGTCAGGAGTCCTGCTCACCGCCCATCCCGCGGCCAAGCGACTTCTCTGAGGGTTGTGGCCAAACATTTTCCAGCTGGGTATTTGCTTTCCGATCTTCTTCTGGTTCCCGCTCACCTTTCGACTCTATTTGACCATGGTAAAAGTTACATTAAATTAAGCTAACAACCGCAAAAGTATAACTCTCCTCTCAGAAGAACCAGCTGCATTTCGACAGGTTTCCATTTCTGAGAAGCCACCTGCCACGGGCAATTTGCCTGCACTCGGGGGTGGTCACCTAACCTACACAGCAAGAAAAGCCGGTCACGATTTGGGGATTAAATAACTTTCCAGAGGTATCTAATAGTATGCAACGATAAAAGAATGACGAATCAAAAACTCTTTTGAGCCATAAAAATTTAATGGCATATTTTTAGACATTTTAGGGGATAAGAAACCGTTCTAAAATTATGATAAAGTAGGCGGCGATAAAAGAATGACGGATCAAAAATAATTTTGAGCCACAGAAACATTGCAGCATACTTTTAGACCCTTCTAGAGGACTATAAACTTTAAGGAAAATATGTAATCGTATGCAGCGAAAAAAAGAACGACAAAAAATCGTTTGCTCCACAAAAATATTGTAGAATACTTTTATACACTTCGTGGGGATTAAAAACCTTTCCAAAAGTATGAAATAGAATGCAAAGATAAAAGGGTAACGAATCAAAAAACTTTTGAGCTAAAAAAATATAGAAGCTTACTTTTAGGAACTTCTCTAATACTTTTGAACAACGAAAAATTTGTAGCATACTTTTAGACACTTTTAAAGGGAATTTGCCCTAGTGATTAAAGTGATTTGCTTTTTTAACTATATTCTTACATTATTAATACACCGAGAGGAGGGCAAATGTGAATATCTACTTGATTTCTCTTTGCACAAGTCGACAGCAAAGGCCAGGTAAATAAACGCAGCCGTCGAGTGCGGTCTTGTGAACAGTCTCTTTAGCTTTTGAGGTGGCCAAGGATGCCAGACTCAGGCCCGGACCGCCTCTCCAAGTCGCTTATTAGTAATTTACGCCCAAGTTGTGGGGTCAAAGGAGAAAGTTGAGTACCAATTAAAAGTGCTGGCACCTCCGAGGGAGATCCATCACATCAGGCTGCCCGGCAAGGTGAGCAGTTGCAGTCCAACTTCCTGTGCTCGGATCGGATTTAGAACTGTGATCCCGGACCCTGGCTGCATTATTGTTTCGCCGGTTTAATGACAGTAATTTAATGCAAATAGTGCGGAGCACAATGGGAAGCAACCGCAGAGCGTGATGTGGCTGCAACTAATTGCTCCGGCTGCGAGGGTGGATAGAAACGTTGGCCCGGTGCCGAGCGTCGAGTGCTTATGGCTTCAAAACTATTACGGTTGACCTCTGGGGCTAGATTAAAATGCTTTTCATTTTCTGCGCAAATATTTGGAGTCCAACTGGCTCAGTCCGCCAGCAGCAGGTTTGTTTGAACAGGATGCGGATAAGTGGATGTACAGCAGATACACGCTCTATGTGCTTTGCACGGCTGACGTAAATATTTAATGTAATTTATATGCGAAAATTGCAATACCAAACAGCTTCATAAATTATGGTTATCAAATTCGAAATGACTTTAAGCGGGCCATGCAAATCGATTGCCGAACAGGTCCCATTTTCAATTTCCCGGCGACACTGCGCTCCCGTCCCCACCACGCATTCCAAATCCAATCCAATCCAATTCCGGATTGCCCTCTGGTCGTTGTTTTTGATTTAGCGCCCCATTCGCAACTCAATGACAATAAGTCCATCTTTGCCATTTCCAGTTACAGTTGCCCAACTGCCGGGCATAACTGAAAGTGGAATTTTATGGACTCGACGCGGCCCGATGTGCGTGTGCCTCCGTCGAGTCCTCAATAAAAATAATTCCAAATTTGAGACAACAATAAAAAACGGTTGGGCGAAGTTTGGCCTGTCGGCGCAGCAGAGATTGAAAAAGCACAAGCATGTCGGGATGGATGGTGCGGACGCGTCCTTGCCCTCAGCTCCGGACAGCCCCAGTTGGGGCTCCCACGACGGAGGGGTATCAGATGGTCGATTTGCCGCTTATTGTTATTTTTCCGGACTTCTTCCTTTCGATGCCGCCCGACGCTCGCCTTCCGAAATTATATAAAAAATTGGGTCCTATTGTTTTCCCCGTATTGATACGTAAAGTTATGGCCATCACGGAGCAACTTTTCCGCCCGGGGGCCCTGCCTCTATGCACTCATGTGAGTGCCTGCGTGGTATATAGGAGCCATAAACCGAGCGGACCCCAGCGAGGGCCCCAAATCGACATGAATTTGTAAGGGAAAATTGTAAAACATAACAAATTAAAATGTCCTACACAGCCACTCGCCAATCGTGTTCGAAGGGGCTGTCTTGCAAGTCCGAAGACCAGGGGGTTTTAGAAACTCGAGAGCTTTGCACTTTAATTGGAAAACTAGATGGGGCTGGTCGAAAAGCTGTTGCATATTTTCCGGGTAATTGGGCAGGAGAAGAGAAAACTTATTCCAAATTTATCGAGAAACTACATTAAACTGGGTTTAATGGGGTCTCTCTCAAGAACGGGCAGAGGCACCAAATCGATACACGCCCGGCATTAAAGATTCACTTGCTCCTCGAAAACTCCATTTCGCATGCATGACCTGGCTGCGGAAGCGGTGGGGGCTCGGGCACACTCGCAGGTGCCACCCCTGCTGGTGACCTGTTTGCGTCACTCGATTTACGGGCATTCGAATGGCCGCTGCACTGCATCACCAAGGAGCAGCTGCGAAGGCGAGAAGTTGCTGTCAAGTAGCTGTCGCAGCTCGACTTTAAGCTCCTGACCTGGGATGTTGGCCTGGATGTTGGCCTGGCAGCCGGGCAGGTAGAAGACATAAATTTGAATAATGCACTTCGCGTTGTCGGTGCCGGTGCAAACTTCGCAGAAGTTCGCCTTAATCAATCATTATTTTTGGTCATTCTACTGGCTCTTTCATGTTCAAATGCTTATGGCTCACACTGCTTAACCTGAGGTATCTAGGCTTTTAATGTGTGCTACTCTACTGCTGCAAATTCAGAGCTTCAACACTTAGATTTCAAGTATTTGGGGTTTGGTGACCCAGACTAAATTTCGTGGACCATGTCGGAGACTTTTCCTTTCCCCGTGAGCGCCAATTTTATTACTCAGCATTCACATTCTAGAACTTTAATTAAACCAGTATATATGAGTTTTCCAATTGAACTATTCTGAGAATGCGGTATGGTGACCCCGATTTTCTGTTGGCACTCTATTTACCTGTCAAGAACCCTACCCAATCCGATAGTATTTTAACTTGGGAAAATTAGCGCCAATGTGCTGCTGCAAAGTCATACCTTCGACATTAAGATTTCATGTATTTGAGAATTGGTGATCCTGATTAAATTTTGTGGACCATGTCGGAGACTTGTCCTTTCACCATTTTATTACGCAGCATTAATATACTATTATTTTAATTGAACCAGAATTTAAAACTAATATTATGGAGTTTTCAAATTAAACTGTTCTAGGAATATGGTATGGTAACCCCGTTTTTCTTCCGTTTGTACTTTATTCACCTTCCAAGGACCGTTTTTTAATCTGCTGGAATTTTAACTTTAATTAAGGTTCATTAAGGCTTCAGCTACTTGAGGTTTGGTGATCCAGATTAAATTTTGTGGTTCCCATCCCATGTTTTTCCCTATTAATGTCATTTTTATTACACAGCTTTAACGTAGTAAACATTTATTTGCACCAGTTTTTAAAACTAATATTTCTGTTGAGTTTTCGAGTGGAACTTTTTTGAGAATAAGGTTTTGTGGCCCCGATTCCCTTTCTGTACTCTATTTGCCTGCCAGGGACCCTGCTTACACCTTATAACCACTATTCTGAGTTGGAAATTAAATTATATTCAGACAAGTTAAGATTTCCATGTTCCTGGGTTGGTGACCCCAATGCACAGCACTTCATTGGTGGCTTATTCTGAGCCTTTCCCGGTTGGCGCGAGCCATTAACAAGCTTTTGTGCTGGGGAACGGAAGGAGATTTGCATCGCTGGGCAAAGTAGAGGTCCACGGCGTAACTTTCCTCCCGACGGGCTACTTTAAACACCCCGTAATTGTTGCCATGGCACAATATTCAGCTCCTCCACTTTGAAATGCCTTTCGCAGTCGTTTTTCACCTCGCGATAAATTGCAAAATAAATTGGTTCCATAGAAATTTGTGGCCGGTGGGGGTTGTGAAGACAGGTGGCTCTGCGGTGCCGCCACGGGCTGGACGGCACTGGACCCGCAACAAAGGTGGCAGCTGGGGCGTGTGTGGGGCCGACATCAATGCACTTCCCCATGAGCTGCACATAAGCCATGTTAATTTCACATTAGGTCCCGTCAACCGCACGTCAGGGTCGCCCACACATCGTAAGAGGGCCCACTGAAAATTCCCAAGGCGGAGGGAGCTGAAAAATCACCTTTCATTTGTATTCCCTTTGTGCGATGTGCCCTTAAGACGCCGGCCCGCAGAGCCCACCCACTTTCTCCGCCCGGACTCATTAATTCGGCTCAAAGTATATTTCATTGCCCACGCAAATAATACTCACACGCAAGAGGTGGCATTAAATATCGTTTTAATTTGCTCAGTTTTTAATGGCTTTGTCTGTGCAATCCATTTAACGGACGACAGCTTTGATTATGATCTTGATGAATACATAGGCTTTTCCGCGAAATCAACTGCATTCGCAGGGTGAAAAAGTGAGGGCGGTGGAGATCCAGGATCAATTGTGTGGGGGCCACAGGAACCACAGCGGCACAAAGTTTATAAGGAACACATTTCTATTTTGCACATTACTTTTGCCTTTTCATGGGGTGTATGCAAATCGGAAATGAAAAACACAGATTGCCGATGAAAACAATGTTTAACGCTTTTTGCCAGGGCCACAGATACAGATACAGAGATGAAGTTGACGTGCGCCGTTACCGCCGGCGCAGGCTTTTTTCCTAGTTGCGAATACTTGAATAATTGAAAATCAATAACCATGTCAATTTTGTAATTGTGGGTGTCAGCACTCGCCATTATTTCGTTCCGAAACAATTTCTGTGGGCCATAAAGTGTCGATTTCCACATTCAGATAGCATCTGCAGTGGACTGCAAAGGGATGGCCATCATAAAGTCCGGCCTGTGGACGTGGATGTGGACAAACAGGGGACAATTGCAGCCCCATTATGCCGGGACTCATTATGATTGAGCAGGATTAAGTTGAGTGGCACATCCATATTCATTGGACGCCCCGGAGTTCGAGTTTTCGCCCAGTTAACTCTCATTAAAAGGGGAAAACAACGTGGAGCACACACACATAAGTTTGGGTAATTGCGCCCCAGTCAAATAAGTCCGTTTCCTTGCAGCTTCTCAGCGAACTTTGGAGCCAAACAGAGTGGGCGAGAGGTCATGGGGTCGGGGTTGTCGTTGGGGCTCTGGCTCTGGCTCTGGCTCTGGCACTGGCTGCGGTTGTGAAGAAAAACAACCCTCCTCCTCCACAGCGCGGTTAGTTTTTATTTCAATTCGTCCTTCTACTTATGCCATTTTGCCTCCTTAATGCTTTCCAAGTTCCACGAGTGTGTGGGCATAAATTTGCTCATTACTGCTGCCCTGGCCCCTTGAGAAAGTGGCTAGAATTGCATTGCGGCCAGATTTCGAGACACTTGTATGTGCGCCTTCTGCCAGCTCGCTGCTAATTAATGATTACGTCGACCCAGCGCTGATTTGTGTTACCAAGAACACGAAAAAGTGTAAAAACAAAGGAGCCAGCAGCATCGGTAAGCGGGACAAATGACAAGAGCGCAAAAACAAAGCTCCGGCAACTCGGGCGAAATTGAATTAATCATTAATTTGCCGAGCTGTCAGCGCCTCGGAGGAGCTGGACGAGCCCAGTGGGAGGTGCGTCCACAGGTCGGGGCTCAAGGCGGGGGCAACAAGTGCAGCCGAGCCGAGCCCTCAAAGGAAAACGGCGAGGTGGAGGGCTTGAGGCGTAGGTTCTGGCTGCCA
Organism: Drosophila biarmipes; assembly: GCF_025231255.1. Lineage (NCBI taxonomy): Eukaryota > Metazoa > Arthropoda > Insecta > Diptera > Drosophilidae > Drosophila > Drosophila biarmipes. Next base: position 2,747,712 of record NC_066611.1, on the reverse strand, counting down.
GTTTTACCTTTTCCGGACACAAACGTCCCCTTTGAATGTCCTGAATAGATAATCCCTTCTTTTTAATGGCGTTACTTAAAGTATTTGGGGCCTGACCTAAAATATGTGTTTAGTACTTACGACAGGGTTTTCACGTTTTAGATAGAGGAGAGTAGCCTTTACTTTAACATGCGTAAGTAAAGGCCATTACTAGTGGATATCTGTCAAACAGATGAGGAAATCGAGTGTCCCAAGGCATGTTAAGTAACATAAAAATACCTAGGTTTGGCCAATTTTTTAATGTAGATGAATATAAGTCAAATTCAGCATGCATCATTCATCATGCCTTTTTAAACGGATTAGGAAATCTAATTAAAATGGACTGAAACATAAAACCCTTTGTTGTAAATAGCATAGCATTATGTAGTACAGTAGTAGTTATTTAAAACCTGGCAGAAAATATGTAAAGTATCTTTTGTCATAAGTAGTGTTACTATTTTAAACAGATGCGGAAATCGAATGACATTTGAATAGTTGAGCTTCAGATTTGGCTGAAAGCATGTTTAGTACCAAAAATGTCTATGCTCCCACTTTTTAACATGATCTTCGATGATTTATCGTATTTCAAACTTATAAGTTTATCCTCCGATTTTAATTTGCATAAGAAAGGACATTAGTGCTGTTTCTCTTTCAAGCAGCTGAGGAAATCGAATGGCAGTCCGAGGAAATGCCACTGACCACAAATGCATAATTGGGACCGTAAATCAAAGGGCGGGCCACGCCCACGGTGGCAGCCAGGAAGGCAGGACGTTGCAGGACGTTGCAGGACGTGCCAGGACGTGGCTGCACCTTGACGTGATGATGGCCATAAATTGGTGCCACAGCCCGGCCAGTGATGACATTTTCAGATTTACGACCAAGGCGACGCCCCGTGCAACAGATGCTAAGGAGCGAGGGTCCTTGGACAAGGAACGGGGTCGTTCTGCCAGGTCGTCCTGGCCCTGGGCATGGGCCTGGGCCTTTCCGGGCCCAAGAAGACGCTGAGTGCTTGCTCAACAAATTGGCATGTGTGTGCCTGTGCGAGTGAAGCGCTCAACTTGTTTGCCCGCCATTGTTATTATGTTGTTAATAAGTTAGTGTGGGGGCGGGCAAGATGGATATGCCGGGATGGGGGATGGGGGATGGGGGATGGGGGATGGGGCTTGGGGCTGTCGGGCTGCGGGATGCGGGCTTGGGGATGCCAGCAGGCAGCGGCGGTTCCGGCAGTCCCGAAAACAAACTTGCAGCAAGACAAACAACATTACCAGCACGTCTAAACGGCGCAGGAAACAGGAAACAAGTCATGAAAGTGCAGGGGCGGACGGGGGCTAGGAAGAGGATGGGGACGGTGCTGGGGAGGAGCACTCGCGGGAGGAGCAGTGGCAGTACAAGCAAAGCGCGACGTGACGGTGCATAGCGGAATGATTTTCGCAATATTGCCACGGTTAAAAGCAATTCCAGACTGCTTAGGCAGCGACTTGAGTGCTCCGCCGGCAGAAGGATCGATTATGGCGCCGGAGCCGTAGCCGGAGCCGGGGCTGTGTGCATATGGAAATTGGCCAGAATGTTGAGTACATGCAGCTCCCGGCAGCCGAGTAATTTGCATTGGAAATGGGGATCAGTCCGGCTTAGTCGGGGGCGGCCAGGGAGGCGGACGTCGTTCCATTTGGCTGCTCCTCCGGGGAGCAGCAGCAGGAGCTCCCGTAACTGATGAGCGGGTAATTAGGACGCCCTTTGGCATGCACTTTGATTAAATAAGCAAAACACTGCTGGCCTCTCGAGCCCCCTGACCCAGTGGCTCCCAAATGAACTGCCCAAAACGGTATGCCGATGAGCACTTGTGGCAGGTGTCAGGGCCACTTCTGCGCCCAGATCTGCTCAGCCCCATGGAAGGGACACGGAATCACGCCCGAGGCGAGCCGCATCACAGTTGGGTGAGCCGGGGCATCGGATAGATCCCGCACCCACGCCAGCCGAGCTGGAGACACAAATTAATGTCTGGTGAGCATGTTCCCATCTGAGTGGACTGCTCAAGGACTCGGCCTGTGTTTGGGGCTCAGTCATCGAGTTAAAATGGTTTTAAAGAGCCTCCCGCCCACACAGTGGCCTGAGCGCCTTTGCCTGGGCCCATTTAATCTTTTGAACCCTTGAGGATCCCAGAGCCCGGTACTTGGGGAAACCCCGACTGTCGTTACGCAGATGCGGGCCACCATAAAGGAGGCCATTGACAAGCGGATGCGGAGATGAGATACAGTGTGTTCTTGCCAACGAAATATGATTTAAGCCATAAATAAGCGCGGAAATTGTGCGAAAGATCGATGGAGAGCACAGTTCTCCTGGGTGGCAGGGCGATGTGCATAAGCGCACAATCTACAATACTTAGTATGGTCATCTGGAACTTATGGGACGAACATGTGTATGGGTCCCGGGACAACTTCCTGGGGAAATTGCGTTCCCCCACTCCCACCCACTTTGTTTATTAAATTCGGCTTCAGTTCGTGTGGGGGTTTTCGAGTGGCAAAAGGAGTTTCCAATGAGCACAGTGGGAGTGAAAGAGGGACATCTTTATTTTCTGTCAATCACCATTTACCGATGACTCTACTAGAATTTGTTAGGGATCAACACGAGGACATGGCAAGCGGCCCGCCAGTAGTAAGTCCGCTTACTCCCCTTCTTCAGCCGCACTTCCTTTTCCAGTTCGGAAGACCTCGGAAGCTTCGGGGAGCAATAAGATAAGTGACCTTATCCGGGTGGCTCCCAGGTGGTCTGTGGGTCCGGGGAAGGGCAGAGCCAATGGGCTCAGACTGCTCCCTTTGGGCAGGCCGGGGGCAACAGCGACATTCATGGTATACATTTTCCTCTGGAGGCATTCAGTACTTTCACTTGCCCCTCCCGTCTGTGGGTTCACCAGACGCGGATGAGGATGCAGAAGCGGATGCGGAAGAGGCGGCCAAGCGGGCCACGCGGACCTGCTGCTGGCGGCGCCGGCGCCGGAAGTATTGGCACGACACCACCTGAACCGAGTCCATGAACCGATCCATGCAGGTGGACAGGCAGTCGCGCTCCGAGGAGCGCAACTCCAGTCCCGGCAGAGCGACACATGCGTTGAAGCAGCGTCGCGTCATCTTCTGGATCAGCTCCTGGATGTTGGCCAACACGATCTGCTGGCGAATCCGCTCCAGGTCGTGGTGGTTGGGCGGCATTCGTCTTTGACTCGACGAGCGATTCCGGGACTCGACCTCGGGGCTGGGGACTAATGGTTGTCGGGTCGGATTCACAGTGAGAGCTTGGAGCACCTTTTAATTTGGACACGGGCCAGACATGAATGGACTGGCCTACTGACCAGGCCCGCCCTCCATCACACTCACCCTGGGCAAACTGGATGAGCTTGCAGAGCAGCTCGCCGAAGATGAAGTGGCGCAGCAGGGTTCCGACCAGGGTCACCGGCATGCAGAACACGCCGAGCAGGATGTCCGAGATGGCCAGGTTGAGCAGGAAAACGTTGGTGATGGTGCGCATGCGGCGGTTCTGGACCAGGGTCAGCACCACCAGCAGATTCCCGACCACGGCGCACAGCAGGATGGCCGAGTAGCAGGGCACCACCCAGATGGGCACGTCGGCACTGACGCGCACCACGCTCCGGTTCGCCGGTGGCCTGAAGGTCTGCGTGGGCGCCAACGTGCTGGGGCTGGTCGGGCCCAGGTCGAGATCCAGGCCGAGGTCCAGCTCCAGGCCACTGTAGTTGAAGAGATCGCCGGGGGCCCCGCTTATGGTCACCCCGGCGAAGGAGGCGGGCGTCGCCTGGCTGCCATTCAGGTGGATCGCTGCCTCCCTGGCCAGCGGCAGCCCCTGGCGCAGGAAGCGGTAGAAGGCGTCAATCGTGAGGCCGAAGGTTCTCGTCGCTGATCCCCTGAATCGCACTCGCAGTCGCAGTCGCAATCGCACTAGCACTGTCGGCACTTCGTCAACTTCACGCAACAAAAAACGGGGTCAGGTCGGCAAAGGTTGTAGGCCGCCAGTACGGAGCTCGCGTTCCGCGGTGTGTGTCGCGCCTCGCAATCTTCGCGAAGCACTGACGGCGGCCGTCGGCGCTTTTTGTGGCCACCAGCCGGCGCCAGGCGACCGCAACATGCTGCCGAAGGACCGCGGCACAACTCACCACAGGCGCGGCAACATGTTGCCGGCGGACTTGTTGATATTGTGCTGCAGAGCCTGCTTCAAGGAGCTGGGATCAGGAGCTGGTTGGTAAATACTTTGCCACAGATCTCGATCGGAGTCTTGGAAAATCCACATTGGAATATCCTTTCTTAAGTTTACCCTTTAATTTCAACAATCCATTCACAAAAGTCGTAAAAGGAAATGGCTTCAGTCATGCCTCCTTATGGAAACGCATTAGTATCAACAGGAAAGAGTGCGGATAACAGATTGGTTGTCAAGAAGCAAAGGTAGCAGGACACACTCGTAAGCTCAGAAATTCAGTAAACGTAAAAAATGAATCTTCTAGGAATTACAAAGTATTATAAGATTATCTTAAGTAGTTTATCCATTGATGGAATAATTTTTACGATTTAAGAAAGGGCTATTTTCCCCTACTAGTTGTGAGAACGGCAGAAATAATAAAATGTTTAGGATGGAGGTATGTAAGTGGTGAGAACACGAAAAGTTTGTGACCAAAATGGGATAAGTGATGATATCTTGGGCACGAGTCCCATCGTAAATCGTAAGTTTTTAAAAATATATATTTTTTAAATAATAACAATAACAGAAATTTTGGTACAAACGTGTTTGTAAGAGTTATGTACTAAAGGCCAAGTCACAAAAGCGGGCTAAAACAACAAAAACATAAAGACATGAAATACTTTGCTTGTATTTTCGGATCAACTTCATATTACACCCCGAAACCCTTCCTCATATTATGTCCTGCATTTTGGAACGAAAGTTCAAATTCTTAAATTCCTAAAAATATGTAGGTTGCCAGACAGTAACTTTTCATTATGAACCTTACTCACATTTATCTTAAACAATTTTCTTCAAAAATGATCCTTGCCGTCATTGAAACATTTTCAATTAAACGTATTTTCATGTATTATCAAAGGATATCGAATTTAAGACAGCGAGCCCAATGCTTCCTTCCGAAGAATGCTTATGTGGCAGATGTCGTCCGTTTCTCCCCGCCAAATCCATTCAGAGGCCGCAGAGCACAGCTCGGTGGGACTTCCCCCGGCGAAGCATCGTTCCGGGGCGGAGGAGATGATTGAGCCCTACAATGTTTGGTAATCAGGAGCAGCGCTGGCTGGCTAAATAATTTGCATGCCTCCCCGGGGAACTCGGAATCAGTGGCTCCGACAGAAGCGGAAAAGGCAACGAGAGGCCACATTTGTCAACTTAATTAGCGAACCTCCGGTGACTCCGGCGCCTGCCTTCCGGTGTTACACCTTTGGCTCATTATTTAAAGACTTTGTCGCTGTTTGTTTGCCTTGTGACCCGGGTTTATAAATCACTCCGCCGCTGGAGGAGCCATAAAGCGAAACCCGAGCAGCCGGTTGAGTGGTTTCTGGCGGCGGCTGCGTCGGAACTTTGCCCACGGATTGCGTGGCCTCAACAGGTTGTGCAGGCTGCAAACTTTATTTCGGCTCCGTGTCGACCAAGTAATCGACTTTGGGGACCAAATTAACTGCAGACGCATTCCCCGGACGGGCAAGTGCTCGAAAAGTTTCCATCGAATCCACTCCATCTGTAAATGCTCCGGCGGACCGCATTCCCAAGGACCTCAAGTGGTGATCGCTGCCCAGAAACTTGGCGAGCGTTTGCCTAAATTGATTAATTCAATTTGACTCTTTGGGGGCTTCTCGCGAAAGACAAACTTTGCCGGGCACATAAATAATGCTGCAACATTAATTAAAGTGGCCAGGAGCGGTGGGCGGATTGAAAAGGGGAGCTGGCTTCGTTGTTTTTTCGCAGTCGCCGGCTCTCCAGCGCTCCCGCAATCCAGTCTCCATTTTATTTATTTACTCTGGGCTTTAATTAATTTTAATTATTGTATTTGCATTGGCCACGGCTCAGTTGTTGTTTTTAAACTTTATGGAGTGATGGCCAGCCGTTAATGCAATCCAGGCGGCCGAAAATTGCTGCTGCCATCGCAAATGGCCAGCTACAGATGGAGGTAGCGATGTAGATACAGATGCGGTGCGGGTAATGCCACTGATTCCGCTAAGAACAGGCGCAACAGATACACTGTGAATGCATAATGAGCACGAGGGCGAATGCGCTTGAATAATGAATTAATCGCCCATTTCAGCTGCTCGTTCCCGCGATACTAAACCATTTATTACCGAGAACGCTTGCCTGGGGCTCAGACAAACGGCCACACCGGGACACGGCTCTGTCTTGGGTTCCATTGAAATGCTCCGAGGTCAAACCTGTGATAAACGAGGCTCCCGGAGTTGTCCCTTGAAAATTGATTCTTCGCCGGCACAAAAGTTTTGGCCGTGAGTCATGTCAAAGCTCGATGTTCCGCCCGATTGACAACATCCACACACGCATTAACTTCGCAGGTCGGTGGGGAGAAATGGCTAGGGAAAGGGCCCGCGCGAGTTATATTTCCTAGGAAATGGACTACCCAAGATAAATCATTGCTAAACATTGTGATATTGGAATAAGACCAGAGAGCGCTGAAGCCAAGTGCCTCGACTATCATGTACCCGTTACTCAGCTAACCAGTTTAACATTAACATTTGCCATTACTGAATATAAGGTTCAGGTTTTATCCATTTTTGACACGTAGATAGATATTGAAAATTTAAAATAAAATCAATTTACACTTATACTAATTTTCCAGAAGTTTAGGAAAAGCTGCCATAGAAATAATCAAAAAACAAGAAACGAAGGTAACTTCGGAAAGCCTCAGTTTGTATACCCTTGAATTCATAAGAAATAAGCAATGTTGGTAACTTTAAATTAAATTTTTAAGGATTATTGCTAACTTCATTGATATAGCTATAGCTTTGACAGCTATATGTTAGAATCTTGAGAAAACAAAAAGTTATATTCCTAATAGTATAAGATAATAAGTCAAAAAACACCGAAGCTAAAATTTGTTTCATATTTTTTTCTCACCAATTTTCCGATTATTCCGATGGCAGCTATATGATATAGCAGTCCGATATAGATCGAATTAAATTCGCTTATAAACATCCATTTCTCTTTTTCTGAGTAACGGGTATCTGATAGTCGAGGCACTCGACCATACCGTTCCTCCTTGTTAAGAAATGTACTTTCCTTTAAAGCTTTAGTGACATTTTCCTTAAAATTTATGTGGATTTTCCTTATATCCCTTAATGACATAGAGACAAACTTATTAAAAGGTTCGTTTCGAAAAAAGGTTATTTTTTATGTGATGGATTTTCTCAGTATTGGTTCCTTACAAAGTTATATTATTAAGGTATAAGTCCACAATGGCCTTAAAACTTTATTTTTGGGCAATAAACTCCATATTTTCCAAAATCTGGGATTTGGTTTCTGAGTGCAGACAGTCAATGGTTCAATAACAAAAGTTTTGCAGAGGCGTTTGGAGACGTTTCCAAGAAATTCTAGTTTTTCAATGGAAACTAATATACACGCCCATTGGGCATTCAGATCAATGAGAAATGTGGCCAACAAAAAGTGTTTAAGCCGGACTCGGGTTTCGTGGACATGAGCTCCGCGAAGCACGCGACCATAATTAGCCGGTATTAAAGAGGACCCGGCAGCCCCAGGGGCGGCATATCCCACGACAGAGGGGCGGACTCACTGGCTCCCAGTGCTTGGCAGGGGATGAGCATCCCCTGGATGAGCGTCCCAACGGCGGCCGCTGTCTTGTGTCCCAGCTGCGGGGGGCGTGACAGCTGCGCCTCCTCCTGCGTATGCTCAGCATCACAATCAGCATTAGGAGCCGGACACACAGGTCCTGGCAGGCGGCTTAGGGACACGCACTCGGCCAGGAAGAGCGAGATAATTATGGCAAATGCTTTGGATTTCCGCAGCACACAAATGGATATTAAATTTTTGCTGCTGGCTGGGCGAAAGCCGGGTGAAAGCCGGGCGAAGGTTGGGTGAGAGCTGGCCTAATGGAGTGCACATCTGGCCTTGGGTCCCGGCCACTCACCCACTGCCGAGTGGGTGCCAGAAAAGGTTTAAAGGTGTCCGGCCCACCACCTCCACGTTAATGATATGGCATTTTCATTCACTCTCAGAATAAATATCATTAGGCAGTTAATTTTACATATTTACGCAGGGCAGTAATTAGGCATCTCAAGAGGGCCGGCATGGAGAGGGTCCTGGGTCAATACGGGACCGGGTCGGACCAAGTGATGGCTGCGCCAGACAACACAGCGACTTAAGCTCCCACCCACCTTTGGTTTATTGACTTGGGCAAAAATCCTTTGGCTTTCACTCGAAATTCCTTGCTAACGCCCAAAACTTTTATTTAACTTGGCTCCTTGGCTGCCTGTTGTTCTTGCTGCAATATTTTACGAGCCTTTTGTTGCTCCAAACTCGAATTACGTTGAAAAGAGCAATCTCTGACCCTGAGCCCTGAGCTCTTCGCCATCCGCTTTTCTTTGTTGCGGGCGATAGCGCTAAGTACATAAATCGAGTCAAGCTCCGCAGGAAAAACAAAGGGCAGCCCGGCTGAAAGGCAATCTGCAGTCCGCCCGAGGAAAGGCAGAGCACCGGGCAGAAGAAACCACTCACTTAGCCAGTTAATTAGCTGAGTTGCTCTGCGATTGATTCAGGCCCAGCCCAGGGACCAGTCGACGACGGTTCCTCGGCAGCATTCCTATGCAAATACCGCCAAGGTGGCGACGGGGGCAGAAGGACATTCCGCAGTCCAAGAAGAGCAGGTCCCGCGCCCAATCAGGGATTGCGTTTCACTCGGATTTGGGGTCCGTTTAATAATTCAAGAGATCTGGCAAGCGACCGGCGGCGAATCGCATGGCATGGCCCTCCGATAGATATTAATTGAGCAATCAGGATGCCCGCAAGGATCCGGCGCCCAGGTTAGCCAAACGCTTAGCCGGACTGTCAATCAGGGCTCGTGTTTCCCGGGAAATATAAATTGGCCTGCTCGGCGGGGCTCCTGTCCATTGCCCACTGCCCAGGAGCCAGGAGGCAGGACCCAGGGCCCGAAATCAGAAAACAAAAAGATGGAAAACCCCCATCGATGCTCCGTTCTATAAATAAGGACAGCCTGTTGGCAAAATGTATTAATACCTGCGACAGGGCTGCCATTTGTAAACTGTTTTCTTTTCTCAGGATTTATTTTCGACAAGCCAAGGTAAATGTTGGTCCAGTGCCCGTCTCAGCCCCATTATTTCTGGCTCAGGCTCTGTTTTTCCTTCGCCGTTTGGTGTTTACTGTTTCGCCAGCTTTTTGCGGTGGAATGATTAATATTTGTGCACGCCCCCCAAATTCAGGAGGGAGCCATTCCATTTCAGATTCCAATTCCAGCACTCAGCCCTCCACATCCCCATCGATGCGGTGCTTGCGATGTGCCGAGCTGTGCAGCCGGCTGACACTTTTCTGGACAGATTTGTCCTTTTTTAATGGAATTAGAAGGAATTGCGGAATAACCCATGTCGGAATTGGGACCAGGGGCGGATCTGGGACCATAACTTTGGGGAACTTTTCGATATGGGGAAGTTTTTTTGGGACACTTAAATAGATTTCATCTTGGTGGAGAGTAGATATTCCCATCAATTTAATAATTTTTATTTAAAATGTTCTTAACTATTCGAGAAAAGTAAAAGTGAATAGCTTAGGTTGGACATTTCATAAGAATTGGATAGCCAATATGGTTAATATTTCGCGGTGCAGTGCAAAAAGAGAATTATTTAATAACTTATTCTAGAAATTGAATCTAATTCAGAGCGTATTCCTGCAAACAAGCCTTCAAATCAGAAGAAAACAGAAAGGCCAGAGATGCTTTGCACATAGATTCACAGATATAAACTCACTTACCTTTTTATAAATCCTTTCCAAAATCCCCAAACCTTTTGCTCAAAATAATTTCTTTGTGCTTTTAAATACCCCTTAATTAAATACTAGATACATTTGTGAGTACTATTGGTTTAATCCTGGCTTTAGTGCGCCTGACTCTGACCGATCCGCCCCTGTCCTGTGGCTACAGTTTTCGGTTGTGCATATTTTGATAAAATCGAGGCTTGCAAAAAAAGTGTTATACAAGTATTGTTTTCGTTCCAGAAAATGTTTGATTGGATTTGCCCGCCTTTCCTGGCCAACACTGGCGCCGCGTCCGCTGCCCACTTTGCAAGCGGGACACGTCCGTTGGCCCACATGCGAGTGCGGAGTGCGGAGAGCGGACCAGTGGGCCATTGGCATCGGGCCACCCACACATGGAGCCCACTTTGTTTGCTGTGAGCCCTTTAAATTGACGTTACGCATCCGCCCTGTTAGCCGGCACGCACTGAAATCTTTATGAATGGGCCGCACGGTGGAGCCGAGTGGGCTAGAAGTGGATGCTGGGCCCGGGACACGGAGGGCCGGCATCGCGCCCACTGTGCCACACAGTTCATGTGTGATGGCAGTCATTTGCATTTCGCTTTCATATTTTGGTAAAAAATTACAATGTGTGCGACATGTGGCTGAAATAAATCAAAGCGGGCCCAGCCAGGAGCCAAATTATGCGATGCTCTGATTTGTGGCCATTAGCTTGAAGCTTGCCAGGCAAATGTCATAAATTTCGGGCTCAAAATTAATGAAAAAGCAAGCAATTTATGGTGGCAAAGGTCGTGAGGGGCAGCCGAGGGCCCGGGCCTTCGATTCGATGCGGCAGCACATAAGTGCGGCTCGTGCCGTGCCGGTCCGTCGCAGGTGGTGGGGCGCGGGCCAGGAGACAAAGGCCCTCTCAGGTGTCACCGGAGAAATGACAGCTCATCAAAAGCCCGTCGACGCCGCCGCAACCCACGCCCAAGACAAACAAACAACAGCCATTTACGCGTGTCATCGAAGGGTGCTTTGATTCTAATTTTGATTGATGACAGTGGTGTACACTAAACTGGCACCCGGCAGGAGGGTCGGGTTGCCTGGCAACACAGCACCACTGGCTTAGCGCCGGAGCACGGCCATCGCCGGCGACGGGGAAACTATCCGGCAGTGTGTGACCTTTGCACCCACCTGGGGATCTGCCGGGGCCCCTCTGCCTCTTGCGATCCGGGAAAGCCGGCACGGATGAGCAGGAACGTGGGTAAAAATAGGCACCTGTGCTTATGCTTGTATTTATACATCTATAAAAAGCAGACAGACAAATTTGAGGCACTTTAAAGACCAGCTCACCAGCTTGAGTTGAAGCGCTTGAGTTGAATGCCGGAAGGAAAACTAGAGGTATTTATGATGATTACCCCAATGCTTCCTTACTTCTGCTTGAAGGGGTCTAAGTGTACCTTAAACAACTGATATGCAAAATGGCTTATATGTTTAAATATATATGAATAAATAGTTTATATGGTTATGCTTTTGAGACAGGTGCCACCTTCCACTTTAAGGAGATAAATCTAATTAGTTAAAAGAAAGCAATTTCACCATATGAATTTTTTTTAAGCGGTCCGGATCCGAAATGTATTTATTGAAAATTTATAGTATACTTGAAAAAAATTATACTGTGGTTAGTGCTTATAATTTATAAGTTTATTATAGCTTATTAGTGGTGTTTGTTGAAAGGCATTTGAGTATATAAGTATTACTTTTTAAGAAATCGCGTGTATTTGAAATAGACCAATTATGAAAATGAAATAAATAAGATTATTTTACAATCAGACAGCCAGAAGAGAAAAGCAGACGAACCAAAAAAAGAGCTATAACTCTTTTCTCAAGAGTCGACAAGTTTTTTTCCAAATCCAACAAATTTTCTAAACTATCGATAGTATCGACAGTGACCATCGATAGCCAAAAACCTCGATAGCATGCACTATGGACAACTCTAGTTATGGGGGGATATAGGAACAATTTGTTGAGTTAAAATCAAAAAGGTTAAATAAAATACATTTATAAATTGCAATACTCTATTAATATTTTTTTGTTTCTACTTCTTAGCCAGAGTCAAGCTCATATGGTGACCCCAATCCTTTTTCGGAAAAGTAAAAGTAAGAAGAATAAGAATACCTATAAATGTAGCCCCTCTTTAAATTAATTCCAGGCAGTGCAATGAATAATTCCAGCGCTGAAGCCAGACCTTTTAATGGTTCTATGGGCCATCCCCACCTTCCCCAAATTCCCGATCCCAAGTAGGACCCTCGCTGGAGGTCCCTGCTCGCTAATGCGATTAGAGTGAGTGCTGGCAGCGCATTTGCCAAACGGTTTTTAAATCGCTTAGCAGACATCACATCCTCGGCTCAGCCCCACGCCGCCCGGCATCCCGGCACCCCAGCATCCTCAAAGTGCATTTCAATTTCCTCCGTGTTGACACGCTGATGTCAGATGGCACACACAGTGTCCCAGTGCCACAGAAAGCCCGACGGTGCTGCATCATTTCCAAGTCTCTTCCGGCCTTTGTTTGAGCTTCGATTCATAACCGCTCCATCTTGGCTGGAAATAAAGCCGTTCGCCACCAAAGGAGCGCGCAGAAGCACTCGCTGCTCGGCTGGGACCCAGTCCCCCTCCCCGGAATCGTTGTCTTCGTTATCCTTATCATCAAGCGGCATACGCACTCCGGAAAGGTTCCGCGCCCGGAACAGCCTCCGCCCAGGGTAAACAATGGGGGCGCCTCGAAACACTCAAGTGCAATATTTGGCAACATTAATTTAATGTCTGTACATAAGGAGGCAATAAAACTTTGACCAAGTGCCACCTTTTCCTCTGCGGGCCTGCAGCTCCGGTGGCGGCTTATCAATGTTTAACCAGAGCTGCACAACAGCAGTAAAACCCGGAAGAGCGCCAAAGACTTGAATGTTTTTAAGACCAAACTTGTTTATTGCAACGAGCAAGGCCCCCAAACGGCATGCATGACCAAGGACGCCGGGCAGGTGCGCAAATCCCTCGCCCCCCGATTAACATTCCGGGGATAGTGGGCGACAAATCCGCTTTGATTAATTAACATTTGACTTTGTGTACTGCCCTGCGAGCTAATTAGTGCCTCCACTTACTCCCCCTCGATTGACCCTGAGTGCGCTCTGGCTGCACTGCGGAGTGGTGTCACACCTGTGCCGGCGTGTGTCAACACGACCTTTGCCCGCTGCTCCGGCGAGACCAAGACGACATTGCATCACCGCCATCGACTCCGGTGGGTCAATAGCCCAGCCGTGCCGGGGCTTAGTTCGGTGCGTATAATTAAGCCCGTAAGCCGCTTAGGGGGCTTCCTTGTGGCGGCTGGCACCGATGGCTCCGATGGATCCGCCACTTGGCACGTGTCGTCCCACTCGACGGCGGAGTTCCAGCTGCCGAAATCGCAGAGTACTGGCTTCTGCCAAATTAATTAGTTGTTGACTGCCTGCTAATTGGGGGCGGCAGGCAGCAGGCAGAGGGCGAGCATGTGTGCCCGTCAAGATAAGTGCCGCATTCCGCATACCGGATGCCTGGTGCCGGGGAAGCCTTCTGAGCTTCAATTTGTTAAACTTTAATTAAATTCCTGTTAGAATAATTGCATTGGGAAGCCCTTGCCGCCCCTCGAAAGCACAAATCAAGTAAAGTAATGCTCGCATTAAATTGCTCAACTCAAAAGTTTTGAAATTCTCGCACGGACACCGTCCAGCAATTGGGCTCTCGGGTGGCTGCAATGGGCCAAGTGGGGGTATTATTTCAAGTGCAGTGACGCCCAGGACCGGGGCTGCGGGTCAGAGGACCGGACGCGTCCGCAAAACATTACTCAAATCGCCCCGATGATGGTCTATTTATACTTCGGGGCACGGAGCCGGCTGACCGGCTGACCGGCTGACCGCCTGACCGACTCGTGGACACGCAACAATGCCATTTGGCATCCAATCCAGCCCAGTTATGCGTGCTCCAGCCATCCGAGCCCGGCCACTGCCCCGGCAGCCTCATGTCTCATTAATCTCGTGTGCCCTCATGTAAATGTGCCCCAAAACCACGTGACGAGTGCCCCTTGAACTTTCAGTTCAGATAGTAAAGTTTGTTTGGAGATGTGTCGGATGGGTGGCCCTAATTGGATAAGTCGAGTACGTTGGATGCGCTGGTGAGCGGCCCACCGAAGTTTAATTGCTGATGGATCCCCGGGGACGAGTGCAGGATTTATGGGGTCACTGTTCCTTAAAGGCTCTTCCAGGCGCTGCAATGCCAGGAGTACCCAGCAATCACAATTCCAGCTCGATGGGGCTTGCGGTTGGCGGGGCCCCTGGGGGCGCCGCATGGACTAGGCAGACAGTTTGGTGACCCCGACAGCCCGCCATGGTTCACAGACCCCGACCCATGCCTCACCGCCTGCCACACCCACAGGCACATGACACATACATATCCCTAATCGCTTCGCACTAGATCCGTGACCGCATTTTTGGGCATATCTGGGAACGGACTCCCAATTTCAAAAATTGGGCAGCATATTAAATATTTAAGCGTCAAGCCGTAAAAATGCCAATTTTCAGATATAAATGAACTTTTGCGATGGCTGCCCCCGAGCAGCGACAAAAAGAACACATGCACGGCGGAGGCATTCGCTCGGAGGAGGCGCCCTCGTCCTTGGCTTTGTGCCGTTTTCATCTGGCATCGCTTTGCAATTCAAATTAAGCCCCAACCAGCTCACGCAGCTCCCATTTTCTGTCGGCGAGCTGGGGCAGACGAGTGTCTGGACTCGGACATCCCGGCAGACAAGGGTGCCCATGCCCCAGCTGCCCGAATTCCGGGCCCGTCGACCATCGCACACTGGGTCCTGGAGGACCCAAAAACCGAGAACCTTTTCTCTGAATAAGCAAACATTCTTTACATAAATTAAGCTCCTTGGTTATCTCATAAGCGGGGCAATTAAATCATCATTTGAAAGTGGTATTGCTCTTTAAGTTTCTGGCTAAGGGCCCTATTAAACTGCATTTTAATATACTTATTAGTTGCCAGCTTGGAACATTTCTTGAAGTTTTAATCTAGCTAGAAAACTTTTCCTGTGTACAAAGCACTACAAACTACCTAAAAACTAATCAAATCTATATTTTACAGCTTAGACCTCCTGAACTCCTACTTAATTCGAGTATCTAAGTTAAATAACTACACATCTTTGACTTAATTCTCTACCGAACTGTACTTCCTGACCTGCCTTGTATATCCTTAGGATATCATTCTATAACACATAGTACATAGGAAAACCCATCCAAACCATTAAATGTAGGGCTGTAGTGCATGTTATTCGGTTTACCCCACCTTTGTACGTGGCATCCGCGGAAAGCAATCCTTTAGTACTTATTATTTTAACGATGAACAGCATCCCGCACATTTATCGAAGGTTCCTGGGCTGGCGGCCAAGGTGCCTTGTAAGAAGCGCCCCGACATGCAGCCTCCTGCGGAGGAAACAATTCCGTATCTGCCTGTCACGGCACTTTGCATACACTTAGCATATTCGAATTCGCATCTTCGATGGCCCGTCGCACCACGGACACAAATTGATCCTGGCAGGGAGTTGGCCCTGCTAGACGGGAGTTGCGAGTTTGTCAGGGAGCCAATTTAAGTGTAATTGAGCGGCGTCCTGGGTCTTAAAGATCTCCTTATGCGAAAACTATAGGATGGCTCCGACTTAAAGGCACATCCTGGAGAAGGTAGAAGAACTTGGCATTTTATGTTAGTACAGTGCCAGGTCATTAAAGAATGTGACCTTTTCGGACTCCAACGGCCAGCCGGGGTTGTTTAAAAACCAAAACTTGTCCGGGAAAGCATCTGCACAGAGCCAAACGCAGCGCGAAATGCCCCTTCTTGCAGTTGGTTTCAGTTGTTTGCATTCCAAATTAGAAAACTCGGAGTCCGCACAGCTGCCAAGCTCGCAGTTTTGGACATGTGCTGCCCCAGATAAGGTGCCACACGGGGTAAACATAGTTGCGACCGAGTGGTTTTGACTTTTGAGTGGTGGACATGGCACAACAACCTCCCGGACGGGAGGCTCCGACTCCAAGTCGGATGAGGAGCCTGCTTCTAACGACGGGATAGCCTGGTAAGTTCCCCGGCGATGACTAGGCAGAACAAAGTTTGACAGCCGCCGTCAACTTAACGAATTCAATTTCATTAGCACAACAAGCATAATTAAATGGAACAGGGTGGGCGGTGAGGTGGCGCAGAGTGGGAGGGGAATCCTCCTGGAATGCGCGACTTTCAAGGCGACATCTGTCTCGGATTTGGCCGTCATGTAAGCCGCTTAGCTGGCCAGAAATGGACGACTGGTGGCGGTGGCCTGGGCAAACTGTAACGAGAAGCGGAAAGCGGGAAAGTTTTGGCCATTGACAAACGCATTAAGAGTTAAATCGTCTCCGAGATCCGGCATCCGCTGCGTACCACCAATGGATAATTAGATTGCCAACAAGATGTCGCACATCCGCTTCCATTAACGCAGCCACGGGTGAGGGGGAACGTAAGCCCCAAGGGGTGGTCGGACGGGTGTTCCAGGTACTGCAGCGGATTAGCCGGGGAAGTAGCGGGAAAGCGGGCACTTATGACCCGGACTTTAATGGACTTTTTGCGGTCTGCAGCTGCAGCTGCTGAGAAAGTGGCCAATATTCGGAGGGTTTAGGGCCAGAACCAGAAGCAGATGCATTTGCATGCATGTCCCGTCCGGACTAAAAGCTTCATTTCCGGCCAGGCTCAAAGGTAAACTCATTTCCGCCGCGTGCGTGCGAAGCCGCCGCGGAACTGTTGGCCAAGACCAGGAATCAGCTTCCCGAAGGGTAGACGTAACCGGTTTTGGCCTTCCGAGACGCCTGCGTGTCTGCCCTTTGCTGTCACTCCTTAACGGCCCCTTTCGCTCCTCTGACGTTCGCATAAATTGGCAAAATTTTAATTTTCCACTAGATTTGCGTGGATTTTCCCGGGTCTCGTTCCCCAGCTTTCCGTTCTTTTCTGTTGTCTGCCCTGGCTTTCCTCGCCTCGCTTTGCTTTGATTTTGCCACATTTGTTGCGGCAGAGGGCGGGCAGGCGGCAATTTATGAATGCATCTCTTTGAGGTTTCTTTTTATCTGCTGTGTTCCGTTTGCGTTCGCTCGCTTCATTTGCAAAACTTTGCTCCGGCTCGCTTTTCCTCGCTTTTCCTCCCCGTTTTAGCCATGTCCTTGTCAGAGCCTCTTCCCCGTCTGCCCGCCTCCCGCCTGCCAAGGATATCAGCTCTTCCTTTATATTCACAGGCACATGACGGATACCCGTAGCGCCACCAACGACACAGTTCGGCACGCCGATAAAATTACCAGGCCAGTGCTGCCCGTCCGCCTCGTTTCCTGCTTCGAATGGTGTTGTTATTCATGGGCACATGATATTCTACTCTTTTTTTCTGAATAGCAAAGTTGAGGTTACATACGTAAACTGCCCACCTGCCTAATTTCCTGCTTGGAATGGTGTTCTTATTCATGGGTACCTGTTATTCTACTCTTTTTTTCTAAGTAAGTTAATTTTAAATTAAATCAAATAAACACTAAAACAGAATTCCCAGCCACATCTGATTGGTTCAAAACGGCTGTCCGCTGTCCACACATTTACCGTTTTTTTTCAGTGTAAATTGAAACTGATTTTATTGATAAATACCTATCACAATTCTGAGAATAGGACCAGTCGCATTGTTATTTTAAAAGTTATAGCTAACTAAGTAAACAGGCTTTGGCTTGGTCAGTAGTACCGCCACCGTCCGCTAGGCACTGTGGCACTTGTGTGTCTCAGCAATAGAAGGGCCCTAAAATTGTACTTGAAATTTTAAAAAGAATAACGAGATTCTGATAGTTGAAGCCATCGACTCAAGTGCTTTTCTAGGTTTTAGTGTAAACTTATCTTTTGTCTTAAATGTAAAAGCCCACAAATGAATGTATATGTTTATATTTTTTAAGAAAAAGTGCCACTTAGAGGCCAAAGTAGCCATCTCAACTACCTTCAGAGTTGACAGCACTACTGGAGACGCTCTCAAAGGACGATGTCCTGCAGTCGCTGCACTTGATGGCAGCTACTTGTCTGAGAGGATGGCAAAGCACAACGGGTTACGCCAGTCCAATTGAATTCAAATATTCACCAAATCAATAAACGCTGAGCACATTCAATCCAAATCCTGTTTGAAGTGTAGCAATTGAGGCTGGTGACGTGCTCCTCGTCAATTTGATTAATTCCCAGACTTCTGCCAAATGATACGGAAGGCCGCGGGCCCGGGAAGAGGGCGCATTTCAACTTGGTCGTGATTTATGGATGAGATAAAAAGTCTGAATGCCAAAACTTTGCCCTCGCAGCCGGCTGAGGCGAAAGTGTGTACATCTTTTTAGACGGGCCCAGATAATGAGCGGAGGAGGGAGCTGGGGACAAAACAAATTATACCTGATACCCGTGGCAAGCGTCAAGAGGCATCCATATGCCAAATGGGCTCATTAGATGCCGGGCGAAATCAAATTAAATCGGGGCCCTCGGCAATGAAAGACGAGCCCGGAACAAGGACGAGGAGGGACAGCCATGGTCGGACTCTGGGAGAGCTTAGAGGCGCCACCGAAAGAAAACCCGACACCAGAGGCAATTTAAATGGGGCTGGCTGGTTGAGCCGGGCTGTATTTCATGGGGGCGGAGAGGGAGTCGGAGGAGGTGGGCTATTCCCTGTCCAGCGAGCGCAGCTGCTCCTCGACGGCATTGCGGGAGGCCTCGTCCAGCTCGGTGGCCTGGATGCACTTCTGGACGCCGGCGAACTCCCGCTTGAGCACGGCGAACGTGCTGGAGTAGAGCATCTTGTCCTTGACCCTGGCCAGCGTGGGGCACCAGAGCATCAGGAAGAGCTTCTCCTTGAGGCAGGTGGAGGAGGTGCCCTGGCACTGGTGCTGGTACGCGTAGTCGTAGACGGCGAAGCGGCACTGGTTGGCGCCCGCCCGGCGCAGATCCTCCAGGAAGTCGTCGTAGCTCGCCTCCCGCACGCCCAGACACTCCACCTTGATCTCCAGCTCGTCCTGGATGACGAACACCGCGTAGCGATGCTGCTTCAGCTTGCGAATCTGCTCGAAGACGTGCCGGCACTCGCGGCTCAGATCGATTCCAGACGCCATTCCCGAGACGGTGGAGCAGCTATATCAATGGTTAGGTCAACAGTGTGTCTCCAGGGGCAAGAGCAGAGAGCCTCTCACCCAGCCTTGAAATTTGGAACTGGTATTTGTTCGAGATCCAAGTGGAAACTTGCCAAATGCTGCAAGCAGAGCCAACTGGACCTCGGATTTCACACAGAGAGAAACTGTATTCATTTTATGGGTATAAGAAAGTAAAAAATAACAAACATTTCAATTTGATCTCGATGCGAATGTACGTTTTTATCCAACGGTTGGCAGGGAAAATATCTAATTGAAGTTAAACAATACTGGACAAGTTAATCTCTTTGATACTTATCCACGAAATCCACTTCTTTTCCATAAAATATAGTTGTCCTTATGAGATACAGATGCAGTGAAAAGATGCCAATTTTCGACTGTGCAGTCCAACTGACCCATGAATATTTATGACTTCAGCACCTTCTGCTCCTCGACCCAGGCTCGCTTATTGCCTAATCAAATAGAGATAAATTTAGAACTGTTTGTAAGCACTTTTGGCCATGTGGAGGGAGGAATCTGCACATCCTGTGGATGCAGCGTCAAGCGAACAGACGCGTGTTTGTGCATGCAAATCTGATAAATGCCTTTTGTGGTTCGAAACAATGGGAATGGGGCTGGCGATGGGCTGGTGATGGGCTGGGGATGGGCTGGGGATGGGCTGGGGCTGGCGTTACGGAAATCGGATCTCTTTGTGGATAATTTAATGCCCCATTTTATTCCGGCTCCCGCAGAGGCGGGCCATGTGTGCGCATGTGTTCCGAGGCATCTAGTTACGACACGCTGACTGACGGGAGCACAAAGGACGCGGGATGGGGGATGGGGGCAGGAGAGTCAACTGCAGCTGGCGGCTGGGCAGGCTCGGCCACCAGCCACGCAGGCACTGGCAATGAGTATTAATGGCCCGGTGGCGCCCACGACCTCAATGAATAAGGACATAAATGTCCATTAGTGCGGAAAATAACAAGTTGCCGGCTGTCCAGCACCCGGATTTAGAAAGACTTCCTCATTCATCGCTCCTCTTTAAAATACCTAGGCTTGTATCCTTGAGCATTCGGATTAAAGTAGAACAATCGGCACTTCGCCATCGATTGGGCCTGGAAATGTCACAGATCCCGAGTGCTGCGTTTGCCGTGCACTTAATTCCCTAATTAATCTGCGGAAGAGGCGCCCGGATAAACA
This sequence comes from Drosophila biarmipes, assembly GCF_025231255.1. NCBI lineage: Eukaryota > Metazoa > Arthropoda > Insecta > Diptera > Drosophilidae > Drosophila > Drosophila biarmipes. Next base: position 2,727,289 of record NC_066611.1, on the reverse strand, counting down.
TTGAGTGCCTCGAGTGGCTTGTGCCAGTGGTATGCGCCTCCAAATGAGTACAGCCATCTCGAGTGGAAATGTATTTAACTTATCCACTTTGGCCACAAAGCCGGCAAACTTCTTTGCCATCCGCTCCGTCGTCAACCGCTCGGCGCCACTTACAGACACTCGACGACTTCTGGGAACAAATGCGCCCTGCCCCCAGGGCTCACCGGCCTCCTCCGGCAGGCTCCTCGAAGACGCTCTATGCGTTTTAAATTCAATGCGCTTTCGGCCCGGCTCATGCATATTTAAGCGCCTTTGCCGTGTAATCAACATGTATGGCTTATACTTTTATGCCATTAAGAGCCGCACACCATCTTCCGCCTCCCGTCACCCGCCACCCGTCGCCCGTCGGCCGTCTCCGTAGTGGGAACATGGAGGCAAAACACTTCCTCATAGCTCGACAATGTCCCGGGGGAGGTTGGGCTGTAAATTAAATACAAAATAACGCAAAATACACTTGAGGCAGCCGCAAAGTGTACGGGAAGAACAACAAGTTATGGTGGCTATGCCATGCACACACCCACTTTCCTGTCGCTGCAAAAACCGCCCGGCGGCCATTATTCAGCGGAGATTTCGTTTTTATTACGCGTAAATGAAAGACATTTGTCGTTGACGTCGCCCAGCTGGGCGGGGACGGAGTGGAGGCGCCCCGCTAGGAGGAGCTCATCCTGCCAGCACCCAGAAAAAAGGCGCAGCACTATAAGATTGATAATATATGGTTATTGGACTTTGTGCACTTCAGATACTTGTGGATTTTCCGAATCCGAAGGAAAGGTGAGGAAAGGCATAATTTCAATTTATTCCCACTTATAATTATTCAGAGGGTATGTAACTTGAAGTTTATTATATCCCAATAATTAATCATTTCAAACTTATCTAACTTGCAACTGTGCTAAGCTCTTTATTAATACTTGGGAGTAGTTATTCCACTTCATTCACTTCAGTACGTTTGGATTTTCCGAATTTAAACAGGAACTCTTGAGGTAATAATAAACTATTTAAACTTATCTAAGAAAATATAGTTCTTCCACATAATTCACTTCAGATACATTTGGATTCTCAGTTTTTAAAAGGAACTCTTAGGATTGAAAGCAAAAGTGAAGAGCCACAAATATAACAATTTCATACTTAACAAAGGTAGTAATCCCTACTTATAATAGTTTTATAGAATATGTAACTTGAGGATTGTTATATCCTGAATAAATATTAACCAAATACTCTTGAATTACTTGAAACTTATCTTATTTGATGACCTTTAGACTTGATAATATAAAGTTATTAACATTTATTCACTTCAGATACATTTGGATTCTCAGAATTTAAATGGAAACTCTTAGGATTGAAAGCAAAGTTGAAGAGCCCCATCGTCATATAGTTTCATAGTAAGCAATAAAGACCAGTTACCCCTAGTTCTAGTAATTCCAATAGTATCCAACATAAAGATTATTATATCTTAAACAAAAATAAACCAAATGCGCTTGGATTACTTCGAACTAATCTTATTTGATGACAATACCAGCCCCCGGTGACGGACATTTGGCCATATTATTTCTCGCTGTGCGTACTTTGCATAAGGACCCTGCTAAGCCGGGCGATAAAAATCGCTTTACGGCTGGCAGGCGTCGTTTCGGCCTTCATGGGGCATCAGACATTGTTGACCAACATGCGAATGATTAACAAGCAATCGAAGCAATCACGAGGGAGCCGAGGTCATGGCGCCCACGCCAGCCACCACCCCATCCCCCTCCGCGAATCCCATTACCATTACCATTCCGAGTCCCATTCCCATTCCTGCCGACGGAGCCGGGAAAACTATTTTAATGGATCGAGCGTGAATTGCTGTTCGGGGCAGGGGCACGCAAATGAAAAGAGCGTTTTTGATTTAATTATTTTGGTGCTATTCATGCCGCGGGGGATAAGCTGCGCGGTTTCATTGATTTGCACAGCTTTACTTTTCCAATTTGTTGTTTATTTGCTATTTGTTGTTTGTTTGCTGGCCCCGCAGAGAGGCACTCGGGGAACCTCAAAGTTATCGTGGGAGGCAAGGGTTGGGTTTGCTGACTCAGACCCAATTAGCTATCAAAACCCGAGAAAGCGTTCCCGAAACATGCTGCCGCAACATGTTGCTACTCGGGGCGTTACCGGCTGAGGAGTTTTTAATGGCCAGGATCGCAGGAGCGGTGGCTGCACAAAACTTGCGCCAGCTGCATGGGAAAAGAGCAAAGTTTGCCCTGAAAGTTGAGGCCCCACCACCCCACGGGGCGGCACTTAAGTGGGCCTGGGCGGGCGCAGCAGCTGCATGGTGTCCACCGGAGGGGCTGCTGCTGGGCCAGCGCCTCCTTGTGGATGGACTGGGTCTCGCAGGCCATCGTTACTTACTTGTCGACACTTGGCAACTCCGCCGCCCCCCTGCCACGCCCTTTTCTGGTCCATTAAGGCCCGTTGTCGTGAGAAGACGCCCGCAGCACTCGCACCTTTGGAAGACTTACAGCGGAGGCAAGAACAATGGAAGTCACGGGTCGATGAAGCCTAGACCAGGTCAGAGTGACTCGGGCTCGGTGTTTATGCTCGTGTATACACATCCCAGACTCTGCGCCAAATGGAAAGCCGTTAGCGACATCAAAGACCATCCGAGTGGCTTGGAACTCATAAATTACCCGCAAGTGCTCCACATTTAATGCCAAGGCACGGGGGGCAGGTGTGCGCCGATTTCCGATTTCCTCTGCCTTCTTTTGGCCATTATTGTGTGCGACTGCCTCCGGTTTCCGCTTCCGCGACGCGCGAAATTCAAAATCGCCCAAGGTTGTCTGGCAGAAACGTTGCACGGGAAATAAGAAACGGCAATTAGCGATTCACAACTGCCAGAAAGCAGCCGTCGATGGGGCGTAATGCTCCTTTTGCTCGGCGACAAGTTGATGGATGGATGGGGCGCATGACACAGTCGATTGGAGCAGAAGAATGTAGTGGATCTCAAAGAGAAGAGGCAGGCCGTAAATGTCCAGGGCGCAACAGTGCGTATGAGCAATTCCCAAATAGTTTCGGTCCCAGGCACGTGTCATGGCCATCGGAGGAGGGACAGCACCACAAGAGCTTATTTGCCACAGAAATTGCAAGAGTTTCGCATATTTGCACCAACTATTTCGCCTTTGAAAAGTTTTTTGGCCAACGACAGGCGGCCCTCACCCAAATTGATTCCCAATCCGATTGCGACTGCTTCCAGCAGCAGCTGGAGAGTTCCGGCTTTGACCAGCAATGCAAATTACTGGCCATCTGGGGCATTCTATAATTGGCATTCCTTTCGATCGATTGCTCTTTGCAGTGGCACCACGCCACGGCACGCCACCGGGCTGCACCTGCTCCTGGAGACTGATTGCATCGGCCCCCTCGTGCAACGACTGCTCCTGGCAAAGAGCAAAGGGCGGGCAGCACTCGGAAAAATACTCCATTACCAGCGAGCAGCTGGCTCTGGCCATCGTTGCCATTTTCTGGCACTGGAAACGTTTTCATTTCTTCAGTAAAACAGTTAAAAAACAGGAAAGAACGAGGGCCTCGACTATCAGATACCCGTTACTCAGCTAAAGGGAGCAAGCAGCAAAGCGAGGTTGTAGAGCGCCACCTACCCGTGATTTCATTAAATGGAAGTGTGTGAGGTAGAGTGGGCGTGGCAAACTTTTCTTTAAGGGATAAGCGTGTCATGTTTCAATTACAAGCCTGCGATACGTACGAAAATAAGGAATATAAATCTGAAATATTAACTTTCTAGTTCTTATCCCCCACTTCGTTGAAAGTTTTTATTCAAACTTTTTTCATGTATGACTTTTCCATATTTTTAATGGATGTCAGAATCCGACCCCCAAAAATACAGCCCATATATTGAGATAGAGGATTATGAGTGTGTGGTTGAATTCCCTAATACTCTACTCTGTAGTGAAGTGGTGTAAAGTTTTCGGAGCTTCAATTAAAATTATATAACAAAGAGCTAAAAAAATAAATTAGTTGATTATTGAGGAATCTTAAGAAAGTAAACAAAAAGTGATAAAAAAAAGGTAGCTATACCTTACCATTAAATACGAGTATATTGTACATACCCAATTTAAGCAAAGGCAGCGTGAATAACCAATTCAATTACCTTCATAGCGACGTATAAAATGTATCTGTACCTAAGCTATTAAGATACTATAAGCCTTAAAAAACTGGATTTTGGTCTGCCATTCAAGAGACGGCTTCGGGGAGCGCATTTCGATTGAAGTCGATTTAAGAGATTAAAGCTGAATTGAAGAAGGCGTCGATTTCTACATTGGGAAGGGACTATTTAGCATGTTTCGAGGATTAGAAAAATCGTTGGCATAAGTGTATTTTATTGGGAGGGGACTACTCGGGCGATCTTGCCAGGTCGAAGAACTTGATGATGAATGCTCGCTAAACTTAAATCAAAAGTTATTGATTAATTATTATTCACCTGTTTCCGCATCAAACACTTGCTTTAAGGGAGGGAAACACTTTAAGTCTTAAAAGGGATTAACGTAAGCTTTACAGAGTGCCTTAAGCCAAGAAGGTACTTCGAATTTCTTGTATTCAAACAGAACATTTTCCGCGAGTGTAACTTTCAGATCCGATTAAGTGATTTGCAGCGCATTAACGCGGCGTTGATTAATGCGAGTTGCCTGGCAGTAAATACTTAAATCGTCCTGAAATGAGCCATCAACTGCAGCGAATCAACAGGGACTCAACAGATGGCTCTTGATTATCGAGTGGCCCGTGAGTTGATGCAGCAGCTTCATCCATTAGGGGCTCCTTGCTCCCAGCTCCCTGCTCCCTGCTCCCAGCAAGGCTAATCAAAACGTGGCGGAGCCGGAACAATTAAAGTCGCAGCACGGCAAAAGGAGACAGTTGCCGTTTTCCATTTGTATTCATGAATACCATCTGAATATGTGCCGCTCTCTTTGGGCCCGTTTATGTGCCGCATCATCCGCTCCACGCCGCCGTGTTTGCCTTTGCCAACCGCGATGCCAACTTTTTCTGGTATGCAAATGAATGACACGGCGATGACACGGCAAGTTTAGCGACTGGCGCAGACACTACAACTACAGTCATCATAGGAGTGGTGAGTACACAGTACATATATCACTGAATATATACGGCGGGTATCCTCATCCGCACATCCTAGCCGTTCCTGTGGAAGTCGTCTTTTCCGCCGTCAAGAAGGTGCGACAGTTGCGCACTTCTGCAGCCATTAACATGCCAGGCACAAAGGAGGAATAATAAAGGAGAATTTAAAATAAAATCATTTTGGAATTCCAGGTAGATGGAATGTTCGAATAGGGCTTGCCCTGTTGCTAACAGTTTTTATGTAGAATAACTCACATTACTTTAAGTAAAGATACTTACTGCGAGGAAACCCGGAAGTACTCAGATATAAGTTGTCACGAGTATCATAAAATGCCTGAGTTTTGAGCTATGTCATGAGTGTTTGTCACCCATACCCTGTAATTGGCTCTCGCCCGGCATGCCCAACCTTGCCCTAGCTGTTTGCCATGAGCAGGCGGAAATAATAAAATGCAAAAATATTATTTTTTAATTAAGTCATAATAGCAATGTCTGCCGGGCAGGACGAGGGCTAATCGAGGGGCCTACGCCTCCGCCCCCGCCGCTGCCGAATGCTTTGTGAATGCTAATGACCTATGCGGAAGAGGGGGAGTAGTGCCCGCTCCTGGACTGGAATTGCCGTGGACCGGGAAGACAGGCAGGACGTGCTCACAGTTTTCGACAACGCGCACGCAGTTTGCATATTTTCACATCATTTTGCATTTCTTCAAGGACGAGCCGGAGCTGCTGTCGGGCGTAGGCGCACAAGGACACCCGGAAAATTGCAGGACCATTACACCCCAAGCCGGAGGGGTGCCCGCCCCTGCCATGGCAACTACATATCACCCAAAGTGGGTCGTCATCTAAACAGTAATTACTTGATCGCAGGCACTTGACTCCGGCCACCGGAAACTTGAGGTCTCTTTGCGGTTGTGTCCTTTTTGCGGATATTCGTCACTCATTTAATCAATCAATTAATCAAGAGTTAGTGAGCCAGCGCTGGGGGAAGCGATTGAAAGGATAAGAGAAACACTTAGGGGCTTTATTGGAGGAATTAAATTAAATTTTCACGCTAATGAGCATCGCATCTGGCCGGGAATCGGGCGGCGGGTGTGGGTCTCGGGGTTGAGGGCATGTGGTTGTGGGGCCAAACTGTACGTGTAATTTCTGGGAGTAATTTCGTAATTTGTTCTGGCAGCCAGAAACTAATTTCGTCGGTGGCTTTTGGATTTGCGGCAAGAGTTTTCAAGTTCGACTCGGCGCAAGGACTTTCATCATCGTTCCGGCCCATCCATAAATCATGGCCGGACTCGCAGAGCGGCTCCCGTATCTATCCACCTCATTTGGCCGGGCTCAGGAATTAATCAAACTTGAAAGGAGCTCTCAGCACACGGCGGAGCTGAGAGGATGTCCTTCAGATGGAGCGTTGTCCTCATCAGTGTATCAGTAAGATGGCGAGTAAACACAAATAACAGAATGGAATATTGATGGCATCATTGACACGGCTCTGCACTTCGGGATCATGTGTGAGTATTGTTTCAACAATTTAGTGGTTCCTTATCTAGCCGAAAGTTAGTAGTTCCTCATCCTGTGTGAAACCATCAAAAAAATAACTAACGACATTGCACGGAGTCGTGGGCAATGGCTAAAATATGTCTGGAGTGGGTTCGTTGGGTTGGGTGGCGTGCAGTCCCACGGGAAACCTCTGGCGCTGCTCGTGTCCAGGACGCAGCGAACGCTGCTCCTTGCGCACACTCCAGTGCAGGCTGTACAGCTCGTCGTCCTCCGACTGGGCCTCGGCCAGCGAGGCTTGGGCCATCTTGGAGGTCGTCGGTTTCTCGGTGTCCCGATCCTTCTGGGCCAGCTTAGTCTTGGATATGGAGTCACCCGGACGGGCCTGCAAGGCTGGGGGTGTCTCGGAGAGAGCCTCCAGGGAGCTGGCCGAAGTGGTCTGGCCCCGAGCCCGGTTCCTGGTGAGGCTCCGCTGCATTTGAGTGATCCCCAGACGCGGCAAGGCGAACTCGAGTGGCTTTCTGTCAGCCTCCATGCGCATCTTGACCATCCCGAGGATGCTTGGTCCAGAGCGACGGTGCTCGGGATTGGTGGTACCGGTCTCCCGTTTGGCCAGGGATTTCAGATTGAAGTCTGACCAGAGCTTCGCATACTTGCCCGAGATCGAATCCCGTTCCTTTCCAGGCTCTACACCAGGGGCGCCGCGCTTCGTATCGGGTAAGGCACCCTCCGAATCCAGGAACGCGAAGCGGTCAACGTAAAAGGGCTTCTCCGGCTGCTTGCCCTCACCGGAGGTCATCTGGTACTCGATCATCTGCAGCTTGTACACGTTGAGGTGGTACCGCATGCTGCGCACCCGGCAGCGGACGAACTCGGCACTCAGGTGACTGCCCAGCTGGCCGGCAATCTTCTCCCAGGCGCTGCGCTTCAGCTCCGCGTCCTTGTGCTCCGGCAGCGCGGTGTTCCACAGGCACGGCTGCTCCTTGTAGAGGTCCACCAGGCGCAGGTTGAACTCCTTCTCCTGGCTGGAGGGCAGCGAGGGTGCGGCGGTGCGCATGGCCAGCAAACGGCGCTGGTGCTCGAGACGTCGTTCCTCCATCATTTCGTTGCTGTCTTGGGGAACGAAGTGTATTGAAGGGCATGCCCGGTTGTCTCTGTGGGGAAATTATCGAATCCATCTCAAACATCAACTTTGAAAGTCTGTCAGCTGTTGTTATAAATGCCTGAGAAGTGCAAATTGGCTGTGGAAAGGAGGCGGAACGAGTCAAGACGGCCCCGGGCCAAGTGGGAGCCTGGGCCGGAATGCCTGCACATGCACACTCGATGCCAGCGCTCACATGCTTCAGTGCGTCCGCATAATTTGTGCTCTGGGCAGGATGAGCAGGACGAGCCGCTCAAAGACATCAGAATGTGGCAACCGCATAGTTGCCTCGGCAGCCAGGAAAAAGCCCGCAGCGGAGGCGGAAGCAACTGCGTCTCGTGGAAGTTACAACAAACGACGTAGGGGCGAGGGGCGGCTGTATTCGGAGGCAAATGGCACATGAGTGACAACAAAGCTCAGTAGGAAGCTTGCCAGTGCGGCCACTGCGTCCCTTTTTTGGCAGATATGCCCCTGTCTATATAAAGGAGTTCCCAAGCCAACAGGCCGAACCATGGCGATCCAGAGTGCACATTGCCTTATGATTTCATTTTACGATTCCTTTAGGTTTTCAAATGTTCGCTTGCGAGGGGTACAATTATGCTTCGCAACGCAGTGAAGGAGACTTTTGGAAATTATTTATATACCAATAACTGCCGAGTTGGGTAGATACGTCCGTCAATCAGCAAACCAGGCTCCCAGTTTTAAAGCCATCGGGATGAAACGTTTGCTTTTTTCTATTGCAGGTTGTACATGAACATATACACATTAAGGAACTCAAGTACACCAAGTGAAATGATTTGGTGGTCTGCTTGGTTTCAAAGTTTATAGCTCATACGCACTGTTGCCGTTGAGCAAATGTGGTATTTTCATATACATGGCCCTGACTTGAATTGAAAGTCCGCGACATAAGTTTTACCATTCAAACATTTCCGTATTTCTCGTCAATTTTTTATACAAATGGGGAATCGATTTTTTAAGAACTTGTGGTTGGCATACGTGACGTATGAGTAATTTTTAGGACGTTGGTGACACCAATTTTATTATCTGGATCGGCCTAATGTACATCCTATAACTGCAATAAACTAAAAACCAAGCTTCCTTATTATTGACTTTTATTACGATTTTCAGCAAAAACAAAAACTCACAAAATTTGTATTTAAACTAAAACTAAACTAAACTTATTTAAACCTTTATCACTAGGTGAACACACTTGAACAGTCGGAGGAAAATGTCTACTTGGACTCGACTGTTTATCCTTAAAAAGAATGTATATACTCTACAGGGTAGAAAACGCGTCTTCCTACCTGTTGAATACATTTCTCCGATTACAATACGCCCTCTTGCTCTACGATGTAGTTTTTAAATCGCGCTTTAAATATCATTCACTCTAGCGCTCCAGTTTTTCTACATTTAAATTTACGAACTAATTTATTTTTTATCGGAAGATCATGGCATGATACTTACATATTACTCAATTTCGAAATTAATGTTTTTCTACAATACGAATATGATTATGATTTACGGCATATTCGGTTCCCGAAATAAGCCTCTTGACCACTTGGCATTTCTACGGCTCACAGGATACGCATCTCTGGTGAAACTGAATCGCTGGCCGAGTTAAATCCGTCACCGCCAAGCTCTCCTCTTCCATTGACGTTTGCAGGATCCTGGTCCGGCAACTACTCGGCCTCGGCTCGCCTGGACGTGAGCTCGGGGAAGGGCATTTAATTAATTTCCGCGCCCACACGTGGAAGGCATTGGCGCTCCGACACCCACGGAGTGGAATAGCAGAGATTGCGACATTCCGATTCGCGTCGTTCGTCAAATGCAAATGTTACGCACTTTACGGCGCATTTGAATAAACAAAATGTTTGCCAATTAAGCCGAGGGGAGACGGGGGATTTTTGAATTTTGCCATTGTGCCGCCTAACGAACGTGAGTAATTAGGCCTAATTGGCATTGGGCCTCGCACGTTTGCATAATTCAACAATGAATATTGGCGAAGCAGTCCGGAAGGGGGTCTGTCGGGCGGGCAGAACTCAAAGCATTTGATTTGATCGCTTCCAGAAGGACTCCACTAATTGACCACAGCCGAAAGTAAGTTTGTCGCTCGGCACATCGAGAAGGTACACCGGAAAAATCGGGTCGGAATCAAGAGGAATTTGGGAAATAATATCACCAAATCTTAGAAATACTATAAATACAAGAATATAGAAATACCAAAAATAAATGTTTGGAAAATGCAAAAAAACTAACAGGATAAGGATATAAGGATAAAAAAGAACTGTCACGATAAGGATAAGGAATTGGAAAGGATATTACCATATATTATAAATACTATATGTAGTATAGAAATAAATACCAAAAATAAGTAATCCTAAATAGTATTTAGGATATGCGATATGCACTTAAAATGGTATTACCAAAAATGAATGTTTGGAAAATGCTAAAAAAAAACTATTCAGGATACGGAAAAGGAACTGATATTACCAAATATAAGAAATACTATATTTTGAAAGAATATTGAAATAAATACTATAAAAATATGTTTAGTAAATCCTAAAAAGTACTTAGGGTATATTATATGAACTTGAAAAATGGTATTATATACTATATGTAGTAAAAAAATGGAAATAACTACAAAAAAATAAATGTTTAGAAAATCCTAAATAGTATTTAGGATATGTAATATGCACTTGCAAAATGGTATTACCAAAGATGAATGTTTGGAAAATGCTAAAAAAAAACTATTCAGGATCGGAAAATGATATTGCCAAATATAAGAAATACTATATGTAGTAAGAATACAGAAATAAGCACCAAAAATAAATGATCAGAAAATCCTAAATAGTATTTAAGATATGTGATATGAACTTGAAAAACGTTATTACGAAAATAATTGTTTAAAAAATTTTAATTATTATTTGGGATACGGATTATGAGTTTGAAAAACTATGCCACCACGTGTAAGTAATACCAGAAGATAAAGAAAAAACAAATACCAAAAATAAATGTTCAGATTATGCCAAATAGTATGTAGGACAAGGGTTATGAACTTAAAAATCTTATTACCAAAAAAAAAATAGTGTTTGGTATACGGACTATGAATTTGGGAAGTGATATTACCATATATGTGACCATACCTTACTAGAAGTTTTATGGCTATATAACAAATACCAAAAATAATTTTTCAGAAAATATTTTATAGTATTAAGGACACGGATTATGAATTAGCCGAGTGATAAAACCATAAGTTATTAATAAAAGAAGTAAATAATAATAACAGATAAAGGTTTAGAAAATGCCAAGTAACATTTACGATACTGATTCTGAACGAGGTTTGTTGTGTTTTCCAAGAGTGTACATACTTTATACGTACTCTAAATGGATGCGTGTTCAAGGCTCGCATAATCCCCGGATGAAGGAAAGTCTCAGCCCAGGAGCAACATGATTTGCCGGTGACAGCTTTGGGGTCAAACTATGCACAAGAGTGATTAATGCAGCTTCGTTGGCCCCGTGACCTTGACTGCTGTTTTGGCCACTTGTGGCTGGCAGCCACCCACAGAAATGAAATTAGTCGGGGGCCCAAGGAGCTCGTTTTGCCAGGTTATGAGAGGGAACTTGTTGGAGCCCATGGAGGGTTGGACTGGACTTAGGCGGATTAGCACAGTCCCATACCCAACTGTCAATCAGTAAACTCAGATTTAGTTTTCCCAGTTAATTATAATAGTGCACATTCGATGCGACTTCTGTATTTTGCGGTTTCGGCTTCCATAAGCGGATTAAAAGGCACTTCCTTTGAAGAATTTAATTGCCAAAAACATTTAGGTTAATCCCTTGGACAATTTCCGTTGGGCCCTTTCATTTTGATTACAAAATGTAGATGAAAGCCCAATTTTTAAGTTTTTTAGTTTTCATCAGCCAGGGGAAATAGAGCACATAAGAGTTTCTCCACATCAAATAAGGAAATATGGGAAATTTTTTGACTCTTGACCTTAAAGTTATTTCGACATGCAGACATCACAGAAACTTTAACACGGCAGATTTATGTTTAATTCGCTGGTTCAACTGGCTAAAAATGAATTTTTAATATCGAAAAAGAATACATCTCGAGTTTATGCGCACAAAATAAATATGCGGAAAATAATAAAAACGATATGCTTAAATGGAAAACTATGTCAACAGGGAAACAAAGGATTAAATACGGAAAGACGGCAAATAAAGGGGTTTCGCTCGAATTCGAAAACAATGCGCTTGTTCATTATACCACTTACCCAACCCAATTAAGTAGCATTTGATTAAGGAATTCATACTCGTCCTTTGTCATTTGGCCCTGACCTTTTCCAGCGCCGCAAAACTTTTATTTTTCGTTGTATATTTTCGTCGACTTTTCAGCTGCAAGTTTGGCTAATAATTTGCCGCCAGGTTGTGCGCCCTCGCCTGACTCTGTTCCGGAATTTCGAATAGACAATAGAAAATTTAATAAAGTCGGCCCGCAGCAAGTCCCCAGTACGGTAATTGAGTTTTGATGGCCGAATGTCAGGCGCCTCGGCCGGCCACATCTGTTGCCAGCATGTAAATAAGGTCCTGCCCGCAAATAGCCACAGATGCCCGCCACCCAGTTGCCTAACGACCACCATTTGTTGCCATCGGGTCGCAATATTCGAGCCATTGCGGGGCACCCTTGCCCCATTGCCCCTTTGCTCGTGGCCAGCCGTGCGCCCCAAATGGAGGCCCAAGCGCCGTAACACTTATTGCGACTTCAATCGGCAGCGGAGCGGAGTTGGGGCTCCGATCCCGGGAAGCCCACTGGCCCCTTCCGCCCTAGCCCCCGATCTCGACGAGGGCGTCAGGAAAAGCGGGCTGCACACCAAACAAAAGAGCCATTCAAAACGTCGTATTAATGTGTAACAACACACGGAACAGATATCGTGAAAATGGAAAAGTGCCGAAGATGGGTAAGTATCGACGGTTTTGGTGGGCATACTTGTATTCTCCTAGTTTTTAAAAACATATAGTTTTTGAGTTCCCTCACACACGGTATTAGATAAATACTATTTATAAAACTTATAAAACACTCGTCTTGCCAAAGATTTGGCCTCTTCAATAGTAGTGCCCAAAAGCACTACTTGCTTGTAGAAAGAAAGGTCTTGTGGGAAATAATTCAATATCTTAAAAACAAGAAACGGTTCTTACTTATAGCAAAACCAGATTGTAGGTGATAAAATGGCGTATATTTTTGGTTTGGTGGGGCAAAACCAAATGTTTCTTTTTTAATTTAATTTGTTTTTTAACTTAGACTAATAGAAAATTTCAAAAAAAAATTATTTCAAGAGTAAAGTTTTCAGAGGGTTTTATAGAAAAGAAATTATTTCAATTTGTTTAATACAGTTGGAGATATAGATTTTCAAACAGAGCAATTTTTTAAAACGTTGGACTTTTTGAAAATATCAAAAATTATATTATTTTTTGCCAAATCCTGATTCCTGATAATAAAGTTTCAGGAAATGTATTAAATGCAATTGAGTTTTAATCAAATAATAGCTAAATTTATTGAAACTAATATATTTTTGTCAGGCACCTAATCTCTTTTAGCCCTAAAATTAAGTTTATTCTTTGTAATTCATTGAATACTATTAAAAGGATCTTATAAGTCAAGATTGACTTCTGAAAAGCTCTATTCGGTTATCGTATTTACATTATTTTACATGGCATCATTGTCGCAAATTCGAACATTCTTTCAGATGACGCAGCTAACAAATTGATTATCAAGCAAGTCTTCAATTTAATGCCACCTTTCTATGAACACCATTCGACTTCTCGGTGCGGACTGCAGCACCACCCGCATTTTCTCTATGTGTAGCTGCATATCCACTCCAGGCGAGCGGAGGAGGTTTGTGCCATGTTTACCCACAGCAAATTGTGTTTAAACTAGATGCACTGCAGCGCAGGGGATTTGGCTGCCATTGCGAATGCATTTGGGCTCAAATCAAGCGGTTCCTCGGATCCATTGTGCGGCGTACCATGTGGGCGTGGTGGTTCCATTTTCATTAACAGTCCTCTGGCTGGAGGATGGTCGACGTGAAAGATCTGCAGGGGGCACTGGCACACGCACATCCGAATGATTGCTCTCCGGCTGCTGCACTGAGGGAAAAAATGCAACTGCCGAGGGGCAATAAAAAGGATTTATCCTAAGGATGATAAGTAAGGAGGGAGTTTTAGGCGACTCCTCAATTTGTAAGACCTTGTGTCAAATATTTTTCAACGAGATGCCGAGTCCGAGCAGGGGTCCAATTTTTTTCTGTGGGTCCACGTATAAATATTTGGGGTTGCCAATGGGTTTTTCCGTTCGACGTTCGTTGCAATTCGGCAAAAACATTTGTCGTCCGAAAAGGATGTGGGCAGGCACAGGCGTCCACTTGTATTAACAAGAACACTATTTGCACTGCTCCGATCAAAGGCTTCTCTCGCCATGGTGTTTTGCAATATCTGGTGGTTCGAATTTATTAATTTCCCCTCACAAACAGCAAGGGTATTGCTTTGTGGCGTCCACGACACTTAGCAGATACCCTTAAATACAAAAAACACGACATGGGATCGCTGTGCTCGGCGGCAGGTGCTGACCCATCCTGGGGAAAACAGGAGGGTTCCGCGATAAGGGAGCCGCCAAATTCAATTCCAGGGCAGGAAATCAAAAATACTGCCAGCTGCCGCCTTAAATGAGATAACAAGTTTGTAATTTCGGCATAATTGTGGCCTTCAGAGGGGGGAAAAAGCAAGGTGGGCAGGAAGGCCTCTTCATCCCCAGGCTACTTTTTCAGAGTTGTGGGGCTGCTGTGCATTAATAATATAAAATCAAAATCGCATATTTTTGTCTGTCGCTGACTGCTGCTCTGCACACAATTGCCTAAAGTTTGTTTTTCTCGCTTCTGGATGGGGATTTCAGTCGGCGTTGGGGGTCAGGGGTCGGGGTCTGGGGTCGGGAGTGGGAGTGGGAGTGGGGTCGCCACCCGGAAGCACACGTGCTGACAACAAGCCAATTAAGCGATTGCCTGTCTTCCAGTTGGCAGGAGCTCGGATTTGAGCCGACCAACTGATAGCCTCGCCTCATTCTGGGGATTGGATGGACCCCTGAAGTCGGCCACTGGCTCTCGCAAAATTCGTCATTTGGCAAAATGAAATTCGATTCATTGCGAAGAGTAGTCGATAAACGGTTTTATATTCAGTTCTAATTAAATGTGATTTCGACTGTGTGGCTCTGATTTAGATTTGTGCGCAGATTCAAGATTACTTTTAATTGCGTCTAAGCAGAACAAGAAAATGCTTAGTAATAGCACGCACACATTGCACATTACAATACACATTTAATCGTTTCATTAACGTAGAATGTTAAGGAACAAACAGCTGGGGTACTTTAAAGATGGGCAGAATGGTCCCAGCCCATCGTTTGTAATTAAGCAAATATTTGCATAGCTATATCAATGCACAGTCAATACGGGAAAAGTTGATCACTTAAAATAAACTCGTGCAACAGCATTGTAATTTGAAAGCAAAATAAAAAAAGAATGTTCAATAACCCTGACTTAATTTTTTACCCACTTAAGGTGTAGTTTTAGTTTTAAATTTTCAGAGAATGACTTGAAAGTCTAATGAATGAGATGCTAGGAAGACATATGTTCGTATTTATACATGTGGGCAAACACCCTGCAGTACCATTCATCGCTTTTTGGACTCTAATTTATTGCAAAAATACCAAACCACACGACCTACGACTAATGGTTTCTGTAGTTGAGTGTCTCGACTAGCAGATACCCACCACTCAGTCTAACAACTGAAATTTATTTGCGTTGAATGATCTCTCTAAAATTGGAATTAGATACGTAAAGTATTGTTGTACGGTAAGTAGTAGTAGTAGTAGTAGTAGTAGTTGTACGGTAAGTAGTACCGCTACCGTCCGCTAGATGCTGTGGTGTCTGATATACCAATTAAAACGCACAGGAATTTTACTTACTTTACAATTTTGAAACGAAGTGAGGAGTAGCTGATGGTCGAGACACTCGACCATAGCGTCCTCTAGTTTTAGGTAAGCAATGTGACCCAGGAAATAGTTTTGTGTGTAGCTTTAAAATAAGCCCCACCTTAGTGATATTCCTATACATCTCTAGGGTATAGTTTCTGTTCTAAAACTGAACTGGTGAAACGCGTCCGATGACTCCAGTCCCCTCAAGTCGGTTAATTTCCATTCCACTGCGTCCACTTCGATCCCTCTCGATTCCATTAAAAACTTTAATGAAACTGTCTCCGCCGACAGCTAGACAAACAAGGCAATAAACATTCCTCGACTTGACCCTGACTCCTTGTAGTCTTGACGGTTCGCACGACGAGTACTCGTGCCCAGTTGTTCTTTCCCCGGGCTCTGTTGGTCTTACCGCTTCAGTGGCAAAGGGCACTTTCAGCCGTGGGCAGCCGCCAGAAATATTTATTATATTGTAAATATAATAAATAGAAGGCCTTTGTGCGCATTGTTGGCGAAATCAAAGTCGACTTCCCCGGGGGCTGTGCACAAGGTACACTGTACATATATACCCTGTACATATGTGCGCGCCGCACAGAAGGGAATTTCTGTGTTGTGTTTATGTGGCAGTTGGCATCATCGGCCTCACATGCTGAAATTGATATGTCATTGTGCGGATTTGCAGGGGATTTTCGAAATTAATTGCGCTTAGAGTGCCGTGACCTTTATGGCCCACCAAAGGCGGCGAGTGTTCAGTCATTTTATGATTTTATGTGGTTCACCCGTCGAGCATTCTCGGGTACCGATAAAGGACCGCAGTAATTAAGGGAGCCACACAATTAAACGGCCTCCCATCCGCAATCCATTATCCCGGCTCGTGTGGCGGATCTCATTAAAAATTCAATAAATTTGTAAAAAATATTTCCGAAGGAATGCGGCTTTCCGTTGTTCTCGGCTGGCCGCGGGCAGATCCAACAGCCGGCGACCGCTTGCTCGCAATAAATGAAAATAAATTGTATCCCGCCAACTCGTTTGAGCCTGCCACACACACTGGCGCGCCCATTAAAGTCCTGCCAAGTGAAAATGGAACGGAAATGGAAGCCGCTCCTCGGCCCCAGAAGTGAGAAGCTGGTGAAACCCAGGCGACGGGCATCGGGCGAAATGGCAATGAGAAATATCGGCACGATTTGATTCTGCAGACAGTGTTAACGATGATGTTGGTGTTGAATTTGATGTCGAAGCTGATGCTCCCTCCGACGCTGCCCTTGTTGATTCCCAGGCCCATGATGGTCCCGATGTTGATTTATCGCCCTGGACCTGGGCACACAAAGCATCCGCTGGGCTGTGTCAAATGCCCAAAGCGGCCGAGTCGACGGTTTGCCTGGCCAATGTCCCAGGAAGCCGCACATTGGTTCGGGCTCGAATGAAATACTGCACTAGTGCCCATAAACCCGGTCCCAAACAGCGGAGCTAACACAAATCCTGGCCATAAACCAGCATTCCGCGATTGGGGGTACAGCCCAAAAAGTATGACAACTATTGTACCGGATTTTATCCCAGCTCCTTGGCCAAGTGTGCCGACTTCGTTTGGGCCATTTCCGTTTCCGCTTCGCTGGCTTTCACTCTTTGACTGGGCGAGATATTTTCGGCCGCGCACATAAAACTGTTGTAAAACAAAGCGGGCACCCGGCCCGGCACCCGTGTGGGTGTCTTCCGGAAGGAACCATCAACTAAATGCCCCCCACGTGACGTTGGAGTGACAAACGACGGCGCCTTCACGGCTTTAACTTTGCCAGGGCAGCCATGTCCTGGGAAGGCGAACCTTTAAGTGTTTGTGCATTCAATCGCTACTAGCTACGAGTGGGGTTTGCTGACCATGCCTTACGAGAAGGTGACTCCGTACCTCTACCCTGAAAGCCATATCAACTTATTTTGCCCACCTCAAAGCGCTGATTTTGGTGCCGGATATGACCTATGACGCGGTGACTTTTTGACATTTTTCGAGCGTGGGCTCCGAACACCCCACTATATCAAGGGATGTAGGTCAATTGTTCGGACTTGCGTTATAGCAGCCCTGTTTAACCACGGCCAACAGCAGATTCCTCACCGGGGAGCGGGTGAGTGGCCAGGTCGACAGCCTTCATTTGCCGGGAGCAGTCACGTGTGCTGCCACAAACAAAGGCGATCGAGTACATTTTCCACCATGTCCAGGTCACTTATGTATCGCATATAGCCATGTGCACGACCGAGGTCCATGTGGGAATGTGGGGACGGGTAGAGGCCACCACAACTCTCGACTGTCGACTGTCGGCCCTCGACTCTCGACCGCCCACTGAGCCGGCAACTCGGCAACTCGGCAACTCAATCTTGGTAAAAATTTGTCGCACTGGAATTTCATTTATTCTGTTGACTTTGACTTTGTTGTGGCTGGCCACCATACCTAGCCACAGCCACCAGCCCAGCCACAGCCCCGAAAAGACCCCAAAAACTAGCGCAAGGCGCCGGAGGCCAAACTATTCCGAATCGGCAGCCCTGCCCAGATCCCAGCCAGACCGGACACCCGGCCCAGAGCTGGCAACTTTGAATAAATCGTATTATTTGCGCCAAACTTGCGAACTTTGATCCAATTTCAGGCTTTATTAAATTGCTGCCTGGAAATATTCATGCCGAAAATAAATGCCAAAGTAAATGGGATGCACGGGCCACTTTTTTGCGCCGGCCGAGGGCCGGGTGCCGAGTGCCAACGACTCGGTTGACAAAATAGAAATGAAAGGATGCCGCTGCTCCGGCTGACACTGTAAATTAAAAACCAATCCCCGGCGTGACCTCTCGAGTGGAAGACCCCCGTCATTAGGGCGGGCTGTGCGAATCAAGTGCACAATCAACAAATGCGAATCAAATTGCATGGACGTCGATGCCCCGAGGAGCAGCCATTGGCCACACGGTGGTCCCGGTCTTTTTGCTCGTCCTGGTCATCGGCTAGACAATCCGCGGCCACACTTGGGGTTCATCAACCTGGCCACTGGGTCAGAGTCCTCGAGAGGATGGCTGTGGCAATTAGCAGGGCAGGGCCCCGCAGTGTCCCAGATTAGCCGGATGTGGCATCTGCTCCAATTGAATTCAATCAAATGGCAAATGGCCCCGCCCGCAGCACTGGAGTTATTCCGTTTTATTTTATTGCGTTTATTCTACTTATTATTAGAAATGCCCGGCCAGGGAGTGGGCGAAGGTGGGAGCGACAGCGGTCCTGGTGGTGTCAGCCCAAAGACATTAGGCCGCATTACTTAGGCTTTGGCTTTACATAATCCCCGTTTGTCTCCCGTCTCCTGTCTCCTGTCGCCAACGGCTGTCAGCTGTGGCTCCTCGGTGGAGTCTCGGGTCCATGGGGCAGGGGTGGTGGCAGTGTGCGTGTCGTGCCGGGCTCCCAGACTCCGGGTGCCCAGGCCCTGGAAGCCCAGACCACTGCAGCCCAGACACTGGCAAACACAAACACGTCAATGCCATAAGCAGCCGGGAGCCACCACATCCGGGACAACGAGCCGGCAAGCAGGCGGACGTGGGTCCGCCAGGACCTCCTCAACAGCGCCCCCGTCCCCAGCCCCAGCCCCAGCCCGCCTCCCTGCCAGGATAAATTAACAGCCCAGAAAAGATGGATGATGGGCCACAAGCCGCAGAGCGTTGCATGAAAAGTGCCCCGAAAGACTCGATGTCGCCTCGTCGAGGGGCGAGAATATGAATTGGGCGCCACAGCAATCAACAGGAAAGTCTCCAAGTCTTCCTGTGATAAATTCATCGATTTGCGACTGCTGCTGCGAGATTTGTTCAACTACGGCCCGATCATTTGTCAGAGGGCCCAGGAGCAGGGGTTGCTGTTTATGAATATTCAATCGCTTGCCAAGTTTATTGCGGCGACGATTCGATTATCCCATCGTCATTTCCCCACTAGATAAGTTGTCCTGGCTGGTGGCAACCAGTGGTAGTAACGCTTCTGACTGCCCAGTCGTGAAGACGATAACGAATGGCCCACGCTCAATTAGTCGCTTGTGCAGGGGGTGGTGCCAAAATGTTATGCCGGATTAATGGCCGTCACTTGTCGAGCACCACATGGCGAGGGCTCATCACTCCGGGAAGCGGAAGGCCCTGCTCTTTCACAGCCATTGGCATTGTCTGCGTCGCCTGGAGGGGCTTTAATCAGCTCTTTATGGCCCGAGTCTCCTTCACCGGCCTGCACAGGACCCCACGCACACGTCCGCCTCATCGAAAGTGAAATTTGCGTGCGGTTTTGATTGTTTGCACCCCCCGAACCCATGGCCGTGTCATCACCATCATCATCATCAGCGCTGTAGTCGTCGTGGGAGGGTCGGATTCCTGCTTCCTGCCCATCAAAACAAGCGGCTCAGCCACTCAACGGACAGCCGTGGTGTTTGTGTTTGTGACCCAGACGAGTGCCCACGGCCGACGGCCAGCGGCCACCAGCCTGCCCATCCGCACCCACATCCACAGCCAGGTCAAGAGCGTGTCGTGAATATTTATACCTATTTGATGAGAGTCTCGCGGGGGCGAGGCGGAGAGCGGACGCCCGAACATCTGCAAGTTTGATTGGATCAACTCCCTGGATACCGACGAAAACAAAATTTATCGTTTAGCGGACACTATAATTGAGCGGCCGTCGCCATAAGTTGGCCGGAGCAGCGGATGTCGCCGGAGTGGCATGTCATGACCCAGTTTTTTCTCTTTTCGGCCGGGTGTTTGAGTCAAGGCCGGGCTAAAGTCACCTAGGAGTTCCGGACTGAGTAATCCTCTGTCAAAAGTGTTCGAGGCTGCCAGCTGCAGTTTGACAGCAAAGACACCACGCACACATACCCCATCCCCATCAGCATCCCCATCCCCGTCCCGGAGCTGTGGAACTTTCTGCTTCTCTGGCATAAGAAGTCATGAATAAAAGAGAAAGGCAACGACAACCCATCATCATCATCGCTGGAGCCTCCGCATCCACCACCGCCACCGCCACAGCGCAGCGCAGCGAGAAGTTCGTCTTGTCGGGGCGTCTTCGGATGAGATTGCTTCATGTCAAAGTCGCCGCACAACTATGTGCGGCTCTGGCCAGAATATAAAATAAATTAAATAAGAGCCAAACTAGACGCGGTCCGGTGGCGATGTCATGTGTATCTGGTCAGCCGCGCTACCCAGTGTCGCCGGCTAGGTCCAATCGGTCGCAGGGGCAGCTGGAGAGGCCAACTTGCTGCTGGGTATCCCACAGGCGACTACGCCGGAGCGGCGTCGGGCTGCGGCTTGATTATAAGGATGTGTCTCGCATGTTTTCCGGGCAGGCGGGCCAGGACAGCCTTTGCGGAGGACTCGCCATAAATTAAATTACCCAAAAACCCAAAGCAGATTTGCTACGAGCCGGCTGACAACAGCTCGTTTAGGGCCATACATCTTTCCGAATACGGATCTTCCGGGCTATCCCCGGCCCGGGCTCCTCGCGGAGATGGGGACTGGGGACTGCGAATGGTGACTGGGATGGGGATGGGGCCTCGTCTTGGGGACTTTTCTGCATACGACGGCAGTTTCTCCGGCTGTCTGTCAGTGCACATTTGCCGTGCCAAAGTTAAAGTTATGTGCATGAATAAAACAAATTGCAGCTTTTCGCTCCGCTTCATTACTCTCCGCCTCCGCCTCCGCCTCTGTCCTGACCAATTTCTTATCTTGGCTGCCGGCTCATCGCCATAAGAAATTGGAGGGAATTTTTTCGCACGCTTCTGCCTAATACAATATTAATTGGAGTGCCAATTACTTAGCTCAAATTCTGTTAGGCTGATGTAAAGAGGGCGACTGTAAAATTAGGTCAAAATGCCTCTGTAAGAGCCTTAAGTATTAATTATAATATGTCTTTAAGGGTTTAAATGGTTAAATAGAAAGCAAGTTACGAGCAAAGAAGGTTGTTGGGCTGCTTTGATATTTTTCTCGGAACTAGAATGGAAAACACGACTTTTTCTTATGAGAACGGTCAAGGCTCTAGGCATATAGTTTATATTTAAAGCATTTTTGGGTGTCGCACCAAAATTGCAAGACTCAAGGCGACTTATAGGGTAAAGGATACTGAAGTTAGGGAAAAGTATGTAACAGCTCAGAATCACTAGCCAAGTCGATCTAGTCTGTCTGTGTGAACGCTGTGAATTCGGAAACAATAGGAGCTAAAGAGCTAAGCACTAACAAGACTACAAGACTGCAAGCTGCCCAGAGCTGAGGCACCCTTTAAATTACATTCATCCCTTTTTGAAGTAACCACCTCCCAAAAAAATGCACTTTGGCCAACATTATTTTTAGTCCTCTAACAAAGCCTAGTTCCTTTCCGGCACAGCTATCAGCGCCTTCTTAGTATTTTGTTCTTTTCAACTGACTTTGGGAATAGCCAGGAGTTACATGGAGCCAAATCAATTCGAATACTATGGTTGCGGCGATTTCTTGCCGAAATGGTCACGAAGATCCAGCTGGTCATTATCATTATTGATGCCCAAATTTCTGTTTTTGTAGACGAATTGTTTCACGCGATCTTGACGGATACCTTTCAATTAATATTCCTAATTAACAGTTTGGAAAGCTGAAAAGAATCGTATTATCTGTATTTGCCCTTTTTAGTCTCGTTAATACCTATCCATTGATTAAAAAAGTTTGGGACGCCCACAAACGCCCAAATCGCGTAAATCTGTCTGCTGGCCATTATCTTAATGAATCGCACGTAGGTGGCGCTTTACAATCTCGCCCTCCTGTTTGTAATTTCCATCTCCCTTTTGCTCCCTACTGGGTAACTGATAGTCGAGGCACTCTTCTATAGCGTTCTTCTTTTTCTGTTGAAAATGCGGAGGAACAAACGTTGTTTTGAATATGCAGTTTCTTGGGAAATGTAGCTTAGAACTGTCCCTAGATTATGGTCCCCTACGGTTTATCACTTTTTTGCGTCCATCCAAATCGACACACGCCAAATAACATGTATGTACAGATGTAAGATGCGACACCCACGCTATATAATGGTTTAATCAAGGCTGCGCACACAAATCGTCTGTTTTAATTGCGAAAAAGTGATTGCCTTTAGTTGTTTAATTAATTTATAATAAGGTTGTTAAGCAACGTGTGCGATGCGCACTGTGCATTTTATGTTCAAAACGTGTATATGCTATAAAGAATGCGGAAAAGCAAATAACTATGGTACAAAGTAGGGAAATATAGAAATAATAAAAAATACGAAAACAAATGGATTATGGGATAAAACTGAGCTGTAAATATGTTACAAGTTATAAACAGTATTATGGTTTATTGTTCCATTGAATGTATAACAAGGATGTAAAAAATGTGAAAGCAAAAACGAGGATATACTATAAGAGTGGGGTATGATGGATGATGATGTACAAAGTAGCCAACAAAACTGACTATCCGTTGTCGAGCCTTGGTCAGTCTTTCTCTGGGCCTTCCCAACAGAACACCCTTCAGACGAACTAAAGGGACTGCCCCGCTCCCAGCATTTGCACTTTAAAACAGTCACCATGTCCCTCTTTTTCTGCAGGGATGCGGTGGCTTATGTCCGTAATTGTCGACTCAGTGGATGGGAGCACTCGACAAGGCGAGGAACCGAGAACCGAGACCACCACTTCATGTAGGACAGCTCCAGCTCCATAATGACGGGCGGATGGACCCACATCCAGGTCATAAGCGGCTTGTCCCCAACTTAACTGTCACCTTTGGGCGCTGCTCCAAAATTGCAATTAAAATTCGCACTTAGGGCCCCATAAATTGTGGGCAAAAGGAGCAGCGAAAAGCATTTTGAGTGGGCGCTGTGCTCGTCACCCCGTGAAAATGGCAGTAAGGGATTCCACTTCATGACCAAATACTCACCCGTAGGGATTCCAGATTTAATAATTGAAAACGCATAAGTTTTACTCTGTTTATTAGCGGCAACCTTAGGAAGTTCAATTGAAACACTGATAGACTAGCGTCTGAGTTAGTTTACGAGTACGATAATCACAAGTAGGTAAAAAAAATACATACTCCCCTTAAAAAAAAACACACACACGAAGTGACTGTATGATACATATTTACACCGATCCTCTGAGCGAGTTCCAGAGTCCTAGCCGAGTCCTGGGCGAGTCCCCAATAGCTTACAGCTGAGGACTGTCGGCGGCGGCGGCAGCGGCGCTGTTGGTGGTCACCACCGAATTGAGGAGCTCGTTGCGCGAGCGACTCCGCCAGGTGCCCGTGCCCATGGCTAGGCCGGGATTGAGACTGATGTTGGTGTTGGCATTCGCATAGGTGCCTGGGCCCGGGCCCGCCTGGCTGGCGGAGAGCCCGAAGGCGACCCCGCCACCAGCACCGCCTCCACGGCGCCAGGGCAGCCCCTTGAAGGTGTCCACGAAGGCGCGCCGGAAGCTGGCGTTCATGAAGCAGTAGGTGATCGGGTTGCAGCAGCTGGAGGAGTAGGCCAGCAGCTGCAGGAAGCTGATGGCCGTGTAGTCCACGTACTCGTACACCACCGGCCCGATGAGCATGACCATGGTGTTGATCACGTACAGCGGCGTCCAGCAGATGAAGAACTCCAGCACCAGGACGAACAGCATCTTGACCACCCGCTTCTTGCTCTCCAGGGTCTTGGCCTCGTTGGATCTAAGTTGGTTGGGAAAAGCCGGGTGAGAATGGCAGTGGGGGTGACAGTCAGGGGATCCGCCTTCAATCGTATGTACCTGCGAAGAGCTGCATCGTGGACGCGGATGCTCGGCGAGGAGGCCTTGGCCAGCGTCACCGTGGTCGTAGTGGTGGTGATCACAGTTGGAGCAGTCGGTCTCGTTGTCAATGTGGTCGTGGCTGTGCTCGCTGCTCCTCCAGAAGACCCCTCGGCATTCCCGTTGTTGTTGTTACTATTTTCTGAAAAGACAACACACCAATAAATATTTTGGACCCTAAGTATAAGCTATATATGTTCAGGATTGGAATCTGCTTAAACCAGTCGCTCATTTTTTGAAATATCTGCATAAGCCTATCTCAAAGGTGTTATTTCTGTAGGACAACTATGGCTGCATTGAAACTATCAGAAAAATGAAAGAAAACAAGGAAAAACGCTAGTGTCGATGGCACCGACACGGCTGTTTTCAATAACACGCCACCTGGCGGGTAATTAATTTGCTTGTTATTAGTTGTTATTTGGCTATAACTTCTTAATGAATGGAATAATCTTTCGCATTAGATGGGTATTGGTTATAAAAACAAATTCAAAATTAATGTATTAAGAAATGTTGGCGTTACGGGTGTTTATTTTTCCCATTATTCAGACTAAGTTTTTAAAGTCTCTACCTGCGGATACCCACCATTATAGACTGCGGTCAGGACCAGGATGCAGTTGCTGCTGCTGCTTGTGCCCGGAGCGGGTCCGCCTCCGCCGGCCGTTCCTGCGGATGCGGCTACTGACTGCTGCAGGATCCGGCCGCTGTCCTTGGCCATGCCCACGTAGAGGGTCCGCGTGATGAGGATGTAGGCCACGCAGAGCACCAGCAGCGGCAGGACGAGCAGCAGGAAGTCCAGCAGGATGTTGTAGAAGAGCTCGTAGCCTTGGTCGGGCCAAAACTCGCGGCACTTGCAGTAGCCTGTAGGTGGAAGGGGTGCGTAACTGCTGCATGGGGCCTCCGGGGCTGGGAAAGTACTCACCTGGGCGACTGGTGGGAATCAATTGACTAAAGATCGCTATGGGAGTCATGCACAGAATGCCGCCCAGCCAGATGAAGCCGATGATCTTGTAGGCGTGGCTGATGGTCTGCCAGGACCGCGAGCGGAGCGGGTGGCAAATGGCGTAGTAGCGCTCGCAGGAAATGGCCACCAAGGTCCAGGAGGAGACGGCCACGGAGGCGGCTGAAAGGGGAATGAGGGAACCTTCAGGAATGGCGTACACCACGGCCGCACCCTGCCGTGCGGGAAAGTCTCCGTGTCGGGCTCCGTGTCAAATCGCTTTCATTAGAAAGTCCTTCTGCCCGCACTCGCTGCATTTTAATTACACAATTTGCATATTAAAACCAGACGGGCTCCCTCACTTCACACTTCTGCGTGTTCTTGGCCAGAATGTAGCAAACAGAACACGATGCAATTTGCGGAAACTGCAATTAAACAACTCCCTCGGCGCTCCTTTTCTTCGGCCCGGTCTCCCGTTTGTCTGCCTGACATGTAAACCTATTAGTAGACTCCCCATTATAAAGCAATTTACTGTCACTTTCTCCGCGGCCCATGCATTCCATGGGGAGCGATTTCCAATGGCAAATATCGATGGTGTAGTATGCAAACAACTGCGGCTGCACATTCAAGTGCATTAGGGTGGACCTTTGAAGGAAAATACCCCAAAGCGGTCTATGGGGTCAAGTCGGTCTTGTTTTAATATACGATGATATTGATTTTAATATGATGATATAAAAGCTATGGTATAAAAGCTATGGCTTCTTAAGAAGAGAAAGACGGTTAACGGCACACTAAAATGTCAGGAAAAAATATTAATCAGATCAGTTCCTTCAGTTCCGAAAAAAAAGTTTCACATGTGAATCAACTTGCGAATACGGAATACGGATACGAGTAAAGAATAAGTAACGCACAAGTAAAAATTCAAATAAAACAAAAAAAAAATAAGTCCGGAAAATCCTACCATTGCCATATTTTTAAATATTTCCTTGTAAAAATTTGATAAGACATTCTTCGAATGTCATACTTTAATGTAACATTGGTTAAATAAATCCAATTTAATTGTGTCGTCAGAAAAAAATTCACAAAAACATGGATTTTTTCGTATTATTTGACCTTACCCTTATTATAAATTTAATTTTTACACTGTTTTCAATCTTTTTCGATTATGAGTGTGCCTTGATAAGAAAAGACGAATTTATTAACACATATGGTGCGTGTGAACCATTGTATTCACTTGTGGTGCATACTAAGCGACCAACTTGGTCCACTTGCTGCGAAGGTAGTAGACTTAATCCTTATTTGCCTTCTCGTTAATTTCCCTGTAGAAGGGTATCCTGTTGAGACGATCCAACCATGCTGAGATCTTGGGATAGACCGCAGGATCAATGTCCACAGCACAGGGCACGGCGCTAACAATAGGACCAGAGCACAGATCCGCGATGGTCAGCGAATCACCCGCCAGGTATTCACTGCTAGCCAGGAACGTCTCCAGCAACCGAAGACCTCTAATAAGAGTATCCAGTTTCTCTTGAGGCACCTCAGTACCCCACCCAATCCAAAGAGGACGGATGATGTTCGCTATTCCGGCATAGATCACGCTGGCTTCGAAGAACATGCGCTGATTGATGATGGCCCGCTTGACCAGATCCTTGGGATACAGTGCATCCGACCTTCCGTACTTGTCCACCAAGTAGGCGGCGATGGCGTGGGAGTCCCACAGAACAGTGCCATTATCTTCTAGAACGGGCACCGTGTGCTGGCGGTTCTTCTTCAGGAAACCTTCACTCATATGTTCGTCCCCCTGTAGATTAACCTCCCTGAACTCGTAATCCAGTTCCAGTGCCTTGAGGGTCAGTTTGGGGATAGCACAGGGCGGCGCGGGTTTCCAACAAGTTTTCACTTATGAAATCCCTTGCAAGTGGCACGTCCCAAGTGAAATCACTTCGGAAATTCTGAATATTTCCATAAAGTTTTCGTCGGTTTCTTTATTTGCTCAATTGCTTATAACTTTGTAATGGATGGTCAGATTTCTACCATATTTGGCATGAATATAGGTTTTTTTAATAGAAATACGTTTTTTAAAAATCTTTCACTAATCGACTAGTGCTTCTGATCAAGAGCAACTATATTTTATAGGGTCGGGTAAATGATACATGTCTAGAACACGAGTAAAATTTGAAAATTTGAGCTTTGGCCATTTTTTTTCATCTACCCCAAGGTCAGCACTCCTAGCCAAACACGGTCCACCCTAATCCGACTGGCCCGGGGCTGCCTTGTCACATTTGCCTGGCGCTCAGTCGCGTTTGTTGAGTTAACCCCCTGAAATTGAAGTTTACTTTTGATTGACGGGCGGCGTGCAGCGCTCTGAGCCAGAAATACTAGCAGGCGGGCGCTTAAACTTAAAACAAACAGCCATTTCCATTTCGGTTTTTCGCGCGCTCAACTTTAAGGCTTTTCGGCTAAGCAGTTGATTGATTCGCCGCCCGGCTGCCGCGGAACGTCTTGACAACTAAATCATTTCGAGATGCCAATACGATCCGCATCTGTGCGTGTGCCAGCGCACTTTACATATGTACCCCATGCCACATGCCACATGCCCCACGCCCCGTTCCCGATTGCCTGGGCTCCCACTCGGTGGGTAATTCAATTGGCAAATGCAAAACTGACGGCAAATAAGGCGGCGGCGGCGGCAAATGACGAACCCAAATTGAATTCGATGCCTCCCGGTTCCACGTCCAAGATGTTTTTCTTTTGGCAACTGATTGAATTTGATTTGCGCTGGGAGTGGGCAGCAGCACGCCTTTAAGGCCAGAAAGGACATGGACGGGCACGGGGCCGTGGAACGGGGCACCTCCAGACGTGTTGAGCATATTACGCATACGACACGCAGTCCTCGGGCCCCGCATAAATATGCGACTCTGACAGGCCGGAATTTATAAGCGTCAGTTGGGTGATAAAACTTGATTGCCGCAAATAAAAGGGCCACACTCAGCAAAAAGCAAGGCCACACTCCGCTATTCATTTGCCGAATGGGTCGCATTGCCCAAGTACTCAAGAGGTTTCTCCTCTTTTGACAAAGCCGCTCTTATCGTTGAATACAATTACGTCTACTTGAATTCCTAGAAGTGCGAAAGTATAACCTTAAATCGAAGGAGATATCCAATCTCCTTCGATTTAAGGTTATACTTTCTGACTCAACCAGGCTCTCAATCTGCTGTAGATAACCTATAAGAATAACTAAGTTTTTACAGAACATTGCTTACATTATCCCTACAACTTGGTTTTGAGCTTTGGGTATTCCCAGAACTGCTGAATTGGTGAACATCCAACAGAAAATTTCAGCAATTGAGCGATGCTAAATGCAGTTGAATTTTCGAGCCAGTGTGACCAGTTGGAAAACCCTTCTAGATAATGTGACAACTCTGGCTAAGGAATACCCTAACTACTTTTAAGGCATTCTTTGGACATGCAAAAAGAAATTGGGGTCGCTAGTTCCTGAAGGTACAGATGAATTTCTCCCGGTGTGCAATAACAATGAGTACAAAAAGACCGCAAAAATTCGCTTTGACCAGTCTCGCAGTGGAGTAAATGTTTCTGGAGGGGAAGACGTTTGCGTGCCTGTCGCTCGCAAGGAACTCGGTCCTGTGATTACAGCTGCAGGCGTTCCGGGTTCCTGTCGCCCGTCGCCCCACTTAGCAGATTGAGTGCTCCTCAGATGATGTAACATATTGCCTGGGCTGAATGGCTCCCTGGATGTGGATGTGATACCCAACGAAGAGCCCAGCAGTCGGGCAAGGGAGCTGCTGGAATTAGAAGTCGCCGCCCCTCCTTGTTGGCCAACTCTTAAAATTAGTTTGGCGTCAGTTTGAGTGACTGACAACTGGATTCGGCCGCTGATGAAAGGTTGACAGGGCGGAAAAATACTCCTGAGCTGGGACCTCGGAGTCGGCAGAGATTTCGGGTGAACACTTGAAGGAGGAGCCCATGCCGGCCCCACTTTTAAGGATACATTTCCCAATAAGTCGAAATTTCCCTTGCAAATTGTGCACGTTGTCAGCGATTTCGGAGAGTGTTCTCTTGTATTCAACCCAATAGCCAAGGAATCCGGGGCCTCGGCAAAAAACTCATTTAAATTCAATGACTCGGGCTCACAAATGCACTCGTTTTAATGCGGAGATTTCCACACGCGAGGAGGGGCTTTCCCCGAAAGCCTGCCAATGGCAAAGTTTGACGAAAAACGAAATCAGAGTTTGCCGAAAATTCTATTTAAGTTGAAAGAGAAACAAAGTTGCTAAAACGCCGGCGCTTGCTTTTTATCGAATTAAGTACTCCAAAGTGGCTAGGTGGTGGGCGCCCACTTGGCTGAGCTATCGCCCAGAAGTGCCACCTTCGAGGCCCAGGCCACCTAATCCCAGGCCTCGGCCCGGCCCAGTTCCACATGTCTGGAGCAGGTTCAGTCGAGCGTCTCCCGGTGATATTAATATTGTTTTCAAGTGTTTCACTCCGAGTTTCGGGCTGAAGATTTGCCGCTCTGCGGGCCACTCCACGTGCACATGGCATGCGGGGCCAATGAAAGTTGCTGCCTCGGCCGAATGTGCATTAATTAAAAAACTTCATGCTTAACAAATCCCAAAAGGCAGCAAAGTTTTCCTAACAAAGCCCTCGAAAGCGACAAAGTTGGGGCAGCAAGTTTCTGCCATAGCCAAAGGCCACAGCCACTCTTCCAGGGAAATGTTCCCTACCTTATTTATGGGCGCCACTCGTTCTTACGCCTGATAACAACAATTAGCCGAGCAGTGGAGAGTGCTGGCCGCTGGCTAAAAACTCATCAGCCAAATGGTGCACGTTGCCCGGCACTGTCGCCCCCCAGGAGTCCACCCCGACCCCATCCATCCGTTTGCCGGCCCGAGCAGGTGGCTTCTGGACTGCTTCCCACCACACCGCACATATGTGCTCCGAAGGAGGAGCCGACGTAAAGGACACTTTTTGCATGCCGCCCAATGTGTACATAACGCCCGAAAACTGATGTCGAACACATGTCTCGCAGTTTATGCGGCCTCAAACGGATCCCGTGGACCGGCCACAAATGGCAACCGAAAAAACGGAAAGGAAAGCAACGAGCTGCCTCGAAATTGGTTTTTGTTCAACATTAAACCTCACTCTGCGCCGGAGTGGGGAGGGCGGGCACAGGCAACGCACTTTTGGACACCTAACCCACCCTGAAACACTATAAACATAAATACGCCACCTTCATACTCCCTGCTGATCCGAAATCAGCAAAAGGTTCTGCCCTGAAGTCGAACTTCAACTCGTTTAAGCACTTTGAAATTTTATTGCCCTCGACAGCGGCTCGCAGCAGTGCTGCCAACTTTCTTGCAAACAGTTTGAGAAAATCGGGCGAGACTACTTCATGTTGGAAAATCACACAGCAAAGCACGGCATTTTATAAAAATAATATTCATTTATTTCACTTACGCAATAAATTAGTTGCTGTAATTGCATGATTTCATGAGTAGAGGTTGTTTAGGGATATTTGATGAAAACTATTCCCATAGAAAACAAGAACTTTAAAAGCTATTAATATTTTGTCTATGAGCAATGCCTAAAGCCGAAAACGGTTTGAAAAGATGAAAGGCCACAGCGCGTTATACACAAAAACATATATACATCTATTTTGCATGCTTCCAATGAATTTATAGAACAGTGCTGCCCATCGCAGTGTTGTACACTGTATGCAGGGAGGCAGAGAATGAGCAGAGAGATTCAAATTTAATCTTTTTCGCATTAGAAATTGTTCAAGTAAAAGCTAGTCTCTCTTTCAGATACCTTTGAAAACTATACCAATAGACAGAAAGGTTTAGTTTTGTGCGCATTCGGAAACCGAAATGCTTCTAGGTAAAGGAAAGTGGCAGCACTGAATGCGAAGCAGACTGCCTTGAAGACGAGGACCTTGTGCGGAGGTGACATTGTTTAGCCAGTCCACTCATCGCTGCCTTGACTCTTAAGCACCCAGGTTTAAGGAGGAGTCCGGGGCGGCGCCGCCCCCGCACCGCTAAGGACACGCCGCCCCCGCATCCTTTGCGGCCCAATGAGTCTTGTTTCTACAGTGCCCCGTGCCACATCTCCCAAGGGCACCGCCTGGGCCACCGGGCCAGTGGGATACCGTGTGTGTCTGTTCCGCCTGTAATTGTAATTGCAGACCCCCATCACATCCGCGACCCTTGTCACAGGCTGCATGTGCAGGTTCCCCAGTGCGTGCCGCCTGAACATGTCGCTGGGTATCAGTGCTCCGCCCCGCCTTCGCCTCCGCCTCCTGGCCCACCCACATCCTGACCCCCGCCTCCTGCCTGCTGCGGCAATTGAAATGGTTATTTAATTCGCAGACTGTTGCGGGGATTGGGAGCAAAAGTATGCAATGCTTTTTGCACACGCCGCTTTCAATTGCGCAGCCAAGCATGCTACGCATTTGCGTTTGTTTTTTCCTCCTCCGCAGTTCCCTTTGCCATTCGAGATCCATTTTCCCATCTCCCGGCCCATCGCCAGCCCGGTGACGAGCCCAGACCAGGCTTACCCCAACATCCGGCCCACAATGAGCCACAATTCCTTGTTCGCCAGTCCGAAATCCTGGAATAAACCTACTAAGGCGCCAATCGCATAAGCATAAAGCACCCAAATCCCACTTAATTGTCCGTAGCCTCTAAATAACGCCCTCAAATGTCCTTTTAATCACGTCCAACTGTCGTCCCGGCAACGTGTTTGATTTGAAGTTATGTAATGGCGCAGTCTCCTTCGGATGCAAAGTATCCTGTCCATCAAGGACACTCTGTCTACAGCAAGTCCCAATATTATGATTTCCGTTTTGCGTGCATGGGCGTTTCTGGGGAAACATTCAAGTTCCTGGAAAAGGCGACACGCACGGCTCTAAAGGGGTAACCAGAGACAAAGGAATCGGGACAATGTATGCCCACCTTTCAGCCAACTTGTTGTTGCGGGTTTATGGGCTGCCCCCGGGAAAGAGCCAATAAAACGATCCACATGCGACGATAATCGTAAAAAATTATTTTAATGCCCCGCCGGGGAACCAGGGAGCCAGGAGCCTCCCACTCCTTCGCCACACGCGGCACAAATAGGCCCCAACTTATGTATTCGTAATTCCAGCTAATTGAAGGCTGCTGCCCATGCCCCGCCCGAGGTAATGGGGCCAGCTAAGCTAATATTAGGAGGCGTTTGCCGGAGCTCGGGACTCCAGTGGGACAGGTCGTTGGCTGGCCGGAGGGAGTCCCCGAGGCCACAAGGCGTTTAACGCGCACTCACCTTGGGAGAACTGGAAGAGCTTGCAGAGGAGCTCGCCGAAGATGAAGTTCCGCAGGAGGGTGCCCACCAGGGTGACGGGCATGCAGAGCACGCCCAGCAGCATGTCCGAGATGGCCAGGTTGAGCAGGAAAACGTTGGTGATGGTGCGCATCCGGCGGTTCTGCACCAGCGTCGAGATGACCAGCAGGTTGCCCAGCACCGCGCAGAGCAGGATCACGCTGTAGCTGGGGATCAGCCAGACGGGCATGCCGGTGGTGCTGCTGCCCGGACTGGGACTCGAAGTGGAGCCGGGTTCCGGGCCGGCGGAGCTGGTGCCCAGGGAGACGGCCAGCTCGGTGACCAGGTCGATGTCCAGCCGCTGGGTGGCAAAGTAGTCGGCGTTCTCGGCGTAGCTGGTGGGGCCACTGCCATTGGCCGCCAGCGAGGGTCCGGAGCCGGCGCCGGAGGATCCCGTGTCATTGTAGGAGCCCACGGTGAGGGACAATATGTGACCCGCCGCACTGGGCGCGTTGGCGTAGTAGTCGAGCAGCGCCCGATACGCAGACGCAGACTCCTCCGCCGTGGCCTGCTGGGCATCCCCCTCCTCGTAGTTAAACATCCCGGCGAACCGGGCCGGGAGATCACTTGCCACCACCAGACATGTCCCGATGGCTCACCAAAAAAAAATGTAAATTCACTCGGTTGCAGTTGAAACGGCGACGCTTGCGCGCAGGCTGGCGGGGATTGCTCTGGGCTCTGGGACTCCGAGGAATCCGAGGACACGAGGAGGCGGCGGCTGCTGCCGGGAGATGGCTCGCCTGCTACCGTTGCGAGTGACGCGTCGAGGGCAACTGACGACTGGCGGCCGAGGACGCCTCCGCTGCGCTGCCCAAGAGGCCCCAACATGTTGCGTGGGCGTCGGGGACGGCGCAAACTCACCACGGCAACTTGTGGCCAGCAGCATGTTGCCGGGCGCCGCAGCAGCACATGTTGCGCGGAGGACGTTGCCTCCAGATTGGGACAAATTAGCGGGCGGAGCCACTGCATCGCGTCCCAGCTGCCCACGATCCGGCAGATCATTGAATCAGTCGCATTCCGACGGCAGCTAAATCCGCGAAAACAGTCACTCCTCCCAGATAGCTCGGTGCTTTATTTGCACAAGTGTTCTGTGCTAATTCCACGAGTTGCATTCCCAGCCGGCGGCTCTGGACAGTGGTGGCCTAGCCGGATTCTCGGGTACGTAGCTTAAGACTATAGCCAATCCAGAGGCCCTTGCGAATAAAGATGACTAACATATAATTATTGATTTACTTTGGTAATTTAATGATCCAGATTCCTTCCTCGTTTCTTGATCTAATGTTCATTTTTGTGGTAGAGTACTTTCTAAAAGAAAATATGGACTAATTTTCATATAATGAAAAATTAGCCATGTCTTTAACCAGATAGTAGTGGTCTTATATACATAGTACTGGCTTGGGGAACTATGGTCATGGATTTTGAGTATTCTGCATTCAAATCTATGTTTCTAAACTTTATCACCGTGGACGGCAGTTCACGTAGTGACGGAGCGCACCAGGAGGGTGTGCGAAGGCGACTACTATATATACACGAAGAAAGAAAATCTACAGTAATAGTCCGATTGTTTTCAGCGATACATCAATCGTATCAAAGGTTTATCAAAAACTAAAACAATTGCATACCAAGACTTTAAGAAAACCAACTGGCTTGGCAGAAAAAGTGGTGACAAAATAAAAGTTACAACTTGGAAACTGGAAATATGATCTGGTGGTGACCTAGTTGTATTCTCACTTGAAACACGCGTCGAATGACACCTCAACTGTCAAAATCAGATGCTCCTTTTAAAAGTAATACGCAAAACAAGATTTTCGGTACTCTAAAAATGAAAATTTTGTGTTTGTCAGTTTGTTTCAAACGTTAATTTAGAGTCCTGAAAATTCTAGTCGATGCTAAACAGCTCAATGTAAGAAACATTAGTTGTACCATTTTTGGAAAAACTAGCTAGTTTGGCAAGACATAAGCTACAAATAGCTCAATTTTGTAGGGGCATAGCCCTACTAAATAAAAACATTTTCTTAATTTTTTTACATTCGGAACGCTGTTTTTCAATATTCTTGTG
Source organism: Drosophila biarmipes (assembly GCF_025231255.1). Lineage (NCBI taxonomy): Eukaryota > Metazoa > Arthropoda > Insecta > Diptera > Drosophilidae > Drosophila > Drosophila biarmipes. The sequence goes on along the minus strand of NC_066611.1, from coordinate 2,692,360 downwards.
TTTAGCTGTACAATTTTCATAAAGCGTGCCGAGTGTAAACAAATTTAAAAATCTATATATTTAGTAGATCGTATAATACAATTTCGTCACAAAAGTTGTTATCAGAACTTTTGTTTGCTGTAGGTGCGATTGTCACTAGATTTTTACCTCGTTCATAGGTGTTTTGCTTTGATCTTTCTCTTATCTAATGTTTGGTTATGTAATAGTTTTGAAAGACATTAGTAGCCTGGCTTGGTGATGCAGGCTTATACATACTTTAACTGCTAATAATGGATTCTCAATTAAATTCTTAGCTTTTCATCATCATTATTTTTTGTGCCCATTTGACAAAGTTCAATGCTAGTTTCTATAATTTCTGTTATTAACCAGAAAACATTAGCATTGCATAGTATGTGCTTATACTCATTTACCTTTATTGAACTACCTTTTCAAGTTTTCTAAATTCAAATCTTATTTTTCGATTCACAGTACTCAGTTTCCTCTAAGCCTAAAACTACTGATAATGGACTTCCAATTGGTGTACCTTCATAAGTTTTCTGTATTCAAATCTATATTTCTGGATTTTTTATGTTAAGTACTGTTAGCTTATTATATATCTTATATCTTTGATAGAAAATAGTAGCCTTGTATAGTAGGGCTCGGTGACCCAGACTTACACTCTTTTACCCTTAAGCTTGAGCTTATAAAAGTTTTCAATTGGTATATTTTCTTAGGTTTTCTATATTCAAACCAATATTTCTAGTCCCACAACATGATTTAATTTTTATAACATTTTTGGGCAGATAGTATAGTACAGTGTGACAGATAGTATAGGACTTGGTGACCCCGCTCCCAGACCTTAAGTTGGATCATCATTAGACCACCCATTTCTCTCTGTGCATGGATAAAACACTAGCCAACATCTGGCTTTTTTTGGTGCTCGCGCAGTGCCTGCACTGAAACGAAACCGAAAATGAAGCCAAATGCGGCGACGTCGTCGCAGGTCGCCCTCTCGCTCGCTCCCCATGCTGTTGGCCCTGTCGCACGCCCGGACTTTTGTCAGCTGCTGTGGGGCCTCTGCCGCGTCCGCCGCCAGTGCATCTCGCTCGCACGCACGGCGACTGCGCCGCCGACTTGGCGGTCGGCACTTCGTTGGAGTTGCAGACGCCGGCAGCGCCGCATTCGTGAGATACAACTCGTGGCAGTCGGACGAAGTTCAGCGGCTGCTCTGATACCTGGAACTGTGCTGTGCTGTTCCTCCCTCTCTGTGCATACTTTTTTTTGGCGTTGTGCATTTTTGTTTTCGTTGTCACTTTGTCACCTTGCGAGCGGTCCACCCCCACTCTCTCCGCCGGACTACTCCGTTCCCCCGAGACGCAGTCGCGATCCGCAGAAGATCCGAGACCCCAGAGGACCAGCATCCCAGCTGCACCACATCCGCGTCCAGAACTCAGAACACAGAGCACCAGCATGTCGGACGGCATCGAGGTCGAGCAGTTGGTGGAGAGCAAGCCGAGGAGGGTGAGTAGTGGGGTGGGCAGGAGATGGTCGGGAGTCGGGAGTCGGGAGTCGGGAGTCGGCCGTCGCCGGTCGGCAGTCCTGCTCCAGGGTCCACGAAATGTGTGTGTATACCGGCAGGGGACGACCGAAAATTAAGAATTATAAAAGATTGGATGGGGCAGGCAGAGGCCCAGAGAGCCGGAGCGCAGGCCACAAAGATATCTCCAACTGCACCGTGAGAAGAATGTGCTTGAAATGAAGATCACTGAATATTTAATTTTCAAGCAATTTGTTTGGATATCCAACAATATTGGTGCATGAACAAATTAAATTATATAGTTTGTAGCCAGGTTGACAGATCTAAAAAATTGTGACTGTTTTGAGTTCGATATTTAACAATTTTAATAGTGCAAACCGAATTAACATCCATCCCCACAGGGACTGGAATACCCTCTTCAAGGGTGTAAGTGCAATGACCTCGGATCTCGGACTGAACTTGGGCTTTTCCCATAGGATAAAATGTTTTTGATAATTGTAAAGAGGTGAAGCTGATACTCTCTGAAACCTTAGTTACTGAATATCCACGCAGAGGAAGCTGTAGATATCAGGCGGTTTTTTCCGTGTATCCACCGAATGGAGTTGCAGCACAGGCCCATGCGGCGTGTGTGTATCTCTCTGGGCATGCGTGAGTGTCTGTAAATAACTCTGACATTGGCTCGCCGGCGACTCCGCAAGAACCGGCCCAGAAGGCCTGGGCCGGGACGGGGTGGCGAGGGGATGCAGGGATGTGGGGAGGCGCGGAGGCGCGGAGCCAGGGCTCCGGGGGCTCCGCCGTCATCCAACTCGAAACGATTGCGGGGGCGGATGCAGATTGCGAGGGCGGCTGCGACGCCTTCGACGCGACGCACTCGGCGCATATCAAGTTCAAGTGCGTTTTCGGTGCGGCCACCGCTGCACTTGTTCTCGAGACGGCGTCGAATCCGAGGCGAGTAGCTGCCGGAGATGACGCCTGCGGTTTGTGCGGCCACCCCGTCTCCCTGGCAAACACGTATACCTTTCCAGATTACGGTGTTTGGCCATTGGGGGGGAGAAACCGCTGCAGCGCTTATCTTCGGGGTTGTTTTTTCAGCTGATCGCGCATATTCATGTGACTTCGGTGCACAGCACTTCAGATGGGTTCGTAAACCTAATCTCTGCGGTCGTAATGGCTCGCTCGGTGGGTCGAACAAAGAGTTCTTTCTTGGCCGGCACCATAAATCGATCGCCTTTGAGGCATCCAAGTGGGCAGTTCGCACCCTCGAACGCGCGACAAGCGCTTCCTGACGCGCCAATTTTGGTCGTCCACTCCCCGAGTCGTCGTCGCCGTCGCCGTCGCCAGCGCCGTCACCTTCGGGCGGCATGAATCACGCACTCGCAGCCCCGCTCCCCAGCCAACACCCCCCTGTGACTGCTCCTTTGTTTCCTGCTGGAGAGGCAACTCAGCGGCGAATCAGAATCAGAAACAGATACAGAGACCCGAAATGAGACAACGAGGCAGTGGGGGGGGGGGGGGGGGGGTCACCCGCGGCAGCAGGCATTGACATATCGGCGGTCCCAGACCCGGAGCAAGTACGTCATTGCGACTGCGCCGCGACAACTGGCAATTTGTCACTACATCGTTTTTCTTGGCTTGGCCAAGGCGAAGCGGTTAATAACCGATTCGAAGGAATTTATTGGATAGAACTGCTTCGTTGACATTGAATCGCAGAGAATATACCCATTATGCACTCACTATGTCACCTGTTTCCCAGGATTCATTTGAATTATTTTGTCACTATAAACGAAACGGTTAATAACCGATTCGATGGCATTTTTGGGTTATTTTTGAACTGCTGCATTAATAACCGTGTTTGAGATTCAACAAGAGTATATTCCGGATTATGCACTCACCATATTATCAGCATCGCCCTTGCTTCATTTCCCCTTTCTTTCCCTAGATTCAATACTACTAGCGGTTAACAACCAATTCGAATAAATTTATTGTGTACTTTCAAATTGCTTCATTCACTGACCGATTTTGTGAATCGCCAATAATCGCCATCCCGCACTATGCACTCTCTATATATATTTTGTCAATCGCACATTCGCTTGCTCCCCCGATTCAATTGTAATCAATCGGTTAATAACCGATTCGAGGGAATTTATTGGTTATTTTCCAATTGCCTCATTTACTGGCCTATTTTGTGAATCGCAATCTCATTTAATGCACTCGCTGTACTATCTGCATTGCTGCCCAGCGCAATGGTATTAGTTTTTCACAAAGTAGAAACGGTTAATAACCGAATCGAGGACATCTTTCGGTTACTTTCGAGTCGCTCCATCGACTGACAGATTTTCTGAGTCCCCGAGAATATCCCGCATTATGCACTCACTGTATTATCTGCATCGCCCCTACTTCGCCTCTTCTTTTGTTTCCCCGATTCAACTGTATTATTTGGAATTTTACTGCCTCTTATCTGAAATTCATTAGTCAACATAAAACAATTTCAGTCCACATGTACAATGTACATACATAAGAAAGCGAATACAACACGAGGTGGAGTGCAGTTGGGAAACTAATCGAATACTCTTACGTGGTTCATGCTTAATTTTTTGCACTATGAGCTCGTGGATATACAGAAATAATGCCACAATATTTGAAGATACATATACAAGTATGTACAATACTCGATGATATGCCCATGAATATGTATTCAGATATTACGCACCATGAATTGTAATAGGACTATTTCAATAGTGTAAGTGCGTTCCAATCAGTTCCCCATTTTGACTGGATCTCTTTGGAAATTCGCCGCATTATTGTTACCCTTGGCTAGGGTATCCACACCGAGTTACGCGGCCATTCGGCTCCGAGCACCTGAATCGGATTCAGTTTCGTTTTCGTTAGCAATTTTATTGCAGCACTATGCTTGGCTACGTTCAGCTGCATTTTGGCCGTGTTGATGCTCCGCAGCCCCACTCATCGCCCGTGCTGCGGCGGCTGATATTGATAGATATAGAAATATGCACACATTGTATGGGTGGGCAAGGTGGGCAAGGCGAAGTGCTGTGTGAGTGCACATATGGGCATATATGGCTCATTACGTATCTTCGGACATGGTCGCATGCCATTTCAGCGGGCGGCCTGCCTGGCAGATGGCTTTCCTACAGCGGACTGATCAATTGATCAACTGATCATTTGTAATAACTCACTTAATATATGTGCAACTGATTTTCCAGTTTGCTAGCGACTTGTTGCGATAAACTTTGGATCAATCGGGGCAGCACTACTGGCTATCGCTCTCCACACAGATCTGTGCACCATGACACACTCTGAATTTCCTTGGAACTAGGCTCCGTTTTCGCTCCGAACCCGCCCTGTATCTACAGCGTGACTAAGCGCCAACCTCCAGTGGATTTTTATGGTGCGTCAAATTGGAACAGCCGAGCCCTGGAGATTACCAGGCTGGCGGGAATGACTGTGGCCCGGCGTTCTTAACCCTAATTGCCAGGCGATCCCAAGAACCTTCGGCAATAAATCAATTTAGAGCAGCCTGTAGTTTTGCGGCACTTCTTATCACTGCTCGGGGCCGAGCAGACCCTGCGTCAGCGGCGGAGGAGGGGCTGTCCTATCCGGGCCCATCCTAGCCGATCTCCGGGGTGCAGTCGCAGCCGCAGCCCAACTGGTGTGATCCAATTTGCCGTGTTGTCATCGTGTCGCGGAGGCAGATACGGCGGGACTGTGTGCGTCCGTTATCGGGCTTATCGGCTGGAAACTTAATTTCGGCTAATTTTAGCCGTCAAACTGGCTCACGTACCCACGTACCCACGGAGCACCGGGCCACAGGAGCACCTACATATGTGCGGATCCCCTATCGGGCTCTGGGGGCATTTGGGTACTTTCGGCGGGTCATTTGCTGCAACGGTTTCTTCGTCGTCCGCTCTTTTGGCACAGTTCGTCCGCATCACTTTTTTGCTCGGTTTCGGGACTAATTAATTCAGACCCACGAAACGGGAGCTTCGGAGCTGTTCTATGGTTCTATGGCTCTGTGGTTCTGTGTGCTGTATGAGCAACCTACCCATACCCGGTTCTCGGCGAGCGATGCGATGCGTCGTGTTGTGAAAGTCGTCGCCCGAATCATCTTGGGTTTAATTGTTTGGCTTTTGATATTTTCGGCAGTCGTCGCTTTTCTAATTGATTTTTCTCACCAGAAGCCGCACTCTCCGGTCATTGAACGCATTATGGAGCGGGCCTCCAGCTCCACCTCGATCTCTATCTCTGGCTTCTATCTGTATCTGTATCTGTATCTGTATCTGTATCTGTATCCGCATCTCTGGCCCAGCTCCAATGTCTGATTCAACCCGAGCTTGCGGCCAGTTGCGCCAGCATTTCTCTTTGTTTGTCGTCATCCCGTTGCGACGACCCGAACGCACTTATCAAATCTGTGACCTGCTTTCTGTCGGCCACTGATTGAAAATTGTCACGCTTAAATTGCTATACAGCGATCCGCTTAAGACAATGAGGGGACAGAAGAGAGCGCTTCGTGGAAAGGGTCGTTTTCCGACGCTAACTACTCACACATGGATGTGGGTACGTTATCAAGCCCATCGGTCCAGTTTCAGTCTCTGTTGACGCTTTCCAAGTTCATAAACTAGGCCTATCTTGATGCCTAATCTTAGAGGCTCTTCGCAGCTCACATTTTCAAGCTTAAGCTTCCGGCGTCTTTTCATTTCTTTAGTTCCACCTCTCAGAAAAAAGCTATAAATAGTTAGGAACCATTTTTCCGATATCTGAAAAATGCCAATAAACAAAAGGCACACATTTGAAGCGAACCCCTTACATGTATGAATATATATTTGTATCTGGGTAGAACCCTTATGATGTGATTATCAAAATATGGCATAATAGTATGGCATGCGGGTATACTTTTAAAGTGATCTTATCATCATGCACATATACCATGTTGCATATACGTTTACTGGTCTGCTTACCAAGTTTATTGAGCACTAAAGGCCCAACAAATGGCTTTCCGTGAATCTGCCCGAACGTAATGCCAGTGGGCGCTGCAATGGCGTGCCTTTTTCAGGCGTTTTGCGGTGGCCTGGCACGGAAACGAGTTGAATTGAATTGAATATAAATATAGATATAAATATAAAATCGAAAGCGAAAGCCCCGGTCGAATCTGACTCATAGGTGGCGCCGTCAAGAGCACTTGGCCGCCGGCTGAGTACATGAACACCTTCGTTGCTGCCCATTGCCGCAGTCCAAGGCCCGATGGGCGGCAATGGAGAACGAGGCGGACGTGGAATGCATGAGCAAGAGGCATTCACTTCCGCCTGGGAAACCGGGATCCTGTCGGCCTGATTGTAATCCCACTTCCTTCCTTCTTCCACACAGATGCCACTGGCCACATCGTTGGAGAAGGACTCCATTCGCGAGGCCTACGAGGATGTGCGCTCCGATCTCACCGACACCGAGTGGGCGGTGTTCAAGTTCGACGGGGCCCAGATCGTCGTCCACGGACGCGGCCAGTGCTTCGAGGAGTTCCGACAGCAGTTCGGTGACTCGGAGCGCGCCTTCGGCTACATACGCATCCAGATGGGCGACGAGATGTCCAAGCGCAAGAAGTTCATCTTCCTGACGTGGATCGGCCAGGAGGTGGGCGTCATCCAGCGGGCCAAGATGTCCACGGACAAGGCGCTCATCAAGGATGTGCTTAACGTAAGTCGAGAATAGAGTCCAACAGTGGTGAACATTCTATAATCCACATCCCTTGCAGAACTTCGCCGTGGAACTGCAGGCGGGCGTGGAGGCCGAGCTGGACATTGAGCTCTTCCGGGAGGCGTTGAACCGCGCCGGCGGCGCCAACTACGGAACGGGTATCCGGGATAACTAAGCGGCCTCCAAGTTACTTTACATATTTTTTTTTGCATCTCTCAACTGCTTACCAAACTGCTCCTTTCTCTTTAATTATTATGAATTAATTTTATGAAATTTAAAAACTGTACATTTTATGTAATATTATACAAGCAATTGTAACATTACTGAGTATCTATTTTTTCCCTTCCAACCGTGCTTGCTTCACTTAGCATGTCTTCATTGTCATTACATTAGAAGTAGATCACCTCAGAAGACCTTAATTTAGAACTGCTACATTACTTAAACGACGATGGAATATTAAAGCTTAACATTCACCAAATCAATCAGTTGGCATCTCTGCTTTGAAGTCCTGAATTTAATATTAATACGCTTTCACGCCTTGCGCTTGGAGTAAAACATACCCGAAGTCGTCAGCAATTCCAAAAGAATAACGTTTTTGAATTGTAGTAGGTTCTTTTCTATTCATTTATATTCAAAGTCTACGTTAAAAAAAAGACATGCTTTAAACTTGTCTAGTTTGGTGAACAAACGCCGGGTGGATCGATTCGCATTAGACAAGCGCGCCTAAGAATAAAGTGGTTTACATGAGCTTAATACTAGGAGATAATGAAAAGAGTGGGATGCGTAGGATGCACCGTGTCTAGAAAAGCTGGAAAATTGGCTAGATGCGTCGGTCCGATGGCCATACCTAGCGGTCCCGGAAGAGTACCGAGTGGAGGGCATCGATGTCCACCTCCACGCCGGACGAGTTGGTAGTCACAGTGCGCGAGCTGCGGAAGAGAATGTCAAGAGCAACCCTTTGGTGCCGGTGCACTTTCTAACTCACCTGGCGGAGTGCGCCGAGCGATGGGAAGAGTGCGGATTGACCAGCACGCAGTGCATGGGCTGGTCGTCGAACTCGCGATGATGGTAAGCTTCGACGGCCATCTCGGCGTGTTCCAAAGACTTGTAAATCACCTCGGCAGTGCCCGGGCGCACCACATGGGCATCGTACATCGGGCCAATGTCGCTGAAGAGCTCGCGGATATCCGCGGTGGTCACGTTAGCATGCAGATTGCTCACCAACAGGCGATATCCGCCCTTGGTGTTCGACGATCCCAGCGGCAGGGTTGGCGGGGAACGGCGCATGGCCATTGGGTGGGCCATCGATGATGCCCCGCCAACACCGCCCCCGCCACCAACGCCCTTGCCCCTGTTCTCGTTGGCGTAAATACCATGGGATACTCGGCGATCCGGCTCACCGCCATACAGCCGAGCGCGCAGCGATTCCGGCAGATTGGTGGTGTTCACCATGTTCCGATGGCGACGTTCAAAGAGCTTTTCGCTGGTATCCGTGATTCCAACCACCAGTGGGGTCGGCAGCGAAGGCCGCTCGATACGATTGCGGGCCACCTCGTAAATGGCAAACGGGTCGCTGGCTATATTGTTCTTCAGCGGAGCCGTGGACATCTCCACGTCGTCGTCGCGATTCAGGTCGAAGCCACCAAAGGTGTAGCGCGGCGGCGGCTGCTGACCGGTGAAGTTGCCAAAGTGCAGGGTGCGCGTGATCTCCTCTGAAAGAGGGGGAGGTGTTATAAATGAAAACTTGACAATGGGCAGCATAGTTTCTGGTCGTTGCTAGATGGAGCGTATCCTAGGGTCCTTACGTACAGCGACCAGAACAGCTGGGGTACATCCGCTTACCATCCTCTAGGTCCTGCATATTGTCGTGGTCAATGTAGCCCCGCGGAGCAAAGGGCTTGCCCGGCTGGTTAGATCTGGAAGGGAAGGATCGACGCAAGCCCGCCAATTTGTGCCCACCACCGCCCAGACCCACGAGCTCCTCGTCAGAGTCCCATTCCGTCTGAATGGTGCCTCCCGGGCGGTTCGACATGGTGATGGTGCGCTGACCAAAGTGGCCCTGGTGCACTCCAGCTGCACGGGCGTGGCGAGACGGCGGCAGTGGCTCTCCGCCGGCAGTGGCGGTCGGGCCCAGTGGACGCGACTTTTTGCGCTCCAGCAGCAACTGGCGGGCGTCGATGCCCGAGTCGCGCATGCTCTGGTTGAGGAGATCCCGGGCATCCGCTATCTTGGCACGTGTCTTCTGGATGATCTTGTTCCGGGCGTCGAAGGAGCGCTGAGGCGGCGGATCCGACAGGGAGCCCCCTGTCGCGGTGGCCTTGAAGGCGGGCTTGTTGAGCAGTCGGCGTGGCTTGGTGTAGTTCGCATTGCTGCAACGGAGAGCGCATGGAGTGCAACGCCATTTTTTCGCCTTCGCCGCATTCTTACTTACAACTTCTTGTCGACGGGCCGCCCGCCGTGTCCGCGTTTGCGCTCTATGATCTCGTCCAGGCTCAGTTCGATGTCCATTGCAGCCGGCCTTTGCTTTCGCGCCTTTTTCCCAACGATAAACAATTCCCTTTAAATATGTAATTCCAATATTTTCTAAAAAAAAGAAGGAGGCGTTTTAGTGGTGGCACCTTGGGGGTGATGTCTGTACTATCGATCAGAAAAATCGAAAGTAACTATCGCTGGGCTAATATTTTTTTTAATTTACCTAAGCTGCTCAATTGCTAAAATGTTCGATTTGTATCACATTTAAATGTATAATGTATAAAAACAATGGGTTTTGTAACATTTTGGCACCACATTTACGAATTCTTTAGTTCGAAATCAGAAGATAAATAAACTAAGAACTTAATTTTTCAACAATTCAATAGGTATTCCTTACCCAGTGTGCAAGGGGTGTTATTCTCGTCCAAATTTACGCGCCGTTTTAACATTGAAACTAACGTTTAATTTTGCATGATGAAACCTTTTAGGGCTACATATTAACCCAGCCCTGGCTAAGTGTGACAGAACACTCCGTGATTTCGCCCAATACACCACCTGGCCACACTGCTACCTCCCCGCAACAACAACAACAAAGCGTAACACAGGAAAAAAGAGCAAAATAGAACCAGAGCCACCCAATATTTATATTAGAATTTCACTTTCCGGCCGCGAAGTGCGCGCTTTTACTGCGATTATTTTGCTGCTGCTCCACGCACACACACGCACACGGTGATTGCGCAATTCCAGTGGAACGAGTGTGCTGGTGTGCGGTGTGTGTGTGTAAACAACAGCGGGACGGAGACGAAACAACGGGAATTGATTTGGAACGAGTGGAGCTTTTGATGGGCAACTCGCAACCGCGGAACGCGAGCAGAAGCAGAAGGACACCGCAGTGGCCACAGGGAGCGGCGGAACCAGGCGCCACCACCGATCACCGCGAGGAGGACGAGCAGCAGGCGCAGCAGCAACAGGAGCAGGAGCAGGCCAACCTGAGGAGAGCCCAGCTCCAGGCCCAGGCCCACCAGTCCCAGCCAGATCCTCCAGGCGAGGAGGAGCCGCGCGCACCATCGCAGCAGGTAATGAGCAAGAGGCTTTGGAGTGGGTGGTGGTAAATAGGGCAGGCTGATAAGGCAGCGCACATACCTACATATGTAGATGCGTACGTCCATATCTCGGGCGGTGTTGGCCATGTTTTCCCTCGTCAGCGCAAATAAATACTGCGTCATTAATGGGCGTTGGGTTCGCATTTTCCCATTCAATTACGCCGCGGCGTTTGACCCCTGACCCCTTCGCCCACCCGCCACACCACCCCAAGTGGGGCACGTGTGTGGGCGCTCTTTTCCGCACTCTTCAAATGCCCCGAGTATTTCCGCATTCGCATACGGATTTCAGGGCCATGCCAATTGAGCCTCCCGCTGCGCAAATTCTGGCGCCCCTTATCAAATCCGCCCTCCCGCATGCCCCTTCGGCACATCTCGCTCCGAATACATCTATGAGGACCGCGGAGCCCACACGGAGATCCAGATCCAAAGATCTGCGTATACTACATGCACGTGCGTGTGTGTAGCCATACGGAATGGTGACCCTCAGCCAAGAAGCGCTGGCCACAGTCGCGGGCGAGAGTATTGTACAAGCTCCCCAAAACAAATACTTGAAATGCTAAAAAAAAGTCCCAGATGTGACTAACCATTCAATCACATTTCTTTCCCATTAACATTTGCTTATCTAATGAAACCGCGATTATTAAAAAACAGCTGTTATTTTTGCAAATTCGCAAATAGAAATCATAATTTCACGTTCCAATGTAATAAGAAAATAATTTATAAATTGGTTTTAATAAACAGCATTTCAAAATACTCTTCAATGGTATATAGCAGCTGCCTGTGCTCAAGTCATTTAGGCACTTCTGTATGTACAATGTACATATAGTAAAAACAGCTTCTAGAGAGAACATTCTCGAATTTCCCTGTATAGACATTTTAAAATCCGAGTCTTAGAACAGTTGCCGCAGGCATTTTCACATGTTTTGTTTAACAAAACAATCTACAAGTTTTTAAGGAATGGCTTGAGGTTCCGAAATTATGATATACAAAAACCGAGTACCAGACGACCACTTTTCGTGGACGCCACTGTACGGCCGTTTGCGATTCGCTCTCTCGCTCTCTTCTGCGATCCGATTCCAGCTGTTCGATCATCGGTGGCGTTATTTGTTTGCAAATATCGCAGGCCATAACGCACGTGTCGTCGCCCAGTGAACATCGCAAAACCGACCTACGCCTCCGTAGAAATTCATAGATAGATAGACGGGCTTCTGCGACTCATTAGCTAAATTTCCCGGGGAAAACGGGTCGGGTAACCATCGGAAACGACGCAGGTAAGCCGTAATAAATCGGCTGAGCCCGTTTCAGGCCGTTTGGTTGGCTTCAACACGGTCTTCGGACGGACAGGCCGCCGCGTGTTCAGTGTACATTATATACTACATCTATAGAGAGCTGAAAAAACCGAAAACATAGGTCCTAATGATCCGCCTCTTTTAGCAACAGCTCTCCACCTGGAGTCTCGGCAGCCTTAGCGGAGGACGACTCAACTGGAGCTTCTCCGGAGCCCGCAACTCATTTCGTCATCGCAACAAGGCGACGCGGAAGAGGTAGAATCGCTTGGACTTAACTTTCTGTGGCCTTTATTTATACGCCTCCGTTTCCCTGCAGCTTGACGTCGCTTCACGGCTCTCGCCGAGGCAAGACCCAGTGGCACAGGCCTCTGACCAACTCCATCTTCAACTCGCACTTCAAGGAGTCCAGCCGGAACGATCTGTACCAAATCGAGCACCTGGTGGCCAAGGGAGCATTCGGCGTGGTCTTCAAGGTGTGCTCCAAGAGCAACAACAGCGAGTGCTACGCCCTGAAGGTGCTGAAGAAATCAAAGGTTGTTCAGAGCTCGATATGGACATTCGCGGAGATTGAGTAACGCCCTACGTTTTTGCAGCTCATCCAGGACAACAGCGTGCGGCAGATCAAGGACGAGGCCGACATTCAGAAGGTTTGCGGCCACCATCCGTTTATCGTGAAGCAAATTGACCTGTGGCAGAACCGCCACAACCTCCACATTCGTAAGTCGCGCGGACGCTTTGCCAGCATTCCCAGTGTAAACTTACTATCTCCTTTTGCAGTATCGGAGTACGTACCTAACGGCGAGTTGTTCTCAAAAATAACACACTTCTCCATTGATCTGGTTCGACTGTATGTTGGCGAAATAGCACTTGCTCTGGGTGAGTTGACATGCGATAGTGCAGCCTTTGATCATATCACCAGCATCTAACGTATGATGTACGTGTTCACAGACTTTCTGCACAACGCCGGGATTATATACCGCGATGCCAAGCCGGAGAACATCTTGCTAACGCAACAGTTTCACGTAAAGCTGACCGACTTCGGCCTTAGCAAGTGGCTCAAACTGGGGGCCAACACGCGCACCATGTGTGGCACTTTCAAATACATGGGTACGATTTAATTCAACTTAAACATAACAACCACTTAAGCAAAAGATTTAGCTGTTAGGAGGCGCGCCGATCCATCGCAATCCAAATCGTTCAAAGGCATTTTCGCAAAGAAAGCCCAGCAGAAGCAACTTAAAAGCAAAGGGAACAGAGCAGTATAGGAAAATATAGCATATACAACCTGCTGTCACGCTAGGATACTACCACTTAAGTTTTTAAACTATGTACATTTGAGCAGAGCAAGGTTATTTCACTATAAAGCAACTGTAAGCTGTGAAGAGCAGTCAGCAACAAGAGAGAGCCCAGATCCCCCAAGAGGCATTACTAGCAGGCAGACTGTGAGGAAGCAAGGGAAACAACGGGGACTCAGAGTCACAATAGCGAAGAAACACTGTACATAGCCAGCACACAAATCCAATCTCAATCGCAAGGCGAAAAAGCCATCGTGATGAACGCGCGTTCGCAGGTCTTCGACCTGACCATGGAGGGTCGTCAGGTGGACGAGGCGGTGGCCACCATCTTTCATACCGTCCTCTTTCACCGCTGCCTGGGCAAGTACATGTACACGGGCGACGCCCAGTACTCCATCGGGACGGTCGGCTACACGGACGTCGATTGCAACTTCATCGACTTCACCTACGTGTGCTGCACTTCGGACAGCCTGACGCACAAGGTAAAGCGGGCCATCAACTCGTTCAGCGAAAAGCTGCGCTCCAACGAGAGCTGCGGCTCCGGCCAAATCAGCCTGGAGTTCTTTCAGAAAAAGAAGAACCGCTGGCCCTTCCCGCAGGAGTCGATCCCGTGGGAGGTGTGGACGGTCCACCTGGACCTGATCAAGCACGAGAACGAGGACGAACGGCAGCTGTGCCGCGAGAATGTCTCCGATCTCCTGACCGAAAAGGTCATATACATCACCGAGCTGATGAACCGGCACGACTACGTCCCCAAGACGCCCAGCCAGAGCGAGCTGGACCTGATCTTCGACACATCCTTCCCGGACGTGCAGCCGTACCTCTTTAAGTTCGACTACTCCACCTCTGGCTCGACTGCCCCCTCCATGGGCAACGCCATGAAGAAGATCATCAAAGAGACGCTCGCAATGTGACGGGTTGCAGGAGAAGGGTTCGAGATCCTGTCACTTTTGTGTAGAAATGCCACAATAGTGGCTGGTTATCACTACGGGGCTGTCCACACATCAAAATTAGTTGTTCGCGAGTTTATTTATTTGTATTTTCTTTTTTTTTCGACCCAGACTAGGGGTGAGTCATTTGCAAGGGTGATAAGATAAATAACAAGTAGTTAAATGTTTATGGCGTGTCCCTGCTGAACTAGAGAGTTGAATGTAGGCCTTCATTTCGATTGATCTGCCTAAGGGGCTACGCCCCATGTCTCTGTGGTTTTTATTGGCTTTTCTAAACATTTTTTTAAGATCCATTAAAACTTAGAACTTACTTAGAAACAATGTTCGATTTTTTGAAGCCGAGACATGGGCGAAACCCCTTAAAGCCGGATGGCATTATCTTAAAACTGACTAACTGACTGGATTTGTTGTGGAAGGGATAGATAGATAACCAAATCTAGCCAGTTAGGCGAACAAGTGTAATGCGACCATTAATAGCCGTTACTCGTAGAGAAAAGGGGTATATTGTGTTCGTCGGAAATCGTGCAATGGGTAGAAGGAAGCTTTTCCGGCCCTATAGGGAGTAACTGTCCGTTTGTCCGTCCGTATGAGCGCGAAGACCTTGGAAACTACTAAAGCAAATCAAAAGATTGAATTTGATTTAATATATGAATGCCTTTCCACATTCCAATTATCATATCAATCGCAATAGTTTTTGAAAAGTTATGGATTACCAAGTGAAAAAGGCCTGGCATTGTCAGTAGCACCGCCACCATTCGCTAGAGGGCGCCGCCCCTTGGTGCCGAGCCAAAAGAAAGGCCCTAAATTTTATTTAAAATGTTGCTTTAAAGTGGGTTAGCCGAGTAACTGGCTGCTGATGGTCGCTCTTGTTTTAGCTGTTATCATGGCCTGAGTTATTAAGTAGGTTCCACTAACCACCGGCAGATCCGTGAGCTTGGTATGTGCAAGTCCAGCTCTGCAGGATTTAAAAGTGTTCAAGCAAAGTTGTGCAGGCAGCGATGCTGAGGAGACAGGGTCAGGAACCGAGTTAAGAATACCAAGGAACGGGCTCTCGATCTTACCATGTGGGCTACCCTTTAGCTGACCACCACCCCGCCCAACTCCCCTTGCGCCAAGCCTGAGCTTGAGGTGCGACAAACGCCGTCTCCCTTCGGTAATCCATGCAAAACGTTCCAAAAGCCAGCTCCGAGCTCCACCAGCAAGCACATACCTGTCGGCGGATCAAGTGCATTGTGTTAATTATATATGTATCTAATCGCCAGTGTAAATAATGAAATGAGGCAAGCTGAGAAATTGTATTCGGTGTGCGCGAGCAGGAGGAGGGGAGGAGGAAAACAAAAACGAATCAGAACCCATCTAATGTTGAGATCGAGGCAAGTAGCGGTAGAGATGTATGTATAAAAGATTGTGATTGTACTTGTAGTGTTTAAACGATAGTACCAACTCCATGTACCCACGGAGATCCAATATATAGATGTGTACGTATGTAAATCAATGTTTATCTGTATGTCCAAGCTATAGAAGTAATCGATACATGTACTTTACGACTTAACTAATATTGTAATTCGAATTAAGCAGAATAAATCCTTTGAAGCACAGTTCAAAGTAGAAATGTAATTGGCCTTTTCGAGCGTTATCCAATAAACCATCGAATCACGCATATCTCGACCAGCCACCTGTCGTTCCGAGCCCCGTACTCCCAGCCCCATGAGCATCATCCGAATTCGGCCCGCCGAAGCCACCATTCAGCGGGCACTGCTCACTGCTGCCGCTTCACCATTTGTTTGCGGGTGGGTAAAACGTTCTCCCCCTCTCGTCTCGTTGCAGCCCCCGAGATTCTGTGCGGCGAACCCTACGGCCATGCGGTGGACTGGTGGGCCTTGGGCGTCATAGCCTGTCAGATGCTGACACAGAAGGTAAGCCACCATTGCACCCATTCCGCCCATTCCGGTAGTCGGTAATTCAATCGGTAATAACCGCTGAGAGCGCGAGCATGCGCCATCTCGGCGATCCAATTGGCTTTCCGACGCAACAGCAGCCCCAGCAGATCTGGGCCTGGGGAACTGGTTTGCTGTGGAGACTACTTGGTGTTGCCCGGTCGCCAGTGAAGCTCTCTAGTCCAAGCGCTGGCCGGGAGCCATGCATACACTTGGACTAGCCAGCAGAGCTGTGTAATCAAGTGTTCTCCACCCCGAGACTCGATTCTGCATTCCATTTCCATCTGCAGTCTTTAGGGCTTACCCCCGGGGTTGGTATTGGGACCAGGTTGTGTCTTAGTTTTTCGATTTTTATTTAAGAATTTTCTCAGTCTATATAAAATCATATATACTTCCTCTCATATATACGTTATAACACTATCGTTATTAAATGTAGTTTCATTATGTTAGACTCAAATAAAAAAAAGGGCTTCGTTCATAACGCATCGTAGGCGATACTCGGGTGCTGGCTTCGTTCGAGGTGGCTTGGGGGAGGACGGGGCGGCTGGTCTGGGAGAGGGGTTGCAGGGTGCAGAGTGCAGGGGTGTCGTCTTGCAATGACTAAGGTTTAATTAAAATTACATTAGTTAAATTATAATTATAAGTATTACTTTATGCCATCTTAGCGGTTTGTCCTGTTTGTCGTGGGTTGAGTTGTTATGCCTACGCGCGGGTGCTGCGACCCACTTGGTTCTATTGTCCTGGGGCGCCTCCTCGGCTCTCCCCGCGTGTTCACGGTGTCATGGTGTGTCATTCGATCTGCTCCATTTACAACTAAGGATACCACTAACTACGATCGTAATATTAAGACGCTGCCAAGGCGTAGCAGTGGTGCGATGGTCGGGGTGGTGGTGCTGGTGCTGGTGCTGGTGGCGTTGTGGTGTTGTGGAGTGGTGGAGTGGTGGTGTTGGGCAAAGGCATGGTGGTAGATGTAAAGCTCTTACTATCCCTAGTTCTCCTTCGATTCGCTGCTCTCCTCCGACTCCTTCGACTCGGAGGACTCATCGACCTTGGACTCGGACTTGTCCGACTTCTCCTCCGACGACTTTTTTGGCTCGGCCGGTGCAGCCTGGGCTTGAGCGGGCTCGACAATGGCTTCGGGGCTCTTGGCCACCGGCTCGGCAACTGGTGCTGGGGCTTCATCGATCTTCTTGGCCTCGGGCACGGCAGCGGCTGGCTCCGGGGCTCCGGCTGCTGCTGTCTCCTCCGTCTTCTTCTGCTCTGGCAAGGCCTTGGCGGCGGTCTCGGCGGCGGGCTGCTCCTTCTCCTGCTCCTTGGCGGGCTCTGTCACCTTGGTGGCGCCGGCGGGGGCCAGTGGGGCGTTGGTCTTCAGCACTGGAGCGGCCTCGGCCACGGTCTCGGTGTTCTTCTGCTGGTCAACGGGCTTGGGAGCCTCACCAGACTTGGCCTGGGCGGCTTGGGCGGCGGGAGAGGCGGCAGCAGCGGTCGACTCGATGGACTTCTTCTCCGGAGCAATCACCTGGATGTTGGTCTCCGACTTGGCGGGCTCCGGGGCGGCGGTGGGTGCGGCTTCAGCGGCCTTTGCTGGCTCCTCGGGGGCTGCAGCATCCTTGTTGGCCTCCTTCTGCTCGATTTCGTTGATCCTCTCCTGGCGGGCGGGCTGCTCGGGGGCGAGAGTCTCCTTCTCGGCGGCGGCTACGTCGGCGGGAGCCGCTGGCTCCTCGGCAGACTTGGCATCGGTCTTGGGCTCCTGGGGCTTGGCCTCGTCAACGACTTGCTTCTGCACCTCGGCATTGGCGGCTGGGGCCTCGGGGGCAAGTTCGATGGCCTTGGGAGCCTGGGGTTGTGCCTCGACGACGGGCTCGGCCTCCGTGCGGGCCGTCTTCTCCTGCTTCTTCTCGGCTTCTGCGGGCGCGGACTCCTGGGCGGGCTTGGCCTCCTCGGGCAGGGTCTTCTTCTCCGGAATGGCTGGGGCGGTCTCTACGTCCGGCGCACTCGACTTGAGCTCCACGCTGTTGATCTCCTTGGCCGGCTCGGCGGCAGGAGCGACGGCAGCGGCGGGCTCGGGGACGGCGGCCTTGGCTTCCTGGGCGTTCTTGGGCTCCGGCACCTTCTCGGCCTCCGGCTTGGGGGCAGCGGGCTCAGCGGCAGTGGGCTGCGCGGTCTTGGTCAGCAGCTCGGCCTTGGCGCCGGTTTCCGGCTGGATGGCAACCTCCTCGTCGGGCACTGGGAGCGCCCACACGCTGGCCAGGCACACGGTGGCCAGGAAAAGCAGTTGGCACTTCATACTGCGAAGGGAGGAGCAGACAGGGGACTCAATTAGCGTGATAGAACCCACAAAAGCCCGGGATACACCCGTCGGATGCCCGCTGCACAATGACCCTCGGTGGGATTTTTGTAGCCGGACTTTCTATTCCATTTGAATTCCCCAATCATCGTTTCGTCTTCCGCGGAATTGCGATTCGCCTGCTTCTTTTGTGATTCGATTAAGTGAAATTCTACCTCTGAATTAAATTGGCGGTCGCCGCAGTTCGTAGACCCGGCCGGCCGGTCCTCGCTCTGCCTGTCTAACGGCGCCTCCTTTCTCCCTGCTCCGAGTGGCCCACATCCCCGGCCCCACTCGCATGCCCATTCAGATTCAGATTCACGGCGTTTAATTATTCAAATGCGGCACTTAAGTGGCGATCACTTAAGTTTTCGGTGGCTCACCCGGCCATCTGATAACGGCTGACTTGCAAATTCGCCTCTCGGACGACCCTCTGCTCACTTCCTTATGCTAATTAATGCGGCCGTTTATGGCCATCGATAAACCCTAATTTATGGAACCAAGAGCTGGGACCTAACGGTCTGGGTTTCGGTCGATCCACGGGGTTCTTGGGCCCCCGAACAGGGCGCACTGGCCTGTGCCCGGGCCCCCATGGCGTTCTTGTGCTGCTGCCAACGAGCGCTGCTCCGGCCACCATTCGTGGGTGTTACGTAACGCCGCAGCTCTGGCCGGCCGAGAAGCCGGGCCCCCTGCCAAGATACGATCTTTATAATTTACGAGCAGCTCTCGCTGGCCAAAACTGCACTTAGGTACGCCGCCGAGACTGGGCAATCGAAACTCGTTGAGAAATGCTGGCGGTGATTTGCGAAACACAAACGGGTGGTGCACCAGCGCTCGGATGGCCCGAAGATGCAGATAAGGCAGGCTGGGCCTCGCTCTAAGGATGTCCCCCGAACACCTTGGTGCCCCGGCACCTCGCACTCACCTTCTGACTGAAGCCGCTTTCGTCGGATTAAAACTGGGTTTGCTTTGGCACTGCGTATCTCACAGATACACTTGGGGTTTCGTTATACGGTTTGGCTTTTCGGAATATTCTGGGATTCGTTTCGCGCCCTGCAACAAACACACAACGCACAAGGTTAAAAAAAATGTATTTGAAAAAAAAATCGGTTATGGGTTGCAAGGTATATGGTCTGTTCTTAATCCACTGCGCTGCTGGCCTGGCCTGCCGCGTGTTCTCACCGGTCAGTTTCAAGAAACACTTTGAGTGGCTGCCAGTGCGCCGGGGCGTTTATATACACTCGGCGGCGGATCACGAACGCCCGACGCCGACGCCGATGCCGACGGCGGCAGAGCCCCGGCGGTATGGCCATAGACAGCGTGCTAGGCACGAACGTCGCAGCCGGCGAGCGCAGTCGCAGCAGCAGCAGCAGCAGCCGCGCGGCCGGGCGGCGGGCAGAGTCTGTGGGGGATGGGCGGCGGGAGTGCGTACGTGAGCCCGCAGGATCCCGGGACATGGGACATGGGACCTGGGACATGGGTATTTTTAGTCCGCGTTCTAAGCCGGCTGCTCTGGCGGCAGGCTCCAGAACCCTTTCTCCATAAATAGACGGCAAATTGCTGGCCAGCGCTGTCTATTTTTAAAGCGAATGCAATTTGTAAGTCCTCTGCAGACTTCTGCAGACCGCAGAGCCACGGGATCTATTTTTAAATCGAACAGGCCAGGATCGCTCGCCGCTGATCGATTGCCATAAGCGTCATTAAACGCAGCACGATTTTCAAATGCAGTTGGTAGGACGATAATATCAGCAATCAGCCAGGGCCAAAGAAAAATGCTTAATTGTGGTTCGCTGCAATTGGCGGCCCGCAGGGGGTGGGCCGGCCGGGTTGGCGAGAAACCGGTCTCGGAGCCGCGGGGGGAGGGGCCAGCCTGCCTGGCTATCTGCTAGCTCCACCGCCACGCCACGGCACCGCAGCACCGCCGCTCGCCAAGAACCTCGGCAGGCGAGCCAAAGACGGACTAAGCCAGTGGCCAGCAGAGGACCAGGCCAGACCAGGCTGCATTCGATCCGGCCGAGGAACATCATTAACATAATCAAAGCAGGGGGTTTCCGATCGTTGATTATCTTAGAATGATAAATGCCCTGGGGCAGCTCCAAGCAGGCCTGCAGATTCTTTTTATAGACCACGGCGTATCCGTGGAAAGTTCCACTCCCGGCCCCAAATAGTATATTATGTATAGCACATGGTGCGGGGGCGGGGCGCTAAATTGCCCAGCCGCAGTTGTCGCTTACAAAAATCACAGCCCAGCTTTCTCGATTTTTCTTAATTGGGCAACTTAAAGATACTTACTCACTGCAAAAAATGTCATCAAACCGAGTTTTGTCGCACTGCTTTCGTCTTTCCAAAATTTTATTGGATATATAATTTTTAGTTGTTACTTCATTTAAATCGTAACAGAATATAGATTCTCTCTTGATCTTAATCATTAGCTGTTTTAGTTCTAAACATTGCACCACCAATGTCCACAAGTTTTCCCTGCACATGATACCATTTTTCTTTCTGTGCACCCATAACATCGAACGCCTTGTAGGAGATACGACTGCGTCGCCGTCTCTAAGGTCAGACAATCGTTTGGCGGAAAAGTTCTGGGAGAGCTCTTAGGCTAAACGTGCTCTGATTGGATTTGGAAAGACTCTGATTTGAGACCGGGAAGATAGTGCTAATGGTGCCAGATAGTAACGGAGATGGAAAGATAAACAGGGAAAGCCGCATAATGTGCGCTGTCGAAAATGTTTCGGCGCGACCCATCTGTTTATTTACGACCAGCTTGGGTTCGGTCTCGGGGTTTATGGCCCATGGATTATCGGACCCTCTACCTGTGTCGAGCCCATGGCTCGGGAAGATCAGCCCGAGCAGGCTACCTCGGAACTTGTAAAACCTGCGCGGAGCCGCTAGCCCAAATACCCAGAACCCGAAAACCTTTCGGCCTACCAGTCATTTGCCAATTTTGAAGGTCGATCCACAGCGCCGCACATCTCGTCACGAAAATGAGTCTCATAATCTTCAGATACCTACGTTTAGAAACATCATGCATAATTGCAATTACTAAGTTGCTCAATGATTTCCACGGATGAACGGCTGCGGGCAACAACTCTGCCCAAGTGAACTATGTGCTCAAGGAAAAAGATGACGTACTCTAGAGCTGGGGCTAAGGTGCTCATAGTCTAGGCATAACTTTGATTGATCTTAGTCGGTACATGTAGTATAGATTCTGTCAGCTTAGTCTCGCCTCAAGTATCCGTAAGTCCTAGTCCACAACCTCAACTGAAGATCCCCCACTAGCCATTTAATTGCTGATCTAAAAACAACCCGAGCTCTGCTGGAGTACAACGATGTTGGAAGAAAACCCAGCCAAAGTAGGCGATGATACTAGAATAATGGGGGTGGAGATACTAGGCCGACCTTTAAGTACACTGGTTTTTGGAGGCCAATATTAGGTATTAAAAACCTTTAATACAATATATAATAATAGTAGAGATTTAATATGTTGAAGCAAAGTCTCTACACAGATATGCAGACCTACAGGTATCTTGAAAGCTGGGTTTCCAGACACAGCTAAGTCGCGAAGAGTGCTGTCCCTGGCCCAAGCCAAGACCCCTTCCAGCGCCAAATCAAATGCACTTTTGGGCGCTGAGATGGGGGAAAATTGGCCGGGATCGAGATGGCATTGCTGGAGTCGGCCAGCGATCCAACCGCACCGACGAGGTGGGCACGCACCGAGCTGGGGGAGGAGGACGGCCTCCGCGAGCACTTGCCTGCTGGGCCAAGTGGCCACTTAATGGCTGCACTGGCCTGCTCATTTTCTTGCGACATTTTTATGCTCTTGACTTGCATAAATATTTGCGGAGCCCGCTAAGGGGAACCTCTGGACGTAGATTTTCTGCAGGCTCTGCGGAGCAGCGAGCGCAATAAATTTGTGCGCCGCGGCCACGACTTGCACCGACTCGGACTCGGACGCGGCTGGCCAGCATGGACAAAGTGGCCTTTTGGGTTTGCTTGGCGCGGCACGGGGAGTGGGACATGGGGAGTGGAGAATGGCGAATGGCCACGCTGTGCTCGCACTCCTCGCGCTGGTCTGCTATCAAGTAGTATAAAATGCACATGCGTTGCAATCAACATCAACATTGTCCTGGTCGTCAACACGCGGGCGGGGGGAGCACTAGCATAGATCGGGGCCGGGGCCGGGGCATTATCATCATCATTATCATTATCATCCTGAAAGGTAATTACACAGCACAACACGGGGCTTATTTCGAGCGGATATCGAAATCTGCACAATCCGAACTCAGGGGAGGAGCCATAGGGCCCCGTAGGACCCTTCCTAGACGTATCTTTCAGCTCTGAAAGCAGGGGAGCACCTCTTCTGCCACCTTGTTGCCCAGTGTTGCACTCTGCAAAGCAAAGATTGCTGCATGCCACGGCCTCGGCGAGGCACACACACACGCGGCCTCCTGGCTGCGAGTACTAGACCTGCGATCGGCAGCCAGGCAGGCAAGCAGCGGCCGAGCCGCCTTTGTATCTCATGGATACATAACTCTTTGTTATTGGCCTTGAATGTCCTAAGCACGGAAAAGAGGTCATTGTCGCATAATACGCCGCCTGTCCAGCCCGTCCAGCCCGTCCAGCGCTTGCCAACCGCTGGACAATGACAGTGGACAGTGGCGGCTCCCCACCCATGCCCTTAACCAGTGCCATTGCCATGCCGTTCCCCCGGGGAACTGCGAAATCTATGCGCACTTTTATCCACCTCTGCGCGACGTTCGCCTTTCCGTTTTGAAATTTGTAATTAAAGTAGACACGCATTTTAATGACTGTAATTGAAAAGGGCCCATCCCGGCATGGTCAGGCGGCAGTCGGGTTCTGGGGGCGATCAAAGGGCCTCTGCCCGGCGCGTCATCCGCTGGAATAGATGCACATGTGCCTGCCCATGTGCATGCGTTTGAGATGCATTTAAATAAATAACTTGGAGCACATTGATGGGCCTTCGATGGACTTGGGCAGCTTATTACGCCACGCCACCTCACGCCGCATCTTGGCCGGGTCCCAGAGCACTTCCTGGCGCGTTTGCTGGGGGCTTCGGTGGCCTCCCCTCGGCGGCAGCTGGGCACTCGCAAAACCGCAACGGTCATCCGAAATGAAATCTTGCAGATTGTTTTCGGTTTTTGCTGCTGCGCACTTTGTTTTGTCAATCCGTTCTCGCCGGTGTTTTTCTTCTTTTCGGCTGACTGTGCAATAAGCGATGTACAGTCGATTAAGACAATTATCTCTGGACATTAATTCTAGGAAATATAAAAATAATAATCACTACCAAGTTTTTGCCCGCACTAAACATTGTCGCGACGATAATTGGCCAACCGAGCGGCAGCCGGAGGAGGCAGGCGGTTGATGACCTATGCCAGTTCAAACGAAAGATGGATTCCAGCAGCCCATGACTGGGCCAGGGCCGGCGGATGATTGTGATCTAGTTAGCCAAATCAGACGCAGAAATCGTATCGCAACCGCTTGCCTACACGGAGAGAAAGAACTCTGGCTGGGACCGTGTTTATGGGCCATTCTCTGCTGGGGCTGGCAAAGGCCTAAAGTTGAAGCCCTTGATCAGGACCACATTTGGTGCTAGGGCAGACCTTGTCCATTGTTCGTTTTTAAGGTATATGAAACAATCAAAGCCCTACTGGATTGCCAGCTCAACTTTCGTTAGTAGTTAATATTATAGTGTTTTTTATAATAATTATAGGTTGGTTAAAAAATATTAGGCATTTTTTAAACAACATTTTGTGACTCTGACTGTATGTCGCACGTGACAGTTTTTCCATCTTGTTAGATGGTTTTTCTTCAACCTCAATGCCAAATGAATAGTTCTACACCAACTTAAAATATAAAAAATACCACAAAACCAATTTTTGTCCGTACTGGTAGATATTGTCTTGAAAAAGTATCCAGGGAAGTGCAACTTGCTTAGCTTAGCTGGGGATTAGAAACAATTATCAATGCAAAGTCATAAAGAAATAGATTTTAATCAGGGTCAAGGTTTTCGGTTTTATCATGAGAATATCAAACATCACTCATAGCAATGTAATTGAGAGATCCATCAGCTAAAGTCGAACTGGTACCCATCAGAGAGGATTTTCCACATCAAAATGGATTCGGAATAGTTATATATTTCGATCGTAGTGTAGTTCCGATGGAGCGACAGCGGGCAG
Source organism: Drosophila biarmipes (assembly GCF_025231255.1). Classification (NCBI taxonomy): domain Eukaryota; kingdom Metazoa; phylum Arthropoda; class Insecta; order Diptera; family Drosophilidae; genus Drosophila; species Drosophila biarmipes. The sequence continues at coordinate 2,667,566 of NC_066611.1, read as the reverse complement.
CTCACGTGCCGGCAATTACAATTACCATGCGTCACATTGCCGGCGATAAAGCAGATATAATGCGGACAGAGATTGTCAGCGTCTGCGGGAACCAGAGCAGAATCAGTGGAGCGCTCGTCCCATCTCATTTCGCAACTTGTTTTCGAATCAACGAACCAGGAAGGTGGCATGGTCAGTCCCTGTGCCGCCCGCCACCCTGCCACCGGCCACCGGCCACCGGCCACCTGCCTCCGACGGTCGCTGCCGCTCGTCTCGCCCGTCTGTGATTTAATTTAATTTTTCTAAGCACAACCCAAACTGTTTCACTTTGTCAACTTTTCGTTGTTTGTCAGTTGGCGGCCGCAGCCGCATTGATTAAGCTTAATTTGCCGCTCCAAATGCAGGTCAAACCTTTCGAAATCTCTCGGCATTAGGCCAGCGCTCAATGCATCCTAACCCAGTGGTTTCTCCGTGGCTTTTCGACTTGCCATAGCCCCGGGCAGGCAGTCACCTTGATCTGGCAATGGATCTGGATTCGCTGACATTTCCCAAACGCCACCTGCTGCCGCCTTCCGACGTGAAAGTGATAGTGCCCCCTCATAAATGCCACTCTCCTCCGACGCCGGCATTTTTGGGTCATGCCCGGGAGGCACCCACTTCCCCGGACGCAGTCCGAGTTAAGTTCAAGTGCGTGCCTGGCTTGGACTCGAACCCGGCCCATCCTCCATCCTCCATCGCCGCCACCGTCCCATCCCACATGCATCCACGTACTACGTGTCCGTACGAGTATTCAAGTGCAGCCGCTGTAATTAGCAGCTAGTCAGTGTCAGTAAGTGGCTCTTACATGACAATTGCGTTTGTCAAATTAGATTTGCATGAAATTTGCTTTTCTATTCAATGCGGAGTTAATGTAGATTCTGCTGGTGCCAGATGGGTTGATCGAAGTGGGTGTTACCCTGCATTCTCATAAAACCAAAGCTATTCAAATGCGCTATGAACTAAGCGAATTGTTGTATTGATAAAATGCGGACAGTACGGACAATACGGACAATACCTTTAGTTAAGTAACTTTAAAAAAAGGTTAGCAACTATTAAAACTAGTGGGGTGTATCTTATAGTGACTTTGCTTATTATTTCATATTAAAACTACCACGAAATGGGAGGCTGTGTGAATGCATTTTTCTTTGGGAGAGTAACTATTTCGTCGGAAAAAGTTGAACTCAAATTTCATTTGTGTGGTCTCCTTTGCGTAGAAAATCTTCAGCGATTTTGTACCACCCCTGTAGCATTCCCCTGATGGGTACTCGCCCGTCGACTCCCTGAAGAACGCCCCCACTTTCCCATGTTTCCCCATGCATGCATCTGCGACCGCAGATCTGGAACGTACTCGGCAAGTGAGAGTGCGAGTATTACAGCACTCTCCATGGCGACAAGCACAATAAGTCCAGCCTCAGCGACGTCAACTCAACGAAAATTGTCTATTTCTATTTTAAAAGTAGTCGCCCGCTAATTGAATCCAATTTGCATGCATTAGCGTGGAGCCGAGCTGAGCTAGTTGAGCGGACCCGATCTAAGACATGGGCCTGCGACTAATCCGAGTTGGGCACACAGACCTCCACCTCCATGTATCTTCTCGTGATCACCATAATTACGGCTTGAAACAGAGCTATAGAAGTGGTTTCCTAGCTCTCGAGGGGCGCCAATTCTAAGAGACTATTCTCAAGTCCTTCCAGAATATTCTCCAGTTCTTCTGCTTATGATAGAACATATTTTGTTGTCAGCAGAACAAAGTACTTATTAGGTTGCGAAATGTAGAACATTCCTTGATTTAGCCTCATGCATGATACTGTACTGTTGATTTTTGGGGACCTATTGACCTAGAGTACTATTATAATTTAGGGATTTCGAATCTGTATCGGCCTGTTGGGGATTTTAATGCTATGTATATACCATTCTAAGTTTGTGGGCTTATTCTGTACTAAAGTGCATAAAAGTTTCAACTTCCAATACCCATTAAAGCAGTCTGTCTACATTTTACCTTAAGAAGATTGGAGATGCCTTATTTTCTATTCTGATAATTCACATTCATTGCTCTCTGTGCATTAAGTTAGGACAATCACATTTTGTTACTATACATATGAATGCAATATATAAATTGTTAACTTAATGCTCATCTTAGCGGGTAAAGTGTAGAACTAAAGCAACAGAAGTTGCCCTTCTATGACTATTTTTGTTGGGTGAAGCAAGGTATTTTTCACCATTATGTCACCAATAACAATGGATCTGCAAGGGGATAATGGGTGTCGTTTGCAGTTTCTGTTTACCCCACTTTAGTGAGTTCCATGGCACAGAACTGGAGACATGTGGTTGGCTCCGTCAATAAGCTGACGTTTGTGATTTGCGTATTTGCGTGTTCATGCGTTGGTTCCGAATTGTTTGGTTATTTGGATACGATTCAGGGCGCCACCATTAGCATTGTTCGGCGATCGTGCTGTCACCGGACGCTAATTATTGTTTTTTGGCATAGCTGACGGGCGGAAAAGCAAACAGAGGTTACTCATCGCTCGCTAACAGGTCTGCTCCAGTGAGTTCTTGGAGGCACGGGGGATATGAGAAGTTCAACATCCACAGGTATTCGATTCTCGGGTTCTTATTGCTACATACTTCCATATCTTCTATCTTTGAGTACGATTGCAAGAGGGTTCGGGTCCTGGCTACTTTACAGAATCGCATAAAAGTATCTTACGCCGATTTTCAATATCTCTGATTGGAAAACTGATTCACAGTCGCCAAACATTAAGCGTCACCTGCTGCGACGCCGCCGGGAAAGTGTGGGGCCGGAGGACGGCCTGTCCAACGCCCCCTCCATCGCCCAGATCAATGGTTGTCTGCAGGACAGTGACGGGGACGGCGAGGACTTCCTGCCGGTGGAGCTGCAAGACCTCTCCCACGAGGGCAGGGATGTGCTCCGCAAGCTGCTCACCATCGAGCCACGTCAGCGAATCCGCAGCGTGATGGCGCTCCAGAGGATTGCCCTGTACAAGGGCTATAACCTGAGCTCCAAGCAGCTTCTGAGCGTATGTTTCGGCCTATGGACCCACCTTGCCGGGCATCCCCTAAGTTTTTTCAATTACTTGCAGCTCTCTCCGCGAGACATCATAGCAAGGGATGGCATCCGGATCTACGAGGACAGACAGTTCGACCAGGAAACCAGCCAGTGTGCCATCAATGCCTTTCTGGACTTCTAGCGCCTGCTTCGAGAGAGTCATCCACACAAGGTCGCGATATCCAGCCCTATTTCGGTATTATTGAAATTGTATCTTTCCATTATACTCTCGACTCGATTAGCTAATGCCTTTTTTGAAAGTATAGTTCATGCTGTCTATTTCCTAAGAGAGAACAAACAATTCCATAATTGTTAAAGTAATTGTAGCATAAATTTATATATTTTGTTGTGTGAATTTTACAACCTGAAATCGTAATATATCCAAGGGTAACAGTGATAAAACTTAAAACAAAAAAAAGTAAATACAATTTATAAACTTATTTTTTTATTTTGTGCCAACACTGTTGATTTTGCATTATATTTTCGAGCTCGAGAAGTAATTTTACAGACTGGTTACCGTTGTGATGTCCAGCATGCCAAAATTTTCAATTGTATGAGCCTTGGAATAATAAAGAAGATTAAAACCATTTAAAATAATTTTCTGGGAAAATTTGTTGGACCATATCATAAATATGATACTAAGTATATCCAAGCTCTCTGTACACTCAGGGAAAAAGACAGTGCTAAAAACAAGTTAAAACAGGAACAGTATCATGCTTAAGAACGTTCGCGTCTAAAACCTTCTCAAATTGAGCATATTTTGGAATTTTAATGCCTGGCAACTCTAATAATTCCCAACAGTTTATTCTGAAAGTATTTGGTATAAAATACTTATAAAGTCGTAAGTAAACTTCAAATATATTTATTTCTCTTTCTATCATATAGTTTAAAAACATAATAATTGAATATTGATTTAAGAATTGTCCGTCCTTAAATCATGCCTACAAGTTTCTTACTTTATTATTAAATCGTTATTGTTTTTAGTCCAATTATGACTAGATTTAAGAATTATTTATACTTGATTGAAGACCGAAAAGTATATAAACCTAGTATTTTCGGTCTTGAAAATGCCTTCTTGAAAGCAGTATTTTGTTCTCATGCTCTGCATTTTTCATGCTTGGCGAAGTTTTGAATCCGAAAATGCTTGATTCAAGCACTAAATACTGGATTTTTTCTCAGTGCAGGACTTCTAAAGAGTCTATCAAATTGTTCTATCAAGTGCCTGTGAAAATCAATTACGTCAATAGAAAGTCAAATGCGTATCCTGTGCAACGTCATAGGGTGCGTGCGTCGTGCCTGTCCAAAATTCCATGGAAGAGTAAATAAAAAGCTCGCCAGCGAGCGTGGCACCCACGTTCCTCATCCTTTCCCGGGCTTTCCCGAAGCTCCTTCGCGGAAGCTTCGTCAGCTGCTGCAAAGCTCAGGGGCCAGCGGACTCAGGGATGTGCGAGCGAACAGCCGGGAGCAGCGAGAGCGGCAGAGATTCGCAGCGAGGACTCGGACTCGCTGGAATCCTCGCAGAGCGCAGAGCGGCGGAGGAGCGGAGGAAGCAGCAACAGCGGCAGCGCAGTTACAGCTACTGGCAACAACAAATACATACAGATGCACACTCGCACATCGAAATCCGTATCCAGAAGAGGTCCTTTCTAGAGTCGGGAAAAGGAAAAAGCGGATTGCCCGGAGCATCGAGAAACGGAGCATGGACTCTGGTCACTGCTGACTGCCCACTGACGCGCAGTAGCCAGGAACACTGCACCGTCGGCCCATAGGGGAACCACCACACACTCACTCAGCCGCACTCGGCCAGGATACATGGCTCTGCTCGGGATTAGGCAACGCCAGCCAGGACACTAAAAACCGACATGGCACTGGTGCACACTTTCCTGGGCACCTGGGAGGTGAGTACGGCCCACCTCCTGCACCGGATGTGCATCTAACAGATATACACTCGAACATCCTAGATTGTGTGCTGCACCTTCGAGGGGAAGCGGGAGCTCTCCGGCCTGGAGGGGTAAGTCGTCCTCCTGGAACATGTAACACCAACACCTGATCCCTTCCCTCCCCCACCCGCGTTTAGCATCAAGTTCCGCTTGGACGACACCAGCGACATTACCTGGTACAATGACCTGGTCAGTCCGCTGCCCGAGGGCAAGGACTGCGGCACCTTCTGCGAGTCGGCCAGCGTGCTCTTCAGCTGCGAGACCTTCGACGTCCACGAGATCAACCCGCGACTCGTCTTCGGAGCCTTCGCCGGCCACAGCATTGAGTTCAGCGTGAGTAGTAACAACTCCGTTCAGATCTCCTCCAGGACTCTAAGCTCCTCGCCCCACAGACCAACACCTTGACGCCGACCGACACCCTGGTGCTCAGCTGCGAGAACTGGTATGCCGTCGAGTGCAAGCGGCTGCAGGACGGCCAGGCCGCTGGCCAGGAGAAGCAGCTGAGCTTCGGTGAGGCCCTGCAGGAGTCCTACTTCAGCGACGTGGTGGTGAAGAGCTCCGGCGGCCAGGAGTACGCCCTGCACGCCTCCATACTGCGGCTCAACGGCTTCGATTGCAGCATGTGTGTGAACAGTGCCCCGTCTTCGGCCTCCGCTCGTCCGGCCAGGACCTGCCACAGCGGCCCCAACACGCCGAACCCCATCAGGATTTCCGTGGCGCCGGCCAATGACGACGGGCATGACAAGTCCCTGCCACGCCTGAACCTGTCGCCCATCTACCTGCAGCCGCCCTGTGACTTCCAGACCATGCCGTCGTCCGGCCTGGGCGCCCAGCGGGTGCATCAGTTCAGCAGCAGCTTTAACTGCCTCAGCAATGGCAATGCCGGGGACGCGGCGTCCGTGGTCAGGACCACGGGTCTGCTGAGCCTCGAGTGCGGCGGCGGCGGTGGTGGCATGTACCGTCTGCCGCCCACCTCGCACTCGGACTCGCACCTGGAAACGTCCCAGTCGCACTGCAAGAACATCTTCAACTTCTGCCAGGACCTGATGCTGCAGCCCACGCCCACGCCCCTGCCTCCAACCGCCGGGTTGGCCATCTGCAGCATCCGCAGGCCACCGCTGTCGCCCTACCGGGCACGCAGTCCCTCGCCGTTTCCCAGCTCCATGGACACGCCGCCGTCGTCGCCGCTGACTCCCGTGGGCGTTCTCTGCAACCTGCCCACCTTCCTGCTCGGCCCCATCCTCCACTGGCTGTACACGGAGTCGCTGCTCCCGGATCTGGACGAGGATGTCTGCGAGAAGCTGATAAGCTTCGCGGAGTCGCAGCCGTCGCTCACCAAGCTGGTGGAGCCGACGCGCAAGTACCTGCGGCTGATACGGCTCAAGAAATGTATGCTTTGCAGGGTATCCCCGTGTGTATCCTACTTACCCCACTGGCACTCTGCTTTCAGTCGTGGTCAACGTTACTATGGACCTGCACGGCATCCTCAACCGGGTCATCCAGTGCATCAACCCCGGGAACATCACCCGCGATCCGGCGCAACTCTATGCGACGTTTCAGGACGCCCTGCGCGAATGTGCCATAGGTGAGTCATCGGTTTCGGATGCCGTGTGTCTAGAGAATCTAACTGCACAGAGCACACCCCTGCAGGTTGCGCCAAAGTGCTTCAATTCTGCAACATTTTCATCACCGATGCCACGCACATGACGCGCTACCAGAAGAACGAGATTGTCAAGTATATCCGCACCCGCATCCCAATCTTCATGTCGCAGATTCAACAGCTGCTGCAGAACGTACTAGGCGTCTTCGTGGGCCTGAGCGTCGACGAGAAGGCCGAGCTGGTGAACTATCTTGTACCTGAAGTAAGTGAAGAGCAGTAGCACTGGCTACCACTATAGAGAAATTGCTAACGTCCGATCCATCTCTCCACCCGACAGATCGAATCAATCTTATTTGTACTGACCGCTGTGATAGAGGAAATCAAAAACTCATTGGAAATCATGTGTAAGGTGAGTGGAACTGCACTTCTCTGAGGATGTAGCACGGACTACAGTGTATCTCGCACTTGCAGGACCTAAAGTGCTCCCACTTGGATCTCCCACTACAGCAGCAGCAGGCAGACGATGCTATTGTCATGCAATTGCAGATTGCGGACGGGGGCGAGCCCTCGCCACGTCCCCGTCGCGGTGCTCCCGTGGGCCTGACGCTCTACGACAACCTCACGGACAAGCAGCGCCTGAGCTCCGCGGAGAACGACCTCAAGTTCGTGCTCTACATGTACGAGGTGCGGAAGATGCGCGACATTTACGGCCGGATTGTGGCGGCCCTTGAGATAATCAAGGACAAGAAGTGAGTGCATGTAGTGTTGGGTAGCTCTTTGGCCTCTGATCACCTCCTTGCTTGCAGGAGCACCTTCTGCGAAATGGATTTTCTGAGCAAGAGCAGCACCATCAACCAGAACCTCGAGCAGCTGATCATGGACATCCCCGCTTATATCTTCATAGTGGAGAACCTGTCGGATCGCCTGGACGACAAGTTGGGTTGGAAGGAGTTCAAGTTCTGCTTCAAGCTGGCCACCAGCCAGATAGTAAGCGCTGGAAGACCCACCCCGTGTCCTCCACTACATCGCTTTTCATCGTTTTCAGAACGGCGTCATTGCCAAGCTACTGGATCACAAGGATGCCCTGCGAGACGCCATCAGTCAGATCTGCCTGCTGGTGCGCAAGCAGGAGTTCACGCAGTCCGTGATCGAGCTGGGGCTACTGGACAGCAGCAGTCGCTTGGCTAGCAAAATGGCTGATCATGAAAACAACCTGAACCAGGGGCTGAGCGACAAGGAACCGATCTACCTGGATCGCAAACAATACTATGATTACAATAGCATTAAGGTGAGAAACTCTTGCGTCTGGAAAACCCCTCCGACTAATGTTCGTTTGCACCCAAAAGTTGAACCTCATTCGACACCTCTGCGAGCCACCCATTGCCGCCAGCAGCAACCTCTCGAAGAACGCCCTGCGCCTGCTGCACTCCACCCAGCTGGCCGACATGGAGTTCGAGGTGCACACCTATGCGACGACCCCAAGTGCGGGCAGGGCGGAGGCTGGATCCGAAGCTGCCGAGCCTGCGACGAAGGCCCTCCAGGTGCACAGCTTCAAGGCGCACCGGGTGATCGTGGCGGCTCGCTGTGAGTGGTTCAAGAAGGCCCTGATGTCGGGCATGCAGGAGTCCATCAATCGGAAGGTCATCATCACGGACACCTCCCCCGTGATATTCCGGCGCCTGCTGTTGTACCTCTACGGAGCGCCCATCGACCGTACAGTTGGCGCCGAGCAGGTGTGCGAACTGATGCTCCTGGCGGACCGGTATTCCATAGATGATCTCAAGGTGAGTTTCCTCAGGGTTTGCCTCAGGGGGTTTCCTAAGGCAAGCTTTCATTTTGTATACCCCACAGGAACTGTGCGAAAACACCCTGTACTCTTTAATCGACGAGGACTCCGTGGTCTGCCTCCTGGGAATTGCGGATCGCTACATGGCCACCGCCTTGAAGTCGAAATGCCTTTCCTTTATTTCGCAGCATTCGCAACTGACCAAGTGCGAGATATTCAAGGAATTGCCGCAGACACTTCAGGTGAGCGCTTCGGAGCACCCCTGCTTATCGAGCACATCTGACTGATCTCCTACCCTTTCAGCTAGAGGTTATGGATTTGATACACTGGTTTGGACGGGTGTCGGAGCCGTGGAACGACCGCGGGTTCAAGCCGCGCAGCAGCTCGCGGCACAGCCTGAAGAGTCCTTCGAAGCCGCGCTCTCGGTCCCGCAAGTCCTCGCCCTCCTACATGTGACGCCGACAAAGCGCCATCGAACACACGAATGCCAACTTCTTGTGATAATTTTAGAAGACTTCGCAATCCAGACGGATAACATAGTCAGTAAGGAAGGGAGAGCATGCCGCATGGGGACGACGACTGCCATGGGCTCAGACTTTACAGGGTGAGAAGGTGGTTAAAATCGGCTACAGGAATGATCGGGACTCTGACTCTCGTCGGAGCAGCGGGACTAGCCCCTAATATCAAGCCAAAGATCAAAAGGCAAACATGACCTGATTTTAATGAGTTTTACCTAGTTTACTTGTAGGAACATAGATAGGAATTCGGCGTATAACTTACATTCGCACTTCTCTTTAAACGACTTATTTTTGTACAAGTGCTGTTTCCCCAAGGGTGCTCCATTGGGCCAGGATGACTGGAACACCCGGGTAGAGCACTGTCCGATAACAATAATTGAAACAGCGAAGGATCTAGTTGACTTCGGACAAGGACACATACGTTTTGTAAATACACAAACGACTAATATAGAGAGCATTTTCGAAACCACTCCCTTAGTTCGACGTATTTGTTTTGTGGTCCACTCGTAAGGTAGGTTAGATGTATCTTCTTTTCTGTCGGGTAGCTAGAACTTAGTCCTTTAGGCCAAGGTGCATAAATGTTTTTTATTTGGCAAGCGGAAAATTGACAAGGGGCATAACACAAACGTTTTCGGTCCACCGGAAATCTAGTGCTACACTATTGTAAACTGACTAGTGTATTTTGACGTATAGACACATATTACATTTAACATTAGACTATTATCCGCGAGACGAGTCCGCACATAGTATTATGGTAAGAGGTAGAGAGCGGAGTTTAATTTACGAGCGCAGCGTGTTTTTTAATTCGATTTGAAAGCGTATCAATTTAACAAAATATATGTACAAATATTATGTGTAAATTATATAATTGTACTTATTCAATACATTTCTTGTTGTCTTTTTAAAACAAATCACAAACGAACTCTTTTTATTGGATGCCGGTTATAAAACGCAGGTATGTAAGTATCGGAAGTAACAACTAAGTTGCTTGAGAAGTCTTTGCTTCGCTGGACAGATTTTAGCCTTATGGGCGTTACAGTCGGCGTGGTTGGGTAACAAATTTGAGCTGCAAAGGAATTCCTACATTCCTTGTCTCACTTTCTAGATTTTTAAGTTTTTGAAACGGACAAACAAACGTGGCTCGATCGACTCGGCTAGAGACCCTGGTCCAGAATATTTGTACGTATGTACTTTATAAGGCCGGCAACGATTCCATCAATCTTTTACTTACTTTAGAACGAAGACTTTGTGGAGGGGCTCTGTGGGAAAGGCACCAGTTCTATGACATATGCATATGAATTCCTGCTAAAATATGCGTGAAATTACACACCAATAATTTTACCGCTTTTAAATAACAAGATCTAGTTTGTCTTTATTATGAAAATTTCAGTTAGTGCGTATGCAATAAATTCAAGAAAGCAGCTCAAAATAGATACTAACGCTGCAGATATCCTTTGTGAGGTTTCAGAACAAAGGTTTTATTGCATACTTTTTAAAAACAACATTAGTTTTGACTTCCAAAGGCATATCCAGAATGAAAGTTGAGGATAACTAGCGGTTTGTGGGATTTTATAATATATATATTATTATATATTATTAATATTATTTATTATCAATTTATAAACGATTTCGCCATAGTTTTCGGCAATCGCGAGCAGTTGGTGACAGCCTTAAAAGTATGCTACACTTTCCTTTATATTTTTTACGTCGTGCTCGCACGAGAGCTACGAAGTTTGCAGCATAACTTCGAGGGCAAAGCTTAAAAATTAGATTCATCGAAATAAAATGAAAGAGATTTAATTATTTTTATGTAAAGTAGTTACATAGATTGCAATATACAACATTTTGGAAGAGTCGATTATTCAAAAATGATTACTCAGCAACCACCGAAAGCAGGCAGTTTTATATCGTATAGTGGTTGGGAATAATCATACAGATTCTTGGGGTTCTAAAGCGGTGCCAGTTAAATAATTTCTGAAAACATCGTTTCAGCTTAAATTTAAATTGATTTTACTGGTGTGCTGAGTAGTAGTAAAAATTAATATTTTCAGTAGTAGTATTCAATATAAAAGCTCTGGAATTTTATTTCAGTTGAAATTTGAAACAGAGTAATGGGTATCTAATAGTCGAGGCACTAGACCATAGCGTTTCTTCCCGTCGTTAAGTTTGCTGAAAAGTAAAGTCTTTTAAGAAACCTACGAACTACTTTTTCGGCCGAAGAAATTGCGGAATTTTTGGCCAAATCTAGAACTCCCTGTCCTTCTGAGCACTTTTGAAAAAAGCCATTAATCAAGTAACGAGTAGGACATTTATAGAACACATTATCAGCATTTCTTATTGTCATATGCCTAGCTCTGAAAAATAAATCTTATACGAACATGCGACCCAAATGGGATTCAAATGAGCCACACACTACATTTTTCGCTTTCTCACTGTTCAAACGAGTAACGGCCAAGCTAAGGGCGAGCAGCGAGTATGGCACCGCTATAGAGATGGACGGGAAAGCGATAGTCGCAAGGAGCCGTGGTTCCGTGCCAGCACTTCCCCTTCCAGTGCCAAAGTTCGCGGGCCCTCGCTTTCCAGGGGGCCGCGGGCACTTGTTTTCCCGACCGCGTTGCCATAGGGCTGACCGCAGCTTTGCCACCCGAGCCAAAAACTTGGCGCTGGCGCTCTCGCCGCCGCTCGCCGAGGCAACCCGCTCTCTCGCTTCTCTCGCCGCGAGTGGCGACTGGCAAGTGGCGACTGGCGACTCGGGTCGCCGAGAACAGCAGGAAAATCCATTTTCCATTTTCCCACATACGGACACTGGCTCAAAGTATCGTGTGCGGCGGACGTCCTTGTCGTGCGTGCGTCGTTTGCTCGCGCTGACGGTGTTTTTTGGTTCAGGGAGCACAGGCACAGGCACAGGCCCATCGCCTCGCAGCGAGCAACATGGAAATGTAGCCACGGCACGGCACAACAGGAGCCCCAGCCAGGGAAAACCGAACGCTAACTGTTCTTTTCGCAATCGCACTTTCGAATCGATCCAGCGTGTTGTTGTTGTGCGGAGGTGCAGTCGAGAAGATGTGATGCCTTTTTTTTAAGTGAGATTTTTCCTATTTTCCCCGTCAGTTTCGGTGAGAGTGCTGTGCAACGAAAGGGAATACGCAAAAACGATTTTTTTGGAAAATCGCGAGAGTCCCCGAAGGAGAAGGCCACCCGGAGAGGGGAAAAGGAAAGGCGAAGACCAAGGAAAGGCAGCGCAATAAGGTAGCGAAGGAAAAATGTATTTGTTTGTGTGCGAAAGTGCGAACACCGTTAGCTGTGCTAGCATTGACAGTGAAAATGTGGAAACGTGAAGGCAAAAGAGTCGGTCGTCTGCCGTGGAAAATATGAAAAGTGCCAAATAATACATTTTCACTTGACCCAGACGCTGGTGTGCGTGTGTGTGCGTGCGTGTGTGTGTGCGTGTGTGTGTGTGCACACCAACACACAATATGGTGTGCGGAGCAGAGAGTGAGAGTTCCGGGAGAAGTTGCGAACCAGCTGCTCGCGGACGTAAATATTTAATTGCCCACTGGGTATATGTATACACACTACACTTGTGTGGAAATACGGAAATTTGTGTACACAGCGCCTTTGTTTATTGTACATTACTGCAGACGCACTGCGGAGCGGCGGTGTGGGAGGCGAAAAGAGCATCGCAGTCGCCGTCGCAGTCGCAGGCACTGCGACTCCCAAAGTGAAATATGTAACTGTTTTGCGCAAAGTTGCTGGCCGTGTTGTTGTTCTGGTTGTTGATATTGTTGTTGCACACACTCGCACAGGCGACACAGACACGGACACGGGCACGGGCGCCCTCGGAAAATCATCATCAATTACGCCCTCCTCGGAGCAGGCGGAGAGTGTGTGAGTGTGTGAGAGTGTGTGCTATCTTTGCGCCTATCAAAGCTCGCTCTCTGGCCCGCACACACATGCACGGCACCCGCGCCCGACGCACACACACACAGCCCGCCCATAGGCACACTTTCCCTGACACTGTACCGTTTTAGTTTATTAGCTGCTGCTCCCCTACAGTGGTGTTGGTTGGCCAGAAAGTCTGGAAAAGTGTTTGTTGACGCGATCGACAGTGGAGCCCCGCCGGGGCGATCCACTGGCTTACGTCAGCTGAGGCAGAAAAACCACCAGCAAGCAGTTCAGTATGTCCTTAGTCAGGAGTCGCGGCTCATATTAACAGTTTGAGCGAAAAAAAAACACTTTATTTGATAAACAAGGTGTCACCCGTGGTAAGATCTTGCTTCCCTGGCATCAGTGGGATTTTCAGTACTTATAACTGTAGTGATTTCTTAAATTAAGTGATAGTTTTTGAAAATCTGCGAAGATAAGTCCACAATTCAGGATTTTAGCGACAGAAACCGCACAATAGGGCGCCTAAAAGTGTGCAATGAATTTATCGATGCATACTTTTTAACACATTCTTAAGTAAGAGCAAATCGGTAGTTATTTCCGACATAGAGTCTTCGTTCCTTATCGTCCCTCTTAGATACTGACTACTCCGATAGTCATCCCGGGTTTTGTTTATCTTTTCCTTTTCGTACGCACGTGAAATGTATCTCAACAATTTCGATATGTGTGAGGGCATGTGATCTCTTGCTTGATCCATAAACTGCTCTTTGAATTGCAAGGAATTCAGGAAAGTGCCCAGTCGTAAGGGCATATTAAGGAAAATACTATTGAGTAATTTAAGCCTAAATAAATAGGCTCAATGGTGTTTTGGTGATGTCCGAAAATTGAAAGAGAACGCACCAATTTGCTCCGAGCAGCCAGCACATACACACCAAATGCGAATGGAAGCGATGATGCCCAGTGTACACTGCACACTGTTATTTTCGCATTTACGGCGTAATTACTCAGCCAGATCATGATGGAAGGCGGCGGACGATCACAGCTACACACATTCGTGTGTAGACAGCCGCGTTCGCTGAAATAGTGCCTGCCGCCCATATCGGATGACACTAATGAGTCTGAGGAGTCCAAGAGGGGTCAACATTATTTCAAAGCATTTCCCGGAAGCTGGTATTGGCCAAGCCTTAACTCCAAGTTCTTGTAATTTGTGCTTTTAATTTGTTAAGCCAATTGATGTGGAAGTCTCTGAATAAATGGACACGGCTATTCCCATTAATGTTGATATGGCGCTGTGGATAAAATAAGTATTGGAAAATCGCGGTCTTTCAAAGCCTAACAAATCAAGTGCTACAGTGTTGGGCTGTGCCTTGTGATTAGCGTCCTTTGCATTCATAAGATGCCAACGTTAAGATCTGATTTCATCAGATATTAGGAAGTCGTCCCGGCATAGTGCCAGTGCACTGGTGCACTTGGCAGAGCAAGGTGGGCATGGGCGTGGGCGCGGCTGGTGGCGTCAGTGTTTCGGTGGCCTTGACCAAAGTAATGTGTGGGAAGATTAAATCCTCAAAGAACGTAAACAATGGGGCATCTTAAAGTAATCCTTTAACAAAGCCCCTGCCTACGGCAACTCAAGAGCACAGCAGCCAGCCGTAATCGCATCGACTACGCCGTGCGCACTGCACTGCTCGGCATGGTAATCAATATCAATGCAGAGATAAGCTCCTACCACTGCGGGCCGTAGGCATCTTGAGCGTTCCCCAGTGCCGGTACCAGCGCCAGTGCCAGTGCCAGTGCTCAGTCGGCCAGCCTGCCCGGCAGAGCCGACTAAATGCTTCTTCAAAGTCAATTTGCATCCCGTGTTTGTGTTGCGTGTGCCCTAGACCACAAGGGTACACGTACTTTCTCGTGGTTAATTCGGCCTTGTTTACGCGTTTGTAGGTTGGCTATGAACATGCAGTTGTGTGTTTCAGTGCCTTAACTGCACACAGGTCCCGGTATGCGAGCATCTGGATTTCTTGAAAGCTCCAAGATCTCGTAGTAGGGCTTACTTTCCGCCTATCTCTGCAGACGGCGGACCACTTTGTACATAATGTACGTATATAACAATTGAAACAGCTGTATACCGATCGAAAGTAGTTATATTAATGTCTTCTTATTACAAAGTCCCTTTATGAAGATTACACGATTATACCTATTACAGAAGTGATCAAAATAATATTAGTTTATGAAAAATAAAAACAAAGCAAGCCGAAGTTTGCATCTTAAACCTTATTTAGCAATCAAAATCATAGGAATACTGCAGATATACTCCATAGATTTACTTTTAAGTAACCAGTAACCTATGACACATACAAAATTCGAAAGTCTGAAATCTTAAAATATTGCTATACCGCAGAGAAGAGGAAATTCTGGTAAGAGAGAAGGAACCAATTTCTTCTGGTATTCCCTTTTTATTTTTCAATAGGCTCTAAAGCTGCTATGCATATGTTACGGTCGTTCTATTAAAAATACATTTTATTCGAAATTTAGGAGTTGTAGTATTTATACAATGAAGATAAATGCTTTAAATCAAGGAAGAACACTACAGTCGAGTACCTCGACTATCAGATACCCGTTACTCAGCTTGGCGTAGCAAAACAAAGATGGTGATACTCAATTAGAATAGCGGTATTGTAAAGCGCCTACCTGCGGTTTTAAAATATGGTAATGTGTGCGTTAGAGTGGGCGTGGCAAACTTACGAAACTGATACATTTCAGTTAAAATTCTGTTTTAGCACTAAAACTTTAGAAACAACAGTTTTGGCCGGTTTGTGGATCAGATTGTGGAAATGTCATGTTCATGAGGCAAACTTGCGCTGCGTACGACGATAAGAAATCCGAATCTAAAATCTGAACTCTCCAGCTCTTTAAGTTTCCGAGATCACAGCGTTCATACGGACATATGGACAGACGGGGGTAGAACGACTCGGCTTGTGATCCTGATGAAAAATATATTTTATTATAAACACTATACCTTTTTAATCTACGAGAAATGGGTATAAACAAATGAAGCCAGAATTCTGTATTCTATTATTTTCCTGATCATTACCAAGGAGATTTTGGTCCGATCTGGCTCGTTGCAACTTATGTATATATATCCGATATCCGTAAAATTGAGAGGCACGATTGATTAGAAACATGGTTGGACTCATTTAGGGCAGCTGATCAAGAATATATATATTTATAAGTTAAAAGAAAACTCGTGATATGCTCGCAACTTTATATATACTATATATATTTACTGTTGTTGAAAGGTATTGTAAAAACTTAAGGACTCTGAGAAAACACAACTCAAAACTTGGAAAATTGTATGTTTTTAATAACATATTGGATTTTTGCTTATTCGAGACGACTTAAACATTTTCTAATTCGCAACGCTGCAAGCAAATTTCTTGTTTTGATACGAATCTTAAATAATTGAAATATGCCTGCTTTATATTGCAGTGTGCCAAGAGAACATTTTACAAAGTAAATTTATTTAAACTTTCTTGTCACATAAGTTTATAATTAAACAGTTGTATGTTAAAGTTGGGCACGACATTACTTTTCACCTCGTCAGTGCTTATACCGGTTACTCGTAGATTAGGTTTGCAGAATGTATAGTACCTTATAAAGTATGTATATTTTTGACCAGGATCACCAGCTTGCGTTTGTATGACGCCGAAATCTGCGCAGTTCAAGCGTATTCCAGCAGAGTGCCACGCCCAATCTAACGCTCACAAAGGACCATAACGCAAAAAAGTCATTTTTTATAGTTTGCATAAAGTTGTAAGAGAATTAGTTCGCCAACAGGGAAACAACCGATTTGTTGCATGCATCTCTCCATCCCTCTCGCACTATCCTTAGCTGGGTAAAGAGTGTCTAAAAGTCGAGCCCGTCTAGGCGTTCTCTTCTGTTTTGTTTAATCTCAGTCGGGTAAAATAAATATATTTGCCATGCAGCTCATTAATTCTATATTTATTTTCTCAATCAGTTATTAAGAGGTCCACAAGTGTAGACGGGCAGGAGCATCGAATATTTGTTTATTGTGCTTGCAATTTTTCATCTGTTGCAAAGTCCAATGGCATATTTATAGTAGGACCAAGCGGGGGAATTGCAATATGGAGCCTCGGTTAAAAACTTTCTAAACAAATAAAATATGGCAGTTTGGAATAAAATGTGGACCAAACCGATGTGCGGCAAATTAATAAACTTCTGCGTACTGTGCGCGTATGTAACAGCCGACGAACAAAAAAGGAGGAAGCGCAGAGGCAGCCAAAGAGTCAACAACAACAATGGGGAGGGCAGGAAACCTCCCTCGCAAACGGAAACTCATTTGCCAACAGTTTGAAACCAACTTCCGGCCCAGTAACGACGACAACGACAAGGGCAGCCGCCTGCGACAAATGCATGACAAAAGTCACATTTAAAGGGGCCCTCGGCGGGGGCGGCGGGCTGTGGAGGACGCCCGTGGGGTGGGCGGCGCTCGGAAAATGTATCAGCAGCCCGAGCAAAGCCCAGCGAAATCAGCGCTACTTATCAAAATTAGAACAGCAAATCTCGCCAAACAAATTAAATATAGCGAAGCAAACTTTCCCACTCACAGGAAGTCCGTCAGCCCCTTTAATGCCTAAATTCTGGTCAATAACTAGAACTAACTGACTATTTTGTGGCTTAAAGAGTGCTATAAGGGCTGCCACAAGGAAATATGAGTGGAATTCTAGATATAATTCAAGTTACGTAATGCCTGGACCCTGTTCAGACGGTTCTAAGAGAAATATCCATCACCACCAACCAGCAAAGTTGTATAGTTGTCAAAAATATTACTGTATCAGTCGAAGAGCCGCGAATTTGAAGTATTTTCCGGAACTGGACGACGAGACAATCAGCTTTAAAGCCCGGTGTTTTCCGGAAAGTCCTCGGGTTTCCAATTAAACCGGCGTATGCAAGAGTACGTGCACACAGTCCTCCGCCCTGTGAGTTGTTTGCCTTCGCTAAGTACGCACAGCGCACATCTTACATAATTTAATTAAATCCTTTTTAATTTGCCAGGTGGAGGCAGAGGCTCTTTGCGCAGGGGCCTTCTAATGCTTCTAATGCTTTGCATGGACCCGGAGCTCTGCTTGATTGACAAACGAATGAATCGATGCGGAAAGAGTGCATTATTGATTGAATTGCCCGCGGGTGTTTGGATTGACCGTGGGACACGTGGGTTTTGTGTTGGGAATGGCTTTAAAGCTGTGAGATTTGTCTTTTACTTGGGCGAGTGATTTGCACGGGTCAGTACACTGTTTGTGTGCCGGCAGAGAGCGCGCAGAGCTGTTCCAAGCTGTTGTTTCGATCCTGACAGAAGTTCTGTCATCGACCTGGGTGATCTGCCTTCGTAACCCGCCGCAGCTGCCCCCTACCATTGACAAGTTCTTGGGGCGATGTTACCCATAACTCGTAGTTGCCATATTGGTGTCACAGCCCTTATTTCCGCCAATGTAAGCCGAACACTCGCGAGACAGGCAGCCCCTGTTATTTTTAAATGCTATCATTAAAAGACGCCCAGTGAAGCCGGCGCACTGGAGTCGCACGCGAACAACACATACAGAAATATCAAAATCAATTTTGAGTTTGGAATAAATTGATATTTTCCTACATTTCTTTTGTAGTACTATGAACAAGGTTAAATTCCACTGTTTTTTAAAGAGAGAGTCGTAAGAATTCACTGCGCTATTTGCCACACAATCGAGATACTCTTGATATTCCTTTCAAGGGATACACTTTCTATCTTATTTTTTATCATATCGTATTTTTATCGGTGTACTCCCTTTCTACTTGCCTGGAACGGAACGAGGTCGGTAGGGCAAAGTGCGTGTGCTAATGACAAAATGGTTATACAAGTTCGCGGCCGGCACGCACAACAAAAGACCAGAAGGGGAGCTAGATGGGCCAGTCAAAACTGAAATACCCTTGCTATAGGATATAGTTAACCGATTCTTTGACAACTGAAAGAAGCTTCTTCGAACGGCGAAAACACATCTGACACATCTATTCAGATTGACAGGCTGGTTTTAAGCAGGAACCTACTAAAATAGACATACTTTCGTGTGAAAACCAGTTTTTAGGGAAAACTTTGTTTCGCAGGAACTGCACTTAAACTGACGCACTTTCCCTCCTGCCTTTTGTAGGTTCTCACCTGCACACACCACCTTCAGGGGCCGACGCTGGAAACTCGCCACTTGGAGGCCACAAAGGCGTGCTATTTATGGATAGAGGAAATAGAAGGAGTCCCAATCAATTTAAGCATCAACTCAACGTCTTGCGGTGGGCGCCGAAGGAAGCTGGGCGAGAGGAGGGCACTCCAGAAGGGCTTCGGCGGCGGTACAGGGGGCGTCACATCTAACGGAAGGCAAAGAGAAGCCAACCCGACCGAGCCATGAAACATTGTAAGTTTGTTGGGGAGGCGTGTTAGCCACTACGTGTACATACAAACAATATACTAGCAGTAAACAAGTAGCTTAACCTTCGGTCTTTAAAGGGACGCGCATTTACGGGATAGGTTGCTTTTGATTTGTGGGGCTTGGGCTGGGGCTCAGGGTCGCGATTAATTAACTAAAATAGGTACTAAACAGGGAAACGGACACCTTTTGGGTTTTAAGTTTGATTCGCTTAAACCCGGTTTACTTTAGTAGACGAAGACATTGCACACCTTTAAGGGCGATTTTCAGGATAGATCTAGCATTATACCCTTATGACTTGTTGGTGATTATCATTTATTTCAAAGGCTTTTAAAGGAGCACGCTTAATACGGACAGAAGGTGTCTTTACTTAAGTTATTGTATTAAAAAATATTGAACTT
Source organism: Drosophila biarmipes (assembly GCF_025231255.1). Taxonomy (NCBI): domain Eukaryota; kingdom Metazoa; phylum Arthropoda; class Insecta; order Diptera; family Drosophilidae; genus Drosophila; species Drosophila biarmipes. The sequence goes on along the minus strand of NC_066611.1, from coordinate 2,647,887 downwards.
TAAACTTGTTAATGCAATATTTTTTGTTATTCCAGCAAATATATCCATACACAAGGACATGATGGAATTCGGATAACTGCGACCGAGAGCAACGTAAAAAATCTAAGGACACTTTCACCGAGTATTCCATTAAGCGGTTATGAGGCTCGTTGAGGATCATGAATCGAAGAGATATTTATAGAGCGCGTAAATGAAAGCATACTTCCGAACAAAGCAACTCTGATATAAACCACCCAAGCCAAACTGTTCTCAACGGATCAGTAAGGACCAAGAGGACGAGGAGGAGGAGGAGGACGTCGACGACGAGGAAAAGGCCGACGGGCCAGAGAGGGCAGCGCCACCGCCGCCACATCAGCGGGCACAGCGGTCATGGAACCACCCGGCGGAGTGCCGCCGGACAGGGATAGGCAGCTGGTGCTCCGGAATCAGTCGGCGGCCCTCGTGCCCGTGATCGTGTCCGCACCGCCCTCCGGACCGGGGGCAACCACGCCCAGCCCGCAGCCACCGGCACAGTCACAGACGCAGTCGTCGCCGCTGCCCAGCAAGCCCACTAGCCTGAGTCTTCAGCCACATGCCGTGCTCCAGGCCATGCAACAGTTGTCTCCGTCCGCCGGAGGCAACAACAATGCCACCGGCGCCGGTGGCACGGCCACGAGCAGCAGCAGCGGGAACGCCAACAGCGGCAGCAGTCCCGCCTTGGCCTCCACCGCCACGGCCATATCGGCGACAACCCAGGCAGCCACTGCCTTCAGCGGCAGCTCGGTGGGTCACCACCACCCGCAACACCACCACCAGCATCCGCATCCGCAGCAGCAAGGGCAGCAGCAGCACCAGCTCCAGCAACCGCATCCGACCAATGCACCGAGTACAGCGCCACTAGCCCACCACCACGGCTCCATATCCGTCACTGGGTCCAGCGGTGGACTTATTGGTTCCAGTGTCGGCAGTGGCAACCAGCAGCAGGCTATCGAGAAGCTTTCGCGGCCCATGGCCTTCGATAAGGTTGGTCAACTGAGTTGCAAAGTCCTGACCATCATTTCGACTTTTGAATTTTCGTATATCCTCAGATGGAAATGCTGGTGCGCGAGATGCAGGACCAGGAACACGGTGTGCCCGTGCGGCAGCAGAAAATGTTCCTCACATCCATACCATACGCGTTTATGGGTACGTTGTCGGTTATACCTGTGATGGGTTTTAACTGGGGGTTAAAAGAGCAGATAATCCTGAGCTTAAGAATCCGCTTTTTTTATTTGTCACCAAAGTTATATATATATATTTATTAACATTTGCCTAACAATGCTCTCCCTGACTTGTAGGATACGATCTGATTGAATGGCTGATGGACCGCCTGCAAATCGAGGAGTCGGAGGCCCTGAACATTGCTAATCAACTGTGTCTGCACGGCTACTTCTTCCCGGTCAACGACTCAAAGACGCTGACCGTGAAGGACGACTCGTCGCTGTACCGGTTTCAGACACCCTACTACTGGCCCTGGCAGCACAAGGCGCCGGATAACGTGGAGTACGCCATCTATCTGGCCAAGCGATCGCTGCGCAACAAGCAGCGGCACGCACTGGAGGACTACGAGGCCGAGGCACTGGCCTCGCTGCACAAGAACCTGAAGGGCAAGTGGGACTTCATCTCGATGCAGGCCGAGGAGCAGGTGCGCCTGGCCAAGGAGCGCAAGAAAGGTGACAAGATCGTGGGAGACTCGCAGGAACGAGCTTACTGGAGAGTTCACCGTCCACCACCTGGCCAGTTCACTCCCTTGGAGCCCTGTCCAGTGCCTTCGCGCGATCGTCAGGGCCTCAAGCCCAATAAAAAAAAGACTGTCGATGACATGCAGCGCGACGTTGACTACTTGGGCAAGTCGCTCAACCGGACGCGGATGAAGATGTCGCAGGCCTGCGAGTCGCTCGTCTGCTACTCGGAGACCTTCTCCGAATACGACTTCTTTCTGCAGCCGGCCCTGCCCTCCAACCCGTGGGTGACCGAGGACATTGCCTTTTGGCAGCTGAACAACACCTTTGTGGACATCCCCACAGAGAAGCGGGTCAAGCGCTGGGCCATTTCCATCGAGGAGCTTGTCTCCGATCCCACAGGCCTGCAGGAGTTCACCGGCTTCCTGGAGAAGGAGTACTCGCACGAAAACATCCGCTTCTGGATAGCGGTCAACCGATTGCGCCGCTCCGCTCACTCCCAGGTGGCACGAAAGGTCAACGAAATCTACGAGTGAGTAATTCATCGACATGCGCATTTGAGATCTATTAACTATATATATATTGTTTTTTAGAGAGTTTTTAAAGCCAGGAGCACCGTGCGAGATAAACATCGACGGCAAGACCATGGAGAGCGTGCTCCGAGGCCTGAAAAACCCATCGCGGTTCACCTTTGACTCGGCCTCGGAGCACATTTATATGCTGCTGCTGAAGAAGGACTGCTACCCACGATTTATTCGATCCGAGCACTACAAACGCCTGCTGGACACCGGCATCCAGCCGTCGTACAAGAAGCGGTTTTTTAACTTTGGCGGCGTTAGCGGAGCCAAGAAGAAAATGACAGCCGCGCTGAGCAGCCAGCCAAACCTGGGAGACGCGGCCAAGGGACCTGGTGGCACTGGCACCGGCAGCTGCTCCATGATGCAGGCACCACCGCCCGGAAGCCTGGCACGACGCCGTGGCAGCGATCGCAGCCTTACGGGCTCCGCCCACGAGCTGGCCGTGATCGGGGTGAACAAGGACTCGGGTTCCAAGGTACCGCACTCTCATTCCCAGAGTAATCTCAGCGAAATTCCCTTCAGGTAAGTAAAGACCTTTGCCAAGGGATGTGTTGAGTAAGTGGGTTTAATATGATTGATTCTATTGAACGAGCTAATTTTTCTGATTTTTCGCAATGTTTGATTTGCCTGAAAGAGCCAAGCTAAAAACATCGTTATTATTTTTGGCAACAGAGCCTTTGGTTTGGTCAGCATATACATATACTATACAAACTTTTTCACAATGCGCACGAGAACCTAGAGCGAAAACAAACATCTTGAAAAACTTGAACCCAGTTGAACAATCGATACTATAACAATTGATTATATCATATATATGTCATACGCCACACACGCACTGCAGTAGCGATTCCATTTACCGAGGCGATATGCCACAGCGCCACATGGCGGTCATGGATATTGGGATCTATGCGGCCTACGGGAATCGCGAAAGTAGTTTGCAGGCACTTCCGTAAGACATGTTTATTCATTGGTTTTGCGAAACGCTTACCACTTGTACTAAATAAAACTTTCCAATCCTAAAACGTAATGCTAGTGTTCTTTCTATTTTTTTGTGTTTATCGTTCGATCTGTGCCCTAGACCCAACCTTCCAAAATTTACGTTTTTCCTTCTGTTTCTATCGCCTTGTCGCCTTTTCTACCCATTTTCGAAGACGGGTTTTGAGTAGGGGTTTCGAGAAGGATGCCAAACTATGGCCAACAAGATCTTTAATATCTCTCTAATATCTCTCATTTAACAGAAGGCGCAGCCTTAGTAAAAATTCCCGTTCATTTAATATCACTATAGTCGAACAAAATGTTTAGCATAAGCTGTTTTAGTGAAACAAATTAATTCTTTCCTTAAATGGTTATGTTAATGTGACTAATTGTCTTCCAAGTGCGGAGGAATGGGCGACATGCAAATCTTTTGTGTATTTACTTGTTGTCTAACCTCACCACCGCAAAACCCTCATTGTAACCGGTACTCCACACCATCTTACAGGAATTCGATCAGTTCATTTCATAAATTACCAAGTACTACCAAGAAGTCTAGCATTGGGGTATTTTCTTTCAAATTTTACACTCATTGAGAAATAGGTTTTAGCACGAGCATACAATTAGGGTGTTCAGTTATGTTGCGAAGTAAAAGCTTTGCACCACGAATCCTTCAGCTTCGCCAAAAAAATAAGGAAGTGAACTCGCGAATTCTTGAGCTCCAACGGGGCTTTTCGCCTGACGTCACGACGGACTCATCTAACTTTTTAGTATATTTGTATTGTATTTATATTTATAGCCACTATTGTATTTGTATTTATAGCCACTATTTTGCAAAGACATTTAAGAAAGCAGTAACTAAATTTATAAATTAAAAAGCGTTAATTGTTAAGTACAATACGGCTTGCAAGCAGGTAGGTCTGTCAAGGCCATGTTACAGCCATTCTGGGATAAGTGGAGTACCGGGTGTCTGAAAGTCGGGGTCCTCGACTTTGGCATCACCACTTGCTGTCCTGTCTGCCAGGAGAACTTCCAGTTGCCCTCGGACTCTATAAATCACCACCGGTCCCGTTCGCCTCGCCTCTTTTTCTTGACTTTATTATCAACTGTCTCCGACTATAGTTTCAATCGTTGCTATGCTCGAATGTTTGCTGTTGTTCTATTGTGTGTGTTCTGTAACTATTTCGAAAAACTAAATGGCCGATGACTGTTCGTTTCCGGATGCTTCTCCCACGAGCCTCTTACCCTTTTCCGTTTCCAATTGTACATATGCATATATGTAAGTCTACGTGTTAAACACCAGCATTCCTTTTAACCACCGTCTAAATGTATAGAAACCGAGTTATTTGGAGACTACCATAATGCCCGTCTGTTTGCATGTATATTGCCCCGCAGAGAAACGCCAAAGACGAAGACCACCGCCCTCGAGACAACGGAGTCCACGTCGTCGTCCACAGCCCTGGTTGTGGCGGCCAGCAGTGCCGTCTGTCCGTGGGACGAACCAGCCGAACCAGTCCCGCCGCCGCCAGCGCAGTTAAAGCTATCCGTGTGTCCCTGGGAACAGGATAGCGCGGCAGAGCCGCCGGCAGCGGCTCCCACTCCGGCCACGGGAGGAGGAGCACCGTCGAAGATCTCAAGTTCCACCGGGCAGCCCCTGCGGTTGAATAGGTAGGTGCCCTGCAAGCTTCACTCCCGCAAGTGTCCCCAGGAACTAATTACATTTTGCGCACAGCACTTCCTCGGACAACAGCGATGTGAATGACCGAATGCAGCGGAATTTGGGTATTCGCCATCAGAACACCGTGGACAGTGGTGAGGCAGGCATCAAGCGTCTGATTCCCAACTTTCCGGAGCAGCGTCGGGCCTCAGTTTCATTTACTCCCAGGTAACCACGGGCCGTCATGCCATAGCATCGAGTATTTAATTTTTTCCGTTGCCTCGCCAGCCGCACTCCGGATTTCCAGCTAGGACGGGCCCCAACGACGACATCCTCACCCACTGTGGTGACCGGCAGCTCAACGCCGCTGCAGGCTCGCAGTGCCGCCTACGGTAGTGGCTGTGCCATCGCAAAGGATCCACCGTCTGGCTCAGATGTCGATGCGGAACTGGAGGAGGAACTCAATCAGTTGTCCCTAGGCGACTCCTCGACATCGGAGTTGCCGCAGCTAATAGTACCCACCCCCACGCAGACCCCGCCGCCCATGACAAAGATTACGCCGGCGCCGGAAGAAGGCGATGATCAGGTGGCGGCCAGTTCGACCGAGACACCGGAAATCTCCTGCTCAGCCCAAGAGAAGCATGCGAAGGAGGCCCAGGTGACGGTGACCACAGTCAAAGAAGTTCAGATTGAACTGATCGAGGAGGGCAGTAGTGTGCACACAGAACCAGGAAGTCCGCCCACCATTAAAGTCCTGGAGCTAGAAGCAACTGCATCCGTATCTTCTGAGCCCGCAGCAGATCCAGGCGGCTGTCAGGGGCAGATAAACTCCACCACCACCGAGGATCACAAAGAGCTAGAGGACGAAGCGGAAAGGGCCGTCGACACAGAAGCGCCGGTTTTGGACGAGCTTTCACCCACCACTGACGAGTACCAGGAAGGACTGCAGTTCGGCAGCGATGCCAAGGACGCAGTCGACGACTTTGACAGCATAGACGTTGGCTATATACCGCCTGCACCCACCCCGGCTCCTTCCATGGCACCGCTGGCCGAGCTGGACGTGGACACGGTGGACGATGAGCCGTTCGAACCTCCGCCCCCTGCTCCAAGCAGCAGGGAAACGGTGTTGGCCTCCGTTTCCGCCTCCGCCTCCGGCTCGGTATCGGCTACGGCCACGCCCACATCCAGCAACGAAGAGGCGCGCAAACGGCGCAAGAAACGGAACTCGGAGGGCAAGAAACTTAGCTCGCAGGACGACAAGGACAAGGAGTCGCGCGAAAAGGCTGGTGGCAGCAGCATCGACGCCGATCACAACGCAGTGTGTCCCTGGGAAGACGAGTTAGTATAAAGCTATCAGATCACCCCCTAACCCTGGCTAAGACCGCTTTCCACTCCCCATCCCCAACAGGAACGTCAGCGCAAACGACGGCACCTTCGTAAAGACGTATGCCACACTGGGATACTTATGAATAAAGCCAAATCTGTTCAAGACGGTGGTCAACAAGTTGCTGAAAAGGAAGCCATACAAGAAGTAAGGCCTGGGTAGCTAAGTTTATTATACGGAGTATCTATTATAATACGTACATGCATACATATTATGTAAATGTAAGTATTTCAATAATTGAGTGTATATGTAAATGTTAAATGCTTCTCATGTTCTTGAAACCACCAACGAGGCAAAGTGGTTTATTGCTGAAAATTTCAATACCAAGTAACGGAAAACGGTCTATGAATGCTACAAAAATATATACTTTATCTACAGACGTACATACTTATTTACAAAACGAGGTGGCTAATGTGGCTCATTAGAATTACGAACAAAAAATAGAGACAGCAGAAGTCATTTAAATGAAGTGGAGAATTGTATTAACTCTAGTAAATGCCGCCTTCCGATCAGTTGTAAAATCGAAACACAAACGGAGCTTAGATTCGGCGGCAGACTCACTGTTATGTATACAATGTATATGATCTTCTGCGCATAGATACAACTTTTCAAAGGTTATTCAAAGCCATATAGCCCTCTTCAAAGTCTAAGCAGCAACGATGCAAGTTATAGCCACGTTCGATGATACTAGACCCAAAGTTACATAATAGAGTTAGTCTAAGCGTAAATTTTCGCGAAACACCTGCTATAACAATGACTTTGGGACGTGAAAAGTCGTGGTTATACCAGAAAATTTGTGAAAATATACCCTGAGGGCATTGAGAGTAGTTGGTAAAGGTGAGTTATCACTTGAAACACCCGCGTTATTTTCATGGTGCCTTGAGCTAGAAATACCTGCGAGAAACGGCCAGTAATAGGGACAATACCAACCAATACTACTAAAATTGTGATGTTGATCCGTTTGAGCACGTATTGCCCTTCGCCCACTGGAGACACCCATGACGATTCGTTTGGTTAGTAGTACAAAGATTTACCCCGGGAGTGGCATGGCCTGTACTCCTATAAGTTCATCAATGCCTCCGATTCACCCCAAAAAATGTTGAAAAAATAACCTTTGATAGCTAAATGCACAAGTTGCTGCGCAAGTAGTTCCCATTTAATTTCAAATGAGTTCAGTTGCATTGAGTAGTTTTCGCTTTCAAGTGGAAAACCGTTTCATTTCACGCGTACATGCCAGAACTCACGAGCCCCAACCTTATGTGCAGTGAAAATGAAACACAGTTAGAAAATCGCCTCTATGAGGGAAATTCCTAGGTTTACAGATGTTGCAACCTTAAGTTTAGATTTTCCGTAGCAGTTTCTTCTAAGTTCTTTCAAAACCTAGACTAACTTGCGCGCATACCTTGTGCGTTTTAAAATATATATTGTCCTATGACTACCTAGTAATTTTCTCTATTTGACTAGAAATGTATTGAGCTGCCCGCCCAAACAATCGCAGAAATCGAGCTATGCCGTATAACACTAACAACTTAAAGCCAACATCGATGGGAGAGAAGCGTGATGGCCCGCATCTTTAAGATCAAATTACTGTTCCGATCGAACACGTTAACCTTATAAAACAAATGATTAGAAAATCAAATTAAGATGAAACCCTGGTTGTTCGCGACTAATACCTTTATATGAATCGAAAGAAGATAACTTATCGAAGAACTATTACAATCTAAGTATATTTCTATTTTCATTGTGCATATGAATTAGCTACTTACTGTCGAGCCCATTTTGCTGGTAAACAATCTTTATATGGGATATCTGAATTCTCTTTGTGCTTTCTATGCTAAAAACACATTTTTCAACTACTTCAATTAACAAGCAAAACCTAAACTGTAAAACGATATGTACCAAATGTTGTACCAAATGAAGAGAGTTACATTAATGCCGAAAACCCAAGAAAATCAAAGAAAATGTTGCATAGATATTACGATCCGAGGGGTACACATAGAGAAATAGGAACAATGTGCCGAGTGTAGGGCGTGCGTACAAAATATGTACATGAAACCACCGTTAACTTTGCTTAATGCGAGCCGAGCAATTAAAGAGTTAAAAAATAAAATAAAGAAGTAAAAAGTAAATCAACGGCAGCAATAGTTCCGAAATTGTTGTCAAAATATAATAGCAGCTTTTAGAACAACACCAAAGAAGTTGTAGTAAATGCGGAGGAAAATTGTATTGTTGTTGTTTTTTATGTACATTTACTTTTTTGTATTAACGTTGTTGTAAGTCAAATATGCCAAAAAGAATAGTTTATTAAGAGTTTACAACAAAAATTTGAATGCAGGCAAGATATGAATTACTTTAACGCAAATCGCAAGAAAAAGTTCCGAGTGTTTTTAGTAATCAATGGTGAATATCTTTTAATTGCTTATACTAAATGTTCCCATACGTATTTATGGGATCCTTGCCGCAACAGAAACCTTAAATAATATAGCTAGCGCGGCTGTGGACTTTACTTATCCCGGTACTTAAAAAACTGCAAACACAACAAGTTTTTGGTTTGATTACATAACAAGTACTTTAGATAATGAATTCAAATCGTATCTTATTTTATATGCGTTGCCCCTTGGACAGTTCTTGAATTATCCAAGACTGCAACACTTGACTTGAGTATACACAGCGTTTTTTACATTTATTTATCATTCTGTCCAATTGTAGACACAATTTTAAAATATAGTCCCCAGACTCTGAAAGTTATTTCTATTAATTGAAGTACAAATTCTTGGCCATATTACTAATTTTTCTAATTAATAGGTAAATTTTAAATTTTTTGAAAGTTGGGGATTACTTTGGCAAAGCTTAAAATCGAATAACTGTTTATTATATATTTTGAAATTTTTGATCATGTTTTTAAAATTGTATTCCGAATTTTAGAAAATCAGTCCGTAAAGTATAATTTCCTTATTTATAAAGTGATTTAGACGCAATGTTTAGGTTCTCTAACTTAGGACGATTTTCATTTTAAGAACATGGCAGTTAACAAATGTTAGCTGCCAGAGGTTTGAATTTTGGAGCCAAGAACGGTGTCCGTTTTTTAGTTTTATGAAAGTCGATTTTTTGAGTATCGGGAAGGAAAATATGAAAATACTATGAATGATACTGTGGATTGATTAAGCCGCTGCCGCGCCATTTTGATAATAATAAAAATTCGATAAATAACGTATGTTAAACAAATTACATAAGTATGTACTACTTCAAGCGACAGGTGGGCAGCATTGCCCTACAAATATTTACTTTAATTTCTGGATAATTAGTGCTCATATCACTGATTAGAGAACAGGAATGCGCAAAACAATATGCTTAATACATAAGATTCCAGAGCTTTTAGTAACGCCATGTAAATTCTGGGTCATGAATACAGTTGTGAAGAGTGTAAGCGAGGCGTTTGTTATTATGTATTCAAGTCATTTACTATAAGTGTATACAGCTTATACTATTACAAAAGTGTTAAAAACATGAATTATTTTGAGAAAACCAAAAAAGAATATACAACAAACATGTTAGTCGGTAAAAGAAATCAAATGTAAAACAATTTAATGTAGACTGTACTAAAGAATTCAAGGATAATTGAATATCAACACTCCATCACGCAAATAACTTAAAGGAAATTCGCAAATTGAATAGAAGTTGATGGGAAAATTATTTGCACAGTGCAGAAAAACGTGTTATAAAATTATTATACTATACAAAAAATATATATTATTAAATTATGCTGATGAAATTAAAACCATAAAAGTATGTAAAAAATTCAAATACAAAATGATTTAAATGAAGTACAATAAATATTCAAGTGACGAAAATGTACACGTATGTCTGTTTAATGCGAAAAACAAAACTTTCTGGTACCCCCTATTTTTATTTTGGTGCACCTTTTATTATTTCATCATCCAACTAAGCCTGGTACTGACATCGGGAGAGCGGGAAGCAAATGAAAACCCCAAGCGAAACAAGGGAAAACACTATAGTCGATGTCCTAGACTATTTGATACCCGTTACTCAGCTAAAGGGAGAAAGGGATGGAGATATGCTTGCATTCGACTTGCGCCACCTAGCCTATAACGCCATTTATCTTATAAATAAATTATAAAAAAAACTATAAAGTCCAGAGAAATTCGAGGAATTGCACATGCAGACTTCTGGGCTTCCTGCGCAGCGCAAGTTTGTTTCAGCCGTGGTTCCCGTGGTTTTTCTGTTTTCCTTCCGTTTTATATTTTGGTTACACCACCTCTTCTGCACGAATCTCTATTGAGGAAACACTGGACTCCACCACCCCCAGCTTATAATGTAGTATCAGCTGTACAACTCTCAATCCATCCCTGCTCCAACTCACCAAAGGCCCGCATTGGTATATTGGGAAACGGAACTGCACTGCAGATGGCTCGGAGAAGATGGCGAAGCATCCGCTACTCCAGTAGGAAGCCTTAAAACACGTACATATTAACATAAATAAAAAGATTACTTTGATCGGTCCATTTATTTTTATTTTTTGTTGTGCACCAACAGATTCGTCATTTTGAAATTGCTCATTGCGGCATGACAGTAGGACCATGCTACATGCGTTGCGGGTAAACTTTGAAAACTTTGTTCACACTGCAAAGAATAAGGCAAGAATAAGACGGAAAATACATTGATTCATCGATAACGAAATCCTCATTCTCCCGAAACAAAAACAATCGATAACCTTCAAGTTAGTTTCTGTGTAGCAGCCATTAGTCTCCACTGCGCTTCAACATGTCCGAATGCTCCGACGAGCGGGCGAGTGGTCCTAGGGGACCCTGAAGGGCGTGTCCGTTGACTGTCATCTTCTTCTTGTCGAACCTTACTATATACCTTACTATATTCAAGTGAGATATTCTTTCTATACATAATTTATATAAATATATATATATACATATAACTATATATATATATATATATATTAAAAAAAACGTACTTCCTTATTAACTCTTTCCTTAAAACGTAACAGATTTCATTGCTAAATGTGTTAAATGCAAGCATCAGATCATAGTTTTATTGAGTTACTTAGCTTTGCACCAACTTAATGCTTTCCCATCAGTAACTTTCTCCTATTAGAGATACACGTAGCTACAACTCTATCCTTTTCACATTGTTTCTTGATAAAAACCCAGAAACAAATACGAGTAGTACAAAAATGACCAAAGCTTCTAAAAAAATACTGAATAAAACACTGACATACGGAACCGTTTTGCATGTGAGGTCCCATTTTGCTGTGAAGCTTATTTAAGCGACCTGCACCTCCTATGGGAGATAAAGTCGCTGAAGCCCCTCTATATGAATAGGCTTTACGAAAGGCAGATGATACATTGGCTCATCGATAACCAAATCGACATTATCCCCAAACCCGAAGAATCGATAGCATTCAAGTTAGTTTCTGGTTAACAGTTTATCAGTCACAGCCTTCTTTCAACACGTCCGGATGCTCCGACTAGTGGTGATTTTTTTTTTACGAAATTCAGCTTTCAGTTAAAAATAAAGAAATACTATCTATTGGCTTTAAATACCATAAATAGTAATTGCCTTTTTATTTGCTTTTCCACATTATTTTTCGGAACACGAAAAAATTTTTTCGGCAAATGATTGCTTCGAAATCCAGGACTATTCTTTGAATCTTTAGAATTTCCACTTTTGATTTGTACTATAAATGTAAGAGCACGAATATGTTCATTAAAGATAGTGAAGGTTAAGGGAATTTTTTTTCTTCCGTTGACCAGTTACAAATACAGAAGACATGCTTGGGAAAATACAAATTAAGTCCCCTTACATTACCTAAAAAGTACATAGTCTAAAAGTGAACTTTGTATGTTTTTGGTGAAGGTGAAAATCTTAAACATCAGACCAAAAACTTGAAGAATTTTGTACATTACAAATATCAAGCCGGAGAGATGTGGAACGTATGGTAATTTAAAATTTGTACTGTGGTGTTTTGATGTGGTTTCAGGGGTTATTCGAGATTCGAATAACTGTTTCTAATATGGGAGGCCTTATTTACGGTTCGCAAAGAAAAAAGTGGGGAGTGTCAGCGTATTAATACTTATTATGTCTTCATCTTCTTTTGGACCCCTCTTCGGGTTCTCTACGGCGTCATCTTGCGGCGGTGTCTTGTCCTTTTTACTGCTGCTGCCGGAAGCCTTCGTTGTCTTATATTATTCCTCCTTTTTATGAACCTGCACCTTAAGATTGCGCTATAATAAGATTGAATAATAATGATTTAAGTCATAATACTCAGGTATTTTCTTCCATTCCTCTTGGATCGCTTTTATTAATGCATTTTTACTGGTGGGTCCGCGTTTAGCCACCTGCTTCTTTAATACAGCCCACAAATTTTCGATGGGGTACAAGTCAGGACTCTGGGAAGGAGTCTGAATCACTTTGCTGCAGTTATACATAAGTCCGTTCCTGTAAATCCACGATTTTTACTTGGGGTCGTTATCTTGATAATGCTTGTTCTGAAGCTTTTTTGGATTTGGGGGTTAACGAAGCCAAAATCAATGACTCTTTTGGTCAATTCTTTTTTTTAAATGTCCAAATAGAATTCTTAGGTCAACATCGTCAAAAATTGGAAGATCCCCGACGCTTTTGGATGAAATACAAACCGAAACCATTACAGATAGTTTTCCAAATTCCACAGTTGGTATGTCGTGTTTAAAGGCTGTGTTGGGCTGTCTCCAAACCTTGCTGGGTCCTTCATGATGTATAACATCATTTTGGTCTCATCACAAAAAATCACGTCATTCCAGTAATCCGCCGTCCCGTTATCATTGGCAATACAAAATGTTAGCCGCCTATCGATGTTGATAGCAGAAAGCATAGGTTTCTTTCTAGCAACTTTTCTGATGGTCTTGTGGCTCACCGTTTTTTTGCAATCATTTTTTAAGTCCAGGGATTATTTAGCATCTTAACCTTAATATAAAAGAAAAAACAAGAACGCTATAGTCGAGTGCCTCGACTATCAGATACCCGTTACTCAGCTTGAGGGAGAAAAATATTTATTTATTTATTTATATTCTGGTTTTGAGCCAATTGCAAATTGCCTCTAACCACCTGTACTAGCTATAGCTACGGGGCCTTAAGATATGAGGATGTTTATTTACATATTTTCGGGAAAAGAGTATTCATTAATAATTGGTAAGGTGGTTTAGATCTTATTGTATAGGCGTATGGCCTTCGTGATATAATTGGCGCGGGATATATTGGTGGATTTTGGGGATAGGGCGTCAGGTGACTTTACGAAGAGCATGTTGCTTCTTGGCTTTCATGGACTTGACACTCTAGGAGGCCGGTTGATGTTGTCTTCGGGTGAGGTGGTGTAATCTTTGATTGATAATTTATTATTTGTAGTGTTCAGATGTGTTTACCAGATCGAACCCTTTTGTTTTTTAAAGGTGCTTTTTATGAATGCCTGTGTGTCTGTGAAGCTTCTTTTGATGCTCGGTCTGCTGTGTCGTTACCAGGGATTTTGTTGTGGCCTGGAATCCACAGTAATATTATTTTTGGTTGGTGGCGGTTGAGGATGTCTCGGATGCGCATGGTATAGAAGGATTGCTTGTTGGTGTTGCTAACTGAAGTTACAGCAGATAGGGAGTCAGAGGAAATAACCACTTTTTGGTGGTGTCTTTTGTTTCAGTGGTTTTATAGGGGGCGTAAATGTTCCGTTATCTTTGGAAAATTGGAATGATTTTCGTAAGACAGATTGGAGTCTGGGTGTTCGAAGGATGGGAGAAAAATAAAAATAGAGATATATACGCAGCAATGAAATATTCTAAAGCGCCACCTAAATGCTTTTTTGGTATATGCTATGTGGGCGAGGAAATATTTTTAGGGTCAATCGATAGGTATTAATGAGACAAATACGTTTTAGCAAAAAAAAATGTTCTAGCATGACAATTGTGGCCACCACAGTTTTGGGCGGTTAGTGGGCGTTTTGGGTCAATGGATAGGTATTGATGAGACAAATACATTTCAGTTAAAATTTTTTTTCTATCATAAAAACTGTAGGCGCTACAGATTTTCGCGAATTGTGGGCGTTAAAGGGGGCTTGGCACCTCGCTGAAACGAACTTGCTCTGCGCAGGAACCCCAGGAATCTGCATCCCAAGTCTGACGGTTATAGTTTTAATGTTTCCGAGATCGCAGCGTTCATACGGACAGACGGACATGGCTAGATCGACTCGGCTAGTTAAGAATTTATATACTTTATGGGGTCGGAAACGCTTTCTTCTACCTGTTACATAGTTTCTGACGAATCTAGTATACCCTTTTACTCTACAAGCAACGAGTAAATATAATTAACTTTGGTGGTTTTTCATATATTAAACTCTACCATTCTGAATATCAGTCTTTTAATATTTATTTAAAATTAAAAAAAAAAATCGGTCCAATAAGCTAACGAGTTGATACTTAATGCCAAACAAATAATACAACTAATATTTTAAATAAAAATACTTAAATAATTTAATTTCAAAAGTTTTTCTGCCATTTTTTCTGGCTACTTTCTAACTTTTCGCAGCCGACGTTATAGTCGACGGCCTCGAAATGTAGGTATCCCTTACTCAACTAAAGGTAGTATGAGGCTTTACGTTAATTTAATTTAATTTATTTTTTAATTTAATTTAATTTAATTTTATTTTTTATTTAAACGGAAGATAAATTCGGCCAGTCGAACACACTTGCATATTTTGGGAATCGAAATCTGACAAGAGTATATAAAATTAAAAGAAAGTGTGAAGTAACATACATTCAACAAAATATAGGCAAATATCTTTAAAAGCAAATATTCACAAATGATCAATATGTTCCTATGGATGCAATAATACATAGGTCGAATATATAAGCATACGACTGGCATTACTGTAGATAAATAAGCATACAAATTTAAAGCTTACATACATTTTTTGGGTGCACTTTCAACTTATGTACTCTTGCTCTTACATATTAAAAAACAGGCAGCAATTATGATTACGATATAATATTTACACATGATAGGTTTCTATATACATAGTTTAGTGGAGCAGCTCTTTTTTTGTCTTTCCTCTTCGGGCTTTCGTTTCAAAGTAACGGTGAATAATTTCAGCAGTAAGGCAACTCCCCGATTACAACAAACAAAATATTATGTTTGTCTTTAATCAAAAAATTCTTACACTGGCACTGGATCGATTTTAATGAGTTAAACGTTAAAATGATCGGGAGAACAAGTCCAATTGCATAATTATCCCATTGAAAACTTACTAAACACCTAAATATGTTTTCTCATATTTGGCGCCAAATCGTTGCCAGATGGCAGAATTAAGTGTTGTAGGTCGTAGCCTGGCCTTGCCGACATATCGATAATAATACCTTTTTATGGAATAAGTGCGTTAAGATTGGCCGCATTTATAAATTTATTGAAAAAAATTCGTCTTTCAGCAAAAAAAGGCACTGAGCCTGTTGAGCCCAGCCTACGCTAACTTGAAGGAAGTAAATAGTTTTTAATTTTAGACCAGGTGGTATTTTTTATTGCTTGCGGTGCGGTCACTCTGCAGCCTAGGCTATGTTAGCCCACCTTTAGTTGAATATGCAAAACAAAAACGAGTAAACCCAAAGCTCCATTAATTAAAAAGCCTTTGACGAGGCCAAACTACGATTCGATGTTCCCGTAAGTCCACAAGACCGTCTGGCAAATCCATGGATCCAGTTGCCATCCGCCCCAAGCCGGCGGGGTCGGGAAAGCGCGCGGATCCGCGGCCGAAGGTGAAGAAGCCGGGACAAAAGAGGATGTACCACTGCGGCGTTTGCTTGGAGGGATTCTCGCGGCATTTGGCCACCAAGCGACACGAGCAGCAGTGCGAGGCCAAGTTAAGACGCCTGTTCATCTGCCGGCTCTGCCTGACGCTCTACGGCGACGAGTCCCGGATGGAGAGGCACCGGGAGAGGAAGCACGCCGACGGACAGTACCTGTGCCTGCAGTGCGGCAAGCGGTACGCATCCGCTACGTTCCTGTACCGCCATGTGGTGAGCTGGCACGGCGGTCAGTCGCTCTTCTACTGCGGCATGTGCGCGGACAACTGCAACGACGCGAAGGCCTTCAGTGGGATACGGGAGTTGCAGGAGCACGCCGAGGAGGTGCACCACCTTTGCTCCCTAGAGTCGAATGCCAGCGAAACAGGTGAGCCGAGTTTGACCCTGGTTATCCACATACGTAGGCAGTTTCAAAGGCTGCGCAGCTTGAGGACTGATAGTAAAACCGTTTAATAAGCCAATCGCTGCAGGCAGCCTGGTCGATGAGACCGAGAACCTGGAGATGCTGGAGGAGAACATCGAGGACATCCTGCCCAGCGTCGATTGGGATGACGATCTTACCTTTGGATGGCCCATGGACCTGGACAAGGAGTTGTGCATTGCGGACGCCAAGCCGAGCGGGTTTGTGTGTCCCTTCTGCGCCAATGGGTTCTCGGGCAGTCTGAGCCTGGTGCGGCACCTGGAGCAGGTACACGACCGAAATCTCCTGGACTGCTGCTACTGCGGAAAGAGCCACGGGAGTCGGGAGGCCTTGCGGTGCCACCTGCAACGCGTTCATGTCCTGCTGCGCGGTCATGTGTGCGGTGTGTGCCAGGCGGACTTTGCTACCTCCGATCATCTAAAGAAGCACGTAAATAGCCGGCACCTGAACCACCGACCTCACCAGTGTCCCACTTGCGGCAAGAGCTTCGCCCAGCGCTGCCACCTTACCCAGCACTTGGCCACGGAACGCGGGCATGGGCACGGCAAGTTCGTCTGCCAACTCTGCCTATGGCCCTTCTTTCGCGCCATCGATCTCGAGCGGCATGTAAACGAGAAGCATCCCTAGGAAGCCAAAAGGGCTTGTTTCGAGGATGAAAAGAGGTTGGCGAAAGCATGTTTAACCGGAAGTGGGTTACTTTGGGAGAATTGGATTTAGAAGGATAAAATGTTTCGTTTTACAAACAAATTTACCAATTTTTTGCGCACAGTATCACACAAATTTGGCTTGTCCTTTAAAATCGCATGTTTTATTTAATAGAAATCTGAAATAAAAATCAAAGTTGTTAGATATACATTTTTTTTCACGGCATTCTTGAATTCATGACTTTTATGTAATTAGCATTAATTCGAATTTAATTGACGTTCACCAATAATATCTTGCACGTTCTCTGCGAAGATTTCAATCATTTGTAATGTATAATTTAGAATTAATAAATATTAATCCTATTTTAGCTCAAATATATAAACAAATAAACAAAATGCAGTACTGAAAAGATTTCATATTACATAGGAAAATATATTTATATATTATAGGTCCTAATAAGGTTTATCGACTTTTAGGAGTTGTTAGCCCTATATATAACAAGGGGCAATATATTCGAATGCCCGACCATCAGATACATGTAAATTATATACTTTTGGTTAAAGGTGAAGGAACATTTAGTTTTCCATTTCATTTACTTTTACTGTGCTTATTCATTTATTTGTTACGTAGATAAACTGTTTTTTGATGCTATATACAAGCAGAGGTATCAATTACGGTCCAACTTATTGACTAATTTTGGATATTGAAAAGAAAAATTAAATTAATTCTTAAACAAAATCGATCTTTCGGTCTTCTGCAGCCGATTGGCGATAGGGTGGGCGATGGTCCATGATCCATAATCTTGGGCTGCTCTCGAATCTGCACCCTAGATGGGTACGCAAACGAGCATGGCTAAATCGACTTGAGTAGCGCTCGAAATGAAGTATGTATTTATTTAGTAAAACACTTATTTCTACCTGTTACTTACTTTATGCTTGTGATCCGAAGGTATTTGTATTGCGGTATTTGCCTTTTCGTATTTTTATCTTATTTATTTATAACTTTTTATTATAGTAACAGGTATTCAATTTAAAAATTTAATAACATTAAACAGGAACTGCAATCATTATTATTAATTTTTACTTCAAAAATAAAAAAACAATCAATTTTTTTTTATAAAAAAAACCTCAGAAATAAACATTATTTTTTGATTTAAATTTCTTAGCGGAAATATTTAAATCAACAAGGAAGGAAGTTAACTTCGGCAAGTTTGGATACCCTTTCAGTAATAAGAAATAATAAATACAGAATACATTTTTAATGATTTTTGCTAGCTTCGAGGATATAAAAAAAGTCTTTATTTCTCTTACCGTTCCTTTGACAGCTATATGTCAGAGTCGACCGATAATTATTAAATTAAATTCAAAATTCTTAAAAATATAAAAAATAATATTCCCAATATATAAGATTATATGACCACCGAAGCTACAATTTTGTATATTATTATATTATCTATCATGTATATCAATTTTCCGACCGTTCGTATGACAGCTTTATGAAATAGTCGTCTGATTTTGATAAAATTTAATTTGAAATTCATAACTAGGAGGTATATGTTAAAAAACATCAGATATCATTTTTTAAGCATTTTTTACCGATTATTCCTATTGTAGCTATAGAAATACATACCTAGTTGTCCGACCCAGCTGTCTCAGACTTATATACTACCTGCAAAATAATACGACTTAAGAGGTTTCATCCCGATAGCTTTAAACAGAGAAACTACTTTGCGTAGAAACGGACGGAAAGACAGACATGGCTAAATCGACTCGTCCAGTGATGCTGATCAAGAATATATACATTTCATGGGCTCGGAAACGTCTCCTTCACTACGCTAAAAAATTCTGACTGAAATAAATATATATATCAATATCAATAAAATATTTTCCATACCGACAATATGAATGTAATATATTTATAATATTTTATTATAGTAACAGCTATATAATTTTAACATTATTTAATAACATTAATCAGGGACCGTAATCATTGAGTTTTATTTTAAAAACAAAAAATAATCATTACTTTTTTATAAAAAATAAAACTCAGAAGTAATGATTATTTTTTAGTTTTATAATAAAAAACAAAAATAATTATAATTCCCGAGCGAATAAAATGTAAATCAAAAACAATGATGAATAAAACTCACCTTATATTTTTCAAAAATCGGCATGGAGAAGCCATGGTTTCAATATGCATTTTACATTAACATTTTGTAACAATTATTTGGTAAGTTACTGCCTTAAAGCTTTGCACATGTGCTTTGGTTAATCCGTATTAATCGTACATACGTCAGCAGCGTTTGTTAAGTGCTATTTTGTTGCCCTGCGCTGTCCGTGTGCCTGTGTTGCGTATTCCAGGAATAAGCATAACCACGGGAGTTTTCCCACTGCACAGTACTGGGCGGTATGGAGCCCAGCCCACGGGCTAACAGTGGCCCCGCACAGCCTCTGTTAAGCTCAGCTGATCGCACAGCAGCCCCAGCCCGGGAGAGCGCCGAGCGGGCCGGAGAGCGGAGAGCCGCGACGCGGCCGAGAGCCACTGCTACTGTCGTTGGTGACTGTGATAGGGGCGCAGTAACTTGGCCCACACCGACGGCGCGACAGTTTTGAACGGAACTTGCTGGTGCTTGGACGCAGCTGCCGATCTCCGCGGCGCGCTCAGATACTTATCACAAAACACCAAATACCACATTCGTGCTTTTTTTTCCTGTTTTCGTTTCGTACTCACTGATTGTTGGGTGATCCTTTAACCGTTGTGTCGAGAATTTTGTTTGAGTGATTTACCGATTTTGAGCGGTGGTTGCACGAAGTAAGTTCTTTTTCAAGTATTTAAACGCGTTCGCCGAGCACGAGTTAGCAAAAACAAACAAGCCAGCGACCCTCGAATTCGTCTAACATTTAAACTAAAACAGCTTTTTGTTATTGTTTATATGTTTTCCACCGCTGTCCCATTGAAGCCGGGCCTTAAAAAGCTCTCTACAGCGCACAGCCTTTTGTGTTTTTTCGAATGGCTTTTGAAATAAATCTAACAAAACCAGAACAGAGTTTATCATCGTCAATTGCAAAAAAGTACAACTGCAATTAGCGTTTTTGATGTGCCTGCTGAGCTATGCCGCTGGGTCTGTGGAAAGCCCACGTGAAAAGTGCTGCGCTTGAGTTCCCCCGCAGATAAAACAAAGTCTGTGCCGGGCTTCAATCGGTATTCAAATCAATTTGCGTCAAAATGAGTTGCAGATATATGAATCACTTTACTATTGCAAACAACACTTCAAACTGGTTAATATCACAGAATTGTGCATCGGCGACACATAAATCCTACTTAAAAGTATTCCATTATTGCCAAGTTAACTCAACATCTTTTACAAAATTGCAAAATTACCATTTCAAATGTATCCGTCCGGTTAAAACCCCGAGTGATATGTAATTCCCTGCGTTTTAAACTTATATCGTCTATTTGAGCACGTTTGTTTTGCTATTACGTCTTGGCGCTTCCTTTTTTATAATAATTATAATTAATTAAACGCAGTTAGAAACGTAGCTCAGTCTCATGTTATATATTATAACTCGATTATTTAAACAGTTGTATTTGATTTTTTTCCGTAAACCCATCACGTTCAACAGCAGGAAAATGCGCTCAAATGTATATTCAGTACGTGTTTAATTTAGAATACGTTGTAGTGGTATAATATCAAGTTATTAAATAGTTTTCAAGTAGATCAAAACGGGAAGTACACAGTGACTCTAATGGTAATTTAAAATAAATCAATCTCGGTTTGATTTATACTCACATTCCCAGAAAGTTTATTTCACATTTTGAATGTGAAAGTCCCAGAAGATCGTAACTTTGTGAAGGGGAGGTTTTCGAATCTATAAGGTAAAAGATTTCGCCATCTTAGTTTGTCCTATTTAGTCTCAGTGTTTTGAAGTTATAGGGTTAAAACTAGTATATAAATATATCGTAGCATGATCATGATCATGATTGTTATAGATAAGTATTGATCGGAAACTAGGGTAACAAAAACTTTAGGTTTGTCCTTTTTGATCTCTACATTTTTGTATATCTCCCCTACCCTAGGGTACAGCTACTCTAATGATTTCAAAACTAGAAAAAATAAATAAAACTGTTTTTAATCGGCCAACTATATCAGCTATACTGACATAGGAAAGATAAGACAATTAATGAAAATATTTAAAGCTTTATTTTAAATTTTCTCTTTTACTCATATCCAAAGTATTATCTTAAGAAATCGGACAGCTATGTATTTCATATAGTCTTTATAAGAATTATTGGTATAATCGCATCTTCCCCCCTCTTGCTTATATTTGCAATCGGCTATCGTTAACTCGCATTCCAGACGATATGTCCCTGTTAACCCAAACCCTTTGGGAGGCCTTAAATCCATAATTTACATTGTAGAGCCCATTGCCCTCCTGCAGCCCCAACTTTTGCCCTATGCGGTTGGTTGTGGTGCTGCACATCAACATCGTTCCATGGTTTTTATCGTGACTTTATTGTAATTGATTTGCCTGGGCGAATGGCCAGCCGAGGAGACAAGCTCTGCGTCCCTTCCCTGATCTGCCACGCCCCGCCACCCTGCAGCCCTCTTGTTTTGCGGGAGCAATTGCCTGGTCGGGGCACTCCCTTGCATTAATTGTGGACCGCCTATGTTGGGATCTCGATCCCGAGATGATTCCTTTCGATCCCTCGCTCCTCCTCGATGTTGTCATATCGCATCCCGTATCATTGGCTGACGCACCGAAAACAGGGCCTCGAAGGTGGGGGAATACAAGTGCTACACCTGCGGAACAATTCGCCCAGTTGATTACACATGGCTAGCTTAAAGTGAATAATTTATTAGAGCGGAATAGATGTTTTTATCGCACGTACAAGCTTCTTGATTTTTCGGATTTGAGTTCTGATAACCCGTAATTTCAATGCCTATTGTACTATTAAATTAGTTGCACAGGCAGTAGCCCCGTTCACATTGCATCCGTACTTATGATTGTAAACCTTCTGGATTTTGTAATCTGCACGCACTCCATGTCGCTCGCCCTCTCTTTCGCTCCCCGCATTGCCGTCTCCCTCTGTGAATCTGCAATATCTGGGCTGACGAAATGCCTCAGTGGCAGCCGCTGATAACACTTGGCTAGACGTGCAATGCTAACGGTGGAAGCGGGCTAAAGAGACCTTCGATGTGACAGGTTATGCAACGATCGTTAATCATTGATTTCCAGAACTAGACAGGGATTCCGGCTCAAAAAGATCAGTGATTCCGTCCCTTTTTATAAGCTAGATCATAAGCTGGGCAAGAATTTCCCAAATTTTTATTGATGCTTAACAACTCACCTTAATTTTTACTAGAGCCTTTTATGAATCGAAAAATAATTTACAAATTTCCGTTTTTGAAAACCATGCACACACCCACAATGTACATACATATGTAAAGCGTGACGATCAATTCATATCAGCGGTTGCTTAAAATTTAAGCTGTGCAGCAGCCCCAAATAAAGAGGCAGGGAACAACAACAGAGGGGGGCAAAGGAATGTCAAGATGAATCACACAGGTGTGCGTGACACCTGGCAACAGAGAGAGAGGGAGAGCCAGAGAGAGCGCCAAAGAGCGGGGGAAAAGTGACAAGAGGAACAATAACACTGCTGGCACGTCGTATCAATCGGCATTTGCTTAACTGTTAAGGAGAGTGGGAGGGGGAAATGAGAAACACAGACGGAAAAACAACGATAGCAGATGCACGCAAGGGTGTGCACCTAAAAACAAGTGCAGAAACATACGCACATTGAAAACAAGCGCAAACCCTCCGGTCCCGTTACAAAACGAGCTTAAAGCTATTTTTACACCATCCGATCTGTCGCTCCTTCCTCTTTCTGCCCACTCGCTATCGCCCTTCCTGTGTTGTTGCTTGCACTGCTCTTTGCTCGCTTCGCTCTTCCTCGGGCTCCCTTAAGACACCGCAAGAAATGAGGGTGGAGTGCGCAGACCTCTCGGTAACACAGCCCAGCCAACTTTGTCTCCTGGCTGTGCTAGCTTTGGTTCCAAACCTGTAGTGTGGTGTAGGAAAACCAGAAGTTGGTTTGGCTATATCTTTAGGTCTAACCAATCTATTTCAATGCGCTCTTCGCCATTAGCTAGTTGCATGTATCTTATATATGGTGGGTTTTGATTTGCCGTTCTAGTTCAAGCGGAAGATAAGATATCTCGTTTGTTAACTAAAGTCACAGCCGGAGGTTAAACTTCCCCATAACTTAATCCCTATTTCAAAGCTTTGGGCTTCCCTTTTCTGGTGACCCCGACAGATCGCCTTCCCAGTCGTTATATTTCCTGATCCATGGGGGGTCGATGCCTATGTTTACGTCCTCTGCCTCCTCGTCGTCTATTTTCTCCACTTGATGAATGAAACACTGCTGCGACTTTACTCCTGTTTTGTGTTTTGCTCTGCTGTCTAATAAGCTGATAAAGCGCCTTGACCAGTAGTAGCTGGAGCCACAGGCACATGCAAACATACACACGAATGCAAAGCCATAATTACTGGGGTCTTTCCTTATCGACAGCCAGTTGAGCAGCTGAAAGGGAAACGCGAACTGACCTATTATAAGAATTTTCATATTTGAGCAGTACGCAAAAAGAACAAGAGCAGGCCAGCCCAAGGAAAGACAACTGAATTGAAACAAACAACAGAACACATCAAGTGGCTCGGGCACAGTGGAACCTGCACTCGCACTAACCACACAACAAATGATTTTATGAGGTCGGATTTGGAATGGAAAACTCTAGACTGACACCTTCGAAAGACACATTTTTCATTAACATTTTCTTGATCTCTATACGACTATGGTGCGATAGGCAAGAGTTTTTCCTGGTGCCCAGCAGTCAGTAGCTGAAGTTCGTTCCCGTGTGCAGGAATAATTCAACTCCCCACGCACGCTGCATTCGAAATGAAGTGCCATCGAAATTCCTCGATGCAGACAGGAAATCGCCGAAAGAATTCCCATTTGAAGCTCCTTCAGAGCCGCTAGATCCACAGGAACCCTGTCTCCTTCGACTGCCGGGGCTTAATAGCCACAATGGTTTCTGATTTATGAGTCAGGGCCTGGCCGTCAGCAAAGAACAAACGCGGTTCATTCACAGCCAAAAGTGGCAGTCGCTGTGCATTGCTTGGTACCGAGTAAACACTTTACCTAGCCGGGCGTATGGGTTAACTCACCCATTATGCGAAACACATTTTATTCGTCTCTTTTATAAGTCGATTGCTAATGCGATAAGTGGGACTTCTTATCTTTACAATGATTGATTGTTTGATGTTGCTCGTTATTGTCTTTTTAAAATATTTTTTGAATTAGTTTTTTGGTATTTCGCTCATAACAAATTGCAGCCTTAACTGTTGATTATTTTTATTAGTTATTTAGTTATTTGTTTGATTTTGCTAGGGCCTATGGTCGTGAGTGATGTGGGGCTTCCTGTCCCTACGGCTTTATTGTCATGCAGTCGGCTGGCCGATTGTCTCATTGATATGCCTGACGCACGGCTTCGTACCCTCGAGTGGTATGTGCTTATGATAAGACTTTTCGTACCAATGTCAAGTTAGCCATATAGAGGTTTTGCTGCCTCGTTGATCGTTGGTCAACATGGCATTCGTAACCGAACTGACCCCATTTCGAGTGTAAACGTCCCCGCCCACCTGTCCCCACCACCACAACCCACACCTGCGGTTTTCCCAGCCCAAGAACTGGCATTGTAAATCGGGAAACCAGAAGAAGAAAAGCCAATTACCCTTCTCTCAAACAAGATAAAGGCCTAGAAAACAAACAAATCTCTGGGACTGCCGTTTTCCCACTCGCCCTGTAAATCAAGTCGTAAATCATCGAGAGGGAGTCTGAGAGACGACTTTATACTTTTCACGTTGAGCGTAAGCCATAAAAATGGTTCGGAATTGTGAATAGTCACGTTTACAAAGCGTTTTTGAGCGTTAAAAGAATTTTCCAAATTTAATTAGTTTTGGATTACAACTTGTAATATCAATTTTTCACTAAATATACACAGACAAAAATGTTTTTCGATTAAGAATGTTAGCATAACTTAGTTATAATTTATGTCGATATTTAACCAATTTTTTCGGATATTTCAATGGAAGCTATAGAATATAGTAGCCCGTTTTTAAAATTTTATTTGAAATTCTAATTTATTAAAAATTGATATTACCAAGAATATAATTTAATCTTTAAAAAAATGTTTTTGTTTAATATTTATATTTTTATATTTATGTATCCCTAAAAGTCAAGTGAATTGGAAAGAGGTTCTTCTTAAAATGAGACGAATTTTAAAAACGTTAATAAATTTGAATTGGTCTCTCTACGCAAACTAGTCTCTACTAAATGAAAATATAAATAGATCAATCAGAAAATTAATGAGCAAAAAATAAAAAAATTGTAAAAATTGGGGTAAAATCTGCTTAAGGTATCAGAGGTATCATATAATTGCCATAGGAACGATTCGAAAATTAATAGGCAAGTAAAAATAACACTTTTTTCGAGTGCCTCGACTTTTAGATAACCGTTTGCGTGTGGCGCGTAACGCCACCTAGTAGATGGTAGCGGTACCACTGGGCATGATAAATTTCGTTAGAAATCACTCGTAATATAAGGTGGTTAAGAAGATCCTGGACTACATTGTTTCTTCTTGTTGCTGATCATTAAATGGAGATTTTTATAGTAATAAAATTATATATATGTTAGGACAGATGTCGAATGAACAATCCATAAAGGAATATTCCTTTTAATAATAAGAAAATCGCTATATATTTTGTTTCTTACAAAAGTACGCATATAAAATAAAGTAATCTATTTTTGTTGTAATTTTTAGACGACTTTTGTTTTAATTTTTACGATCAATAATATATTGTAGCCTATAGACTTGAGCTTTCTTGTTTATTGTTCAGCAAATAAAATAGCACAAGTTTATAATATTTTTATGTTTAAAGAACCCATTGCACAAAAATAGGTATATAAATATATATCTGACAAATTTTGCTTATTTGATTACTGTAATATGATTTTATTAGCACGATTTAGTTATAGCAGCAACAGGATATAAACATGGTCTAGCTCCCTTTTTGTTTTTGCAGTGTTTTACTTCATACTCAATATGCTCTTCAGCAGATTACATAATATTTATTATTTTCTACATTGCAGATAATTGGGATCTGGTTTCGAAAAGGACCGTTTGGCCATGTCCCAAGCCCGAGGCAGAATCCACGAGCCGGTGCAGCAGCCCCTGGCGCTCCTGCCAGTTCTGCTCCTCCTTCTGGTCCTCGGCAAGGCGGCGCGCGCAGATCACGTCTCCCCGAACAACAGACTCCCGTCGCAGCGCTTTTTCTACGCCGCTGCTGCGGCCTCGTCCTCCTCCTCGCAGACCAAGGTACGACTGCTCCGTCAGGCGGACGACCCCAATGCGGCTTCGGAGGCGGTGGAGGGCAGCTGCTGTCAAGGAGCAGCCGCCGAAGCCGGAAAACCACTGACGGTAAGACCTCGTTTACTTAATAGTATGTGAAATGAATCCTCTTTAAAACAGGACAATGTCAATTTGCTATTATTATTTAGGGACATTTCCTTTCCCATTTTCTAGGCCTAAACCTAATTTCTACATCCGTTCTTGTAGAGTAAAATACTGTGTTGTATTCGACGAAGAATACCTATCATCATTCCTTTGATCATACAAATCGCAATATGATTTAAAGAGATAAACATTATTAAGGGCCAATTTCTTTGTCCACCCGATAGGTGCTGCGCCAAAAGAAATGTCCGGGTATCTTATTTTAAATTCACATTCCTGATGATCCCAATTCGGATTACGTTTTTAATTTCCCTAACCATATATGTATATCTAGTTTTCCTTGCGTCAGTGCCAAAATAAACAAAAGATTTCCTTCCCCAGCGAAGAAAGCTGTGCAGCGGAAGGGCTTTGAATTGGCTGGGTAAACAGTTGGGGATCGGTTTCTGGGTACTCGACAAATACCTACACAGAAGCTTAAACAATAACCGTTCCGATATCGGAAGGCAATTAGTGTTGGGCCAGTTGTGATTACACAGAAACAAGATACGATTCCTGGAAGGCTATCAACAGTTTAAAGCTAGTCTACTGTTCCTGGTATACATCCAGTTTTTAATTAAGTTGAAGTTGAAAGGCAATTATTACTCATTTTTTAAATAAATAATGCAAAACACTCTTATATTTATAATTATATAAAGTTTATATTCTTGATCAGCATCACTATACTAGTCGATAGTCATTTGTCAGTCCGCCCATTCGCCGCTATCCAATTTCTTTATTAAAATACCCATCGAATGATACCAACATGATTGCAATATGATACTCCATCGAAATATTAAGAAATTTAAGCAAAAGAAAACGCAATAGTCGACTATCAGATACCCGTTACTCAGCGAAGGGGAGTGCGATGAAGATAGAAGTACACAAGTAGCAAGGTAGCACACTTTATTTGCTTATAACTTATCAGGTAGATGGTCATTGCTAATTTAAGCAAAATGTAATTTAAATTTGTATAAAATAAAAGGGTATTAGATAGAAGGAATCGTCTCCGAGTTCAAAAAGGATGTTTATTCTCGATCAAAATCACTAACCGAGTCGATCTAGCCATGTCCGCCGTCCGTCGGACCGTTTGTCTGTGTGAACTCTGTGATCTTGATAACTATATGAGCTAGAGAGTTGAGATTTCAGTTTTGGATGTCTTATTTTCGTACAGTTATAGTGTCGTTAATACCTATAGATTGACCTAAAAAAGTTTGACACGTCCCAATTGCTTAAATTGTCGGCTGCCCTCATTACCATTCATTGGCTTTACAATATAGCTTTGTTGCGTGTCTAACTCCTTCTTCTTTTTCTTCCATAAGCTTCTTTGTTTTAGACTTTTAAATTGATTGCATTTATTTTTAAATCCAATGCTCAAGCAGCGTTAGTTTGTTTTCAACTTATAGCAGTGGCAATATTTGTTGATAACTCTCTTTTAAACGTGACATTTTTGACGATTGTTTATACTGTAAAAAATTATGCATATTTAGGCCATACGGGTTATTATACGAGTCGGGCAAAAAAAGTTTTTTTCTCGAGTTTCTGGTCGTGTTAATGACCCTATAACATTGATTTGATTAGTACGGGGGCAAATGCAAATAACACAAGCACGATAATGCCTTTCGGACTTATTTTTAGTAGGCTGGCATTTCATTTTTGAAGGTAATCCTTTGAGGGCAGCCCTTTATTTACCGAAGATTACCATAATATCTGGTGAGAACGGATCGCATGCTGCATCCAGATGGCGCCACTGTGCCGCCTAAAACACTGCCTATGTGGGTCATCGTCATCGCCGCTGTTCTGTTTGCAGTTTGATAATGCGCAGCCTCACTGCACAACTTCAACTCGCAGCCCGATCCCAAAACCCAATCCCAGACCCGCACCCCACCCAAGATCGGGAGCACGCCGTTGTCGCAGCCTCTTCTCACGGAGCGAAAAAACAAGTCTTTAGCTTTGGTTTTAAATATGATCTTCCCTACTAAGAACACATTTTTGTTTCGTAAAAGTTGCTCATAAATAAGGTGCTTTTAAGTAGGATGCAAAAACTAAAAAACAAGTATTAGAAAAACATAATATTTACAAGCAAGCGTTGTGATCACCAATTTCTGGTCATGGTTTGTTTAATTAAAAACAGTTTAGTTGCATTTATTTTTTAGCTAATGTACCCTATTCGCTTTCCAGTTTGTAGTCCACAGCGAAATGGAAATATTTCTCTCAGTGCGCGCCTGTTTTCCGCTTCTGTCTGCGTCTTGGCATTGATAGCGGTGATCGCCTTGATTCCAAAACAAATAATTCGCATTACGTTTTTAATTGGGCGTTACTCACTGGACCCCTCTTGCAGCGTCTTCTAACCATCCCCAACTAGTATTGTTTGCGTCAGTGCCAGAATAAACAAAGATTTCCTCCTCCGCCGAAGAAAGCTGTGCAGCGGAAGGGTTTCGGCGTCGAATTGGCTGGGTAAACAGTGGGGATCGGTTTCTGGAACCTCGGCAAATACCTCCACAGAAGTTGAAACAATAACGTTCCGATATCGGGTGGCAATTAGTGTTGGGCCAGTTGCGATCGCACAGAAATAAGAAATAAATAAGATACGTTTCCTGGAGGCTTATCAACAGCTTGTTTGGAATATACCTTACTGGTGTTCATTAGGTTTTTAATAAATCTAAATGGCAAAAATGTGATAACACAAAACTGACATTCGTTTCCTGGAAGGTTGTCAACAGTTTGAGGGGTATCTACATTCGGCTTTTAATAAATCTAAACCGGATAAAGATACAAAATAAACAATTTCGTTTTAAATAAGACTAAAATGATAGCATTCAATGAACAAATATTATTTTATTACTTTTTATCATCGAAATATTGCATAGAGTAAAGGAGTAATACTCGCATATATTTAGAAATATCCGGCAGATGGTGTAATTATTACAGTCAAAAGTCGGCAACTCAGTAAACTAAATTTATACATCTTATAGCTGCCATAAAAAAGCTGTGAAGTTTATTGTTTTTAATTATATTCCCTTTTACCATGAGAAATAAGATTCTTTTAGATTAACTAATAAACTTGCATTCATAAAATGCTGAACATTTAAAGGAAAACAAAAGGTTTCTGTAATCAGCTAAAATTGAAGTTCGCAATATTGTTATACCCGTTACTCGTAGAGTAATAGGGTAGTAGTAATACTAGACTCGTCGGAAAGTATGTAACAGGTAGAAGAAAGCGTTTCCGACCCCATAAAGTATATATATTCTTGATCAGGATCACTGCCATGTCCGCCTGTCCGTCTGTCTGTCTGTCCGTATAAACGCAGCACAACTTTATATCAGCGGGGTGCCACGCCCTCTCTAACGCCCACAATCCGCGAAAATCTGAAGCGCCTACAGTTATTATGATATGATCAAAATTGTAACTGAATTGTGTTTGTCTCATCAATATCTGTCGACTGACCTGAAAATGGCTTAAACGCTTAAATCTGTCTGCCGCCCACATAGCATCTACTGGAGTAGCCGTCAGGTGGCGCCCTAAAATATCGCTTTGGTGGTTATATATCTCCATTTCTAATGTGCTCCTTTAAGCTGAGCAACGGGTATCTGATAGTCGAGGCACTCGACTATAGCGTTCTTCCTTGTTTTTAGCGCAAAGATATATAAACTTTGAGATGGCTTCCTTTTTGTTTGAGCTTTCTAAAGGTTAACAGGGGATTTGTTAAGTACGAAATCGCCGCCGATGTTTCCCATTCGCCCTTGAACTTTCCCCGCTCTGTGACGCAGCATTTGTTGTTTATCCCCGATCCCCCATCGGACAATTAACGGCTGCCAGTCGCGAGTGTCGCTAATGAATCATGACCCAGAGCACGGCAATGCGGCTACCGTCACATCTACGTGCAAATTGGCCGATACCAGATCGACGGCGTCGAGCACCCGGCACGTGGGTACAATCCACTTGCTCCTCTTCCGCTGGGGACGACGGATGACAGCAAAATCGCGCTTAAAACATTTTAAATACCTAGGTGACGCATTGTATTGTTGATATATTTATTCAAACCATTTCTATGCAGCTGACGTCCGTTTTCAGTGGAATCTCGGCGCCAATTCGGGCCAAGCTTAATACAAATGGGACACAGTAGTGGGCTATGACTAAGCTCAAGTTAATGTTTTGGTGGAGTCTAATCTGTGTCCAATTGGTCTTTCAGCTCCCACTGGCCGTGTCCGCCGAGTTGAGCAACGTGACCGCCGACTACGACGTGTCCGGCGAGATCCCGTCCTCGAAGGGTGAGTACAACGAAATATTTATGCCAACAGAAAGAAGTTAATCATGAAATTTGTTTACCTTTTCAGAAAACTTTAAGCGCAGCATCTCCAAATGTAAGCCAAACAACGGGAAACAAAAACTTGCAAGCAATATATTAATATATTTAAGTATTTAGATACTCTCCAGCAGATACTTATTCTCCAGCTCTGCGGAGTGTTAGAAACCTTATTTTCAAAGAGTAAGGGGTATGCCAGATACTTCGAAAAGTGTGTAACAGGCAGCAGGAAGCTGATCAAGATCAGAAGTCGGGTGTAGCTATGTCCGTCCGTCTGTCCGTTTCTACGAGAACTAGTCTGTCAGTTTGAAGCGTCTAGCTTTGGCTCCCATAGGAGTGATGAAAAACATTTTATAAGAAGTAACGAAATTATATCTTCAGTACTTATAGGACCAGTGTTCTTTTAAAATTTCAGGATTTCGAATAGCAATTTTTAAAAATCCGTCTTCTATACAATGTAGCTACCATAGAATGCGGTAGTAATTTGAAATGGAACACTTTCACAATATTCCTTCAATTATATTTTACCTTTCTGGTTTTTTCGGAGGGCTCTATATAAACATTTTTCAACTAATTATTTTATTTATTCCATCAGCCACCGTGAGGAACGCGACGCCGGCAAGCTGCTCGCCGCAACCCACGATCATAGAGCTGAAGCCGCCGGCGGAGGACGAGGCGAACTACTACTACATGCCCGCCTGCACGCGGATAAGCCGGTGCAACGGCTGCTGCGGCTCCACGCTGATCTCCTGCCAGCCGACGGAGGTGGAGCAGGTGCAGCTGCGCGTGCGCAAGGTCGACCGGGCGGCCACCACCGGGCGGCGGCCGTTCACCATCATCACCGTGGAGCAGCACACGCAGTGCCGCTGCGATTGCCGCACCAAGGCGGAGGACTGCAACGTGTATCAGTCGTACCGCAAGGACCTGTGCCGCTGCGAGTGCCACAACACGGACGCCAGGGACAAGTGCCTGGAGCAGGCCGAGAACAAGTACTGGGTTGACGACAACTGCACCTGCGTCTGCCGCTACAACCAGAGCTGCACCACCGGCACCGTCTTCGACGAGACGCAGTGCAAGTGCACCGACGTGAGTGGCTCCCGATAGGACTCCACCCTACTCCCCTGAGGCTCCCTGGGCAGGGATTGGTTTCGTTCGGTCTGGTCGGGGGATCGGTTGTGCTCGTCCCTGGTTGGTTTGCGGTTGGTTCCTGGTGGTGGCTCTTTAGCTTAAGCTCTTCTCTGCGCAACACCAGCTAGGCTCCACAAGTTCCTCGCTTATTTATTATCTATACTTAGGACTGGACATATTTTATTTTGCCACTTCCATTCGATGACTCGTTTGTACATGCCACGGATGTGTAAATGTATCTTTTTCAAAATCAACATGTTTTAAATCAATTTATGTTTAGGCAGTTTAGACCTTTAGACACCTTTTCCAAACAAATCACTATTTTCGCATAGGATTTAAATGGACCCTTGGCTACGATCCTGCCTTCAGAATTATCAAGTTCAATGTTTTGTTTTAATCCTTGTGTATTAACTTTACTATAGTCCATTTTGGTATTTTATCAGCTATTGGAAGTTAATGAACTATGCCACATAAAATATTGCACACCCCATTTCTATTACTTTATTTAAGTTTGTACCCCATCACGTTTTATATGACTTTCTTCTGTTTCCCTTGTGTTTCATTTTAGATAAAAAATGTCGAGTATTATTCTTAGAGTCCACAAAACAAAGCACAGCAAACAGAGCTTTTTCAATTGAAAAACCCAAATCTGCTTACCTTTTTGTGATATTGTTACATTAACTTACTCGGAAAACTAACTTAAAATTAGCGTCTTTTGCCTAGCAATTGGTTAAGGATATACGTAAAAAATTTAACTTACACAGCTGAGCTGAGGCAAAAAAGAGAAGGGAGTTTCATTGTGTGAGTACTTGTCCTGCTTAAATGTTTATTCAACCCGCTAATAATACCTTTACACCCGCATGCTTAACCTTCTCTTTGCTAATTGAGAACATATATGGTCTCTCCAATGTCCTGCTTTATAAGTTACCTCTTTCTACGCGTTGTTTCGTATACCTATCTTACCACATCTTTCCATTGCCTTCATTAGCCAGCCGCTCCCATCGACTTTTCGGACCGGAAACGCTTTATTGTCCAGGCCGTGCAGGTGGACCCCGATAACACCACCCTGTACAGTGTTTGAGCGTAGTCAGCGCACCAAGGAGTACGAAGGAGAAACGCCAGCTTCCTAGAGGGGAATCCCCGAGTACTGAGTCGGCAATCACGGAGTTGCACTAAGCGCAGTTGCCTTTGTACTGTATAATATTTATGGTTATCGATTAAACCTAGGCTAAGACTACTACTCCCTTAGAACTAACTCACAGTATTTTTCCTTTGCATCTGCGGCACAAAAAACATAAGGGGTTTTGCGCCAGTCCTAACAATTGGATGTCTGTTGAAAATCTGTTTAAAACTAGGCCAATATTAATGGACAAAATATATTTGTGCACCCCCGTTTATTATAAATTTTAATTCATTTGTTTATAGTACTTTTTAAGCGCCTTCCACTTTATTGCGGCCCTGTCCACGTTTGTTTATTTCCGTTCGTTTAAGTTTTAAATCATTCAAATCCAATTGTCCACAACTTTAACTCTATCCTATAATTCGCCGTATTTAATTTGTATGTAATTTTTTTTTGTATAAAATGTTAGACCTAAGTTAACGTAATGAAAATACAAGTATTGAATTATAAACTGATTTAGGTGTCTTTACAGTGGAGTATTGGGTTTTGTGGGGAGAAAAAGTTCAGAAATTGTAAGTACTAAAAAAAACCTACAAATCGACAACTATCTGAAAAAACAAAATTCGAAAAGAATTCGAACCCGCACCCTATTTATGAGTTGCTGTTCCATTTTCATTTATGTATGTTTGTTATTTAAAAGGTTTTAAAATGTGATATTTTTAATTCTAAGGCATACCCGGATTATGGATTATGTCCATTTTAATTTTATGAAATTTAGCCTCCTTCACCAACTTCTCCTTTTTGTGTCTCTTCTTAAAGTGGTCTTTCGCTAATTAAATTTATTACAGCATGTCAGTGTAAAGAATGTTGCGGCAATGAAGGGAGGGAGATTTCGGTGGTTACTTTGAGTAAAAGATCGCCTTAAAAATTGTATTTCTTTAAATTTAATTTTAGGTGAGGAGGGGGCCTTTTTAAATTTCATCTTTAAACTAGAAAAGAAGTTAACTTTGGCAAGCCGAAGGGTACACACCCTTGCAGTTATAAGAAATAATCAACGTTAGTAACACCATGTGCAATTTTTAAGGATTGTTGCTAGCTTCAGTAATATACAAAATTTTTTTATTATTTCTCAGACGATTAAAAAAAGTTATATGTTAAAAACATACCATATCACATTTTTAAATTAGTTTTGAATTTCGAATTCAATTTTATCAAAATCGGACGACTATATCATATAGCTGCCATAGGAACGATCGGATAATTGGTGATGTAATGTGGTGTAATATGGGGAATATAAATTTTTATATTTTTAAGAATTTCGAATTCAATTTAATAAAATTATTTATTATTTTTCTAACTGCAACTGTATACAAACTTCAGCTTGCCGAAGTTGACTTCCTTTCTTGTTTTTAAATTTGTTCAGCCCGATAGATCGTCTAGTGGGGCTGATCAAGAATATATATACTTTATGGGGTCGGAAATGTCCCTTCACTGCGTTGCGAACTTCTGACTGAAATCATTATTCGCTCTGCAAGGGTATAAAAACATTCATTTGAAAAATGGCATCGGTTTCAAAATCTATTAATGTGGCTGTAGTAATCCTATTGAACTTATTTAATTTAAGTTTATTTATCCTAAGCATCTTTAAAATGGTTTAAAAACGATCGTGCCTGCAGCAAACAAAAGCTGATATCAACAATTGTGACGAAATGTATACGGTCTAAATAAATACATTTTATCTATTTTTTTCTGTAAACTTTTTTTTTGATTTTTAAAAAACGGCTCTAACGATTTCATCTAAATAAAGACATTTTCTTAATTTTTTTACAGAAAAGGAAAGGAAATAGAGCCGTTTTTCTAAAACGCTAAAAGGCTAAAAAATATAATTAAACAAACCTTTGGACCAAATTTTTTAAACGGTGGTATTTAGACAAATCGTGTTTAAAAGGCGTAAATAGTTTTTCGAAATACCTTTTTAGCACAAGCCTGTAGCTTTAGTACTTCACATGTTACGGGTGTACAAAATTGAGCTATTTATAGCTGTTCTCTAAATAAAAATAACTTTGGACCATAATTTTTAAACGGTGGTATTTAGACAAATCGAGCTCATATTCTCCTTTCCGGATCTTTTCCTCTCTTATATGTCGTTCTTTCCTACTGCCCCTGGTCCGACTCGGCAAACCCTTGTGCAGGATATTCGCCTTAGTGGTGAAACAGAATCCGGATCTGGTCACGGATAAGTCAAGCGTGGTCAATCGCACACCTTTGGACCCTTGTGACGATTCCAGTGGGGAAATAGTGATATCTCTCCGAACGAGATAATCGAACAGAGTCTAGACGAGGAGAGCAAAGATAAAGTATTCGTGCAGTGTTCCATGGTCGTGTACTTTTTCCTGAAAGTCAACTTTAAAAGCTAGCTCTTTTCCAAAATCGGATATGCTCAAGGATTTTGGCCTTAGCACCGAAGAAAGCCACCACAATTACCCCAGGAATATCAGCGGACAGGAGCCTGGCCTCCAGTATTTGGGCCCTCCAGTAAAGTGGACGGTGCAACCCAAAGCCCGTATGTTCTGGATCCCCACCAGGTGTGTTTTGTGGTAAAGTCACCACCAATTGGTCCCAATTTGTAATTTCTTGGGCTAGATCCGCTTAGTCTAATGGAGCATGAAGACAGTACGCCGCGGAAATTGTTATTTTACCAGACGATGTCAATTAATTGATCTTTGCACAGTGTAGCTCAGGCTCTTCGAATTGAATACCACGTCTCAAAAATATAAAAGCTCCACCACGTATTCCATTGTTAGGGTGGAATGGGTTTACTATCAAGTTGATCAAGACTGAAATTTTACACAGGCAAGCATACAAATTTGTTAACAACTCTTTGCCTCAATCAACGTTTTCTACCAAAAACTTTTGAAACAATCAATTGCTGGTTTCCGAGTTGTGGGTAACTCAGGTTGGAGTGACCTTACCCGCGTCTTTCTAGCACGCTTATTTCTAATGGAAAAATCGGAATTCGGATGCTGCACCGAAAACCGACTCTGTGTGAACAGGCTATAATAGCGCTTTGCCACAAACAGTCTATTTAAAAAAGTCCAGGTCCGATAATTTGAATATATTGATAAGTGTTTGGATTTTGGACGGGGTGGCGAACGGCCACACTTAGCGGCCATGCTTAGGTTTCCTCATTCATTGTGTCTTCGTCCTGTGAGCAGGTCGTGCTACGAACTGGAAGGTCTTTGCAAAGGCAGTCTGACTGAATAGCTTTACTGCTATGGGGTGCCGTGCTCCAGGCCCTTTAATGGGGAACAAGGCCTTTTCCGCCTTCATCACAAGGCTCGTCCCTTTTCAGAAGGACGAAGGCAGGCTGCAATCGGCCTCTTCATGGGTCTTCATTGTCGATAGGTTTGAGAGATCGCTGTTCTCCTGAAATCGCTGAAGATCTACCGTAGATTAGATTTGCGCCGCGGGACACAATTCTGTGTCGGTAAACTGGAATTGGACAATTTTTAATAACACAAATTCAAAGTTGGACACTTAAAACTTTCACATTTAAAAATCCGGCTTGCCAAGACTTATTTATATCATTGAAAACTACTTACAAAAATATATTTTTAAAGGTTTGGGAAAATACAAAGCAGGCACAATTTTTTGTCATTTAAAAGTAGTTGCAAGAACATTTTTTCTGCCTAACGCTTAAATTACAATATATATAGTGCGCTAGTTATAATTTATCTATTCTAGATGAAATTCACACATTGAGTGCTTGTTGACTAAACATTTTATTAAGCTAATTATTGTTTTAAAGATGAGTGTGTAATTATACCCTCTATTCATAAGGTAAAGCGGTATAATAGATTCGTACGTAACAAATAAGAGTGCGTTTCCGACTCCATATTCTTCAGCATCAGGAGTCGATCAGCCAAGTCAATTTAGCCATGTCGTTTTGTCCGTATGGACGCTTTGATCTTGGAAACTAGAACAGTTTCGTCAGGGTGCCTTGTCCACAAACAAATCTGGCTACTTTAGTTTTTGAACACGAATAAGACGTTTAACAGAAATGTATAGTTCCCGTTAATACCTATCAAATAACCCAAATGTCACGCCCAAAAATTTCAAAAAATCGTCCATATGAACGCTGTTATTTCGGGAACTTTCAAACGTAAAGGGTTCGCTTTTTTTTTTTTTAATATTCACTGGAATCTTCAGTGCCTTCTGAACTTAACCTAGCGGAGTTTACGAGTAACAGTTTCGTGGAACATAGAAGATCCTAGGGGTAGGGAGATCGATGGGATATAACTTCTTAAGCCTTGGGAGAGAAATTGGTCAAATTTGACGGACTATATTATGCGATAGTTATGCGATGTTTTTTCAATACAACTCTGAGTTTCTTCTTCTTTTTATTTAAAATTCAAACATTCACTACAGAAACGCACACAATAATGACAGGGAACAATCGAAAATGTATTGTATCATTCAAACTGCATTTAAATTACCTTTCGATGGATGCCAAAGTTATACAAGAAGTAAATTATGAGTATATTAAACTTTGTTTTGTCAAAATACTTATGCCGACTAGTGTAAAGTTTTGGGCTCCCATTGTGAAAGCCATTCCGAATGGAAAAAATCGAAAATGGGTTAACGATTGAAAAGAACATGCAGCTTTAGAAAAAATCAGCTTTACAATGTTAACCTGTGTCCTTTCTTATCATGTGTCTTCATTTTCGATAAGGTTGACTGCGTATTTCTTCGCTCTTTTTTGTCGCAATATTATAAGCGACAAACTAGATCCACTGTTGCAAGCATCGTGGCGTGGGACACATTCCTTTGTAGGTTGTCTTGAATATTGACACTTTTCATTAGGTCAAAGGTCCGACATTTTAAAATTTATATCAAACTGGGTACGGTACGGTACGGCTTTTCATGGAACCGCTTTTGGAGTTCAACGTCCTAAAGCACTTTCTTAGCAAAGGTCTTCATTGTTGATAAGGTTGACAGGGTATTTCTTCGCTCGTTTTTATCTCGAGACTAGATCCACTCAACTGTTACAACCGACGTGCCCTGAAAATTAATTTTTGTAGGTTAAGTGGAATTTTCACCTTTTCAATAATGAATATTAGAGAGACTTATTGGCATCATTAAAAAATACTTGCAAAAGCATTTTATTTAATTGGAAATTACCAAATACCTATGTTTTAATTGTAGCTATACCTACTGTGGCCGTAAGCTACGCTTATTGTATAATTAGTTAAATGTTTACTATGTCTAGGTTTTATCTTATATAACTTTATTGCCTTTAGGAATTTCGGGGAAGGTCTTAGGTGTTAACAAAACATATTTAATATTTAAAATTGCTTACTGGGAGTCTCCCATAGGAACTATCGGAGAACAAATTTAAAAACAAGAAAAGAAGTCAACTTCGGCAAGCCGAAGCTTGTATACAGTTGCAGTTATAAAAATAATCAATAATTTTATTAAATTGAATTTGAAATTCTTAAAAATATAAAAATGTATATTCCCCATATTACATCACCAATTATCCGATCGTTCCTATGGCAGCTATATGATATAGTCGTCCGATATTTATTTTTAAATTAAAATATTTCTTAAATTTAATTCAAATTGTTTTAAATATCAAAAATTATATTCCCAATATATAAGATAATAAGCCAAAAAACGACTAAGCTTTAATTTGTTTGATATTAATTTGCCACTCATTTTCCGATCTTTCCTATGACAGCTATATGATGAGTCGTCAGAACTAATTCGAAAATGTTATTTCCAAGCGTAGAAAGTTATATGTTAAACAAGAAAGGAAGTTAACTTCGGTAAGCCGAAGTTTGTATACCCTTGCACTTATAAGAAATAATACACTTTAGTAACTTCATGTGAATTTTTTCAGTGATATTAAAAAAGATTATTTCATTCTTATTTGTAGACATAGTAAACATTTAACTAATTATACAATAAGCGTAGCTTACGGCCACAGTAGGTATAGCTACAATTAAAACATAGGTATTTGGTAATTTCCAATTAAATAAAATGCTTTTGCAAGTATTTTTTAATGATGCCATATTCTCTAATATTCATTATTGAAAAGGTGAAAATTCCACTTAACCTACAAAAATTAATTTTCAGGGCACGTCGGTTGTAACAGTTGAGTGGATCTAGTCTCGAGATAAAAACGAGCGAAGAAATACCCTGTCAACCTTATCAACAATGAAGACCTTTGCTAAGAAAGTGCTTTAGGACGTTGAACTCCAAAAGCGGTTCCATGAAAAGCCGTACCGTACCGTACCCAGTTTGATATAAATTTTAAAATGACGGACCTTTGACCTAATGAAAAGTGTCAATATTCAAGATAACCTACAAAGGAATGTGTCCCACGCCACGATGCTTGCAACAGTGGATCTAGTTTGTCGCTTATAATATTGCGACAAAAAAGAGCGAAGAAATACGCAGTCAACCTTATCGAAAATGAAGACACATGATAAGAAAGGACACAGGTTTACATTGTAAAGCTGATTTTTTCTAAAGCTGCATGTTCTTTTCAATCGTTAACCCATTTTCGATTTTTTCCATTCGGAATGGCTTTCACAATGGGAGCCCAAAACTTTACACTAGTCGGCATAAGTATTTTGACAAAACAAAGTTTAATATACTCATAATTTACTTCTTGTATAACTTTGGCATCCATCGAAAGGTAATTTAAATGCAGTTTGAATGATACAATACATTTTCGATTGTTCCCTGTCATTATTGTGTGCGTTTCTGTAGTGAATGTTTGAATTTTAAATAAAAAGAAGAAGAAACTCAGAGTTGTATTGAAAAAACATCGCATAACTATCGCATAATATAGTCCGTCAAATTTGACCAATTTCTCTCCCAAGGCTTAAGAAGTTATATCCCATCGATCTCCCTACCCCTAGGATCTTCTATGTTCCACGAAACTGTTACTCGTAAACTCCGCTAGGTTAAGTTCAGAAGGCACTGAAGATTCCAGTGAATATTAAAAAAAAAAAAAGCGAACCCTTTACGTTTGAAAGTTCCCGAAATAACAGCGTTCATATGGACGATTTTTTGAAATTTTTGGGCGTGACATTTGGGTTATTTGATAGGTATTAACGGGAACTATACATTTCTGTTAAACGTCTTATTCGTGTTCAAAAACTAAAGTAGCCAGATTTGTTTGTGGACAAGGCACCCTGACGAAACTGTTCTAGTTTCCAAGATCAAAGCGTCCATACGGACAAAACGACATGGCTAAATTGACTTGGCTGATCGACTCCTGATGCTGAAGAATATGGAGTCGGAAACGCACTCTTATTTGTTACGTACGAATCTATTATACCGCTTTACCTTATGAATAGAGGGTATAATTACACACTCATCTTTAAAACAATAATTAGCTTAATAAAATGTTTAGTCAACAAGCACTCAATGTGTGAATTTCATCTAGAATAGATAAATTATAACTAGCGCACTATATATATTGTAATTTAAGCGTTAGGCAGAAAAAATGTTCTTGCAACTACTTTTAAATGACAAAAAATTGTGCCTGCTTTGTATTTTCCCAAACCTTTAAAAATATATTTTTGTAAGTAGTTTTCAATGATATAAATAAGTCTTGGCAAGCCGGATTTTTAAATGTGAAAGTTTTAAGTGTCCAACTTTGAATTTGTGTTATTAAAAATTGTCCAATTCCAGTTTACCGACACAGAATTGTGTCCCGCGGCGCAAATCTAATCTACGGTAGATCTTCAGCGATTTCAGGAGAACAGGGATCTCTCAAACCTATCGACAATGAAGACCCATGAAGAGGCCGATTGCAGCCTGCCTTCGTCCTTCTGAAAAGGGTCGAGCCTTGTGATGAAGGCGGAAAAGGCCTTGTTCCCCATTAAAGGGCCTGGAGCACGGCACCCCATAGCAGTAAAGCTATTCAGTCAGACTGCCTTTGCAAAGACCTTCCAGTTCGTAGCACGACCTGCTCACAGGACGAAGACACAATGAATGAGGAAACCTAAGACATGGCCGCTAAGTGTGGCCGTTCGCCACCCCGTCCAAAATCCAAACACTTATCAATATATTCAAATTATCGGACCTGGACTTTTTTAAATAGACTGTTTGTGGCAAAGCGCTATTATAGCCTGTTCACACAGAGTCGGTTTTCGGTGCAGCATCCGAATTCCGATTTTTCCATTAGAAATAAGCGTGCTAGAAAGACGCGGGTAAGGTCACTCCAACCTGAGTTACCCACAACTCGGAAACCAGCAATTGATTGTTTCAAAAGTTTTTGGTAGAAAACGTTGATTGAGGCAAAGAGTTGTTAACAAATTTGTATGCTTGCCTGTGTAAAATTTCAGTCTTGATCAACTTGATAGTAAACCCATTCCACCCTAACAATGGAATACGTGGTGGAGCTTTTATATTTTTGAGATGTGGTATTCAATTCGAAGAGCCTGAGCTACACTGTGCAAAGATCAATTAATTGACATCGTCTGGTAAAATAACAATTTCCGCGGCGTACTGTCTTCATGCTCCATTAGACTAAGCGGATCTAGCCCAAGAAATTACAAATTGGGACCAATTGGTGGTGACTTTACCACAAAACACACCTGGTGGGGATCCAGAACATACGGGCTTTGGGTTGCACCGTCCACTTTTCTGGAGGGCCCAAATACTGGAGGCCAGGCTCCTGTCCGCTGATATTCCTGGGGTAATTGTGGTGCCTAAGGCCAAAATCCTTGAGCATATCCGATTTTGGAAAAGAGCTAGCTTTTAAAGTTGACTTTCAGGAAAAAGTACACGACCATGGAACACTGCACGAATACTTTATCTTTGCTCTCCTCATCTAGACTCTGTTCGATTATCTCGTTCGGAGAGATATCACTATTTCCCCACTGGAATCGTCACAAGGGTCCAAAGGTGTGCGATTGACCACGCTTGACTTATCCGTGACCAGATCCGGATTCTGTTTCACCACTAAGGCGAATATCCTGCACAAGGGTTTGCCGAGTCGGACCAGGGGCAGTAGGAAAGAACGACATATAAGAGAGGAAAAGGTCACCCAATTGACTTTACTTCCCATTTATGAGCATCGAAATTTCACAAGTGAATTGTCATACGATGCGTATTCTTTATAAAAATTAAACTATTAATTTGTATTTATTTATTCTGAGGTTAAAAGGCAATGGAAAATTACACAAAATCTATGTTTCGGTGTGGCCTTGAGCTACGTTTATTATATAATTATTTACATTTAAACTATGTCTAAGTTTTAGATGAGATGGCATAATTTCCTAGCCTTTAAGAATTTCAGACAATCTTTGCATATTTTACCTTGAGTGCTGATTATTCCATTTTCGAGAACGAATTCTCACGTTTTGAGGAAGATTGAAAGGATTCTGGGTTTTCATTTGGCATTCTGTATCTTTTGAAGGACGCTTTGAAGCGGCGTGTTTTTTGCGAATTTAAACCCTTAACCCGAACAGTGGTCAGATGAAATATAATCTCGATAAGCGTTATCTCGTCTTTAATTATAGGATTATTGATTGGAGTTCTACGTGGTGCGCAAAAAGCGAGTCTTAACCCTGCATGGTAAATAGTTTTCAGATTCCTTAGACAAGAGAGGGGTCAAATCCCATGAAATGGGAGACCGTAATAAATAATGGACATTAGAAAGCGCATGGGAATGGACAACAGCATTTAGTTTGGGATGTGTAAATGTATAAACATATATAACAGCATGGTTAGTATGTTTCACTGCCTGAAGCAAACTATTCATTAAATGCTTATCTGCCCGTGGGTGGAACAGGAGTTCCGGAGAACAAGCGGGTGCTAAGGCAACAGATTGCAAGAACATCAAAACAGTCATGCGTGAAACCTACGAGACAGAAGCGAGCAGATCAGGAGGAGACCAACGGACTCACCCCCTGGACCAACACTTATACCATACACTGAAACCCTGCCTTAAATGAAATATCCGAATACCAAGTTCTGTCATCTCATTTATTGGATGTCCGTGCTCGGACAGTTTTAAAGTTAATATACTCCACGATAATAAAAAAAAACCTCTGCATTTCTTTTGCAGGCCTTTTAAAAAAGAATTGATGTATCTATATTTCAAAGTGATGTAGTAAATCTAATTTTGATATTTTTTAAAAAGGATAATATGATAGGATATTTTAAAAATACTCGATACCCGAAAAAACAGAGCTAGCCTAAACTGTGCCGGTGAAGAGAACGCTAGACCCAGTTGAGAATTACAAACAACACGTTGGATACAATTGTAAGGTTTTTACTTTTGTTTGAATAATTTTACGTTAGGATAAATATTTTTTTGATATGAAAGTATAACAGTAGCATATCAGTTTAATGTTAAATACAATACTAGTATTAAAAATAACATCACTTCGTTTAAACTTTGATATGTGTAGCATATCAATCCAATGTGAAAAATGATTGACTTTGTTCGAAAATACCAATATAATACGGCAACATAAGGGGTTAAAATTGATATGAAAATATACCCAATAGATGGCAAATTTTGGTATTTTATTTTCTCTCCAAACATTAGTAACAAAATTTGACATCAAATACCTATTTTCTTTCACCACAATTTCTTCTGAACCAATCAGCCTTTTAAAAGTGTCGAATATCACAATAACTTTTGATTTTTAGTTATGCGAATATACACACATATCAGAGTTGTGACTATAAACACTAGCATTGATTTTTAAT
The DNA here is from genome assembly GCF_025231255.1 of Drosophila biarmipes. Taxonomy (NCBI): domain Eukaryota; kingdom Metazoa; phylum Arthropoda; class Insecta; order Diptera; family Drosophilidae; genus Drosophila; species Drosophila biarmipes. The sequence continues at coordinate 2,603,786 of NC_066611.1, read as the reverse complement.
AATCATTGAAATGATAACCCTTTTTAGTGGCATCGATAATAAATCATTGATTGAAATAAATCTTATTGGCATTACAAATAAATTTTTAGTAAATATATTTTATTAGAGAAGATAGGTTTTCAGCATAAAAATTCAATGCCAATGAAAAATGTTTTGATAAGCAGTACTCTTTTATTTCAAATAAAGTAACTTAACCAGTCAGAACTCCAAAACATGAACTGCCATTTACTGCGAAGAGTACTTTTTCGTCTACTCGGTGTGGTTTTTTCCTAGATATTTGAAGTTTCGTTTCCACGCCGCTTCTGCAAAGGTCAAAGGTCTCACTATTAGCGCGGTGGCTAACATCGCTCGAGAGGTCTGGTATTTTTTCGGGTATTAGCTAAGTCGCGTGTTTTCCAATAGCACCACCTAACGCATATTTCGCATTTTCAATGGAAAGTGCTGCCATCTAACGCATTTTGTACAGTGCTTCAAGTAGCTCCATCTATGAGTATTTTAAAGTAGTACTGAGTACAATCACAATTGGCGCCTTCAACACTGCACATAATTATCGATATATCCCTGAAATCGTGGCTTATCATCTCGTCCATCGATGAGTGCAATCGACAGTCAGCCGTCTCTAGCGAAAATTTCATGCGCCAAAAACGTAAACTAAAGGAGTTTTATTGGAAATAAAGCGATATCCAGGACACCCAGCTGGTCCATGCATTGCTCAACAAGGATCTGAGACCGAGGACACCAGATTTCCAGAACTGCTGTGTGCATCCTGCGCTGAGGCGGCGTGGAAGAGGAACTGGCACCTTGTGGGTGGTACAGCAGCGGAGGAAGAAGCAGAGCGGCATCGCTTCAATCCAGGGATAAACAAAAGGATAAAAACCGGTCTAAGAGGACTCAATCGAGGGCTAAACAGGATGTCAGCCGGGAGATAGTGAGAGCGACACTTCCATTTGGCCCTGCAACAAAGAAATTTCGAGACTAAGATGCAGGTGAGAGGGCACAACCAAAACAAAACATCCGAAATGCCAGCCAACTGTTCCATTTTTCGGTGGTAAACATGGCAAAGTGTGTTATAAATCTGGGGATTCCAGCCTCTTTTTCATTTGCGGTAGAGAAAATAGTAATATTGCACAAACATAGCACGCGTAATTGATTCCCGTGGCAGTCCCCACTTAAATTGGGTTCATAATCTGCACATGCTACTCATTCATTTTACTGCACTTAATGTCCATCCATACGATGCCCTCAGATGATCCCAAACCTATAGGATCCCTCCAGCTTGTTATTGAAATACGATACTACTATGGGTAACAGTATTAAAAAGTGAGAGCAAAACTAGGAATATTTCTGCAACAATCTTTTTATAGAGGTGCCTTTTTAAATTTTATTAATTTAGTATATTTTTCTTATAATGTCTTTGCTTCGATCCAAGCAGTCTAACAATAACTGTCAGATTATTGGGATCTCTACTTAAAGTTCCTCTGAACTTATCTGACAACTGTGAATTTGTGAAATTTTACATTTCTAATTTCTTACATCTCCTTTCTTAAAACTCAAAATGTACCAAAGCAATTCACGTATCACTACGCTAAAATATCTTCAAAACCAGAGAAACAAGATGAAGGTAATTTATGAACTGGATAAATTGCCATCCCTTCTAGCACACTAACAAAATGTGCAGTCCGCTCGTTATAAAACTGTATTAATTATCATGAATATACACCTTACTCTTACTCTTAGCAAATGGACGATCCGCCATCGCTGCCCGTGGGCACGGAGGTGAGTGCCAAGTACAAGGGCGCCTTCTGCGAGGCAAAGGTTAGCAAGGTGGTGCGCAACATCAAGGTGAAGGTGGCCTACAAGCAGGGACTGGGCTCTGGCATCGTCTCTGATGATGCCATTAAGGCGCCGACGGGTCAACTGCGCGTGAGTGCCGTGGTGGAGGTGCGTCATCCGGATCGCAAGGAAATCGTCGAGGCGACCATCACCAAGATCCAGGATTGCTCGCAGTACACGGTGGTCTTCGACGATGGAGATATCACCACACTGAGGCGAACGGCTCTGTGCCTAAAGAGTGGCCGGCACTTCAACGAGAGCGAGACGCTGGATCAGCTGCCCCTGACCCACCCAGAGCACTTTGGCAATCCTGTGGTGGGTGGACGAAGGGGCAGACGCCGCGGCCACTTGAACGAAGACAGTTCAGAAGACGATGAAGAAAGCGATGCCAAGGAGGTCGTCAACGAAAAGGAGGAGAACATCGGGAAGGTGGTGTGTGTAGAGACCGAGTCCAAGAAGAAAGACAAAGAGAAGTGGTTCCCCGCTTTGGTGGTGGCGCCCACAGCACAGGTAAGTCCAGTTGGTATCAAGAGTCAGCACCAGATTGTTCATATTTGCATTCCTGCCAGGCCACTGTCCGCATTCGAGTAAAGGACGAGTACCTGGTGCGCTCGTTCAAGGACGGCCGCTATTACACGGTGCCCAAGAAGGAGGCCACCGAGTTCACACGCGAAGTGGCCAGCAAACAAGATGTGCCTGCTGTGCAGGCGGCCCTCGAGTTCCTGGATAGCAGCATACTTCCTGCCCACTGGGACAGGGACTCGTTGTTCGGCCTTTCAAACATCTCAAGCGATGACGAGGGCGAGATCGACTCGGACTCCTCCGATGATGAGCCGCACGAGGAGAAGGATCGCTTTGTGGCCCAGCTGTACAAGTATATGGATGACAGAGGAACCCCATTGAACAAGGTGCCCTCCATTCAAAGCCGTGACGTGGATCTGTACCGTCTCTTTCGGGCGGTGCAAAAGCGAGGTGGCTACAACCGCGTTACCTCGCAAAATCAGTGGAAGCTCATTGCCATGCGCCTGGGCTTTACGCCGTGCACAGTGAGCGTAATGAATCTGGTAAAGCAGGCGTACAAAAAGTTCCTGCAGCCATACGGCGACTTCCACCGTAAGCTGGGCTGCTCCATGTTGATGACCTCGCGCAATTCCAACCGCAGCAAGGGCAGGAGCCTGGTTCGGGCCAACTCTGTGGCGTCCCCGAAGCCCATGGAGACCACAAAGACGGAAACCATCAGCAAACTGGCCCAGCCCAATCAGACAAGCGTCGTGGCTTCGACTTCGAGCAGTGCAGCAGCCGCGACAGCTTCTTCTACACCGGCCAGAGCCGTATCCACCGCTTCCCAATCCGCAGCCGAGGAGTCCGGCAACACCAGCGAGTCTAGCGTGGTGGTGGAGCCGCCAAAGAAGCAAAGAAAGGGCTCAGCGGCTAGCAGTCAACAGGGAAAGGTCAAGAGCTTAGTGGAAAAGTACGAGGAAAAATCCACAGCAGCCCAAAACTCTTCGACTGCCTCAGTCACCGGACCGGCTGCCAGCGGGTCATCTACAGTCACACCAGCCACTTCGGGAGCACCTTCCACGCCAGCCAACTCATCGTCAGCCACTTCCGGAGGGTCGACAGCCGCTCCGAGTGCTGGAAGCAACAAAGACGCCGAGTCGGATCTGCCGCTGGCCAAGATTAAGGCAGCGGCTGCGGCTGCAGCTTCTACCAGGCACAGCATGGAAAAGGAGACCAACACTAGCTCGGGCAGTAGTGCCTCCGCCTCCAGCAAGGCCAATTCCGCGGAGATGCAGCGCAGTCGTGATGCCTCACCATCGGGTAAGTGAAAACCAAGAAGAAAGGGACCGGGCTTCAGAAATCAATTCTTTATTTCGTGTGTAGGCAATCTTCAGTTCCTATGTTTCTAAAAAGAAACGTATATGTTGCTCATATTTGATCAGCTTTAGATTATTTTCACTTTGACTTTGTGATAGGCATTGGCCAAAACGCCACGCAGATTCCATATGTGCTCGAACTTCTCCGGCTGCACATTGTACGCTGAGTCGACGGCCTTGGCCCAGATTTCCACGTCCCCAGCTTTCCTTTGAGCCTCAGAAACGGGTAGACGAGCGCTCCACAGTGACCAACCGTAGTGTCTGCCGTCTGGTATATCCTCCTGCTCCAGTTCGGCCACATGCCAACTCAAGCCCTCATCGTTGCTCAGGTCCACCCGCACTATCTTCCTACCGCCTCCGCTCCACGCGTATCCCTTCACTGCGATGTGTCCCTCGTCGTCATCTATTTTGACCCTGGACCCTGGCTGCGGAGTACAGATGGCCGAGGTCACCGGCATGGCCTGGATGGCTTCCGACTTGCTAAAGTCTACCGTGTCCCAATCCGTGCTGGGACTGAAGCCCTTATAGTCGTTCTGCTGCCAGTGTGAGTCCGATTCCCGATCTGCAACCACAATCCGCGTCAGCCACTTGACATTGCGGGCTCCCACGGTGCCGGGCACAATCACTCGGATGGGGTAGCCATGGTCTCGGCTCAGTGGCTCATCGTTCATCTCGTAGGCCAGGATGACATCTCCCCGGGGATCCAGAGCCTTGGCCAGTGGAATCGATGCTCCGTACGGGTGGGAAGTGGGATCCACGTCGGCACCCTCGAAAATCACGTGCTTGGTCTCGTCCGGCTCCACACCCAGCTGCTGCAGAACGTCGCAGAGTCGAACTCCGGACCATTTGGCATTGCCCACTGCGCCGGCTCCCCACGAAAGACCTAGGGAAGGAAAATATAGAGATTGGAAAATAGTTAACAAGTCCATCCGGACCACTCACCCTTAACCGCCTTAACTTTCGTCATCTCGGAGCGCCGATTGCCACCGCACATGATGGCCGCAGTCACCGAGTGTTTGGGAAGGGCCTTGATCCCCTCCAAGTTCAGGGTCTTTTTCTTTTTGCCACCCTCGATCTCTAGCTCGTAGTCCTCCGGACTGATTACGGGCACTGGTAGGTGGTTGCGCACGTAGAACAGATCGTTGGGCGTGTAGAACTGCTCGGCCAGCAGGCCAATGGGCGGCTCTGCGTTGAAGGGTCTCTTGGAGGCTGGCTTGAGCAGGGCATGGCGCTGCGGCTCCTGCGACCAGGGCGAGCCCAACTCATCGTCAACACTCGCCACCAGTTCGCCCTCCAGGTTGCCAATGCGAAAGCCTTCCAGGAGCTCTAAAACCTCCAGCGTGTTGTGCTGCTGGTAGATGGCCCAAAATGGATCTATGGCGCTGCCGGCAGCCATCAAGATCTTATCGCCACCTGGATGATTCTCGGCAAAGTCGGTGACATCATACACGCCCAGGCCGTAGGTCACCCAAATGCCTTTCTCGGGGCAGTTGTGCTGCTCCACCTGGTCGGCCTTGTAGGTGGGCAGCTCCTTTCTGAGGGTCACGTGCCAGAGTCGGGCCAGCGCCTCCTGCTCCTCCTCGTCTGAAGCCTTCTGCTCCTCGAGCAGCACATGGTTGTTCCTGTGGGTCAGCCAGTAGTAGCCCAGGGTCAGGCCACCTACCCAGAAGCCGGCGTAGAGCATTTGCTCTGCTCTACTGCTCGGGGCAGTCCACTTGCTGTGCTGCTGCTGCTGCTCCCGTTCTCCATCGCTCCCCCGACTGGTGGTCAACAGAAACCGCCGGTGAGGCTGTGGCTGTCTCTGGTGGAGCCATCTCGCCCAGCTGCGCCTCAGCAAGCGCATGGTTATGTAACCCAAAACCGGGAAAACACTTGCTGTTTTGAAAGAAATACAGTCCAATCTCAAGCTCCTCCGCTCTGCTTCTTGCGGGCAGCAATGAATCTGTCGAGTTATTGATTTATGTGGCCCCCTAGTGATATGTCTCGTATTTGTCCAGTGGCGTCATTGGCCCCGGCAGCCTCTGCCCCAAATCTGCGAGGGTTTGTGTGATAAGCAATCTTAAATAGCGCTAATTCGGGTGTTTACAAAACGCTTGTTGACAACGGAACACACTACAAAACACTCCCCGTTCGATATTAGGCACACCAGACAACCCTGCTTCGGCTGGTTTTTATACCCTTTCGGTGGGTATCACGGTTTTGGCCAAAAACAAGTATAGGAATTAACAGTTTTAAGGGCACACATTTTCAAACAATACTAAATTGAAAGTAAAACAATTATTAGTACTTAAATAAAAATGTCAAAATGACCGGAAAAGGTATATATTTCGATTACTTTTCAAGCTATTGTAAATGATCTAACTGGGCCATTAGATTGGGTAAAGGAAACTCAGTTTTAAGTGCTCTACTTCTTTAAATAGTAAAGATTTTCCTGTCAAATTTTTTGAAACTAGGACATTTTATACTAATCCGATTTGTATTTGATCTTATCCAAAATTTAATACAAAACATCAAAGTTATACTAAAGATTTTCTTGTAAATTGGTTGAAATTACGAGATCTTAAAGTCTTCAGAATTAATATTTCGAAAATATTAAAGCTGTATAAAAGATTTCTTTGTTAAAAACTGGTTGAAATGAGGAGATTTTAGAATTAGTAGACTTGGGTTTGATCCTCTTCAAAATGTATTACTAATCTTTAAAGTCATACTGAAGATTTTCTTGTCAAAAATTGGTTGAAATAACAGCATTTTAAGATCTTCTTTAAGATATTTGATTTTAAATCTCTCCAATTTTATTAAAAAAATTATTTAAGTTTAAATATTTCGAAAATTGTAAAGTTATATTTTCAAAATATTTTAATTTAAATCAGTATGATGTTTACTAATACCAAAGATTTTCTTGTCCAAAATTGGTTGAAATTACAGGATTTTAAAAAGTTTAGATTGGTTTTGATCCTCTCCAAATTTATTACGAAATATCATACTGATTTAAATTAAAATATTCCGAAACTTGTAAAGTTGTTTCACTATGTTTTTTGGTAAAAAATTGGTTGAAATGTATAGGATCTAAAATATTTACATTTGGATTTGATCTCATCCAAAATTTAATAGGTTTAGTTAAACTAAAGTTTTTTGTCCAACATTTATTAAGAAACTTCAAAATTATACTCAAGGTTTTCTTGTCTAAAATTGGTTACGAGATTTTAAAATCTTCAGGCTTGGATTTGATCTTATCCAAATTTTAATACGAAACGTCATAAATGAAATATTCCGAAATATGTCAACGTTTTAAAGAGTTGTAAGGGTATACGAACTACGACTTAAACTCCTGTGTTTTTTTCTGTGTCACGCACGAAGTATTTCAGACAGAAATGGAACCAGAAAGTATCGATACAATCATCGACGTCAACATAAGCAGTCGGAGAAGAGTAATTAACTAAAAATACATGTTAGTAAAGGAACTGGGCTCGCAAAAATGCTCAAGTCTGTAGATAAAATGTTCTGACAAAGCACTTGTTGCTTCGTTGTTCATCGAATTGTTTGGTGTATTGATGAGGGAGGAAACTATCTTCTTTCTCTTTCCTATTCGAGGTATACTGCCTATGGATACAAAAGATAAGCGAAAACAAAAGAAGTTTTGTGTTCGTACAGATATTTTGGAAATACTTTTTACTTCACAGCCACTTGTTTGTTTTGCTTTTTTGGTCTCTGATGGAGGGAACTGCTAATGGATAAACCAGCCCTCTCTTTCTATTTGGGGAGCATTTATAAAATAAAAATAAAAAATAAATATTTTTAATTTTAAAATTTTGTGTGCTACATATGTACATGTGTATATAGTAATAAACATTGCTTTATATTGCTTATATATTGACTTTTAAAGCACTCTTCCTCGGAATCTTGTTTATTTTCTAACAAAGGTGTCTCAAAATTTGTGAATTGTCAAAAACGTAATTTAGTTGTCATTATTTGGTTCGAGGATTAACTAAATAATAGAGTAGTGCAGTCTATTTTATAAAGTAAATGCTGAATTTCGAGTTCAATAAGCTTTTTATCTAGATTTTAGAACTGACTATATAAAAAAAGTTTAAAACAGGATTAAAAATAATCGAACCATATCATCCTACACATTTACATTTAATTTTGGAATAAAGTTTACAAGAAATGAATATATTTTATTAGAACCCTAAAATTCAACGTGGCTCATCTTACAATATGCGCTGTAAATGATATACAGCTGGTTTCAAAAATGTTCATAAAACAATATACAATGATAGCGATAAATAACAAACCACTTTTTTGTTTTTCCAGTCGCTGCACCGCCTCCTGCCGGCGCAGGCACGTCCGCTGCATCCGCCACCTCCCAACCGGCGTCCACCAAGAAGGAGAAGCATCAGCGGAGCAAGCAGGCGGACAAGGAAAAGGACAAAGACAAGGAGGAAAAGCAAGCGAGCAGCGGCAAGCGCAAGAAGGAGAAGATTAGCGTGGAGAAAATCGACACCGGCGACTTTGTGGTGGGGATCGGGGACAAGCTGAAGGTCAACTACCACGAGAAGAAGTCGCCCAGCTCGCACGGCAGCACTTACGAGGCCAAGGTTATCGAAATCAGTGTCCAACGCGGAGTGCCCATGTACCTGGTCCACTACACGGGCTGGAACAATCGCTACGATGAGTGGGTGCCGCGAGAACGGATTGCCGAGAACCTGACCAAAGGGTCCAAGCAAAAGACCCGAACCATAAGCACCAGCAGTGCCAACAGTGGTAGTGGCGGAGGAGGAGGCGGCTCCCTTTCGGTGCAGGGCTCGCAGCCGCCGGGAGTAGCGGATAAGCTTCAGACCGGCAAGGATGGGTTCTCCAAAATGCCACCATCAGCAGGAAATTCCTCTGGACCAGGCGCTCCATTGCCGTCTGGATCCCTGGGAGGAGCCAGCTCCACTCCTTCGCTGCTGTCCACTGTGGTCAAGACGCCGACGACGGGAGGCGCGAAGCGGGGACGGGGGCGCAGCGACTCCATGCCACCGCGCTCCACGACACCCTCATCGGTGGTGCCCCATTCCGCTCGCACCAAGTCGCCAGCTGCTTCCCAGACGCAACTGCAGCCACAGATGAAAAAGCGACCGACTAGAGTTGTGCCTGGTACCACCACTCCACGACGCGTTTCAGATGCCTCGATGGCTTCCGAATCGGATTCGGACTCGGATGAGCCAGTGCGACGTCCAAAGAGACAGAGTGCCAAAGAGAAACCCCAAACGGGAAAGGCACAGCAGCCCGGAAAGGGAAGGGTGGCCAGCAGGGCTTCCTCCACGGCCCCAGCTCCCCATCCCAGCGATGACTCCGAAGAGGATGAGGAAGATGATGAGCCGGCGGCGGCCCGAGCCGCTCCCTCCAAGCAGCAGCAACAACAGGCTGCCTCTGTGCGGGGATCCCGCGCTGGAGGCAATCGTGCCATGAGCAGTGGCGCCGCTTCCGCCAAGGGACGCGACTACGATCTCAGCGAGATTCGATCGGAGCTGAAGGGATTCCAGCCGAAACTACTAACGAATTCTGCGACCAACGAAGACCGAAAAGATATCGCAAAGCAAGAGTCTTCTGCTGAGCCAGCCCTACAAGACATCAAGAAGGAGCCCAAGCAGGAGTCCTCGGCCAAGAGCAGCTCCACGGAGCTTTCCTCCGAAACCGAGTCCTACGTGGACGAGGACTCGCAGTCCTCCGACTACCGCAAACAACCAAAGGGAGCAGGCGCAGGCAAGAAGGAATCGATGTCCAGTACCTCCAAGTCACATCACGAACCAGTGACCAAAAGAGAGCTGGCTGTCAAGGAAGAACCCCTTAAAATCGAACCTAAAACGGAGCCCAAGGATGAGGAACCGAAGACCAAGCCCTTTTTGTCGGGTGCGGACATCAAACCTACGGCTCTCATAGCACCAGCTAGGTTCGGGAATGCCTCAGCGCCCCAAGCAGCAAGTTCGTCCGTGCCGGGATCTTCTACGGCCAAATACACATCGGTGATTGTAGAGAAGCACCTAACCATCGGTGGCAAGAAGTCCTCGGAACAACATGTGCCCAAAAAGCTAGATCAAGTAAAGAAGCAATCTGGTGGAGCAGCTGCAACTGCCTCTGGCTCTTCTCTATCAGGTCAGGAGTCGAAGAAGTTTGCCGAACCAGTGGCCAACTTAAAAGTGGAAATGCCAGCAGCTTGTTCGCCATCGTCGTCCTCCTCCTCGTCCAGTTCCTTGTGTTCTACCGGATCTGCGGCGAGTTCCAGTTCGGCCACTCGTTCCCTGCCGGATATGAGCAAGCTTGAGATTAGTAGTGGCACTGCGCCGGGGCCAACGGCGACGGCAGCGGCATCACAGCCAGGCAATGCTGCGCCACCAAGCTCATCAGGTGCTGCCAAGGAGTCAAAATACAGCAGCAGTGGAGGCACTGCCACAGGATTGGGACTCAGCATACGAAAATTACTGTCCTCGGATGTCTATGAGTTTAAGGACACTGAGCCCTTTGAGTTCGAGAAGCGCATTTCTCCGATGGCCTCTGTGGGCGGAACTGTGGCTGCCGGAGCCACGGGAGGCGGAGCAGTTGTGGGTGCAGGAGCCTCCGTAATCACGGCAGTGATGCCAACACCAGGAGCCTCGGGATCTGGCGGAACAGCAAGTGCCTCCACTTCAGCCGCGGCGGTGGTCAGCTCGGCGGCGAGGAAGCAAGCACTTAAGGCCAGCGCAATGCTGCAGAGTCTGGAGCAGCACCAGCTGCCTCCCGCTGGCCACGAGCGTAGCTACAATCCAATGACGACAGCAATAACCGGACTGACAGCGCCCAAGCTAAAGAAGAGGGGTTCTCCATTGAAAGAACCCGCCTTGAGCCTGGAAAAGCCGAAGATCTACAAGCAAGACAAGGACCAAGTCCAGCAACCGCCGGAACAGAAGGCGCAGCAGCTAACGCCATCCACATTAAAGGTGCTACAGCCTATAGGACAAGTGTCTCCTGCAACTAGTAATCCAGTGAAGATGCACACTCCGCCAGGATCAGCAGCCCATGCGGCGTCAGGGGCGTCTTTGAATACGCCAACCTCATCGAGTGGCCAAGCCTTACTGTCCGCTTCTTCTACACCTAGCCAACTGGCTCCGCATCACGCCACACCCTTCGATGCATTGAGGAAGTCACCCAGTTTCAATCTCAACATCACCGCCCTGAATGAGGAATTGGCGCAGACTGTCCAGGAAACCACTCGTGCGCTAACGGATGCGCTGCAGCCTCCGACAACTCCTGGACCACCGTCTCTGCCAACAAGTGTGTCGATCCCAGCCCCAGTAACGCCAGTGATAACTCCAACGCCCACAGCAGTTCTGAGCTGCCCCAGCACACCACCCACAGGAGCTAGTGCAGTTCTTGCCTCGCCCAAGTTGAGCACTCCACCCCAATCCTCCAATGCCAACAAGCCGCCTGCTCCCCATATCGTCGGCAGCCCGTTCATCGAAACCAGAAACGTGTTCGAGCTAAGCACATCCAACGAGGGCAGTGGCTACAGTTCTGGCGAGTCCAAGGACAACAAGCTGGAGAAACTGGAGAACGTTAAAATCTTGCTGGCCGGAGCAGCAGGTCCCTTTGATTTGGATGCCGGAAGCTATGAGCAGAAGCCCAGCTCCATAGCGGACAAGGTGCTGAAGGCTATCAGCCAGAAAAAGGAGGAGGTAGAGAACAACAAGAGCAAGCCCCAAGCAGAACCCATCGCCGCTGCCAAGACTTCGGGGAGTGAGGAAGTGGTGCCCACCCCGCCAGCCAAACTGGAACTATGCAGCAGTGCCATTAAGCTGGATACTCTTAAGTTGCTGAGCGAACCACTCAAAATACAAACGGGTCCCCTGCTGGGTGAACTTTACAGACCGGGTCCAGCGACCAGCAGTCCGGAAACCAAGTCCATTCTAGAATCTTCGCTTCCCGCGAAGAACAGCGAGTTGAGCGAGACAATCCAGAAACTCGAGTGTGCCATCCAACAGCGGAAGACGCCAGTGGGCGGAGCCCTGTCCCTGGCCAGCTCTACGGCAGGAACTCCGCCCGCCGCCCATACGCCGAACTCCACGGCCACCGCAGGAGCAGGTTTCTCGGACGAGTCCATGGACAGCACCGACTCCGAGCAGCGTCTGGTCATCGAGGATGTAATTGCAGAGGAGCACACCACCACCACAACGACTGGCGAGCAAAAGAGCCCGGGATCTGGGCAAGAGGAGGGTCAGACCACTACGGCCACTATGGTGACGACGGTTACCGTCGAGACGGAGGGCACCAGCAGCAGCACTCCAACGCCCCCAGTTCCTGCTCCCGTTAAGTTGGAAGTCAGTGCCAAGGCCCTGCCCGGAATACAGGCTCCCATTCCCCTGAAGCCCTCGGAGGGCAGCTCCTTTGCTGGGAAACTTGCTGCGGTGACTCGGCCTCCGCCGCTCGCCAAGCTCCAACAGCAGGAAGAGGTGGGTCAGGCGAAAAACATAAGCTCTTTCGGCATCCCTATTGTGCTGCCCGAGATCCCCGCCTCTGTGGTGGTGGCCACTCCGGCCCTCATGGTGGCCTCCGCCGCCATGCGCCAAAGTCCAGGCTCCACACCGAGCTCGCCAGTTCCTGTTCTAATGTCACCGTTCCTCAGCGCACCTAAAGAACCAGGGGGATTGTTGCTGAAGGCCTATACAGCAGCGGGCGGAGCAGTGACAGCAGCAGGAGGATTACCCTCAGCCGGAAGCGTAATAGCAGCGGCCGGCGGCGGACCACCCACTGTAATCTCGAATTTCCCCCAGCAGCACCAGCAGTCGGGCAGCGTCCTTCCGGCTGCACCGGAGATTCCCGCCAGCTACATATTAGATGCGGAGATGGCCGAAGCGCCCAACAGCAGTGCCACAGTGGTGGCGCGACCTTTTGTAATGCACGCCGTGGGCAAGGAACTGTTTAATGTTGTGGCGCCGGCGGCCAGTTCGCCTCTGATCAGCGATCCCCACAACGAATCCATCAATTTGCTCTGCGAGGAAACCATACCGGGCAGTCCGGCCCCCAATTACGGTGGCTCTGAGCAGCTGCCAGCCGCCGTGGGTTCAGCGTTGGCTATTATGGGCATAACGCCCCTGCCCCCTGAAACACCGCCACCCGAAGCGGTTGCTGCCATCCAGCCACAGCAGCAGCCACAAGTACAAACCGGACAGCAGGCACAAGCGGCCAAGACGGTAGAGGTTATTCCCTCGGCACCCAATAGTTCGCCGGACTCGGCTAGTCAGGATGAGAGCGGCGAGGAGACCAAAAAGAGTGCCGACCACGGGCACGAGGACTCAAGCGGACTGGAGACACTCAACAAGCGCAAGCGAACACGGAAACAGCTGCCGATGAGCGCCCAGACGACGGCCGCCGTGGCTGCTCAACTCCAATCCCTGGGGAAGAGACGACGCCAGGTGTCCGGGATGCGCAGCCAGAAAACCACCGCTACCACAGGTAAGATATTCCGCGGTCAATAATTAAACGCATTTTGGATATATTGCGTAGGTCGATGACTATGTTACTGGTAAAATAAGCGCTTAAAACAAAACTCGCTTCATCAAACTTTTCAGCTTAGAGATTGCAACACTAACCACCTAAACTTGACTCTTCCAGCGGGATCCGATACCGATGACAACTCGGACAACATAGCGCCAACCGTAGGACAACAGCACCAGCAGCAGCGGCAGAGCGCCCGCCAGCAAATGCTGCCCCAGGGCAACGCTCAGCCGCAGCAGCAACAGCCGCTCCTGCAGCAGCAGCAGGCGTCCGTGCAGCAGGGAATCCAAGCGGGCAACACGCCGGGAGTACGTCCATGTCCATACAACTTCCTCGTAGAGCTGGGTGAGTACTTCGCAACGTTCCTGGTCCTCCTGTGCTTCTTCTAACACGCTCTCGTATCTCCAGATCCCGCGCTTAGCTCGGACGAGTGCATCACGATCCTGCGCAAGCAGATCCAGGATCTGCGCAAGGCCTACAACACCATCAAGGGCGAGCTGACGGTCATCGACCGCCGGCGCAAGAAGCTGCGTCGCAGGGAGCGCGAGAAGAAGCAGCAGCAGCTGCAGAGCCAGCAGCAGGGCAAGATCTGTGCCTAGCTCGAATGGAACCCACGTCCACATCCACCTCCATCGAACAGCGGGAACAGTCCTTGAACGTGTGCAAATACAAATGACCTTAAGGCTCCAGGAAAAAACGAATGAGTATCGTTGAAAATTATTATATATATATAAATAAAATTATATATATATATATATAGAGTAGAAATTGTAAATCTATGGAACTTTTTTCCATTTCTAGTTGTAAGTGCAAATCTTTAGGATTAAGCAAAGCTTGTGTCTGTATAAATACATTTCATAAGATGTATGTACTAGTAAATAACAAACCCGATTTTTCACATACTTTATTATGCAAACTTAAGGGAAAAACAATCAGCCGCAGTCTACTCGAAGAGCCCTTTGAATCGATCGAGTAAATCCGATCAACCATTCTGGATGGCTCAAGCGAACAAATGGACTTATAAGCATGAATCTTTCAATTGTATTGTAAAATTCATCATTCATTTCGCGATTTCTTCAGCTGCAGGGAAAATAATCGTTTGTGATGAAAGAGTCAAGAGTTTATAAGAGTCATTTCCCGGTAATGTGTGCTAAGGGTTTTATTTTTGGGGTTGTAAGCTACTCGAATTAAGGTGTCTCAGAGCTGTTATTCGAAAAATAAATCAAGCGTACGGACTGCAAATCAAAACTAATCGGGATCCGTTTCAAAAGTTTAAGCTAGAGCTAGAACACTAGTTTGAGTCAACTTTCAGTCAACTCAAAGAAAACTCGAGCGGCTATCGTATATGGGTTGTATGTATTTTCATCGAGTTCCAGGAGTCCAAGAATCTTAAGAAACAGCGTATCCTCCCTCGAGGAGGATGTGGTGGCCGTTGACGAAGCTGGACTTGCTGCTCAACAGATAGCCGGTGGCGTCCACAACCTCCTGCACCTCGCAGAACCGGTTCAGCGGAATGTGGGCCAGGAGCGGTCCACTCTTGGCGGGGTCCGACCAGTTGTCCGCGCCCATTTTGGTCAGCACCACGGTGGGATTGACGGAGTTCACGCGGATCTTCCTCGGACCCAGCTCCAAGGCAAGCGACTTTGTGAGCGAGTCCAGGGCCGCCTTGGTGGCGCTGTAGGCAGTGTGCCCGCCAAAGGACCGGCTCGACGCGATCGAGGACACGTTGACGATGGAGGCTCCGTCTCTGATGCGGGGCAGCAGGGACTGCGTGACGTTGAACACCGCCTTGATGTTCACATCGAAGTGGCTGAAAGGAAATGCACATCATTTACGAACTTCATTTACAGAACTTAAGCCTACTCCAAGCTGGGTTGCGTTGCGTCGTCCTGGCCCAAGGTACCTGATAACCACACTTCAGTATCCCCAAAAACATAGTTTGCCAACAGAACTTAAATGCAACTTAGGTAGTTATAATTAAAGCTAGGTATGTGTGAGCGCCTTTCTCAGAGGTTAAATGAAGTTAGTTTCCGGTGACCCTTTCCTTAATCTGGCCGTCATAATCGTTATCATAGTAAATGAACTGGGTGACCAAGATCTTCGATAGCTACGAAACTTTTCCTTGATAAGAGAGCAAGTTCCGATTAATGATCAGCAAAAACATAAATAGGTGGGCTTTTAAAACACTTACAATTTTCGAAATAAAAAAAGCATGTAAATAAATATTACAAATCTTTTTTAAAATACAATCCTATGATTATTATTTAATTCCTGGCCTGTTTAAGCTATCTTTTACTTGTTGTCCCTAGATCTCTATAAAATATTTTAGGAAAATGCAATTGTTCTTATATATAGAGCTATATTTAATGTTTACACCTTTAGATACCCCTGAAGATAAGACTAAGTCCTAAGCAACCTAGTTTAAAATTGGCTCTCCTGCTAACCGCACGTACAAAGGCGACTTCCCAGCCAAACCCTACGAACGACCGACCGGGTCTCGAGCTCCAACCCACTTACACGTCGAAGTCCTCTTCCGTGAGCTCCTCGAAGGGCTTGATGACTGCCACACCGGCGTTGTTGACCAGTCCGTCCAGCAGGGGCACATTGGCCAGGCCCTCGCGCACCGCCTGCCACCCGCTGAGGTCCAACTGGAGGGGCTGGATGTGCACCGGGTCGAAGGCCACCAGCTCCTCGAGCTGCTCCGCCTTCCTGGCCACCGCGACGACGGTGGCGCCCGCGGAGGCCAGCTGCTTGACCAGAGCCTGGCCGATTCCGGCTCCTGCCCCGGTCACCAGGATTACCTTGCCCGCGAGATCTGCCCACATGCTGATTGCTATCGAATGTCAATGTTTTCCGTCGTGGAAAGTTCCGTCCCGAGTGCAGGGGATCGCTGGCAGAACTGAACTGGATGTGGTGTTTACACCTTATCGGAGGCAATAATCGCCGGCCAGAGCTTTCTTCGGAGAATCCGAAGCCAGAAAGCTTCGGCTCTCTGGGCTAGGGCGTTAAAGGTCGTTTCTGGATCGCGGATTGGCAGCAGATCTCCCGCAGGGGCTGGCGTGGGGTGGTCCGCGGCCCAGAGGTCCCCCGAACTGATACAGAACCGGCTATAATTAGAGCCGCCGATAAGCTCAAGATGCCGGATTCCACACTGATAAAAATTGATAAGGTTTTATGATCATTATACGATGTTCCCCTCCGAATTTATCTAGAAACGAAAAGTGTGAAAATCGATCAAACGACTGTATTCGTGCGGAGCGCACCAACGTTTAGAAGAAATTTTAGCAACGGAGTGAATTTCCCAAGCTTCAAGCCAAACAAAAAAATATGACACATAAGCTGTATGTCTTATTGAAGTTGTAAGCAATGCAGTACTATTAACATTTTATAGATTTTTAACGTTGGCACTAAAAAAAGTTATTTAAAAATAATATCAACGTTGGCACTAAAAAAAGTGATGTAAAAAAATATCAAAAAAAATAAAAATCATAGTGTATTTACCATTTTTAAAATTTTGTAATTTCGAAAAAAAAGTTACGATTTGGCATACAAATTTCTATATTAGTCGGTTTTCTTTCGCTTTATCTGAAACAAAACAAAAAAAAACAATATAGATTTTTAAAAATATTAGACAAATCTGGATCAAATTTTTAAAAATATTTTCAAAGGTTGCCTTCTAAATAAAATGAATATTAACTTTCACAGTTTTCTATTTATTTATTTATATAAAGCTAACTTACGTTGTAAAACTATAAGCTAGCTGAAAATTGAAGTGCTAGTAACTGCTTTCGGCCCGACTGGGATGCTCGTTATTTATTAAATTTTTATTTATTTCGAGACAGTTTTTTCAAAATTGTATGAATGGGGAATTACCTAATTGCAAATGTACTCGCTGGATACGACAATAGGGTTAACAATAGGTGTCTTAAATACCGAAAAAGGATACAAATGTTCCTTCGGTCATGTCCGGATGATTATTAGACGGACAAGGTCAGATATTTTACTTTTTATTATAAGATTTAGAAGAGAAATTTGTTTTTTCAAATCTCCGATTTTTCTGTGAGCAAACCGAAAGTATCATCTGGCAACGCTGTCACAAGCGGTTATCGAACGGTCAAGTTATCGATAACTGCGCCCAGCCAAACAACCAGTCCACAAAACAAATGTAATTTACTTCGAATTAGATGAGTTACTGACTATCTTGGCGAGAATAAATGGCGCAAACGCAAGTCCCAGGTAGGCTTTGACTTATCACATGAACACAGTTTGACTATAGTGCTGAAAACGACATTCTAGCAGCCAAGCGCTTGAAGCTGGAGAAGAAGCCGGCAAACCCCGTGGAGGAGGATGGTAAGTATGGGTGAAAATTGTTATTAAAATGTAAATGTGCTACCAATGGCTTACCATCCACAGAAACGCCATCCGTGTTCAACCCGAAGTACAGGGTGTGTCCCTACCTGGACACCATCAACCGCAACCTGCTGGACTTCGACTTCGAAAAGCTGTGCTCCATCTCGCTGACGAGGATCAATGTTTACGCGTGCCTGGTGTGCGGGAAGTACTTCCAGGGGCGTGGCACCAATACCCACGCCTACACGCACTCCGTGGGCGAGGCACACCATGTGTTCCTCAACCTGCACACGCTGCGATTCTACTGCCTGCCGGATAACTACGAGATCATCGACTCCTCGCTGGACGACATCAAGTACGTGCTGAACCCAACGTTCACACGCCAGGAGATCAGTAAACTGGACCAAGTGCAGCCGAAGCATTCGCGAACCGTGGACGGAGTTCTCTATCTACCCGGAGTCGTGGGTCTGAACAACATCAAGGCCAACGACTACTGCAATGTGGTGCTGCATGCCCTCTCCCACGTTGGCCCACTCAGGGACTACTTTCTGCGGGAGCAGAGCTATGCGCATGTCAAGCGTCCACCTGGTGACTCGATGTTCACGCTAGTCCAGCGATTCGGGGAGCTAATGCGCAAGATGTGGAATCCGCGCAACTTTAAGGCGCACGTGTCGCCCCACGAGATGCTCCAAGCCGTAGTGCTGTGGTCCAGCAAACGGTTCCAGATCACCGAGCAGGGCGATCCCATCGACTTCCTGTCCTGGTTCCTCAACACGCTGCACCGCGCCCTGAAGGGCAACAAACAGCCGAATTCCTCCATACTCTACAAGATCTTTCTGGGCGAGATGCAGATCTATACGCGCAAAATACCGCCCGTAGAGCTGGACGATACGGCGAAGGCGCAGTTGCTGGCCACCGAGGAGTACAAAGACCAGGTGGAGCACACCAACTTCATCTACCTCACTTGCGATCTGCCGCCGCCGCCGTTGTTCACCGACGAATTCCGCGAGAACATTATACCGCAGGTGAATCTCTACCAGCTGCTGGGCAAGTTCAATGGCAGCGCCGAGAAGGAGTACAAGACCTACAAGGACAACTTTATGAAGCGCTTCGAGATCACCCGCCTGCCGCAGTTCATTATTTTGTACATCAAGCGCTTCACCAAGAACACCTTCTTCCTGGAGAAGAACCCCACCATTGTGAATTTCCCGATCAAGTGAGTGTTTCAATTCCAGTGTCATCGTATCGTTACATTACACCTCGTATTATTTTTAGGAACGTGGACTTTGGTGACATTCTGGGCATGCGACAGCGCGACAAGGATGTTAAGGACACAAAGTACAACCTGGTGGCCAATATCGTGCACGACGGGGATCCCAAGAAGGGCACCTATCGCGCTCACATCCTGCACAAGGCCAACGGCCAGTGGTACGAGATGCAGGATCTGCATGTCACCGAGATCCTGCCGCAGATGATTACGCTAACCGAGTCCTACATTCAAATCTACGAGCGGTGTGCGGACTCCTCGTGATCCCCCTGAGCCGTAGTTACTTCTAGCTGTACTTCGATTAACAAACTAAATGATCCAAAAGTAATACATGTTTTAGTCGAGTTTAGCGACTATGAGAGGCCCCTGAGAAGGAGAGATGTGTGTTTATTTTAGTAGTTTGATGCACTGTGCTGGTAAATTTATTTTAAGTCGGGGCTATTGGCTATCAAATATTTATTCAATTAATCTGATGGCTTGGATTCGTTTAAGCTGCAATCCTCAGCGTCAGCTGAGCCAGAGGAGCGCATGCGTCGTGCCCACTCCATGACCAAGTGGGCCGATTTGCGCCAAGAGCAGCAAAAAATCGATGGCTTCGCCAGTCGTTGGGTGACAGAGTGGTCGGAAGCATGTCAGAGCAGCCGGAAAACAACAGCTACGAGCAGGAGTGCCAGCGGGCGGAACTGCTGGGTCTCCAGCCGCCGGACCCCGAGGAATTCGAGCGGAAGCGCCAAGCGAGATTGGAGCACGAGCTGGCCGAACAAGAGGCCGCCGAGGCGGTGGTATGTACGGCCACTTAGGCTTGCGAATCTCCACTGAATCTCCCTCATCAGCTTCTGGAGCAACAAGACGAAGGCCTGGCCAATGTTGGTGGCAAGCTGGGCGAGCTCAATAGCATCCTGTCCAGCACGCAGCAGAAGCTTAACCGCTTCAAGCAAACGGCCTGTGGCAGTTTGACCAACATATTTTCCAGGGCCGGCTCGGGCTCGGTGGATCTTTCAGCAGGCATGGGGGGATCGGGAGCGATGGCCAGCCAGGAAGAGCGTCCGCCTGTCCAAGATCAGCCGCTGGCCAAGCCACCGCCCACGGCCGCCGAGGTGAGCGCCGCCAAGGCGGCCAAGCAGAAGCGCATGAACTCGCAGCTGGACAAGTTGGATGCGTTGATCAACCAGGCGGACAATGCCCAGATAGCCATGAGTGAGCAGACGCAGCAGATGCGCCGCCTAGCCAAGTGAAGTGCCCCATTCAGGAGGAGCGGAGTCCAGGTAATGACCCACTGCCCTTCCAGCCCGATGAAACCAAAACAATCGCCTTCTTTGAGAAATGAATGTATGATTCCAACTTTATTTACCCTCACTCCTCAGGTCATCTTCGTCGCCTGATTCTGGCCAGCCTTCTGTCCTCTTCTTTGTTTGGATGAACACATGAGTTTCGCTTAAAACTAAACACAAGTTGAGATTACCCAAAGCGTCTTCAATCACATTTGCGAGTGTGCGGACAGTGCGCGTCGTGACGGTCTGCAGTACTGTCTTACAGTCCCGGCGCGCACTGTTCTTCCTTGCATTCATTCCGTTGACTTTATACACATAAGTAGATATTTAATAGTTTACATCAGATATTCAAAAATATATACCTTCTCGACTATTCGTTGTCCTACGTAGTTAAAACTGAATTACAAATGTTTGACAATAATAGCTTTCTTGAAATATTTGCGTAGTTTAATCATAGTCAAAGCTCTTTTCGAATTATACAAAGTTTGAATACTCCTTTTTAATTTTGATTAGGTTCACCATAAGCATATATACACCAAATATATTCTCCCTACCTTCTTTGATATTTGTTTACTCTTGCTAAGTCACATTTTGGAAAACGTATTTTTCAGTTCTTTGAAAATATATAAAAATTGAATATTTCAAATATTTCCATTCCGCATTGAATACTTTATCCTTCTCGCAATATTTTTTGATTTGTAATGTTTAATTACTCGGAACGTCAAGTGTAAGCAAAGGCAATAACTAGTTTTCGATGCAGTGCATCTCGCAGCCGTCAGAATGGGTCTTTCTTCTCAGCCACGAGAAGCGTTGTCTTTGTGCCAACTTTAGGAAGCATTGTCCACCACTTTGAAGTTGTTTTCAAGCTAATACTTGTTGCAAAACATTTGTTGAACTAAATCAAAATATGTATGAAACGATCGAGTCAAGTAATTAAATAAAATGTTTCTCCACAACACAAAAATGTCCGACTTAGGAGACTTAGGCCTTACGGTCAACCTTCACTGATTAATTACTACTCCTGCAGATTGGCTAACCATTGATTCTATCGCCTATGCACAACAAACAACTACAGCAAAGGATCGGAAACCGTGGTTAACACATTAGCAGGGGATTTTGGATAAAGTTACTTCATAAAGTGCCTGCAACATTGAATGGCAGTAGACCAAGTTTTCCCAAAGTTAGGTAGGATTGCTTCTATCGCGTACATACACCCCAAATTGAAAGCACTAAATGAGGGATTTGTTGACTTACGAGCTAAGCTGGGGATTATGGGAAGGGATGGGTCACTACTTGTCGTCCCAGGATGCGGATGATGATGAGGTGGACATGCTATCGCAAGGGCGAGGCGGCGTGGGACAGCGTTTCAGAAGAGTCAGCTTTCCGAGCGAGTGGACAGCCGCCTCCTCCGAAGCAGTGTCCGTATCCGAGTACTCGTCGTCGCTCTCGCTGGCATGACCTGCATCCGTCTCGTACTGATCCTCCTCCTGCTGCTTGCCGTCCAGCTGGCTTAACTGACCCTGAAAGACATCCTTGGTGGCGGCCACTCCGTCGGGCTGCTCCTCATTCTCGTAGAAGAAGTACGACAGCTGCAGCTGCTCCTCCGCACTGTTGACGCGCCAGGCATGTGGAATCAAATTGCCGTTGAAGTCGAGTCGCTGCTGAAGTGCCAGAAACATGTCCGGCGAGATCTCCATCCGGGGCAGCGTCTGCTGGGCCTGCCACTTCTCCAGCAGCGGCGGATCGCCTCCGAAAACCCCGTAGTACAGCTTGCAGGCGCGGTAGCAGCGCAGCCGATTCGAGTCTGTGCGGATGCGACGCAGGACACGAAGCTGCGACTCCACAACGTGCAGGAACATGTATTGCTGCTTTCGACTGGGCAGCGAGGTGACCAGCACCGCGCGACTTGTGCTCAAACAGAGATGCGGCAGCGGCTGCGGCCACAGCGAATACAGTAAGCGCTTGACCAGCTGCGTCAGCGTGGAGCTCTGGAACAAGTGACGCTCTGGGGCAGCAGCCGGAGCTCCTGCAGGCAGCCAGCGCACTGCATCCGCCCAGAGTCGAGCGGCGGCGCCATTGAACATGGTCTGGCCCAAGAAGCGCATACAACGCTTGCAGTACAAGTGATCCTCGCGGTTGAGGATGTTTGGATTTCCTTCGCTAAAGCTTATAACCACATAGTTGAGGCCATAGAAGAGATCTGCTTCGGCGGGCACAAGACTTAATGGTTGGGACTTGCCGTCTGACCCATGGTTGTGGCAGAAGAACTCGCTGGGATCCACCACGCAGCTGGGAAACTCTCGCAGCCGTCGATAGCTCCTGGCGGCCACTAGTTCCGCCCGGCAGCCACGACAGTTGATGGTAATGGCCTCGTTCTCCTGGCAGGAGAGGAGCAGCGGGGCCAGCGGCACCTCCACGGCACCACCGTCTACGGTGGCCAAATCAATCTGGTTGTAGTTGAAACGAAAGCTTATGTGTCTGCCACTGACCAGGAAGGTGGACAGACAGTTTATGTCCATGCCGAAGTGGTCGTGCTGGATGAGCAGCAGTGCGGAGTCCTCGCAGTCGCTCTCGGAGCTGGAGTCCTCCTCGTTCTCCCGCTTCTCCGTCTTCTCGCTGATGTAAACATTGTAATCCCGAATGACGACGCGCGTCTCGTGGCTCCGCGAAATCGGTTGATCGAATTGCAGGAACGCCACTCCGCTGCGCAAGTTGGGACGCAGCTCGATGCACAGCGCCTTGATGGGCATCTTGTCCTGGCCCGAGCAAATCTCTAGCAGACCAGAAAGGCCAGGAAGCAAATTGTGTAAATCTTGTAAAGCGCCAACAATGAGCGACTGGAGATGGGAGTGCACGAACATCGATACTCACGTCATGTTATCGATGCTTTCAAAGCACCGATAACATAATATGCCAAAACGGCGACACCAGAAATGTGCCCTCGCTAACTAAGCCGTTAGCCGTTTGCCTCTTAACAAAAAGGTGAGTTGTGTTTTGGTTTACCATTACCTAAAGATTGCTTCGATAATTTAAATTCAAATGTGATAATATGATATAATAGGTTGAACTATGTTGTAATTCAGTCGCTTAATACCCTTTGACATATTTTAAAAGCATAATAAAACTGCCACACGCTTCTTTGTAAAAAATTGTATTTTATTAATAAATTTGTCTCGACATAGAAACAATCAAGTCCATGTTCAGCTTTCATTTCAAAATGGACTAATATTCTTCAAAGTTCAAAGAAGAAAAGCGTTTTAAGTTAAACGCATTTGGCTCACTGGTCTCCCAGCTCTAATTTTCCAAATTATTTTCTTGTACTTTTGCCTTAATTTATCTAAGCGCATCGACTCCTGAAAAGTCTAAGTATCAACATTTGAATCACTTGTATCTTAGCGGTTTTTTAATTCTGCTGCTTTATTTAGTAGTCTCCTGACTCCCTCTTTGTCTCTACAAGGACTGCTCTTCAGCGAAAGCGGCAGTAATCGTCAAAAGATCTGAACGATATTTTTACCAAATTAAATTAAAATTTATATTAAAATGTATTTGTTTACATTTATTTCTGAAACTCATCAGTGTCGCAATAAAAATCCATCGATTGTCAGGTGGGATTGACACAGCTAGCTTAGCTGGCGATTGACGTTTTGGTGTATTCAAAAAAATAAATGTAGTAAAAATATCGACAGTTCCGTGGTCGGACTGCACGATAGGCCTGGACGTGTGTATCGATATTGCTTAGGGTTTTAGGGAATGATAGTCGCGAAGGCTTGAAACTAGGGCTGCCGAAAAATTTCAATTTGATATTTGAAAATATCAATTTAAAATATCGATGTTATTTTATATATTTTAAAAATATTTACATTTCAATGGGAAAGGGCATCACAGGTCGCTCATTTAAAATTCACAGCGCACAGTACCCTTAATATGTTGCTTTAACAAACAAGGTATGAAGAAATTCAAGAAATCCTCAAATTTTATCAAATCAATTTCAGCTTAAGTTCTTTTTATATTTTGATGCAATTATCACAAATTTGGCCAGGAAAACTGTCCGAGAAAAGGATTTTAAATAATTTCCTTGTCAACTTCCAGGAGTAATAAGGATAGCTAGCGCTAGCCCTGGCATAGATATCTTTTGAGCGTTTCCAGAACAGAAAGGACGAAACATCATTTTCAAATACTATCGATATTCGATATTTCGACCCAAAACTATCACTTTGTTAATATTTCTTTAATTGAAATGTCAGTCGAGTATCGATACATCGATAATTTGATATATTTTCGACATGCCTACTAAAAACAAAGCCCGTGTAAAAGTGTCCGAAACCCGTGCGTAGCTTCAAACAATTCGTAACTCGGCCAGCAAAGTCGAGAGCGGCCGTTTTGGAGGACGCGTGCATGGCCGTTTTAATTTTCGGTGGTGGCAGATCCCAGCAAGGAATTAAGGATTTTAATAAACGTTCGCCTTAAACGCATTTCGTTCACTCACACACACACGCACAGTCGCAGACAAACACATCGCGCAGCGCATATACACACAAAGAAAAGAAGGCAGTGAAAATCGACAAGCGCACGCATGCACACACAGACGAATACGCAGGCGAAAAAGTGTTGATATATATCCAATATATTGATGTTGTGTGCACCGTTGTTGTTACTGCTACTGCTGTGTGAGTGAGAGTGAGAGAGTGAGTGGCAGCAGTGTGGGAGAGGGAGGGAGCGCGAAGGATAAAGCGAAGATGAGCCACAAAGCAAAGGAGTGAAAAAATAATTAACGGCGAAGAGAGTGGAAAGAGCGGAGCGTGTAAAAGAGGAGCAGCAACAACAATAACAACGACTAGGAGACCCCTACAACACAACTACAAATTGGTCCTCTCATTTTGGCAGTCGACAGCCCCATCTCGCTCTCTCTTTCGGTGGGGGATACGAAAAAGTTCACATGCAACAACAACGACAACAAACAATAGCAGTCCCAGTCGACGCGGGCAGAGGCAGAGGCAGCGACAGAGACCGCGGCGCACTGAACGTATTTTGTACATATAAACAAAAATTGTTTTTAAACTCCCTAATCTAAAGTTAAAACTAAAGCCCTAAGCATAAATCTACAGTAAATAAGTTAATTAAACAACAAGCAAATCGAGCATATAGAGAGCGACGCAGAGAGAGGTGAGAAGCGGAGTGACAAAGAGAGAGAGGGGAGAGCGCTCAAAAGAAATTCGCCTTTTACACGATTTTAAATTGAGCGTTCGGTTTGGCAGAGATCCATTATACATCCATCCAAAAGAGAGGAGCACAGGCGAGAGAGACGAGCGGAGCGGAGCAAAAACAAACAACCGGGGAGCAGGAGCAGCTGAAAAAGGAGCAACTGTAAACACACACAATCTCAGCCTCACGCTGGCGAATCGCAACGGCAGCAACAACAACAGAGGAGGAGGCGGTGACGCTGGAGGCGGGGCAGCTGTGGCCGCCGCTGCCCGCAACAACAACAACAACAACGGTGGCGGCAACAACAATGGAGGAGGCGGAGGAGCGGCTGCAGTCGGCGCTGGCGCCGAGGGAGCAGGAGGCGGAGGAGCGGGCAGGGACGGAGCGGGGGCAGCGGCCAACGAGTGGAATCCGGAGGAAATGGACCGCTTCAGCTCGGACGACTCCATCCGCTTCGAGGAGGACTCGCTGTGCAGCTGGAGCTCCGAACCGGAGTCGCTGTGCAACAACTGGCGCGGCTGGAAGAAGCCCGCTGCGGGCAGCGGTGCAGGCAGTGGTGGCCTGAGCGGCATGGGCAGCATGGCGATGGCGTTCGGAGCAGGTGCCTCCAGTTCGTGCGCGCCGGGCGGCAGTGGAGCGGCCATGGCCAGCACATCCACCTGCGGCAGATATTATGGTGAGTACCCTCCCTTAAAGACCCACTAGGTCCGTGTTTCAGCGCACCACTATCCTGTGCATATTTGTCAATTCAAGTGCGAAGCTTACCTTCCTTCTAAGACCTGGAAAGGTATTACGTTTGCATCCACACATTGTTATTTAGGGTATTCCCCAAACTGTTGAGTTGCCAAGTTGGTGAAAATGGCTCAGCTGTTTATCAGCTGCTTCATACAAACTCCATTTTTAATAAATTCAGCAATTCAACCGATAGCTGAATAGCAGACAACCAGAGTTGTCGCCTTATTTTATTATAATAATTTCATGTTTTTAATTTAGTTCTTCATTCCTTATTCACAATATTAGGCATTAAGTTAAAATGCCCAAACTATTTGAAAACTTGTCTGAGCGGTTTGAAAATTCAACAGAAGCCATTTAAGGTTGTCTGTACGGTGCACTTTTGGCAAGGTCAGAATCGATTGTTCTTACATTTGTTCGGTTGAATTGAATAAAATAGCCGAAAACTGCATCATTCGATTTTACGAAGTACTTGGGCTCTGCCAGGTAGAAAAACTGTGTATCGTATAGAGACTTTTGTCAGCTTATGTGTTCTTTGTCTTAAATAAAATAATCTTATGAAAGTATTGAAATACGGTTGTGTTATAGTCGTCAACGTTAGCCGTATGACGCCTGCCTAATAAATAAATTTACCCTGGGTATTAACGAGTCTCGAGAATATTTTTTAAATTTATAGATGACATCAAAGAAATTCCGCTTTTCCAGAAAGCAGCACTATCGTAAAAAGTATCCTACTTTTGCCTGAGTCAGCTTTTCCTCCGGATTCAGCTGAGAGCACGTAACACCGAAGAACACTAGCACAAGACGCCGTATTCTTGCTTTAAATTAGAGAATGTCCACATTTTTTAGGATTGATGAATAGCTGAAAACCAGAGTTGTCACCTTATTTCATTGTTGCTTGGGGGGCGCGTACTTGCGGCCATTGAAGAAGATGATTTTGGTGTCATTACGTTTAACCTGTTTGAATCAGCTCTATATAAGTAACTACAGTTTTACTGCTTTTGTATAGATTCGCTAGTCAAGAAAGTGTATTTGTTGCATAATGAAGAATCCGTTTTCGTCACAAACTTGGTTTCCACGTCCCCTTTAACGCCTACAAATCACAATTTTGCAAGCAAAAGAAGCCCTGCCACACTGTCCCTTTGCAATTACACGCGTGACCGTTTTCCGCTGGTGAGTTCTGTAAAATTCGCCTGGGCGCAACAACGAGGCACGCTGTAATTGTGGATGGTCTGTCTGCAATTGTGTTTTCCGAGTCCTCGCCTTTCCTCGAGGTCCTCTTCTTATCGCTACAGTCAAAATCACGACTTAGCTGGCAACGTTTTATTTTATTCGCTGTTCTTTTTGCCTTTTTGTGGCACCTCCTTTGTCTTTTTCGTGGCTTATTACGTTTGTGTACGTATGAAGGGCATTGTTTTTGGCCTGCTGAAACGTTTTTACATGTTTTCGGTATCCTGTGCGCAGTCGCAGCTCCTTATGTAATAAATGGCTGTATCTGGCTGCGACTGCGCAGCTCGCCCTCGTCGCTATTCTCCCTCCACTCCTCTTCGTCATTTGCGCATTCCACTGCGTTCGTGTGATTTTTTGTTTGCTCGAGCTATATTTCTGTGGGAAGAAAAGGACTACACGATCCATCTAGTAGTCTTCTCTGTGGTCCTTTATTATTTATTTTAAACAAAGTCGAGAATGATGTATGCTTGTCGTTAGTAAAGGGGGATAACAAATTTGAGGGAATGTATGAATTGGGTAGAAGCGTTCACCTTCCAACTGCATGCCAAAACTGGTTTAAATCGGAGCATTCGTTAAAAAGTTATAAGCTAATAAAGTGTTACCTCGGCCACAGCCGATTGCTGCATGCCTATCTCCATCTCCCTCGCACTGACGGGTTTCAAATACGGGGGCTTCTTGCTTTCTTGATTTACTAAGGTGCTTTGAGAGTTACTCCGAGTGCAATGAGTTGAGATGGATGGCGTCGTGTTAAAGATTTTCAGCATGCCGTAGTATATTCACATGAAGGTATGATTTAAAAGTTATTGGGACCGCTCTGGCCGGAAAATAGCTGAAGCGGCAGCCCTGCGGCTGGGTGTGTATGTAAAGGCAAAGCCAGCTGCATTTTCATGCTCGAACGACATAATAACCGCAGCAAAAACTATATGGCCACAAAACGAAGGCTCTGCCGCAGCCGACGCAGCCATCGGCGGCGATGCTGAGGCGTACAGAGCCTTGCTTTGTTGTGTCAAAGAACCTTTTCAAGGATACCATCCCAACCTGCCCCAGGGGATGTAATAAAACTAAAGACGACGCCGCGGACGAGAGGCCGTAGTTCCCCCTACGCACGGCAGATCCGCAGATCCTCCGATCTGATGCCCAAGATTTGACTTGGAGTTCCATGTTTCGATGCAGGTAGTTCGAGGCTTAACATCTTTTAGGAATTTAGAGCTTAGAGTGTTGCAATGTTGTGATGTCACGAATAAAGGGGTCCCTAGCCCACAGGAGCAAGTATATTGAAATGGAATCCATAATGCCCATTCCGACGACCCCGATCCTAGCTCCCAGATCAAGTGGGCTCGCAGAGTGCCCCGCATGAACGCAGAACGTGGAACGTGGAACGCGGAACGCAGAGCGTCGTCGATGCGGTGCGATGCAATGACCCCAATTAAGCCGAAACCGTGGAGTGGTCACGCTGCAGTGCTGACAATGCGGCCCGTGTCCGTGAGAGGTGCGCGGCCGTGTGTGCGTGCCCCGAGTGGTCGGCGCTGCCACATGTCATCATCTAATTAGTGGGTCGAGGCTCGCTCGGTGTCGATTTCGAGCGGAAACTGCACAGCGGCCAGCTGAGCCCGGAGCACGGAGCCACGGCTCTGAACTCTGCGCTTCACTCCTCGCAGGCCGGGCCTGCCGGAGTATCAGTTTCGTGCACTTCCGCAGCCAAATCAACTGCAGCACACGTGCAGCAACGCTCGTCGGAACTTTGACCCCTCTTTTGCGTCAGTTGATTTGGTTATTCGGCGTTTTGTGTCGAAGCACCTCAAAGTACGAGGCCCAGCAAAAATGGCCTGTGATCATATGCTCCTAGACGTTACGATGGTGTAGTTGTCATAAAACACCAACCAGTAGTCCATCCAACATTCCTGCATTGTAAAGTTGGCTTTTGTTTAGCAGGTGTTGGGCAACATTAGATGTGGCGGTGAGTCGTGGTGACCGGCGTGGCCAACGCATTCGCCGTAGTTCGACACTCAGCACCTCTTGCCCAACTTTGACGGGCAACTAACTGTAGCACGATGCTCTGTGTTTCATTTGTTGGGGCCTATGTGGCACTGGAGAACAAATTAAAGTTAAAAATGCATAAGGGACGCAGGGGCAGGCACAGCGCGAGCCCAGAGGAAACCAGTTTGGGGAAGCAGGAGCCTTGGAGCAGCGAAGAGAAACCCAGCACGTACACACACGAATCGGACATTAAAACTCTTCAATCAAATCAATCTGACTCATGCGGCCGTTCTGAACCAGCTAAGCCCCTTACCTGCAGGCTTATCCGATTTTCCATCTGACAAATGCACATCATTGTGATTTCTGCCTTCCTCGAACCCGTCGGTCAAAAGGGCAGGAAATAATAACAATTTAAAAGGCTCAAGGACAAGGTTGGTGTCTCATTAACAGAAAGAAATAAATCTATATATCTAATAATATTTGAATATAAGCTAAACAGACAGCCACTTTTCACTAATATGGGAAAATTAGCTATGAGAAAGTTTGAAGGCTTACTGAGATGTGTCCCAAATAGTTCCTGAGAGACTTAGGATCAACATGGTAAACAAATCATGATTACAAAGCATAAATACTTAGTAAAAATGTACTTAGTACCAAATGAAATTGTATCTTTTTCTCAACGGTTTAAATCAAAAGATATGTGCTAACTTATGCACTTAAGTAGTTCTGGAGAGATGGTAAAAACCATGTCCACAACACATAATTACCTACTAAAAACTTAATATTTTTTACCAAAGGAAAATTCACTTCTTTCTCAGCCGCTCTTTCGCTCTGTGTATTCAAAGGCAACTGGCATGAGCAATAGGTTAGCGCTTGCGGTGCCAAAGTGTCTGAAAATTAAGCGCTGACAGGGCAGCGGGCGGGGGAGGGGGCACGAAGAATGGGAGGGGGCAAACGAACCGACGAACGAGCGAAAGAAAACAAACAAACAAACAAAACAATGAGTTCTTTGGTCCAGTGCTGGCAATATGGCTTTTTTATGGCTGCTCGCCGTTGGCTATTATTTTAAGGGGTTTCAAACACCGGTGCCCACTAAAAGTTCGAATTTTTTATTTTTTTTTTTTTAATTTTCGTTTAGTAAATAGTTTTAGGAATGCCCAATCTACCCCTTGCTATCTTTACTTTTTAAAATATTTGATTTGTTAAATTAACATAATATTTTGCAACGTTAAATAAAAGTTTAAATGCTGTACTTTAAGATCCAAAGGACGGGTTGCCTTTGTTTGGTTTGTCGATTATAGTTAAAAGAGGAATATGTGCGTCGTCGTGTCCAGGCTAACGATTCCAATTGAAAGCGAATTACTCGGGATCTGCCTATGCTCGAATACCTAACTTGCGTGGGCGAACTTGAACCTGGGCGGCTGCATCATCAGCAGCATTATAAATACCACACAATAACAAGACCGATATTCTTTGTTATGCTTTGGGGTTTTTGTTTGTTTGTCTCTTGTGTGCTGGGCTTTAAAGTCAATGGGAATAAGACCTTTAAAATGCAGGTCCCCTCTTCCATTGCCATTTGTTTATTTGCATGCCAATTCGGTGGATTGCTGTTTATCCACAACTCAATGGCGCTGCAAAGATAATGACATTGGTTGACGCAGGGGAAAATTGCGTGGCTGAGGCCCATGTATTTTTCTCACGGCAAGAACGACGAATCGTCTTTTATTTATTCCATCTCGCTAGATGAGACTAATGGATTTCAGGTCTAGGCCCCTGTTAACACTAGTGTCAACTTAAGGGGAAGTGGATTTATGTAAAATTTGATAGGAAACAAGAAACTATTGCCCATCAATACTGGAGTCGTATACTTATTTCGGTTGACTTCGTAGATGGACACACTCATAAAAATTATTTTTAATTGAATTTATGTTTTAAATTTATTTTTAACACCGTAAAGCCAAAATAATACAGTATTATAAGTTTAATCGCACCTAAACAGATCTCTTTTATAACCGTTTATTTTATTTTATGTTTTAGTACCTATCTGATCGCCAAAATGTTTTCAATCTCACCATTTGTTAGCAAGATCATGGACAGCTGACAGATTAAAATGTGAAGTGTAAAAATTGTGGTGTGGTTTTGCAAGTTCGTCTCTTTAGACCCTTACAATGACCCCGATGCTGACCTCTCTTCTCTGGTCGTTGGCCGTACGCTTTAGAAAAGTTATTTAATTAATAAAATGCCTGACATGCGTATTTGAGCCTGTGTGCACGCATGTGGCTCTTCTCGCATTAGTGCAAATGTGGAATTAGTCTCGGGCATCTTCTATAATTAATAGGTATTGAAAATCCAATAATTAAAATATTGGCCTCTTTTATAATTAATATGTATCGACCTCTTCTGTAATTAATAAATATTAACATCATAATTAATCAATTAATTAAATATTGACTTCTTTTACGATTGATAATTATTGACATTTTCTACAATAAATAAATATTAGCATTGGCTTCTCTTGAGGTTTTGACAGGCTATTGCCCTAATTTCGAACCTTTTACTTTGGTTGCTAAAATTATAAGTTAGAAATTAAATAATTAAAAGCAATTAATGCAGCCGTCGTTAGATAATTGATGATGAGGTGTAAAATCTCAGAAGCAGTCCCTTCAGCTAAGTAAAAGGTGTTTTGGTGAAAATTCCATTTTCAGAGCTGATGCACGGGAATATCCCAAAGAAGGACTCCACCCGGAGGCGAAGTTCAGATGTACTACATATTTTCTTTGCCTACTTCCAGAAGTATCCACATTGGCCGAACTGGCAGCCCGCTGTGTTGCCTCCTACATACCGTTCGAGCTCGTGGAGCACGTGTACCCGCCGGTGCCAGAGCAGCTGCAGCTGCGCATTGCGTTCTGGAGCTTTCCGGACAACGAGGAGGACATCCGGTTGTACTCCTGCCTGGCCAACAGCTCGGCGGACGAGTTCAACCGCGGAGACTCGTTGTTTCGGGTGCGGGCCGTCAAAGATCCGCTGCAAATAGGTGAGCTTGCATACCTCTGAGCGCAAATGACAGTGCTAACTAATCCAATTGCAGGCTTTCATCTGTCGGCCAGCGTCAGTCAGACGCCGCGTGCTTACTTCAATGTGGCCGTCACCTTCGACCGTCGACGCATCTCCTCTTGCAACTGCACCTGCACCTCGTCCGCCTACTGGTGCTCCCACGTAGTCGCCGTTTGTCTGCATCGCATACATTGCGTAAGTATGGGGGGCTTTGCATAAGTACACCTTTTTCTTCAAGTTAACAACTTTTCCTCGCATTGCAGCCACAGGAAGTCTGTTTGCGGGCTCCAGTCTCCGAGTCGCTGACCCGCCTGCAACGTGACCAGCTGCAAAAGTTCGCCCAGTATCTGATCAGCGAGCTGCCCCAGCAGATCCTTCCGACGGCCCAGCGGCTCCTAGACGAGCTGCTCAGCGCCCAGCCCACGGCGATCAACACAGTGTGCGGCGCACCGGATCCCACGGCTGGGGCCTCAATCAACGACCAGACCAGCTGGTATCTAGACGAGAAGACGCTGCATAACAACATTAAAAGGATCCTCATCAAATTCTGTTTGCCCGCCCCGATTGTGTTTAGGTGAGAGCTAGAGGACTCTTTCCCCAGCACTTCCATTACTTATGTATATTTTTGTATATTCCATTCGAAGCGATGTGAACTATCTGACGAACTCGGCTCCCCCGGCGGCGGCTGAGTGGAGTTCTTTGCTGCGACCGCTGCGCGGTCGTGAACCGGAGGGCATGTGGAATCTGCTCTCGATCGTACGCGAGATGTACAGGCGCTGCGACCGGAACGCAGTGCGTCTGCTGGAGATCATTACGGAGGAGTGCTTGTACTGCGATCAGATACTGATCTGGTGGTTCCAGACGAAGCTGGCGCTGATGATGGGCTCCCACGGCCATTCGGGCGGTAAGCACTCCAACACACACTCCAATTCCACGGCCCTGCAGCACGCTTGCAGTTCGCTGTGCGACGAAATAGTGGCCTTGTGGCGATTGGCAGCGCTCAATCCCGGCCTGGCGCCGGACGAGCGGGATATGCTGCACGCGCAGTTCACGGCCTGGCACTTGAAGATACTCGATCGGGTGGTCAAGAGCCGGATGATGCCGTCGTCGTACACTAACAAGCACCAGCAGAACTCGCGGTCCGAGACGGAGCTGTTCATCGGCTTCAAACCGGCCATCGAGGCGTGCTACTTGGACTGGGAGGGTTACCCCATTCCCGGGGTGACGCACACCCACGACACGAATCCCATCTACTACTCACCCTTCACCTGCTTTAAGCACACGGACCTCAAGGGCGAGTCCAACAACCCGGGTCAGCTGAATGCCACCCAAGCGCTGATGACGAACAACAAGCACTATAACTACTTTAGTGCCTCCAGCGATCACAGTGTGCACCCGGGAGCCTTTAAGCAGAGATTAGACAGACCCTTTCGGGAGTCACGGTTCTATACAAATCCGAGCGATCTTGAGGGCTCAGCGAACTTGCCTGGCGGAGGATCAGGCAGGTTTTCCACGGGACTGGGTTCCGTTGGGGTGGCAGGAGCTGTCGCAGGTGTTGGTCAGATAGGGGGAGGAGTAAACAACTCTGTGGGAGCAGCGACCGCCGAAGTGAATCCCGTACAGCAGCAGCTCCCAAGTGGCTCGGCAGGCGTCAATGCCTCTGTGGCAAATGTCAAGGTGGTGGTAGCAGCAGATGGCAATCGTTCAAGTACCAGCAGCGAGGGATTCTGTGAGAACGATGACTTCGGCGGCGACACCAGCAGCAGTCACAATTACTGCCCCCCTGGACAAGCGGTTGTGCCTGGCCAGAAGTCGGCCCTCACGGAGTCGGACTCGCAGAGCAGCTTTGATGCAGTGTCGCAGCAGAGCAAGGACGAGGCACCAGTAGGGGGAGTGGGTGTCGCAGTGGGCGTAGAACAAGTCCTCTCCACATCGGACACTTCGTCTGCTTCCTCGGCATCTTCTTCGGCCTCGACGGCTTCGGGAAGCTCAAACAGTTCCACATCCTCTATGCTGATGGCTGGTCAGGAGGCTACTGTTGGAGCTGGAGGTGCTGTGCAGCAGACACCTCGTCGGTTGAGCAAGGATGAGTCCTTCAGCAGCAGTAGCGACGAGTTTAACCAAGGAACAGTGGGTGGATCAGCAGGTGGAGTGGGTGGAACCGGTGGGTCAGCTGTAGGAGAACCAGTACAGGGAGGAGCGGGAGCCACAGCTGGAGGAGATCTCACGCCAGTGCCCAGCACTTCGGCCGCAGCTCGAGCCGCCTTGGCCGCTAGCTCGTCGGTGCCTGTGATGCCCACTACACCTCATCTTGTAACCAGCGCTTCAGGAGGATTGGGAGCACTGGGACTGAGTGCTTCAGTGGACCAGCCTTGCACCTCATCCGCGCACGCATCCCGAACTCTGGCTGCAGCAGTAGCGGCCTCCAGCGACAAACCGCATGTCTTCTCCAATGTCCGACCCACAGAAGACGCCTGGGACATACTGTTGGCCAGAGCTGAGGGACTACATGCTCACGGCCACGGCGGTGAGGCCTGCATTCTGGCTGTACGTCTGGCAGAGCAGATGCTGGCCAACCCACCCAATCTCCTCCTGGAACTGCCACCCGCGCCTAAGAGAAAGGGCAAGAAGCAGAATGTAAATCCCATTTCACATCAGCTGACAGTCGTGGCCTCCGCTACACTGTCCAAATGCGCTTTCCTATGCACAGTGCTGTCTGAGAATTCGGAACACTACCACATTGGTTTTCGGATATGTCTGTTCGCATTGGAGATGCCACGGCCGCCAGCCAGCACCAAACCCCTTGAGGTGAAGTTGGCCAACCAGGAGGCGGACATTCTGGCCCTGCTCAAGCGTCTGCCGCTGGGATGCGCAGAGCTGCAGGTAATCCGAGAGCGTGCGGAGCAGCTGCGCAGTGGAACCTTCAAGACGCGAGGGGAGGCTTTGCTGCCGATCAACCTGGCCACTTTTATCTTCGATGCCCTGGTTACCCTCAGCCCTGCAGGTGGGTCTACGATTGGCCCTGGCGTGGCTTCTTCAAGCGCCGGAGGAGGTGCGGCAGGGAAATCGGTTGTCAGTTCGGGCGCCCGGTTACTGCTGTACAAGCACAACAGCGATGAGAGCCTTGGATTCGATGCTGCAGTGGCAGCTCTGGGACTAAAAGCCAATGTCTCGGAAGCAGAGCATCCGCTGCTGTGTGAAGGAACCCGCCGGCAACGTGGAGATCTCGCTCTGACATTGCTTTCCCACTACAAGGATGAGCCCCGCAAAATAGCCAAGATCATGGAGAAGCTGCTGGACAGGGACATACACACGCTTCTAAATGCGCCCCTTCTGCCCGCATACTACTCCAGTAATCCACCAGTGAGGACGCCAAATAATCAGCCAACGCGCAGGGAGGAGCACGATTATGGAGGTGGCTCTGGGTGCGCCTCCTCCAACTGCAATCCGGTGGCCAATCTGTGCGAGCTTCTGCCAACGGATTACGGCAGTGTAGGAGGAAACAGTCGACCACACAGCTCCACTAGCGCCGAGCTGGAGCTGAGTATGTGCGCTTTGAGCATGGCCAGCAGTGGCAGCCAGTCGGGAGGAGGCCAAGGCATAGTTCCCACACCGAATGCCGCGGGAACCACGGGAACACCTAGTTCCAGCAGCACTACGGCCAGTGGGAGTCAAAATCCCAATGGAAATCCCAGTGGCGGTAGTGGAGGAGGAAACGGTGGCGGAGGCAACGGTGGAGGAGGTGGCGGCGGTGGTGGCAGCTCCAGCAGCAGCCGGAGTAAGGAGAGCCGCTACAAAGGAAAGAGGGCATACCCTTCGATACCCAACCAGCCTTCGGAGGCCAGTGCCCACTTCATGTTCGAGCTGGCCAAAAATGTGCTGACGAAGGCCGGCGGCAATAGTTCTACATCGCTTTTCACTCAGGCGAGCACCAGCCAGAATCACCATGGACCTCATCGTGCTCTCCACATGTGCGCCTTCCAGTTGGGCTTGTATGCTCTGGGTCTGCACAACTGCGTTAGTCCCAATTGGTTGTCCAGGACCTACTCGTCGCACGTCTCGTGGATCCTGGGACAAGCCATGGAGATTGGAGCGCCAGCAATTAGTTTTCTCATTGACACTTGGGAGGCGCACCTCACACCGCCCGAAGCGGCTGGTATGGCGGATCGCGCGTCTCGTGGATGGGACAGCAATATGGTATACCCGGCGGCGGAGCTGGCCCTGTCTGTTCTGCCTCATGCAGCTGCCCTTAATCCGAACGAGATCCAGCGCGCGATTCTGCAGTGCAAGGAGCAGAGCGACCTGATGCTGGAGCGGGCTTGCATCACCGTGGAGACGGCTGCTAAGGGCGGCGGTGTCTATCCGGAGGTGCTGTTCCAGGTGGCTCGCTACTGGTACGAACTGTACATGCGGAACACGCCGAACAACAGCGAGCACGAGCCACACGACGACACCATGGACCATTCGGCCGTGAGTCTGAGCGCCCTGATCGAGTCGCAGCAGCAGCATGAGCTCCAGCAGCAGCAGCAGGCAGTGCAGCAGCAACAGGCGGTGCAGCAGCAACAGCAGGCGGTGCAGCAGCAACAGCAGGTGGTACAGCAGCAACAGCAGCTCGGTATGCCCAATCCCGGAGTGCCAGGAGGAGTGGGTCCCGGACCAGGACTCCCTGTAGCCGTGCCTCCGCCCGTAGTTGGCTCTGTGCAGAATCCGCAGGCCCAGTTCCAGCCCGTGGGCGTCGCCTCACTGGCTCCGCTCGGACTGGCGCCGTATCCACCGTACAGCTTTTGTCAGGGCTTGTACGCTCACCACCACAACCTAAGCTACCCGCCCGGACAGATGCAAATGTACATCTCGGCGGGACCTCCGCCGCCCCCGCAAGCCTACGGTGGTTACCAACAGGCGCCGCCCCAGCAGCCGCCCAATCCGCAGCAGCAGCAGCAGGTTGTGCAACAACAAGTACAACAGCAGCAGCAGGTGGTGCAACAGCAGCAGCAACAGGTTCAGATGGCGGGTCAGGCGCCACCGGGCCATCCCGGGCAGCAGGGTCATCCGGGCCAGCCGCCCTCTGGCTTCCAGCAGCCACCGCTGCCGGGAGCATTCCAGGCGCTGCCACCGCAGGCGTACCAGGCGATGCAGGCGGGTCCTCCGGGCCCCCCGATGGGACCGCCACAGGGCTATTATGGTCCACCGCCGCCTCCGCCTCCAAACGGACCACCCGGAGTGGGCGTGAGCGTGATGCCTATGCGCCAGCATCAGCACCAACATCCCGTGTACCCCTTCATGCAGCAGGCGCCGCCGCAACCGCAACAACAGCCACAGCCGCCCTCACAGCCACCTGTGCGGCAGCGACAACCTCATCAATTCACGTGAGTACTAATATTCCTCGTTTCGAAACTACTTTAAGTGTTATTTAATCAATGGCTCCCGTTATGTAGACCCACCCAGCTGCGGTATCTGCTGGCCGCCTACAACGTGGGCATGCTGGCTATGGAAACGCTAGCGCGACGCGTTCACGATGACCGGCCGCAGGCGAAGTACGCCCGAAACCCGCCGTACGGGGAGGATGTAAAGTGGCTGCTGCGGATTAGCAAGAAGCTGGGCACCCAGTATCTGCACCAGTTCTGCATCTGCGCGGTCAACTCGATCGTAAGTCCGTTCGTGCTGCACGACGTGGCCATCGAATCCGCCCATTACCTGGGCAGAAACAACCACCAACTGGTGATGCAGCACCTGCGCTCTGCGCTCACACCGCTCGTCCAGAAGTGCCAGCAGATGTGAGTACTCTAGGTGTTCTCCAAAAAGTGATGATCTTCATGTAATGTGGGTGGGGTATTTTCATGGCTTCAGGTATATTCAGTGCATCCATCAGAAGCTGTACCATCTGACCCAGGGCGACTATGAGGAATTTGCCAGCATCGTTGTGGCGGCCCGCGCCGCTTTCCAGATCACACCCGAGGGCAGCGCCCAGTTCAAAGACTGGCTGCAGTCTATCAAGCGGTAAGCAAGCGTGCCATATAGATTGCAAATCCAGGAATCTGAATCTGAATTATTGTTTTCTTCCAGATCCAAATCGTGCAAGAAAGAGCTGTGGACCCAGATCAATGCGGCTCTACAAAGCAACTCCAAATGACAAAGACTTGACTCTTGCAATCTGATGACGGCAGTGGCAACAGCAACATTGGCGACGGCGGCGGCTGCAGCGACAACGGTCACAGCAGAATGCAAGGCAACAACGCCGGCTGGCGGTAGCAGCGCCAACAACAGCGCTGGCAATCACAACAACATCAGCAGCACCAGCAGCGCCGCCAGCAACAGCAACGGCGGCAACATCAACATCGGCATTAGCGACGGGCACAACCATCATCATCACCACCATCACCACAGGCATCATCATTTGCTTGAAACGCCGACCAGCAGCTCTGCGGGACTAGCAGCAGCAGGAGCAGGAGCAGCAGCACCCGGGGACAACACACCAGCAGCATCAGTAACTTCAGCTACAGCAGCACCGACACCCGGCTACGAGCGATCGGAGCGCTTGGAGCGAAGACCGCCGCTACTGGGAGCACCACCGCCGCTCAACATCAGCAACAACAACGGCCGATCGGCAGCAGCGATCGCTTATCACTCGCTGATGCCTAACTACTATCCCAGCACGCGGCAACTGCACATGCATAGCCATGCCCGCGGTCATGCGCACCCTCCACCACCCGGGCAGCCGCATCCACAGCAGCAACCCCAACCGCACCCGCACCCGCATCCCCATCCCCATCCGCACCCGCACCCACATCCTCATCAGTACCAACTGCAGTCGCTGAGCCACTACCATCAGCAACTTTAACAACGTGTCGCTGGCACTGCCCGCGGGCACGGGTCTTCAGCGGCTGGTGCGCCTGCTGCTCCTGATGCAGCGTGGTCGCTTAGGTGGCCTCAAGAACATGGCGGCAGCGGCGTCGAAAAAAGTGGAGGAGGATCAGCTGCAGCAGCAGCCGGCAGCGGTTGTGCCTGCAGCCGAGGATTCTGCGCAGGATGCCATCGGCACTTGGGTTTGGCTTTGGCTGCTGGTGCTGCTGCTGATCACGGTCGTACCGCTGCTGCTGCTGATGCTCCTCTAATCACGTGCACAGCCATTCCCCTCCCGAGAACCACCGCACTTAGTTCATGTTAAACATAGTTTTTATTTTTAAACTTGAGTTTTCTTTAGGGTTTTTTTTTCGTAATTAATCAAGGTATATAATCATCAAAGGGCCACTTCTCGTGCGTGGTGTGTGCGTATGTGAGTGTGTACTTTTAGACTGAGATATCTGCCAACAACAACAACAACCGACGCCCACACACGCGCACACACCCACGCATGCCACACCAATAACCATAGGAGATGGAAAACTCTGTTTGATTTTTCAGAAATGTGTTCAGTTAAACTAACGTATTTATAGACGATCTATCAGATAGTTTTTACACCTACAGTTATATGAACTCGGACTTATACATATATGCCTACAGCCCCTAACCATATCTCTATATATAATTTAAAGTAATTCGACCTCCTTTCATATAACACCAGCTTCGCAAAACGTAAAAACACCAACCTTCTCTAGTTTAGGCAAACGACATTTTATTCATTGTTTATATATATATTTTGTAGTCTTAAGTAACCGAGAATGAACGATTTCTATACCTATGTACACCCTTATACATATTTAATACCTGTGGTTAAGCAATTTTTTAGGATTTTCAAATTTATTTGACCAACAATATCCAACACCACATGCATGGGCATGGTCGACGCAGTAGAAGTTCTCGGCTGAGCAGTTTGTTTTTAATATTTACCTAGCAAAAGATCTCAAAAAAAGTAATAATTTTTAATTGTGTATAAATGCAAATGGAGAAAACTCGTTTGACAAATGTGGGCAAGTGGAAGTGCATGGGCCCAAAAATCGTTTTGAAAATGACTAAAATCTAGTTTTTAAAACGGTTTTATTTGGCTGAGCTCACGACAACCACCCACATATAGCTGCATATGAGGAATGTATATCTAGGTCTATGCAGCTGAACTGCAGGTATAAAATATTAGGGACAAACTGCGAGAATTTCTTCAGTTTCGACTGACGTGAAACACACTTGTCTGTCTCCGTTTTACCCCACGATAACAACAGAGCAAAGACAACAAATCGAACAGCTTTTTAGACATCGCAAATCGTTTTGTTCACACACACTTTTTAAAATATACAACATTAAAGAAATGGTTTTTGTTGGTGAAGCAAACCAGTTTAGCTTCAGAGGAGTTTATATTTTTACAATTAAACGAAAAAAAAAAAAAAAACAAAAACAAATGAAAAAATATATTTTTGCTTTACAAATTTTGTTTATACTTTAAAACTTTTAAACTTTTTTTTTATGCTTTGTATACAACGTATATAAAACATACATATTTTAAACCATTAAATTCTATATACACAAAAGTAAAAAAGCAAAACGAAAAAAAAAGATGAACAATAATTTTTTTTATTATATACAATTATGCTGTTTTGAATAAATATGGTTTTTTGGATTTATTTCAAAACGCAGCGAAAAGCGAAAAAACGAAACAAAAACACACTAAACAATCTTTGTTGGTTTTATTTTTATTGGTTTCTTTTTCAGATCAAACCTTTTTTACCGAAGTGTCATTTTTACGAATTTCATTTGCTTTCATTTTCGATGTTTCTTTTTCTCAGTGTTTGACTTGTTTTCGGTATTATTTGCGGCTATGCAACCCAACCCAATGATTCCAATCCAGCGCGTCCGAACTCTATCCTAACTTCAAACTA
Organism: Drosophila biarmipes; assembly: GCF_025231255.1. Lineage (NCBI taxonomy): Eukaryota > Metazoa > Arthropoda > Insecta > Diptera > Drosophilidae > Drosophila > Drosophila biarmipes. Next base: position 2,562,676 of record NC_066611.1, on the reverse strand, counting down.
AATGAAAACTGCCACTTTCTTGAGGATTCAGTAATGTTACACAAATATTATACATAAATAGGTATACACGATTGCAAGCACCTTCAAATTCCTTGAGTGCAGACGGCCTGAGCTTCTTAGGATTCAGCGTCCGTGGATTGGAACGCCTCAGTCCCCGCTTAAAGGTTGTAAATATGGACGATGTCTTATATAAGTATTGTAACTTCTTTGTGTTTTTGTATTATTACGAGTGAAGAAGCCCACAACCGATTCCGATGCGTATATGAAGTTACATTGAGTCCAGATCGATTCGGACTCGGGCTCTGAAAGCAATCGCATAATTTGTAAACATTTAGTAGGCAGTATTTTATACAAGGAAATAGCGAGAGAATACAGAAAATAACCTAATCTAATTATATAGTAACGAGCGCAATCTGTAAATTAAAATTAACAAGACGTTTTTAAATTACATTATAGTTGACTTTTTCCGTGAAAAAAGAAATACCACTTTGGAAACAACGGCGACGACTTCTCGCTTTGTTCACCATTAATATTTGTAAAATATCAATACTCCCAGCAAGCAAACCGATCGAGGAGCGAAAGTGATCACTTCAAATATGGGCATGCAACGGACGGACGCATGGAAACCATTTCCCCATTGACTTGAGCCACTCGATAACAATAACTGGAGAGTAACGAAAAAGCTAATACCAAACGATTTAAAATAATAAATGCGAACATAACGTTAACGTAGCCGATTAGCCTTTAGATCACATATAGCGCATATTTTACACAAGCGTAGTGAACCAATTTCCAAGCTAAACTTAAACACTCCGTAAATCCAGATACACAGATCCCGAAATCACCGCCTACACCATGAGTTTACAACAAGTTACCAAACACAACAAGTTATTTAAATCATTTCCATGGCTTACTGGAAACTGTTGATTTCAGAGAAAATCCCAGGATTGTACTAAAATAGCATAGATCTGAGAATTTATGTTCTTAAAACCATTTTCGACCACGTCCTTTTTTATGTTGCTATTGATTTGAGTAAGCCGGGTTTGATTTAGTTTTGTACGTAAGGTCGTGGGACTTCAATACCCCACACAATCTCGAGAGTATCTCGCACACAGGCGTGTATATAGCCATGCACAGCATACACCCGCAAGGAAACGAAATGAATTCAGGAGCTGAGCCGGGATGGAATGGTGCGGCCAAGGATATGAGGAGGACTGTAACCCTGTGTAGCACCTGTTCAGCCTTTGGTGCGGCTTTATCAACCTGCAATCAGCTTCCCCTTCGAATCTGCACTACACATATAGACACCTCTTATATATTTACAGATACATATTGAAATTGACGCGGACATAAATTAAAATTTAATCTTAAGTCGGAAATAAAACATTACCTCATACTTTAAAAACTTATGAAGACAGTTACATGTAGAACACTCGAAATATATAGATTATATACAATATACACCATAAATATAGGGCATTTTTTTGTAGCAATCGATCTTAGGCTTTATGAAATTCTATCATTTATGAGACGAAACCTAGATATGATTTTCTTGTTGTGAGAGAGGGAAGTGAGCGGAAGCGGAATGAAAAGGGGGACAGGAAGCGGGGATCCTCGGCAGAATGTCCGGCATTCCACTCAGGGGAATCCCACAGTTCTGTGCTCGTTTACTGCCCGCTTTTCTGCGCTCGCGACTCTTTGTACATTTTTGCACTGTAAAAACTAAATAATTAATATATACCAATATAAATTGCTTGCTAAAAAGTTTAAACAAACGAATGGAGAACGCGCAAAGTTTAACATATAATATATACATACATACACACGCATATATATAGACATATATATATACAATGAAGCGACGTTATTTATATATACGCCTACAGAAACATGCAAAAATAATATATACAAAAATATATATATACATACATATAAATATATATATACAATACTTATTTACATTGCGTATTTTAGCGTTTTATTCGACATCGGAAATAAAAATTAAACCAAAAAAACAATCGTAGAAACGCTACAAAAGTGTTCTTTTTAACAAGAAAGTAAATAAAAGTAATTACGAAAAGCGGAAAATAGAAAATTAAAGTAAGCAACAGAAAATATTTATACACAGAGAAGCAACGGCAAGTTTAAAGCTTGAATAGAACCCATTGTGAGGACGAGAAATTTTTCATTGAACAACTAATTTTACAAAAGGAAAGACTTTCTTTACCAATCGCTGTAAATAACAAGCAAAAACGTAACACACTTCTCTGGCGGATTTTGTTGAGTTTCTTCATTTCAAACTGTCTCCAACATTTGGTCGCAGCCTCCAGCCACGTCCCCGGAAACTAGTGTTGGGAAGCCCATGATAAGGCAACTGAGCACATTCACACCTATTGTTATTGTTTGTTCAGTTGCTCAGATGCTCATTCATTTTGTGAATTAGAGTTGCAGTAACTCCCCTTCGGTCTTTAACCATTCAAACATTTTATTTTCAGTTAGCTTCTACTATACAATAGCATATATTGAAATGGCAACCTAATTAAACAGATCAAGGAGTAAAAATCGAATAAGGAAATAAACTTGGCGCAATTTATAAAGTGTGAGCAGGAAAACCGATTAAGTAAGCGGGGAACAACTTATCAAGCAGCAAATGAACATCTTGACATGTGAGTGAGCATCTTGATCTTGTTCACGGAAGTGAACAGCGTTACCCAACACTAGCCGGAAACTAACATGCATGCAAAGCTTTAATTCATTGCCACACACAGGACACCAAGAACACAACACTGCAATGCTAAAGTGCTTTAATCAAACTCGAAGACACACACAAAGTTAAACAACTACAGTTCTCTTAAGTAAAATAAAAACTTTTTACAAACATACAAAACAGAAAACATAAACTCTGCCAAAATCAAGCTAATAAAAAATAAATGAAAAGCGAAAGTAAAAACAAAATCTTCTCTAAAGTATAGCAACAAATTGTAAAACAGAAAATAATATAAAAATAACTAATTATACATAAATAATTAAATTACGAAAAGACGAGCAGAACGAATAATAAGAATGGAAATTAAAAAGCTTATTTTATATATTCAAACATACAACAATAAAATAAACAAAATGACCATTAATGAACCAAATTATATATGAACAGAATATAAACAGAAATTTAGTGTATATCAATGATTTTTAACCGTGTAAAGAAATTGAAGAAGTTTTTTTCGAATTTCAATAATTTTCAAATGGTCCGAGAACAGCACACAGAGTTAGTGACGGAGCGAGAGGAAAAGGGTTAGAGCAGCGTATTATTATTAACTAATTTAATATGCAATATATCTACTATATTAAAAAAAAAAAAAAAAAATGAATGAGGAAAATTAAAATATACACAGCAAAGGAGAACTAAAATGAACACATTTTAAAAAATGAAAATAAAATGAAAAAAATATAAAAAAACACTCAAATAAAAAAAACAAAACAGAAGAAAAAAACATAAACACCTTTGGTCTGTTCATTTGCCCACATGGAACAGGGGATCCAATTTGCGCTTTCCCAGCAATCATCCTTACAATCGCCACTAGAAAAGGCTCCTTCCTGAAGTCTAGTGTAGGCGATGTCTTAAGGTAATCATCCTGTCAACAACCCTATCAGCCACACCACCTACAGGCAAGCCGAAGTTTTTTTACCCTTGCAGTTATAAAAAATAATCTACGTGAGTAACACCATGTGATATTTGTTGCTAGCTTCAGTGATATTAAAAAAAAATGTTATTTCATTATTTCTCGAACTGTTTTTTGACAGAGTCGTCCGATTTCTATTAAATTTAATTCGAAATTCTTAAAAATTTAAAAATGATATTCCCATATTATAAGATAATATGTCAAAAAAACACCGAAGCTATAATTTGTTTCATAATATTTTCCCACCCATTTTCCGATCTTTCCTATAACAGCTATATTATATAGTCTTCCTATTTTGATAAAATTTAATACAAAATGCAGAAATAAATAAAAAATCTTATTTCCAAGCGTAGGAGTTAATATGTTAAAAAACACCGAAGATATAATTTTTCAATATTATTTTACCACTAATTTTTCGATTGTTCCTATGGGAGCTATATGAAATAGTCGTCCGATTTTGATAAAATTTAATTCAAAATTCAGAACTAATTAAAAAATGTTATTTTCAAACTCATAAGATTATATGTTAAAAAACACGAAAGATATAATTTTTATTTCATGTTTTTCTATTAATTTTCCGATCGTACCTATGGCAGCTATAAAATATAGTCGTCCGATTTTGATAAAATTTAATTCGAAATTCAAAACCAAATAAAAAATGTTATTTAAAGGAGGTTATAAGTTAAAAAACACCTAAGATATAATTTTTCAATATTATTTTACCACTAATTTTCGATTGTTCCTTGGGAGCTATATAATATAGTCGTCCGATTTTGATAAAATTTAATTCGAAGTTCAGAACTAATTTGTTATATCCAAGCTTAGAAGGTTATATGTTAAAAAACACCGAAGGTATAATTTTTTAAAAATTTTGTTCCCCGTTAGTTCCTATGGGAGCTATAAGATATAGTTGTCCGATCCGACTTATATACTACCTGCAATAGAAAGAAGACTTTTGGGAAAGTTTTAGCCCGTTAGCTTTAAAACTGAGAGACTAGTTTGCGTAGAAACGGACGGACATGGCTAGATCGACTCGTCTAGTGACGCTGATCAAGAATATATTTACTCAATGGGGTCGGAAACGCCTCCTTCACTGCGTTGCAAACTTCTGACTGAAATCAATATACGCTCTGCAAGGGTATAAAAATAATAGTAAATAATAATAGTAACTTAAATAAATAGTAATCTCTTTTTTCAATCCGCTAAGAATTGGTTAATATTCAAATAAGTATAAAATTATGTTGTTCTTGTTTTTATTAGATTATAAGAAGAAAGGAAGTTACGTGTCAGGCGGACAGACGGACGGACAGGGCTTGATCGACTCGTCTAGTGATGCAGATCAGGAATATATATACCTAAAAAGTACGTGAGCTATAAAGAGACTTCCGTACAACTTAGCGATGGTAGCGATTTGCTGTGTATGCAAATCACGGAAGGTAATAACGATCATCTTAGATTGCACGCCACTACAGACATTTTAAATAAAATAATTAATAGAAGCACATTTTTTAAATTTTTTCCATGCTTGCACCACATTTTTGTGCTCTTAATTGTGGACGAGCAAAGGACATTAGTTCTCATACAACTGATTGGCAACACTGATTGGTTAACATGGGTATAACAGTGGCAAATTCATCCGCTGGGACTTACTGTTAACATTACAAGAACTTGCCATTGGAAGTTCATCGTCTCTACACTTGAAGAAAAATACGGCAGTGACAGAGTCGGATTCGGCATTCGATTTTCGAGTGAGGTGTCTGCTCGCCCGTAGTCGGAGTCATTAGAATAGCGAGGATTGCGCGGTTCTCACCCTAATTAAAGTGTTTCAATGAATTGCTCGGCGACCACTGCTTTGAAATTAAATAAGAAGGACACAACCAATTGGACACAATTTAATTTGAAAAGAAACAGAAGGCTTTTGGTATCGTTATTATTTTAACTTAAACTTTTGAAAAATGCAACGGTTTAGCGGTTAAGAGAATATCCCGAAGTAAAATTGGGTGGGAACTTAGCTAAGCTGGACGCTGGTATTTTTGTTCTGCGCCGAGCTGGCCCCCTAGCAGCAGGTTTCACCAGTTTCGCGCTGCGGTCACACTGATTCCGCTGCTATTTTGTCATTACGTTGATTTCTTAGTTCGTTTCGTGTTTTTTTTTGTTAAAATGGCCGATACAAAGGGCGTGAGTAGCCGCTGTTTATTTGCTCAGGTGACGACTGCAGTGCGCCGGGAAGAGGGCGTGCCGCCAGTGTACATACGAGCGTACAAGGAGTGCACTCTGGCTCGCATTGCTTCGCCTGCAGAAGATGCCGATTCCGCCGCCACTGTTGATGTGTTTGCCGCTCCTCCTCCCCGGCCGTTTATCGCCGCCCTCCTCGCACGCCGTTCGTCCACTCGGCTGGAATCAAAGATGGGAGTCAAGTGATTCACTCACGCCGGTGGCGGCGGCGTCGGCGTCGCCGTTCTCCTTTGTGCTCGGGATCCCCTCCTCCCCGCCGCGGTGCCTGTGACCCACATAAGGTCGCCTTTTGCTCCGGCGAAAGGGGGCCCAGAGAAATTTCCACCGCGCGTGACGGGCATGCAGATAGGCCCAAGCACTCGCTTTCTAAGACCCAAAAACATGAAGTACCGGACTAGCCCTAAGCCAGCGCTGAATACCCAAAATGTTACTGCGCCTAACCCTATTAATTATTGTTATTAGTATAGTTAGGGCTTTAACTAATGTCCAGGCATCTTCCTAAATACTTGCAGCAGACTGCACAGATCAACGAATCTGCCTCCTTTTAAGGGGATACAACTCCTTAGGATCCAGATATCCATGCTTAATATCAATTATCTATGAGAAATATTAAATCCCCAAGAATATATTTTATTAAAGTCAGCGTAGGCCGTTCCACTTGCAGCATTTTAACCCGTTTTTATACTTTCCATTTGCGCAATGTATGCATTTCCGATATGATTCAGTGCATCTGACTAGCTCAGTTGTGCTATCTGTATTTCTATGCACAATATTTGTTTACCCTGCAGACGCATTATCTTGCTAAGTCGGGATGAAACGCCGCAGTTTTTTCTATTGCAACTAGAACATAAGTCGGAACGAGCCGGATCACACAACTATGTCTTAAGCAAAAGACTTCTATATAATAAATCATAGGTCTGTGCCTCAGCTCGCAGGGAATGATCAAAGTAATAGACAGTATTCCTTTAGGATTTTAGTATTTATACTCAACAAAAAATCGGATATCATATAACAGTCATAGGAGTCATCGGCTTAGTTGGATTAAAATCCCCCAAGTGCAGGTGTTCCGTACTATACGTATGCTAAACAAACACTGCACTCGTTTAAATATTCTTTTTCCTGCTATAAAACTGAATCATAAGAAATAGGATCTAAAGATAAAAACCTATTTGTCTTAGACTCACAAGCAAGTTAATGGCTGCTTATTATCCCACAGTTTTCCAGCATCGAGACCCCCGGCTACGTCGGCTTCGCCAACTTGCCCAACCAGGTTCATCGCAAGTCCGTGAAGAAGGGCTTCGAGTTCACACTGATGGTGGTGGGCGAGTCGGGACTGGGCAAGTCCACACTGGTCAACAGCCTCTTCCTCACGGACCTCTATCCCGAGCGCATCATCCCGGATGCCATAGGTGGGCACGACCTTTGTTCAGGCTCTGCTTTGAGTACTCACACGAACGCCGATTCCCTTTCACAGAGAAACAAAAGCAGACGGTGAAGCTGGAAGCTTCGACGGTGGAGATCGAGGAACGCGGGGTCAAGCTGCGGCTGACGGTGGTGGACACGCCCGGATTCGGCGATGCCATTGACAACTCCAACAGCTTTGGTGCAATACTTGAGTACATCGACGAGCAATACGAGCGCTTCCTTCGCGACGAAAGCGGCCTCAACAGACGCAACATTGTGGACAATCGCATTCATTGCTGCTTCTACTTTATATCGCCCTTTGGGCACGGGTGAGTACCCCTTTAAAAATGGTTTAATAATAATATATATTTATCTATAAGTGCTAATTAAAGTGCTGTACATTATTCGGGAGTCTCGGATAATATATAAATGTATTTGTGCAAAGTGGCCCAAATAGAGCGCATTTCATTGGACTTCCTTTGTTTCTGCTAGTAATAAGGTCTAAGATAAGATAAATTGATATGCCTCCTTTCTCCTTGTATGTTGCAGCCTAAAACCCCTTGACGTGGAGTTCATGAAGAAGCTGCACTCAAAGGTTAACATCGTGCCCGTGATCGCCAAGGCCGACTGCCTCACAAAGAAGGAGATTCTGCGCCTAAAGTGCCGCATTATGCAGGAGATCGAGAGCCACGGCATTAAGATCTACCCACTGCCAGACTGTGATTCCGACGAGGATGAGGACTACAAGGAGCAGGTGAAGCAACTGAAGGAAGCTGTGCCTTTCGCCGTCTGCGGCGCCAATACCCTGCTCGAGGTCAAGGGAAAGAAAGTGCGTGGTCGCCTTTACCCATGGGGCGTGGTCGAGGTGGAGAATCCCGACCACTGCGACTTCATCAAGCTGCGCACGATGCTGATGTGAGTGTCGTTTTTGTTTAATTTACATCGGTAAAGACTGAAAATGTATCCATATTTCCGATAGTACCCACATGCAGGACCTGCAGGAGGTGACGCAGGAGGTGCACTACGAGAACTACCGCTCCGACCGGTTGGCCAAGGGCATCAAGGGAAAGGAGAACGGCGTGAAGGCTGAGCGGGACCGGGACAGCACCTCGCAGGTGGTGGCCAACAGCGTGCTCGGCGAAAAGGACCGCATACTGCAGGAGAAGGAGGCCGAGCTGCGGCGCATGCAGGAGATGCTTGCCCAAATGCAGGCGCGTATGCAGGCCCAGCAATGAGCGGCGGGTATATTTATTATATACGCGCTGAGCGGAGGCGGCAATCTATACATAGTTATACACACAAGTCGTATACATACTTATACACAACACATATTTTGTACGCAGATTTTGGTTGCGATCGCGCTTTAACTCTACTCTCAATTGTGAAACGACGGGCGCTAAATATTCTGTATTAATTTCGCATTCTCCATATATTCGTAGTATTTAGGTATACACCCATATACACTTATACACACAATCAACATACACCTGCCACGTATGCAAAACGTCTGCAATGCAATTGCTCCATCAAAAAGAAAACCAACCATCAGCGAACTCACTTCATATCAGTCCTATCAAGCGAAAAACACGAAAACAAATGTATTCCTACTATGTATCTAGACGCGATAAACAATGGATTATTATTGTACTCTGCATTTAGTCTAAGCGAATCCAATCCGATTTATATTGTATGTTAATTCATTTTTGTCTGTTTATCTTCTGTGTAGTCTCAAAACGAGCGATTTATTTAGATTATACTGTATGTGCGTAGCAGCCTTCTCTTCCGATTTTACTCGAGTGCCATGGGCGACTATCCCCCAGCTCCGCCCGATTCCTAAGCACGATTTGATTAACAAGCAGTGATCCTTTCCTAGGCGGTCCCAGGATCCCATGGCGATTTGTGGGAAACTCGGTTTTGCAGGCTGCTCGCTAGAAACCAAAACGTGAAATCTCTTTTATTATGTATATGAGAACTTTTTCATCCCAATATAATCCCCCATAAATATATATAAATATGCTTTTTATACAATTTTTAAATAATGCTTTTTATTTTTTGGTTTGGCAGCGGAATCGCGTTAAAACCAAGTTGTTTCTGCTGCTATATAAAGTTGTTTAAAGTTTATTTTGTTAAACAGCCTAAAAATATTTAAATCATTCGATTTCGTCATATTTCAACTATATTTTTTTGCATTAAATATATGACAAATATATAATTTTCTAATAATAACAGCATTTGTGACAATTTAAAACCGTGGACGTTATGCGCTTAGTCGTGCAAAATGTACATGGAAACTTATGCTGGCACCCCCGGTGGCATTCGTTAAAAAGTATTAAGAGTTAAAGAGGGTCCGGCCTTATAAAATATGTGCATATAATTATTTGTATACCCCTTACTCATGGAGTAAAAGGGGCACTGGACTCGTCGAAAGTATGTAAAAAGTATATTAAACCATTTCCGGATCCGATAAAGTATTTACATTTCTGATAAGGATCACTAGCCATGCCCGTCTGTCCGTCCGTTTGAACGCATGGGTATCGGATAAGCTAAAAAGTTGGAATTTGACATGTAGGTTCTTGAGCTTCTTGCGAAAATTTTTAGGGTACCACGCCCACTCTAACAGCCATATTTGACCCTGCATATACGAGTTGTATATATTTCTGATAACCAATTTTTTTAAATTTGCAGGACATCTGGGCAAAAGCTTATTTTTAAAAGTATATATATTCTTGATCAGTGTCACTAGACGAGTCGATCTAGCCTTCTGTTCTTCTGTCCGTCCGTCTGTCCTTCTGTCCGTCCGTTTCTACGCAAACTAGTCTCTCAGTTTTAAAGTTATCGGTCTGAAACTTTCCCAAAAGTCTTCTTTCTGTTGCAGGTAGCATATAAGTCGGAAGCAGCCGGATCGGACAACTATATCTTATAGCTCCCATAGGAACTATCGGGAAAAAATTAAAAAATATTATGTCTTTGGTGTTTCCTACGCTTGGAAATAATATTTTTTTAATAGTTCTGAATTTCGTATTAAATTTTATGAAAATCGGACGACAGCTATATGATTCTAAAATATTGGGAATATAATTTTTTATATTTTTAAGAACTTCGTATTCAATTTAATAAAAATCGGACTACTCTAACATATAGATGTCAAAAAAATGGTCAAAAAAAGAATTAAATATTTTTTTAATATCACTGAAGTCAGCAACAATCCTTAAAAATTTCACATGGTGATACTAAAGTTGATTAAATCTTATAACTGCAAGGGTATGCAAACTTCGGCTTGCCGAATTTAACTTCCTTTCTTGTTTTTTAATAATTTCTCATATAATTTTGCGCATTTGTTTAAGCGAACAGGAGATATAACGTTTTTCTAATTGATTTCGTATTATTATTGTTTTAACCCTCCACAAGGTTATACTATGTAAATGGACTCAGTTAAATTCTGATATTCTGGGCCCAAAAACCCCGAATGCGCTCCTGAAAGCACATGATTTGTGCTTCGTGGTTTGGTATAATTGGGTATTGGTATTTTTCCATGGCACGGTCACACAGCGCACATGGCGTAACATTTTTTACCGGGCCGGTAAAATATGTAATTTCTGTTATGTTCCGCACGATTTCCATCCGCTGGCTGGTGCAACGGGCAGGGGGCAACTCGCACTCCGCCTGGCTGGTGGCCAGGTCCAGGGCTGGCACCGCCCGCAGCCTGAGAACCACGAATCAGGTCAAGGCCGAATCTGAGGAGCCCCTGGCCAAAGTGGACGAACCCTCTCAGGCGGAGCTTCTGCGGGAATTCGCTTGCATGCCAGTGCAGCGCATCCGGAACTTCAGCATCATTGCACACGTCGATCATGGCAAAAGCACGCTGGCCGACCGACTGCTGGAGCTCACGGGGGCCATTGCCCGCAATGCGGGACAGTCCCAGGTGCTAGATAGCCTCCAAGTGGAGCGGGAGCGCGGGATAACGGTCAAGGCCCAGACCGCTTCGATCTTCCACCGCCACAAGGGGCAGCTGTATCTGCTTAACCTCATAGACACTCCCGGTCACGTGGACTTCTCCAATGAGGTATGTTTCATGCCACAAATCCACAACCTTGCTAATCCTTTGTGTCCATTCGCAAGGTCTCCCGCTCGCTAGCCGCCTGCGATGGAGTGGTCCTCCTGGTGGACGCCTGTCACGGTGTCCAGGCCCAGACTGTAGCCAACTACCACCTGGCCAAGCAGCGTCAACTGGCCGTAGTGCCAGTGCTCAACAAGATCGACATAAAGCATGCTAATCCCGACCAAGTTTGCCAGGATATAAAGATGCTGTTTGGCATTGATCCCGCCCAGGTGCTGCGTGTGTCCGCCAAGCTGGGCACTGGCGTATCGAAGGTGTTAGAACGGGTTATAGAGACCGTACCGCCTCCAACAGTTCAGCGGGACAGCGATTTTCGGGCCCTAATCTTTGACAGCTGGTTCGACAAATACCGCGGAGCCCTTAACCTTATTTATGTACTGAACGGCAAGCTAGAGCTGAACCAGGATATCCAGTCGCTGACCACTAAGAAGGTGTACCCCGTGAAAAGCATTTCTGTTTTGAGGCCAGCAGAGTGTCCAGTTGCGGAACTATCTGCTGGTCAAGTGGGTTTGATTGCCTGCAATATGCGTAACAGTAAGGAGTCCATTGTTGGCGATACCATTCACCTGAAGAACCATGCGACCAGCGCCGCGGGAAGCTATCGTCCCCAACAGCCGCTTGTTTTCGCTGGAGTTTTCCCCGCAGATCAGTCTAAACATGTGGCTCTACGCAGTGCCATCGATAAGATGGTTCTAAACGACTCGGCGGTCACTGTGAAAGTTGACTCCAGTCCGGCTTTGGGTCAAGGCTGGCGTTTGGGCTTCCTTGGACTGCTTCACATGGAGGTCTTTTGCCAACGTCTGGAGCAGGAGCATGGGGCCGAGCCTATAATCACAGCGCCCTCTGTCACATACCGTTTGGTGTTGAGCAACCCAAAGATGATTCGGCAGCAGGGACGCGACACTATGGACATTTCCAATGCAGCTCTCTTTCCGGAACCCCACAGCATTAAGGAGTACTACGAACCGCTTGTTTTGGGTACGATAATCACGCCCACGGATTATGTGGGCCAGGTGATCGGGCTGTGTGTGGAGCGACGTGGGTTGCAGCAGAGCTCGGTGAACATCGACGAGACGCGTGTTTTAATGAAGTACGTCTTGCCGCTGAGCGAGATCATACTGGACTTCCACGATCGGCTGAAGTCGTTGAGTTCGGGCTATGCTAGTTTCAGCTACGAGGATCACGGGTATCACCCGTCCAATTTGGTGCGTTTGGACATTCACCTGAACGGCAAGCCCGTGGAGGAGTTGTGCCGCATCGTCCATGTGTCCAAGGCCACGGCCGTGGCCCGGCAGATGGTCCTTAAGCTGCGCGAACTTATACCAAAGCAGATGGTGCAGATCGCAATCCAGGCTTGTGTGGGCAGCAAGGTCCTCGCCCGGGAAACCATTAAGGCCTATCGGAAGGATGTGACGGCGAAGCTGTACGGAGGCGATGTTACCCGGCGGATGAAGCTGCTCAAACAGCAGGCCGAAGGCAAGAAAAAGATGCGCATGTTCGCCAACATTCGCGTGCCGCACGAGACCTTCATCAATGTGCTCAAGCGGTAGGATCGATCCCGACCAGAATAGCCCATCTCTAACCTATTTGGGACCAATTTAGGTAAGTGATTCTTTAATTTAAAAAAAAATCAATGGTGAGTCTCTTAAAACGCATGGCGTTGCTCGTAGAGGTTTATTGTATTCACTGGAAAGTATATAACCGACCTATAAGTGTACCGACCCAATAAAGTATATCTTTATAAGAAACGATCCACCCATCTCTCTGTACGAAAGCAGAGATTTGGGAAAATAAAAAACTAGAAAAGAGGATTAAATTCTGGGCAGAACAAGCCACATTTTAAAATGTTTGTTAAAGGTGTCAAACCGAAAATTCGAGCTATCGAGATTGAAAACAGTCGCCCTGTCGTTTGCATAATCCCATCTCCGGTCACATTCCCTTTAGCTGAGTAAAGGGTATCAGATAGTCAAAAGACTCGCCTTTTTTTACTCTTGTGGTAGTATTCGCCTTTGCAAACACTTCTTGTACGCTTCGACACTACGAGTACGTACCCAAAATTATCGTCTAAAAAATATCTCTTAGACTGGCTGTCGCTTATCGTTTTGGTCTTTTCACCCGCCCCATTTTTCTCTTCAATTTCCGCGGTTTGCCGATAAGTGTTATCATTGCTTGACTCTGGCTAAAAATAGAATAATTCCGTCTTATGTTTACATAAGTGTTTGGGAAATTCGTCTTGTTCGTAAAACGCCCCTTTTTCAAAGTTCATTAACACCAAGACTAACTAAAACCACCAGTAAAATAAACTGATTTAACAATGGGAATGTCCTCATAGTGTTGCTCACTTTGTGTACTTTGTGGGTATCAACTGAAACCTTTTGCTTTCTTTCGATTGCTATCTTGTTCATTTTTATCGTGCTTATTTTTTCACAATCGTTTTTTGACTTAAGGATTGCCGTTGGAGCTCTGGACTTTTGGAAGTCACGCAGATGTAATAAAAATTGTTTTACAAACTCCTCTCGGCGGTTTACTCAAATCTTCCCAATGACCTAAGTATATTTTCTTATTTACGTTCAAGATCCCACATTTTTTGGCAAATCTCACACGTCCCTTTTACAAATTTTTCACACGCCATAATGTAACCTAAAATTTATTAAAACATGAAGTTTAATGAAAATATATATGGCCCTTATATTGGCTAAAATAATTGACTGGAATTCTCAGAATTTAAATAATATAAAGGTGTATAGCTAAGAAGCTAGCTATTGTCCCAAGCGTAAATAGCTTTTGAAGTTTTAAGCAACCTAAAAATCTTGTTTTTTATTAATTTGGAAAAAAGGAATGGTTTTTTACCGAATCCGTTGCGTATCTCCCGCTAACATACTAACAATCATAAACTCTACTATCTGTTTCATACCTAGAGATTTTCACTTTTACCGCAATTGTGCTGAAACCAACTAATTTTGGTGCCTAATTTGAATGATCGGTCCATCCCATCAAATATTCTTGCTTGGGTGTAAAGTGGCGAAAACTTCTCAGAAGTGGATCACATTCAACAAAATACACATTTAAAGAATGAAAACTTTTTGCTGGCATGTTTTTTGGGAACGAAAGCCACTACTAGCTAAAAGAATTGTAACCCAAACTTAAAAAAACTTTTTAGTTTGGGAAAAAACCTAACCTCTATGTATTCTCGTTGAAAATACAATGACTCTTCAATTCAATCCGATGCTCCGTTTATAAGGTATTGGAAATAATATAATCTCTAATTTAGTGGGAAAACACCAATAATACAAACATTTTGTACGCCCGCAACTTCTGAATCACTAAAACCATAAGATATGAAATCTGGTTCACACCTTTTAAAGCAAATTTGTCTACATTTTAGTTGTAAAAAGTAGGACCAAACGTTTTTTAAGCCTAGATATACTACTTTTCGGTTGATTTTACAACGAAAACAAGACATTTAGTCTAAAATGTTAACAAGTTTTAAAAATACAAAAATTGATACTTCAACGTCTTAAGAACAACTAACGCATCAATGCCTGATCATTAAATTCCATCTAGATGATGTATCACCAGTTTGACGACAAAAGGTCATCTAAATGGTTGTAGTTAGAAGTTAAAAGCGAACCAAACCGAGTACTATTAAAGGTCTCTAGTCAGAGAAAAAAGTAGTTAGCTTGCGAAAGCCAGTATAATTTATGATGCATCTGATGAAATTGCAAAAATATTAGGTACTATATATGATAGAACAAATCTAAATAAAAACTGATACAAACAAAAATATCTCCTAACTTGGTACAAACCAAGTAAAGAACTAACATTCAACATACAGAAGTTCTGATATCAACATTGACGATTTACCAGAGTTATCATTTTAATTTGTCCCCTCAGTTCCAATTCTTGTTCTCTCTTTTCAATATCATTTTCTATAATGGGTACTATGATCTTTTACTCAAAAATTATACCTATTACAAGGTGAACAAACAGCAAAGAGAGATTGCAAAGCGCCTCCAACAGGACTTGGCTTGATCTACTCGGCTAGTGATGCTGATCAAGAATTTATTTACTGGTCACACTTTGGGCACATGTATAGTTTCATTGGCAGTATTGCTGAGAATTGTTAAGGTCCCGTCCTGCCAATGACCCCCAATGTATTGTAATAAACTTTTCAAAACTACACATTTTAGTTTGCACCTTACAAAAATAAAGCGTATCAAGACGTCTATTAAAAACTAAACATTTTAATTTTCACCTCACAAAAAGAAAGGGTATCAAGGCTTCGATTGCATTGGTGCCTAACTTCATTTGATTTTGGCCTTGACAGTACTGTGTTGATAGTGAAGGAAAGCAACAAGGAAGAAGAAGCAGAGATAGACAAAAATCGAATTTCCCTGACCCTGAAAACTGCCCCCAAGCAACATGCAATCACACACATACAGGCGGTAGAGACGAGTGTAGAGAGATAGAGAGAGAGCTAGATATAGTGCATAACGGTATCCCTGCCGCCGCAAAAGCATACGTAAATACGGTGAACGCCCAATATAGTGAACCTCCCGATAGAGTAATAAGCATCCAACGATAACATGAATGGGTTCCATTATTTTTGTACGTTTCAGCTCAAAGAAATTTCCAAAAGTGGAATATAACTCTGAGTAAAATTTTGTATAAAAAGCTATTCAAGGAAAAAGTGCCATACATGTTCGTATAGCTCTTTTATCGCGTCGCGCGAAAGTCAGACGGAATTCTGAAAAACATCAGTACAAATATCCAGCACATTCCGCCACGAGATATTTGTGTGAATAGCCCAAAAGATACGACTAGCTAGTTCACACTTACGTTGGTTCACTCTAGGGGAGAGGACAATGGTTTTCAGCTGAGATAGCCAGTTTGGTCGCTTGTGTCGCTCTCTCAGCCAAAGAGAGAGAGGAGAGCTGAACCGAAGTGAACCTCCAAACCTGAACCGTTGGGGGGTGTGGTGAGTGCCAGGGGGTGGCGGTGGGTGGGCGGTTGTTTTGCCGTTCATCTGGCTTGCATGTGTGCATGACCTTGAAAAACAATAACATTGTTGTTGCTCCTGGGTTGGGTAAAAATGCAAATTGCAAACAAACTGAATCGGCAACTGTTCGAGCAAAACTGTTAAGTGTGGTTATGCAATAAAAAAGCACAGTTTGGAGGGTTGTATGTACATAATACAGTGCACATATGTACTATGCCCATTCAAACACACACTTGTTCTGCAATTGGTCAATCAACTTGTTGCAAAAAAGGAGGAATGATGCACAAGTATGTTCATAAATGTATACACACATGTGGAGCATAAAAATTGCACTTATTCCTAGATATTATTAATTTTTAAATTCAACTTTTCTTAATTTAGTTGGCCATCTTTTATAATTTTTGCTTATATTTTCTCCATAGTTAATGCACTTTTGTTATAATTTTAAATGTTCGGTAGGAATTTTTTTTTTCTAAGATGTGTCTTAAACTATATTTTAATTTTTAATATTGTACTTAGCAGAATGTATCTAAACTACAATTTCTTGGAAATCCCCCTTTCAATAATAACGCGACTCAGTTCGATTCTCCCTCAGCCAAGAAATCGAAAACAGCTGAGCGAGCGCAGAAAGTGCAACAGAGACGGCTGCACTCGTCTCTCCCACTCTGCAAACGCTTTCGTTGTTATTGTTTTTGGAGAGAGACGAAGATTTGTGTGAAAATGGATGCGTTGCGGATATGGGAACCGCACACACACAAACAGGCGCCTGCAGAAAGAAAAAGCAAAATAAAATAAATTTCGCAGTGGTATTGTTGTTGCTGCGCGTAATTAAGCGTCAGCAGCGATGCCACTGTGCAGTGGGGCAAATCGGTGTTCATTTTTGAGAACTACCTTTTGTGCAGCATAAAGAGATTTTTTCTTTCATTTCCACGACGGTTTTGTTTGTAACGCATCAAGTGTAAAGTGCACTGTTAAAGCCGCAATAAATTTTTAAATTTTGTACATCAACTTTTTCATATACATACATAGTTGCGCAATTAATAGAAGATATACAGAAGCCGATGCACAACATTTTATAAGTAAAGTAGAATGTAATGTACACATCTTATATTTAGAACACAACGCTCAGGATATGGAAAAATTTTATCGCTTTTCTAGATGATATAATAACTGCCTTATACCATCTAGAAAAGCAATCAAATTTTTCCATATCTTCCATTTAACATTTTTATTTCCAAACGTTTTTTTTTAAAGATAAGTCTTTGCAAAAAGTAAATAAAAAGTGCAAACCAAACAGAATTAGAACATCTTCGAATCAGATTATAGCAGGTCTGCTCCTCGCCATTTTTGTACATTTTGAAAAAAAAACATTCGCGATCTGGCCCATGGTGCGAAGCGACGTCTCCACATCGTCGTCTTTGCTGCCGACGTCGCTGCCTCTGGCCGCCGCACAAAAACAGAAAACACAGTCAGTTTTCATTCTCATTTGACATCATCAACATTGAAATTTAATTAAACGAGAGCAGACTCTTCGATTCGAGGCAATAATTTCAGTCAAGTAAATTGCGATTAAAGCAAACCTTTATTTATGCTAAGACCCTAAAAAACCGTTTTCATTTAGGATTTTTGTTTTGTGCAAAAAAACCTAAAATAAGCGACGCGCACAAAATAACAAACGTCATCAGCTGTTCTTTGTTTGTGTTTGTGTGAGCTCTATACACGGGAGAACTCAGTGTGCTCGGATGTGTGTTTCCTAGTTAACTTGAAAATCGAAATCAAATGGTTGCATTTAAAAGTCGTTCAAATCCTAACCTGAAAACCAGAATTATACGTTTGAAGGTTATGAACAGAATAGCCCCTCTCCCTGCCACCCACCGACCGCCCTTTCAAAACTTGGCCTTGACCGTGTGCATCTGTATTTGTAAGAGCGAGCGGGATGGAGAGAGACGGCCAACGGTAACCAACAGCTGACAGCTGCACTTTACTTATCGGGCCAGGTGGCAACTCTGGCGCGGCGATCCTCTTCCCTCTCTTTCCTTGCCAAAAATTCACAATAACAAAGGCAGTGCGTTGCTCGCACAAACAATTAGGTAGAATCGCAAAGCAACAACAACAGCAACCACAATTGACTTAATCAAGTTCAAAGCGAACTGAGCGAAAAGGAGAGAAGGCAACGCACTCGTACTCTCTTCTAGCGGTCTCGCTCTCGCGCACTCACACAGGCGTGCGCTCAGCTGTACACGTAGCCTGTTTTCGTTTTTGTTTTTGTTTTTCCTCTTCCATTTCTTTATTTGTGTGTTTTGTTTGTCACATAATTGTGCAATAGCAGTACGAGGAAAATAATTGTATACCAATATTAAAAACGGTTTTCGAACTTAGCAACTATTTTTGTTACACGTTGAAAACTAAGCTTGTGTTTCGTCTACCAGAGCAGTAATATTGTTTGTTGCTATTGACCTTAGCTAGCAGTGACAAAGGCGTAAGCATTTCATATCAATATATATCAACACACATATGTGCTTTTAATTTTAACTGTTTTATTAGAAATATCGCTTAGCTTTGGTTACGTTTCATGGAATATGTGTGTATGAATGTACATATGTACACTGTACATATGTTCATACACATATTGAGGCCGTAGCAGAGTTGTAAATTATTGGAAATCAAAAACAAGTACAACTTATCGAGTGCAACAGCCTTTGTTGTTATTCTGTTCATTTACTGTGCAAATATTCCTATGCTGACTATTTTTATTATACATATGTATGCATGAGTGGAACTTGCTTGAATTTCATAATGAAAAATGCTTTGTTATTGTGCGATTAGTTTTTATTTTTGTTTAAGAAAGTTTTGTATGGGAACGAAAGAGAGGGGGCGAAAGAAGGCGTCACAGCACGCACACACAGGCACAGCTGATCTCTATCGCTGTCTCCTTCTCTGGAAATTTGTAAACAACTCAGTGTCGCAAAATCCAGGGCTGCCAATTAGTTTTTTTTCCAGCCACATTGGCATCGCCATTTTCGTGCACTTGTGGAATTCACTCTCTAAAAAGCAATATCTTCTTCCACAATTGCAGCGTATTATGTTCGAGGATCGGCACTAGGCGAGAAGGAGCAAAACCATGTTCTCAATGATCAACGGCCTGAGCGTCGGCGGTGGTCAGCAGGTAGCACAGGTAACGCCAGCAGGTGCAGCAATCAAGTTGCACTTTGCCTACAACAACAGCAACATCAACGGCAGCAGCAGCAGCAACAACAGCAACAACAACATCTACAGTGGCCTTAAAACAGTGGAGCAAAAAATGAGCAACAACAACAAAAAGACGGGCGAAGTGCTGAAAATAATCAAGAAGATCCGGGAACAAAGTGGAGCGATTGCACCAACAGGCGGTGGTCAGGAGCTGGGGAGCTTTACGGGGCTTTCAGCCGCAGCAGGAGCTCATGCGAGGTCCGATACACCACTGGCAACTGGGCTGATCCAGGGCACGGGCGGTTCTGTGGGATGTGCACCTGCCACAGGACCTTCACCAGCAGGCGAACCAGGGATAACTGTCATCAGCCGAGGGTCGAGTCGTGCTGTGGACTCTGCAAGTCCAAGGGAACTTCCTCCCGGGTCGACAGCAGGAGCTGCCGCAACTGGAGCTGGCCAAGGAGCTGGCAGTTTGGTGGACTACCGAATAGTTGCTCCCGGAAATAGTATTTCTCAATTTTTCAAAAGTTCAGCTGCAGTGTCTCCCTTGCTGGGAGTCCCCATTGGCACTGGGGCTCTAAGGGCCGTTTACAAAGTAGCCGATCCAGCCGCGAGTGTCCGGAAACGATCAGGAAACTCAATCTGTTCGGCAGGAGCGCCCAGTGGTGTTGCTGCGGTAAAAAGGGTTTCCCAAATAGGAGCCAGCGGACTCCGCTGGCTGCCCATGCCCACGCCCAGGGAAAAGCAATCAAATGCAGGGGGAACCGAAATGAAAGCTTTAGAGAGAGGAGCAGAAGCACCTGGATCACCAGGCGAAGCCGCCAAAAGTGCCTTAGTCAACCCTCAGCCGCAGCGCACAGAGGACCAAGAAAATGCCTTTCGACGCATCGAGGATGTGCACAACTACGCCAAGCTGCAGGACTACAGCAGCGACACCGAGGACGAGGACGACGAGGAGGAGCTCGATGAAGAGGAGGAGGACGAGGAGGAGGAGCAGGAGATCCAGGTGGAGTTGCCGGTGCAGCAGGAAATTACACGCATTCGTCGCGAGGCCGACGAGGAGCACGTAGACGTGGATGTTGTCACAGTGCCGCACCTGGATCAGGATCGCCATCAACTGCAGCCGCAGCAGCTGCAGGAGGATCAGCCGGCGGACAACGTCCGACCGGAGCACCATGCCCGCCGCCCCATGAACGCATTCCTCATCTTCTGCAAGCGACATCGCGGCATTGTCAAGGAGCGATACAAGACCCTCGAGAACCGGTGGGTTTTTGCTACAAAAGTCTTGGTCTTTGCAAAATACTTACGTTGCTATTTTTAATTTCAGTGCCATCACTAAGATACTGGGCGACTGGTGGGCCGCACTCGACGAGCAAGAAAAGCACTGTTTTACGGATCTTGCGCAGCAGGTGGGGACCACAATGTTTACATGTTCCAAAACCTTAGAATCACCCAACACACCCAGTCTTAAGAGTTTTCTAAGAGAAGTTGTCTTCTTTTGCAGAACAAGGACGCCTTCTTTAATGCCAATCCTAACTTTAAGTGGTACAAACTGCCCGCTCCGCCCCTGCGAACGCTGGCAACCCGTCCCAGCAATGTGTCTACTGGTTTGTTCATACCCAGCGAGGAGCAGCCACAGCAGCAGGTCCCGACCACCCTGCAACTGCAGTGGGCAGAGCGAAGCGATATGCCTCGTGCTCTGCTGCGCCGCAACTACTTTAAGCTGGCGGACGAAACGCAGATGGGGGAGCTGAGCTCCCTCCTGCAAGTCCAAGTACAGGAGAAAGACTTCGCCCTACAGCAGGCGCTCAGCGAGACCAGTCAGTTTCTATCCGCCCATATGCCAGGTGGCAATCCAAATGGCAATGTCAATAAGCGCACCTTGCCGGACAGCAACTCGAGCAATTCCAGCGAGGAGGAGGCGGTCAGCGGTGGCTCTCCCAGCAAGAAGGCCAAATCATCACGCTCCTGCAAAGGCAAGATATACCAGGAGCTAGTCAACTCTGGACAACTCGCCGCCATAGCTAAAAAGAGCAAGGCTCGCTCACCGCCAGCAGGAAACTTGGGTGGAAACTTTGTAGACCTTCCCCTAGACGCAGGTCCCAATACGCCGCCCGTTTCGCCCCCGGAGCGCCAAAACAGAAGTTCGGATTCCAATCAGAAGCATCCGCGGAGCGTTTCCGAGTCTAGCAACAGTGGTTTCTTCGATCTCGAGGAGAAGATCAAGGAGCTGCCGGCCCTCAGCTTGGATGCGTATCTGCAGCGCAAGCGAAGCACCAAAAAGAAGAAGAAGTTTAGTGGCAATAAGAAGCAGAGGAATTCAAACAGCACCAGCAGCGGATCAGTGGTTTCCAATACAGCAGCTGCAACGACAAAAGGAGCGGCCACTGCAGCCAGCGAGCATATGGTGAGGATCAAGCAGCAGCAACAGCAAATGCAGGCCGTGGGCAGCCAGCGGCGCAAGGCGCGCAAAGAAAGCATCACGCGGCGCGATGTCAGCGCCATCGAGCAGGAAGTGGCCTCCATTCTGCCACTGACCATCAACGGCAGCTACTACTTCAACCAGAGTGATGCGCCAAAGGCGGTGAATGCCTCTGTAGCCTCGTCGTCGACCTCGCCACCACTGTCTTCGAACTCCTCGTCATCGTCCTCGTCACTCTCCTCGCAGCCGGCCTTTGACGTGACCTCCTCTACCTCAGATCTACTCATTCTGGCCGAAGTGGCCGCCAACCGCACTGAATTCACCAAGTCCAACTAGCGCCAGCCGCATCACCATCGCCACCAGCACCACTGGCTGTCCAGCATGACCAAATAGTTAGCCCAAATCGCAAACTGCAGGAATGTCGTAATTTTACCAATACTGTTCACGTATATCTCATCCTCCTCTAAATTCTGTTGACATAATTGAAATATCTCGTTTTTAAACCTTGCAATAAGGAAAGTGCATACCTTAAAATCGAATCATATCAACTGTTGCAGAGGGAAAGACCAACACTACTTTATTTATTTTTTAACAACTGTAAACTTTTTTTTATTTTTAAATGATTTTTGGGTTAACGTTATAAACATATTCCAAATATTTCATTTCAAACCCCCTTCAACTTGGCTTATATAATTTTTAAATGCATTTTCTCTAAACACTTTTTAATGAAAAGAATGTCAATGCAAAGTGGTATTTAGGCACCCTTCGATACTTACAATGCTTTAAGCTTTCTGCTGGTGGTGCCACATGGAGATGGAAAACAGACATTCGTTGATCTACAATTTAGTCAATAATATTATGTAAAAACAGAAAAGCTGAAGGTAATATGAAAAAGAGTCGCGGAGGTAGCGAATTATGTATTGTTTGTTATGATGGCGGCAGGAGAAAACCCGCGTCAGTTTCACACGCATATATATATATATTTGGTATTTAGATAACTTGTTCTGTTTTTTTCTTGTTAAGTTTCTCTTTTTATCGGGCCGCGTTCGCATAAGCCGCAAAATCAACATCTGAACGCTCATTAAATGTTAATTATTATTATTTCTAATATGTAGTCGTAATTTATTGCTATATTTGTCAAAACGCAAACAATGTGCAAAAAATATATATTCATTTTAAAGTGGAAAACTGATATTTCATTTGAATGTGTGACATATAGCGTCCTAATATACGTAGCAGTTGGGTGGTACTGTGAAGTAACTAATCTCTTTCAAAACCAGACGTTGAATCTGGTTAAGAAATGAAAATTAATGAAAACCCCCTACACGTAGGGGAGTATTAGGAAAGGTGACAAATCTCACATTTGACGTCACTTAAAAAAATGCAAGGAATTGGTATATTTCCCTTTTCGTGTTGACACTGTATTCGCACATAACACAAAACAGTCGCGCAATTTGTATGTTCCCTGTTGTATTAATAATAAATATAGCAACAGGTATTTTTAAATTGTTTTTATACTCTTGCAGAGGGTATAACAGTTGTCGTAAGTAGTTTGCAACACAGTGACGGAAATTTTCCAGACCCTATAGAGTGAATACATATATTATTTCTTTCTTCACTAGAGCAGTCGATATGGCCATTTCCTTCTGTTTTAATGCTGTTTGTGAGCTCAGTTTGAAAGCGAGTGTGTTTTTAGTGCTGCAAAAAACAATAGATTACGGCAAAAGCTGTAGCTCCGTCAGAAATTTATCATCAAACTTTTACAGATACATAGATACGTACATGCAAACAGTTCAAATTTCTTTAAAAGAAATAAAACAATCACCGTTGCACTGCGTTCCTAAGGAGGTCCAAAAGATTGACCAAACTTTTTAAAAATTTGTTTGAAAATTACGGTCCTATACAGAGTAATAGGACCGTAATTTTCAAACAAATTTATAAAAAGTGCCAAAGCTTCTCGATCTTTGAGTTTCTTGGTTATTGACAGAATAGACCTCTTAATTCTTGTCCAAAATAAAAAAAACAATATTTGATTTATTTTCTATTTGAACCTAAAACCCGCGAATGAAATGATAACAAACAAGTAAAATATGTTTTTAAAAGTGGTAATTTACAGGTAAGAAAATGTTATTTAATACCCCATTAAAGAATAACAAAAAAGCCTTTTCATGTAACCAGGTTGGAGGAAAGAATGTAATACTGAATGAATGAGCTTTGATTCACTCAGATATGTTGCATAGTTTTTGAAAATCGTGTTTATTAGAGAAAATAACTCAAAAATTAGAGGTTTAAAAATTTACTAATAAAGAAAAAATAGATTCTTGCGAATTAGACCTTGCAAAGCGTTCTCAAAGTTTGCTAAAAAATACTCATACGACATGTACATCCGTTTCCGACCCCCTAAAGTATACTATACATATAAATTACACTAGCGAACAGCCCTTATGCCCCTAGAAGGATGATGGTATTTCCTGTTAGACTCAAACCCTTAGATCACTAAAAAGAAGTCAAAAATATTTTAAATGGATGAGTCTTGTATACATTTAATAAAAAAACATTTTTTTGGAGCATATCTTTAAGTTTTTAATTATGTTTCAAGCCAATTTAGGTGATACAGATATGTTTCAGTTTATAACTATAATATCACCTTTTAGTTTTAACGAATAAATAAATAGCCCACTGAGTACTGTACCCTGTATAGTGATTAGTCGAAAAGGACTTTTGGTGAACGCTCTTGATACATTACGACGTCACGCTATGTTGTTACTTTACAAAATATTTTTATTAATAATATTTATTATTATTATACCATTACATTTATAAAGGATTTTCCTTAATGGTTCAGATATATTGGTTTCGCAGAGCTGAAACCCCCTTTCTTTTATTTTGTGATGATGCTACCGTGAGAAGTGGCCATAATAAGCGCGATGCTTTTGTGAAATATCGATACAAGTTTGGTGATGCCAATTGCTAAAGCGGCCATTTTTGAATTGAGTAGATGTCATATTAAAAACTTTAACTATTGTATTTCAACTAGAGCTAATAATCTTATTTTAGAAGGTAATAACAAAACAAGTAACTGTATTCTGCTGTCTTGTGGCCAACTTCGCCAAAGTAATGGTCTCTGCAAAATAATCGAAAGTCAGGGCATTTTTGGAGTATCTACTCCATGAGTCTTCAATTGTGAACAATAATTTGCTCGACAGCTTAAGCTAAGGCAACCCTGCTCAGCCGGCGTTGCCAGACATCACCAAAGCTCGGTTTTCAACCGGCTGAAAAATGAGTGGGCGGGGAAAAGAGCGAGCGGTTGTCAATAGGCGGGGGTAGAGGGTGCACTGATAAGATAAGAACCAGAACGACTCCTGGCCAACCGCCAGGGGCGTAGATAAGCGGCTCGCGTTTAATTGGGCGAAAAGGGGGACAAGATGGCGATCAATGCTCGATCCGACTTCTGTCTTCCGCTCACGTGCAAAGCCAACAGCTGCTGGCCGCCACGCCCCCTCTGCCCTCCTTCCACACACCTCTCTAACTCAGCCCACCCCTCTGGCCCCTGCCCCTCGCCCTGGTCGTGCACCACTCGTTTTGACCATTTCTCGCAAGCTTTTTGGACGAGCTTTCGCCGCTGTTGGCCTTAATTTTGCTTCGTTTGCTTCAGTTTGTTCGCGAATTCAGACCCTTGCAGTCGTTCTCTCTCCCTCTCGCGCGTGCTCAGCTCTCTCCCGCGCAGCAGCAACTGAACCAAAAACCCTTGGGGAACAGCGCAGACCAAAAATTCGAATAATATTATAGTACTTGTGTGTCTTTTGTGAGGTGAGAATGTGCACTCGGAGAAAGGGGCTGAGCAGTCGCAGGCCTCTGTGAAACGTCTGTCACACACGAGTTTTTCTTTCAAATTGTTTGGCGAGTGTACTAAATTTCGAGAGCCAAATTCACCAAATTCCCGTTACTGTTACCCTGTTTTCGTTGTGTGGCTTGTTTCCAGTTATGTATCGTAGCTCGTCTTTTCGAAGTGGCAGATGAAAAGAGCAAATTTTAATTGAGAAAAGCGCAGAAACCGCAAGGTAGGGAAGGCGAAGAGAAATTTGCAGTGTACGAGGCACACACGGACACGCGCGTGTGTGTGAGGCGAGCTGGTATCGTTAAAGGATCTCTGCGGAGAGAGGGAGAGCGAGGTAGCAGTGTTATATAATAGGTGCGATTCGCCGCATAGCAACAAAAAGAAGAAGAAAACAATTCTGATGAATTCGCATTTAAAGTTTGCTGGCTCTGCCCTCCCCCTAACAGGGTGGCGAGAGCGGCGAAGGGACTCGCATTGACCATAATGAAGTGTAATGAAATCTGTGCAATGAAACCCGCCAAGTTTTTCGATTTGATTGCAGCCTCTCGTCTGGTGATTAGTTAGCGGGCTGCTAATTAGTAAATAAACCGAGAAAGGGGGTTAGTGCGGGGAAATGGGAGAAACCATGGGGAATCAAGGAGAGCCGCAATTTACACCAATTAGTGTGTGCTCGCGGCGCATTTCGATTAAATCAAAACAAATGCCTCATAAAAGCAAGGGGCTCGCATGCCTGTGACGTCACAGCCAGAGAATCTCAGTTATGTACATTTACAGTTACATAAACGAGAGCGCGGCGGCGAAAAGGATTCCCCGTGTCCTTCGCTTCGCCTCGTCGAATTCGCCGAGCTCGGCTCGCAATTCGCCCCCTTTTGTGGCGTCTCCGTCGCATTTGGATTCGTGCTTTTGCGGCGTGTACAACGCTCAAAGCGTAACAGAGCAAATAATAAACGCGAAGTAAGAAATGAGTGAAAACACACATAAAAGCCAAAGATACATAGATCTCGGGCCAGAAATTCAATTTTTTAATTGAACATTTTGAGGTGTACTCGCGGACGTGTGCTTGTGTTGTGCGCTGTTTTTTCGGCTTCTTTCGCCCCTCTTCCGCTCTCTCCCGCTGCGCCCCCTGTCTTCGCAGTTGTTGTATAACATTCGGAGCGAGCGAGAGAGGGGCAGAGCGACCCAGAGCGAAAAGCTCTCACCGAATCAGTCAAAATCAGCTGTGGGCAGAGGCGCTGGCAGGGGGGCACGGTTCTTGTTTTGTTAAAGAAAGTGTAATATGCTAATTTCTTGGCGTAACCTGTTTTCATCTCTAGAATCTAAAAAGGAGGTTCAAACACGTGCACATTCCCTGCTTCTACCGCTGCGAGCAAATAAGTGTTCAATGGTTATGATTGCTATTAAACTACTTAAATGCTTAAAACATATATGTTACTATTGATAAAACTAAAGCCCGTTCCAAATCTTTTTTTTTTAAGTTAAAGTGAAATCTGTGTACGCCCTACTTTTTATTTTGAAAACTGGCGAACCCCCCTGAGAGGTATAGCCTGCGCCACTGTCGTTCCTCAGACTCAATGCGATTTGTGGAGATTATAGTGATATAGTTCTGAATCTTAATTTCTTTGCAGCAACAGCCAAGATCGGAGTAAGTTCAAATTCTCGTCTCGAGCCCGGAGAGCAGATAGCCCAAATCAGCCGCAGAATCCCTTGTAATGGCTCTACTTCGTTCGCTGAGCTCCCAACGAACAGCCATCAGTTTGGTCTACGGCCGCAACAGCAGCAAGTCGAGCAACTCGGTGGCCGCTGCCGCCTGCCGGAGTTACCACCAGCGCGGCAACAGGAGCTCAGCCACCTGCGGGGACGGAGCAGCGCCGGAGTCCGCCAGCGGGATCAATGGGGCGCGCTACCTGCACTCCGGCAACCGGCCGCTGCAGGCCTCGACGCTGGTGCAGCCGGACCTGGTGGCCGGCGACGCGGTGAAGCGCACCGCGAAGCAGTGCTCGTCCCAGGAGCAGAACCCCTCGCCCGCTGGCTCGCCGCAGAGGGATCCCCTGGACGTGACCTTCAACGACCCGATCGCCGCCTTCAAGAGCAAGACCACCGGCGAGCTGATGCGCGCCTATCTGGTCTACATGATCTGCTCCAGCGAGAAACTGGTTGAGCACAACATGACGGTGAGTTGGCCGGTGTCCCCGAGGTCCTCCTTCTGCCGAGTCCTGCGTCCTTTGACCCCGTATTGGTCCAATCCGTCGCCTCGCTGAGCTTCTCTCCGGTTCCGTTTGCTTCAAAATCAAGGGGATACTTAACCCTAATTGCGTAGCTGGGAAACACCTCCAATAACAGGAACTCCGACTATTAATATGGGAATATGTTCCAGCCTAGAAGCTGTAGGAGCTCTGACTTTCCCCACCTGATGAACTAATCAATAATCACTTTGGGCTCGTAAGCTCTGAATGTATGGCTATCAGTAAATTCAATCTTTGTTAGAAGTTGGAGAGTTTGAGTTTCGCAAAACTAAACAGAGAAGAACCTTGAGATAGTTTTCCGTTTGTTGCCTTTCGAACAGGTGGACGATGTTCTCCTACTCAAGAATTAATGCAGTAGGCAAGTTTTGATGGTTATTTAGGTTTAGGTTTAGGCTTAGCTACTTCCACCGGCCGCCTCCAATCACTTAACTTTGCTTTTCCTGGCTACCCGCTTGTGTCAGGTGCTGGCTCCCGTCCCCTGCCTGTGCGAATTCCTTTCGCTTTCCGATTCACTTGACCGCCCGAGGGGATTCCCCTCCTTGATGAATTCGCGGCTAATTGCTTGTTGCACCTGATGCCTCTTTTTGGCAGGTGCTGCAGTCGCATGAAGAACTGAATGAGTGCCTGATTGACGGCAGGAAGGAAAACCTTGCCATGCAAATTGCCAAGGGGTGTGTTGGCGATGCGGTGCTGGCCTTGCCTCGTCGTTGTTTGCTCTTGCCTCGTGCGTATTTGCCAGCGACACTTATGGATTTTGTAGTCTGAATACTAGGGCGATAATATAGTCAGGCCCCCGGATGAGGGCCAATCAGAATCGTTGGCTCGTCCCCTGCTTTTGCTTGCGTGTTTCTATTTAATTACGCTGGCGTCGTTATCGCATGGCTATCGTTTGATTGCTTATCGATTACTCAAAGTGCATGCATCGCAAGGAATTTCATTTATTCATCCTTCTTCCGCTCGGTGCAAGTCGCATTATTCGGTGGCAAACTGGTCGTAGGGAATATTCGCGGAACTGCCAAGCAAATTGTTGAAGAAATCGTTAAGTATTTGAAATTTGTTAGTGACGCAACTCTCTCTATTTACTTTGAAGTTGATTAACAGAGTAATGGGTATCGGATAGTTGAGGCAGCGTAGTTTTCTCTTTTACATAAGGTTGTTCGCTTTGTGGAGAAAACTGTTTCTATAATTAATTTTATTTAATATTGCGCCTTTGTTGTCTGAGTAATAAAGTTTCTAATGTGAAGTATTCATACATTTTTTGTACAAACAAATAGTCTTGTTACTGCAACGAACTCATCTATTTTCTATTTCTATATACTGTATCGCCTCGACTGCTTTTGGCGACCGAGCGGTGGGGGTCTCGTGATGTGTGAGAGTACGTATTGATGGGTAAAAAGCGGGTGGCCCTGGGAGGGCCAGTGACAGGTGACCGGGGGTGGTGCTGGCTGTGGGTTGTTTCCTTCTTCGTGGGGCCAGAGCTCAACGGCAAACACCTGTCCTCGTTGCCAGTTGTTTGCCAAGGAAAGAGAAAGAGCCGAAAAGTGTGCAAAAAACGAGAATAGAATGCGAACAAGAATTGTTTTTATGTAACCAGTTTGGGTTGATTGTATTTATACTGTCGGCCGAGTGTTATTTTCGCCAAGGGTTTTACTCAATTAATTACTTCAGTTCTGTCAACCAAACCGGTTCCTCCCAGACGGGGAATGACTCCTGACCGCTCCCTCCCCTCGTGGACGCCATTCGCTTGACGGATCCCGCATCAATCGGATGGCACACGTGCCCAGGAAACATTTACCAAAGGCCAATGATCTCTTCATCTGCCGCTCTTCCCATTGTACTTGGCGAACTCCGAGTTTCTGGGCTGCCAATTGGGATTCTTGTGACGGTTCTCAGCCAGGTGTATTTCTTCCAACTTGAAATGTGATATGGTCCTTCGATATTTACAAAAAAGAATTTGTTCCACTTGTTCAATAATGTATAAACATTATAGGGTCGATAAGTTCGCCCGCAATGCGTTGCAAACTTCTGACTGAGATCGAAATAGCTGCTAACAAATATAAGTATAATAGCGAATTTACTATTTTATGGGCAATTAACTAACATATTTATACGAATTTGTATTAGCAGTTTTAAGCTTAGGGTTGTTTGAGAACCCAAGTGAAATTTCTTTTCGTTATCTTTGAATTTTGATGAATGTAGGAATTAGGAAAAATAAGTAGGAGGTGCTTTTATCGCTTGTCATTCTGACGGATGGGCCCTCGACGGGTCGTCTTTCCCTGACGCTCAGCTCAATTCGGAAATCGAATGTTTATACGCGTGTTGAGTTGGCACTCCTTTAAATAACACACAGCTTCGTAACAACCATATACATTGCCGCCTCCGCAGTTCTGTCGCATTTTCCTCGCCTTTCCCGCACAGCACTGTTGGACTTTGGCTGGGATGCTGCTGGCCTTGACTTGGTTCACGTTTTTGCTCTGCCATTTGGCCAAATTCCAAGTGATTTATGTGCGAACCAGTCGCTGAAAAGTGAAACGAACCAGGGCGAGCGGAAGCCAGGAGGGAGCTCAGCTAGGGCGACTGTAAGTGCTTTCTTCTCATCGCCCAAGAACGCATTGTCCTTGTTGTACCAGAACTTTATTGTCTAAAAAGAAAATTAAAACTGTATCAAATTCAATTTTCGCTTCCGCCACAACATAACAAAATACTGAAACACGATAACCGAAACTCACTAAATGTACCGCATAAAACCGATCGAAACGAACGATCTCGCAGCTTATGAAATGGTCAAAGAACGTATTGGGTCAACGGTTATTTACAGCGCTGATGAAGGCGACCTTCTACGGCCACTTCGTCGCCGGCGAGGATCAGATCAAGATCATACCCACATTGGAAAGGTAATTGCCCACCACGACACTCCCACTCACTTATCGCCCTTTCTTTTCTTTCTTTTCTTTTCCGTTCCTATATTGCTTTCCGCCGCCCCTATGGTTTTGTGTTCACTTCATGTTTTTATTTTGCCCGCGAATCGGGCTGCAAACGGTTATGCGAAACCCGCTTAAACGCCCGCCCTTGCATTGCAATGGACTCTCTGAAAACACACCGAACACTCTCCCGATACCATCGAATCCACCGGCTACGCCGACCCACAGCTGCTGAAGCTGGCACGCAACCTGCTCGGCCAGAGGCTCTTCGTCCTGCTGATGAAGTCCAGCTTCTACGGACACTTTGTGGCAGGCGAGAACCGGCACACGATCGTGCCCGCCCTAGAGAGGTTAAACCCTCCCCTCAGCACACCATGCATCCTTGATCCCCCATATCCGTATACCAGGGTGGGTCGCTTTGGGGCCCCGGTCGTGGGGGAAGCGTACTCCATGGACAATTCCAGCCTTCACATGCCTAATGCCTCGCTTGATCCCACGCCCCCGCAAAGGAAGTAATGGGCGTCTCAAACCTGGCTTCGGACATCCAGTTTCATTCAAAACATGGCTTAGAGTTGTCCCTGGATTATGTTCCCCATCTCCCTACGACTTATGACCTTCTTGCGCTCCTTCAAATCGACCCAGTCTCATATACATGGTTTAGTCAAACCAAAATAGCACTTTAAACTTGATTAATTGGCCAGCGGAGAACTACAATAATATGAAATCTTATCCAAGAAAATAATGTAAAACCCCAATTTATGATATTGGCACTGGTAAACTCAGAAATGTATATAAAGTGCTATTGCTTTGACCATAATATACCCGCACACCCGAGGCTACTAATGTCGTAAACTTCCGTCCAACCACTAAAAACCAACTGCAAGATCCAATCCCAAGTCAAAATGCATGAAAGACTTACTCGAACCTGAGATCTGAATTCGTTCCCTCCACCTCTCCACCCACAATTGGAAAATTTCTCAAAACCATGCACATTATTTTCCCCCTCGCAACGCTAACCAATCATAATAAATTATTTTTATTTAACCATTTGTCTTGAAGAAGATTGCCGAAAACTAAAGCTGACGAGTTTCAACAATTTCAGACTAAGGTCCTTTGGCGTTAAGCCGATTCTCGACTATTCAGTTGAGGAGGATATCAGCCAGGAGGAGGCCGAGAAACGAGAAGTTGAGTAAGTTGTTCCTTTCTAAGCACCATAAAACCTTTGTATTTTGCCTTTACAAGTTATTTTTTAGAAGAGAGAAACAACATACATTTACTAAAAATACTTGAATCATTTTGAAAACACGTCTCAAGTTTCAATATTTGGATTAACTGGTGGTGATGGAGAGTAATTTGTAGATTAAAGAAACAGATCAAGGTTTTTTTTACAGTCCGTGGTGTATTCCCACCGACATTACGAATATTAAAAAAAAAACAAGGGCACTGATTTTAAAATTTATTTATACGCTTTAGTTAAATACTCATTAAACATTTCAAGGGATAAGGGATTTTGCAAAGGGCGATTTCTTCATGTTTGTCTTTTTTTTCTGTTTAAAGCAGTATGAGCTGAATCAATCTTCAAAAACAAGATAGTTCTTTTAAGCCGGAAACCCAAGTTCCACGCCTTCAGCGCTGTTGAAATTCCTCAACTTTTGACATTCTTTAAAAACTGTCGTTTAATAGTTATCGACCAGTAAAATTTTCCACAAACATTTCCTGTAAGGGTAAGAATACCAATAATGGAAAGTCAATTGTCCTCTTGAAATCCTGCTGAAAAATATATTAGCTTTGCCTACCTTACTTCCCTTGCTTGTTAAAATCTATAATAGATATGTGATTATGACATTGAATAAGCAATAGACTAAGAAAATGTATCATAATCTAAAATGTTTTTACCCCACACTCTCTTCATTAGTAATGGTTTGGCTGTTTCCCTCGCTCTTATTAATCGAACTCCATGCTTCCCTTCCAGGTCCTCCGTTTCCAGCGCAGGCGACAGAAAGGAGGAGGGCAGCATGCCGCAGTATCATGTGGACAAGTCCTTCGCCGACCGCCGCTACAAAGTGAGCAGCGCTCGAACCTACTTCTACCTAAACGAGGCCACCTGCGAGCGGAACATGGAGATCTTCATCAAGTGTCTGGAGGCCGTTTCGGGTATGTCCCTGGCCAGTTGTCCCTGGCCGATTCCGTATAGCAGACTCCTCGCTCCCCATATGGAGCTATCGTTCGGCATGCAAGTTCCTTGAGTTTCACCTCACGATCCCTGATTTCCTATTGTACAGCGTTTCACTTTGTTATCGTGTACAGCATAAGCGACCATTGCTAATAGTTAAGCATGCAGTTTCATTTTTGTTTGATTTCCTACGGACCTAATTAAGAACATATTTTTATTTCAAACTTTTCTTAAGAGTTAAACCCTACCTTCTTACAAGTTACCTTTACAATTAAATGGTATAAGAAATATAAAACTTGACATTTTTTAAGACTTAGGACTTTTCTAGGAGATACTTTCCCCAAAATAAAAGTAGTTTCCCAATCTGTGATGTGAATGCTTTTGAGGTTCTATGGGCTTTCTCCCACTCGCTATTTTCACTTTTAATCTATCTAATTGACACTACTTTCAATTGATTATTAATAAATTCTTTCTTTTGCCCCGCAAATATCCCGAAAATGGTACCAACCTATCGTTTGTCGAATACCCCGCATTATTCAAAAATCCCCAAACCAAATAATCGTTGCAAAACCCAAAATGAAAAGATGACGATCGAAAGGCGCCCCGGGCAGTGGCCACGGGTAAGCCGAGAAACTAAAACCACACTCCCCCAAAGTACCAACAAGTAACTTCAACAAATATTCAGAATGACCAAGACAGTAAACCATTGATGGCCAAATCCGTAGTCGACAGAGCAAAGTAAACTAGCTTGACTTCTTGACTCTCTAGCTGGTAGTTGTAATGTAATGTGTTGGGCTAGCCGTAGCCGTATCCGTAGCTATGTCGGTATTCGTTTCTCCTATCCGTATCGTTTGCAGTTTCTAAAGTGTCGTAGTTAGAGATACATGTTGCACACCTGTAGAATCCTCTTTTCGATCTTCACCCTGTCACCGCATCGCATTCACCGATTGCTCTGCTCTTTTCCAAACGCTTTCATTCCAAACAACCAACCACCGATTGATCGGAATATCGACCTGCAGGCGCCACCTTCGGAACCGGCATCACCGCCATCAAACTCACCGCCCTGGGCCGTCCACAGTTGCTGGTAAGTTCCGGATAAATGGAGACTATTGGTACGAGGCGCAGGGTCAATTTTAATAGATGGCAAAAGGAACATAATTAATTGGTTTAAATCTGCGGTCGGCACGGAATACGATGACACTTTGTCGTCGTATTTGTGCTTACCGATGAATGTGCGACGACTGCTATTCCGCGCTGTACGTGTGCCGGCAGGGGCTGAGCAGAGCTGTTCCCAGTTTAATGGGATATTGCCCCAGTGGTCTTTTAAATTAAATTAATTAAATTAAGTAATTTTCGCTATGTTGCATTTCTTCCCCATCATCAAAGAAAGGAGAAATCCCAGAGAAAGAGAAACTGGCAAATTGCCTCTCCCACTCTAACACCCACATCGAGCAAAGTTTGTGGCGCCCACGTTTTAGAAAATTATTTTTGTAGTGAATTTTTATTTAATATTTCAGTTTTCCTAATCTTTTGGTGTTTAAAAATCGTGCAAATCGAACAATAAGTAAATATTGTAATTGGTTTAGATGATTAAAGAATGTATGATGGTCGAGGCACTCCAATGACGTGTTTCTTCTTGTTTAATTTTGTTTAATACCTGATATGTATGTACTGAAGAACGGTTCGATTTGGACGCACTTAAAACGTGGAGAATAGTCACATTATTATTGTTAAAGAAACTGTGAGGCTAAACTCACGTTTCACGAATGGTAATGTTTCTTTGCATACCTAGAAATTGGCGTAATCGGGGGCTACAGTTTGATTTTATACTGATGTTCGCAAGAATTCCGCGCCGTTTTATCCTAGGAATGTAGACATTTCAATGTATTGTAAAAGTAATAATATATTCCAATCCCCTCTCCTTCACTTCAGCTACAACTGTCCGAGGTTATCATGCGCACACGCAAGTACATGGAGGACATGGTGGGCGGTCAGGGCAATGTGCTGACCCACCACAAGACCATCAAGGATCTCGAGAAGTATTACGCCACGCTTGGCGACAACAAGGACGTGAAGGAGTTCTTGAACAATGTGACGTCCGACAAGGAGGGGTGAGTCCATAAACGCCTTAGGCCACTTCCCGATCTCAATCCGATCTCATCTGTGCTTGACACTTTTAGAATCTTGCATCTGTTCCCCTGGTCGGGCATCGTAGACGAGGACTCGCAGCTGAGCGACACGTTCCGCGTTCCCGACCCCCAAACCGGCCAGATGCGTCGACTGATCTCACAAATACCGCCCAAAGAGGAGGAGATGTTCAGGAACATGATCCGTCGCCTCAACACGATTGTAAAGGTGAGACGAGCCCCCCAATCAGAGAATATTTACCCATCTCATCGTGCTGTGAACTGCAGGCTGCCGCCGATCTGGATGTGCGCATCATGGTAGATGCGGAGCAGACCTACTTCCAGCCGGCCATTTCGCGCATCACCCTGGAAATGATGCGCAAGTACAACAAGGACAAGGCCATTGTCTTCAACACGTATCAGTGTTACCTGCGCGAGACGTTCCGTGAGGTGAACACCGACCTGGAGCAGGCCAAGCGTCAGAACTTCTACTTCGGCGCCAAGCTGGTGCGTGGAGCCTACATGGACCAGGAGCGGGACCGCGCCAAGTCGCTGGGATATCCGGATCCGGTGAACCCCACGTTCGAGGCAACCACGGAGATGTATCACAAGACTTTGTCCGAGTGCTTGCGACGAATCAAGGTGAGCTGATGGTATTCTCGGTGTCCGTTACTGTGTATTCAAACCGAGAATCTCTCGATAATCGCAGCTGATGAAGGACTGTGATGACGATGCTAGGAAGATTGGCATTATGGTGGCCTCGCACAACGAAGACACCGTCCGCTTTGCCATTCAGCAGATGAAGGAGATCGGCATTTCGCCGGAGGACAAGGTGATCTGCTTTGGTCAACTGCTGGGCATGTGCGACTACATCACCTTCCCACTGGGTGCGTTTCCTTTCGATAAACCCAAGTCGGTTACTTATTTAACTTTGTTATTTTCCAACCACAGGCCAGGCGGGCTACTCGGCGTACAAGTATATCCCGTATGGCCCTGTGGAGGAGGTGCTGCCCTACTTGTCGCGCCGTGCCCAGGAGAACAAGGGTGTGCTTAAGAAGATCAAGAAGGAGAAGCGACTGCTGCTCTCCGAGATTCGGCGCCGCTTGCTGCGCGGCCAGCTGTTCTACAAGCCCAAGGGAAACTACGTGCCCATCTAAGCTGGCCTGGATGGATGGCGTCACTTACTCACCCAAACACACACACCCCCGAGGTGGCAGACCTGTTGGCATTTATATCCGGCCGAGGATATAGCCAGGACATCTATCGCTTCGGGTCTATTTTAATGTTTTTTTTTGTCGTTCTTACTACTCTTACGAAATTTGCGTATGTCTACAGTATATATATGAAGACTTGTGTATATACAAAAAGCGAGGAAGTTCTAGCTCACTGTGACCTCTTGCAAATACGCAGGATCTTCTTCATCCACAATTTCAATTAGAGACGGTAGCACTGAGCAGTGGTCATTTTTTGATGAAAATATGTATATTTTTACGTCTTGTTGCAACAATAATCTAAACGAGTTCTGTATGTGTGTTACAAAGAAAACAAAAAGCGAAAAAACCAATCTGAAAAACGTAAAAAAAATGTGAAGGAAGGGAACGAACGTGGAAGTTCCACGTGGAGGATATTATGAGGGGATTGAATTAAAACGACATTTTTTAGCATCGTAACAAATAAAGCATAAACGATACGGTATATACATATTATATACAATATAATGAGAGCAAAAAGTTTATAGAGATATGTACCGATCTATATCTACATAGATACATGTATGTGTATGGCTGCATTTTAGTCTAGACTCATTAACTCTGTGTTTGTGCCTCCTCCTCATTATCAGTATCAGTAGATGTCCATTCTTAATTTGCGATGTGATTTCATACGTTGGCTACCCTAAGTTACTACCATAAACTATATATTTATATAGATCAATAGCAGGAGAGAGTCCAGGGCATTTGTTCCTCGAGTTTGTGGCCATCCCATCCGAAATAGTCAAATAATACTGTCCATAGGAACCAGGGAACCGCGCATACCTATACCTAAACCTAGCGAGTTTTATTACGATTATGCTAAATTAACTTAAATGTGTACGTTTAATTTAGCACTTAACGAAGCGATATTATAAAAGTCATTACTACCGATAGTCGATGGATGAGAGACCGAAACAGCACCCGTTCTATCCCCCAGTTTTCCGTTTTCCCATCCGTTTCCCGTTTCGATTGCTCAGACAACTTATAGACAGACGACAGACTTGGCCATATACCGGCGCGCAGACCGAACCGAATATTTTTTATTATTACCCTCATGATTATTATTATTGTATTGCATAAACGCTATAAATAAATGAATAAATAATTGTATGAATGTTAACTATTTCAATGACAATAATAAAATGTTAAAAACGAATACCCCGGTGCCCAAATTCAATCTAGCTTAAGCTGCACACTGCTGCCCAATTACCCGAATCCCCGCTAATGGTGATCTATTGTTCCCGGGACGGGATGCCAGGTATGACGAGCTTAAACGGGCTCCAGCTGCGGGCAATCACGGCAGCGATTTGCAACGATCTGCCGGCAATT
This sequence comes from Drosophila biarmipes, assembly GCF_025231255.1. Classification (NCBI taxonomy): domain Eukaryota; kingdom Metazoa; phylum Arthropoda; class Insecta; order Diptera; family Drosophilidae; genus Drosophila; species Drosophila biarmipes. Next base: position 2,524,750 of record NC_066611.1, on the reverse strand, counting down.
TGGGTAATCTGTCCGTAAATTCGCTTTAGCCGCCGTTCAGTTAGAAAAAGTGGGCATGACGTAGTGCCTTCTCCGTCGGGCTGGCTTATTAGGTGCTCAATGGCGGCCAAAACAATGCGGCGTTAGGGTTCCGGATGTGTAGTAATAAGTACAATGTATCTATTTTCCTCGCTTCTAATTGAGCTGCCTATATGCACTTACAACTTTTGTTAATAAACGGAACGAAATACCGCTTACACTTTAGTTTAGAGTTATGGTTGTCTGTGAGCGTGGCACTCCGCTAAGCAAACCCCATCGACTGGTCAGTCGACCCATGATCAAGAATAACTACAGATTCATTATAGGTCGGAAATGCTTCCCCAATCTGGTACACACTTTCCGACCATTACTCTATGAGTAACGTGTAAAAAACTTCAAGGAAAGTAAATATACCCATTTACCAACCAGTAATGGGTTTCGTTCTCTATTTACTTTTACAATTTGTATGACTAAGCTCAGGAGAAGGGGTCATTTTTACGTACATCTTTACGAATTCGATCGATTCATAGCCAAACGACCTCTGTCGATTTAAATTTAATTACATTTTTGGTTTTAATTTAATTGCAAATATTACTGCGGACAGTTGGTTGGATCAGAAAAAATTAAGGGGAGTTCAAAAAGAAATTGTGAAAGTTTGAGCTAATACAACAATTTTTTAATTTATATGGACTTTTTCCTCATTTTGTTTACCGAAAAATAAAACGTTATATTAAAATTTCACATCTTGATAAAGCTATGTTTATGTTTTCCCCAAATCATACAAACGAAATCATTTTTGCTTACAGGCTAAAGCGACTATAGATAACGATCCCCCAGAGGCAGCTGGCTCCTTACAACGCCTTCTTTTTCCGCCGGGGGGCAGGCCGACTTTTGCGGAAGTCCACCTGGCTAACCATCAGCGGATCATTACTCTGTCGCTCGAAAGCAGCCTTCGCGGCCGACTGTCGTGGCTGTTTGGCCTCCGAAGGTCCGGCAGTGGACGTAGCAGAGCCTACTACTCGCTTCAGAGCCTTGGGCACTATGTACTCGGGCATGTCGGACAGGTGACTCTGGACCTTGATGGCGCGCAGTGGCTTGTCGTGCCGCAGTGCCTGCAGATCACGCTTGTTCTCTTCAAAGAATCCCTTGAGCTTCTCGCAGTTCAGGATCTCCGTCTTTATCTCCCGTAGGCGAGTGTCGTGGACTGCGACTCGCGTCGCTGCACGCCAGCAATCCTGGGCACGGTACCGGAAGGATTCTACCTCATCCATCTTGAACTGGTAGTTCCTAAAGCGAATGGTTTGCAATGTGAACTTTTCAGTACAATATTTCCCACTTACTTGATGATCTTCTCCCCCTCCAGGGCTGCGAAGCTGTCGCACAGCTTCTTCTCCACGGCATCGTTCACCTTGGCCTCCTTCATGCTCACGAAGGATAGGACGGAGCCCTTGTTGTTTCCTCTGGCCGTCCTGCCAGCCCGATGGATGTACGACGTCACATCCCTGGGGAAGTCGAAGTTGAGCACGTTGTTCACGCACTGGAAGTCAATGCCGCGCGAGGCACTCGATTCCATGTCGCCGGTGCGTGAGGACTTGCGGCTGGCCGAGGATTTTCCGCCCGGCTGCTCCAGGTGCTGTTCGTCGGAGGCTATAATGATGTCGTAGGTGCCCTTGTTGAACTGACTGATTGTGTGGATGCGAATGTTGGCCGGCAGCTCGGAGTTCAAAACGCAGGCACGGATGCCGAATTGCTCCAGAAAGAGGCGGATCCTGAAATGGGTAATTGCAGAATAATAAGAGCCTAATATACGAGTGTCATGTCAGTATACAAGTTAACTGGATGTGCCATCAGAGAGAAGATTAGTTTCTGGTCATGCGTGCGCCAACTGTTGCCAGCTGCCCACTCCCGGTATATTTGGTTTGTCATCATTGGCTCCAGGGGATTACTAAAAGGAATGCCACAGTTTACTCACTTGTAGCAGCGGTCGATGCTGTTCACGAAGATAATGGTCTTTCCTCGAATGAGCCTCAGCTTGAGCAGAGCATACAAAATAGCCGGCTTGTCGTTCTCCTCGGCCAGGATGCGCTGGTGCGTCAACTGATCCTGGGGCACCAGCTCCGGCTCCTCGAGCTTCAGCGTCACCGGGTTGTTCAGGCACAGACCCTTCATCCGCACAACGTCGTCGGTGAGAGTGGCGGAGACCAAGACAGCCTGGTAGATGGGAGGCAGGTGCTTGATCAACCGCTTGAAATCTTTCTCGTACCCGAAGGCAAACACCAGATCCGCCTCGTCCACCACGAGGGTCTCCACATGCTTCAGATCCACCACTCCTCCGGCCTCAGCGTGCGCCAGCAACTTGGCCGGCGTGGCCACCACGATGTCGGGCCTTTCGGCCAAGGCGTGCCGCTGGGTCACTGCGTCGCTGGAACTGCCAGCGATGTCCGCCACGCGAACGACTTTGCCGCACGACTCGACCAGCTGCTCGATCACCGTCCGCGACTGGCGGCAGAGCTCCTTGGTGGGCGCCAGGACCACGGCGCTCACGCACTGCTCACTGGCATTCAGTTTGGAGTTGAGGATCTTCTGGATCAATGGCAGAGCGTACGTAGCCGTCTTCCCCGATCCGGTGCGAGCACGCACCACCACATCCTTGCCCTCCAGAAGCAGCGGGATCGCCGTAGACTGGATGAGCGTGGGCTGCTGCCATCCCAGCTGGGCCACCGCCTGAAATGTGAGCAAAGGGTCTTTAGTTCTGCAGCTGTCGGCGGGGGAGAGGCACTCACCTTTAGGATGCGCTGGTCCAGCTCCAGCTCGTGGAACTGCACCGTTTTCTGGGCTTTCTGGCTCATGGCGGTCGGCGATTAGAAAACCCTGGGAAATGCGCAGCACACGTTTTCAGGCGCAACAACAAAAAGAGCGAGTGGTGGGATTAATCGACGGCAATATTGGTCTATCGATAGGTACTGAAAATTGAAATTTCAAATCTAAAGCCTGTTCAGACAGGGACAACGACCAAATCGTGCAGTAGCGAACGTGGATGCTACAGGATCAGATGGAAATGACGCTTTGCAAGACTGTATAAGAAAACGTTAGTTGGCATCCAATACTTTTTTAATTTCGGAAAAATCTTCTTTTACACTTTCTAACACACTAAAGCCATAAGAAAGTATTCAGGAAAACAAAAAGGAATGCAAGTTCGAGCAATGTAACAACGTAAGTTTATTAAAAAGCAGCACAGCAACAGCTGTGGCCGTGTGAACACCTTACAAGAACATATTCGCTGTTGCACGGCCATCATCTATCGGTTAGTTCTCAGAACCGGATATCGATATTTAGGGACATTTCGAAGTGCACCTTCTGATTTCGATGGCTCCCAGGAGTTTTTCTATCATTAAAGTTTTCCATGAAGAAAACGGATAGGAAGGCGGTTCGCCGCAGAGCGAAGGAACTTAGGAAAGGAGTAATTGGTAACCTGGTCCCAGGCGTGCCGGCATGTGAACGTTGCGACGATGTAATTTGCAACTTCAAAGAACAACCGATGAAGCGTGGCTGATCCAGTGTCGCAAGGGAACGGATATTCGAAAGCTGGTCGGCTGGGCCACAAAGCTGCCTGGGGAAAACAGAGTAGGCGAGCTGCGGTCAGTTCCTTCAACTGCTCATTGGCTATGTGAGATCTGAGGCAAATTTCTGCCTCTAGAATCCGCCTTTCTTCGGCTATTTTATGGTCACCTCCATTCCACCATCGCCATCCCCTGTTCAGGCGCGACTACAAACAACGCATCCAAGTGCCCGAGGAGATGGCTGAATCCCTTAGCCGTGCGGAATTAAACGCAGGCTGATGCCCACTGCTCCCAACCACAAGATCCGTAGCTATCTGTTAGCCACCAAACAAATACTGGAACAAAAAGATTGATATGTCGCATAACGCAAGTCACAAACTCAACGATTCCCAGTAGCAAATCCCTGGAGGAGGTAGCTGCGATCGAAAATAAACCTGCATCCCAGGTGAAGCGCAAGAAGGCTAGGGAAACCAAGTGGTTAAGACTGTCATCAACGATGACGACGACGTGGAAGGCAATAGATTTAGGGTGAAAGAGGAGGGCTAAAGAAGCTGAGCTTAGTAGAATATTCCTAAGATCGGATCCTCCGTAACTAAACGGATTTTTTGTATCTTAACAACACTCTGTAAATATCACTTCCGTTAGCCAGCGCCAGCATTGTAAAAATATCTTTATTTTCATTGCCGAAAAGCCGGAAATATTCCGAGTAGTTTATCACGGGTAATTTTCGCATTATAGCTTACACCGATGTGGGTGAGCTGGGACACTTTGGTCCAGGGTTGCCCCAGCGACCCGTTTAGACCCATTAGACAACCCTTCGCAACGCACACGCAATGGTTACCACGGCGAATAGGTGATTCTCGGTAGTGTTTGAAATTCGCCAGTTTACGCTGATTGAATTAAGGTCAGAATCGGGGTAATTATGTCGGGACTCAAGGTGTTTCTGAAGGAGGGATTTAAGGTGGCGGCGGTAATGGGTCTGGGCGACACGATAGCCCAGTTGGCCATCGAGAAGAAGCCGCTCGACGAGTGGGATGCCGCCCGAACGCTCCGATTCGGTGCCCTTGGGATGGTGTTCGTGGGCCCGGTTCTGCGGCGATGGTACCTGTTCCTGGAGTCGAGAGTTCCCAAAACCTACTCTCCGGTGCGGCGAGGGGCCATCAAGATGCTGGCCGACCAAGGCCTCTTCGTGCCCCCCTTCGCGCTGGCCATGTCCTTCCTGGTGCCGCTGGTGAACGGCGAGCCCGTCGTGCGGATCCGGCAGCGCATCCTCGACAGCTACCCCACCATCCTGGTCCGCAACTACATGCTCTGGCCAGCCGCCCAGATGATCAACTTCAGCTTCGTGCCGCTGGGCTACCAGGTGCTCTACGTGCAGTGCATCGCCGTCGTCTGGAACTGCTACCTCTCCCTGGTCCTCAACAGCCAGGGCACTCCGTAATCCTATCCGCGTCCGTGTGCGGATGTGCGACCGTCGAATAAATTAGCTTTACACTTGATCTTGATGGTGTTTTCCTTACCGCTTCGTAGGGGGTATTCGGTAGGGTGGCTCTCAGTTCTCTTTTGGTGTTTACCCTCTTATGCGTACCCTGACAACCCTAGCCCAGTGCGTTCAGATTTCAGAACACAAGCGGCGCACCTGCAAACATTTTAAAGGTTAGCTTTTACTGTGTTTTGGGGTGCAAGCACAAAATAATGATTTATAAACAAAATATGAATATGAATTTAACTTTTAAAATTAACAACAGTGGGAAGTTCAAAAAGTGTTTTTATGTTTTTGTTGATTCTGCCTAACACGATGAATTGGTGCGTAAAATAAATACTTAAAAAGCTAAATTAATATTTTATTAGCTAAATTTATTAATTATTTCCCTCTGTATTAAAATCAAAATCAGCCCTACATAGTGTGACAAGGCTATTATGCACGTATCTATCGATATACCCAGCGCATCTGATAGCTTCGCGCGGTTCGTGCAGTGCAATGCAAATTAGTCACTTTCGCCGGCTGTTATGAACCATACACGTGAGATTTTGACCTTCCAGTTTGGAACATACGCGAACTATGTGGGCGCCCACTTCTGGAACCAGCAGGTGAGTTGGTGCACCCACCTGCCTACCGGAAAAAGACATCCAATCCGCCTTTCCAGGAGGCCAACTTCAGGTATGGAGACGAGGGCGACCAGGTGTCCGAGGATCAGCTGCCCAACAATGATGTGCTGTATCGCGAGGGACTGAACCCCCTTAATCGCACCACCTACACACCCCGCCTTCTGTCCGTGGATTTGGCCGGAACCCTGGGTCACCTTCCGGTCACTGGGGAGCTGTACGGCAACTTCGTGCAGCGCGATGAGGAGCTGCTGCCCCTGGGCACCGGCGAGGAGCTGCAGCAGGCTCGCCAGAAGGCGGAGGAAAGCGGGGTGTCCGCGCAGCATCTGGACGTGCACGAGCAGCCGCCGGCTGCAATTTCCGAGTACCAGAAAGATCTGCTGAAGAATTCCGTGGCGCCCGAAAAGAACTACCAGTTGGCGGATACGGCAAACAGTTGGGCCGACTTCCTTTATGCCCGGTACCATCCACGGACCCTGAATGTCTTGCCGGGACTGGTCAGGAATCCGACTGTCCAAGCTCTGGGCACATACTCCGCCGGAACGGAACAGTGGCAGGATGTCGCGTTCAACGACGAGTTCTGCGACCGCATCCGCTTGTATGTGGAGGAGTGCGACGGCCTGCAGGGCTTCCATGTGATCTTTGACATTGACGATGGCTTCGGAGGGCTGGCCGGGAAGTGTCTGGAGCACTTGAACGACGAATACAGTCGGGCCAGCTTTGTGTTGCCGCTGTACTATCCAAGGGTCACCAGTTATGCTCAGGCGGGTGAGTAATGCGGCTCTTAGGCAAGACGAGCTTATGAACATGGTTTTTCTCTCAGATTCCCGCCTGTCGCACAGCATTCGAGTGGTAAACAGTGTGATGAGCTACCACCATCTCAGCGAGCAAGCTACGATGTTTACGCCCCTGTCCACGCTGGAGAGCATCTGGCGAAACAATAATCTCAAGTCGCGCATCCTGCCGGGACTCCAGTGGCAGGCGGACAATCTCTACCAAACATCGGCGCTGCTTGCTGCCTTTCTGGACACCGCCACCTTGAGTTACCGCCTGCGGCAAACGCCCGAGTCGTTGTTACGCTTCTGCGAGCGGGTTTCTCCGTCGGGACGGAAGATGACTGCGGCAGGAATGGCTCTGCCATTTGGATTGAGGGAGGGGCAGGATCTCATCGAGTTTCTGGACCAGAGCGGAGATCGTGCGCTGCTCACACAACTTACGCCTGGCTGCGAGCCGGGTACCTCCTACGTGATGCAGTCGGTAACAGCTCGTGGCATTCCCGCAAGTCGTCTGAAGCGTCCCAGGGAGAAGGCCGGCGAGCAACTGCGGATGGCTGCCTATGGTTGCGATAGTGTCTCTCATATGCTGCAGCTGTACTACCAGTGCAGCTATCATGGCAGTATCAGCAACGCTGCATCCACTCCACTGCCGCTGAAGACGCAATTGCCTTTTCCCTACGAGATGTTTGGAGGGAACATCTCAGCTGATGGCTTCCATTTGCTTGGAGATGCTGAACGTGAGTCGGGTACGCGTGTTGATTCGGCACCCTTGCTGGCCGCCCTGCAGAATTCCACCAAGTTGGGCGAGCACCTGGACAACCTGCACGCCCAAACGCATCGCGTGCAGCTTTCGAAGTTGAAAGCGTACTCCAGTTCTAGCTTGGAGCGGGATGAGTACGAATCCGCGCTGGATCAGTTGCTCGAGTTCCGTGACCTCTACACAGACTCGCAGTATCTTTAGGATGTGAGAATCCACTGCTCTGGAGGAACACCATTTTGTGATAAGCCATAGGATAGTAAACACACACAAATGCTTGTGAAAACTAAGTGAACTGTAGCTCTTAACTGATATCCAAATAAAATATTTTGATACATATATACATTTTTGTTATGTATGCAATTAAAAATTCACTCAATTTGTAAGGGCAAAAGCACTCTGACCCGTATTATTATTTTATTCAGGTTGCAAACTACTCGTTAATGAAGACCCTAAACATACGTTTTGATCAGCATCAAAGCGTTGTAATATCTGTTTAAAAAATGTCAAAGGCTTTTAATCATCTGTTAATACAAGGATAGATAAATAAAAAGAAAGAAGGCTATAGTCCAGTGCCTTGACTATCAGATACCCCTTACTCAGCTTAAAAGAGCCAAAAGAAGTGGAGATATATAAGCTGCAAAGCTCTATTGTGCAGCGCCACCTACCCCGGCAGACGGATTTAAACGTTTTGGCCTTTTGTGGGCGTTAGAGAGGCGTGGCAAACCGTTCTTATCTTAATCGATAGGTATTAACAAGACTAATACATTTCAGAAAACTGTGGCCAGCACAGTTCTAAGCATTACTAAAAAACTAAATTCACAAATACTAGCACAATAACTGGAGGGAACAAGCTGCAGAACAATTTAAAATATAAACTGGTTGGAGAAAAATATCAGTGAAAGTATACAAATAAAAGTTAAGAAAAGTGCACCTGTTGGGGATAGTGACCAGTTTGGGCCAGTTGTATACTTACTAAAAGTACACATCGAATGGCACCTCATTTGCTAGAATATGAGACTCTGTTCAAAAGTTATACAATTAATAAGACTTTGAAGAATTTAAAAGAAAACATTTTTTTAATTTTGTCCAAAGCGTTGTTAAATTTAAATTTAGTCAAACAACTCAATAACAGGACCTATCTACTACTCTGCCTGCATCAGCAAAATATTCAAGCTTGTCGCATACAAAGGCACGTTCTATTGCAGCGGGCCCAATAAGAACATTTTAAAAAGTGTATTTATTTAGTCGAATGTACAATTTACAATTTAGAATTTTAGCTACAACCTACAACCATTTTTAGGCCACGACTCCTTACCTCGTTGAGAGGTGCTTTGTTTGAAATCAAAAACTTTTGATTTAAATATCAATTAAAAAATAGTAGTTCTATTCAATTTCTCAGCAATCAATTAATTAATGTATCCCCTACTTAATGAAACATTCGTCAAGGAAGTCAAATTAGGTATCTATGTTTTGTGACCTCCCACTGTCACAACAACTCAATAAAAACTCACCGAGAATATTCCGAAAAAAATTAATTGGTTTTTTTCTAAGCTCGCACAACTTTTTACACGCGCACCCAAAACGAACTTTTTCAAACTCGCCCAAGGCGAACGACAACTGGTCCCACTGACTCATCGGAAATATCGATAGTGTAGTGCCATCGCTAGCACGAGACCAATAATAGGTTATCGAAAGCATCAACGAGGATAAAAATCCGGGTAAGTGTTCTGTCATGGCATTGGTGTCGTATCCGTAAGAGCTGTGTTTTAAATCCTTTCTGCGACCTGGTGAGGATCACTGGCGTCCCGGTGTGGATTCTTGGAAATCATCCCAGATTCGGTCGTGATCACTGGCCGGGCCGGTTTTTGTAATTCAGGAACACCTTAGTGAGTTCCCCCAGAAGTCACGACTCCCGCTTTCGACCCGAAAACGAAATGGATGCAGACGGCAGGTCGGAACTAACGAAGCCCGGAAGACCGAAACTAACGATGCCCCACACTCCCAAACCCCACTCGAAATCCAAGTAGATCGTTCCTCCCAACGACCCAGAACGCTATGAACCCGACGTAGCAAGCAGTACACCACTCGGGCCTTCCACAGCGCCGAGTCTCGAAGCAAGCAGTGCACCACTCGGCTGACTCAACGAAGCAAGCAGTCCGCAACTCTGTCCTTACGCAGCCGAGGCACCCAGGCACCGCTCTTTGGAAAATTTGACCACTTTTTGTGGCACTAATTAATAGCTTAAAAACTAAGCAATATTTTTAAGATCTGTTCTTAGAATCACGTTTTTGACAAAGAATATAATATATTTTAAGACAAAAAAAAACCGTGTTCCCGCCAAAAAAATTTTTTTAGTATTGAGAGTTAAATAGCATTATTTTACAAATAAAACTAATGGATCCTAAGGGATTCGTAGTGAGTGCAGGTGAGCAAATAAATTCTCCAATAAACAATCAATTTTTTTTATACAGTTTTCAAGAATATTATTTCTACCTCATCATCCTCCTTTTTGAAACGTCTTTTGTCCACTGGCATGAGAGACATTTTAAAATAGTGCTAAGGATTTTAATGAGCCGGGGTGTCTTATTGTTCCACCATATATTACTGTAGTAACGAAAATATTTGAATCAGCAGAAAAAGGTTGCTCTCATGAGTAGTTTGGCTTGTAGGGCTTGTAGTTTGCCTGCCCAGAGCTGCCATAAAACCCGTAACATATAATTAGATCTGCTGCTAAATAATCCGTTCCTTGCTCTTTCATAATGCTCAAAAGAAACTCTTGCAAGCATGTAATGGGAGCTGCGAGCTGCCAATGTCTCGGAGGGCCGGCAATTTTTCTTTTGATCAGCGGATATATGTTGTCTTTTTTTTGCTGTGAGTCCCTGCTCTAAAAAAGAGCCAAAGCCTCTATAGCAGAAACCTTTGCTGGCCTTGCATTAGACTGGTTTAAACCCTTTCGAATGTATTTAGCCATTTTCGGGGATAGCAGCTGCCCTTGCAGCTTGAATGACGAGCTTTAAATTGCCTGCCTTGCTAGATCCGACGCTTCTTACCTTTGCGAGCGGTTTACCTTAGTAACAGTCCAACAGTTCCTAAACGTGAAATTGGGTTAAGTTTTTTTTGGCCTTTAGCCAGTAATATGATATTTTGTAGCAAGTGCTTATACTTTATTCGGCTAAAAGTTCTTCACCGTGCTCAGAACAAGTACCGCGTATTGCTCATTTCATATAACTAAAAATGGCAATCTCCTTATCATTTTTCGTTGCCTCAGACATCCACTTTTCAAACAAAAAGCTGTTTGCAAATGTAAGGTTAGGATCTAAAAAGTTACATTTCCCAGAAAGTGCGAAAAGGTGCACTTTTTTACTAAGTAGGTATAATAAGCATTGATTACATTACAACATGAGGTTTTAGAGTTGGGGAGAGCTGAACTCAATCTGTAGCTCTATTAAGAGATTAAAACAAACTACATGGGTTAGAAGGTTAGGTTACTTAAGGTTAGAACTTACACAATATTATAGGGACACCACGATCAATATCTACAATTCACACTCACAAGCACTTATTGCAAACCACTCTAAATGGATTTGATTTTAAAAACTGCACTCAAATAGATTAATTCTAAACTTTTTTCCACTTTGAACTTTTAATAAAACAAAGCGATTTAGCAGCGCTGCCACCTCGGTGAAATATTAACAGGCTTTGACAGCGCTTAACAGTGATGCTGTTATTAAAATTTGATGTTATCCACATGCATTAACAAAACGATTTTCAAACGACTTTTAAAAGATGGATAAATAAAAGTGGTCAAATTTCCCATAGTGCACCGATTTCATCAATTCCAGAAAATACAAGCATACTTCATAGCGTTCTCCCTCTGTGTCATTATTGGGGGGTGGGGGTAAACCGATCCATAAAAGAAATAAATAAAAAAATAATAAAACACTTAAAGCATACTCTGCCTTGGGGCGTATTTGAACCTAGTACCTTCAGCATCAGAGACAGACACCTTAGCAGCTGGTCTCTCGCACATTGTTTTCCGCGGGCGATAAGTTCGAAAGCCATGAAAACCATGTTAGTGCAAGCGAGACAACATGTTTGAAGTAAGCCAAGTCGAATTTCGAATAGGTCTATTTCGCTTCCACTCACGTAATTAACGCCGCCATATTGCTCTATCCTCGCTTTTTCGATGTCAAGAAATATTCGAAAAGAGAGAATTCGTGAAAATTACATTTTTTGTTATCAATTTGACATTATTTCATGGTAAAATTGATATTTGTCGAAAAAACACAAACTTACCATGCGCATATCAAATTGATCTTGACGCATTTTTTTTTCTGTGCAGTTGCAGACATATTTAGATAATTGAATGTTAAAGATAATAGATTGTTTTCGGTTTTCTAAAAATCCAAAAGCTCTGTGCGTACAATGCTTCCACGGGAATGACCGGCGAGGTCATAGAACCTTCGGCCCTCCGAAGCTAGCCCCCCTCTTGCTTCGGATTAAATAGCTTTAAGAAGGTCGCTTTGCCACCAGCCTGAACCCTCCGACGTCGGAGGTGTCAGGTTGGTTAGGTTTCCCCGGAGCGGAAGTTGTTGGGCCCCACCTGCGGCACTTCATGATTGGCTGTCTCGGAAGCGGCTTTGATATTTTCCGCGCTTCCAGAGAAGCGAGTTAGGGCCAAAACAAAACAGAAAGTTCTTGTCTGGGCAGAGAGATTTTAGGAGTCGGCCATGGAAGTCCTAACAACGAAGATGACGACGTGGACGTGCTCAAGGAAATGGGTGAATTTTTATTTGCATGGCAATCAATTTTTATGCCTTATACACAAGGGGCATATGAACTTACCAGAAACAATAGGGTCCTGCATGCAATTTTGCAGTTTTAAGCCCACCGCTTATGCTTTATCCATCTTTTACAACTTCGAAGAGAGGTTATTAGCAATCATTTTTTACGCTTTAGTGAGAGGCAGTCATTGGGACTATTGCCTTCAAAACCACTGGGTGTCCCTGTGTCGCTATCCCTTGACTTATCTCGGCCCACTTGCTGTCCTCGCAGCAGACCCAGAGGACCTTTTCTGACCGACTTCACCTTTCCGCAACTTCTACGTGCTGCCACTGCCGCTGTGTTTAACCTTAACCCTTGCGGATACGGATCGGGGCTGCCCGCCTAATTTATACGGAAATTTATTGCCAATAAAGCGGCAGTAATTGAAATCTCAACGGGAGTAAATCACAATTTTATGGACTGCTAACGGGCGGCGACTAGGTGGCCTGGGCCTGGGCCTGGACTTGGAGATGGGGTTTAATAATTTGGGCGAGTGTTTTTTAGCCCCTACTTTGTTGTGCAAATTAAATTTCGATTTGATTGGCGCAGCCCCTTTAACATTCCACCAGATTTTAATTCTAGGTCCTTGAAGAAGCGGCTGCTCACAAGCTCCTTCTAGTGCTGCCAGGAAAAGGACCAAATCCGAAATTAAAATTACGCCAACGACTTTAATGGAATATGTGCGTGGAATCCGAAATGCCCAATTGAATGGGCGCCAAGCTAGTGGAGTGTACATATTTCGAATATTGTTTTTTGCATCTTTTAATTTCGTTTTCATTCTCGTGTCGGTCTGCAGCTGAATCAGAACGAGTCCTTGCATTAGCATGCAGTCCTGTCACTAGACGTGTATACATATTTATGTTTTATTTATGTGAATGGGCAGTCCTTGTCCCTGATGCCCGGGTGACTGACTGGATTGTTGTGCAAGGAAATACTTATTAAATTAAAAAACAATTACAATGCACTTACCTGTGTGAAGATACGAGTCTAAAGTACGAAACTGAGTGGATATATTCAAAAAGGTGATTTTATACGGAGCAGAGGATGAATATCTGCATGTAGTAATGTGAAAAATAAGCACTTAAATATATGTGTTTTTACTCATTCTGGAGTTAGTGAAAGAAATCAGAATATATTTTTATAATTTCTATTTTTATAATATCTATCTAATATTTTAAAAAATGTAAAAAGTATGTCTTTTCTGTTTCTTTACATATTAACTTCAGAATTTCGAATCAAATTTTGTGAGTTCGGAAAACTTTATTATATTGCTGCCGTAGAAACAATAATTAATGTCAAAATAATACAAAATACATTCTCCCATTACTTTCCCATTAATAACCCAATTGTTTCTATGGCGGATTTACGATAATTAAAATTTTAATATATTAAAAGCACCCTCCGACGTATTTACTAATCACCCCGCAATGGCGTTCAAATCAAAGTGTAAATGTACCCCATGGAGTTCTGTTGCTGCATCCCAAGCTGCGCCTTGACTCTATCCCTTCGCTTCCAATTAGTTCCTTCAATTACTCAGTTGGTCAGCTACTTAAGTGCTCGGCGTGTTCGCCCGCGCGGCAGTTGATTTTTAATTTCTGCCCGTTTGGACCCCGTTTGCAGGCCCATCATCCGCAGAACCACTTCTGCCGTATCTGCGGTCCCATTGCCGGCTGGGCACTTCATCATCCCAGCAGCCTCGGAAGCGCCGGCCGACAGTCAGCTCCGACGGCCAAAACAAACTCAACGAAGTTAGCTAAATTTGGCCAAAGGCGTCATTTTAACTGCCGCTTACTACCACCCACTCGACGGGTCCACTTGCCGTCGTCCGTTTTCCTCCACTCTCCGCGTCCATGCCGACATTTCAATGCCTTTTTAATCTAGAACAAAAGCAAACTTAATTTGCCACAACATCTGAGATGGCCCAGGCGGAGGACGACAGCAACAGGCCAAAGGGGGCCAATGAGGGTGGGCAAGCTGTACTGAGGAAAACATCGGAGTCGGCGGTGGTTTTGGTTGGTGAACATTGCACAGAGTATCCCTTCTAGTCTTTTATTCATTTTATTTTAGCAATAACTAAAAACACCTTTTAACGAGCTAAAAAATAGGGACGATCGCACCTGAATCGAACTCATTCGGCCTGCTTCATCAAAATATTTAAGCTTCTATCAGCACTTACATTTTCTAAAGAAGAGGGCGGTGCGATTCAACGTGTTAGATTGGGGTATCAGTTGTAAAGATCTATATTTTGGCGACTATCTATATACATAGGTGTTGCGCTCACTTCGTCACTACGTGGACTTTCTTAGCAAATCGAAAGTTTTTCTATAGTTGTTAATGCTTACAGTTTTTCTGAGCCTCCAAATGCAATGTTGGACTCAAATCCGAGACAAAATAAAATCACCACACCAAATAGATACGGCTTAGTGTTAAAAAAAAGGTCAACACAAATTTAAAAAAATTACATTTGATGTTTAACCAAAATGATTTTTTTATAGTGTTAATCTAAGAAAAATCGAAGAAAAATTTAGTAAACTTCTTAAAGGTTTAAAAGAGTACCTTTTAAAATCTCTTTTTAGGAAAAACCTACAACATATTTAGTACATCAAATAACTTTTCATATTATAGTGACTTCCTACAATTACATTTTTCTTTTGAACAATATTTTAAAAAACTATTTTTATTTGTAGCTCTAAGTCACGTACACAAAAGAAGCTTGTTGGTGACCAACCTATTGAATTGGCGATTTGACCCATGAAAAGTAATTTCTAAGTTATACGAACACGTTAGGGTTACAATAAAAATAGTTATGACAAGAAGAGTATAATGTCCTTGGCGCCAATCGTTTTTTTTTAATTGTTTAACCAACAAAACACTCTTTCTCCCAGCAAATATGGTTAGCTGAGTAGCGGGCACTTCGTTTTCAATTTGTTTCAAATCGTTATCTTGTTTTAAGTGCAAAGGTTTATTTCTTTGAGTGTTGGCAAGAGGCAGAACGAATCTGAGGACAATTTCGAGACCGTCACTTGGCACATAATTTAATTACAACAACACTTTTGGGGCACCAATGCTCGCCAAGGCGATGGAACTTTTAACCACTCAACACCCACACCCAGCCTCCGCCAGTCATTGCCAGGAGTCGAGTGTTGAATGAGCAACAACTTTCGAGTGCAACGCGTCCTGAATTGTAATTAGTGCCCAGGAGCCGCCAGTCCATTTGGAAAGCGGGGTTCAAAAGGAGGGGTGACGTCGAAGGTGCTCGAGTTCCAGGAGATGGCTTCCCTTGATTTATGGAGCGAGCGCATTTGTAATTGTTATTACGTGCAAACACTCCACTCCGAAACGACACACTTTCGTTTTCGGCAGCCCCATAAGCAAATCATAACCTTGATGCGCTATCCGACCGTAAATTACTGGTCGGCCCTAGATGTTAAACGGGTGAAGCGTGGTTCGATAAGAACGTAGCTGGTGGTGACAGAGTCACCGGTGACAGAGTCATCGCCAGCCCAGCTAAAATCGGTGACCCTTGACTGCTATTGATTAATCAGCCGAACATAGCAGGTCTGTAGGCGTTCAATTATGCAGATATGTAATTATCAAGGCATAGCTGCATACCTTTTCTATCCTCCTTACAAGTGGTATTAACGATTTTGGCGATTGGTGTGTGTTAGGTCTCATTATTTTCACTGCGAGGGCAGTTCTCGTAGTGACGAAGCGCACCGGGAGAGTGTTACGATGGTTACGAGTGATATATTAATCGAACGGTATCGCAAATAATAAAGATATTCAAACACTTAAAAAAAACCACTTGGTTTCGGTCGAAGAGCGGTGAAAGTGTAAAAATGAAACTTTAGAAAATTTGATCTGTTGGGAGCGTTAGGAATAAATGCACGAGTCCAATAACGCTTAACTTAATTGTTTTTAATTTCTTATTTAAATGTTGAGTAACGGATAACAAAAACTAGAACCAATTATGGCCATTCCCCTATACCAGATCAAAATCCATGTAACTGACAAGAGCATACCAGACAAGGAATTCATTTCCGACATTTTGCGTCTGATGAATTTGCAAGATTCGAAAACGGGTGCACTCTCCGTATTCCACAGCAACTATGTATCGCCAAGTAAGAACAATCGCATCAGGTCAGGGATCCAGGCCTCTGCCGACGGCTTCAATTGCAAGTCCACCACGACCTTCGTTTAGTCTACAAATCAGAAATCGCCATCTCAATGACTGGGTATTTTCATACTTAGCAAAGCTTTGGACATTTCAACTATAAAATAATGTTCTTTAATGTACTTTATTGGCAGAAAACGGAAAAACGAATGCAAAATGGAAGGGAAATACAAAACTAAACGTATAACGCTTTATGTTTTATTATATTAAAAATAATTAACTCCGCTCGTCGGAGCACCCGGTCATGTTGAAGGGAAGCGGAGACTGAAGACGACGGAAGCCTGTTACCCAAAAACATGCTTGAGTGCTATCGATTAATTCGGCTCTGGAAGAATGTCGATTTCGTTATCGATTAATCAATGTATCGTACGCCTGTTCTATAATTTACACCTATACACACAGAAAGGCTTCAACCGCTTGTTCTCCAATAAAAAATGTGCGTGTTAGAAGAAGACTGGAAATGTAGCTACAAGTGGCTTCAGCCGAGAATGTGATATCACACCCAAATCGATTCAGTATTTCAGTGTTCGTTTCTGAGGTCCAGGAATATAAAACAAAAGAGAATGCTATAGTAGGTGTCCCGACTATAAGATACCCGTTACTCAACATTTAAATAAGAAATTGCCTATTTTGGGCGTGGTAAACTTATTAAAAACTAAAACTAAAAACTAGACTTTATAGCATAAAATCTATAGACGTTCTGTAGCTCCTATAGTTTCCGAGATCTGAGCGTATTCTTTTACTCTGCGAGTAATGGGAAAAAAATCGATATTCCTCAGAGTAGAACATAATATGTAAAAAAACAAGAAAGAACGCTATAGTTGAGTGCCTCGACTATCAGATACCCGTTACTCAGTTACTGAGAAAAATAAAAATGGAGATATTATATAGCAGCAAAAAAATATTCTAAAGCGCCACCTACCGGCTATGTTTTAAGCGTAATTTCCGTTTGGGGGCGTGGCAAACATTTTTTTATTGGTAAATTTGGAACCACTAAATTCCTTTGAAGCTATGAGTGCAGCGTTGCTTTCTGATGGAACATGTTACCATTCTCTTTGTAATAATGCTTCTTGGATGGTGGTGTAATTCTACCCACACAACACAATTTCGAAATAGCGACAACTACTTCTTTATGGTGGCAGTTAATTGAACACCTTTATATTTTTGCCTTTATGACTACTAGAGAAAGCCGTCCAAGAGGATCGAGTAATTTGTCTGTGGTTACAGACTGTGTTTTTCTCACAGATAAACCCTTGTGATGTTTCTATACTGCAGTTTTCATAAGCAGCATCTTCAATTGTACAGTAATGATGTCTTCCTTATTCAATCCTTGAAGATGGTTACTTTTTGGCTCAGCTCCTCCTTCAGTTGCTTGGTTGCTAATATTCTGAGCATTTCGTTGCCAGATGTGGTGAAGAATTTTTGCCATATGTGACGGATTTGCAGTCCACGTAGTGACGAAGCGCACCAGGAGAGTGTGCGAAAGCGACTGCAATATAAACACGAAGAAATAAAAATCTACAGTAATCGTTCGATTGCTTCATGAGCTCATCCAAGACACCAAGACTTTAAGAAAAACAGTTGGTTTGGGAGAAAAAGTGGTGAGAGTGTAATAATTAAAATTTGTACATTATGATCTGTTGGGGCCGGTGGGGATAACTACCCCCGTTATTAACCAAGCTGTATTCTCACTTAAAGTACGCGACGAATGACACATATAAATCGGATGCTTCGTTCAAAAGTAATACGCAAAACAAGATTTTCGAGGTCCTCTCAAAATGAAAAATTTATTTTGTTTGTCGGTTTGTCCCAAAATTTTATTTTACAGTTCTGAAAATTCTAGACGATGTTAAGCAGATCAATATAAGAAATATTAGTTCTACCACTTGTGGTAAAACTAGCTGGTTTGTCGAGAAAATAATATATAAATATAAAATATAAATAACTAAATGTTATACACCCGTATTTTGAGAAAATATTTTGAAATACTATGTACGCCTTTCAAACACGATTTTTCTAACATTTACAACTTTGGAGCACCTAACACTGCCAGTGCATAGACCTTTTTTGTGCGTATCCAACCTCTTTTTGGAGGTCCTGGAAATTAGGACGATGCCAAACAGCGTAGTAAGAGAAACGTTACTTCTACAGCTTCTAGAAAAACTAGCTAGTTTGGCGAGAAAACAGCTTTAAGTAGATAAACTTAGTACACCCAAAACTTTTGAACTACTAAACTAAAGGCTTTTGTTATATGTTGTTGGAACGGCATTTTTAATTACTTTGTTCGATTTTTTAACATGATTGGTCAAGAAACTAATATTTATGGCCAAAAGTTTTTTTGTTCCGATATTTTTTAAACCTTTTTCTATTGCTCAAAAGCTGCTTTAACGATTTCAGGCTAAGCCTTAGAGTGTACCCGATAACATTTCGTCACGTTTAATCTTTAATACTATTTATTTTGTGAAGATAGTTAAATTATATGATTGATTTTTAGCACACAAAACTTCTGATCTCAAACAAAAACACCTCTGAAAGATGTAAAAATCTAGTGCCTATCGCACCTACAGCAAACAAAAGTTCTGATATCAACTTTTGTAACGATCTACTAAATTTATACATTTCCTTAATTTTTTACATTCGGCACGCTGCTATTCAATATGCTTGTGTTTAGCTGTACAATTTCCATAAAGTATATTAGGCTGGCTAAGACTTTTTGTCGTTGGAGTCCCTTTTATCCTTTCGAATGACTTTCAGAATTTACTTTCTTAATTAATCCGCTTACGAGGTACTTTGACATTTTGTGCCTCGACTAACACCGATAAGTTATTACAGGATCAGCAGCTTATCTGGTTCGCATCGCCTGGCTGATCAGAACCTGTCCGCATCCGACGTGTTTATTTTAAATGTTCGGCCGCCTATTTGAACAATTGTCGTGGTTCAAAGTCGGGGCCAACAAATGTGGGATTTCTACCGAAATTGGTTTGCTGAAAAGGTTTTATTTAGCGTGTCGTAAGTACAGAACCAGTGGCAAAGGTCGCCCCGATAAATACTGAACAAATTGGGCTGCGGAGAACCGAATACATCAAGATTTATTTTTGAACTGATTTTATTGAGCACGGACCCGGTCATAGGTCAAAATAGCCTAAATAAGCAATTACATATACCAGATGGTCGGGTTACCTTTCTCTAAGGCTATGACAGATGGTGTGTAGTCAGGCGGTTGGACGCGTATGGTTTATGACCCGTGGTCACATGCAAATGTATCCAGGCCAGGATATTGGCTACATTAGCTCAGGTCAAAGAAGCTGTCGGCGGCGAACCAATTTCTGCTAAGTCGCAATTGTGCGAATATGAAATAAGTCCTCTGATGCCAGCGCTCGCGCGTCGCGGAGGGTAGCGGATTAACTAATCCACTTTGACTTGGATACCTGGGAAAGTGCACCAGGGAAAGGTTCTCAAGCAATTAAAAGACGGTTAGAAGGGACATTTATTGCATCGTCAGCTGTCGCTAAGCTTACCTGATGGTAGTAGGTGGATTTGGGGAATCTGAGGATGCGGGTACGGTATCATAAACTTGTAATTGTTACCTGAATATTTTACCCAATCCTGCTATATAAACCATCGCCAGAGCGCACCAAAACCACAGTTACAAACTGAAACGTATAACGTCAACAACCAGAAAAGAGTGCTTTCAAAATGGTCCTGAGCAATTCCACGCCAAACAACGTGTATAAGCAAAGTGAGCTGGTTGTGAACACTGCAGCCATGAAACATGAGGATCTAAGCGAGCTCCTGGAGCTGAACGCGGAAATTGAGCAGCGCCGTCGCTCCAGCAAGCACGGAGACGGAAGCAACTCCTGTGGCTTGCTTCAAGCTACAATGACCCGGGAGGAGCTCTTTGAGATTTCCTCGCTGGACGACGATCGCTTCCTGACTGCCCTGGAGCACCAAAACTCGTTCCAAACACCGCGTCGAGTTCAAGTCACCGACCTGGACTTGTCCAGTATCGAGAATCTGATGAAGTACTTCGACGAGGAAGTACCTGTAACGCCCACCAAGATAAAGGGGGGCGCCATCCCGGTCCCAACAGGAAAAGTGGCCAGCGTGATCGCTAAGATGGCCATCCAGCCGGACACTCCAGCTAAACCAAGCGAAGGTAGTGGCCAGTTGAAGATCAGCGAGCTCAAGCAAAAGTACGAACAGCAGCTAGAGACTGAGACCCCATGTTTCCATGGACCCAGAAAGAATCCAACCTCTCTGCCCATGAAAGTGAAGGCGATGGCTCAGATGTTCAACACAAAGATCAGCCAGCTGATGCGCCGTGCGGAGCCGCACTACGTTCAGCTGCAAAACGAGCAGTCGCCGGAGGCCAAGTCCCAGTACCGTGTAGGGCCGGAGTCCCATGCCCACGGACACTGTTTGGTGGCCGAGGAAGTGTTCCGCGAGCTGAGTGTCAAGGACAAGGCTCTTCTCTTCAACAAGTTCATTGAGGACATGGCAGCCAAGCATCCCAAGTTCAACGCGCACGCTGCCGAAATCAAGGCAAAGGTAAATAAGCAGGTGGCCCGCGGTGAGGTGGTGGCGGAACAGCAAGCTAGCGTCAAGCAACTGGCTCAGGAGCTGGAAGCAAAGTGTGTCCTGGAGCCGGATTCGCTTTCGCCAAGAAGGGTCTCTCCCGCCCAGACTGAGAACCAAATGAAGCCATGTACTACTAAGCTCCATGTAAGCTCACTGACTGTGATCCTGAAGCCCAGCCCTGAGCGCAGGGCACCGCAGACATTGTTTCATCGTGGCCTGGAGTGCCAGAGCGGAGACCCTGAAGTCCCGAAATCCAACAAACGAAACCTTGCCGCGATACGCACCATACTTCCAACTGAAGCCTATGCGCCGCCCAAGAAGATTCGCCGCACTCGACAGGAGCGCAACGGATGCGACAACCAAATGTTTTTTCAGAACGAGCAGCTCGAGACTCTTTTCTACAACTGGCTCAGCACAGAGAACGGCGTGCAGTTCGACATTAGTAGTGTATCTAACGGTATGCAGCCCATTGAGATGGTCAGCGAGGAGGAGCAGGCGATTCTCGAGCAGAGCATCGTCGCGGAGAAAGATATGAGCCAAAAGTCCGGCGTCGAGTGTCTGCTGGAGGAGGCTATAGCCAAACTGGAGCTGGAGTCGGAGGCAAAGAAGGAAGCGGATGACGAGGAAAAGCAGCTGGAGTCGGCTGAGGCCCAGGTAGTCCAAGTCACTCCACGACAGATCAAGCGCCAGGCTCCGCCAGTGCCCGCCCCACGTCGCAATGTAGGACAGACTTATTCCAGTGCCTCCAGCTGCAAGCCTTCCGAGGCCGAAGAGAGCGAGTCCGGCTTGTCTACCTTGCCCAAGATAACAAGCGACGAGTCTCAGCCCGAGACGCCCACAGCAGAGCTGCAGCTAGGTGACTTTGAATTCGCTAAGCCCCAGCGTCCACCGCGTAAGAAGAAGATGCGACGAACCTCCGCAGTCGAGGCCACCGGGATCACCTCAACGGACTCCGATTCGGATTACAAGCCACCAGTTTCAGCACCAGCCAAGAAAAAAGCGGGAGCGGGAGCGGGAGCGGGCTCGGGCTTCCCACTGCCTGAACAAGGGTTCATGGAGTTGAACAAGTCCCTGATGCGGCACGTAAACTCGCCGCGAAAGATCAAGTCAGCGTATACCCTAACCGTAATGTCTTCACCCTCGCCAAATGCGGACAACGATCAGTCTCCAAGTCGGACTCCGAGGCAATCCCTGGTACAGACCATGCGGGACAGCTTCGTAGATCAGGGCTTCGAGACGTGCTCTAACGATCCCATGGACAATAGTCCGCTGCGCCGATCGTCAGTGGGCACTGCCGACTCAAAGCCCTCCGGGTTTTCTACACCCGTAAAAGGTCGCCTCGCTTACAGTTCGGCGCAACAGCAACTATTTAGCCCCATACTCTGCCAAGAGCGTCCTCGACGCAGTTCTCTGGCCATGCAGGTGATTCGCGAAGACCACCCCCTGGACCTCGACGCCACTTGCAGCTCACCGTGCTCTACTGAAAGTGACCGTGAATTCTTTGCCAATGCCCCGACAATCGAGGTTAACAGTACCCAGGAAGAGATTCCAGCTGGCCATGCCCAGTCATTGTTCTGGATTACAGCAGGGGACTTCACCGTCTCTTTGGAAATCTTCAAGAACAGCCCGGAGCGCCTTCGACTGCTTTACGAGATATTCACCCAAAAAAGCTGGGAGACTCGGGATCTGGCCTTTGGAATCGACGATCACCAGTTCACCCGCGGAGGCACTAGCTCGGAGGCGACAGGACGACAGTCGCTGCCCGAGCGCCCACCCAGTGTAAAGGGCTGCTCCCACTACTGGTTTGCCAGCGGAGACCTCGCTGTGCCCTTCAGCGGGAAACTAATGTCTGGCGAGAAGATTGAACGGCTATTCGCATTCCTCGGCGGAGAGCAGTCCGAGTTACGTTTCGGCGTGGACCACATCGAGTTCAGTAGCCGGCCAGAGTTCCTGCCCACCGCCCAGAAGTATTCGATTGAGAGCAGCTACAGCATGCTGGTGGGTCTGCAGACGGGTGCCAGCAACGGCCTGGAAGGGCGCAACAAGTACTCCTGGCCCAACAATAGCAGCCACGCCAACAAGGCGATCAAGATGAGCGAATTGGATCGGACGGAATTCGAGACTGACAGTTTCGGCAACAATAGCGAAAGGCTGTCTTTTTCGCCAGACTTGTTCTCCCTGGACTACGACACAGTTCCCCTAGATGAGTTGTTCGCCACAGCCCCCGCATATGCAGCCACACCCAAGATGTTCCTGCCGCAGATGATGCAGACGCTGAAACAGCAGCAAGGCAAACTTCGCAGCGTGGAGCAGCGCATCCGCTCCTACTCTAAGCCCTCTAATCTGACAGATGCTTCGTTGGAGCACTGCCGCAACACTCCGCAGTACGTTTACAAGCTGCACGCCATCATCCGAGCCATAGAAGCCATTGGACGAGATGATGGTTTCCGCGGCTGCTCGATGGAGCAGCTCGAGAGCTTCATGTATTTTCTCTGCGAGTATGCGAGTGTATGCCTAGCCAATTGCAGCGAACATATCGACAAGATAATGGACACTTTGCTGGACCGAAGGGCCGTGGTGGTCTAGCCAACGCAGCCTTCACATTATAATTTCCCAATTAGCTTACACAAATTAACATGTAATGTTTTTTTTTATTAATTATAAACAATAAAATACACACAAATTATTTTGAAGAAAACAAATGGTGAAATTTTGTATGCATCTTTAAAAGGGTTTAAAATCTTTACGATCTCTTCTGTTTTACGTAGTGCTTAAGTGGTTCTTACGTTGGTATTAGCAAGAGAAAATGCAATTGTCGATTTCATCGACTATTAGATGCCCGTTCTTCAGCTAAAAGGAGTGCGAGAGCGATGGAGATATGTTTCCAGCAAGACTGTTTTTTACTAGCACACACTAAGCGCCACCTAGCGCATCCTTGCGCAACCAAGCCTAAAGTACAAACTTGTGCCTCCTCTAGCGACGAGTGGAAAAGCTGATTCGCAGCATGTCGTGTGCAATTTCAATTGGCTTTGCAAAGTATTGATCATATTTAACTCTAACTTTTAAATGGATCGTCATTATTTCAATCATTTTTGGCATGTAGGTTGGTATTAATAGTAGAAACACAATCTAATATACAATTTTTAAAAATATTGAACAGCTGGTGAACCTGCTGAAACAAACTGCGCAAGAATCCCAGGAATCTTCATGCCAAGTCACAAAGTCTAGCTCTAGTAGATTTCAGCGCTGATACGGACGGACAGAAAGATGGGCATGGCTAGATCGACCCGGCTAGTGATCCTGATCAAGAATAATTATACTTTATGGGGCCAAAAAGGCTTCCTTGTACTCTACGAGTAACCTTTGATCCCAGAAATGATCTCATCTCTGGTTTTACTCAACGATACTTTTATTTTGCGTTTCATTTTAGTCCTGACGTCTTCGGTTACTTTAAAATCCGACGTGGTAACACAAACATCCATCAAAGATTTCATAACCATCTTGGCTTTGTGCCATGGGGCTTTATCCTGCTACAGGATAAGGGATTGTCCAAAACTTCTTTGGCTTGTTGATGATATTTCTTAAAATATAAATCCTTGACTGCCATTCCAGCGCAGAACTTTGCTACCATTGAAGATCTGGTAACTAAAGTTAGCTCAGCTGTTTACCCATGCTATCTTATTGTTGTTCATAACTTTCAATTTGAATAGCAACGTTTAGTATTGGTCAATATGTGTTTCATTCTCGGGCTCGTATTCTCGTATTTGTCTGGTAAATACCTATCGAATCACCCACAAAGGCCAAAACCGCTTAAATCTGTCTGCCGTCCGTTTGTTGAAAGCGTGTAGGTGGCGCTTTACAAACTTACTTAGCTGCTTGTGTATCTCCATCTGCATCTTGCGCCCTTTAGCTCTATAACGGATATCTGATAGTCGGGCACTCGAATGCTCAGAAACTGGCACACATTAAGCAAATTGCTTAAAAAGGCGCTTATAATGCATTTCATAATGCTACATTCTCTATAGTTAACTTAAATTTTCCATATATTTGTTTTTAAAAGTAGTATAATTTTTTAGTGCTACTTCACAAAAATGTAAAAACATAAATATAACGATGTGGTAATCTTGAAAAAAAGCTATGATGCTTTTGGTGGAAGTTTTCTCAAGCTCCGAAAATACTCAGGATGTGATAGGTCGAAAATTGTGCTTCAACGCGGGGACAAGGAATTCTCTTCGGACGGCAAATTCATTCATTCGACCTCTTGAGTGCCATATCTAAAAGGATTCATTTTTATACTGGTCTCCCAACAGTTCATGTAAATTTTTCCCAACTCGTTTTTATACTCTTGCAGAGGGTATAATGATTTCAGTCAGAAGTTTGCAACGCAGTGAAGGAGACGTTTCCGACCCCATTAAGTAAATATATTCTTGATCAGCGTCACTAGACGAGTCGATCTAGCCATGTCCGTCTGTCTGTCCGTTTCTACGCAAACTAGTCTCTCAGTTTTAAAGCTATCGGGCTGATTGCAAAAGTCATCTTTCTATTTCAGGTAGTATATAAGTCGGAACCAGCCGGATCGGACAACTATATCTTATAGCTCCCTTAGGAACTATCGAGAAAAAAATTTAAAAAAAATATATCGTTGGTGTTTTTTTAAATTATAACCTCCTACGCTTGGAAATAACATTTTTTAATTGGTTTTAAATTTCGAATTAAATTTTATCAAAATCGGACGGCTATATCGTATAGCTGCCATGGAATGATCGGAAAATTAGTAAAAAAAATAATATGAAAAAATTATATCTTTGGTGTTTTTTAGCATAAAACCTTCTAAGCTTGGAAATAACATTTTTTAATTCGTTTTGAATTTCGAATTCAATTTTATCAAAATCGGAGACTATATCATATAGCTGCCATAGAAACGATCGGAAAATTAGTGAAAAAATAATATAAAAAAATTATAGCTTTGGTGATTTTTGACATATAACTTTCTAAGCTTGAAAATAACATTTTTTAATTAGTTATGAATTTCGAATTACATTTTATCAAAATCGGACAACTATATCATAAAGCGATCGGAAAATTAGTGGTAAAATAATATGAAAAAAATTATATCTTCGGTGTTTTTGAACATATAACCTTCTAGGCTTGGAAATAACATTTTTTTAGTTCTGAATTTCGAATTAAATCTTGTCAAAATCGGAGGACTATATTATATAGCTGTCATAGGAGCGATCGGAGAATTAGTGCGGAAATAATATGAAAAAATTATTTACTAAAGTTGATTATGTCTTATAACTGCAAGGGTATACAAAAGTTAACTTCCTTTCTTGTTAGTACTGCATTTCACACTGATATAATTCAAATTGTATGTGAAATCTCCATCACAGGTGCCACTCGGCCACTTCGGCTGAAGTCATCCAAATCATTGGAAACCAATCTGACAACCAATGGAAACCAATGTAGTTTCTTACTCTCCATTCGAATATGGGGTTGCTTATCTATAGAAGGTTTATTATCTTACTAATTCCAAATAGGTTATAAGACCTTCATATACTATTTTTGTAAAAACATATACATTTCTGGACTTATAAACCAACAAGAAATACAAATTCCAGTGTGTTAATAATTTTCACGAAACCAATATATTTTTAGTGCAAGTTCTTATCCTTATTGTTATTATTATATTTATATCATTTGTGTTCAGGATGAGAGGATCTATACTCGCTGGGCACATTTTAGTGTCCGGCAGATCAATCACATTCATACAAAAATTTTTACATAGAATATCGGTTTTATTCACATGGCTTGTTTAACAACATTGAGGTTTCTTTAGAGGTTAGTTGCAGTGAGTTAAAATCGCTATAGGTCCGCGAATGACATTTAGAAAATTTGGGCGGCTTATTTAATCTGTCATCTCCAAGTACTCCAAAGTACACTGAACCTTTGGGCAGTTGGGCAAAAAAGAAACAAAACTCACTTGCTTATTATACCCATTATTTATAGCGAAAAAGGGTATATTGTTCTGAAGAAAAAATATTCTCATTGTTCTCGATTTTAGAATTTTTGATCTCAAAAGTGAGCCGATCGATTCATACTAAAGTACCTGAAATTCAAATCGAAGTCTTTTCGGTTTGTGAGCGGGCTATTAAGAATAGTCGATCTTGATATCGAGAATAACCGTTCTCGGCTTCAACATCGCATCGATCTCGGCTTCCAGATGACTAGCTCTCGCTCCCAAAATCCTGTCGCAATTCGTTAAGCTTACCTGATTGGTAGTACGTGGATTTGGGAAAATTTAGGTTGTGGGTACAGTATCATAAAATATTGTAATTTTTACCTATGGCTTTTACCTGCACTTGCATATAAACCATCGCAAGAGCGCACTAAAGCCACAATTACAAACAGCACCCATTCTCAATTCGTTAAGCTTACCTGATTGGTAGTATGTGGATTTGGGGAATTTGAGGTTGCGGCACGGTATCATAAAATATTGTAATTTTTACCTATGGCTTTTACCTGCACGTGCTATATAAACCATCGCCAGAGCGCACCAAAACCACAGTTACAAACTGAAACGTATAACGTCAACAACCAGAAAAGAGTGCTTTCAAAATGGTCCTGAGCAATTCCACGCCAAACAACGTGTATAAGCAAAGTGAGCTGGTTGTGAACACTGCAGCCATGAAACATGAGGATCTAAGCGAGCTCCTGGAGCTGAACGCGGAAATTGAGCAGCGCCGTCGCTCCAGCAAGCACGGAGACGGAAGCAACTCCTGTGGCTTGCTTCAAGCTACAATGACCCGGGAGGAGCTCTTTGAGATTTCCTCGCTGGACGACGATCGCTTCCTGACTGCCCTGGAGCACCAAAACTCGTTCCAAACACCGCGTCGAGTTCA
Organism: Drosophila biarmipes; assembly: GCF_025231255.1. Taxonomy (NCBI): domain Eukaryota; kingdom Metazoa; phylum Arthropoda; class Insecta; order Diptera; family Drosophilidae; genus Drosophila; species Drosophila biarmipes. Next base: position 2,497,055 of record NC_066611.1, on the reverse strand, counting down.
AGTCACCGACCTGGACTTGTCCAGTATCGAGAATCTGATGAAGTACTTCGACGAGGAAGTACCTGTAACGCCCACCAAGATAAAGGGGGGCGCCATCCCGGTCCCAACAGGAAAAGTGGCCAGCGTGATCGCTAAGATGGCCATCCAGCCGGACACTCCAGCTAAACCAAGCGAAGGTAGTGGCCAGTTGAAGATCAGCGAGCTCAAGCAAAAGTACGAACAGCAGCTAGAGACTGAGACCCCATGTTTCCATGGACCCAGAAAGAATCCAACCTCTCTGCCCATGAAAGTGAAGGCGATGGCTCAGATGTTCAACACAAAGATCAGCCAGCTGATGCGCCGTGCGGAGCCGCACTACGTTCAGCTGCAAAACGAGCAGTCGCCGGAGGCCAAGTCCCAGTACCGTGTAGGGCCGGAGTCCCATGCCCACGGACACTGTTTGGTGGCCGAGGAAGTGTTCCGCGAGCTGAGTGTCAAGGACAAGGCTCTTCTCTTCAACAAGTTCATTGAGGACATGGCAGCCAAGCATCCCAAGTTCAACGCGCACGCTGCCGAAATCAAGGCAAAGGTAAATAAGCAGGTGGCCCGCGGTGAGGTGGTGGCGGAACAGCAAGCTAGCGTCAAGCAACTGGCTCAGGAGCTGGAAGCAAAGTGTGTCCTGGAGCCGGATTCGCTTTCGCCAAGAAGGGTCTCTCCCGCCCAGACTGAGAACCAAATGAAACCATGTACTACTAAGCTCCATGTAAGCTCACTGACTGTGATCCTGAAGCCCAGCCCTGAGCGCAGGGCACCGCAGACATTGTTTCATCGTGGCCTGGAGTGCCAGAGCGGAGACCCTGAAGTCCCGAAATCCAACAAACGAAACCTTGCCGCGATACGCACCATACTTCCAACTGAAGCCTATGCGCCGCCCAAGAAGATTCGCCGCACTCGACAGGAGCGCAACGGATGCGACAACCAAATGTTTTTTCAGAACGAGCAGCTCGAGACTCTTTTCTACAACTGGCTCAGCACAGAGAACGGCGTGCAGTTCGACATTAGTAGTGTATCTAACGGTATGCAGCCCATTGAGATGGTCAGCGAGGAGGAGCAGCCGATTCTCGAGCAGAGCATCGTCGCGGAGAAAGATATGAGCCAAAAGTCCGGCGTCGAGTGTCTGCTGGAGGAGGCTATAGCCAAACTGGAGCTGGAGTCGGAGGCAAAGAAGGAAGCGGATGACGAGGAAAAGCAGCTGGAGTCGGCTGAGGCCCAGGTAGTCCAAGTCACTCCACGACAGATCAAGCGCCAGGCTCCGCCAGTGCCCGCCCCACGTCGCAATGTAGGACAGACTTATTCCAGTGCCTCCAGCTGCAAGCCTTCCGAGGCCGAAGAGAGCGAGTCCGGCTTGTCTACCTTGCCCAAGATAACAAGCGACGAGTCTCAGCCCGAGACGCCCACAGCAGAGCTGCAGCTAGGTGACTTTGAATTCGCTAAGCCCCAGCGTCCACCGCGTAAGAAGAAGATGCGACGAACCTCCGCAGTCGAGGCCACCGGGATCACCTCAACGGACTCCGATTCGGATTACAAGCCACCAGTTTTAGCACCAGCCAAGAAAAAAGCGGGAGCGGGAGCGGGAGCGGGAGCGGGCTCGGGCTTCCCACTGCCTGAACAAGGGTTCATGGAGTTGAACAAGTCCCTGATGCGGCACGTAAACTCGCCGCGAAAGATCAAGTCAGCGTATACCCTAACCGTAATGTCTTCACCCTCGCCAAATGCGGACAACGATCAGTCTCCAAGTCGGACTCCGAGGCAATCCCTGGTACAGACCATGCGGGACAGCTTCGTAGATCAGGGCTTCGAGACGTGCTCTAACGATCCCATGGACAATAGTCCGCTGCGCCGATCGTCAGTGGGCACTGCCGACTCAAAGCCCTCCGGGTTTTCTACACCCGTAAAAGGTCGCCTCGCTTACAGTTCGGCGCAACAGCAACTATTTAGCCCCATACTCTGCCAAGAGCGTCCTCGACGCAGTTCTCTGGCCATGCAGGTGATTCGCGAAGACCACCCCCTGGACCTCGACGCCACTTGCAGCTCACCGTGCTCTACTGAAAGTGACCGTGAATTCTTTGCCAATGCCCCGACAATCGAGGTTAACAGTACCCAGGAGAAGATTCAGGAAGAGATTCCAGCTGGCCATGCCCAGTCATTGTTCTGGATTACAGCAGGGGACTTCACCGTCTCTTTGGAAATCTTCAAGAACAGCCCGGAGCGCCTTCGACTGCTTTACGAGATATTCACCCAAAAAAGCTGGGAGACTCGGGATCTGGCCTTTGGAATCGACGATCACCAGTTCACCCGCGGAGGCACTAGCTCGGAGGCGACAGGACGACAGTCGCTGCCCGAGCGCCCACCCAGTGTAAAGGGCTGCTCCCACTACTGGTTTGCCAGCGGAGACCTCGCTGTGCCCTTCAGCGGGAAACTAATGTCTGGCGAGAAGATTGAACGGCTATTCGCATTCCTCGGCGGAGAGCAGTCCGAGTTACGTTTCGGCGTGGACCACATCGAGTTCAGTAGCCGGCCAGAGTTCCTGCCCACCGCCCAGAAGTATTCGATTGAGAGCAGCTACAGCATGCTGGTGGGTCTGCAGACGGGTGCCAGCAACGGCCTGGAAGGGCGCAACAAGTACTCCTGGCCCAACAATAGCAGCCACGCCAACAAGGCGATCAAGATGAGCGAATTGGATCGGACGGAATTCGAGACTGACAGTTTCGGCAACAATAGCGAAAGGCTGTCTTTTTCGCCAGACTTGTTCTCCCTGGACTACGACACAGTTCCCCTAGATGAGTTGTTCGCCACAGCCCCCGCATATGCAGCCACACCCAAGATGTTCCTGCCGCAGATGATGCAGACGCTGAAACAGCAGCAAGGCAAACTTCGCAGCGTGGAGCAGCGCATCCGCTCCTACTCTAAGCCCTCTAATCTGACAGATGCTTCGTTGGAGCACTGCCGCAACACTCCGCAGTACGTTTACAAGCTGCACGCCATCATCCGAGCCATAGAAGCCATTGGACGAGATGATGGTTTCCGCGGCTGCTCGATGGAGCAGCTCGAGAGCTTCATGTATTTTCTCTGCGAGTATGCGAGTGTATGCCTAGCCAATTGCAGCGAACATATCGACAAGATAATGGACACTTTGCTGGACCGAAGGGCCGTGGTGGTCTAGCCAACGCAGCCTTCACATTATAATTTCCCAATTAGCTTACACAAATTAACATGTAATGTTTTTTTTTATTAATTATAAACAATAAAATACACACAAATTATTTTGAAGAAAACAAATGGTGAAATTTTGTATGCATCTTTAAAAGGGTTTAATATCTTTACGATCTCTTCTGTTTTACGTAGTGCTTAAGTGGTTCTTACGTTGGTATTAGCAAGAGAAAATGCAATTGTCGATTTCATCGACTATTAGATGCCCGTTCTTCAGCTAAAAGGAGTGCGAGAGCGATGGAGATATGTTTCCAGCAAGACTGTTTTTTACTAGCACACACTAAGCGCCACCTAGCGCATCCTTGCGCAACCAAGCCTAAAGTACAAACTTGTGCCTCCTCTAGCGACGAGTGGAAAAGCTGATTCGCAGCATGTCGTGTGCAATTTCAATTGGCTTTGCAAAGTATTGATCATATTTAACTCTAACTTTTAAATGGATCGTCATTATTTCAATCATTTTTGGCATGTAGGTTGGTATTAATAATTAATTAATTAATTGAACAGCTGGTGAACCTGCTGAAACAAACTGCGCAAGAATCCCAGGAATCTTCATGCCAAGTCACAAAGTCTAGCATTAGTAGATTTCAGCGCTGATACGGACGGACAGAAAGATGGGCATGGCTAGATCGACCCGGCTAGTGATCCTGATCCTGAATAATTATACTTTATGGGGCCAAAAACGATTCCTTGTACTCTACGGGTAACCTTTGATCCCAGAAATGATCTCATCTCTGGTTTTACTCAACGATACTTTTATTTTGCGTTTCATTTTAGTCCTGACGTCTTCGGTTACTTTAAAATCCGACGTGGTAACACAAACATCCATCAAAGATTTCATAACCATCTTGGCTTTGTGCCATGGGGCTTTATCCTGCTACAGGATAAGGGATTGTCCAAAACTTCTTTGGCTTGTTGATGATATTTCTTAAAATATAAATCCTTGACTGCCATTCCAGCGCAGAACTTTGCTACCATTGAAGATCTGGTAACTAAAGTTAGCTCAGCTGTTTACCCATGCTATCTTATTGTTGTTCATAACTTTCAATTTGAATAGCAACGTTTAGTATTGGTCAATATGTGTTTCATTCTCGGGCTCGTATTCTCGTATTTGTCTGGTAAATACCTATCGAATCACCCACAAAGGCCAAAACCGCTTAAATCTGTCTGCCGTCCGTTTGTTGAAAGCGTGTAGGTGGCGCTTTACAAACTTACTTAGCTGCTTGTGTATCTCCATCTGCATCTTGCGCCCTTTAGCTCTATAACGGATATCTGATAGTCGGGCACTCGAATGCTCAGAAACTGGCACACATTAAGCAAATTGCTTAAAAAGGCGCTTATAATGCATTTCATAATGCTACATTCTCTATAGTTAACTTAAATTTTCCATATATTTGTTTTTAAAAGTAGTATAATTTTTTAGTGCTACTTCACAAAAATGTAAAAACATAAATATAACGATGTGGTAATCTTGAAAAAAAGCTATGATGCTTTTGGTGGAAGTTTTCTCAAGCTCCGAAAATACTCAGGATGTGATAGGTCGAAAATTGTGCTTCAACGCGGGGACAAGGAATTCTCTTCGGACGGCAAATTCATTCATTCGACCTCTTGAGTGCCATATCTAAAAGGATTCATTTTTATACTGGTCTCCCAACAGTTCATGTAAATTTTTCCCAACTCGTTTTTATACTCTTGCAGAGGGTATAATGATTTCAGTCAGAAGTTTGCAACGCAGTGAAGGAGACGTTTCCGACCCCATTAAGTAAATATATTCTTGATCAGCGTCACTAGACGAGTCGATCTAGCCATGTCCGTCTGTCTGTCCGTTTCTACGCAAACTAGTCTCTCAGTTTTAAAGCTATCGGGCTGATTGCAAAAGTCATCTTTCTATTTCAGGTAGTATATAAGTCGGAACCAGCCGGATCGGACAACTATATCTTATAGCTCCCTTAGGAACTATCGAGAAAAAAATTTAAAAAAAATATATCGTTGGTGTTTTTTTAAATTATAACCTCCTACGCTTGGAAATAACATTTTTTAATTGGTTTTAAATTTCGAATTAAATTTTATCAAAATCGGACGGCTATATCGTATAGCTGCCATGGAATGATCGGAAAATTAGTAAAAAAAATAATATGAAAAAATTATATCTTTGGTGTTTTTTAGCATAAAACCTTCTAAGCTTGGAAATAACATTTTTTAATTCGTTTTGAATTTCGAATTCAATTTTATCAAAATCGGAGACTATATCATATAGCTGCCATAGAAACGATCGGAAAATTAGTGAAAAAATAATATAAAAAAATTATAGCTTTGGTGATTTTTGACATATAACTTTCTAAGCTTGAAAATAACATTTTTTAATTAGTTATGAATTTCGAATTACATTTTATCAAAATCGGACAACTATATCATAAAGCGATCGGAAAATTAGTGGTAAAATAATATGAAAAAAAATATATCTTCGGTGTTTTTGAACATATAACCTTCTAGGCTTGGAAATAACATTTTTTTAGTTCTGAATTTCGAATTAAATCTTGTCAAAATCGGAGGACTATATTATATAGCTGTCATAGGAGCGATCGGAGAATTAGTGCGGAAATAATATGAAAAAATTATTTACTAAAGTTGATTATGTCTTATAACTGCAAGGGTATACAAAAGTTAACTTCCTTTCTTGTTAGTACTGCATTTCACACTGATATAATTCAAATTGTATGTGAAATCTCCATCACAGGTGCCACTCGGCCACTTCGGCTGAAGTCATCCAAATCATTGGAAACCAATCTGACAACCAATGGAAACCAATGTAGTTTCTTACTCTCCATTCGAATATGGGGTTGCTTATCTATAGAAGGTTTATTATCTTACTAATTCCAAATAGGTTATAAGACCTTCATATACTATTTTTGTAAAAACATATACATTTCTGGACTTATAAACCAACAAGAAATACAAATTCCAGTGTGTTAATAATTTTCACGAAACCAATATATTTTTAGTGCAAGTTCTTATCCTTATTGTTATTATTATATTTATATCATTTGTGTTCAGGATGAGAGGATCTATACTCGCTGGGCACATTTTAGTGTCCGGCAGATCAATCACATTCATACAAAAATTTTTACATAGAATATCGGTTTTATTCACATGGCTTGTTTAACAACATTGAGGTTTCTTTAGAGGTTAGTTGCAGTGAGTTAAAATCGCTATAGGTCCGCGAATGACATTTAGAAAATTTGGGCGGCTTATTTAATCTGTCATCTCCAAGTACTCCAAAGTACACTGAACCTTTGGGCAGTTGGGCAAAAAAGAAACAAAACTCACTTGCTTATTATACCCATTATTTATAGCGAAAAAGGGTATATTGTTCTGAAGAAAAAATATTCTCATTGTTCTCGATTTTAGAATTTTTGATCTCAAAAGTGAGCCGATCGATTCATACTAAAGTACCTGAAATTCAAATCGAAGTCTTTTCGGTTTGTGAGCGGGCTATTAAGAATAGTCGATCTTGATATCGAGAATAACCGTTCTCGGCTTCAACATCGCATCGATCTCGGCTTCCAGATGACTAGCTCTCGCTCCCAAAATCCTGTCGCAATTCGTTAAGCTTACCTGATTGGTAGTACGTGGATTTGGGAAAATTTAGGTTGTGGGTACAGTATCATAAAATATTGTAATTTTTACCTATGGCTTTTACCTGCACTTGCATATAAACCATCGCAAGAGCGCACTAAAGCCACAATTACAAACAGCACCCATTCTCAATTCGTTAAGCTTACCTGATTGGTAGTATGTGGATTTGGGGAATTTGAGGTTGCGGCACGGTATCATAAAATATTGTAATTTTTACCTATGGCTTTTACCTGCACGTGCTATATAAACCATCGCCAGAGCGCACCAAAACCACAGTTACAAACTGAAACGTATAACGTCAACAACCAGAAAAGAGTGCTTTCAAAATGGTCCTGAGCAATTCCACGCCAAACAACGTGTATAAGCAAAGTGAGCTGGTTGTGAACACTGCAGCCATGAAACATGAGGATCTAAGCGAGCTCCTGGAGCTGAACGCGGAAATTGAGCAGCGCCGTCGCTCCAGCAAGCACGGAGACGGAAGCAACTCCTGTGGCTTGCTTCAAGCTACAATGACCCGGGAGGAGCTCTTTGAGATTTCCTCGCTGGACGACGATCGCTTCCTGACTGCCCTGGAGCACCAAAACTCGTTCCAAACACCGCGTCGAGTTCAAGTCACCGACCTGGACTTGTCCAGTATCGAGAATCTGATGAAGTACTTCGACGAGGAAGTACCTGTAACGCCCACCAAGATAAAGGGGGGCGCCATCCCGGTCCCAACAGGAAAAGTGGCCAGCGTGATCGCTAAGATGGCCATCCAGCCGGACACTCCAGCTAAACCAAGCGAAGGTAGTGGCCAGTTGAAGATCAGCGAGCTCAAGCAAAAGTACGAACAGCAGCTAGAGACTGAGACCCCATGTTTCCATGGACCCAGAAAGAATCCAACCTCTCTGCCCATGAAAGTGAAGGCGATGGCTCAGATGTTCAACACAAAGATCAGCCAGCTGATGCGCCGTGCGGAGCCGCACTACGTTCAGCTGCAAAACGAGCAGTCGCCGGAGGCCAAGTCCCAGTACCGTGTAGGGCCGGAGTCCCATGCCCACGGACACTGTTTGGTGGCCGAGGAAGTGTTCCGCGAGCTGAGTGTCAAGGACAAGGCTCTTCTCTTCAACAAGTTCATTGAGGACATGGCAGCCAAGCATCCCAAGTTCAACGCGCACGCTGCCGAAATCAAGGCAAAGGTAAATAAGCAGGTGGCCCGCGGTGAGGTGGTGGCGGAACAGCAAGCTAGCGTCAAGCAACTGGCTCAGGAGCTGGAAGCAAAGTGTGTCCTGGAGCCGGATTCGCTTTCGCCAAGAAGGGTCTCTCCCGCCCAGACTGAGAACCAAATGAAGCCATGTACTACTAAGCTCCATGTAAGCTCACTGACTGTGATCCTGAAGCCCAGCCCTGAGCGCAGGGCACCGCAGACATTGTTTCATCGTGGCCTGGAGTGCCAGAGCGGAGACCCTGAAGTCCCGAAATCCAACAAACGAAACCTTGCCGCGATACGCACCATACTTCCAACTGAAGCCTATGCGCCGCCCAAGAAGATTCGCCGCACTCGACAGGAGCGCAACGGATGCGACAACCAAATGTTTTTTCAGAACGAGCAGCTCGAGACTCTTTTCTACAACTGGCTCAGCACAGAGAACGGCGTGCAGTTCGACATTAGTAGTGTATCTAACGGTATGCAGCCCATTGAGATGGTCAGCGAGGAGGAGCAGCCGATTCTCGAGCAGAGCATCGTCGCGGAGAAAGATATGAGCCAAAAGTCCGGCGTCGAGTGTCTGCTGGAGGAGGCTATAGCCAAACTGGAGCTGGAGTCGGAGGCAAAGAAGGAAGCGGATGACGAGGAAAAGCAGCTGGAGTCGGCTGAGGCCCAGGTAGTCCAAGTCACTCCACGACAGATCAAGCGCCAGGCTCCGCCAGTGCCCGCCCCACGTCGCAATGTAGGACAGACTTATTCCAGTGCCTCCAGCTGCAAGCCTTCCGAGGCCGAAGAGAGCGAGTCCGGCTTGTCTACCTTGCCCAAGATAACAAGCGACGAGTCTCAGCCCGAGACGCCCACAGCAGAGCTGCAGCTAGGTGACTTTGAATTCGCTAAGCCCCAGCGTCCACCGCGTAAGAAGAAGATGCGACGAACCTCCGCAGTCGAGGCCACCGGGATCACCTCAACGGACTCCGATTCGGATTACAAGCCACCAGTTTCAGCACCAGCCAAGAAAAAAGCGGGAGCGGGCTCGGGCTTCCCACTGCCTGAACAAGGGTTCATGGAGTTGAACAAGTCCCTGATGCGGCACGTAAACTCGCCGCGAAAGATCAAGTCAGCGTATACCCTAACCGTAATGTCTTCACCCTCGCCAAATGCGGACAACGATCAGTCTCCAAGTCGGACTCCGAGGCAATCCCTGGTACAGACCATGCGGGACAGCTTCGTAGATCAGGGCTTCGAGACGTGCTCTAACGATCCCATGGACAATAGTCCGCTGCGCCGATCGTCAGTGGGCACTGCCGACTCAAAGCCCTCCGGGTTTTCTACACCCGTAAAAGGTCGCCTCGCTTACAGTTCGGCGCAACAGCAACTATTTAGCCCCATACTCTGCCAAGAGCGTCCTCGACGCAGTTCTCTGGCCATGCAGGTGATTCGCGAAGACCACCCCCTGGACCTCGACGCCACTTGCAGCTCACCGTGCTCTACTGAAAGTGACCGTGAATTCTTTGCCAATGCCCCGACAATCGAGGTTAACAGTACCCAGGAAGAGATTCCAGCTGGCCATGCCCAGTCATTGTTCTGGATTACAGCAGGGGACTTCACCGTCTCTTTGGAAATCTTCAAGAACAGCCCGGAGCGCCTTCGACTGCTTTACGAGATATTCACCCAAAAAAGCTGGGAGACTCGGGATCTGGCCTTTGGAATCGACGATCACCAGTTCACCCGCGGAGGCACTAGCTCGGAGGCGACAGGACGACAGTCGCTGCCCGAGCGCCCACCCAGTGTAAAGGGCTGCTCCCACTACTGGTTTGCCAGCGGAGACCTCGCTGTGCCCTTCAGCGGGAAACTAATGTCTGGCGAGAAGATTGAACGGCTATTCGCATTCCTCGGCGGAGAGCAGTCCGAGTTACGTTTCGGCGTGGACCACATCGAGTTCAGTAGCCGGCCAGAGTTCCTGCCCACCGCCCAGAAGTATTCGATTGAGAGCAGCTACAGCATGCTGGTGGGTCTGCAGACGGGTGCCAGCAACGGCCTGGAAGGGCGCAACAAGTACTCCTGGCCCAACAATAGCAGCCACGCCAACAAGGCGATCAAGATGAGCGAATTGGATCGGACGGAATTCGAGACTGACAGTTTCGGCAACAATAGCGAAAGGCTGTCTTTTTCGCCAGACTTGTTCTCCCTGGACTACGACACAGTTCCCCTAGATGAGTTGTTCGCCACAGCCCCCGCATATGCAGCCACACCCAAGATGTTCCTGCCGCAGATGATGCAGACGCTGAAACAGCAGCAAGGCAAACTTCGCAGCGTGGAGCAGCGCATCCGCTCCTACTCTAAGCCCTCTAATCTGACAGATGCTTCGTTGGAGCACTGCCGCAACACTCCGCAGTACGTTTACAAGCTGCACGCCATCATCCGAGCCATAGAAGCCATTGGACGAGATGATGGTTTCCGCGGCTGCTCGATGGAGCAGCTCGAGAGCTTCATGTATTTTCTCTGCGAGTATGCGAGTGTATGCCTAGCCAATTGCAGCGAACATATCGACAAGATAATGGACACTTTGCTGGACCGAAGGGCCGTGGTGGTCTAGCCAACGCAGCCTTCACATTATAATTTCCCAATTAGCTTACACAAATTAACATGTAATGTTTTTTTTTATTAATTATAAACAATAAAATACACACAAATTATTTTGAAGAAAACAAATGGTGAAATTTTGTATGCATCTTTAAAAGGGTTTAAAATCTTTACGATCTCTTCTGTTTTACGTAGTGCTTAAGTGGTTCTTACGTTGGTATTAGCAAGAGAAAATGCAATTGTCGATTTCATCGACTATTAGATGCCCGTTCTTCAGCTAAAAGGAGTGCGAGAGCGATGGAGATATGTTTCCAGCAAGACTGTTTTTTACTAGCACACACTAAGCGCCACCTAGCGCATCCTTGCGCAACCAAGCCTAAAGTACAAACTTGTGCCTCCTCTAGCGACGAGTGGAAAAGCTGATTCGCAGCATGTCGTGTGCAATTTCAATTGGCTTTGCAAAGTATTGATCATATTTAACTCTAACTTTTAAATGGATCGTCATTATTTCAATCATTTTTGGCATGTAGGTTGGTATTAATAGTAGAAACACAATCTAATATACAATTTTTAAAAATATTGAACAGCTGGTGAACCTGCTGAAACAAACTGCGCAAGAATCCCAGGAATCTTCATGCCAAGTCACAAAGTCTAGCATTAGTAGATCTCAGCGCTGATATGGACGGACAGAAAGATGGGCATGGCTAGATCGACCCGGCTAGTGATCCTGATCAAGAATAATTATACTTTATGGGGCCAAAAATGCTTCCTTGTACTCTACGAGTAACCTTTGATCCCAAAATGATCTCATCCCTGGTTTTACTCAACGATACTTTTATTTTGCGTTTCATTGTAGTCCTGACGTCTTCGGTTACTTTAAAATCCGACGTGGTAACACAAACATCCATCAAAGATTTTATAACCATCTTGGCTTTGTGCCATGGGGCTTTATCCTGTTGCAGGATGAGGGATTGTCCAAAACTTTGTCTTGTTGATGATATTTCTTAAAATATAAATCCTTGACTGCCATTCCAGCCTAGAACTTTGCTACCATTGAAGATCTGGTAACCAAACTTAGCTCAGCTGTTTACCCATGCAATCTAATTATCGTTTATAACTTTCTATTTGAATATCAACGTTTAATATTGGTCAAGGTAAAGCACAACAGGTGTTTGATTCTGGTGTTCTGGTCTCGTATTTGTCTGGGCGGATAATTTAATTTTTCATCTTGTAATTTGGCCTAGTGGAAAGGCTGATATCACTGGTCAAAGGGTGTGCACCAAGTGTCAACGCTGAACCTTTGGTTAAAAGGGGTGCTACCCTGGATTTTGCCGATCGAAGACCAAAGAGGGCGTGCTCCACAGGCCACCTGTGGTTTGCCAAACACTGCGGATGATCCTCAGGGCATTTGGAGATCGCCGGCCAAGGAGGTGTTCCATCGACACCTATCGATTGACATAAAAACAAGTTTGCCATGCCTACCCTAACGCCCTAAAACTACCAAAATAGGGGGTAGGTGGCGCTTTACAATCTCGTTTTGCTGCGAGTATATCCCAATCTTACTTCTGCTCCCTTTATAAGCGTTCCTGGCAATCTTTTGTGGTCAAAGAAAACGATATGTTTGTGTAGTTTGTTAGACTTTCTTTACCGCGTTGGTACGATGTAAGTCTTTACCGTCTGAAAGAGCTGTGAAGAAATCGATGTCAGCTTCGATAACATCGATTTTTTTCGGTGCATGCATAGATTAGGTTTCGAAATAATCGATATAACATTTACTTTTTTTGTCAGATTCTCGCTGGTCAGATTCTCCATACTGAAAAGGAGAGTTTTTAAGAATGTGCCCTGCAATACATACATATGTATTTCAGCTTGCTTAATTGAAAATATATAAAGATTTTTTTTGACAATTGACAAGTCCGCCTGTCGGCTAGGAGCTTTTCGGTGCTACCCTGGTACAGATGATTCAATACCGAGTTGCCATCAACTCTTTCGATTTTATCGGTATGTAATCGCGTTTCGATTAATAAAGTTTATAAAATACTAATCAATAAAATATCATCATCTATTTATCTGACGTGATACCAGACAAGGAATTCATTTCCGACATTTTGCGTCTGAAGGCTCTGCAAGATTCAAGAATGTGTGCACTCTTTATAGTCAAGAGCAGAGAAATGGGCCACCGGTTGAGAGATTGTACTTCCCCGGGAACAGATAACGCATTTGCCGGCGATAGTAGCAAGTGAAATATTTGTAACCTTAAGTTATTTCTAATTCGGTGATTTCCTTTCAGTCCTTTGCACAATGGTGGTGTAAGTGCAAGTGCAAGTCGACCACGAGCTTCGAGAAGCAGCATAGTTTAATCCACAAATCAGCGATACGCGAATTTCGCCATCGCAAATGCCGGTTATTTTCATATTTAGCGTCGAATAAAGCTTGAGAACATTTCAACTCGGCCATTCCCCTATACCAGATCAAAATCCATGAATGTGACAAGAGTATTCCAGACAAGGAATTCATTTCCGACATTTTGCGTCTGAAGAATTCGCAAGATTCGAGAACGGGTGCACTCTCCGTATTCCACGGCAACGCTGTATCGCCAAGTGAGACACTGTACTTCCTCGGGTCTAGAACACGCAGTTGCCGGCGATAGGTTATCAAGTGAAACATTTTTGTCATAATTAATTTTTAATTCGGTGATTTCCTTTCATTTTTTAGCATAATGGTGGTGTTCTCGCAGAACAATCGGATCAGGTCGAAGATCCAGGCCACTGCCGACGGCTTCAAGTGCTTTGAGAAGCAGCATAGTTTAGTCAACAAATCTGGGTTTTTTTCATATTTAGCTTCAACTATAAAATAATGTTCAAACAGCGAAATTAAATTTAAAAAAATATAAAAAAATATAAATTCGGTACTAAATGCGAGTTTTATCAAGCACTTTGCGGTCGATAGAAAATACTTAAAATGTGTGTACTTTATTGGGCGAAAACCGAAAAAAGAATGCGAAACGGAAAGGAAATACAAAGCTTAACGTATAACGCTTTATTTTTTATTAAAATCTGGATTTCCTAATCTGCTCAAGCTGCTCCATCATAAAATAAATATGTCTGATCATCGGAGCAGCCGGGAGAAGGAGACTGGAGACGATGGAACTTTCTTGAATGGTATCGATTAATTTGGCTTTATCGATGAATCAATGTATCGTACGCATTTCTATAGGCAATAGCCTATTCACAGAGAGGACCTTTCTTCAATTAGAAATTCACGTGCTAAAAAGGTATGGGAAATGTCGCTAATCGGCTTTGGCCGGAATGGGACCTCTCACGATCACAAATCGATTCAGTATTTCTGTGTTCGTTTCCGAAGCGCTGAAATATTAAAAACATTATATTCTCAAGAGTAGAAAATAATATGTAAAAAACACAGAAGCTTTTATATCATTTCCTTTTTGTTTTTGTTTTTATTTTTAATATTATTTTCAAGGAATCTATAAAAGATAGTTGTCCAATCCGGCTTGATTGGACTTAAATACTACTTTACACTTTCGGGAAGGTTTCATCGACTATTTTGGGTGAAAACGGATACCAATTTACTCTTTGAAAGGGTTTACAAAAACCTGGATTGCTTCTTTAACTGTAAGTGCTCAAGTCGACTCAGATTTCGTTCAATACTACCGACTTTCCAATTCTTCATAAGGGAAGTACAATTTGTATCCGTATAAAAAGTATATGCTCGCATAGTTTTTACTCCAGCCCCAAAAGCCGTTTCATTTTCTAACTGTTCATTACAAACATTTTACTCTCACTCGCAAGCACCCACACTCGCAACCAGAGGCATTTGGGAAAACTGTAGACAAACAAGAATGGAAGCAAAAACTTAATTAAGCATTTTATTGTATGATGCTGCAGCAAAACAAATTCCTCTTTAAATAAAGCACCGGAGCAATTTATTCCAATTAACAACAACAACTTCATGGCTTGCATATGGACGCGTAAGAGAGACTGGGGAAATGGACGGAATGCTACAGGCATCAGATGGAAATAATTGAACAAAAACACTTTTCAACACTGCAAATGACAGTAGCGTTAATTTCTAGAAAATATTCTCTAAAAGGACAAGGAAATTGAAGGTGGTCTAGGCAAACTGTTGGCGAGTGCAATATTTAAAACATCAAAGAGTTACAAGTTAGAACCCAGTTTTTGATTTCTGTAAAATTCGTTTAACTTCTTCTCCTTATCGTTTTGTAATTCTCTTATCACCTTGAAATGTCTAGAAAATATTTTGTAAAACAAAACTGAATGAAACTTCGATTGACATAAAATCAAGGTACTCAAAGCAAAAATTGTGTTAAATGACACTTGTTTACAGCGGAAATCCCCAAAGAAGGGCGATGGTAGATCTTGTTAGAATTGCACAGTTCCAAAGAAAGCAAAGCAAATTAGTTTGGATTAGGTTTTTTAATGATTAAAAAAAATTTGACATATTTTAAATATGATGGCAAACATTAAAAATTAATTTAAGCAAATATTTTGTTGATTTCTAATTAAAATATGAAGGGGTGCTAGCTTCGTCTAGCCGAAGTTTCTATAACCTTTCAGGTCGTTCCCGTAAAAGCATTGTTTGTACAAAGCTATCCGACTTTACGTAAACTAATCGCAGAAATATATATCATAAAATATCATTTTTTTGGGAGCTATAGTTTTTCGATCCGGTTCGTTCCGACTTATATACTACCTGCCATAGAAAAAAAACTTTTTAGAAGTTTACTGTAAAGGTAAAATAATTCAGACTACAAAAAAATAAATGTGTTATAATAAAAGTTTGAAAATAACAGTTGTTACCTGAGCATTATTATACCGATTAAAAATAAAAATCAAACTCGTTTTGGTGCTGTTTTTTCGCTGAAATAAAGTTAATTTACATTTCTTTAAAAGACTTAACACACTTCACATTTAATGACTTTTAAATAAACAATAGCCTCGGGACTCAACATAAATCTTCCATTATTGCCACAGTACTTGTCCGAATTAAAATATATTTTCAATGCCGCATTCACATTAACAGCAAGTCTGAAGCACTGTGGAAACTAAGTTTTTTATGTGGTTAAACAATTAATAATACCCAAAAATGGAATAATGCTTAGAGTTAAAAGATGGATTTTCTAACAGGCCTTTAGAGTGTCAAGTAATATCATCGTTTATTTAAGCCATAATATCCTTGAAGGCGTAAGCGTATATGTAAAATTATATTATTATTACTATAAAACATAATTAACTAATTACATCCGCGTCCGTAACGACCCAAAGCCTTGTAATTGAAACAGAAGAAATATAATTTACTGCCTTTGTTTAGGCTAACATTTTTCCTGGATCCTTTAACTGTTCGTGGCATAACAAATCCAAAAAGGGATTCCACCATTAATGTTTCTCAACCTTTCAGGATTTCCTTTCCCTAATAATGTTTCAGCTGAAGTTGTTTACAAGCTTTACTTTCACTTGAGCTTATCAAAACCACTTGTTCAAACTTGTTTATCTGAACAGAATGCTGGTGAATATTCTTAGGTAAGTCATAGTCATAACAAAGACGTGCTATTGATGCTTTATAACGACTAAGTCCACAGACGCCTGGCCAGAAATTGCGGAAAATATCTATTGTTGGCAAATATTGGTTTAAGATATTAACATAAGATTCAGGCCCGACCATTTGCTTGTCTTTATGTAAGATCCACAAACTTATCCCTGCATCCGTAAAAAGCGCTTCCCAAAGGAAACAACTTACTATAGGGGGTGTTACACAAAATAATTTCGTTCAAAATTCCACGAAAACTTGTATTGTCTATACAAGTTACAAAATCAATAATTACCTGATTTTCTGCATGTACATCTCTATCCCTCTCGTACTCTTTTTAACCGAGTATCTGGTATATGATAGTCGAGACAATCGCATATTGCATTTTCTCTTATTTTAATATTTAATACTAAAATATCTGTTGAACTGCATCACACTTACTCCGATAGAGTATGAATATTCTACATCAGTAGCCGTGTCAATCTAGCCAGATTCCCTTTAAAAAATGTAAGCGGGATTTAGTTTTAGTTTTTTGTAGTGGATTTTAGTTTAAGTTTTTTGTAGTGGATTTTAGTTTAATATCCTTCTCTTATCCATTTATAAAATGTTATGATGTGCGTTCACTATCATTAGTGAGTTAGAATTTGAACTGTGGAATTCTACTTGCGTCAATGAAGCCCATAAATGCGTCATACCCCTCTTATAAAAGCTTAAAGTGAGTTAAGTTTTAATGTGTAAGCTAAAATGACAAGGCTAACTCGGCTATATTGTAGGTGCCTATACAAAATACAGATTTTAAAGGGTTCGAAAAAGTATTTTTCATTGAGTTGAAGAACTTCTCTCTGCCAGGGTTTTTAGCACCTGTACGTTCAAAATCCTTTTGTCTTTGAAGGCCAATGTGAAGTGAATGACTTGGTAGAGAGTTTGTCTAATCCTCAATGACATTAGTTTGCTCGACTCGCACACGTTATCGACACGCCACGTGCGCCGTTGAGACCTTCCTCAGACGCTGGGTATATATACGGCTGTAACCGAGTGCCTAGATCATTCGAGTCTTGTACTATCGGAAATGCGCGCCCTTGTGCTTGTTGCTCTTGTTGCTGTGGTCGCTGTGGCCTCCGCCCAAGGACCTGGTGGTCGATGGGGTCCACGTGGCCCAGGAGGTCCAGGCGGTCTAGGCGGTCCAGGAGGTCCGCGACGCGGTCCCGGTGGACCAGGTGGTCCAGGAGGTCCGGGACGCGGTCCCGGAGGACCAGGTGGTCCAGGAGGTCCAGGACGCGGCCCCGGAGGACCAGGTGGGCCAGGAGGACCAGGAGGACCTGGAGGACATAAGGGACCAGGAGGACATAAGGGACCAGGTGGTCCTGGAGGACCATGGGGACCACCATGCAATCAAACCACCACCAGCACCACTGAAGCCTCTACAAGCACTTCCTCCACGACAGCCTCCTCCACCACAGCTTCCTCCACTACAGCTTCCTCTACCACAGTTTCCTCCACTACAGCTTCCTCCACCACAGCTTCCTCCACGACAGCCTCATCCACAACTGACTCCTCCACCGAATCCTCCACAGAATCCTCAACAGCTTCCACGGCCTAAATCTCGTGGTTCAGTCAATTTTGTAAATATTAAAGAACGATTCTGTGCAAAAAATTCTAGCTTCCAGTTTTATACCCATTACTCGTTTCATTCGGGGAAAAGTGTAGCATGAAATATGAATGCATATTCACGATTACGATCACTTGCCGAGCCGATCTAACCATGTTCGTATCTCCGTTTGTCTGCTCCAACGCTGTGATCTTTAAAAGATCTATTAAAAAACTAAACACAAGAATGCCAGAGTGTCTCGACTATCAGATACCCGTTAATTCGTTTCATATTTGAAACGCAATAGCCACCGATGAGAGTGATAGCAAAAATGAAAATGGTACGCATCTCAGTATTTTGATAAATTATTTTTAAGATATACCCAAAAAATCCGAATACTTTTGTATTGGGGCGCTAGAGCTGTTGAAAATTCCCTGCTTATGAAGCAAACGAACGGATATTGCCCCATGTTGCCTTCATAAAGCTAATAGATGCATGATAATTCCATTATCAATATAAATAATTTTACATTTGGTGGAAACCTTTTCAAAATAATACGATAGTACGGCTTAAATTCTTGTCCAGCAAAAAAATTTCCGAGTAACTAATCCCCTTTTCAGCCAGAGATGCCTTCAATGAGTATTTTATTACTATACGCTTTTCGCAATTCAAGCTAATTTAACATAATAAGTGCACTCGCACTATGAGCTAAATTAATCACTGGTGATTAGGGAATGGAACATTCGACAACAATAAACTATTCAGAGGAGCAAGCGCCGCTTGTGTTCCATTGTGTTCGGGGGCTCCATTCAGAGCCAAATTGGGAATTAAGTCCAAACCTGACTGGGTGCACGTCAAATTGTTTACTATTTAATTGGTTTTGGTCAATTTCCTACCAAACTTTAGTTCCCCTGCCCTCTCACAGAAAAAGGCACGTAAACACCAGCCAGGATACAGGGAAAGGAAAAGAAACCCCGAAAGAGCTCACCAGGATGAGCATGAGGATTAGGAGGCATTAAAAGTTATAAAACAACAAGATTATGGCTTCGCTATAACAAACACACACTCAACTGGTTACGTGCGAGTAAGCGCAAGATAAATACTTTTCCCAAATTGAGCCAGGGTGAATTTGGACATATGGAATAACAAGCCTTCCTATAAAATTAAAAAAATATGGCCTCACTGAAATATAATTTACTCTTTTAGTATTTGTTTAGTCAGTTAAGACTTTCCAATTTTTCTGATTATTTTGAAGGGTATGAATTTTTAGTATGAGTTTTTACGTTCCATGTCAACCCGGTCACCACATTTTTATTTTTAATAGTGTATTTAATAATAATAATTTTTCCTAATTTGTTGTATTTTTTATAAAGCATATATGTACGATTGCTTTCTTTATTTTTCATTTGTAGTATATGGTAAAAATATTTCGTGTGCTTGCTGAGGCAAAAAGTTTTATGAGTATGCCGCTTTTTTACTCCTAGTCTTAGTGCCTCCATAGATCAACAAATTTTACAGATTTAAAAAAAAAACAAAAAATGAAAAAAATATATTGTTTTATTGGTTTTAAATAATGGTCAAAACATTACGAGAACCTTTCCTGCTTTTCTGTAATATTCGAGTACTCATGAGTAAGATTCCCACTCAAATATATAAACATATATAAATATAAATTAAATAAATTAAAATTCATGTGGTAAAAAAGGGAATGTTATTAAACTCGCTGCAGAGGAACATTGCAAATCGATTCTGTATTCCAAAGATTTATTAAAAAAAAATTGTTGTTGAAAATATATATGTGCAATCCAAGAATCTTAAGGATGAAAGGCGTTATAAATACTTAAAAATCCAAACGCTCCTCTGTTATCGTACAATAACATTTTTACTACGATTGACTGAATAGAAATCTCATCCATGACCATTTGTTAATAGCAAATAAAGAACCATTTGGCGCCGAAAAAATTGCGCATATTAGCGTTCAAATTGGATACAGCTTTGCAATGTTTTGCATCTTTTTTAGATCGCTGAATTTAAATGTCCTCCTTTTCCTTTTAAATTAATTTTTTCATAATTCCATTTATATTTTTGTCAATGATATACTAAAAATTGTAACTTTGTAGAAAGCGAAAATCTTTAATCCTCCAGAAACAATAAAGTTTTTCTGTAGGATCCAGTCTGATATAAGTATATTTTCCAAAGAAACTGTTATTGATTTTGAATAAAAATGGAGATTTATAGGCAGCAAGGAAATATTCTAAAGTGCCACCTACCGGTTATTTTGGTCTATGTTATGTGGGCGACAGACAGTTTTAAGCGTTTTAGCCGTTTGGGGGCGTTAGAGTGGACGTCGCAAATATTTTTTTAGTTCAATCGAAAAGTTTTAGTGAGACAAACATATTTTAGCAGAACAAATTTGTAGCCACCACAGTTTTGGGCGGCTTGTGGTCGTTAGAGTAGGCGTGGTACATTTTTTTGGGTCAATGGGTAGGTATTGATGAGACAAATACATTTCAGTTAAAATTTTTGGCTTATTATCGTATTATAAAGAAACGAACGACCAAGAATCACTCAAAAGTCTTCTCGATTTTGAATTTAGTTTAGTTCTTAGTAGCGATTTCGGCTTGATTTCAATATGAATCATGCTTGATTCAAGAACACTTTTTACAAAATTCTTATAAGTGTATTTTATTATTAGAGGAACTTGGAAGAGCTATTTATAATATAATCTTTTCTTGCATTTTTCTTTATTCATCATCCTACTTTTCTTCTGTGCTGCGATGCCTACTCCTGTATTTGGAATAACGCTTTCCACATGGGTTTTTTTGTTTGTTTTTTGCAGAACATACAGAACAGAATACAAGGTCTATTCAAAAATTTTATTCACAAAATTAAATGGACTTCAATAAATTTTGAATAAAGATTGGTCAACAATTTCCTTCAAAATATACAAAAACATTACAGCTCATTAGTACATTAATTTTTTGCCTTTATGATAAACAATAAAATCTAAGCCGGAAGGTAATAAGAATAAGAAAATCGTAGCCCCAACATGCTTATTCCCAACTTTCTTACTTTAAGAGTTCCCAAAAACTCAGCGTTCACACGAAAAGACGACCGAACGATTCTAAAAGGTTAAGCATAAAGCGTTCTCAAAGCAAGGCCGTTTTTACGTTATTTAAGCTTGGTGTTTTTCATGAGCGCAGTAATCCACAGTCGGAAATAGGAACTGCCAGTAAACCTATTCAGTTATTCGTTCAACCAATAATTCGTCGTGTTAAATGGGCAGGTAGGGGTTCCCAACAATTTCGATTAATTTTGTATTAAAGTGGGAATTGTAATTTGCCTTGTGGTCTTTGTTCTTCAATTGGTAGCTAACTGTTCGAGAAATGGGGCTTTAGGTAGCTGAAGTTTTCCCTGTTTTATTAGCCTATCGAACAACACTCCCCGTTTTCCTTGCCGCGTCCAGTTGCAAGCACTTTCATTGTAAACGATTTTCGTTGCATTTTGAGTGAAATTAAAACTGCCACACTCAGTTTCCTAGTTTTTGTTTCGTCGGTGCTCAGCTGCCGTGTTGCCTGTGGGTGGGCGGAAGTCGGACGTGCGGGCTCTGTAAGGGTTAAGCTGCTAAACCACGACGGGCAAAGAGCCGAAAGCAAAACAAAAGAAAAGTTTTATTTGCATTTCTTTGGCATTTCGCTGCCAAAGGAAAGTGAAGCGAAATAATTCTGCAGGTATGCGATGCGGCATGTCCTGGCCCAGAATCCAAAATGTAGAATCCTCCTGCAGGATGG
Source organism: Drosophila biarmipes (assembly GCF_025231255.1). Taxonomy (NCBI): domain Eukaryota; kingdom Metazoa; phylum Arthropoda; class Insecta; order Diptera; family Drosophilidae; genus Drosophila; species Drosophila biarmipes. The sequence goes on along the minus strand of NC_066611.1, from coordinate 2,475,460 downwards.
CTTTCCGGCCCAGGGGAAGGTCCCAGGCCACGGAAACTTGTTTCATCTTGGCAAGTACAACAGCAAGGGCAGCAACAAATAAAGCAAAGTAAAATAAAATACGGCGAAAAAACCAAACTCATTTTACACAGATTCCTCGTCGCTCCCACTTTTCATCTCCTCAGCCGGGCCACTCAAACCCATTTCTCTACATATATCCAATTGAAATGAATTTGTATCCTGTGGACACACACACACCCGCACACACTCACACAGCGGCACGCATGCAGCAACAGCGAGGGCAACAAGGACGAAAAGGCGAAAACTTTGCAGACAAACTTTGACTTTGGTTATTGTTACAGTTTAACTTTGTTGCCTTGCCATTCATCGTTTTGCTCTTGTTTGGGCTGCTCGCTTTTGGCAGGATATGCGCCATCCGAATACCCATTAAAATCGGGGAAGAACTTGCGATGGGGCTTACACATCTGCATTGAAAGCGAATATTTGGGGTGGTGTATTGCCAGGTTTTTGTGAATGTATTACGTTATATTATATTTAGCTTTAGATCAACTACTAAGTCCTTCAAAACTTTAACTTCGGAATAACAGTGGTGCGCATGGAAAATTCTTCAAGGGATGATGGTCTAGAAAAAATAATTTTGAAATTAGAAAGTAAACTGAAACTGGAAACACAGGTGCCAGTGCGACATTCCACTTAAAAGTTATTAAGTTTACATAAGTTAAGACCCATGTAAGTGTGGGATTGCTAGGCTGTTAGTGTGTCCGGTCTATTTATTGTTCTAGGATTTTGCAATTTTGCTTGTCATATTAAGCACCTTGAGGCGAAGCACGGTGCTACGCCACTTTCTAGCGGGAAAAAGCTGGAAAACCAGGTTTCAACGTCCGAAGTTTCTTAGCGACTCAAGATGCCAAGCAATAAAACAAAATGAATTCTATCGTCTTCTATTCAACTAAGAAAAACTTTTTAAACTACGTAAAATATACCCCAGCGTTCCAGCGAAGGAAAATGGGGATAAGTTACCATAATTCTTACATTAATTAAATATTTTAAGTCAGAAATATTTTACCTCAAACAATTTTTTCTCCATTACCAACACTGGTTAGTGATATCGCTGATCTCCGCTAGGTGTCGCTGGGCCCGTGAGCATGTGGCGCGCCGATGAAGATGCCCTTAGGCTTTGTTTTTAACTTGCTCGACAGAGTAAGTGGTATCTGGTAGTCGAGCCACTTGACTTTACCTTCTCTTTTGCTATAGCAATTGGAAAATGAGCCGTGCCTAGTCGAGTACGTATTTGAATTCAGTGCCCACGTACCGCTCTCAGTTGTTTTGGCTTTGTTGTACCGCTGCTGCCTCGTTGTGTTTGTTTCGCCTGGTTTCGCTGTTGTCGCCGACGCAGACGTCGCAGCCTTGTGTCAGCGAAAGGTAGGGCGGCATTTGAAGGGATGTGCCAAAAATAAACTTTTCAAATAAAATGATTTCTTATTTAGGCAGCCGATTTGAGATACGCCTCCTTGCTCACAGCAAGAAGTTACCTCTGCTCCGATATGAAATCAGGAATTTCTCCGGCTAAGGGAATCGGTACTCGGTTTCGTTTTGAAATAAACAGAATATTTTTCTTTATTCAAAGAGTTTTAAGTTTTTGTTTCAGGACTTGGCGATTGTCCTAGGCAGACGCATCGCTGGAGGACTCGCTGGAGCTCTCCTCGGACGACTCCTGGGAGGAGGAAGAGTTGCCGCCCTGAGGAGGTCCCTGGGGTGGTCCCTGGGGAGGTCCCTGAGGAGGTCCATGAGAAGGTCCCTGAGGAGGTCCCTGCGGGGGTCCCTGACCTCCCGAGCCCTGAGGTGGGCCCTGACCTCCCGGAGGACGACGTCCCTGGACAGCCACCAGCGCCACCATGGCGAGCAGTGCAACGAGGAAGAAGATGCGCATTTTTACTTTATTGATAATTGACCGAACTAAATCAACTGGCCTTTCCAACCACTCACTAGCCCTATATATACTCCAGGAATCCCAATGGCATCGGGCTGTATGCAGGTGTTATTGCAGCACCGTGTTTTCGATGGACAAACAGAAACTTTGATGCAATTATGACGCAGTCACAGTTGTTGTTTACCCCATTAATAAGGGAAACACCTTGGCGCTTATAGAATTTGTGTTAATATTTACCTAAAATATGTGAAAGGCCCAAAAACAATTTTCCTTGAAGATGATTAAATACAGCAACTTAAGATGTAATTGATTTTTCTACGACTTTTTTATGGTTAATTAATTGTGTTTTCAGTTTGCGAATTCGATTATGTAAAGGTATTATAATATAGATCATTTTATACTAGACTAATTTGATAAACAAAACAAACATTCATGGTTGTAAATTACATAAAAAAAATTAGTTTTAAAAAACTAACCATGCAACCAGTACTCATTTTTGGTGTACAGTTTTGTTGGCTAAGCACGCAGTCCACATAGTGACGAAGTGCACCAGGAAGAATTAAAAATCTACACTAATTGTCTGATAATAACGAAGCGATACGCTATTTTGACTAAAGCTCTATGTACTCTTAAGTACTAAGACATCAAATATTTATATTTTGTGTACATTCGACTAACAAAATTTTTCCTTTTGCTGTCTTTGAAGCGGGCAGAATGAAAGCATTTTAGAAAGAGCATTTACTCAGTCGAATGTACAAGCATTTTCGGCACAAAATTTAATATCCGAATAGGGGTTTTGATATTCAATTGACCTACCTACTATTTTTAACAACGATCAAGTTTAAGCTCCATTGAGTTGCCATAAATATGCATTTGGATTCGCTCAAAGGCCTTTTAAGTCACCCAAAAAGTGGATGTATAAAAATGGCAATGAAATAAAGTCGGGCAAAACAATTGAGCTGAAACCTTAAGCTCTTGCTGGGATTTGGCCAGATAAAGTGGAAAGTCCTGGCAGTTGACTTGCCCCCACGAACCAACCACTCGCCCACTGCACAGATCCTTGAGCATTTGGCACTTGGATGATACACCCCACTTATAAGAATTTCCACTCATGACTTCGCTTTATTGCTTTATGGCTGTGTGTGCGTTTTACTTGCCAGGTGGGGGAGTTTTCAGGCTACAGTTTGGAGTCCGTCTTATAAACACTTTTTAGCAAAAATTGAATTTGGTTAATATTTTCTAAACTGAACAAATGCACTCCGCTATAACATATAGAAGTAGGAATAACAATATTAGGAACGAGCAAGCCATTTTTTAATTTTTGGGCTTTAAACTGGGTCTTTTTTCCGAGTGTGGACTCTTATGAATATTTGAAAGTACTGCCAGACTCAAACTTTGGCATTCAGACTGGAAGTTTCCTTTATCCCGCGGGGACGTGCACATACATACATATATCTTACAACATTGTATGCCCAAGCGTTAACACTTTCACTTGCAGGATTTCCTTCGCTTTTCCCTTAGTTCTGCGTCTCGCGATTGTCGGGCTGTAGTTTTATTTATGAATCTATTTGCAGCAGAAACAGAAGAGCGGACCTTTTCGCACTCGTAATAACCTTTGATGATCTGCTTGAACGGCGCGTGCTGCGAATTGTCAATAAAAAGGCAATCTCAACGCTTTGAGCACAGCTTGGCGGATGGGTTGTCCCCTTTGAACCGCACTCTTCGGTTGCTCTATGTGGCGGTTGTTTTGTGGGTGCTTTGTAAAAATATCACAATGGACGGAAGTGCACGTGGCGACGAACCAGGAGAAGATTAATACCACATAGACGCAAAGTTTAAAATCTGATAGAGGTGTGCACACCATGACTTTAAGGAAACCACTAAGTTAAGGGAATGGGCAGGAGAGGGGAGCCACCACAAAGAAACCTCCTTGGTAAGAAACCCATGCTTAGCCAATCATATATTCAATAAATTATTATTTTCAAAATTAAAATTTTGAATATAAGTGTTTGACTGAGAAAACATCTAGTTAAGGGGAAATGGCTTTCAACACACTAAAGCTATATTCAAATAGTACATGAAGATGGGAAACATGATATACGAGGTATATTATATATATGATTCTATGTCTGCCTTTCGAAATTCCGGAGATGCACACTTGGTAGCGCCCCTTTGGATAACCCATTAAACGGATGGTAAATGGTTGATGGTATTTAAAATAAAACGGTTATAGTTTATTAAATTACCCTAAGACTAAACGAATAAAATTTTAAACAAAATAATAAATTTGGTGCTTTAAAATATATAATTTAAAGCACTTGCACTTTTCGGTGCAAGTAAAGCGTCAAAACAATGTTTCAAACAGCTCTTGAATACGTTTCAGACCAGATTTTGCAACTATACCTTTTGGTAATTTCCTCTGCGTAACGAATCCCAATCCTCAAGGCTTTATAGTTTTCACGATCAGGAGGTTTGTTTGGTGATCCTGATCAATTATATTTATATTACGGGTTGACCATATATTAGGGTTGTAAAACAAATCAAGCTTTCTCTTGTTCTTATTCACTTTTATTTAAAAGATTCCTGACTTTCTTTACTCTACTCTGACATTTTCGAGTAATTCACTCTGTTATCTTCCTAACAATCTCACGAAACTTTTCGGTAACAACTTTCCAAGACAAAAATTAATTGTTCGAAATACTTTTGCTATATCTTTACATGCGAATTATAGTTTTATCGAGTTCCTTGAGATTCAATGTTGATTATCGGCTTATCAGGTTATCATTTACCTGCATTATTTATGGTTGCACCTCAATCATGCTAACCTTATTCAAGAGGTGAGTTAGTATTGGCTTAGGACCACTTAAAAGAAAGCTGTACAACGTGGCTTCTTGGGTTAACGGGTCGCCCGAACGTTCGTTGATTTGCGGTCAACTGGCACTGTCGTCGGTCATGTTTTGATTAATCCAAACGCAGATCCACTCGCACACTCAGATAAACACTCACCGGAATGCTGATGAGGCATTTAGTGTCTGGTGTCGGGCCGGGCTCCCTTCCCCCGGTTCGAACTGCTGGTACGTCGGACGGGCTATAATAGGCCTGATTCGATTGCCCAAACGGGCAATAGGCCAGGCTCCAGTTTTGCATTTCCAGCCCGCACCACACAGCTATTCTCGACCCAGAACATCAGCATGCTCGGTCGAGTGAGCCGAGCCGGGGCCAGAAACGTTATTATGCAAAATAATAACAACGCATCGCACTATGAAATTAAATTTCGAATCCCAGCAGTGAGTAAACTTAAAATACAAGTTATTGCAACACCACAAGCCGTTTCACATGTGTGGATCCCAGTATGCGAGTTGCCACATGACTGCCTTTGACTCTGACTCCGACTCGAGGCTTGCGGACGAGGACGTGGATCCTCCCCGGCAGACCGCCTATGGGATGCCCTTCAAAAGGTCAGGGGTCTCAGAGAAGCTTGCCAAGAATTTAAGCCCCTACAAATTGCCAAGAAACCGAATAATACGTTTCTAGGAGTGTGTTTCATTCTGAAATAAAAGAGCAAAGATAATTTTATAAAAGGGCTGGACAACAAATTGCTTTAAGGGCTGGCTTTTCGGGGCTTACATTTCCAACCAAATTTGGCTAGCCAATATTCCAAAATCGAGCATAAACATTTAACGCAATAATGAAGTAACCCAAAGCTTCTGCCTTATAGATACATTCTTTTAAATCTATTACTGTTTGTCTTTCAGAAAAACTGATTTGCCCTGGCAAAAAGTTTATCTGGCCTTAAGCTACCAGAGATTTTGATTGGACCGCGATAAACCGTCGATTGCCTAGAAAAACTTTAGTCTAATACCGACTTATACTACCTAAAAGTTTTCTCCAGTAAACAGTGGCACATCCAAGCCACTAAATATTAACATTTGTGAAAAACCAATAGAGTGAAAGATGGAACGACCTGTGACAAGAAGTTAAAATATAGTTATAGTTAAGATATATGTCCGCATCATGTTCCTATTGTTTAACGGATAAACTGAAAGACAGCCTTTTCCAAATACAGGTGGTAAGTGCATTTCGGATTCCACTTTGTTGCACTCGTATCTAGCAGAACGCCGCTGTTTTTCCGCAGCAGTTTGCTGGCTGCTTTCATTCCGTTTTCGGGTCGAGGACTGGGACTCCGCTCTTGCTGTTGCATTGCCGGCTTTGGCTCGTTTTCGTGGGAGTCGGAAGACAAATTGATTTCATGTCTGAAACTTCTTAAGCGCCTGCATCGGGGGAATCCTTGGGTCCGCCCCTCCATAGGTCTCCGCCTGCGTCTGCGGCCATCCGTGTTGTGCTTGTGTTTTCGCATTTGATATTGCACACATGAAGCGCAGCCGGATCCACCTACTACCTACTGCACTCGATGTATTTCGGGGGTCCTTCTTGTACCTATTTCTTTTTTTGGTGGGTGTGTGTTGAATTTGTCTAGAAATTGATGCGCCTGCCGTCGAAACAATATAGCGAGGCGGCAGGGCAAAGGCCACATGTTGCAGAGGCCGGCACCCCACTGCACCAGCTCCGGCCCCCCCAATTTGGTTGCATGCTTTTGGCGAATATTTTGCGGCACGTCGCTGCGGCTTCGCCTCCGCTGTCATAGACATGAGCAATAGACAGATACGTACTCGTTGGCGTACACTCAAAGGAAGCGGAGGGGGAAAAGGGCTTTAAAAAATGTCCTCACTCAGCCTAACTCCACCTAACCTTTTCGATCCCAGTGTATTTTTCCTTATTTAGTATTAACTCAAAAAGAGTGTACCTTTGACAACCGTAAACTTTTAATTAAGCAAAAACATTTTTTTGTTTTTTAAGTTTTTTTACATTTTTAAAAACATTTTAAAATCTAATTTTGAACAAGGATACATACGATGTGATATAGGTCACATAAGTTTAAAACGTTTGGTAGCTCACTAAACACAGTATAACGTAGTTATATATATTAAAATGGTTAGGGTGGTCCAAAAAATGAAATCTTGTCATATTACAAAAAAAATTTTTTTTTAATTTCGGTCTTGCTAATCGTCTACAAAGTTTGCTTAAACTTACTCATACGACATGTGTTCCAGTCAGATCTTTTTTCGAAAAAAACAATTTGCCGCCCTCAACTGTGTCAACATTGAAATCTAATGTTTTGTTGGACATCTTAAATCCTTATTTCACACAAGGGATTTTTAATCAAAGTCAGGGCGAACCATAAAAATAATATATTTGATAAAATAAAACTAATATATTTGATCAAGGGCAACAGTGCGTATGAGTTATACGCTTTTCCAGAAAATTTCTTTCAAAGCACACTTCTCGGTTTCTTTTAAACACTAATTTACTTTGAAATGGTTACTGAAATACCGGGAATGAAACTTAGGGAAGAGAATTTTTATGCGCCCTGAAGACACCTTTTTTTGAGTGTACAACTGTACGTATGTGCGTGGGCAGCCAGAGAAGTATATGGCTAAATATTTGCAATTCTGTTTTTCGGTATTCCCCCAAGTGTGGCCATAAATTGCCCCCTATTTAATACGAGGTGCGAGCCACTCTGCCCCGCAATCCACTTGCCACCCACCTCTCGGGGCCCCACCAACACCCCTCCAACTATCGATTCGCTATCCTTTATTTTTCTGTTGGCTTTCCTAATCAGTTTGGTGGTCGTCGAGGAGCTGACCCAAAGAAAGCAACCAGGGGATTCCAGTCAAGTGGAACAAAGTGGATAAAAAGGGGAGAGATTTTCGGAAAGAATCTGTAATAGAAGTTGGTGGCTTGTTCAATCAAAATGGATTGGGTTATGATCTATTGAGTATGTCCATGGGGACTTTCGATGTAATTTATGAGGATGAGCATCTGGTGGACGACGGAAATTAGTGACTTACCAATGCCTTTAATTACGCCCCTTAAAGGCATAAAATATACATTTTATTTAAAAATGTTCCGCATATAAAACAATAATAATATATGTGATATAACGGCTGCTGACAAAGTACAACTATAGTTCTCTCGTGAAATATTTATAAGAACGGATCCGAACGCCACACAACACCAATAACAGAAACGTTTTTAGTTATCGAAACAGTTTATCTATACCAAGCGGGATGCTGGAGACTCCTTCGACTCTGTAAACCTATTTGCTCCCATCGGTTGCTCTCCTGCATCGACTGCGGAACTATTAAATGCCAGTTTAAAAAATACGAAAAATAGGAATAAACTAGACATAGGGAAAGCGGGCAAACTTCGCGCAGCAACTTTTTGTTTTCCACACGCTGCTGAAGCAGTTGCAACGCCGTTTCCCGGCTCTCCCGCCTTTCCTCCCTTCTCCCACCGCCCGGTGCAACGGAGTATGCGTGAAAATCCTGGCAACTTGTTAGCTTATCCGGTGATTACATCGATAATGCTACGTGGTGTTTTAGCTTCCCGACTACGTGCTGTTTATGCCCGGAGAGTCAAGCAGTCGGGCTGCCCCGGACCCCGCGAGGGGCACACACCCGGACGGCGAAGGGGATCCCCCGGAATGATACTGTTGCCATATCTGTTTGACTGTCTCAATGTGTCTGGGCTTTGCCGTGTTACTTTTGGCAAGGACTAGCAACTGCAGAGCGCCACTCAACTACGTTTCTTTGCTGTACCCTGCAGACGAGAAGGGCAGTTCCTGTATGGGACGGCAATTGACCAGTCCAATAGCTCAAAATAACCATCCCCCTAAGATAATAGGTATCTTTTAGGTGATACTAAATAAATATTAAAGCAGCAAAACTCCTCCCAACTGTTAATTAATAATATTAAGCTATTTATATCATTATATTCATCACCGGGTTTTTCTTAGTAGTTTCATTTTGACAAACACGACAGTAGCTCATTTTGTTAAGCCTTAGAAGTAATTGTTTAGAGCAAGCCAAATTCGACTTGCCACCAAATCCAGGATCCCCTGTAGTTTTTGGCATACAAATGCGCAAACTGTAGTTCTGGATGGTTTTATAGATACCCTGCCACTCGCCGCTCCCCCGCCAGCGCACATTGTACATTTTATTGCCTTCCGCCGATTCGACTCGAGTTGGGAGTCGTAAGCAGAGACATTTGTATGGGCAAATATGTATCTGCTGGAGGAAGCCCTTTGAAGGACCCTCGCCCCTCAGCCAGCCATTTCACTTGCTGTTATTCACGCGCTCAATCAATTTTTCAAGTTTTTATAACCAGGAAACGGGCGTGATGCAGAAAGAGCTGGCTGGAGCTGGTTTTTGTTGCAGTCTGCGGTGCACATTTCACGTCGTGCTTCTTTTCTCCGCCAGCTAATGCAGTTTCTCCCGGGTCCGAGCCCGGGCTCTAATGATATTTCATTGGTTCTGATTTATGGTCAGTTGTTTGCTCCTTGGCCGGCTCTGTGTGTTTTGCATTGATAACACAGGAGGAGTTTGCCTTTCGAATTCGTAATGAGTCAACAGGTGGCAGCCGACAGATAAGAGTTCCGATAAAGGACACTTTTCTAAGGCTTTGAGAGCTTTAATTTCTGGAATTAGCAGAGATTTTGCGTGTTTTCAGAGATGTCTGTAAAACTTACATACGTAGGTAGCTATCGAAATATTTGTAGTTTCCTTATTCAGGGAATTCATTATCACTGAGGGCGGCAGTCACAAGTCGCGCGGAGGCTACTTCATAGTCGCAGACTTAAATCTCATTAAATGTATTTGCTTAAATTGCTTTAAATACGTCAAATGGTACCCAAATAGGTTGTGGGTTTGTCATTTTGTTTGCCGTTTCAATTGTATTTTAGGGTTTCTAAAATAACCTAGTCTGTAAAGACCAGGGGGATTTTATAGCTTAAACAGGAGGAAGGATACAGTCAACGACCCCGAATGTTAGATACCCCTTACGCAACTATAGTGAGCGCGAGGAGATGCAGATATGTGTGCAGAAAATGAGCTGCATCCGGGATTAATCACTTATTTAATTTTTATTTAAGCTTCCAATTAGATTTTTACTATCCCCTTAAAAAATTATTTTTAATTTTTGAAGTGTCTTTGTCACCTAGCATAACTTTCTTATTATTTAGAGCCATTTTTTTTAAGGACATTGAATGGTTTTTAAGAAAAACCCTGATTTGTACAACGAAAGGCTAAAAGGCCTGCAGTGAAATGATGACAATTAAACTCTGGTATCAATAGAAATACACGAATACGTCTTACTTTTAACGAGTTGTTTTTCTTTCAGGCTATGGTAATTAACATTTTTGCGAAAGAAAAATCGTATACCTGTTTGCACACACTTTTTTTTTAATACAAGCAAGATAATTACTTGAAATGGAAGGAAATACTCGGTTTAATAGATAGTGATACCAGTTTCCATCGGCCCGTTATCTCTGTCAACAGAGATTGAATAAACACTGTGTCGGAGTTAATTGGAACGGCTTGCTTAATAAAACATAAAGCGTTATACGTTTAGTTTTGTATTTCCCTTCCATTTTGCATTCGTTTTTCCGTTTTCTGCCAATAAAGTACATTAAAGAACATTATTTTATAGTTGAAATGTTCCAAAGCTTTGCTAAGTATGAGAATTCCCAGTCATTGAGATGGCGAAATTCGCGGATCTCTGATTTGTAGACTAAACGAAGGTCGTGGTGGACTTGCACTTGAAGCCGTCGGCAGAGGCCTGGATCCCTGACCTGATGTGATTGTTCTTACTTGGCGATACATAGTTGCTGTGGAATACGGAGAGTGCACCCGTTCTCGAATCTTGCAAATTCATCAGACGCAAAATGTCGGAAATGAATTCCTTGTCTGGAATACTCTTGTCAGTTACATGGATTTTGATCTGGTATAGGGGAATGGCCATAATTGGTTCTAGTTTTTGTTACCCGTTACTCAACATTTAAATAAGAAATTAAAAACAATTAAGTTAAGCGTTAAGATGACCGCATTGGAAGACGCTTTTAAAATTGCCAAAAATAGCAATAGGCACGTGGTTCCGCCATATGAGAGTCAGTCGCAGACTAATGGAAAAACTGAATGATATACAGCACTGAAAAGTTATTGTCCGTCAAAATAACGAATACGATTTTTCGGTTTTACTGCCTTCTAGTGCTTTTCAACACTGAATAAACGATTTTCCCTCTTTTTCTTGACCATGTGAATGGACTGCTGGTCAGAATGTAGAGAAGGGTAATATAAAAAAGCGAGAATCCCCCTTCCGCGCACATATCAATTTTTTTTAGCAATTTAAAGCTAACAATTACCTAATCGGAATTAGATTATTGAAATTGGCAAGGATTGGGCCTTGTGGACGTTAGAGTGGGCGTGGCAAACTTTCCTAGGTCAATCTGCGATCGTCACTGGGTTTTGTAACTCGTTAAGAGGTGTTTTGTTTGATATCAGAGGTTGATGAATAATTTGTTAACGTGACTTTTTGCAGCAGCCTATTGTACGTAAAACGTTCAGAAAAGTTTGAGGCTTTACATTTAAAGGTTTAATTCGAAGTCGTCAGAAAAAACTTTACGAAATTGGAATTAAAAGCGTTTGTCCACAAATTTAACACGATGATTTGGTCAAATCGTGTTTTGATAGCCATTACAGTATTTCAAAATACCTTTCACAAATTACGGATATTTGAATTACAGCTATTTATAGCATTTATTCCGCCAAACTAAAGATTTATACATGATGCTGTTTAACAACATCTAAAATTTCCGGGACAAGCTTAGCTTTTTCACTTGTTGGTTTGTTACTCTGTTTAACATCATCCAAAGTTTTCTGTACAATAAAATACCGTTTTGGGACAAACAACAAAATTTTAAATTTAAGAAGTCCAAAATCTTGTTTTGCGTACAACTGGAGAACGGAGCATGGGATCTGGTTCCCTGCGTATTTTAGGTGAAAATACAACTAGAGTATTGGACTCGTGCATTTATTCCTAACGCTCCCAACAGATCAAATTTTCTAAAGTTTCATTTTTACACTTTCACCGCTCTTCGACCGAAACCAAGTGGCTTTTTTTAAGTGTTTGCATACCTTTATTATTTGCGATACCTTTTGATTAACATATCACTCGTAACCATCGTAACACTCTCCTGTTGCGCTTCGTCCCTACGAAAACTGCTCTCCACAGTGAAAATGATAATAATAATATATTCCTGGACTTCGGAAACGAACATTAAAATACTGAATCGATTTGGGTGCGATGTCACATTCTCGGCTGAAGCCACTTGTAGCTACATTTCCAGTCTTCTTCTAACACGCACATTTTTTATTGGAGAACAAGCGGTTGAAGCCTTTCTGTGTGAATAGGTGTAAACTATAGAACAGGCGTACGATATATTGATTAATCGATAACGAAATCGACATTCTCCCAGAGCCGAAATAATTGATAGCACTCAAGCAAGTTTTTGGGTAACATGATTAGGTGCTCTGACAAGCGGAGTTAATTATTTTCGATGGAACAGCTTGCACATTAGCTTTTATTTGCTTTCCATTTTTCATAATTACATGTTATTTTTCTATTTACCAACATTTTAAGTGACTTTTGTCTGCTCGAAAATTTAAAATCGAACCAGATTAGAATCTTCTTCGAAAACCAACAATTGTGCCAGAGAATGAAAGGAAATCGCCAAATTGGTGTAGAAATATTTCACTAGCTAACCTATTCCAGACAACTGTGTGATCTAGACCCGAAGAAGTAAAGTTTCTCAACTGGTTGCTCATTTCTCGGCACTTGACTATAAAACCGTAAGTTACCCACGACAGACTTGCCGTGAAATACGGAGAGTGCACCCATTCTCGAATCTTGCAGATACTTGTCGGAAATGAATTCCTTGTCTGGAATACTCTTGTCAGATACAAGGATGCTGATGTGGTATAGGAGAATGGCCAATATAGGTTCAAGTTTCTGTTTTACTTCCATAATTTTAGCGTTTTCCGAAGTTTTGGGTTCTGTATGTGCGTAGATACAAAAAAAATGTATTAAAGTAATCTGAAACTTGTCCAGCAGGTTTATCGCCAGAGTTTAGGTGGTCAAGCAACCTAGGGGCTACGTCCCTATTCGGTTAATGGATTTCTTCCTCCACCTACGGGAAGTACAGTGGCTCGAAGCTTATTTCGTGCAAGAGAAAAATTAAATTTTACATCGTCATTGCTGCTAAATTAGGAACGATATCAACAAAATTTAAACGCAGTAATTCAAATAAACTCTTCATTTATTAATATAACAAAAAAAATTACTTAGTCTAAAAAACAAAACAAATTTTCATATAAAACGAAGCTTATTTAATTAATTAACAAAACAAATTTTCATATAAAACTAAAAAACAAGGCATTTCTGGTAACATTTTTATTTCTTAAATTTAATATTTTGTTGGACCGCCTTTTTGTTTCTTAACCGATTTAAGACGATTTCCGATGGACTCCACTAATTTTTTTGTTGTGTCCACAGCAATTTTACGCCACTCCTCCAATAAGGCACTCTTTTGCTCAGGTTTATTAAAAATTTTCCTTTTGCGGATCGCCTGGTCCAAAATCTCCCACAAATTTTTAATAACGTTTAGATCTGGAGACTGTGCTGGTGTTTTTATGGTGTGTGGACAGCTCCAGACCAACCAAAACTTCACATCGGCAGCAGTTTGCTTCGGGTCGTTATCTTGATAAAAAATGAAACGGTCCAGTATTCCCGAGCTTTCTGTTTTTTGGTTTTTTGTATCTAGCTCCGTATTCGGACGCCGCCTAACATAATGCCTCCCATCCGACCCGAAAAGGTTGGAATTTGGTTCGTCCGCAAAAATAACGTCATTCCAGTACGAAATCGGTTTAGTCTCCATCTCCTCGGCGAACTTGAAACGATCAATTTTGTTCATGTCGCTGATAAATGGTTTCTTTAGAGCAACTCGACCATTAAAATTATGCTTGTGCAGTACGTTGTGTTGTGCCTGGGCAACATTTTTTGCCCATTTCCTCCTCTATCTCTGCAGCGATTTTTGGAGCCGATAGTTTGGGGTTTTCCTTAACTTTTCGGACTATACGGCGCTCCTCGTGGTCGTTAAAAATGTATCTTCTACTCGATTTTCGCGAAAAAATCTTTGAATTATGTATTGCACCGTACTGGGGCTTAAGCAAACCATTTCGGCATTGGCACGCTGGGTTTTTCCATCATTAAAGTGTTTAAGGACTAATTCCCTTTGCTCGATCGTTGTTCGCGGACTCATAGCCAAAAATTTCCGGTAAAAACCTTACTTTAGTGTGACCAGCTCCGAAAACTTATAAAATGTTTGTTTAAGAATACAAATAAACTAGTATACAAAAAAAAAAAACGGATTGAAAAGTCCCCTTTTTATGTTTTTTGAGTTTAAAGTGTTTGCACGAATTAAGCTTCGGCGCCAGAAATGCCTTGTTGTTTAGTTTTATATGAAAATTTGTTTTCTTTTTTTAGATTAAGTAATTTTGTTTTGTTATATTAATAAATGAAGAGTTTATTTGAATTACTGCGTTCCTAGTTTAGCAGCAATGACGATTTAAAATTTAATTTTTCTCTCGCACGAAATAAGCTTCGAGCCACTGTACATCATGGGTGGTGTGGTTGTCGAGGAGCAGGTGGGCATTTTGTTTCCAAACGCCTGGTTGTGCCCCATAGTTGAATGCCATACGTCCAGATCAGCCTGTAGACCAGATGCTTTGATGCCGACGGGGGCTTGGATCTCCTGACCATCATCCAGTAGAATGCTTTGATGACGCTTCTTTGTGATGTGTGGTTTCTACGTCAATCTCCTGTCGAGAATGAAGCCCAGGTAATTTGGAGTGTAGCAGTGGGCTTGTCACCATTGACCGAGATGTTCCACCCCTTTTAAAAACAAAAAGTATATGATCTATTCGGAAATAAGTAAGGTAATATAGATTCTATTAATGAGAAACCACACTTTCGAGTGGAGAGTAAGTTATGGCACTGTACAACATTTGTCAGATTTGCTTGCAATGATTTGGGATAATTCACCCAAATTTAGTAAGTACCTAATTTCTTAATGTTTTTCAAAGAAAGTTTAAGTAGTACAGAAATTATCCTATAATATATGGGCAATTTTTGGCACTGTACTACATTGGATGTGTAAGAGTGGGCGATCTAGGCGAAGTGGCAACTGTCGATTAATTAATTTCAAAAATACCGAAAACGTGATTAAGTAGTATATGAACAGCCCCTTACTTTTGACATGTATTTTCATGCAGTGGCAGTGGAAAACTATTTTACCGTTTTATTCTGACGATTGAAAAAATGTAATACTGGATTGCACACACATTTTCTTTAATACAAGCAAATTTATTACATCCCAATAGATAAATAAAATCATTTTAGAACTCGGTCAACACCATTCACCTCCGGTTCGTCATCTCTGCCAGCTAAAATTGAATAAATGCATAAATTCGCCCGTGTCACACAAAGAGGGGCACATTTTTTTCAGCCTTTTAATACAATTTGAAACCTATAGCCTAAACATAGTTGATGACAAATAATTTAGATCAAGCGGTTTGTGTATGTATTTTTTTTTACTACAATCGAAAGGGAGCCACAAAAAAGGAAGAATTATAAAATTTCATGAAAAATTGAAAATGCCTTGATCAAAGTCATCTAAGATGCATAAAAGAATATTAAGTAATATTAAGACCTAAAAGACTTCATACATATTCTGAATGGTGTCGAAGATGCCAAGGCCACCACTCCAAATAAAACAACAATAAATGTTACATATATGCTATAAGTTCTCGTTACGAATTTAAGCAATGGTTGCATGTTGCTAGAACTGTTTTTGTGCTTATTTTTGTTATGTTTCATTGTAATTATTCAGTACTTTAACAATAAAAAGAGAAAATAAAATATATTTCATTTTTGTTAAAAAAAAAAACGTTGACATTTTTTAGGTTAAACAAATTTAATTGACTGTACTTTTACGGCAGTCTACTTTCTGCAATCCAATGCATCCACTGCATGATTTGATCTTATTTAACAACTAACCGCACTAAATGGGACAACCACATCGGAGTGTACAAAGTTCTTCTTATCACGCTCATTATGGGTTTAGCAAAAACCCAACGCCAGATCACTTATCAGGACGGGCCGCAACGTGTATTTGGGGCATATGAATCCTAGTTCCAACGAGCATCTTATTGGTACATCCAGTTTTCATGATTGGCGCGCAGTTTGTCAAGTATGTAATTCTTTGCAAAAGTGACCCAAAATTGTGTGTCTTAATTAATTATAATTAGGATTTTTTTCCCTAACAATAGCAATTTTATTATTATTTATTAAAACGCTTGGCTCTATTCAGCGGGACTCCGGACTGGGTAACGTTTACCTTGCAGATACGCAGCTACGTCCTTAAAAACTACGAATTTTCCTAGGAGCCTTTATCCTGGTAGCGATGTTAATGGTTTTTCCTCCCGTTTCTAGCGGTAAAATCGTAAAAATTTAGTGTTTCTATATTGCTAATATGAATGTCGGAAATATATTTAAAACACCAATATATCGATATTTTTCGTCTTAAAAAAAATATCATCGTGATATTTTTTGGTCAAAAATAATCCATATTAATATTTCCGATATTATATGTTTGGTCACTTCTAGGCCAGAAAGTTTTACGCGGAGATACAAGTATCATTACATGGCGTAAATTCATGGAATTCGTACTTAATAATTAAAAACATTAAGTACGTATTCTGTGCATTATATATATTATATTAAATAATATTGAACATACTGGGCTTAATAAATTTGTTTTTTTTTTTTATTTCAAAGAACGTATATAAGAGTTGCTTGGAAGTGGGCATAAATATTTATTGTTTTTTCAATTCACTTTTTAAACAAAAAATACTTTGTTAATTCACAAATAGCTCTTATTTGCAGTTCATATCGAATGAAATCAAATACTAAAACGTTTTTTGATTATACAAACTTACAGCGACAGGAAACCTTTATTCAATTTTAGCTTTACATTTAATAATAGCAAAAATATTCGATATATCGATTTTTTTTTTATATATTTATTAATATCATCGGATTATATTTTTTACACAGCAATACGATATTTTTTTAAAATCCAGCAACCCTAATTGCTAAGCATTTATTTACTGCCTAATGTTTTAATTTATTTTATATTTTTTGTTAGAGTTACACTTGAAATTGTTCTTAAGCAATTCGATAGATAATAGCTTATCAGCATATTTACTTTTGTATATTATATCGCAAGATCCATGCAAACCGTAGGCGATTTCGATAACACAGCTGTATGTTATGTAACTTGTAAACTACTTAAACTACAGATTTGTGGTTTATGTCGTTGGAAAACTAATTATGTACGCACTCCAAGCATTTAATTGGTTTTAAACATTTCAATTGAAGTTTTACACATTTTGGGAAAGTGGGTCAATAGGTTGGTCGACTGCCCCTTTAACATACTACTACTACTGATATCAAATTTTATAACTAAAACAAGAAAAGAAGTTAACTTGGACAAGGCGAAGTTTGTATACCCTTGCAGTTATAAGAAATAATCAACTTTAGTAACACCATGTACAATTTTTAAGGATTGTTGCTGACTTCAGTGATATTACAAAAAAAATTATTTCATTCTTTTTTTTAGAACATTTTTTGACATCCATATGTAAGAGTGGTCCGATATTTATTAAATTGAATTAGAAATTCTTAAAAATATAAAAAATTATATTTCCAATATTATAAGATAATATGTCAAAAAGCACCAAAGCTATAATTTGTTTCATATTATTTTCCCACCAATTTTCCGATTGTTCCTATGACAGCTATATGATATAGTCGTCCGATTTTGATAAAATTTAATTCGAATTTTAGAATTAATTAAAAGATTAAATTAGAAGGTTATATGTTAAAAAACACTGCAGAAATAATTTTTTTTAAATTTTTATTGTCCAATCCGGCTGAACTGCAATAGAAAGAAGACTTTTGGGAAAGTTTCAGCCCGATAGCTTTAAAACTGAGATACTAGTTTGCGTAGAAACGGACGGACAGCGTCCGTCTGTCAGACGGACGGGCAGACGGACATGGCTAGATCGACTTATCTTGTGACGCTGATCAAGAATACATATACTTTATGGCGTCAGAAACGTCTCCTTCACTGCGTTGCAAACTTCTGACTGAAATCATTATACCCTCCGCAAGGGTATGAATAAAGGCACGTTGCAATACAAAGTGGCTGTGTCGGCTGAAAGATAATACCATGATAGTTTTCGTGGTAGAATTTCGATATGAGAAAACAATAAAGGTTGCTAATTTAGAATGCCGGCTAATATATATATATAGGGCTAACACATTTTAGATAGTGTATTTTTCTTACTACATTTATATTATTTTTCGTCACAAAAGTTGATATTATAACTGTTTTATGTTAAACGTGGGTTACTTCCTTTCGCGGCGACGCTGCCGACTGGGTGATGACTTTGAGTGGTGATAATCTGTGGAGCTGCAGGGAAGTCTGCTGAGAACGCATACAGCAAAACTCAGATGTCGTACTTCCTCAAAGCGAATACAAATTTTGCTTGTCGCGAACTATTTTTTAATGTCTTGTGTATCTGAGCTTTTGATTTTGATTATCGATTTTTGAAGTCCAAAATTACAAGTATTGCTGCGCTGGAGTTTCATAACGCATGTTGATACCGCTTTGGATAATTAAATTAATATTTCAATCTCGGGCCCAACAGGCGCTTTAAAACTGTGGCACTGAAAGGAAGCCAAGCGAGTTGGGGTAAAATAAAGGAAGAGGTTATTCTCCGCCACTTGAAATTAATGCGTAAATTTAATTTTTAGCTTGCCACGTTAAAGAAAGCGGCGAAGACAATTTAATGAAGTCCCATGTTATTCCCTTTCCCAGTACCATGTGCTATGTATATTGCACGCAATGCTTAGCCACCCACATTGCGTGCTCGGCGGCGCTTAATGGTGATGGAGATGTCCTCCGTCCGGGTGAAGTTGCTCCGCCATTTCATCCGGATTCCCGGCCACCCGGCTACTACTGCTGTTGGTTCCCATCTCGAAGGCCGTTATGTTAACGCAATTATTACGCATTTCTTATGATGTAATCAGACGCAGCCCGGTTCTCAAATGAAAATATGCCATCCCTATCCCCGTTTCCGCATCCGCATCCGCACTCGCACTCGCATCCTCAATCCTGAACTCAATGCCCACCCCGCGGGTTTCCTTGCGCTTTTTGCGGCAAAACTTTTGCCAGGTGAGCTGCTGCGTCCTCCACCTGAAAATGAAGCAAAATAAAACTAAATTATGGCAATTGAAAATGAAAAGCGAAAATTAAGCGCATAATGAGTCGCATCGGAGGGGGAAGTTGCGTGGGCGGAGGCTGGCGGGACGGGGAGCCCAAGATTAAAGCAACAAGCAAGGCAGCACAATACAGGATAATACAATAAAGGCCGACAAACAACAAACTGCCAAATTATGAAGCAAAAGTTGGCGTGAAGCAATCTCGAGAGGAAGACAAAGGATCCGGCGAATTGGGGGCGTAGTCGCGTAGGGAAAGCGCATAATCCGGCGCCCTAATGCACTGGGCCCACAATGAACCTGGCGCCCTCATCGTGAACTCTGGCCCGGGAGCCACTTGAAGGGGTCCTTTGATTGGTGGTTCGGTGGGTGGTTTCCGAGGCGGTTTTCTGGGGCTCTCCGCTTGCAGGTGGGAAATTCGGCTGTGTGCTTGCGTGTAGGCTGAAGTCAAGGGACGCGGTGCTGGGAAAACGCACGTAGCGGGAATCAGTCAACAGAAGTAAAGTTCGGCTGCGCGGAGAATTCTCGCATGGAGTCTTCGGGAAACTGGCGCTAAAAGTGCCACTAGATATGCCTGGCTGATGTATTTCAGGAGATTGTCACACATTCAATTTTAAAGAGCTCCTATATAATAACTGGGGTTGTACATCACAACATAACATAGAATTCCTTTTCCTTTGATTGCAATTTACTAAAGTGTTTGCATTTTAAATTATTTAATTTAATTATTCATTTTTTTAATTTCAAGCAAATTACACTTTAAAAATCTAGTACATCTTATTACTGTGAATGGCAAAAATAAACACTGAATTGATTTATGTAGTAAGCGCAATTTGTTGAGCATTCTGAGACTAACCGGCCAAATTTAGCTTACTTTGCGGTCATGATTTTTGTATACCACCTAGACAGTCCCTGGTGGAAGTTGTTTAAGTCTTTATGCCAACGAAAAAACTTGCCTTGAATGTTCTTGTGTAAACTCATTTGCTTTGAAATGGTGTACCGAAAAGCATATCAATTAATTGGGCAAAACGCAAAATATATAAATATTAAAAGGCACAGAATTATCTTCGAAAGTGAATTCATTTGAATGCGAGCTTAGCTCGAAAGTGGTTAAATAAAATATACCGCACTTCTTTGAGCGGATGAATAGAACGATTCTCGCTCCGGCAAAGTGCCAAATATAGTGACAGCACCGTTCTCCTTTGTGAGTTCAGGGAGGCAATTAGGCGGGATTACCTGGGAAAAATATAAAGCTCTAAAGCGTGAATCCTTCCTTTGGCCCCGACCCCGGACACTTTTGTCGCCTGCCGCAGGACTAATGCATTCACCACATTGCTGCAAGCGGGTGGCTCCGACGAACATCCTTTCGCCCACATGCAGCCAGGGAAGGCAAACAAACGGCTCTGTCACTCAAATCTGACACAAGACAAATCGCATTGAGGCGACTGCCGAATTGATCGCCCGACTTTGCCAGCCGCCTCCTCGCCCTGCCGGAAAAATGCCCCGGAAAACTCGCTACACTCGAGCAATCAATTCACAATTACGGAACTGCCGCTCCAGCCTGCCCCACTCGCCTCCCCGGCACACTCGCATCCGCATTCGCCCGAATGCAAAGTTCAATTCAATCTCTCAGTTGTCACTGGCAAAAACAATATGCGAGCGGATGCATCGCTTGCTCCGCTTGTTGTCTGCATCTTGGGATCGAAGCGAGCCCGTCCATATGCAGTACACGAATGTGTAATGGCATTTCCAATGCGAAATCTAATGAAACGTGTTTAAAACAATTTGTTCCCAATATTGAATTACACACATGAGTGCACTCTGACTTCTTTCCAGGACTCCGTAGGTGCTCCTGGCGGGCCCGTTCCGAGGGGCCCAGAAGGGTTCTTGGAGGGGCTCCCGGGATCATCATCCTGTTGTGGCCCACACGTGCGTGGGGTGTGCATAAATTAAGATGTGTGCTTTGCGGCGGCAGATCAATGCTCATTTGGCTGGCAATCAATCCGCATCCCCGAGTCCTTGTGGGCAATCAGCCAGGCCAAACTCACTTACTTGGCGGCACTTCACTGCACTTACATTGGCGTTTCGGGCTGAAAGTCGGAGCGGTGAGGGCTGGAGAGGAATGCAACTTATTTAGACCGCAGCAGGGATAGCTCTGCTTTTGTATTTCAGTCAAGTATTTCATATTTCAGCTTCACTGAGACTGAATTCTCCTCGCTATCTATCCAAAACTGGAAAGGAATAAAGAAAGTTGAGATTCTTTACATGAGATTCTATACATTGCTTTGCGGAATACTTTCATTTAATATCTATCGACACCAAATCGATTCTAGATAATAAAGAATTAATATAACAATAGTATTTTTTCCTCGACTATCTTTGAATATATATCTTAACTTAACTTAAGCAATTTAAACAAATATACTGGATATTTTACTATCTATTGATATCGTTTTATGAAAGCCATCTCTAATTTTAAGCATCAATTATAAAAGTTACGCTACTATTGATTCTAAAAAGAAAGTCCTTAGGTATTTTGAAGCCCTGGACTAAATATACTAGTCCGTGTACCATCTGTTGTAATCGTTTTTATGAAAGCATTTTTGTAGTGCAGACCCTCGTTTTAAGCATCAATCATAAAAGTTGCACTGTACCATTGGTTCTATTCTAAAAGAAAGTCCTTAAATATGTTGAGGGGACAATCAAATCAAGAGAGGCCCCATTTGATAAGTGCTTTTAGCTCAGCTTCCCCGCAAAAAAGGCCTATCTTCGTCTTTGGCGGACGGTTCAATCGCATGAGCGATGCCCTAATTGCGTATACGCAGTGTTGGCCACTGAAACGAATAGACCTCTTTGCCTTTGGCCGGCCATTGGCCAAGTAAATTTCGCAACTGATTTAATATATTTTTAATATGCACTGGGCTTCGACCGCTGGCGAAAATGAAAACGGACGGGGCGCAAGGCTGAGCCGGAGGGGCGGAGGGGCACTGCACTCATAATAAAATTGAAACAGCAGGCGGCCGAAGGATGCGGCTCGGCCGGAGGGGGCGCCGGGACGGGCGCAGGACACGGCTCACAGCCAGGCCCAAGCGGCCGCAAAAAACAATAACAACAAGACGGAGAGCTGCAACAAACATTGTGTAAACACATGTAAGACTGCTCGACTGCTGTTGGCCTTTAATTTTTTGTTTTTCGTGCCTCGCTCCCCCCGGTATTGTTGTGCGGCCGCCCTTGTTGTTGGCGCTGGCGTTGTCTGTCTGGTAAACCAAAATTGTTGCTCGTTTTCCGCATGAATCACTTGCATCATCATCGCCAGCGCCAGCGTCGTCATGGCCGGCTTCGTTGCCGGCGCTGCGCTGTGTGCCTGTATGAACCACAACACTGCAAATATCTGTGGGCGGGGGGCGTGGCGCCGACCGTCCCGTTTCCCTCAGTGCAGCCCATGTGTGTGACTGCACACGGGCCAAAGCGTTTGGCTCTGCACTTTGTAAGTAGCTTTTAATATATTTTGCCACAAGCCAAAAAAAAATCGGGAATAAAACACACCCACCCGTGTACAAATAAAAATAAATTCTCCTCGCTGGTCTTTTATGTGTGTGCAGAAATTGGATTAAAATTAAAATAAAACGAGTGAAAAGCCGAATATGTTATATATATCAATATAAAAAGAACGCCTTCCAGCAAGCACAAAATTAAATGAAATAAAATGTACAGCGGACGCCGCCCGCCCAAGAGGTTAAAGGTCGGCGAAGTCGAGGTGGGCAGCCGGAAAGTGCAGCAGCACGGGCACGAGAATGGGCATGGGAATGAGTGTGTGGCTAGGGCCAAGGAGGTCGGAGTCCCAGATTAGCAAAAAGTTGGTCTCGACTGGAATTTCCTTTGCCAAATTTTTGATAGCTCGGCGGCATCCCTTTCGGCTCGCCTTTCCAGATTACTGTGTAATCATTTGATGTAATTTGCCAAATCCGCATATTGCCCTTTGTCGCGGTTTGACACACAGACTGCTTCGGTCTACGCGATCATCATTGGCTTTTCTCTATAGTCTGATGTTCTTGAAATGCATTCTCCGTACGGAGATTCCCTTGCTCGAAAGACCCATTTACTTCTATATAGGTTCTGGCCTATCTCGTATATCTCTTATAACACTAAAACCAGAGCTCTTCCAATATGCTCAATCATTGTTCTCGAAGCTGTTTCTATTTAGTTGTAGTTTTAGCTGTCATTCTATATCTCAATTATTCTCTACTGACAGTACCAGTTCGGATAAAAGTTTCACCAATAAATTAATAAACATAGACTACTATGCCTACTCTATATCTCTATATCTATATAGGAAGGATCGGAAAGTAAAGGTATTCAGTTTTTCTTAATCTAACATTGCAAAATTTTAAATTTAATTTTTTTTACAAGTATGGTTGACATCAGAACTATCAAGTATCAATGGGAAGATAAATTTAAAAAAAGAGACTTTTTAATCAGCGTATGTTTTAGGAAAACTTAATTTCAAGATTTAAGAATTACATTAAAAACACAGTCGGCTTTTTCACTACGTTCCATACCTCTGAAGAAATTAAAACCCTGTGTAGGATTACAATTGATTAAGTTTTTTTAAAACGAACAACATTCAATACCATTTAAAAAATTATCTCTTAATTTCGAATAAAGAGTGTTGCTTCTTATAATATGGTTTATAATATTAAATTAAATCTATATTTTGATATTGACAAATAGTGTCCGTTTATATGGCTTAATGTGCAATGGGGCCCCGGCTACACAGTGAGAAATAGAAGGGATGGTGTGAGGAATCAAGGTCTCGACCAACCCAATTACTGGCTGGACACGCAACGGATTCACTGCTCAGCCACAGATTTTCCTGGCACCACCCCCTGCACCCGACGAGCCGTCGCCTCTTTGACACTTTCGATTGCTTTTTCGATCCGTTTCTCACAGTGCCCCGGGTGGGAGGGGAACGCGGGGAGGGAGGGGAAAGGGGGAAGAGGGAAGAGGCGCTTTTCATGCTTAGCTTGACACTTTCCACATGAGCGTTTGGATTGCCTGCCTGTTCGGTCGAAACTTTTGCTGACGTCGGCAGTGGGAAATTGTTGTGTGTTGGTCAACGTTTCATATGCCGTTCAAACCACCGATGACCCCGGGATGCGTGACCCCCCAGCACCACCCACCCCGCCTCGAAAGGCACCCCTGGAGCCCTCAATCACGTCAATTACTCGCCAATTGTTGGTGTCCTCGGCGAGCAGTTGAAAATGTGTTGTGTGTGACGTCTGCGGGGTTTCGCCTGATGGGCATAAATTTTGATTTATTAACAGCCGCAGAGATACTACATAAATACATAAATGCCCATATGCACATATGTACACATTAATGCATTTATGTTTGCGAACACCATGAACCACGTTTATCTGTGCCGGCGCGCTTCATTAATTTGTCATATGTAGCGATGCATGAAGTGAGGCGCTGCATCCCTGCAAAGGACTCCTGCAATCCTCGCGCAGTTTAAGTTTTCAATTAATGCGTAAATTATGAATGTGCGCTTTTTCGCCATTTTAAATTCGCATCAAATGAGATTTAAATAACAAAAACCACTGATTGGTCTGGTCAGCTCAGCTCGGCCGGTGTTGTTCTCTTCTTCGGAATCACCCAGATTTCAGGTTTCTGGTTTCAGGTTTCAGGCATCGGGCATCGGGCATCGGGCTGATATGCCTCTTCATTTAACCATGATTTTCGAAAATCAGCTCTGGGTGGCGGAGGCAGCGCGTTGGCATAATAACGCTGATTTATGAGCCTGCCCCGATTTCGTGGCCAACTCCCCCGCCGCTCCACCGCCTCGGTTTATTCTTTATTTATCGCTCGCCTCCTTTGGCTGCATTAACCTTGGGCTGATCCGACTCCAGCGGGAGCTGCGCCCGGGGGCCAACAATTGAAATTATGGATTTTATGTGTCATAAGCTTTTATTGATGCAACAATCAAATATTTATGATGACAATTCCCGCTGACAATGATGGCAATAAAAATGCTTCACCCCCTCCTTCGCTGGGAGCCGCTTGCGGCGCTTCCCCAGCTGAGGTGAGAGGTGAAAGGTGGGCGGTGGGCGGTGGGCGGTGGGCGAGGCGACGGCGCAGGATGGAGAGAAATGGCGGGTGGCAAGGACAATTGAAATTCGATTCCGATTGATGAGCGCCGTCTGAAAAATATCCCCTTTGAGCTTGCTTAAAAGCACTGCTTCGAAATTGATATTTTGGTAGTGCCGTTCTGGGCTCTGCTGTTGAAGACTAAAGATATCGGTGATGGGACAATTGGTTTTGGGACAATTGATCGTTTTACATAATTTCAAAATGAAAATATCAGGCTCAGATGTCTGAAAGACATTGCTGTATGCTATGTCGATCAACAGCTACCTTCAATTTCACTTTTCATTTGTTTTATTTGAACTCGCCGTTAAATGCTGGCCCGAAATCTATATCTATATGCCACTTACACATACAGGAGAGTGGGAGCCGAGGCCCGCAGGTAAATGTAATTTATCTAGACGAGCTCGCCCACACAAGTGTGCCTTTAACCCAGGCGAATCCGAATGGAGTCCGTGCAGATTCTCGGATGTTTCGCGCTGCTTTTGAAGAACCCTCCTGGCGGCCCACCTGCATGCTCGTCGGGCGCCCTCCTCCGCTGCCACCGGCTCCTCTGACCCTTCGCCACCGCCCCGCTCCCCACGGCGAAATATCTATGAGTGCATCCATTATCCTTAATATACTTACGTGCACTAATGTGCTCCACATTAATGTGGGGCTGCTTGAAAATTTTAGGTTTTCCGTTTGCTTCAATGTCTGTTTGCCTATCTGTCTGTCTGTCTGCTTCTGTTCCGTCGGTTTACCCCGTGTCCCCTCCCGCTCCGCCCCCAGCCCACCAGCCACGCCCCCACCCTTGCATCACAGCAACAATAACCACACTGCCGTATGAGGTCCTTTGTTGGCAGAGAGCACGGGTCTCCTGGGCAATACGTTGGGTATCCGTTTCCATTTCCCATTTTTCCCCATTTCCATCGTCTGGCATGCAATCACGCCGGGAGTCGGACTCGCAGCCGGTGGGCGTGGCTATCTAAATACCAGCTGCATATTTAAAGTTATTCTACATTTCGAGGCAATGTTAATCAATGGAGTTATGTCATGGCCAGGGAACCTAATACTACTCCACCGGCAAACAGAAACTAGTGAAAGCGGCACGGTAGAGTGACTCGCTAGGGAAGTAATATTTACACTTTTAATAATCCCTAAAAATGGAACGAAAAAAATCCCAAAAAAAACAAGGAAATATGTCGTTTTAATGTTATTGTCCAATCGAACGAAACAATCTATATTTAGGCAGATTCCATGGTAGAAAAATTTTAATTTTATTTAATTAGGCTTTGCATTGGAAGGCCGGCAACAGAATTGAACCCGAAAATTTAATGAAAATAAGTATTGTTACCCAAAATAAAATCCCATTTACACTTTTACAAAACATAAAAAAGGGTATACAAATAAGGCAAAACAAAAAAAGTAAAAGTGGTACTCTAGCGAAGCGTAATATGGAAAAAGAATAAGATTAGTACAATTTGCATCTTCGGTTGCCCTAGATTAAGTCATCCTAAATTACCTTGTCTTACTTTCCTGAACCAATTGTTTTATTAAAGGTCTTATTTAAAGGTTGAAAGTAAAATAAAATCTCTATATCCTTCTATCGTAGTATTACTTGTTTTGATAGAACTATCAAAGCAGATTTTTAATTTTATATAAGTCTTTTCGCGATCCGACTGGTTCCGACTTATATACTTCCTGTAATAGTAAGAAGACTTTTATGAAAGTTTCAGCCCGATAGCTTTAAAACTGAGAGACTAGTCTGCGTAGAAACGGACGGACAGACGGACAAGGCTAGATCGACTTGTCTAGGGACGCTGATCAAGCATGTATATACTTTATGGGGTCGGAAACGTCTCCTTCACTGCGTTGCACACTTCTGAATGAAATCATTATACCCTCTGCTAGGGTTTTTTTAAGTGGCATAATAACGAAGGCACACAAATTAAATATACATTTCTACTAGGCGTCCAGAAAAACTAGCATGTACAAAAATAATTCTTCATTCCTTCCATATTCCAAGGCTAAGGCCGAAATGTTGTTAAGCTGACCGCATTCCTTTGGAAACAACATCAAAGTTTCGTTCAAAATGTATGATCATAAAAAATTTAAGCAAAATGAATTTTGTAAAAATTGTTTTGTTGTTCCTATCAATCAATAAGTTTTTAATGGTTTATGAAAAGTATTTTATCATTCAACGGCATTTAAATTACCTTTCCCTTGATGCCAAAGTTTACAAGAAGTAAGAGGTAACCGAGATTCTTTTATTTGCCTTAATTTATTACATGTTTATTTATCAATGACTGACAATTATAGTCCAATTCGTTTACAACATTATATATAACGTAAAATCTTTTTGTAAAAGATTAAATGACTGTTCACACCATAGACCGACTTCTAATTTTAAACATTTGTAACAACTGCTTAAACAATTTCGTGAATTTTAAAGTGCAAAGTAAAAATAGTTTAACAAATAAATAAATAACGGGTGCTCTTGGCGTGGTGTACCACCATCATTAAAATGTAATGTATTAGTCATATTAGTTACATATTTAGTTCTGTCTTTAAAATTGTAGAATCCACATTTTTGGGTGGATTGTGGGAGTTTCACTTTTGCGTAATAAACTAGAGCTACGTACAAGGATAAGGAGTTTAGATCTCAGATTTCTAGACCCGAGATCACACCATTCACACGAACGGACGGACATACAAATGGCTGCTAAGAGTTATGGTAGCTCATTTATATTGATCGCGAACAAAAGAAAATAATTAATAAATTAATAATTAAACTCAGCGCCCTGGGGTTTTCCAGCGATTGTCGCTGCAATTTCAAAGCAAACAGAATACAAAGCAGGACCTGCCGCATCCTTGCGTTAAACAAACCGTGCTATTATTTATTTGTTAATTTCTGGTTGTTGCAAATGGCAAACAAACTAAATGCTTAAACGATTTAAAACGCGACGCGGGTAGATTTCAATTGTGAAAAAGGGCAGCAAAAAGCGCCAAGTAAATAAGCATATGGCAAGTAAACAAACACAGCAAAGGCGCCAAAAGGGACAAATGAAAACGAAAAGAAACAAAAAACCAGCGGGAAAAATGAACGACGGGTCAAATTTTATGCAGGCGCAAATATTTTAAATGTTAACAATAAAACATGCGCACAGTAAATAAATGTACACATGAGTACATGAGTGTATGTGCAAACAGGCCACTATAGGCTGGATGGCACTTTTTGTGATATTAATGAACAACTTAAAAGCGAAAGAACCTTTAAAAGCTCTGGTTTGAGTAAAAGCGTATAATTCATTCTCCAAAAAACATGCAACAGGTAACGTTGTAACTGGGCAGTAAATCGATTTTTGATCTTGATCACTAGTCGAGGGGATCTCTCACATCTGGGAAGATTATTTTTCAATGTAAATTAAAATATATTTGGTGCATTATTTTATTACAGGTCGTATATGAGTCAAAACGAATCAATCGGATATATAGATCTTTAAGCTCTCATAAGAGGAATCGGAAAATAAAGCATAAACATTTTGACTGGGGTTTTTTGATATTTAATTAAATCTACACAATGTGGGTAAGGATATTTAAAATGCAAGGATAATTTGGGCTCCAAATGCGCTGTTTTTAGAGTAGGCAGCTTTGAGCATTACATTTAACACTACAAATTTAAAAAATTGGTGTAAACAGTCAGATTTAAAAACGTAAAGTGATATTTTTGTCAGATTTTAAAAATTATTCAGATTAAGTACAACAAAAAACTAATTTCGAACTTAACGCTATTTTCATCCTTTATTTATTGTGCAAAATATCCCAAAAATATTCTTCAAATTATTTGTGGAACAATGAAAAAAATGTTCTAAACAGGGTTTAGGTCGACCAAGCAAAAGAATAACAACCGGCTTAAATAATAATATCATGCATCAAAAACCGATAGACCCAATTTTATACCATAAAAACAGGTTTATAATAAAATTAGTAAACTAAACTCTGGATCAAAGGGTGGTTGTCCAAAAAATCCATTCAAAACTGTTTAAGTGTTTTTAATATACCTTTGAAAATTGACTGCTGAAGTAAGTTGACAAAGTAAATTGATGGGAAGTATCTGGATATATTGCAAAAACTTTCGAAGGCTTTGCAATTTACTTAAAAATTGTTTGTAAAAAAGTAATAGTCAATAGTCAAAGAACACACTTTTAACTTAACTTATTGCAATGCCCTTTTTTTGTGGATGCTTTTTCCAACCCAGCTTACCAAATATATATATATATATACAAATATAGCTTCCTTCCTTGATACTGGTGGAAATCTTATTAGCCTAGTTATTCCTTTATAATGTTAATTATTTGGTATTCTAATAAATACCAATTTTTTAAGATTTCATTGCAACTACAATGCACATTACGATTGGGTGATATTTTTAACGAAAAGCAGTTAAACGAATTTGATTCAAACCTTGTGCATATAATAAAATTCCAATTAATAACATCCAGCAAGTCTTTTATTGGATTCTTTAGGCTAGTGTATCGGGTACAACGATTTTTTCTAGAAAAATGTTATATCTAACGGATTTTGTTTCGATTTTTATTGAAATAGTACATTCCCCAGCATTTTTCCGATTTGTACGTTTTTAGTTAAAGATGTTACTACACAAACTCTGAGTTAAAGATACATTTTTACCAAAACAGAAATAAGTAATTTCGCTTACAAAATAAATAAAGGTACACAATACAAAAACCTTTAAAATAGCCAAAATGATCGGTCAAGCCTTTCAGAAAATTCGGTGAGCAGCGAATTTCACTTTTAATGAGTATTAATCCGATTTATTTGAAGTTTACGCAGTGTGTTGAAGATAAATTAACTAAAACATAAAAGTAATTAAACAATTTTATTTAAACATCGCTCGACTCTACCCCTAAACACTCGAAAATCCCGAAGACTTTGTTCAAACATTCTCTTCGATGTCATTAAACGTCTTTCGTGCAAATCTTTCAAAATAATTATTAAAAAAGGCTAAATTTATGTAACTTGCTACTGAAGATCGATGTAATAATTGCGTTGCCGGATCTCATTTTAGCTACTTTCGCAAAATGAATTTTTGTTGGAAAAAGCGGCCATACAGCCCACAGTGCAGGCTGCAGAAGGCAAACACACTGGCAAACAAACCAACAGCAGAGCCTAAAAGTATGCGATAACCCCTAGGAAACCCCTGGAAGCCCACTCACCACATTCAAACAAAAACCGCTTAAAACACTTTACTATCGCATTTTGGAATTGTTCAAATATTTTCGCTGTTCTTTTGCTCCGCTTGTTGCTGTATTGTTGCAGCATTTTTTCTAGACCTATGTATCTCCGGTCCCTCTCACGCTCCCCTCTTGCAAATACAAACAATTAAAATCCCCAAATATTTGCGCCAACTGCAAAAAACAAATGTGAACTGGTTGTGCAAAGAAAGGAGTTCGAGGAAAAAGAAAGAAAGTGCACCAGAAAGCGCCTGGAAAAGCGGGCACGTTGCGTTGAAGCTGGTCAGCAATTTCACAGATATAAATACAAATTCGGCGCTGCTTTCGTTTTTCCACCGCTTTTCCTCGCTCGACTTTTGGCCCTCTAGTTCTTTGTTTCACCTTGCATGTTTTTTATTTATCTGCGTTGACTGCCGGGACACGTGTAGTTTTGTGCTTAATTTGTCAGGGAAGGCAGTCGCATTTCGCAGTAACTTCACTGACGAGCGACAGTGTAACAGGACTTCACAAAATACTACCTTCTGAGACAGAAGAGATCCTGATAAACTTGGAAGGAAGCCACAATGAAAACTACATACAGGAAAGAACGCAGTGGTAGAGCGCCTCGACTGTCATCAGGAGATTGCGCTGTGCAAGCAGGACAGCGACTCAGCGGAGGTTGCAGGGCAGCCACAATTTTGGATGGTTTGACGAAAGGGACTTTGTACATTTTTTATATACTGATCATTCCCATTGTGGCTATACGATATAGTTGTCCGCTTCGGTTGGTTTCGACCTTGGATAGAAATATGAATTTTGGGAAAGTTTCCGCAGTTTTCATGCTAGAACAAGAAAGGAAGTTAGCTTCGGCAAGCCGAAGCTTGTATACCCTTGCAGTTATTGGAAATAATCAACTTTAGTAACACCATGTAACATTTTTAAGGATTGTTGCTGACTTCATTGATATTAAAAAAAAATATTTCTCTGACCGTTTCTATGACAGCTATATGTTAGAGTAGTCAGATTTTTATTAAATTGAATTCGAAATTCTTAAAAATATAAAAAATTATATTCCCAACATTATATGATAATTTGTCAAAAACCCACAAAGCTATTATTTGTTTCATCTTATTTTCCCTTCCTTGTTAATTATAGTTCAATTGTAACTTTTTAATGAGTGGTCCGATTTGAATAATAATTGTCATAAAGATGGGTATTGACAATAAAAGCAAAATATCATTAAAATTTTTAAACGAACCAAACAACCAACATTTATGCAGTGTCCAGAAAACACAAGGTAGAACGCTACAGTCAAGTGCCTCGACTATCAGATACCAGTTACTCAGCTTGAAGGGGCAAAATAAAAATGGAGTTACATAAGCAGCAAAGAAATATTGTAAAGCGCCACCTACCCGCTATTTCAGTATACGTTATGTGGGCGGCAGACAGTTTTAAGCGTTTTAGCCGTTTGGGGCGTGGCAAACATTTTTTTAGGTCATCGATTGGCCTAATGGGATAAATACATTTTAGCAAAAAAAATTTCTAGCATGACAACTGTGGCAACTACAGGCTGTGGGTGTGGCACAAATTTTTTTTTAGGCGCTGTAGAATTATGGGCGTGGCACCCCTCTGAAATAAGCTCGCGCTGCGTAGGAAGCCCAGGAATCTGCATACCATGTATAAATATTCTAGTTCTTATAGTTTTCGAGATCTCAGCGTTTATACGGACGGACGGACAGACAGACAGACTCTGCGAGTAACGGGCATAAAAAGGATAACTCTTTTTGCTCTTACATATGCTTAAAAATAAATTTATTTAAAAGTATAAATTAAGATTTTTAATTTTACAAACAAAATCACCTTACATTTGCCCACACTAGTAATACGGTTTTGTATATGTATTACATTAAAGCTAATGTAATGTTCAGATTATCAATGCTGTTATCAATACTTAGCCGAATAAGGCGAGCAATCTTGGTTACAGTCGCCTTAGCTGTCTTAGTTGTCTGATACCTTTAAAAGAAATAAAACTTTTCGGAGGGTCTCACCCCGCATTAAAAGTGAAAGACTAGTTTGCGTAGAAAAGGACAGACAGAAATAGCTACATCAACCTGTCTAGTGATGATTGCGTCGCAAGTTGCAATAATGTTGAATAATAGACAAAATATATTTATCAAAAAAAAGCAAATAATCCTAATGTTTTTTGATATATCAAATTCTACTCTGAGAATGTTTTAGAATTTCGAAGATTTTTGATAAAAACGGTCGAATATTACACAGTTACCATAGGAACGATTACATAATTAATGTCAAAATAACACATTAATAAACCGAAATGGGACGTTAGCATAAAACTTTCGTAATGAGTCTTTAGTTTTATATAAATTCGGGAGCTCTGTACGTAGAATGCTGCACCAGGTATGGAAACTTGGGCTTGTCTAAGCTGGCTCCCTTTCTTGTTTAAGTTAAACATTTTTTCTTTCTAACTAAAACAAGTTGAACTGTCGTGTATTTCCATTGTTTATCTCAACAACTGAACCATTAGTCCAGTCAGTAGTGTATAGTTACCCAAAAGTTGGTAAAAAACCTTAGTTTCATTTTTTCTTCTTACCATTTCGTTTGCCTATTGAGAACATTGATACCAAAGTGTACTTACACCGTTTTTAAGAACATTTGTTGAAAAGTACGTGTAAAAAAGTTTCTCAGGCTCTCGAGCTTATAAGATTATGGGTGTATTTGAACTCACTTGTTTAAAAGCATTCGAACAGTTTTAAACGTCACCAGACAGATTGAGAGTATTTTCCCTAATAATGTATTACTTCAGTATATATTGCTTTTACCCGGAATTTCCGACTTTTTAGGTATTTTTTCCAAAACTTTCTCATAAACACGTCCGCTTGCTACGGTTTTCGTCTTGCGTTTTTTGAAAAAAGGAAATGAGGTTTTGTTTTGATTATCAATATGCCTCTACATGCTAGACATTGTTAAAGTCGACCTTTCAATAAAAGGTTATAAGCAAACAAAGTGCAATCTTGGTTACCGTCGCCTGCATAAATCCATCTTCTCCGCACTCCCCTTAGCTCAGTAACGGGCTGCTCAATGGCATCGACTACAGCATTCTCCACCGATTTTCATTGAATGTAATTTTAATTATAGAAAATTATGTTTTGTAATGTTAAACTGAACATCTTAGGGCATTTTAAAGTCCACAATTGCCTTATAACTCAATGATTAGGTTTTCTTAAATATATTACTTTTTTACGAGTATTAAAGTTCTAAAATATATTTTGAATTAACAATTTTGGAAGTGCCTCGGAATGAATTTTAACTTAAGCCGACAAAATGGAATAACTCCGTGGGCAGTCAAAATTAGCAAGTCGTTTACTTAACCAAACACTCACACTTTTCCCCGGCTGACTGCACGACTGACACGTCACTTATTTGACTGCTCAATTTGAGTGGCTGCAATGTTTATAATTTGGGCTAATCGATTTTCTGACCAGTTTGCTGGCGGCAGCTTGAATTGCAAACCTCGCATTTCCTGGGTCCATAAACACACACAGGGACAGCGTGTATGGCACGGAAACATCCCAGATAACCAAGGTATATCTTTAAATGGGCTGTGGGAAGGCGGATGAAGAGCATTAGCCGGAGAGTTTTGCATTTGACGTCGTCACGTTGCAGCTGCTGTACTGCTGGCTTGCTGGATTCACGGCTGTCCTGCCCACTCCCCCGCCCACATTTTCCTTGCCCTGTTTTCCCGCTTTTCCCCAGGAAAAGGGAGACGACATCAAATCATTAGCAGTGCATAAAGCGTGAAACCAGGCACAGACATGCAGATGAATTTAAACTATTAGCAGTGGCAAGAGGAAAGAATGAAGCGAACCGGCTCTGCCAACAAAGTTGGACTCTCATCCGCCTGCAAGGTGCATCCATCGTTAGGCAGCTGGATTCGCTTGGGTTTCTCTAGCTTATC
Organism: Drosophila biarmipes; assembly: GCF_025231255.1. Lineage (NCBI taxonomy): Eukaryota > Metazoa > Arthropoda > Insecta > Diptera > Drosophilidae > Drosophila > Drosophila biarmipes. Next base: position 2,440,899 of record NC_066611.1, on the reverse strand, counting down.
CTTGCACTGCCCAAAAATACGGCGTAGATGTCAGTGATGGAGCGAGCAGCCAATAATCACAAACATACCAAAAGTTAATATGTATGCAGGATAATTATTTGGAACCTATATCCAATACTTAATTGGTTTTAAAATTTGTTTTCTGTTTTATTAAAAAGATGCTTGTTCTGAAACTTATAGTTTTTCCATAGCCAGTTGAATTATTGAAATTATACTTTGCATGTATGTAAAGCGTTTCCGATCCCATAGAGTACATATATTCTTGATAAAGATCACTAGCCGAGTCGATCTAGTCATGTCTGTCTTTCCGTCTGTCTGTCCGTCCGTATGAACGCTGAGAAAGTTGGGATTTGGCATATAGATTCTTCTTCTTTCGGTAGGGTGCCTCGCCAGTCTAGCGCACATATTTTTTAGTGTTTAAGTGTTAGCTATACATGCCAAAATTGATTCAATAGGACCAAAAAAGTACGCAACCTTGGGAACAGGCGCTTTCTACTCGTAAATCTCTATCTCCCTCGAACTCCCCTTGCTGACTAGAGGGTATCTGATAGTCGACTATAGCATACTCTCCTGTTTTTGATTGTACTAAGAGTTGTAAGGTTTCGGAAAGTGTGGAATATTTAGCGCCTGATAAAAGCAGCCTGATAAAATTCACAATTCCGGAGGCTTATTGCGCACAAAAGGAGATGTTAATTTCCGAGCCCAGACTCTTTTCCCTCAGTGCACTTCCGACCCCCTTCCCCCGTGAGTTCCCTTGACAATGCTCGTCCTCATTCTGCTTCTGGTTCTGGTTGACATAACCCTCCACATTGTTATAAACGCAATCTTCGCTTCCTCCCATGGCCTTTATTTGTGTCGTGTGAATATAAAAGATGCAAATGCAAAGATATTTTTTCCATTTTCCATTTTCGTTTTAGGCCAGAAGGGGGTGTGAGTCGGATTCTGTGTTGAGTTGCGGTGAGTGCAACGTTCTGGAGCAACATTGTCACACAACACAGTTTTATCCATTGTGTGCGACGAGTCTGTGCAATATAAATAACTCGGCCGGGCTGTGTGCATATTTTGTAACTACAACTTAAAATAAATACAAAATGTTAGTTAGTTCCTCTGCTGCTGGCAACCATCATTTGACCAATGCAAAACACACATTGGCCCACACACCGAAAATATTTGCACACTTCGTGTTTGTGTTTGTATTTGAATTTCGTATTTATTCTTTACGAAACAAATCGAGCTCAATGCACATATTCTAAACCCCACCACTCCACCCAGCCTTTATCATGCACTTTTAGGGTTTTTCATAATCAGCATGGCATGTGTGGGGCAAATTTGCATTGACACATTCAATCGGAAGTTGGAGTAATATTTTAAAAATACATTTGGCACTTGGCAAAATTTTTGAGATGCCTCAAACCATTCAGCATTGATTCACTTATATTCTTAAGCAATGTTTGATAAGTAAGCAATACCCAAAGTACTGCCTCTTAAGTTGCCTAAGATTAGCTGCAAAGCTAAATAAATTGGTGAACAGAGTACTTAATTAATAATGCAGCGAGTAAGCTAAAATTATAAAGTCACCATCGATGTCTATTTAAGCCCCCTTAAAACTTACCATTGCTGTAAAAATTGACTGTAAGCTCATAAAGTTTCCGTACGTATTTCTCTTTATTTATTTTCGTTTTTCTCTTTTCGGGGTGTTTTTTCGATTGCGCGTTTTGAAATATTCAGTTGCATAATCAGATTTTACAGTACAAACATTTGTTTTCGCTCATTTCTTATGTACATAAACACAAATCCAACTAAACGCTATTTTCTTCACTTTATTATGTTCGAAAATCATGGAATTTCGCACTATTACGCAGCAAACGTTCGTTTTGCGTTTTACATTTTGAAATTGTTGGATATTCTCATTGCATATGTAGTTGTAAAATATTTGTATATCTTTGTTTATGGTTTATCTTTTATGGGTGTAGCGTAGACACTGAATGCTTTATGACTTGAATGGTTCTCTGCCTTAGTTCGTTAGTTCTTAGGGTTACTATAGTTTGGTTTGCCTGTCTTGCTCCGCCTGCAATTTCCACTAAATGTATCTCTTCCTTAACAATGCGATGGCCTGGGACTCCACTTGGATGAATAGATTATTTTCCATTTCCTTACACGTAAGATTAACCGTAACGTTGATTTGCTAGGCGATACGATGCTCGTAGCCGCAAAAAAAAATATTTCCTATATTAGTTAGCTTTATTATCTTATATTTTCAATATAATTAAAATGTATTCCTCCCCCTCCTTGCATTCTTGGTACGTATATGAGTCAGAGTACATCTGAGTAGTCAGCTGTCACACAATCCTTACTAGCTGGGTTCGGGGAAGCAGAGTTGGATATGCGAATCATACATATGTCTGGGTATTACTGTATTTCGTATTTCGGATATGAACACACATAGTTTATTTGGTATTTCCTCAGCTCACTTTCCTCCTACGCGCTTCCTTGCAGCGAGTTGCTTTTAATGCTTTTGGCACATTTATTTCTGCTTTTCTGATTTCCCTTCCATTGATTTACACTATATTTAAACATGGAATTGAGCTGAACACGTACACACGAATATCATATCAACATTTACGTGGGGCTATGGGTGGTTTCGGTGCGTGTGTGAATCTGGCTATAGAAAACGGAAAACCTATGCAATTAATATTATATGTTATAACAAAATAATTGTTTGAATTTCACAGTATCTTAACGACAAAAAGAATATATGTTTGCTGGCTTCTAAGCTACCGCAGCATATAAATTTGACTAAAGGTATAAAATAGTCTTAATCAGATGTCGATAGTGTGTACTTAAATGGGTTCCTCCAACTTTGAGGTGGGTTTTTCAATGCCCGATGGATCAGAATCGAACTCGGCCCACCATTATCTATTGGAAATGAAAAGTGGGTGCCCTAGAGATTTTCTAATTTTCAAACTCGTTTATTTTGCCGGTATACTGCTTTAATAGAGCCTGTGTCGCTTTCTAAGCTGAAAGTCACACACGCACTTTCAGCGGAAAAGAGTCATAGGGGTTTCCAAACTGGCTTAAACTAGGGTCCGCGATAGTCTTTTGAGCCGTGAGAACGAAGACGTCAACAGAAGGGCCAAAAGGAATTACCAGATTTTACCATGATAACAACGTAACTATCTTGCGATCACTAAGGGCGTAATTATGTACAGCTTACGGTTTCAAAGATCGTCTAAACACTTTCTTTTAGCCATAAATTCCTTCTCTTTGAGCAGGCCCTAAATATATATACAGAACTCTTTATTAAACACTTAATACATACAGGTATATGTAAATGTATACATTTCTCCTAAAACCAATCGAACTAAGGTTTGACTGAACAAAAATGCACTTATCAGTTAGACATCTAGAAGTATCCATATCATGTAATTAACGTATTAAGGATTTATAGTACGCAAGTGTCCGTCCGCAGTCGTACTTTTCTTGAGAGTAGCTAAAGCCATGTAAAGAACCGAACACCGTTAATCTCAATATTGTTTATAGTTGACTTTCCTTTGTGGGATGGGGGGTTCGTTCTTGTCATCATTTTCCACTAACGAGGTAACATTTAAACGCGTTTTCTTTTCCACTTAACTACGACACCTTAGTTTCTCCGCTTCTCCGCTTCCTTTTGATTTAATATGCATTCAATTAGCCCCGCCCCCGCCCGCGCCCCACCCCGTGCAATTAGCATGGGCGCAGATGATTAGCCCGGGGTGGCGTCCTCATCCCCGGCAGCCCCACTGATTAATGCCCCTTTGACCTGGCCCTCGTCAGGGCACGGATGGAGCGGACGTGGGGCAGGAGCCTTGCATCATAATCTTGTTTGTATAATTACAATTGAATTAAGCTATAATAATCTTACTCTGCCAGCGCTGTCCGTCTCCAACTCCGCGCTGATCTCTCCCAGAACCGGCTCCACGGCTCCGCCTGCCCGCCGCTGGCCTCCTTGCCCTTATCCCGCTGCCCATGCCAGCCCACTTCCTTGGCCTTCTTTTGTCTGCCGCCTTTTGTGCGGCAGAACAAAGCGGTTGGCCGGGTCTCCGCCATCGCCGTTAATAAAACCAATAAGGCTAATAGAAATGTACCGATTAGCCGCATTGTCCCGCGGCCGGGCACCGGGCCACTCCCGCTGGCCGGGTGCTGATCCGGAGTCCGGTCCTTGTAAAGCCTTCCGTTCAGGTTGCGTGAGCCATCCTCGCTGCGCGTGTCCTTCTGCACCACCTCGTTCTTCTGCGGGGTAAAGGAAAGACGTGCGTTTTGTTTGGTCCTGTTGCGATTGCTTTCAAAGTGTTTGGGTCGACTTATTGCGTTCTTGGGGTGGTGAGCACTTTTTGGGGCCGCAAACTTACCGACACTTCGTTAAGATCATCGTCGCGAAAGACTTTCTTGCCGGGGCGCTCCATTTCTGAAAATAGAATGGGGGTAGCATTTGCATTTTAGTATACATTCCTGTCGCAGTTCTTAAATAGTAGGATTGGTAAAACAATCGAGGGTACCATCGATAGAATCGATGGACGAAAAATTAAGCAAACATCGATGGCTCGGGCAGTGATTCGACATAATAATGGACAAGTTTTTATAGCGCAAGAATGTTGTGTTATCTTTAAAATAATTGATAAATTAATCAATTTTCAATACTATCGATAGTTTCGATAGTGACCGCCATCGATATCCAAAAACACCGATACACACCTATTGATAAAAAAAACTATTTTAATAAATCCACTATTAAATTCCGTACAAAAAAACATTCCTTAAAACAAGAAGAAACGCTGAAGTTAAGGTCCTCGCATCTAGCCTTTTTTGTCTCAGATTTGTTATATGTTAGCAGATTAACCCAGAAAGCTTAGTTAATTCAATATAATTTATAGAAAATCTTAAATTTTAAATGGTATGAAATTGGGGACGCTCTTGGGATAGAGAATTTCATGTCCAAAATTATACTGAGAAACTGGTATCTGGAGGCAGTCAACTATTTCATACTTTCTTTTCTAATAGAACGTATATTTACCTTTGTAAACCATATATACTTTGTCGAATGTGTTTTACAAATTAATCGCCACATAAAAAAATATTTGCCAACCAACGTGTGTGAATTGATAGGTGGAAAATATTCAGAGAGATCACGCAAGCGGATGAAGCATTCAAAATAATATTGCGATTGGTCTGATTATTGAAGTGCGATATGTGCTGACCAAGAAAATTTATCCAATTTGCACGTAAATAATATCTTTAAAAATAGGGCCGCCTATGTACATCGATTTTGGCCCAATTGTAATACCTCCGATAGCATCGATAGTGCTTTTGCGATTTATTAATTCTTTTTTTAATTTAACTTAAAGCTTACCGTAAAGCCGGATGGTGCCCTCCGTGTCGCCGATGCTGTTCTTGGAGATGCACTTGTAGCCGCCGAAGTCGCTCGTTTGCAGTCGTTTGATGTGCAGAATCATCTCGATGGCGTACATATTATTCTCCTTCTCGGTGAGCGCGTAACGATCGCCGGCAATAATCATTTCACCTGTTCCGTGGCCAAAAAAGGTAGAGCAGCAGAAAATTCGAAATGAGCAACGATGAAAACGAGATGAGATGAGCTGAGGTGTGAATGAAGTCATGAATACGAAGCAGGGAGTCGGGCCAAATGAGTTCGGGTTACGTGAGGAGAAAGGTGGGGAAAGGCGGAGAGAGGCGGCGGAAGGCGGCGGGTGGCGGCGGGTGGCGGCGGGTGGCGGCGGAAGGCGGAGAAAGGGGCCAGCAGACCAGCCAGGGATGATGACATTTCTGGCACTGCCGTCGAGTGCTTCACGCTTACGTTGCGGCTCCCGTCACGTTTGCAATATACGTCAAATGCACTTGACAAAAGATCCAGCCAGCCAGGCCAACCCCCTCGGCTCTCTCCGCCGGCTCCTCACTCTTGCCCCTTTTCCTGGGGACAACAAAATATTTGAGTTTCGAACACGAACCAAATAAAGACAAATTGCGGCATTGAAAGGTTTATAAAGCTTGAACCAGTCCGGGCTCGAACTCGGGCAGATGCAAAATGAAAAATTCACTCGTGGCCACTCCGCCGCCCAGCAGGCACACAGCCAAAAAAATGTAGGTAAATGAGGCTAGCAATTAAATATTTGACTTCTAACTTTAAAAAAGTAAGTAAAAGTTGGTAAACTAATGATGATTTTCCAAGACGATATCTGTCCATTGATAAAATCAAACCAATAAAATACTTAGTAAATTGTAGTACATTTCAAAATGTTCAACCTAACATTAAAATATTAAATATGTTGTGGAACAGGATTATATACTTAACAGAAATAAAAACTAATACGAAAACTATAATCCCCCTTGGCTATTATTATAAGTCAATTGATTATCTTGTCTGTTGATAAGAAACCATTAAAAAAAAAATGTTTAAACAATTTTAGAATATTCTAATAATTTAAACTGAACATTGTTGGATATGTTTTTTGGATAAAATAAAATCAGCAACAAACCATTAAAATAGAAAATTATTAACTAAGTTGTGGTGTATTTTAAATTTGAATTCCTTAACCTTGTTGAATATATATTTGGAAAAATTAAAATACATGCCAATTAATCAGAACATACAATTAAAATATTTAATAAGTCGTAGTTGTGCTAATAAAGAATAAATTCATATGCATAATGAACAAGAATTGATTGATTAATTGATTTTTTCAATACAATATCTGCCCGTTGGTTAAAACATAACATTAAAGTAGAAAATTATTAAATAAGTTGTGGTGTATTTTGTCAATTTTAAGCCGAACATGGTTGCATATGTATTTGATAAGTTGAAATCAGCAGATGGGGCGAAGATTGTTTTCTGTGGGCTGATATTATCGTGGCGTTATCGACTTACCATTCTCCCGCTGCCAATAATTGATGGCCTTCGGCGATGCCTCGACATTGCAAATTAATGTGACATCCGTGAGGACCGGGGCGCCAACCAATTGATTTGGTACTTGCACCAGCGGATGAACTGCGAAGAGGAAAGCGGATCAGAAGAAGTCGAGTCTGGGACCAAGTCCGCTCCCAGTGACAGTGCCAATTGTTAAGCCATCAGTGGTTTTGACCTTGCCGCCCAGCCCGCCCAGACCGCCCAACCCCGCCCCGCGGACTAGACCGGCAATTAAGCTGCCGACAAGGGACCAAAGTCAAACTCCAAACCCTTTTGTCCGACTCCGGATTCCAGCTGTGATTTCCCGCCCTGCGCTCTCGTTTTTTTGTTGTCGGTTAATGGCAGCGCCAACAACAACTGATGCGATTTTAATTGAAAATGAATTATTTTGTTGTTAGGGTGAGAGCCAGCAATCCTGGCCAGCAATCAGGTCCACGCAGCAGCATCCATCTTTTTCGCCCAGTGGTCAGTCAGTGGCAAATAAAGCTAGCCAGCCATCGCCCCGACTTTTCCCGCTTTCCACTTCCTATTAGGAATACCCTCACTCATCTGGGCTGGGAATTGCTTTTCTCAGCCGAAGAACGATGATCCAGATCGGATTTATGATTCTACCACATATCTAAATTTGGCACGGGAGGTACGGAATCCTAAGGAGTTGTGCATATACATTTTTGGGGCCCTAAAATCAATGTTCAAGGCCCTAAGAATGGGTATTTTTAAAGTAGTTTAAGCTTTATTAATGTGTAAAGTTTTTAAGGCCCAGAATAATGTGTCAGGCATTCTTGAAATGCCAAAAGTGGCTTGGTATATAATTTTCTGGTTGAAAAAGTTCTGTAAAATAGCTTTAAGAACTTCAGAGTTCAGCACAGCTGTTTTGAAGGGCTTTTAGGGAACTGATTCAAAAGGTCTTCACCGGCATGGAGGTAATTTTTACAATTACTAAGTACTTAATTTCGGCTTTCACTCCGTTAGAGCATTTCAAGTTCGCCAGGGACAGGCCATTAATTCATTGGGTTTGCCCTTTGGAGCTTTTCCATGTTGTTCGTGTCGTGTTAAGAATTTTTTCGTTCACTTTCGTATTTTTTGCGAGTTGTTTTTGTGTGTTTTTCTGACCCTTTCCCCCTAGTCTTTGACGTTGTCTTGAAGCCGCCCCAGGGAGCGCAGCCGGAGAAGCGGAGGACCGAAGGACCGCAGGCCAGGCCACTGACCATCATTGTTTTTTGGCTTTTCAACTTTGCCATCACCGCCCCCGCACAGCGCCCCGTTCGCCTCGGGCTGCAATCGAGCGTTCATTATTGGTCAATTTATTGGATTTGTGCATGGCGCACTCTCGGCACGGCTCCATGTGGTGTCCGGACTTTCGGTCCGCCCGGCTGTTCCCCGCCACGATTCCTCCTCGAATCTGGAAGAGTGCAGCATGCGTCATGTGCTGTTCGCAGATGCCCAATTCCAGCTCTAGCCTACCACTTATTGAAAATTCAATTTGTCCTAATAGAGCTTTACGGCAGGCAGCAGCTGCCCGGCAGCAAAGGGATAATAACGTATTCAGCTCTCGAAGGGTTAAATCATTAAAATATCTAGCTTTATGCATTTATTTTGTATAATTAGTGATGATTTCTCTCGTTTTTTAATGACTCTAAAAGAAAAACATCATCGAAACTTGAGAAAATATTAAAAACTAGAGAAAGCACTATACCATATCATATCATAAAAGTGCCAAGGAGATGGAGATATACGGCGAAGCGACTGTTCACAAGTGCACGCCCGCAACGGCGCCAACTTGCGTCGAGTTCTTTATTTCCATATAACTTTTTAATGGGTGGTTCGATTTCGAAAAGTTTTGGGATAAAGATAGATATTAATAATCAAAATAAAACGGCATCTGCACTTTTGGTGGGGTGTTAGACAGGGAGATCCGATACTGACGGGCATTACTAGATCGACAAACGGACGGACATGGCTAGATCGGCTGGTTCAGCGATACTGATCACAAAAAGTGCCCTTCACTGCTATGCAAACTTCTGACTGAAATCATAATATCCTCTAAAAGGGTATAAGAGTAGATAGCAGGGACTGTAAATACTGATTATTGACCCGCTTCTTGAATAAAAAAATCAGATACTGAGAATCGACGCACGCAGAAAAGGAGAATACCATAAGGAAATCCTGGCTCTTCATTTAGCTGGGTAACAGGCTCATCGGGGCACTCGACTTTATCGGTCTTTCTTGTTGGTTATAAAAACTAAAAAAATAGGCTTTTAACACCTTTTTCGTACTGTTTGCAGGACTCAAAATTCCCTAAGTCAAAAACGTGTTTTGAGTGTGCGAAGTGAATTTTATTTGTATACAGTTTGTATCCCTGTTCCTGGTAGTTCATTCCATCTAGCCCGAACCTGTGGAGCTCTCCGTAGAGCTTGCACTGGAGCTGTCGGTGGAGCTATCGCTGGAGCTATCGGTGGAGCTATCAGTGGAGCTGCTGTCGGTGGAGCTGCTGTCGGTAGAGCTATCAGTGGCGCTTTCGGAGGAGCTGCTGTCGGTGGAGCTGGAGGAGCTGTCAGCCAACGAACTCTCTGTGGTGGTAAAGCAAGGTCTTGGACGACGACGTGGTGGACCCCACCTGCCAGGACCGCCAAAACCGCCAAAACCGCCAAAACCGCCAAAGCGACCAGGGCCTCCGAAGGAGCCGCGGCCGCCAAAATCTCTACGAACTCTGAAGCCACCTCGAAAGTCGCCGTTGTAGTCGGCTTCCGAGCTATCGAAGTCACCGCCAAAGCGGAATTCACGGCTGCGGAACGATCCCACGCTGCGACCACCACCACCGAATCTTCCGCCGCCACCACGTCCTCCGCCTCGTCCTCCGCCTCCTTGGGCCACCACCACTGCCACAAGGGCCAGGAGAGTAATTGCAATGTAGGCACGCATTTCCAGACTTGCTCCGATTGCAACTTATTCAAATGACTTTTGCGAAGCCCCTTTTATACCAAAAACCCAGACGAAGTCCACGCATCAGACAACCAAGAATCCCCCTGACGTCAGCATCGCCTGTGTGCTTAGCTGGATTCTTCGAAGAATGGAGAACGAAGCGAAGAACGCGATGGGAGCCCCTAGAAGACCTGCGCCCGAATTCTCCGCTTCTAACTAATCGTGTGTCTCTTGTCTTCTGGTCTTCTGGTGTGGCAACAGCTGGTCTGGCTCGTGTTTGAATTGAGTCCATTGTCTGGGTCTGAGAGGTTCGAGATTGAGACAATTGCGGTGCTGAAGGGAAGATTTGCGGGTGTGTACGCAGATTCCGCAAGTACAAAATAATTCCACCACAACACCGCAAAAAAATATGATAACGTTAAGTAAACAAGCAAGACCAATAAAAAACATGAAGTTCTGAGACGCCGATCTTTAAATACTCTTGAAGCTCAAGTAAACCATCATAAAAATCATACGTATCATTAATAACTCTATTCCTTAGATCCTATGACAGCTATTTGTCTAGTCCAAATCTTTTTGAATTCAAATTTTATTTTACCCATTCATAAAAGTAGTTCCTTTTTTACAATCGATGGGCTGGGCTCATCGATCCCTTTTAAATAGTGGAAATATTTATGGTTTATTTTGGGTTACTGTTCTCTTATCACCTATATATAATAAACTGTTTAATAACCTTTCATTGTTTTTTAGTTATTTTATAATACCACAAGCGGTACTTCTGTAAGTTTCAAAAACTAGTCAACATCGTATTGATCCCAAAAATGTATCGATAAAATGATTTGATATTGTTTTTTTGAGCTTGGACAAGCTTTAGTTTCGTAATCAAGTCTTTATCAAATAAAACCGTGTGTAAGTCAATCAAGTCATTGGGGGTGGGGCAAAAAGCTGCCCTGACTTAAGTTTATACGGGTCGAGGCTTTAAGCTTGCACATCCACTTAGCCCTAATACTCCGCGAGAGAGCTCCGAGGAGCCACTTAATTTTCTGATTAGAATCAATCAGCCGGTGGGTGGGAATGCGCAGGGACCAGGACGCAACGAGCAACGCAACTTTTCTCGCCCTCCGCACATATGGATTTTTAAATTGAAATTTCGAGGGCCAGACGGAGCAGGGCATCTTTAAGAGCCTCGTGGAAATGGAATTGAGACGACAAAGGAAAACGAAAATGTGGCATAGATAAAATAAAATACAAATGAAAATTAATTTTTGCGGCAAGGCTAGTGGCAACAGGGGGTGTGTGGCGCACGAAACTGGCGCCACATTTTCACGACCGTGTCAATATAATTTTTCGGATACGATCTTCTCGGTTTCCAGACAGGCTAAGCCCTGCAGGTGCCTTTCGGTTCCCTTGCTCGACCTTCTCTTACGGGCTTACTCTTACCACTTCTCCCCTTTTTTCCGCGCTTACCAGTGTTTTTCCTTTCGCCCTGCCACCCCGCCCTGCTGCTTGCCAAATTGTCGTCGTATAAACTTTGCCCCTCCTGGAAATTTCATTAACATTGATGCGGGAAGGTAAAACAGAGTGAAGTGGTCGGCGAGGGGTCACCGGGGGCTTTAGGAGGGCTTTCATGGGGGCGGACAGGGGGATAGTGTGGACTGCCCTTAACAATTACCACTTCACATGATACACACGCCCGCCCCACACACGAGTCTAAAGTTTTACGGCAGAAACGTGACGTTGCGTTGCCCCGAGAAACACTGCTCCCCCACCCGCCTGGCCCCTCCCGGGCCGGGAAAATGCCCTTTGACCCCACATCCTTCGGTTTGGCGCCTTAATGCATTTGGAAAGTTTGCCGGCCACGTGAAGGAAGCTGCCGGATATCGGAACGGAAACACTTGCAGTTGCCGCCGCTGCATTATTGCTGCGGTTCTGTTCCTGTTCCTCTTCCGCTTCCGCTTCCCGTGCACGGTCCTGCCACGCGGAAGCCCCCTTCTGGAGCACGCACATCACATCCGAGCGGGCTATACGTTACCATTATGATTATTATGCGGCATTAGCTGCCCTCGACTGCCATAAATCAGAGCATTTTCTTGGCCACCAGCGGCAGCAGCAGGTGGCGCCCCCATTTATCATGTATCGTATGCGGAGGGATGTTCCCGTGTGTGTATACTCACAGTGCACCTGTAGCTTCATCCGCTTGCTCACCGTCGGCGGCACTCCGTTGGAGGCGATGCACATGTAGGCGCCCATTTCCGATCGCGTGATCTTCGACAGCGTCAGCATTTCGCCCTCCACCGACTGGGCTGCGGGGGCGAGAATAAATGCATGTGTAAGAATGTGCTCATTCGTCTTATACGGGTATACACACTAAGGACATGCGGTCGGTTAGTCAGCTCGGGAGGCGACCTGCGCCACCCCAAGGTGCTTCAAAAGTTGGCTAAACGCGGGGCTTCGCGTTCAGAAAGCATGCTTTAAATTGCTAAAGCGTTTAAGACATTGTTGCAGTATGTGGAACCAATTTAGCACAGGCTAACCTGAGGACTTGGTGCATTTCATACGCTTTTCAGCTTTTACTTATTCTAGCTAGCGAATTGCCTTAAAATTCACTTTGAAATTGGCCACAGTTAACGCTTATCTGAAGACGAGGCCCTTGCTTAACCTATGTATAAAATATTATTTAGTATAAAATTAACGCTTTTCTACCTTTTGTTTTCTGGTGCGAGCCACTGCGGGCGATGATCTCCCTGCCGTCCTCGCGGCGCCACGTGATCTTGGGCTTGGGGTGACCACGCGCCCGGCAAACGAGCTTGGCGGACCCGCCCTCCGGCACCATCATGTCTCCAGAGGTCTCCTCGTTGATGATGTCCGGTGGAATGACCACCTCCAAGGTGGCGGTCTGCAAGCGGAAACGATAAGGTCTTAAATGTTCTTAGTTCGACAAAAATCACGTATACGACCCGTTGTTCACGTAGCGTATACGCCCAGTAGCCCGCTTTATTTATAGATATAAACCTCAGCTAAATCTCAGTGTTCAATTCAATGACTTTTGATCAATTTCTGGTATCTCACATATCCATTTTGATATGTCATCAGCTTAGTACCAGCTTAGTATCTAGCTGCTCTTACACCTTTCCCATTGCTTAGCAAGTATCTGATTTCTTTAGAGTGAGCTTAACTAAAATGCAGTTTAACTCGTGTTATTCGCTGCGCTTTTAACTAAAAGCCATAAAAACAGCACCAAAGTGCACCACTTTTAATGAGTATTGGTCAACATTTTAAACGGACTCTGCGACAAATTGCCGTCTCATTATAAAGCCCGGTGTCCCGCACCTTCCCCACTTTGCCTTTTTTAACATTTGTTTCATTTGCGGTCGCTGGCTGCTAGCAACAATAACCGAATTGCTGCTATCATTGTCGTTGTCATTGTCATTGTTCTCGCTGCAGTTGACAGTTGTGTCATAAAATAAAGTCGACGTCACTGGGAAAAAAAGGCGGCTGGCGGCTGGCTGGCGGAAAAGGGGGCGGCAAAAAATGGAAAACCCCAAAACGAGTCAAGCGCGAAATTTATACGACAGTGGGCAAAAGAGGCTGGAAAGCAGGACGCCGGGCGAGAAAGCTGGAGAAATGTCAAGCCTGTTTGCTTTTTATTTGTCTCATATTTGCTTTTCACTCAATTCGCTTTGTTAGGTTGATTTTATTACAGAGCGGCGGATGGTGGGCCGCCGCCCACCCGCATTTTCCCCAGCCCCACTGCAGCATAAATGAAATGAAATTGAAAACGCAATCGTTTTCCACATGTCGTTTAATGGCGGGGTGGTGCTTCATAAAAAAACTCAATTCAACTCGACGCTCGACTCTCGCCTCGACTCGAGTAACAGCAAACGTCACATGAGAACCACGCACACACGGGGAAAACTCCCCGGAAAATTTCAGAGGAATACCCCAGCCCTCACCCCACCCCCTCCCACATAAGCGCTCTTTGATGACGTCAACGTTGCAAGGGCACTGTGTTTGTTATTTATTTTCGTCATTAAAGCGCTTCATTGTTTATATATCGTGTTTAAATATCGCACACACCAGCGCAAGAGAAGGAAAATCGGAGGCCAGGATGCACAGGATGTGCATACACGAGCACAGCCCATGCAGATCCCGGCTTTCCCGGCATAATTTCATTATCCCCCTGCTATGCCTGGTCTTTTTGCTGGCCTGCTGGATAGGCAACTGCAAGAGGATAGCTTTGACGCCCAGTTAGTTCCAAGAAGTTGGGCTGCAGCAAAAAATAAGGGCTTCACGGAGGATGCAAACACATCGAGAATTGGCAATAACCGAATAAGGGACTGCAGAAATGTATATGCGTTTATCGCCCTTTATTGCTTTATGGCAAAGATTTGCATATCGGAAGTGCAAGACCAACATTGTGCTGGGCTACACTCAAAAGAAATTTAAGCCTAAAGCCTGGGAAACCGCCTGTTCGGAGGCGCACAACACATTTAAAGTGTTGTTGTTCTTAAATTGTATTGTTCACAACTGAATAAATAGTTTTGGTTACCATCAAATTGGCTAAAAAACATTTATTATAATGAAAACCGAACGCTTTAACCTTCTTTTCTACGAATAGAGCAGCCCTGCCCCCGCAAAGTTTTCCACTTTTTGTTAGAAAACCTTTATCATTTTTTAGAAAAGACTTCCGCTTTTGTTTGGGGATAAGTTGCAGAAGGTAATCTTAAGCGATTCCATGGATGGAGGGTGTGACTCGTCGATGTGAGTACTCATAAAAGTAATTTTATTTCTTGCATAAATGAAGCCTATGAATCTTAGAGGCTTTTGAATGTGGAATACAGTTCTTTGTCGCCTTTCAACGGAAAACGATTCTCGATAAATAAATTTAAATCGTTATTGTTTCTAGCCTGTTGTAGCTAGAACATTATGTATTGCTTTAACTGTTGGATTGATACATTATTGATTCAGTACCAATGCAACAGAAATCAGAAGTCAGCAACTGAGGAAACGCTCCTAAAAGGTTCGTTTTGATTTTTTAAACAGCTATAACCAGCTGACTAATTTATTGGGAGTACAACTTCAAATATTTATCTTTTTATCTAACTTAGTGTCTAAAATTATTTTTAAGTTTAGAAGATCTAGAAATACACTTTTTAAATTGACTGAGGAAATAATGCGTGATGCTTAAATCTTATAGAGTTGCCGTGGCATCTTAGTGAAGTAAGGTGACAACTCTGGTGAAATTTTCAGAAATGGTACTCTAATAAGCAAATGTTAAATATTTCAATAAAAATAATACATTCCTGTCTTTCCTAAAATGTTTTGCTTAAAAAATGTTATTACAAAAATGGTACATTTTAAAACAAGAAAAACATTAACGTAAAAATAATTTTCATTTCCTATTCAACAATATTGTTTCTAGTTTCTAGTTATATGAAATTACATTTCTTGAAGAAGGTATAAGAATTGTAAATGGAGTCATTTTCTTCAAACAACCCAACTTTAAAAAACAAAGATTTTTCAAGAT
This sequence comes from Drosophila biarmipes, assembly GCF_025231255.1. Classification (NCBI taxonomy): domain Eukaryota; kingdom Metazoa; phylum Arthropoda; class Insecta; order Diptera; family Drosophilidae; genus Drosophila; species Drosophila biarmipes. The sequence goes on along the minus strand of NC_066611.1, from coordinate 2,425,495 downwards.
GTTAGGCATATTTTGTGCTCATATTCGTACAAAAAGAATGTTTCGCTTCCTTACTTTATATAACCTGTGGCCCTGACTGTTACTACAGTCTGGCAAGAAAACAAATGACTCCCTTTTCCGGGCAATGTCAATTCGTAGCCGCCCTGAAATCGCGCCGCCTCACCTGCATCTTCATGGGATCCGTGTTGACCTGACACATGTATTTGCCGGAATCCTCCATCTTGACGCTGCGTATGTTGAGCGTCCATGTGTTGTAGTCGTTGTGCTGCACCGATAATCGATCATTGTTGGTTATCACGTGCTCGTGAATGGCCAGAATTGCCTTGGCATCGGCCTTAATCCAGGCGACCTGATGGTGCCGGTGCCAAATGGCGGCGGGCGGCCGTCGGGGGAAATGGGGAAGTCGGAAAATGGGAAATGGAAGTGGGGATAAAGGGATGACCATTGTTGTTGTTGAGTTGATGACAGCGTCGGTTTGAATGCGCACATGAGTGAGTGTGTGTTGATGAAGACAACGGTTGCCGTTGTTGCATGTCAAAGTGTTGTTTGTGTTTGTGTTTGTGTTTGTGTCCCGGGATATACGTATACGTGTGGGGGTGGTGGGGCGAACGCCAGATGTTCGGAAATTGCAGTTTGATATCCACCCACAGGGAAAGTTTCGAGGTCATTATATTTAGTTAATGCCATTATGGGAAACATTCGCGCATTGTCACCGGCGCCAATGTTATTCGTTGTTGAGTTGTTGAAAAGTTGGAGTTGCCCCGAATTCAGGGTTTGAAGGATTACCAAATCGATTTACGAATATTTGTGTTGTTGAATTGTTAAACGTTTAACAGAGAGTACAAAAACCAGCGAAATTAATTATAAGTTTTATCGGGATTGCGGGTGTTGGTGTATTGGAATGGGGGAAGTGGTGTGTTGAGTATTTTCCACAAGGATGGGTCGGTGGAGGGGGCATGTCAGTGTTGGTGCATTGCATTCAAAGCAGACGGCGATAGTGTTGTTAGTCGGTTCGGTCCGAGTTGTTGCGAGTTGCGTTGGTGTAGTGTTGTTGTTGGTGTAGTGTTGTTGTTGGTGTTTTTGTTGTTGTTGTCATTGTCAGATGTCAGCGCAATTTGACGCCATTTCCATTTCGCACAGGAGCAATGGCAAAGTTTTTGCAAGTTTTTGGTTCGAGGGTGGGCAGGATAGTTGGTTTTTTTCCGGTGGTTTTGCCATCGAGTGCAGATTGTTAGAGTCATTGTTGGTGGTGTTGTTATGGTCGGTGGATATGAAAGGGGATATTTCAAGTGCAATTAGTGGAATTGGGTTTGCGGTTTTCGGTTTTCGGGTTTCAGCGTCCATCGTTGGCCATTTGGCGAATGGATTTCAGTGTTTTTGTATTGTTTTGCGTTTGTTTTTTGTTTTTTGTGGATGCGGGGTTCGGTTTGTGTTCGTGGAGAGAAGAAATATTCAACAATTAGTTAACATTTTCCGCTTATGCAATCGCCTCGCGTCCCTTGTGCAGGTCTATACATTTTCTTTCCTTAGTAACCAAAGAGCAAAGGTAAAACAAACATACATACAACAGGAAGTAGCGCTCACATGTGCAAAGCACACACACAGAGACAGTGGTGGGGGAGACAGAAACGAAGGGAAAGGAACACAAGAGTCATGAATTATGGGTGCAGTTGGCGGTGCGTTGTGAAGCGGCTAATCAGTTGGCATTAACATCGCATGCACAATTAGAAAAAAGAGTGGATTAATGTTGAACGGGGCGGGACGGGCTCGGGGATAACGACTAAAAGGATATGTACGTATGGTGCAGGCAGGCAAACGTTGCAACACTCACAATCCTCCCATCCCACTAATCCTAGCCCCTGCGCCACCTCCCTGCTCCGCTGCCCGCTGCCCGCTGCTCCGCCTGGTTTTAATTAACATTATGATGTGCCGACTGAGCGCAGTCTACGGGTTTTAGCTAATAGGCTTAAGCGGCTTTGTGCGGACGAAACGAAAACGGGTTTCGCAAATCCGGAAAGTGAAACGGGGACGGGAACGGTGGACAAGGAACTAACGATAGAGTCGGATCGGTACACTCAGGAGAAAACTTGACAGATAGGATTGTACAAGTATTACGAAAAGCATCAAACCTGTACGAATTTCTTCCATTTCCGAATGGTGTCTTCGCGGCTTAGTATTCCCAGGTCATTATTCTGAGGAAGTAGCGTATATATATGGCTTTAAGAAGAGAGTTTTTAGATAACATTTTCATTACTTAAGCCCATTCATTTGGCAACTGATTTTAATTTTGACTATGGATTGTAATGTTGGAGATTAATTGGCAAATAAGGTCACCAAATAATTAGGGCTCTTGTTCACAGTTCTTAGTATCTCATTTATTTTGTTAACCAAATCACATTGATATTCTGGGTGGAAAGTCATTTTAAATGGGCTGGACTGGTCTCAAGCATGTATTATGTTGGAAAACGTACTGGAAATGCTTTAAGCACTCGTTCTTGTAATGGAAATATTTTTCAACTTTAAAACTATATCAACAACCTTTGGAATCACCATTTTATTTGATACTTAGAAACAATATTCAGTGAAATTATACCTTTGTCAAAATTGTTTGTATTAAAACTTAACTAATATTATACATAGAGATATTTGGTCTACTCATCGCCGTCTTTTTTGTCTGAAACCTTTTTACTTTTTACTATTCTGTAAATAAGTAAGCAAGAAAAAAACTGAAGTAGGTTTGAAAATATGGTTGGTGCTTGCCCCCACAACGGATTATTTTTGAAAAACTACCAAGCTATGAGCAAAGGTACTTATTAGTAAAAGTGATTATATGTATCCCAAAATCACTTTATCGATAGGTGTAATTAGAGTGGTCCAGATTGAATATTTTCTGTGAATTGTGTTTGTAATACAGTAAACAAGACATATTAATCACAATTCGATACCTTGCTAACAAAACGATTCAACGAATTATAAAATAAATCTCGTTTGAGGCAAAGTCATGCCAAAAAAGTGCTATCTCTACTTAAGTGGTACGGAACGGTAGATTCTATTGTATTCTTCTTAGGTCTTATAAAGAATGCCCGACGATAGGCAAAACTACCGAAAAATACAACACAAATACCAAAGACCCTACCAAGGTTCTACTTTTCCCACAATTAGTCGGCACAATCTACGTCTAAACAGAGTTAGCCCCATAAATCCATAAATCTGCAACTCCACCCTAGTGAACCACGTAGGTATAGCTTGCACTATCCAGTGTTATTTATGTTAACCACTGATGGTCACACTGGCACCTAAATGGGGGTGTATTGACAACCTTTGGATATTGGGTGTAGCCTAAAAAAAAACGGTCGGGCAAGCACTAAACATTTTCAGAAAATATTTCTTTTTTTCTATTTTTAAGAAAGTTAACTACCTTATACAATTTTATTTAAAAATTGCTTTTAAAAAGGGTTTTTAAGAATTGGTAGTTTTTGACTACTTTTTAACAACCCGAAATAAAATAAATTATTAAAAACAATACGAAGCATCTTTATAGTCAAATTTGTATGGATATATTATCATTCTTCTAGAAAGGTTTCTTATGAAAATGCCAGTTAATATGATGTGAGTGTATGAAATTAGGGACCTATCCTCTTTGAAGCATCCAAATGGTCACTGAGCTTAACAGCACGAAGTGCATGCTAAAAATCTTTTTAACTTTTTGATTTTAAAAACTAAAATCCGCACCGATTTGGCTCCTTTTCAACGCTGCCGATTGATGTAACTCTGGACTAAAAAGTGATAAAACATTTTCCATTAGCCTTTTGTGATCCGCCGACCCGGCAGCCGTTTTGCAGGTTTATATTGTAGCGGGTCCGACAATCCAATAAGCAGGAATGCCAATACAGCTGAGACTCAGACTCCGCACTTCTTTTTCTGTTTATTTGCTTTTTATTGGAGTGTGTCAATAGCGGGACTGGGCGAAGGTGGGAGCTTGAAACGTGGATCGGGTGATGGGTTATGAGCCCTCTCGGAAAATAAATACCCATGGACATCAGCCAGGACGAGCGTTTGATGTTGCAGCGCGACGGCGGCACTGACGCTTTATTTATTTACTCAATAAAGCAAATTTATTGAGTAATGCACGATGGGGTGGGGAGAGCGGGCTTTCGGGTGGTTGGGGATTTCAAACAAAGGCTCAAACGGATTGTGACGAAAATCAGGGAAACAAAGGGGCCGACAAAAAACCAGAGGGAGGGGGGATGTAAAACGGATTGTAAAAAATTTTCAAATGTAAATGCAAATAAAGCGAGCAAATGTCATAAAGTAAGTCTACTGTTTCTACATGGACAACACGACTACATAAAGCACACTCACGCACTCACACGCTCTCACACACGTACGCAATATATTTATATATATGTTTGTATATATATGCATACATAAATGGTGCAAAGTTTGTTTCGGTTTGAACTCGGTGCGCTTGAATTTATTTTATTTTACTGTATTTACTAACCAAAAATAAAAACGGTAAAGGACGCCCTGAAAAGTGGGCTAAAAAAAGGAACCGAAGAGCGAGAAAGAAAGTGCAAATGGAGGCACAGAGATAGAGATGGCGGCGGAGAACGAGTGCGACGGAGACAGCGGCACAAAATGAAAACAATGCCATGAATTCGCATTGTTCGCATTGTTGTTGGCGTCCTTGTTTAACAAATGGATGAGCAGCAGAGCGCGTTTCGCGAATTCATCCAAAGTTTTCTGCAAAAGAGATCTTTAATTATGCATGCTTGGCGGAGAGCTGAGTGGATTGCATTGAACTGCGTTGAACTGGAGCTTGGTCACACTTTGTTTCCAAAAGAGTGACCACATTTTGTTTGCGCTAGCTCACTAAATATCAAATGGATGAGCGTTGATCTGGAGCATGGTCACACTTTGTTTCCGCTAGCTCAGAAAATACTAAGCCCCATCATGAGGGTGACCATATTCTGCTTCTGGGAACCCACTAAATACTAAACCCAATCAAATTTTGTTTTCCTAATCATAAAAAATTCCACCGACCAACCTACTGAACTCACTAGTAAAATCTGCTTTTCAACCTTAGGGCATTCGAAATTCTTTAGTGTTGGTTGTTATTCAAAGCCACGCAGTTTGTTTTATTTTGTTCTACGTAAATTATATGTACGGACTATGTAGGTTATGGTATAAATATTGCGACAGGCACTACTATTCTCTTTCTTTCTCCGCCGTTTGGCTTGGTTGTTTTTGTTTGATTGAAACATCGAAGGATTTATATGAAATGGCATTTTTATTTATGATGCCATTTCGTTGATTAACACTCTTTGATGCGCGCCGCAAACAGCATAGATACAACGGCATAGACAGAGGGATACGAAAGAGAGGGGAGTAACTAAACTGCCGGATACCCCTTATCTAAAGCTAAATGGGCAAAAGTTTCTTTTGAATAACCAAAATAAACATGATATTCTTGTGTTTTTCAGACACTGCGGCACTATTTGTAGCTTAAAGTAGCCCTTAAGTTAACTAAAACTTAACTTCTGAAACTCAATAGACTCCTCAACCATTTTGAATACATAGGTAAGCTAGACACTGTGCACATTGCACACAAAATGCGTTTTTTCGTTTCAATAAAAGCACCGAAAAACTGACTGTGGGTCACTTTCAAAGGTGTCCTCCAATTTCACTTCAATGTCGGCAATTAAACATAAAACGCTTTCATAGCAGGTGTTTTATTAGCTTCGTGTATGTATATGCAGAAAACAAAACGTTGGTCAGATGCACTCACAGAAATTAGTACCTAGATCAACGTGAAAAACGGTTCGTCTTCAACTAGAAAATCTGAGTATGTTTGGGTAACTTGGCTGTTTTTAAAGGCGAGCTGGTGACAAGGGTAAAAACTTCTTAATTACTTTAGGGTATAAGCCAGATTTGCCTCGCGAGGGTTTAAATGCTGACTTTTATATGACACGTTTTCGTACAAAATATATTATATTTTTCAGTTCGATTGCAACTTGTTGACAGTTTATTTTCTTATCAAACAAACTAATATTGCCCGCTCGGAAAAAGTTTTGATGCATAATGAAGTTATACTCTCTAAATACCATTATATGTCATAAAATGATTTATATTAAAGAGCCTCTTACTGGTTATGGAATTCTATAATTCCAAAAATCCCATGTTGATCGCTCGGAATGGATGACTTTCGCGATGAAGGGATAACTGGGCTTTAAAGAGATTAAGCCCCTGCTGATACAATGACTTAATTTGTTTTCATTGTTTACGCGATTCGATGCGACCCTGCACACATAAATACATGTATGCACAAACTCACATTCCCACGGGGTGGCGCTGAATAATAGCTATTTTACATTTATTGTTGTGTTTTTTATTCTTTAACGGTTGACGATTGTTTATTGTTGTTAACAACAATCGCTTACAGTTGGTGGTTTTTGTGCGCTGCTCTTTTATCGCTTAAACTCCTCGGCACAATGCCGGGGTCGGGCCCCGGTCACCACACCCCGTACTCCCCGCTTTGTGAGTGTTATAAATTAAATGTGAGTGCTAATAATAATATAATACGATGATAAAAACAATGAGCAATGCATTTTTCGGCCTCGCATCGCACAAATTGTGCCGTGTTTATTTAAATTTATTTTGATGCCGCCGCCCGATGCGGCGATGCGATGCGATTCGATTCGATTCGATTCAATGCGATTGTTGTTACGTTCGCTTCTGTTATTGTAGGACCTTTTGTCCCAATTGTTGTTTTTGCTGTTGCTGTTGCTGTTGCAGTGCATCGGGGCGTTTAATATGCGGAGTGCTCTATATACATACATCTGTTGTAGGTACTATATAATCGTGAATATTGAGTGGTGTTATGGCTGTTATACTGGTAGTTAACTATAGATATGCGTATATAGGAATAGGTGCGCTTAACGGTTACATAATTGCGATAATTGTGGTGCAGTTGGGAACTCGTTATTGCTATTGGTGCCTTTTAGATTGGAAAATCGTTAGAACTGTATTAAGTTATTTGAATATTGTGCACTTGAAATGGCAAATGAAACGGAACGGAAGAGCCACGAACGGAAAAGGAAACGAAACGAAACGAGAATGGTACGAAAACGAAGCGGAAACCGAAGCAAAACGGAAGTTGAAAATTCAACGCTGCGCTTGAAACCGATACATACCTTGGCTGGTGCTGACGAACCGTCACCACTCACCCGATGACCCCCGAGGTTGTTCACCACGCACGTGAAGGTCGCGTCCCGACCTTGGGCGATGGTCACGTTCTCCAGCGGAATCACAAAGTCCGGCTCGAAGGCGCCCACTGAGGAGATTTTGTTCGAAATGGTAAGATCTTCATTTCAATTGACATTTCCGTGAAGAGAAGACATTGATTGAACAATTAACACAATTTCGAACAAATTTACATATGCTATGTGCTAGGTGTGCGTGTGGGTGGATGGCAGTGTCTTGTGTGTGCGAGTGCACTGAGAAAGTTATTATCCAATCAGCAACTTTCGCCCCCAAAATACCCTGACTACCTAGGGTTCCGCAGTCTTGTTACCAAATAAATATGGGTAAAACTCCTTTTTACTGTTTTGTTAGTACTACCCAAACTATCTGGCTGTCCGTCCGTCCATTTATACGTAAAGTAACCCTTCAGCTTGAAGTCTTAAACACGATAGCTTTCTCTTCCTCAGAGTACAATTTGCATTTTAAATATAAGCTACAAATAATTCGAAAGGAAAAGACTATAGATGCGATTTGTATCAATTTAATTGTATGTAATATTTTTAAAAAAGCTCACACTGTTAAAATAAGTTGTAAATTATTCAGTTTAAGTTTCTCATATCCTCAATAAATAACTATCTCAAGTAAATTGTAGTTTCCCTTTTTCAATTCTTCCCATTGACACACAGAATATTTTTTAACTTGGACTTTCTTAGTACTTTTATACCACAAAAACTAAAACAGTGTTTTCATAACAGTTCAGTTGTTAAGTTCGAAGGCTCAGTGTAATGTGTAAGGATAATATTATACATTATTATATTATATTATGAAATCATGCCACAAATCGTGTACATCTTTTTGTAATGACAGTTTCTCCTTGTGTAGGTACTTGTGTTTGGGTGGGTAAGTGTGCATAGCGAGCGGCCTGTCAACGATAGGCAAATCAATAAGGTTAAGCTGAAGGGGCCGGCTAGATCGAATGACTCATCGATGGAACCGGGAAATCAAGCAAGCAAAACGTGGTTAAAGCTGGAATATGGGTATATCGATTGCAACAAATGGGTCAATTACCGACATTCTGACCTTTCGATAGTGCAGGATTATCATAGTAAATGAAGCAAAGCAAAAACATTTATTGGCATTTGCCCAACGCACCAGCGCCAGAGCTCGTTAGCTTGAGGAACCGCCGTCCACTTACCAATGCAATTGCACAGCAGGAGCAGTAGGAGCAGCTGCCACCGAAAAGCTGGTCCACACCCACTTCCACTTCCACTTCCGGCTCCGGCTCCAGATCGTCCCTGACCCGATCCCGACGCAGATGCAATCTCGAGTTGCGCCAGCTTGTGGTGATTGGGTGCTTGGGACAAACTTGGATGGGACTTGGTACTTTGCTCTTGGCTACAGCTTACGTCGGCGATCCGCTCGCCGCCTTTCTTAACCACCAGCAAGTTCATCATAAGACTGTCCTAGCTTCCATTGGTATGCCTTTAGCCGTGTTTACCTTGAGATGCTGAAAACGAAAAGCAAGTAAGCAAGTGAGTGATAAAATAGATAGATCTTGATTTTGAATATAATCTACTTTGACTTCCAGGGCACTTTTTCTTATAATTATCCCCACACGCCATTAAATGTGGAATGCCCTTTAAGCCACCACAAAACTACCAACGCTTAGCTCCAATTAGCCAAACAAAAGCCGCCCACTTTGAGCCAACTTTGCTGTGCCTTACTTATTTTGCCTGTCTGTTACTCCCTGCTCGTTTTGGCTGCGCTGTCAATTTGTCAAAATAAATAATCTAAACAAACGTTCGTACATATTGCACTGTTCGCCCCCGTATCTGGTAGCTTGTATCTTTCTTTTGACTGCATTATCAATCGACGGAACGTTGCATGCCCACTGGGCGGCAGAGGACTCGAGAAACTTGGCTCGAAGGATACCAGACGGCGAGCTGCCTTGCCTTTGTTTGGCGCGGACAACATTTTTATTGCCACCAAGGAGGGTTCATCGGATGATCGGCAGTTGCATTTTATCGCAGGGAACAAAGGGCGGGCATTATTAGTCCACAAAAAGAAAAACATCGCAAAGCTGAATCATGGTGTATCTACGTTGGGGAAATCCATTTGAAAACCCCCGTTAGTGTTATTTAAAGGTCTGCACCACGGGTACATATTCTTGGTAAATGCTTTAACCAAAATATGGGTGTGACGAAACGTAACAAAACATTTGCAAATGTGACCAGTCGAAAAACAATTTGTGGTAAGTATGTCAGAGGGACATGAGGTCGGAAACGCTTCCTTTTACCTGTTACACACTTTCCGATGAATCAAGTACACCCTCTTAATCTACGATTAACGAGTATAATGTTACTGCAGAAGAAGCTGTGGCCACTCCCTGCTACGACCAGGCAGAAAATACTCTTTTTAACTCACTTGATCCTCCTCTAAAGAGAACCGGAAAAATATGGTAAAACGTACTTTAATTGAAAACTGTGGTAAAGAAATGAATTAAGAATTTCAAACAAAGTTAAGACCCTTTAAGTTTCTTAAAGACTTAAAATGTAAATGCAGAAAATCACTTGTGAGAAGATCCCTTGCCTCTTGGCACAGGACTAGTGCCTTTCGCAAGCGCAAGGACAGTGGAGTGCAGGACACGAGGCCCGCACGTGCCGCCATTTACATTTGCACGTAATAAATTCAGGGAACGATGGACGAGGACTAGGAGTCGCAACAGGAAGTGTCCCGGAAGTGCATATGCCGGCTGTCGTTTGCCCGGCCCCCTTCTTCGACCCGAAGGACGCGTCCGGGACGGGACGGGGACCAACGTGTTGCATTCGGAGGCCCTCTTCCTTGCAGCGGCGTGCATATTTACGTTGACGAAATTTAATGAGCTCACAAAGGCCGGGCCCAAATATTTGAGCTGCGATGGCTGGATCGAAGCCAGCGCATTAGTGTGGGTACGTGTGCAAGGCGTTTTATTAGATACGTGTCCTATCTGTCGCCCAAGCCCAACTCCGGGTCCTCGGTACTTAGTCCTCCGGCCCGTGGTCCTCGGTTCGTAGTCCCTGCCACCCCTAATAATCATCTGATGGCGCCGATGCGGGCGTCTTTTGTACCCTCGCCACTCAAACACTTTTCACACTTTCCCCAGTTTCTGCTCCAGTTTCGAGGCTTAGATATGGTACATATGTGAGATCTGCAGATAAATTTGCATGCCCCACCACCTCCACAAATAAATGATGCTTCACCTCCCCACAAATGACATAGTTTCTCCACTGGACTCTCGGATGTTTGCCTGTTAATCAATATTGTGTCTGGCTTGATAATTACGTATTTGCTTTTCGTCAGCAAATACACAACAAAGTGCACATGTTATTAAATTTAAAAACAGAAAAGCGTGCCAAATTATGGTACTTTATCGTGCGTCATCTGTAAGAGGAAAAGATACGGAAACTAGTCTTCAAGCCTATTTGTCACCCCGGGTCTGAAAACCACAAAATAAATTCTAGATAAATAGAGCACTCCAGCTTACCTTTACCAAACACAACTCGTATCGTATATATTATTTTTTGGTTGCTACGAAATGCAGCTACTACCGTCACTAACGGTACTATTATTTTGGGTAAGCTCTCAAAAACTCTTTACTAAGAACTAAATTCTCAAATTGGATTTTTGTATCACGACGATTTTTCTTAAACAGAGCGATGGATCTTAAAGTATGAGTTCTTGGGAACAACAGTTTTCTTTTCTCCAGTATTTGTCAATAGATAATAAATTATTTAAATCTACTTTGAAACCAAAACTCTCAATAAACTCGAGTATATGGCGAGCTCGACTCGATTGGTGATTCAGTTCCATATTAAAAGTACCTTTTAGGGTCGCAGACAGTGACGTGAACCTGCTCGTTCCGTTCCAGACATAAGTAAAAATTGTACAATTTAGACAAATAATAAAACGAATAACAAGTTTGAAAAGTCGTGGTGGCATGCTGCCACAGGAAATTTGTACAACAAGCTTAAGTGCCCAAAGTCTGGCGCAGGATTATGGACCAGGCATTCGGCAAAAATGCAGTTTACCTATTGAATGAAACTTGATGCACAACGAATGCATTGCATATTTAGATGCTACTTTTTGAGGCAGCTCCTCAGCAGTGGATCCCAAAAGCCATGTCGGCAGATACGGCTAATTGGAAATATAAAAATCCCCCACAACTCTGCGTGTTTCCCAGCCAACGAGCCCCGTGGAGAGTGCATTTATTCTCCGTTGCACTCTCGACAGGACAAATTGAATTACCAATGATAATATCATATTGATTTTGGGCCGCACACGGGGAGGGTAAACAATATGGTTAAAAATTACTTTGTAACCCGGCAAATTGACGGTTCAGTTCAGCTCGGGCAGGTGCAATTTTATTAGGGTCAGGTGGTCGGGGAGGCGCCTGTGTCCTCCACTCGGCCAATCTGAAACGCCAGCCCTTTCCCCAGCCGCACGGGCCTTTTCAGGCTTTTAATTGAAACAAAGTGCCATGGCTGAAACTCAATATTAGAGTAAATATTGCCGGTGCCTTGGAATAATTTCGCTGCGCCAGGGATCCGAGATCGCCGGCTCAGGTGGCTTAATATAATTTCTGATTGTGCAGAAGGCGAACGGAAATTGCTGGCTATTTATTGCCTGCCTGCTGCCTAAGTGGCATTCTCCTTTCGACTCGCCGGCTTCTTGCAGCAGCAAAACGCTTCCTCTCGGCTCTGATTCGGCCTTGTTTTCCTCTGCCGAAACTTTAAGTAAATCAGCATGTGTTTTGGCGAAAATGCCTCTGTGCTTTTCTTGCTGACATTTAAAATTACACACTTGGGAATGCCAAGTTTGCTTCAAAGTAAACAGAATTAAGCCCACAGCTTCGGGGCGGTGGCAAAGACAACTGGCCATCGACTGGCCATGGAACGTGCTCATTTTCCCACCCACTGTCCCCCATGTGGTCGTTGTCATGGTCAGCAAAACTTACTTCTCGCGGCGCTGGCAAGCGGGCTGGGGACTTCGGGGGCTGGAATGGGCTCGGACACCACTGTACAACTAGTATAAATGTATTTGCTTAACTCCTACGAGCACACACACTGGCCCACACGAAGAACAAATATGCAGCGATCTAGTTATGGCCCAACTAGTTGCTACCCCCTAGGCCAAGCTCCTTATTTTATTTGCCTGATTATTGGAAGCGGTGTGGTGCTCAGTGCCAAAGAAAGTATATCACTCGCTGATGGGCCCTCTGCCCGTATTACTTGCATTGTATTTATAGGAAATGTATTTATTTTATTCAAATAGCTATAACTATGCTGATCCCTGGCTAGTTGCTTGCAAATAATGTTCACTTCGTATTATAAAAACAAGTAATAGGGTAATAAGTGCTTTGGCAGTATTACAATAGAGCAAAGCTCTCCGGGAATCTGGTGCTTGGGGTTTAATGAATGCGAGTTCAGGCCCGAGACCCTCCTCGGGCTGGCCAGATACCTCGCACTGTGGCGCAGCAAACCGTTTGACTTGCCCCACCCATTGTTCCGCCCCGCCCCGGCACCCGCCCTGGAATGCCCCGCACACACCTCGTGTTAGTCTGGGACTTTAGTGCTGATGCGACAGATTTCCGAGACACTGGGACATGTGGCAAAGTGTAAATGAGCAGTCCAGGCCAGAGCTCTCGCCTCGTGTGGCCAGCGGCGCAATTGTCGCACCAGTCGGAATGGGTCCTCCAGCCGCGCCGCCCCTGCCCCTGCCCATGTCCCGTCACAATCCTGCAACGCCCCTGTCACTCCCCCCCGGCTTAAGCCGGGAATGCCTGAATATGCGTGAGTGTCAACTGGTCCACATGCACGGCAAAAATGCCAGCTCGTGTCATATTTTTATTTGCTGCTAGCCCCCAGTCGTCCACCGACTTTTCCGCCTCCATGGCTCGGTCCTTTGTTACTCGGCCACGCCAAGCGATCACCGCCCCCGGGCACCACGCCCCTAATTGAGCGCTTCGACTTCGGCCTTACTTCCAGCTCCACCGTGACCTGGCGGCCATTGAGCCGGGCAGGGAGGAGGAAAGGGTGGCAGGAGGGTCAGGAGGGGCAGTTGATAGGTCACCACCAGCGCTGGACAATTGCCGTATTTGCCTGATCCTTAGTTATCCTTAGTTATGCTGTGTGTCTGCGCTCAAGTGGAAAAGTGCCCCACTCCGATGCGAGGGCAGGGGAACTGAAAAACCCAGATCCCCGGATTGGTTTCTTGTTTTGTGGGAAGTTGTAATCCACAAAGTTCTTTGGCTTAGTCGCCGGGGCTATCGCCACTTAGACTTAACATAAGTCCCGATTTCCTAATCTCCAAAAGACATGCATTTTTGAAAATAAAGAAAAACATCTGCACGCGGAGGGAGGTTTTTCATAATTGGTGTATTTTGAATACACCTGCCTAGTACTTAAATACTTATATGGCCTTAAACAATGAAGTCAAAAACAATTCTTTACTTCACATTAATTAAAGGATAACATACAAATCATGCGCTTTAAGAACTTGTAAATTTTCCATGTTGAACCACTGCAAACACCATAAAGTATTCCATTAGATATAGTCAATTTAAACCGCTTTCATTGATCCTTCTTTAATTTTGTAGAATTGCAGTGTGCCCTTAAAGGGGAAAACTCTAATAACGTCGCAGAAACATATGTTTACTTTTTTCTTTTTTAAATATACCATAGATAGTTAGATTGATAGATAGGTAGATAGGTAGATAGATAGATAGATAGATAGATAGATAGATAGATAGATAGATAGATAGATAGATAGATAGATAGATAGATAGATAGATAGATAGATAAACAGATAAATAGATAGATAGATGGATTCTTTATCGCTTCCATGTCGTTTTAGGTAGGGGTATTTATTTGGGAGAGTCTCAAGTCGGTAACTTTCAAATTGAGCTGCCAACTCAGACTGACGGAAGGTCAGTCGTCCGACTTTATCCACTCTTCTTCCAGACACACTTTAAACTCGCGGATACCCACCAATAATAACCGAAGCTTGAAAGCATATTTAACTGCTTGGGAGTGAGGGGCTTCCGATATTCATGAGATTTCCACTGAAACCCCAAGCCGGAACGTCTTCCCAGACAACGGCAATAAGTCGAAAGTCACGAGTCACTGGGCAGTCGCCGCATCGCCCATCCGCCCCGTTGCCCCGACGTCGGCCTCCAATCCGCAATCCCCAATCCGTAATCCGTAATAAGCTCTATCAATAGCCGGCCAAGTCAATAAGTGGGCGAGGAGCAACGGCTTAGCCCGGGACTCAGTTCGCCGAGTTGAGAGGAGGCAATTGCCGTCAAGTGCCAAATAAAGGCATAACTCGGCAGGCAGGGCGCAGGACACAGGCGGCAGGACACGACAAAGGGACGCGGCCCGAGGATGGGAGGCGGCGGGACAGGCCTGAAGATGGGAACTTGTAAATGGGCAAATAAAATGGAAATGAATATAACAAAGTCTCTGACGCGGAGCCTTCCGCTTTTCTTGCGCTAAGTGAAAAGCTGACAAGCAGCTTACGTAAATAATGTCAACGCAACAATAAAAATAATAAACGAATTAGCTGCTTATTCAAGGGCCATGACCCGGGGCCCGTGCTGGGAGAGCGGGGCTGGGGTCGCACGAAAAGGCAAATCCCCCGGACAAACATTCAAATTGACTTTGCGACTCCGAGGCCGCCTGTTGGGTTTACAATTTCAAAGGCAACCCCAGGACCCCAGGACCCCAGGACCCCAGCCCGACTCCTGCGACATTTGTAACTCTAGTCTATTTGTCTGCGCTGCTCGGAAATGGTGAGCGGTGAATGGTGAGCGGTGAATGGTGAGCGGTGAATGGTGAATGGTAAATGGTAAATGGCAAATGGAAAGCGAAAAAGCGGCGACGGGGACAAGGACGTTAAGATGTTTATGGCTTGTCAAGGATTATTGTTATCACCAGCTAGCCAGGTATGCAAACAAACGACTGTGGCCCGGAGAAGCTGCTTTCGCCAGCTTTCCACGCTCTCTGTCATGTAATTGCCGTGTAACAGAGATGGTAGGACCGAGACCCACGGCCCGGACGGACCATCACCGGACGGGCAGTGCGATGGATGGGGCCGGGCCCCTGTCTGGCCGGAGCCACAGCTTCAGTTTTAATCTTTGCCCAAGTCAAGCCAGCAAGCGAAAACCGAAAAAAGCCAAAAAGCAGAAGGGAAAAACTATGGAAAATGTAAAATGTTATTAGGGCTGCGAAAATGCGAGTGGCGAGCTGGAATTGGGTTCGCACGCAGTGGAGGGTAGCTCGGGGTAGCTTTGTTTCGATTTGAGTTGCCGCGAAGGTGCAGAACAAACAGGAAAATGTCTGCTCTTAGGCAAAACTCAATTAAAAAAGGGTTCTTGTGGGCCAAAAGATTGGTTCAATTTGTGTAAATATAGTACTTAAAGCTCTTAGGTGCGGAAAAAACACACACAGAACCTGGTATTGTAAAGAGTACTCCTTGAAATAAAATACAAATTCCTATATTTTTACTGTGTGGAAACAGTATTGAGGAGGTCCAATCGCCGTGTGCCCGAGAGGCAACTTATGAGCAGAGCACTTCGCCCGGCTTTGGCGCATTTTCGGCTTCTGCCGGAGTGGAGCAGATGGAGTCCAAGCGAGTGGCGCCGGGGCATCGGAAAGCTGCCAAGTCATGAACTGTGACAAAAGGATTACAAGGGAGATACTGCTGAGCTGCTCTCGTGGCTCCGGCCAGTGCAGTTTATAGGCTAAATGAGATTAATTCCGAGATTAGGCAGGACCACAACAATGGCTGCCGCCGGGACGAGGACGTCCTTCCCCAGGACAAGTGTCCGAGTTCGTGTGCGTGCAACCCAGTGCGTCCCATCCCGACGCCCCTCGCACGAGTCCCATCTGCCGCCCTTCGACTCGTCGCCCGCCTGTCGATTTGGCAACGTGCAAATTTATTAGATTAACAGCAAATATCAAATAGGAAATTAACTGTCGTCTGGACACTGAATGGGCGGTGGCTGGGTGGTCACTGACTGGCCGTCCACCTGTCTGGCGCACCCCGCCCCCACTCGCACGTCTGTCACTCTGTGGTTGGCATTTGTCTGTCCGAGTTTCTTTCGCCAGTTGACATGCAGAAATCTGAGCTGCGGGGCGAATGAATTTCGTTATTTCTGGACTTTGGGCCGGCTCGCCAGCGCAGCATTGCCTACTTTCGAGGGCGAACAAAAGGTGTTGCCTACATCTAAGGGCGCATAATCAGGGCACGCAGTGTTGCCTACTTCTCGGGGAGTGATTTAATGGCAAAACAGTGTAATCTGGGATTATATTTACGTCTGGTGCGCTGGAGAGCCTTTTGAATGGGCTCAGTACTTGAAATGATCGATTTGTGTGTCAAATAATAGTAATCTGTAAGTAAGAATTAATAATTCATCACGTTAAATGTTTCTTCCGTTCCAAGCTAGTCAGCCTTTGGTTCTGCTCAAACAGGAGATTAAAAATTGCACTACCTTTGTCTCCGATCCAAATAGTTATGGCTATAGTTATTGTTACACCAGTTGTACGTAAAGCGTGTATATAAGCGTACATTGTATTTGTTAAACACGCCCAAATTCCCGACGATATTGCTGTAGTGATTAATACTGTGTCCTAAACGTTTTATATAATCTGGCTTATTTAAAATCAAACTTATTCCCATATATTTCAAAATAGTGTACTTACCTCGTCAAAAAATGTTCTTAGCTTCAAAAACGTACCCCAAGATGGGATACAGTTTGGAAAACTAATTGTTCTGGGATTGTTTCTCATATTCTAGGAAAATAAGATTATCTGTACTATCTCATTTTTTAATAAGTATCCAATTTCTATTGGTAAAATTCTTTATACGTATTTTTGGGACTTTTTTGGGGTCTTACTTCACAGAGCCATCAAATTGAGTCACAGTTAACAATAGTTAATCTGCCGTAAATCCAACCTTATACAAAAAATATAAAATTAAATCCGTTCCGTATATTTTATAAATTTCCCGACAAAAGCACCTCTAATAATACATCCAACACAACTCGCAATACATTTATTGCGTCTCTAGGCATCATTTAAATAAATATATATTCGACAATAAGAAGCATCCAACGCATCGGACGAAGGCTCAAAAATGCGGTTGTATAATACAATTCTCCCAATAGCAAAAATATTTCTGTCAATTACATTCTGATAATACTATTATCAAAACCAGCACCTAGTATATCTTATCTGGTATCTATATTAAATATCGATAATATATATCATTCTGCACATACCAAATGTCGAGACCTCGAGAACTACAGTTGTATTGGACATGGAGGCGGTTGGGAAGAGTTTCGGGGGATTAGAGAACCACATCCGCATTTGTTAGTCCGCAGAAAATGACATTAGCCGAGTGGGGATGTATTTTCGTGGTGACAGGCTGTGAGTCCCAACAATTTGCTACCATTTTGTGTGCCGGCTTCAAGTCCATCAACCAGGAGGTGCGAGCAGCAGAGGGCGGGCAGGAGCTCCACCACCACACACACAGTGTACCAAATGTGCACCAGTATGAGCAATGGTGCGACCAAGTGACAAGTGCCAGAGCCAGAAAGGGTGCCTGGGGTCGGGCGTCGGGGTCAGGGGTCAGGGGTCAGGGCGCAGGCCCGGAATGGGGATCAGCTGGGGTAACCACTTGGGCATGCGGATGTGTATTAAATGCTACAAATAGCTGAATCCCATTCAAAAGGGAGAGGGCTGAGGTCAGCCCCACAAATGGCAAGCAAAACATGACTCGCTGACTTGTTGCTGTGTGGGTGGTGGGTGGTCTCGTGGGTGTGTTCGTGTGCGAGTGGCTGGGTGTGTGTGTCTGGAATGCAATGAGTCAACGTCGCAAAGACACATCCTTTTTCATGTTGGAGAAAGCGAACCACTATTGGCAAGGGATACCTGGCAGGGCGAGCGGGGTGGAAATCCCGAGCGAAAGCAGAGTTGGCTCTATGCATATGTGTGCGCCTGCACTGAGAAAAATACTGCGCACCAAGAAGGATGCTCATATCACGTCTATAAAACCCACACAGCTATATAACAATGAACACATTTTAGGCAAAGATGCTGTAGCTATTCGACGTGGGTATCCTAAATTTGGCTGTGAAGTATAACACAAGAAGTACATAGACTCCTCCAGGAAGATACTTCTCAGTGTGCGCCTGGAGCGGGGTGGGCGTGGCCCTGCATGTCCCGATTTTGTCAGTTGAAAAGGGTTCAGACAAATTTTTAAATTAATGACAAAACGAGCACCGCGAGACAAAAATGGTCCGGGACGTGTGGAAGAATTCCGCTTTTGCACCACACCGCAGTTTGTTTGCCGATGGAAAATCGTTTTAATTAAATTTCGTGGCCGGTTGGCAATGCCGGGCGGCAACAACAACGGGCACAACAAAAGCAATGAACTTGCAATTGCCCGTAGAATGTACTCCATATTATTTATAAACACCGCTGTGGAATTGCCGGGCCCCTTTTGTGTTTGCCGAAAGCAAATGAAAGCGGCCAATTGATTTGAGACCTCATTTCGCAATAAATACCCTCTCCTGTGCAAATCAATCAAAGCAAAATTCCTTTCACGGCCGTTCAGTTAATCAACATTATAATTTTCCTTTGTCTTTTTAAAGAGCCGCCAGTTCCAGAATTAATTTCGCTATAATCGGCTTTAAATGCGAGCGAGGCCACAAGCAGTGCCTCGGTGTGTGCAAATATTTAGCAGAAAGTGTGAAATATCTTAGGAGAGCCATAATAGCCAGCGGGCCTAAGCCATTGCCTGAAGCCGCAATCCAAATGCGGCTTTAAGCCCGGGCTCGAAGCAGGTGCCTTAACGAAGGCCGAGGACTCCTGGGAAGTATGTGCCAGTGAAGGCTTCACACAGGCTTGCATTTAGCACACTTAATATGCGCCTGCTGTCACACATTAAGTTGTTCGCCGTCTTGTTTCGGCTTTTATTGTTGATACCGAAACGAGTATTAGCGTTGACATTCTTGCCGTCGACTCTGATCCGAAGTCAAGTGGCTTCCCTCCCAGGGGCGCGCCCCACCACTCCAGGCTGTATTTGCATGTGGCCCGCTGGAAATGTTGTGTAAATGATCTGCTTGACTCGCTTATTGCAGCTACACATGCGAAGAGGGGAAAGTGCCGTGCAAGGCCATCGGAAAACAGGTAAAGTGGGCGGGGAAATCGTGATACGCAGGCAAACTCAAGTGCGACCGGAGAAAGTTTGATTTGCTGGAGTCTTTGCCCATTGACTTGGTTATTCTTGGCTTTGCATTCGGTTTATTGAGTTTTGGTGTGTGTTCCTGTGGGTTATCCAATCTCTGTTATACTTTGCATCATATCCATGTGATTCTGGTATTTTACGAAATATTTTACAGTAACATTTGTGTTGTTCCTCATGTGGTAAGGCACTAAGTAAAAACTTGACTGAATCCCTTAGTAATAGCTTACATTTGTCTAAAGAGAAGCTAATAGAAGGCATTCGGAAGGCATTCTAACATAACATACTTATGAACGCTTCCCAAGCTGCATTGCGGCTTGTTTTGCCTACTGGTTTGGTTATTCTTTGGCTTTGCATTCATTTTATTGAGTTTTGGGTTATGTCCCTATGGGTTATCCAATGAATCTCTGCTAAAGCTTTATCATATCCATGTGATTCTGTTATTTTCTAATATATTTTCGCGTAACATTTGTATTGTACCTCATGTGCTAAAGCATCAAAGGGATCAATTCCTGAATCCCTTAGTAACTGCTTACATTTGCCTGACTAGCATTGTAATGGAAGGCGAGAAGGCATTCTAACATAACATGCTAAAGAACGCTTCCTCATCTGCAATTTGCCGGAATGCCTAGTAATAGAAGGCACTCAGAAGGCAAGTCAACGTAACATACTCGTATTTATGAACGCTTCCTCAGCTGCATTGTGGCTTGTTTCCTACGACAAGCCTCTGGTGCAAAGTATCTTTCCTTTTAATGGCCAATTATTGTTGTTTTGAATAACATTTCTGCCTTCTGCTGTTTCTCACTGTTTTTCCTTCCTTTGTGCGCGTGCAGTTGATCCCTCCAATTACTCCGCAGCAGATACAATTTTCTTTCGTATCCTGCAAGTTTTTGCCAGCTTCTTGGCTTTCCTCGCCGCCTCCCCTCGCCAATTACCTGTTGTCTTGCTGGCTAATTTCTGTTGTCAAATTGCCCGCGCTGCTCTATGCATTCCGCAGTCGCCCTCGACAACATTACGCATACGCAGCGGGCTCCGCTGGGGAAAGCTCCGCCGTTTCCCGGCATTGTAGCAGTGGCATTATTTTTCCACTTAAAGCAACTGCGAATATTGCGCGCTGGCATTTCCTCTCAATTGTTTGTGCAATTTTCTTTTTATGTATGAAAAATATTTCTTTTATTGTGTTGCTGCCGCTGTTGTTTGCCTTTTGTTAATGTGCAAGTGCTGGTTGTTTGTGGTTTGCTTTGTTGGCCATCCGAGCCCCGAGCCCCGAGCCCCGAGCCCCGGTCCGGCCTTAACCCTTTGCTGCCCGCGCCGGCCCACACATGTGTAACCATTTCGCCACTGATGCGTTTTTAATTGTGTTTATTTCCGCTTCGCTGTGACACGTCATTTATTAGTCCGCGAAAAACGCGAGCAGCCAGCTGCTTTAAGAACCCCCCGTTCGCTTAACCATAAATCTCCGCCGGGTCTCGATCAATCTTGGGGTTAAAAACTGCAGCCTGATTTATTCGCTGACATTTTGCATTACCGGAGCCCTCCCCGGCTCCTCCTTGCGAAACAAAAACAAGACAACCAAATGAGCGTATTTACAACGTGATTCGGGCCAGTTGGGCAGCGTAATTATTGTTGTGCCTCATAATTACTGTCCGAAATTTTCCTTTGTTTCGCTGGGGCTTGGGAAAATCAGGGAGAGGGCTCTGCGAATCCGATTGCCGCCTTAGTGCTGCTTTGTTTTTATTGCCTGCGAGGGATGCATTTGAACGTGTTTGCCCGTACGAATCGAGCTAATTGCAGGTAATATGAACAGCCACTTTTCCTAAAATGCATTTTCACTGCGCGCCACATAGTCAGTCATCGCCTGGATCGCTCGGCCATATCCCATTTCCAAATAATTAGCGCCGATTGAAAGCCCCAGGTGGCCCGTCAATTTGTTCCACTGCCATTCCTCCTCGGGGTCCTTCAGTTCGACAGGAAAATTCGAGCCCAACAACTGCAGCCACCATCGGAAATTAATTCACCTTAGAACCGACCAAAAACTGAGTTTGCATTTAAAACTATAGTTTTTCGTGCCGAATATCAATTGCTGGGGAGAACAAGCAGTCTGCTGTACCGCGTGTGAGGCCAAGTACTGAAGGCTAGATTAAAGATTAAAGGTTATAATAGCAGAACGTTCTCGTGTTGCGAGCTACAGATGCCGTTCTCGTTTCCGCACAAGAACTTACTCGGCAGTTGTCTAAGAGCATTAATTAACTATTCGGGCTAACGAGGCCGGTAAAAATAATTCGCAGACTTATCAAACACTCTCCGTTCGAGCGGGATTAAGTTGCAATAAACGCCTGCCAATATAAGCAGAGGCAGCGCGCAGACAATGCATTTAATACCAAGCCCAGAGCGAAATTCGAGTAATATTTCAATTTGCCCAGCTGCCGGACGAAATCAAAGGCCCCTGCCCTCCGGCTGCTGTGGAGCGTTAGTTAATTAACCAGTAGGAGAAGGACGCCGGAGTCGGAAAGGAGTTGTCAAGGAGCCAAGGGCCACTTGCCGTGATCCCGGTTAACCAAATCGAGGCGAACGAGCTGGAGCCAAATTCCAAATTAATTCTAATTGAAGTGCATGACTTTTGTTTTGACCCAAATGCCCAAAGGGAGTTTTTCACAGAATAAACAGGAATCACCAGTTCGAAAATCACTGCAATCTGGCTTCAATCCAAAGCTGCTTACGGAGAAAACCCTTTTATTTTGCGTTCCAAAATACATATGCTTTCCAACTAGCTCCTTAATATTTTCATAGAGCGCTTGGAAACTGCACTTTTGCATCTCTCAGTGCACTTTCTTCGGGGGCGGAGTGGGTGAGGAGGGGTTCTCTGCCGAAAGTGGCCATACTTTCGTTTGCCGCAGCTCCTCCACTGCCTCTTTGCTCTTTTTGTGCGACACTGCGTACATTGTACACACTTCATTATTTAATATAAAATGCATCCTCATACGCACACCCGCGCTCAAAGGAAGACAATTGCCGGGCGAGGCGAGGCGAGGCGTGGCGAGGCGAATGGGTAAAAACGTTATTTAATTAATTAATTTTCATTAAAAACACGACAAAATGCGACGGCAAATGGGCAGGGGAGGGGCTGCGCTGGGCCGGGACTGGGCCGGGACTGGGCAGGATCAGGAGCAGGGACACTACGGTTCGGTACATTAAGGGCGAGCAGATGCCCTCCCTTGTCCTGTCAGTCGGGCTGTCATTTACAATTTTAATCTCGCTGTGCAGCAGTTTAGCTTAAGTTCGGGACGCGGGATAATGAGCGGCCGGGTCCGCGCTCAAGGATAATGGAGCCTGCAACGAAGGAGGACGCCGTCCACGGCCCACCTGTAATTAAACAATCGCGTATGCAGCCAGCGCCTCACCTGGCCGAGGCAGGACGAACGGCCAAGTTGGGCTTACAAATTTCATGGCTAATAAATCACTTTTAATATTAATAAAACATAAATCACGGCCAACTAAAACTTGGGCTGCTGGCTGGATGCTGCAGTCTCATTTTGGCGCCTTTTGTTCGATGGCAAAAAGTTTCGAAGAAGCCCCCGAAAAGGTTCCCCAAGAATGTGCCAAGTGGCGGTGGCGCAGAAGTGGTCTGGGTCCGGAAGAGTTTAAAGTTCAGGTGGGTTGAATTTGCTCCAGCAAATCAAGAGCAGAGCCGGGGATAAATAAAATATCTGTATACGCGATTTCGGGCCAAGCAGAAAATATAAAAAAATATAAAAAGTTCCAATTACCCTATTTAAAATTAAATGAATATGTTGTGATAATGTTAAAATATTGTTTTAATGTATTCAAGTGGCTCTAATAAACTATATTCGCATTGCTGCTTATTCTTAACCTCGCTTGTTATTTTTCTAAGTGGTTTTAAAATGTTTACTTTTTTAACCCTTTTTAAATGACGCAAGAGATGTAAAATAATTATTTTTCTTAATTATAGCTTGAACAATTTTTCAATGTTTACTCGAGTTTTTCTATTGAACAACCTTAATTTATTTAAAAGTTTTCCATATTTAGTATTTAAATCCCTTACTCTACTCTATTTTATAAAAAAAAAACTTTTGAAAAAGAACTTCAAATTTATAGCACGGAAACTGAAAATTCAATTTGGGCTTAAAATTCGGGAAAACTAGTTTTTGGTTCCTTTCACTCGGCCTGCGTTTTATATTATGAGGTCTATTGATCTTGAGTAGAACTTGAATTGGTACGGCCATATCTCTTGATCAGCTTAAATTGCATAATAAGGTCTACAGTAGTGTTTAAAATTAAAAAACAAGAAATTTAAATACTTTTTAAATTAAATTTATAAAAGATATATATGTATCATTTTGTATATAATAATGTATAATTTAAATACAATTTTCTCATTTATTCCTATTCTTTAAGCCTTTTAACTTATGTTCATCCCTACAATAAAAACATAATAAAAACATAATAAAATATATAAATATTATATTTTTAAACATTTTTATCAGAAGAGAGCCCAGAAAGCCCAAATAATATTTTTATTAATCAGAGCTGTAAAAGGTCTTAAAGTAGTTTGAAATTAAAACAGTGGATTCAAGGCAAAAAAACACCGATATTAACATTTTTGTATCTTTACTTTTATTCATTTTCATTTTATCTACATTTTCATTTTATCTTCTTGTTAGATTGAAAAGCAAAGTAAAATAACAATTATTTTGAAGTTTAAATCTGAACGGAAATTGACGACTTGGCAAGTGATCCCGGTTAAGAATCTTGTATCTTCCTTGTATCTGTTACCTACTTTCCGACGAATACAATAAACAAGTTTGGGTAAAAATACGGTTGCACTCCAAAATAGAAACGTGTTGCACAGTGTCAATATATACAATGAATTTGTTTTACACCACACGATACATTTGTTGATTCATATTCTCTCACTTAACAACCGAATAAGAAGAAACTTATCGCAGATCCAACTAGCCATGTCTCTCTATCCGTCATGTCAGGTGTCGGATGATAATAATTGTTCAAGTAAGTCCGATTGGACTATATAAAAATAAAATATAAATAAAATGTATGCTGTTTGTTTTTTTGCAAGCCGTGATTATAAATACTACCTAAAGCTGATTATGCAGAAATGCTCAATATAGACTATTCTGGCATTAGTTTGCACAGATAAACTTGGGATATACTATTTATTTGTTTTCCTAGATCATGACGCTTCTCAGGGATCCGCATGGAATTAAGATGCATTTGTAAAAATGTAAACATTTTTTGCGCTAATCTCTCAATGATTTTGCCGGCTATTAAGTAGACATAAGGTATTGCAATGCCTGATTGACGTCGAATATCCCGACTGGTAAAAGTAACGTACCGCAAAGGATGTTTACCATAGCCGATTAGAATCAACGAAGATTAAATCATATAACCTATACATGGTTATCCTAAAAATAAGAAAAGAAAAGCACTCCTTAATCATTATTTATCTTGAACTCCGTTGGAATGTTAACCTTGTAGAAATACTATTAAATGTGCCGCCCACAGACCGTTTCAATAATGCTTTGATAAACATAAAAGTAAATGGCCAATTTTTTGAAAGAATAACCAAAGTATGAACTGTTTAGCTCACTAAAAAGTACTAAAGGTATGGGCGAATCGCTGCGATCAAAAGTAGTTGGATGGAAAAATCTCAACGATGAAGGCAAACGTAACTTTAAGATGCAATGAACTGGATATGCATTCACTCATGAACAGCCCAAGTGACTCGCAAACAACTCGATTGGTGTAAAAGTTGTCTGACTGACTGTGAAAGGATGATAATGTTAACGTACCGATAATGCAATTGACAACTGAGTGAACAAGCTTTTGTGAAACGATTGGAGGCGGCGATCAACAGGAAGTGATATGAGGGATTGAGAAAGGGACGGACTTCACTTTACTAGTACTTCAAAAGCACAGTCACTGCTCAAGGTGAATTTCACGCGGAAACCAGCGAACCAGAGTTTCTAGAATTACCTTTTTCAAAAACAAGTGAAGACTCGAAACGGGTCCAAAGCACTGGCCAACACTTGAAAAAACTTGGAAAATAAACAAACACACTTGACAAAAAACTCTTTCTCAGACTTTCGCTAGAGTAACTATCACTTGTTGTTGTTCCGCGCGGCTTGAAAAGCCTTTCGAAATTCTGGAATATCAGACTCGGCACTAGGTCCTTTCGTATCCCGCATGCACCGGACTGAACTGAACCGACGCGCTAGGAAGTTGCCCGAGCACTGAGCCTGTCGCGCCAAGCGCGTTTCGCATTGGGCCGACCTAGGCAACGTGCTCGTCCTTCGGCAGCACTGGCGTCCCGATTTCCCGTTTCCCGACTCGCCAACTTCCCGATGTCCTGGCATTTCGGAGCCCGTGTCCCGGCGAGCCGAAGGCCCCCGAAGCGGGCGTCGCGTCCTGAGGACGACTCGGGTGGCAGACGAAAGTCTGTCTGCTGCTGTCCTGTGGCAACATGTTGCCAGCAACATTCTAAGCTGATAAATCGGTAGGCAGGAAAGTGGAAAAATGATTCTTGGTCTTGCCTTATTGATGAGCTGAAATCTGTTGCGTACTCGCGTTCCCATTAGTTGTTGGCACCCAAGAAAATAACTCTATATTTAATTTCTATTCCCCAGAATGCAGCCCCGTTGTATCTTTGCCCACTTTCCCTTTTGCCATTCTACCTCTTTGGCCCTTTGCCCAGTTCCCCTGGATGCATCTTCCACGGCTGCTCTTATTGAGGGCCTACAAAATTGTTAAAGGCACAGACCTCACTTTAAAGCAAGAATGGAGGCTAGCTTTGGGAACCGAAAACTCGACACCCTTGCAGTTCGAACCTTAAGAGCAATGTAAACAGGTATCTTTATTATATTCACATTAATTTTCCGATCTTGGTCCAATTTTTATACCGTTGCAGAGGGCTTAGTGATTTTCGTCAGAATTTTAAACGTAGTAAAGGAGACGTTTTCGACCCCATAAAGTTTATTTAATATAAGTTATATATTTTAGATCAGCATCACTGAACGTTTCGATCCAGACATGTCCATCTGGATCGGGATAAAACCTTTTCAAAATCTTATTTCTACTGCAGGTTTTATATAGAACGGTACCAGCCGAATGAATTATATCCTATGGCTTTAATTAATTTAAAAAAAAATATTTAATTCATTAAGTAACAGTCCTTATTAAAGAACGATTTCATGCTGGCACAGTCGTAACCTTATAATATTAATGTAATTTAGATATATCATGCTTATTTCATTTTCAGGAGCCAATACTTGTTACTCTTACAGTTATATTAAAAATCATATGCGTATTAATCTTGGAATTAAACGTCCTTAAATACGTCCATACCTACAACTGTCTTTCTTTATTAATAAGTGTTTGCAATACAGATGTGATTAGATTTAAGAATTAATTATGCTTTATTTTATACCGAGGGTCTTTTTTAGATTTGCCCTTGCAAATCGTCCACAAAGTTTGCTTAAAATTTACTGTACCAGCTGGAGCTTATTTCGAAGAAATCGATTTCCCGAAATGTTTGTGGTTGGACTTCTAAAATCCGAATTTGATACAACGGATTTTCCAATCAAGTCAAGACCGACCATATGAAAACAATACAATTGATCAGGGGTAACAGTGCGTATGAGTTATAAACTTTGAAAGCAATTCGCAAACCCTAAAACGATTTTTTTTCAGAAGACGTCTATGTTAGATACCTCCAAGCCCATCGTATAGGCGGCTGACCTTAAAGGACCTTAAACATTTCCATAGAATTATGGAACACACTAGCAAATTAAAATTTTGCAAGTAAGAAAATTTTTTTTTTAAAAATGAATTTATACAACCAGAATTTAAACATAAGAGTAAATTTAGTCTCACAGACAACCAATAAATTTACTTCGAAACACATACAAACACCAACGGATTTTTTGTTTAGTTGTGAAGCCATGAGTCCCTAAAATCGGGCGATACACTTTTCAAAAACTCCAGATATATTATGAAATTGAATAGGACTTCCATTAAAAATGCATATTTTTATATTATGCTGCGGAAATCTCCTTTAACCAACCAATCAACCTAATTACAAAAAAAAGTTTCCTACGTTATTGATATGATTTTAGTAATAAGTTTTGAATTTGGTCCATCATGGAACAATTAATCTCTAATATTAAAAAAAAACAAGAAAGGAAGTTACTTCCGGCAAGCCGAATGTTGTATACCCTTGCAGTTATAAGAAACACCATATGACATTTTTAAGGATTATTGCTGACTTCAGTGATATTATTTTTTTGACATCTAGAGTAGTCCCAGTATTATTAAATTGAATTCGAAATTCCTAAAAATTTAAAAATGTAATTTCCAAGCTTAGAAGGTTATATGTTAAGAAACAGCAAAGATACAATTTTTTCATATTTTCCGACTCATTTTTCGATTTTTATGGCACCTGTATCATATAGTCGTCCGATTTTAATAAAATTTAATTCGGAATTCAAAACCAAATAAAAAATGTTAAAAAAACACCGAAGATATAATTTGTATACCCTTTCAGAGGGTAGAATGATTTCAGTCAAAAGTTTGGAAATATATATCTTATAGCTCCCATAGAAACAATTGGGAAAAAATTTTGAAAAAATTATATCTTCGGTGTTTTTTAACATATAACCTTCTAAGTTTGAAAATAACATTTTTTAATTGGTTCTGAATTTTGAAATAAATTTTATCAAAATCGGACGGAAGGCAGCTATATGATATAGTCGTCCGATTTTGATAAAATTTATTTCAAAATTCAGAACCAATTAAAAAATGATATTTTCAAGCTTAGAAGGTCATATGTTATAAAACACTGAAGATTTAATTTTTGCAACATTTTTTCCCGATTGTTTCTATGGGAGCTATAAGATATAGCTGTCCGATGGTACCCTCTGCAAGGGTATAACAAGGAAGAACGCTATAGTTGAGTGCCTCGACTATCAGCTACCCGTTACTCAGCTTAAGGGAGCAAAAGGGAAACCTACCGGGTAGTTCGGTAGATGTTATGTGGACGGCAGACAGATGTAAGCATTAAATCATAGCATAGTTTCCGAGATCACAGCGTTCATACAACTCGGCTGGTGATCCTGATGAAGAATATATATACTTTATGGGGTCGGAAAGGCTACATTCTACCTGTTACATACTTTCTGACGAATCTAGTAGTAATTCTACTAGTATAACAAAAATTCTATAGACCATGGCTCGACTACCAGATATATGTATGTTTCTCGGGTAAAGGGAGTTCGAGGGATATATGTAGTTAATATATCTAAGCGACTTCGAGATTGCAAATCACGCATTAGTTTATGGTTATCAAATGCAATCGATGGTTGGGTCCATTCTGGCGTTTTCGATAGCTACATAACTCTTTTATGGATATCCTTACCTTAACGTATTGCATAAGGGTAACTATTTCATGAATAAACAACTATTTACTATTACAATAGTCAAATTGAACAGCGAGCATTTCTGTGTGAAAGAATCGCCACTTCTGTGGCACCAAATAAAAAGCTAAGCATTGGATGGAGACAATCAAGACTGCTCGAAAGAGTGAGGGAAGGGGCTTACCTAGCACGAATAATTATGTTGACCACTTGAAACAGTCTCTCCTACTTCTGATCGGCCGGGATGTCACTTATACTCTAAACTTATTCTGCGAAATATAGTTAAGGCTGCAGGCGGCGAGGGAGCGTTAAATAACTTAAATAACTGCGGCTTGTGCAATCAAAGACGCTTTGTCGGCGCTCCTCTTCGTCCTGGAAAATTCACTTACCAGGTGCTTAGAGCGGGGTCCTCCTGGCCTTTCCCCTTCTCCCTCACCGCCCTGCCCCCACACATCACTTAGGCAAATCAAGGAGACCAATAAAGGCAAAGAGGCGGCAACACTTAGTCAGCCGGCCGCGATGAGAGCGAGAGTCCTTGCAGGAGCCTTGCCTATCATAAGTCGTCCTCACATGTGGGGCAGGTGGGTGGGCAGAGGTGGGCCGGGTAAAAGCACTTTTGCGCTTGTTTTAATGAAATTCAATGCGTCGGCGGCGGCGGTGGATGCGGCGGCGACGCCGACAAACCTTTTCACCAAATGAACACGAAAATGTTCATCAATGTCTGGGACAAACGGGTGACATGGGCACGGGGGTGCGCAGAAATACGCCCGAAAGTAACCAAAGAAACCCACTTTCATGCTTCATAAGTAAATTCATTTGGCACACCCGCCAGCCCCCGCGGCCCGCATCTCGAGCTTAATGAAATGTCATCAACTTTGAGGTGTTTATTGCGCCGGCAGCCCGGCGCTGGGTGCGTGACCCGACCCGGCTCCCACTTAGCCGACTCGCTCACGGCCCAGGCTCGGCGCGGGCCAGATTTGCATGCGGGGATGTCACGCACTCATCTCCCGTGCACGTTAATACATCACGGGACCGGCAGGGCGGGGGAGGGGAAACCCTTTGAGCAGGACGAACACAGGACCCGAAAATAATCTTTGAGTCTTTCTGTCAAGCTCCGAGGGGAGCCAAAGGTGTGTGTGCTAAGCAGGAAACCATTTTCATGTATCATAAATTGTCTAACACTTAAAAAGTGATTACGTCTGCGTGCTCCCCCCGGCCCTCCCTGGCTCCTTCGCCGGAGCAATCCAATCGAGGACATCAATTTATAGGGCTGCCGGCGGAGGAGCTTAGCACTTTAGATAAACAATTTTGTGCAAGTTGTTAACTTTTACGATGACTCATTAATTTTGTAGATTTTCACTCGTAGTTTGAATGGGCAGATGGCCGGGGGAGGAGCGTAGTTTCTGCTGAATTGTTGTTTGACGAAAGTTGTTTGTCGATTTTAATGATGTGACACTAAATACTCGTCGAGGGACCGGGCTCCGGGGCCCCCAAACCCCGGAGCCCCGGAACCCCGGAAGCCCGCCGCATGCTGATTGTGATTACGCCGGATCTTTTGCATAACAAAGCCTTGGGTTCCTGTTTCCACCAGCCGCAATGCATCCTGCCAAAAACAATAAACATCTCGCATTCGAAACAGATGACAGCACATCACATAATTAGTGAACTTCGGACTCCGGACCCCGGAGACCTTCGGTCCGGTTCAAAGGGTGCGTGGCAACGCCATGTCATTCCGGAGATGGGCTGTCGGTCGACGGCGGGTCATGGAGCGTGTAACTAATCGGGAAAGTTTCACTGGTTTGCGGCTGGCAGGGAGATCACGATGCGGCATTTTGCTTATTATAATTTTAATTTTAATTCTCGGAAAGGAATGGAACTGGCAGGCATATCAGTTGTCCGAATTCGTGCAAATTCAAATTTCCACCGCGCTCTAATTAGGAAATTATTCAGAATCGTTTTTCCTGCTCTGCAGTGGCTTTCTGATATGTTTGTTTACGCCATTTTTTGCTGTTTAATAATTATGTCGTAAACCCCGTATCACGGCGTACGAGGTTGCTGGAGGATAAGCCACTCATAAATAAATTGCCAAGCACTCTGCTTGATTTTCTCTGTCGTGGTGGCACTTTATGGCAGAGCTGCATTGTGCTCTAAGTGGGTCTTAAAAGAGGGTAGGTGTGTTAGAAGTGCCAGATAAAGTCGGGTAAACACTCTGAATTTGTAATATTCGGGCCCTGCACAGCCTTATCCGTATCCCTCATTGGGGATATATGAGTTCCAGTTCCTGAATACTGTTCGATACAACAATCTGCCGATATACCGACAGCGACATGCCAGTAATAATCTACTTTTGAAGTTCAAGAAAATATTATTAAAACTATTACGATATATCATAAACTAAGCTAAGCAATTGCCTTTGTGTTGAGCCTTAGGTCGATTGATTTTTTAGTCCCTGTCAGAGTTACCTCTCAAATTGACTTTTAAGAAACACAAATTACTATAGCAGGCCTTCAAGAAATTGGCCCTCCATTTTTTTAATGTCCATTGGTAATATTTAAACTTGAGTTTGGGAAGCCGGTGGAGCAAAATGCTCAGTATTCACAAAATTAAATATTCTAATTTACCATATTTTAGGACATTTTTAAATTTTATCCCCAATCAATGGAACAGTGATTACTAAGATTACTAAGTGCTCGTTGGATTAGTTAGCATATGAATTTTATTTAGTTTGTATTTTCCTAATGCAAATACATTTTGGTTGCCTCAACTGACCATCGACAAAATACCTTTTGCGATTTTAATGAGCTGCTTATTATATCTCATTTAAATTGCCGGGACCCAACAGACAGTCCCGCTTCTCGAGGGGAATTCGTCCGGGACTGAGTACTGCTCTTCAAGTACTCACTTTTCCGCGGCGCGGCATCGCATTCGCCTTCCCCCCAGCAGACAATGTGACTGATAGAGGCCCCGACTTTGCCGGCTATAATTTGATGTTCGGAAATCAAACAAACTTGGTCCTTCCCCCACCCAGGACTCTATTTTTTCTGTATCTCCTTTGTGCCTGGTGTTTGATGCTTTATTGGTGTTGTCGGGCAAATCGCTACAAAACGTAACTACTTAACAGCGACAACATTGCCAAAGGGCGTTTCGGCGGTCAGGGGTCAGGGGTCAGGGGTCAGGGTTCGGGGACGACCGTCGGGGCCTTATGGCCTGGCAAATTAAGGAATTTTCATTGAAAAAAACCTTGCCAGTCACGCAACAATCATTTGGCCTGGGCCAACGTCAACAAATACCAGGGACTACACGGAGAGAACTCGGTTTAACAGGGGTGGTTAAATATTTAGATTACCTTATATAAGATAAAGCTTTGACAGGAATTCGATAAAACATCCCTAGATCTAGCATTTTTAATTCAAATTTTTTAGAGATGTAATATAGTAAATATTGTAGTTGTTCTTTAACTTATGCTTAATATTTACCAAAATTATGGAACACGTTTATAAAAACAGGATCTACGTATTTAAGCATTCGAAATAAAACGTTTATATACGAAAATGTAATAGGTCTGCGAGTTTCGCCAAGTCGTTTTTTCTTTCTGTGCATCCTGTGCCGCCCTCAGCCCCCAAACCCCCCGTATCCTTTGAGCCATGGCCTGTCCATCAATGGAAATATGCGCCCCCTTTCACTACGACCACCTCTGCCCCACACTTTATTATTTCTTATTGAATAATTATGGGTCATTTGGTTGCGGCGACGTGGTGGGCGTGGCAGTGGGCAGTGGACGTGGGTCGCAGGTCGCGGGGTTGCTCGTCGCTTCACGTGCTTATCTTGTTTCCGTTGCTTCATTTAAAAGTTAATGACTGCTTTTAATGCCCGGGAATCGGACTTGGACTCCGAAGCGGGTGAACTTCAGCTTCCGTTCGGTGGCCATGTCACCAGGCAGGCAAATTGATTAGGTTTAAAGGCAAAAATCATGGCATACATTAGGGACACACACCACGCCGCCCGCCGACCGCCCGCCACCATTAGGGGCGAAAATGTTTTACAAATTGAAAGTCACGCAACAATTGACCAGCCCCTGCCCCCCGTCCGCTCGCCCTGGGCCCCGCGAAGAAAGCGAAAAAAGAGAAAGTAACCACATTAATGTCGGTGGTTGTCTCGCAAACGCCAGCGGCTATCAAAGGCAAATGTTATTGAATCATTAACACCTGGGCTCTCGGCCGGCTGCTGAAAAAATGATGCCATAAAGTTGATTAGAAGTCACTTAATGGCAGCGGATGTGCAGGTTTATTACAATTTGCAACGAGAGCCCGAAAGCCCCGGGTTCCGGGGTTCTGGGTGTTCCCGTCGCGTCCGACATTAGCACTTATAAAATATGCAGCGGTCGCGTGTCTGTTTCTAATAAATACGGAGCGCCCGGCGGGAATCGGAACAGGAATCGGGAATCCTTGGACCACGACCCCGCGAGCTGAACGGAGCCCCACCGAACCGGGCTAAAAGGACCGGGCATTCTATTCCGGCATTCCTGCCGGGCCACGGCACTTAAATGGCCGTAAAGACAGCGTCGAATTCTGTTCGAAGCTCGGGTGTCGGGTGCAAAGCGATTTGGGCAAGAGTGGCGGAGTGCTGGCTTAACGGTCTATTGCACGGAGAAAAGGAAGGGGCAGTCCCGCTTGCTATTGTCCTCCCGGTTTCACATATCACTTTTTCATATCGAAAGCCAAAAACTCATATCAATTACGAATGTTGATACGAATCAGCGAATGATATGAATAGAATACAAATTGGTAACATCGATTCGGTAAAATTGTGAATATTTGCATTTATTTCTTAGCTGTCAGCTTTGAAAATAAATATTACAAAATTAAAAATTGAAATTTTTACAAATTTAAAGCGGATCAGGGGCTTCTTAATGAATTTATTCAACGAAGAAAGAACCAAGCGATAGAGTACCTCGACTATGAGTTACCTATTACTCACTTTAGCTGAGTACTGAGTGAATACAAAAAAGATGAAGACATGCAAGCAAGAACGAGTTTGCAAGGCGCCACCTAGTGGCTATTACAACATTTGGTCCTGTTGGCGCCAAGCAGGTAATGAATTACGTTTTTGTTGCGAAAGAATCTGTAGAACTCTATGCGATTTTTTAAAGTTTGGTTTATTTTTTTATTTTTTAATCGATCGAAAGATATGTGCTATATAAATACATTTTGTTTTTAATTTTGTATTCTTGATCAGGATCACTAGACCAGTCGAGGTCCACTCCAAGGCCCACTAACGCTCCTGGTGCTATAACCTGTCTAGCGCCCCCTAGGAAAATAAACAAAATCGGCGCTAGATGGCGCTGTTGCAAGGTGTGCCATCTAGGAAATAGTCGCTTTCTGCTAGCATGTCTCCATCTTCCTCGCACTCCTCTTCCTCAACGAACTCAGGAATCGCATTAGCGCAAAAATCGATCGTAGTCCGTTCAGGAAGGCGTTGCGGAGTGGCACCCACTAAACGCTATATCTTCGTTAGTTAAGGCCCAATAAAATTTTGACAAAACACAACACAAACAAAATTTGTAGGAACCTATCGCTGAATTGGCCCTAAACCTCTCGGGTTTGGTGGCTTTAACCCGCCTCTCGCGCCAGGAAATATCAGCACTTCAGCACACTTCCTTTGTCCACACTAAGTATTCGCCACAAGAAGCATCATATTGACCAGGCCGCCATCCAAATTGTGGGAGTAAGACATCAGAGGGGAGTGGAGTCGCCGAGGCGGAGGACCACGGGGACAGCTGGTGGCGTTTTTAATGTTGCCAACAGTTTTTAAGTAGCACAAAAATGACGCAAGACAACCGACGAGGCGAGGTGGGGTTGTGGGTGTGGGAATGTGAGTTGCGAGCAGTTCGCGGTGGCAAGGTGGAAGGCATTTCGGCTTGACGGGCAGGTGGGCAGGCGGAACGGAGGACTAAAGGACCGAGGGACTGAAGGACAAGAGCTGGCGACGACGTTGTCGCTGGTCGACGCACGCTTAAGCATAAGTACTTCCGACTTTAAAAGGATGTCACATCCGGTTTCGCTCCTGGAGCGTGAAGCGCAGACTGGCGACGCGATAAGAGCCGGGCACAGAGACCTAGGACTCTGGGCTGTGGGACTCGGTGACCCAAGAACCAAGTACCAGCCACCGGGAGCCGGGCATGAGAGGCACAATTTAAGGTGCAACAGTTTGACAGGCTTAAGCTTTTCCTCCTCTTCCTCCCGCTGTGCTGCACATCGGGCCATCACCCAGAGCGGAGATCCCCCGGTGAAGACTTGTGGGTGGGAAGAGATACAGTCGCCAAGGAGGAAACGTGAGCAAAGCTGCTTAGGGGGAACACTTGATGCCAGTGTGACCGTGCTCTCATAATAAGCAAACTATTCTTAGTCGGCCTGCACATTCTTTCAATATATATAAAAACGTCTCCTTCACCGCGTTGCAAACTTCTGACTGAAATAGTTACACCCCCTGGAAGGGTATAAAAATGTTGAATAAATTCAGGCAAAATTAAAATGTATAGCCTTTATTGCTATGTAAAATTTCTCATTTTAATTAGAAACGGTTTTATCCACTTACAACCTAAATTGGTATAAAAAACCAACTGAATTCCTCAACTGTAAAAAATAACTTTTTTTACATTAAAAAATCTTTTTTTCTTATTTTTAGAAAATTGTCTTTAATTTTAAGGTTTTTTACCGTACACTTAAGAAAAATTGATAAATATTTCCATAAATGGTTGGATGAAAGTCATAGGCGATTTTCTTGATTTACCGGCGTATTTCTTGAATAAGGGGAGATTTTTTTGAATGTGTAGCGCCCACACTTTTTGTAAAATGTTGAATAAGTTTTAGTTTTAACTATTAGTATAAACTACCATTTCTAACCAAAAACCTCCCATCATTACAACACTTAAATTGAAATTCACAATCTTAGCAGTATTATGCTGAATAGTTGCGAGCACCTCTTAGTTCTTTTTTCACAACAGGAATTTTATATTAAAAACTGTAAACATTTTAATAACTTTCAGCTTTCCAAAACGGAACTACTAAAAGTAGAATATTTTTAAGCCTTTTGCAAAACACAATTTTTGAAGGCTTAAAATTAAATCAAAGTTTTTCAGCTTTCGGCACTTTTGGCAACGAAGCAGGAATCGCTATGCACTAAAATAAAAATACCGAAGTCTCCATAATGGGTGTAATGATAATGATGATGTTGTAATGAGTTTTGGAACCAGCAGCCCTTGCCAGCAAGACAATGGCCTGATGCTGACATTTATGCAGTTAGAGAACAATAATGAATGCGAAATTGTTGTTATAAGCGAGGCAAACGCGACAATGACAATAGAAATATGCCTACCCCTTTGCCAACCCCCTCTGCCTACGCCTCTGGAGGAACGGCATAAAAAAGAACCAAGATTGATGAAGAAGCGCCACAGAAAAAACAATAAAATGTATCTGAGGAAGGCAGAGGCCCAGAAAGGCGGGAGAGGGGAAGAGAAGCGGACCGTTAGTATCTGTATCTATGACAATCTGTGGTAACAATAAAAAAGGGCTGAAAGGACAAGAAAAACGCAGTGGAAACCACGGGGAAAGCGGCGAGTGCCGAGAAGAAAAACCGGCAGCAGGACGAAATGGGATCGGCTTGGGCTCCCCGCCCAAAAAGGGGAAGTGGATCTGGGCGGCAGCTTAAAACAATACGTTTGACAAAAGTGGAGTCAACTGCAACGGCTGCAGCCTGCACGTTGCACAATGACAGTGGGTTTGCTGGGATGTTTGGCTGCTGGGCTGCTGGGCTGCTGGGCTGCTGGGTTGCCGGGCTGCCACCGCATAATATGTGTAAAGCCAAAAGGATTTGTTATTCGAAACCGAGCGAAAAGATAAATAAACAAAAGAAGATTCCTCTCTTCTAGCCGTGCCTCCCTCCCCCGCAAACCACCCACCCTGCCCTTAATGTCGGTGGGCGGGTGTTTTCGGTGGACAGACAAAGGCCCCAAGGTTCCTGCTGTAACAAAACCCAAGAAAAAATACCAGAAAATTTTTAATAAGTGCCACAATGCAGCAGCAGAAATAAAACCGAGATGGAGGAACCAGCGGGAAGATACAGATACAGACACGGATACAGCCACAGATACAGATACAGCTACAGCCACAGATACAGATGGAAAATGGAGGGAGCAATAATGAATGCCCGGACACACACACTGCGAAGCGCAGAAGGACCAGAAGCACATGTGTGTGTGCGCTGCTATTAGAAGTCAGCCAGCGGCCAAATACCAAATACCATACACCAAACACCAAAATCCAGACAGCCACGTTGACGGGATGTCAAGCAAAACGTTTGAACGACATGGCCAAGCGGGAGCAAATAAAAATTGTTGCATTCCCCACCGGCTGTTGTCCCTTTTTTGCTGCAGTGTGGCGGCCGTGGATGGGGGTAATCACTACGGCAAAGTGACGCTTTCCATCGGTTCTGTCGCTTCATTAAGCTCTCATCACCACTCATCGAAGTGGCTTCTAATTTGTAATTTCGCTGAACCCATTTCTCAAGGTGTCAGACCACTGATAGGAGTCGAAGTCTCGAAGTCACAGTTTTGCTTTATATCCACTTCAGACTTGGCATTCGACTTTAAGCATTATTCGGCTCGGATTATCGAAGTGGCGTGTAATTTGTAACTTGACTAAGCTCTGTTCTCGCTGCTGTTTTGCGGTCGCGTCACAGTTACGTGTGATCTGCGATTTGACGGGCTCAGTTACGTAGTCACGGTTTTGCTTTATATTCGACATTAAACGTATTTAGGCCCATATCATTATTTGTAATTTTGTTGAGCACATTTCTGATCACTGATATCAGTCGCATTACCGTTACGTCTGATTTGCGAACTAAGGGACGCAGTCACAGCTTTGCTTTATATCCACTTCAGACTGGGCATTCGAGTTTAAACATTATTCTAATTAGTAATTTGGCTGAGCTCTTTTTTCACTGCTATTTGGCAGTCGCATCACCAGGGATCTGCGATCTGACGGGCGCAGTCACGTATTCACAGTTTTGCTTTATTTCAACTGCAGACTTGGTATTTGACCTAAAACAAATTTGGGACCACAATATTGAAGTGGCTTTTAATTTGTAGTTTTGCTGAACACATTTCTCAATACAAGATCACTGATATCAGTCGCATCACCCTTACATGTGATCTGCGATCTGAGGGGCAGTCACGTAGTCACAGTATAGCTTTATTTCCACTGCAGACTCGGTATTCGACATAAAACATATTTAGGCTCGCCGCATGCCGAAACAAAACGAGCATACGAAACTGGGACGACTTGGGCTCATCTGCCCCCTTCGACCTGCATTGCAAAAACACAAAAAAGGCGACTGCAAATGCAAATAACAATAAAAAAGCGGACTACGAAAAAATGGTGATTCAGGGGTACGCGGCTAACGGCAAACGGAATTGCAAAATGCAAACAAATAGTCCGCAATTTTAATAACTCACATTTTGCGGCAGTGTTTGGCGGTATTTTCAGAATTAAAAGGGAAGTCCAGTGGGTCGGCGGATGGAAGGACCAGGTCATCCTGCCCACGAGGGGTTGCTCACACCCCCGGTCGGTCGCTTGCTGGGTCGGTCAATTGTTGTCATTGTTGGTGTTGCGGTTTTTATTTTCGCCCGGCCCGGGTAACTTGTTGGCCGATTTTCACTTTCCACTCCTCGGCTTTCAGAGCTCCCAAAAATGCCGCCACAATGCGATCGAGTTGGCTATGATGCGCATGATGACGATGATGAGGCATAAGTGCTGTCAACAGGCCGCAGACGGATTTAATGATTCAGCCAACTCGACCTGAAAATGTAAGTGACCAGTTTGCAGTCTGACTTTATTATTCATGTTCTTTTTACAGCCCATAAATTGTGGCAGACTCCTTTGCACAAAAGAGCAGGCATAAAGGGGATGAAATCGACAGCACGAGACATTTTATTTTGATACGAAATAAAACAACACGATTTTGAAATGTTAAAGCTCCCTTCTGATATTAAAATAGGTAGATTTTTTCTTGCAAATTCAGATACACTAATTTGTTCAAAGATGAAAGTAATGAGATTTACTTAAAATATCATTTACCTTGTTCTCTTCCTATAAATAAGAACCAATAATTTAAAAACATTTTAAAGATTTTCAAAAGTGCATTAAAAATACCTGATTAAATAATATACTATACTATTTTTAAGGCCCGTCGAACCAGTGCAATTTGAGAGTGATGGAATGCACGACAAATATGAATAATGTACGGAATTTTCTGCGTGTGTCGCAGCCGCTTTTCGTTTGTCCAGTGCTTACATTATTTATGTGAATAATTAAAGGTCTTTTTTAAATTAATAACACCTGAAATTATTCCGATTCGGGTGCAATGCGCGTGATTAATGCAAGAAGGACACACAGGACACCGCCATCGCCATCGCCACCGCCACCGCCGTACATATGTTAACCGTCTGTTTGTAGAGAGATTTTCCAATTTTCCAATTTTTCACTTTGTTTGTTTGTTAATTTTGTAAAATTATACAATTTAATTGCACACACGAGCCGCAAACAGGAGCCTCGGCCATTGGGCCAAAAAGTTTACCTTTTGCGGTCTGCGATGGCAGGGGAGGCGCGCGGCGCGCGGTGCGCTGCATTTGCAACAATATTCGCATTAATTGTGCGACTCTAATGATGCGCGGTCTCCCCTCGCTTTAAATTTAATTAATGCGCAATTTTCACTTTTAGTCCAGTTGGCATTTTGTGTTCGGTTAGCTTCTGACCATCGAATCGGATGTGGCCTGCCCCCAGTGCCACCCCACCCCCATTTCCGATTATTGTTATCCAGGCTGATGAATTACGTTTAATTAGCTGTTCAAAATTTCGCAGCCCCCGTGAGCGCGCTTTCCCCGAGTTAAATATCTCGCTTTGGGAGTTCTAACTCGGGCATAAGAATGTTTTCCAATCTAAAAGTGTTTAAGGCTTAGAAAATTGTGTATAACTTGAGAGTTTACAATCTTGATTCCTGAATATGGAAGGTAAAAAATATTTGTTTAATATTTAAATGTTGGTTTTTATTGCACTTACTAACGAAGTCGGTAACGTATCAACGAATACTTAATTCATAATTTTGCAGATTTTATGTATATTAAGTTCAAGAAATAGGTTGCTTACTTTACTTTTTGGACTATAAAAGTACAACCGAAAGGATTCATTCTACCCATATTTTATAGTTACATATGTAAGTATCTTAAAAGTAGCCCAAACGTTAAAGTTTTACGTCGGAGTAATGGGTCAAATCCCCAATTCAAAAATTCACCGCAATACTATATTGGTCTTTTCTCCGTGTGTATAAATCAATTGCATAATGTTGGTAAATTGATTGCGCTTGTATCATATTAACAAAATATGATTACCTACTTAAAATAAATTATTTGGGCTCGAACGGAAAGTTAAATGTTTGCGCGGTCTAATATGTTCGACATGGCCGGTTCGAGCTTTTCCACTCGTGGAAGCTGATTGAGTTTTTGTTTAGAAGGGATTTTTGGGAGCTGTGACTCCGTGATTTTTTGATCCGACGACCCACAAGCTCTAGCTTATTTACTTAAAAACTCGTTTAATTCAGTCACAGCTCTACCAGGCTGCTCTGGTCATGTACGAGATTTTCATTTACATTTTCGGAGTGCAATTATCTCCATGCCCACTTCCTAAAAAAGCAACAATCGGCCATCCCCTTTCGCACCACCGCCTCGTCAGCCAAACTCATCCTCACCCGGCCAATAATTTAAATGTTTTTCGGCTGGGGGCACTGCCATGCGGTCCAGAGGCCAACATCAATTTAAAATCATTTAATAAATTCGCACTAAATTTCAATTCCACTTTCATTAAATGCCACATAAATTATACGCACTGCGATGGCCCCGGGGGCGGGGCGACGGGGCTGGAAAACCCCACCGAATGGCCGGGATTGTCAGCTGGGGCCGCCAAATCGCGTGTTACCATATTTCGCATTCGTTTTAAATGCCGCGCGCCATTTGCGCATAAAATGCTTTTAATTTTTCGTTACATTTGTCGTCTGCTGCTGTTGCTGCTGCCCCTCTCAGACAGCAGCTTCCGCCTGCCCGCCCCCTCGGGCGCGCCCCTGTGCCCCGCCAGCACCTTTCATCCCCCTTTGACGCTTCATACCCACTTGGCCACATTTTCAATTCGACCTCAATAAAATTTACGCCGAAAGGCTGGCTACGCAGGGCCAAGGCAGGGGGAGGTGGCAGGGGGTGGCTCTGGGTGGCAGGGGCCACGGGCGAAGATATCGCACAGCCAGGGGGAGGGGTGCGTGCCAGGGCAGTCACGGCTACCGCATACCCTGCTCCAAAGTAGGGAAGGTACTAACGGCCGCTTTGGGTGTTCTTGTTCTGGTATATTTTTAAAAATGTGGGTGATTCTCTTAAAAGTGCTAATTTTTAAATATTTTGTTTGATAATGCGAGTACCAATTGACATATACTTCGTAATAATTATTCATTTTCGTTTTATTAAATACCCTCT
This sequence comes from Drosophila biarmipes, assembly GCF_025231255.1. Lineage (NCBI taxonomy): Eukaryota > Metazoa > Arthropoda > Insecta > Diptera > Drosophilidae > Drosophila > Drosophila biarmipes. Next base: position 2,383,951 of record NC_066611.1, on the reverse strand, counting down.
TATTGAATATTCTATCTAAGCGCGTACGATAAGCCAGAGTTATTTATTCAACGGAGTGCCTTGCAAATAAAGCACTTTAAAGGGTTTACAGTATTCGTGGATGAGAGGTCCGGTTAAACATAGCCTTTCCCACGTTCTTTTTGCGTGTGTTGCTCTTGTTGTTGTTTATAGTAACTCCGTCGCGCCCCATTGCCCAAAAAGTGTTCATTTCCTTTTTGGCGTGTTATCATCGCCACTTCCGGCGGCGCAGAGAAGGAGGCAAGGACGACAGGACGAGAACTTGGCCGACGGACGACATTGAGTATCGCCGGGTAATATATGTGTGCTCGGGCATGTTTTGTGTCCGCTTGTGGCTGCATCAAGGCCCCGACTTTAAGGGCTTTAAGGGCGCTTGAAGCCAGCTCCCCAATCGCCCTTCTGCCCCTGCCCCCGCGACCTTGGGCGTGCACTGGGACCGGGAAAGTAAAATAGGAAACAGAATAAAAGTTGCCCTCTGTCCCAGACGAATGCAAACACAATTTGAATGCTGCCGCTGCCATCAAATCGAGCAGAAAACATCCACCGCCGGCCGCCGCTTTTCCGAACCGGAAAAGTGCACAGAACTTTTCACTTAATCGCTTTTCGCTGCGTTTGAAGGAAAACAAACAGAGCTAATTTGACTTTATCTCCTTGGCGTCAAGTCTCGTTTTCCTTTCCCACAGTCCTATATTTTATTTTCCCAGCCAATTTCCCCACGAACTTTAAATGGTTTTCCGAGCCTAACCCTAAAGGTTTCCGAGAATTGAAAAGGGCAAAGGAAAAGTTTTTGGAAGTATTACAGGACAAAGTTGTAAGCTCCAATGAGTAGATTCGTCGTCGTGACTTTGTGGAGAGAAGTTGTGTAATCAAGGTAATCATAACGTATTTAAAGTCAATTTTTCAAGCCCCACTGGTAGATGTTATTTCATGTATTGACGAACAATTCGTTTTATAAACGTACCCTTTTCCAAAAGTAAATCTTTTTCGAAAGTTTAAGTGCAGACATCTATTAAGCTTGATTCTGTAAAAGTTCGATAATGGAATTCGAGCTACAGCTATTAGAGTAAACCTATATTCAGTTTTAAGAGTTGTAGGGTATGGTATCGAATTGAATTCTTAAAAATAATATTGTGCCGTTGATGCACGATAAGATAAATCTATTTAAATTATTTTGAATTTTGGAGTAACCAGACATGTTAGATTTTAAGATTTCGTCACCTTACCCTCCATCCTTCTAGTCAAATCAACTCGTGAACTTTAAAAAACTCACAAAGTTATTATTGTAATATTTTAATAATATAAAAAACATTTATATTTAAAAAAATGTGTACTTACTTTAAGCACAATTTATGTATAAAATTACTTTTCATTTTTAAATTAATTAATTATACAAATATTAAAACAAATTTTTTTCTTATTATAAAGTGTTAGCCATTATTTTTTTTTAATTTGTTGTTTTCTAAATGTGCAAAGTACTAATCGACTTTTGAACAGCTCTAATGATTTTTGAAGAAAAACGAGAAAAGAAGTTAACTTCGGAAAGCCGAAAAATAATCAACATTAATAACACCATTTTAATTTTTAAAGATTTTTTATTTAAAGATTGTTGCTAGCTTCAGTGATATTAAAAAAAAACTATTTGATCATTTCCTTGACCTTTTCTTAGATTTTTATTAAAATTAATTCTTAAAAATATAAAATATGATTTTCCCAATATTATACAAATATATAAAAAACTCCGAAGCTATAATTAGTTTCATATTATTTTCCCACCAATTGCCCGATCGATCCTATGACAGCTATATGATATAGTTATCCGATTTGGATAAAATTAAATTCGAAATTCAGAACTAATAAAAAATGATATTTCCAAGAGTAGGAGGTTATATGTCAAAAAACACCGAAGCTTTAATTAGTTTCATATTATTTTCCCACTAATTTTCCGATCGTTTCTAGGGCAGCTATATGATATAGTCATCCGATTTTGATAAAATTTAATTCGAGATTCAAAACCAATTAAAAAAATGTTATTTCCAAGTGTAGGACGTTATATGTTAAAAAACAACACAGATATAATTTTTTTTAAAATTATTTCCCCGATAGTTCCTATGGGAGCTATAAGAATAGTTGTCCGATCCGGCTGGTTCCGACTTATATACTACCTGCAATAGAAAGAAGACTTTTGGGAAATTTGAGTCCGATAGCTTTAAAACTGAGAGACTAGTTTGCGTAGAAACGGACGGACAGACGGACGGACGAGTATACTTAACTTTTGTTTTGTCAAAATACTTATGTCGGCTAGTGTAGTCAAAAAGTCGGAACTCGAGTCAAAGGTACCCTACAAGCTGTTGAGAAACACGTTGCCATAGAAAAACAACAACTCCCCCAGGAAAACCGCAAAGGCCACCACGATCGCCGCTCCGCAGATGCGCCAGACCAGCTGAAGATCGGCGATGTTCAGAGGCCTAAGGGTAACGAGCTCGCTGTAGTCCTTGATGTGCATCATTCCGGCCCTGACCATGTCGTAGAAGCTCTTGCGGACCCAGTGCTTCTGAAGGCCAGCTTGGCTCGCGACGAATGTGAAGTCCTTCAGGGCCTCCCAGTAGACCGATTCGGGGGCCACAACCATGCTGGTGGGCATAAAGTCGATGAAGCAGAGGTCCTCGGAGAAGCGGAAGACCGGCTTGCAGAAGTGTCGCTGCTGGGTGTTCATCACCAGCCACTTGACGTAGGCTATGGTGTAGGCCCAGGTTGTGTTGAAGTGGTTCCGCAGGTCGTACAGCTCGTCGGGGTCGTCGATCAGGTGGAATATGCCTGCATACCGCGCCCGGAAGGCCCCATCGAAGTCGTAGAACTCGCTGCGGATGCCAAGGATCTTCTGGTCGCCGTGCAGCAGATCCTCGAAGCTGGTGATCCTCTCGTGGAACGGCGGTGAGATCAGCAGAGACAGCAGCTGGGCACTGCAGGTGGTCAGTAGGAGCAGGGCCAGCAGTCGGGGCACGATCAGGGTCAACCTCGGATTCCCTAGCAGCAGCACGCAGCTGGGGTTCCTGAGCACCAGCCAGGCGAAGATGGTGACAAGCATTAAAATCACCGCCAAGGCCGGGCACAGAATCCTGCCGAAGAGGTCGGCGGTCGGCAGAGGACGCTCCACCGGCAACATGGTGCACCATCTGGAGATGAGTATCGGATAGGTGTACTGATGGATGGCCCAGAGGTTTCGCGTGTTAATCAACGTTGTGGTGAGGCCGACGTCTATGAGGCCCTGGGCAGTGTACTTGAGCATGTATGAGCTCTCGGCGGCGCCACCAGCACGCCAGTTGGGACGCACCACCTCCAGGCCGGCGTTTATGCGACTGGCAAAGTTGGCCATGAACTCCCACAGGTAGCCGGCCACCTGGCTCTGTCCCCGGGCATCTCGGTAGGAAAAGGTGTTCGGCGGCGACAGGTCCGGCATGACGCGCAGGCGATGACCCTGCAGGTTCGCCAGCTTATTGGCAAAGATTTCCACTGCCCTTCCGCCTGAGATCCGCCTCCTAGCCAGCTCAAAGCTTGGAAAGGCCCGAAAGGAGTAGAGGAACAGGGGGTGGTTGTAGTTGCGGAAGTACAGCTCCACGTGGAGCATGCTCTGGCGCAGGCAAAACGAAAGCAGCTGGCTAGCCAGGGACTCCTGATCGGACCCAGCCACTTCCATGAGCAGGGGCACCATTCGCAGGTGCCTCAGGCTAGAGGCCAGGGTCTCCAGTTGGCCAGCAGCCCGCGAGTCCGCTGACAGGCAGGCCAGCACCAGGAGTCCACTGTTGAAGCGATCATAGAGATCCGGGCGGGGATAGCTCCGCTGCCCAACGATCTGCGGATGGGAGGTCAGGTTGCGCTGCCACAGGACACTCCAGCTGCAGTCGAGGCCTGCGGGATTGTAGTACACCAGGGTGGTCTCTCGCCCCAGGAGGAACTGAGCCACCAGGCCGTAGAGTTCCAGCACCTCGGCTGCGATGCTCCGATCCAAGTTGGCCAGCATGGCGCAGGCACTAAAAGCGACTGACGGGCCAAAGGACCTTTCGCAGGGAGGTGGTGCTGCAATTGACTTAAACACCAGTCCTTATCGAGAGCCATCTCCCCTAATTGCACGGGGACAATTGCATGGAGCAATTTCAATGTGTGCACAACGAGGTGGCTCGAGCATTGCGGCTCCGCCGTATTTACCTTGGAGCCTAGAAAATGGAACTGGAAATTTCATTTCACTTTTCAAACGAGTGAGGGGATTTGAAGGGGATACCCATTTAATCGTAGAGTGAAAGAATATGAAAGGGTAAATCGCCAAATCCTGTTTGAAAACGTTTTAGAAGGGAAATTGAGATTTTGTTTGAGTCGCAATACTCATCTACTTGCTAAAAATTGTTCATACTGGACCCCTAAAAAGAGGTGTGCAATCTTGGAAACAGTCGCTTTGCATGCATATATCCATCTCCCTCGGTTCGCTTAGCTGAGCAACGGGTATCTGATAGTCGTGACTCAGCTTAAATTCCAAAGCTTTACTATTCATTTTTGAAAGGCAAACTTCCTTACACTCGATTAAATAAATACAAGTTACAAAAAATCGCTCTCTTCCCATTTTCATTTGCAGCGTACTGAAAATCTGCAGTAATGTCCCGGTCACAACTTCACTAGTTTTTAACCCCATTAAGAGGTGTTTTTGCTTGATTTTAATTTATGTTTATTTCCCCTTATTGGACTGTTTAATAAGTGTAAGCACAGATAACAATATATAACTGTTCGACAACTGACCGCCCGTCATATACTCCTTGCTCGGTACATTTAACGGTCCGATTTAAACCACTCTTGGAATACCTATGGTATTGATTTATTTATTTATTAACATTATTAGAACTCCGCAGAAGGAAACATGGACTTCATAGCCAGTAGTAGAATCTACATTGGGATAACAAGCCTGCGGTGCGCAGATACAAATAGCGTTTGTGTGTCTGATCCGGAACTGCTGCATAGGATCCCTTAGCTATATCTACTATACTTACATTTATTATTATCGAAATTCAATAGAAAACTTTAATTTACTACTTGCCTTTGAATGAATTAAAGTTGTGAAAATTAGGGTAATAATAAAAAGGAAATCAGCGCCTTGGAACTCTTGTTTTGTTTCGTCTAAGTCAGTTACTTTGGCCAAAGTAGACCTCTAACTGAGTTACCTTTTTTGGGGCCCACCTCTGGGAAAACACCCACGGAAAAGCCCCCAAAAACAGTCAGAAACAACCAAGAATATGCGAGGAGCGCCCACGCAAGTATTTCCAGGCGAAATGTTTTGCGCATTTTGTAGCCGCTTTTTTCAAATACACTTGCGACATTTGACAGCTCCAACTGTCAGTGCAATGTGCTCGGTGCGTCGCTGTGTGGGTGTGCGGGTGTGCGGGTGTGGGGGTGTGCGGGTGTATCCGTACACGGATGTGTCCGTGTGCCGCATGTTGATTTTGCCGAGTTGTTTTATGCACAGCCCCTCCCCTGCCACACCCGCAGTCCCTTTCCACCCGTTAACCCTTCAGCTGCCATTGGCATTCATTCACGTGGCATCGCCATCGTCAACTCGACCCTGACGCTGGATGCAATTCTAAATAAATTTGCATTTTTGTCAATTTTGATGGCGACCACACACACGCGGCGGTGTTAAGAGTGTTAGGGCTGCACCAGCACACACAAGGCCACGCATGAATGCCTGCGAAGTATGCAAAGTTTATTCATGAACGAATGTGTGGCGACCACTCTGCCAGGGTTGCCACAGCCACGGCCAAATGATCGGCCGAAAGTCCCTTTCGAAAGCCATCGATCAAAGTGGGTTCTGAATTAACTTTTACATTTTCTACTCTTTGGGTGGTTCAAAATCATGTTGCATTGTAGGTGTTATCACCGAACCATTCCTTGAATGTCCGTCTATCTATAAAAACTTTATTTATAATGTGTAGGGTAAAATGGATTGAAAAAGATAGATGCCCACACCAACTGCCAGGGTTGCCACATTCACGACCACCTTAAATATCCGTCTATAAGTAAAAACTTTGTTACAAATGTGTAGAGTTTCTCGAATTGAAAAAGACGGGTGCAAACATCAACTGGCCAGGGTTGTCACAGCCCCGGCCAAGTGATCGACATCGACCAAAGTGGGTTCATGGAAGCAAAAGTATAAAGTGTATTTTAATATTCTAGTACGTTCAATACAAGTATCCTTATATTAATGCGCAACAACACAAGTTTATTTATTATAAGCTTTGGTCTGTAACTATACCTTAAATATTTAATTTGTCTTTATAAAAAAGTCGATAAAAATGTGTAGAATTTCATCTATTGAAAAGGACAGGTCCCATTATGGAAAAAATAAAATATTTAAAATTGAAATTGACTTGAAAGAGATGTATGTCTTCTTTAAAAATGATCGTACATCTTTATGAAGTGTCTTAAGAGTCCTTAACTATTTGATGAATTAATAAAAATTTATAATTAAGAAAAAGCTTTGTCCGTTATTTGCTTGGTAATTTTTAAAACAAGAAAATACCAATAACTGACCAGATAATTTGAATAAAATATTCATTTTAAGGGAATTGCCCTTATAACTTATGTTTATTTTTAATACCTACTCAATCCTACCTTTAATATCTATCTTTCTTTAAAAAACTTTGTTAAAAGTGTGTCGAACCTTACCATTTGAAAATACAGGTCCTATTATGACGAAGAGGAAGAGATAAAAAATTGAAATTGGCCTGGCATAGATATTTGACTTCTTTAAAAATGATCATGCATCGTTTATATGCTTAATAAAAATGTACAATAAAAAGAAGTTTCCCGCTTACCAATTATGTGAACAACAAAAAAATAACCAACCAAGTAATATCAACAAAATATATATTTTAAGTGGATTGCCTTTATAACTAAGGGTATTTGTGCTGCCCACACAACCCCGTTTTCCCCAGCCCTCCCCAAGCACCATCCTATCACCTGATGGCCTCCGAACCACCGACCCCTTCCTTTCCGGGACCCAAAACAACGCTGCTTTCTGGTCAGATGCAGCTGGGCCAGGAATGAAAATGGCCCTGGAAATGGGACTGGCGTGGTCTGGAGGGCTGGCACCGGGTCCTTGATCGCCAGGGGATCGGAGAGCAGGCGGGTAGAATTTGTTGTTGAAATGGTCACAAAGTTGCTGACTGCGTTTTTGGTCATCACTTTGTCGTCATTCTTGTGGTAAGCCCACTGCTGTTGTTGTTGTTGCTGTCGCTGCAGTTGTTGTTGTTGTTGTTAGAGCCAGTGTTGTTGCTTTGCCCATTGTTGTTGCCGGCCTAAGCACCATTATCGCAGCCCCTGCTCTGCGAATGTGGGTTTGTGTTGGGGAAGGTGTTTGTTGGTGTTACCAAAAATTAATTTGCATAATGGACAGACAAACTCACACGCACACACAACATTAGCGCAGCTTTGGGGGCGTTGTGGCAGTGGGTGGCAGGGCGGCAGGGCGCACAGCATTGCTGGCATATTTCCACGTCGAGGACAAAGAAGAAAGGAAATTCGTTAAATCTGAAATAAAATCAAAAAACAATGCAGCTCACACACACGCCTGTTTGCGGACATGTCCTTTTGACGCCATTTATTAACTGCGAATGCTGAACAATGTTTGCATTTTGCATTTTTGATTGCTCCTGTCCAGCTGTTCAGCACACAGAGGCACCCCTTCCTCGTCCTTTGCCACGTCCCGTCCGGCAAATCCTATTCAGCAGCGCAATTAATGAAAAATGCTTTCGTATTTGTTTAATTCGTGATAAATTATTATTATGGATACTCGCTTACTTTTGTCCTCTTTCGAGTTTGTTATTGATATGCTTTGCAAATCATTGAAAACTACATAATACAATTAATTAATTTAAATGGATTTTATTATTCGGGCCTGCTTAATTAATTTAATTTCATCCTCCTCTGCGCACAGGTAAACAAAGTAAAAACGCGGTATTGTTGTTCGCTTGTCTGCTTTTAAACCCCTAATTAAGATTGGACAAGGAAGAACGCTTTGGTCGAGTGCCTCGACTATCAGATACCCGTTATCGCACTATATCTTTACCATTGCAGATGAGTTAGGAGACGTTTCAGCGCAGTGAGGGAGACGTTTCAGACCCCATAAAGTGTATGTAATCTTGATCAAGATTACTAGACGTGAGTGATGAACATTTGGAAGTATAAAAGCTAAAACCTGGGATTAGGTTCTAAGAATTCTTGAGCAGCGCAAGCTTATTTCAGCAAGGTGCAAAGAGAAAAAATTAAGGTTGATGAAATGAACTATTTATATTTATTTTAAAGTAGGTTAGCTAAGTAAAGAGTATCTGATTGTCGAGGCACTTGCCCTTAGCGCTCTCTTTTATTTTAGTTAAAAAGTTTGAAATACTGAATAATTACAATTCAAAAGTATAAATAATTAACGGATTTTAAAGTTTATATACGGAAAGTTTATTATACGCCGATGTTTGTTTTTAAACCCCATTTTGTTATTTAAAAAAGGACTTTAAAATAAAATTATGGAAAAGATTTATTCTAAAATAAGTCCAAAATATAAGGATTTCTAACAGTCAATAACAATTATTATACGTCAACTACTGAAAGGTTAGAAAACTAAGCGTATCTTAAGGATGATAGACGTATAGATCGAAATGTCTTCAGATTTCAACATTTAACAAGTTTGGACAATAGCTGTGAACATTGTAATTCAGATCGAGCATGTAAACGAGGAACTACAACTGGCTCACATTCGCATTGAAAACTTTGATTTGCCTTTTCTCCACATTTCATTTTCCTTTTTTCTTTCTTTTGGACACGATTCACAAAGAACTATGAAACATAACGGAGTGAGTCAAAGCTTATTCTCAGTGTTAAATTCCCTTTCCTTTGAATATACACGGTTGTACACAGAGTCTTTTGACTTCAAACAAGAGTTACGGTTTCCAGAAAGTCAAAGATCAAGGGACTGAGACACACACTCCATAAGCTCTCTCACGTTTAAATTTAAGAATGGGTTTTAACATCTTTTGAACCTAAACATATTTTCCTAGAAAAATGATGAAAAAGGCCTAAAGTTGAACCTTTCCCCCGTAAAAAGTATATGTTACTTCGTTTTCATTATTATAAGATTATTTTACCAATTCCACTTTGAATTGAAACAAGTTACACTTGGCTTAGAAAATGACACCTCTTGTGGAACAGGACTGAAGACAGGACGGAAATAAGTTCATCCCGCCATTTTTAGGTGAACTATCCCACTCCGTACCACTGTGCGCGCAACCTGCATTTTCCCGGGCTATGGTCATTGCCTCGGCTTGCGGAAGCCCTAAGAATCTATGTTGCAGCTACTTAAACTTAGTTGGCCAACAGTTTTCAGTGCTTTTCTTTCGCCTTCCTTTTGGACGCGGCCGAAACTTTGCGCAGAGCGGCGGAATGCAATGACAATGTGCCGGGGCCGGAGGAAAAGCGCGGAAATTGAAGGGCCTGGAATGAAAAGTGCCACATAAGCATAACAATAAAATCCAATAGAAGTGACTAGGAGGACGGTAATGCGCCGGGCTGGCCGAAAAGGTCAGAAATCCGTGGGGGCCGCGGGCGGCAGCGGAAACGATTTCCGCTTTAAAAGTGTGGGGAAATCTCGACGCGACTTTCGGGATTACTCAGCAGAAGTTCGGTGGTTCGGAATTTCGCACTTTTAATCACGGACAGCTACAAATTGTTGTAGCTCTCGCTGGTTTTGTCTCGGTGGCGTTGTTAAATGTCATGTTAATTCCATCGTAATACGCGTGTTCATTATGTTAAACACTTAGCATGTGTGTGTTGTGGGGTGTGTGCTGTGGGCGGTGTGGGTGGTGAGGGTGGGCGCCGCTGCATGTGTGTGTTTGCATTATGGTTGTTATACAAGAGAGTTGTTGTCAGCCTCGTCATCGCCGCCCGCCGCCCGCCGCCCGCTCGTCCGCCCGCCCGAACAATAAACGAAAGTGTAACACACTAATTAGTCCTGTATGCGATTCATAATGATAACAGTAATTAACATGTGTGCCTGTGTGGGTGAGCTGTGAGTCCTCGCAAGAACAACACGCGCCCCACGTCCTTTCATCACGGCGCCCGGCCGGATGAACTTTGACTCGCTGCCGGCGCTGCTCTTTTCCACGTTCATGCGGGGCCGAAGTTGCGAATTCGAGGTGTGCTCTCAGGATTACCGCTTTTGTAGATGAAGAAAAACAGCTAGCTTTGATACTTAAAATATAATTATATGTGGCATACAAATATTGGTTCATCAGCCCAGCCACGTTTTTCTTTTCCACGTTCATGCGGACCGAAGTTGCGAATTCACTGCTTCGAGGGGTGTTCTCGCTCTCAGGACAGGCGCTCCTTTAAATGCAGAACGACAAGTAGTACTGATATTAAACATATAATGATATATGGCATACAAATATTGGTTCATCAGCCAAACCACGTTTTTCTTTTCCACGTTTATGCGGGGTCCAATTCACGGTTAGCCCTGATATCAAACACATAATGATAAGTGGCATACAAATATTTGTTAATCAGCCAAGCTCTGACTTGTATGACCACAACAAAACTCTACGCTTTCATAAATACGTAATATTTCTGACATTATTTGGATTGTAAATGTTTATTTGGGTAATTAATTGGCCTCTCATATCTTGTAATAGCACAACTGTTATAAGCTATGTTCCATTTGCAGGGTTTGTATTTTTGCTAAAAACTCTTCCCTTACAGTTCCAAACAATAATGTATTGATTAAAATGAACAACATGTATCAAGTATTTATTTTAAAAAGATTTTAAAATGCAAATGTATAATCACTTGGGCCTTAAAAGTATCCTATAAAGGTACCTACCATTCCGACCCCTTTTCGTCAAAAGCGGCCCTTGCATGCCCGCTTCCTTGCGCTTTTCCTGCCCGGGCGTCAGAGCCGGGAAAAACAACATCTCATCCTTATTCAGATCCACATCGCCCCAGTCCGGCCCCAGCCGATCCCCTGGGCCGCCGTCCCGCCACCTTGGGCGCTTGTTTATTGCCCAAGTGTTGTCAAGAGCCGGGATCCAGCACACACAGCAACCCACACGGCAAACACACAAGTGTGTGTGCGAGCAAACATTTACACATCAGCACACCCACACACACTCGGGCGGGCGGGGGAGGGGCGGGCCCGGGCGGTAGGCGGTGGGCGGAGGGCGCACTTCGAGTCTCGCAGGATGCCATGTCATGTTTTCATTATGCTCATGTGTCTAAACAATTATCCTGCAGGCATAATTATGGCTGACGTTTATAAGCTTTGACACTTTCGGTTTTCGGTAACATGTCGAGCCACTCGCAGGAGTTTTCCCGCCCCTTTTGCCACTTCCCACACGTCCCCTCACCCCCGCCAGGCAGGTTTAAAACGGGCTACATCGATATGATTACAACTAATTACGATGCACTTAGGCTTTGGTTAGTCCTCGAGCAGTGGCCCCCAGCCGCCGCCCCGGAGAAGCCACTCCCGCTGCGAGGCCCCCGCCCTCGGGGTAAAAAATTACTGGCGTGGCCAAACTTATTTGGCGTTAAATTGAAAAATTCTTTTGTATAAGGAATTAAGAGTAAGTTGATTCTTTGTTTTCCTTCGGTTTTTTGCGTCTTCGTTTTGGCTGGTCTCCCTGCTGGTGTGTGCGAGTCCTGGAGAGTCCTGGAGAGTCCTGGGAGTCCCGGTCGCCCGCCCGCTGTTTACGCTATTTTATTATGCAAGAAACAAAAGTTTCATTTGTTTGTCCCGTTCTTCGTTAAGAAAAACCATCAATCATTCGCCGTGTTTTACGATGTCCTTCAGACCGACACAGCGCAGCGGGCCAGGGGCGAGTGGGGGCGGCAGCGCCAACAAAAATGTTTCATTTTCACACACTAAACAAATTACATGCCGGCAGAGTGAAGTGTCCTGCTGTCTTCCGCCTTCCGCCTTCCGCCGCCCTGGGATCCCCGTTTCCGAAATTCCCACCCAGCATTCCGCCTGCAATCTTCCACTAGGTGGCAAATAGTTTCCATAATGTGCTCCGCTGCTCGGGTGCCCAGAAACCAGGATGCTGGGATGCCGGGGTGCACGACTTCTCGGTGCCTCGCCTGGCTGACTTCCCTTGAGTCGCGGCTCCTTGGCCGGCAAGGCTTCAGCCACGCCGAGTCCGCCGCACCTGGGTGCCTCAGCTCCACCAGGCCTTCTGCAACCGCAGCTCGTTCTGAGGAGCCCTCCATTTCCATGGGGACTCCTAATGAAAAGTACAGCGTACCTGCTGTGGGTTACTATTGGGCATTTATGGCAGACTGGTGCGAGCAGTTCCTAGTTTCCAAAGAGGCGTGCCGGTAGTTATTGCTAAACGAAACTACATTTTTTTAACTTCAATCCTATACAATGTGGGCGCTGCACTCTGAAGTACACTGCAATGAGCAAGAATGTCTAGAATTTGCATACCTAATCCCGGATACTTTTTAGGGATGTCATTCCCTACCTAAATAACCAAAAGAAAACGCTAAGACAATGGCTTCGACTAATAGATACCCGGTTCAATTTGCTGCACGTGGTTTGGAACCTTACATTTGCAAATTATTTAATATTATTTGGCTATAACTTTTTAATGGATGATCTCATTTGAATAATTTTTTGACATGAGGATGGGTATTGATAATGAAAATAAAATCTCTTTTAATTCCCGTTTGTGGGCGTTAAAGTGGGCTTGAAACTCACTCTCTCTAGTGATCCTGATTAAGAATTTATGTACTCACCGAGGAATCTAGTATACTCTTTTACTCAGCAAGTTCAAACCGCTCAAACTTAAAAAATAACGATTTTAGGGAACAAACTGGCGCACACTACACAGGTTTAACAAGGAAGAACTAAATAACCGAGTGCCTCGTTAATCAGCCAAAGGGAACAAAAGGGAGAAGGATATTTACAAGCAGAAAGGTAAATAGTAAAGCGCCACATACCTGCGATTTCAATATAGTTTGCCATGCCCACTTAAACGCCCATATATTGAAATCACGAGTAGGCATATATCCATATTTCTATTGGCCCCCTTAGCTGAGTTAAGTTTACCAGGCACTCGACTAAAGTGTTCTTTCTTGTTTTTAATTTAATTAGTTTTTTTTTAAGAAATTAAAGACTTGGTATAGTTAAAGTAATTATAATACAACTACAAGCAAAGAAAGCCCAGTTTATGTCAATAAAACCCGTAGTAAATAAAAAAGGGAATGTTATTTAAACGGATTTGGGTGAGTTGTCCTGCTTTCCATTGCTGCTTTAATGAGTTTAGGTCATAGTTAATTTAAATGTTTGTTAAATGTCCGAAAACATTTAAAGCAATTATGTGTTAGTCAATCCAATCATATCGAGTATTTTCTGTCTCTATTCAAATTTGTTCAAGCAGAAGAATGCGATTTTCATTAAAATGACGTTTTTGTATTCAACTCACATTTGGAGTAAACAACCTCGAAGTCAGTATGCAAATATCTGCATTTTCATTTTGTCATTGTTTTTCTCATTATGGGTAATCAAATTGCCTGGTAATCAGGAACCTTTCTTCCCATTTTTATTTAACATTGGTTCATTATTTCAGTCAGAAGCTTGCAACGCAGTAAGGTAAACATTGCTCACCCCATAAAGGGGGAATATTCTTGATCAGCCTCGACAGCCCAGGTCAACCAGTCATGTCCGTCTGTGCGTTTCTAAGCGAATTAGTCAATTGTTCTTAAAGCCATAGAGGTAAATAAATATTTGTATTTTTCAAGAATATGAGTCGAATCAGAGCGCCTTTCCACACAACTGTTCCCATATACCTCTTATTAGAGGTTCCTTATTCCACTTGGTCAAGGAGAAATGGAAGTTCGAAAAAGTTAATTGCGGTGGTTATGACTACCTAAAAAATAACAGAATACACTTCAAAACAAAATGTTCATTCCGTGTAAGATTATTTCGTTCAAATAATTTGGCCCCAAGACTGCTATATCACTAGTCTATTTTCGGGTTAGTTAGTTCCAATAGGTGTCCGACGCTACTCCGGATTCCCCTCAGCACGAGATCCCATTACTACTTTAAATTATAGACTCCAATTAATCAGGCGTTGACTGTCGATACTGGGCTGTAGTTTTCTAATGAATGCGCCCTTCAAGCTCCTCAGTTTCCTTTGTGACGCGGTGTGTTGGCCAGGCACACGCCACCCGCCACCCACAAATGGCCATTTGTCGATTGGTAATTGAAATTCATGTTAAAGCATTTATCCATTTCACCTTGCCGTGCCATTTGACCTTCAAGGAAGCCGCAAATTCCGCAAGGAGCGCCGAGCGGGTGCGATGGGCCGGGAGGCGGTGGCTTTCGAGGACCGAAACTTAACCCAAAACCGAACCGAACATGAACATGAACCTGTTTCTGGTTTCTGGCTTCTGGTCTGTGTGGGAGCAATTTATTTTGCAACTAATAGCGATCCGCCCGCCAGCCCCTCGCGACGCCCTCGCCCACGGACCCGAGTCGACACTTAAGTCATGCAACTTAAATTTATAGAAGCACATTAAACTTTTAAATGATAAATTGCTGAATATAATTTACGAGGAAGGCAGGGGCCGGGGGCCTGCCAAAAGGGGTGCCGGATAAGCATTTGCTCCTTTTGACGTTGACGTCGTGGCAGGCCCAGTTAATAACTCTTGCGCTATTGCCTCTGGCCTGCGAGGGGTGGGCCTGGCCTCGGACGGGGCGGGGGCGGGTGCCTTTCGGGGTGGCCTGGGGCCGCCTGTATAAACTGTTTAATATGCACGCAATGTCAGCGTAAATGTTTGTTGATTAGTGTGTCCTTAGTTTTTAGTGCCTTCCGATGGAACTGACGGATGCGTTTCCGTTTTACACGCTGCCGAGGGGGCGGCGGTGGGGCCGGGCAGGGGGTGGCTGGGTGGCCTTGGCAGCTCCAGCACTTCATATTCATGCTCATTGACAGCACGCTAACGGCATATAAATTGACAGTTGTTCGCGTGCCAGCAGCAAGACAGCAGTGAGCGGGAAAACAGGGGCCTTTGTGCGGGTGTCTCCCGGCTTTTCCCCCTTTACCACCCACCCCCTTCCGCCTTTTCGCTTTTCCGCTCCACCCCAGCTAGGTGGTGTATTGTATTTATGTCAAAGAAGCGACTCACTGCTCTCTGCACTGTTTCCTACACGTGAATGCAAGTTTCGCTTTAATTAGCCCACTTCTTTAATGGTTCTTGAGAGTAAGTCACTCCCGACTTTTTAAGTTTGTAAATTATTCAGACCTAACGTGAGTATTTTGATCTAGGCAAGGACTTCAACACTTGACAGATACATTTCTCTGGCATTGTGAAATTTCAGCCCTGAACATTTCCCTCCAATCGAGTCTTGTCCGTCCGTTTCTTGTCCGTATGAACGCTGAGATCTCGTGAGGTACAGAAGCTGGAGACTTGGGACCAGGCCTGCAGATCCTAGGATTCCTGGGCAGAACCAGATCATCGAGGCAGTGGGTCAAGCCCATAAACCTCTGGTCAATTTGAATTGAAATGGATTTATTTTATTAGCTCTTTAAGGGCGTCTTGATCCTACAGCTTGCGGTTTAAGGGTTCATGCTCTTAAGAATCAGCCACAAAGGCAAGGCAAATTCCCAAGGCAAGGAAAATCATTGGAAAGCAGGCTTTTTCCCCAGTGCACCGCCTGCCCTGTGTGCCCCTGTGTTTTTCCTCTTTGTTTGCGTGCCTCTGTGTGGGCGAGTGTTTTTCCGTGCTTATTGCCTGGCAAACTCCTTGTTGTTCTTGCATTTTCATTTTCAATTACAAATGACACAAGTGCCTCACGCTCCAGTTTTCCACCATGCGCCTGTGTGGCTGTGGGTGTAACTGTCATGATAATAACGAGCACCGCAATTTGTTGTTGGGCGCCCACAAGCCTACAAAGTCGACAACAACGAGGCAGCCGCCACAGGAACTTATCACGTTTCTATTCGCATTTCAGTTTCTATTCCTATTTAAACTTTCGCCACCTCCGCCTGTTTGTACAGCAGGTAAGTGCGGGGTGTGCGTGTGTGTCCAACACCTTTCGGGGACTCCCCGGGGGAATTTAACATGTCGATTTGGCCTGTCAGCTGCCAATTGCCCGAAATAAAACTGAAAAGTGCCCCACTGACCCTTTTCGATTCATGTGGCGAGATGTGTGGCCAATCAACCGGTCGGGGAACGACTCAAATCGGACATAAACTGCAGGAGATCAGTCGGGATTGGGGCTGAGGAGTCGGGGAAGAGCTTACAAATGCCCACAAATGTGTATGTTATAAAGCCACTTGGGCATTGGCTAATATACCAAGTCAGTAGTAGGTCGGAGGCGTGTAGGTACTTATACGGTTCGGTTACAAAAATACCAGCTTGCTAGAAACAGGCATGCACATGGATTTGTTAATTGCTTTCAAACAACAAACAGTAAACGAATGATTTATAAAAAGCACAAAGTTAGAACTCCACCTGGCATTCGCGTCATTTAACCTAACGTTTAGCTATTCATTTTGAGGCCATTAAGAAAACTAACCCTTTTGACCCCAACGTTCTTTGTGCAACTTTATAGCATTAACATTGTGCTTATTTGCAACACTATTCCCAAAATAGTCAAACTGCCTCCTAAAATAAGTTCATGTCACTTCATGTAAAATTGATTAATTTCGTGCAAAGTTTGTGCAAAATGTCTAATGACTTAAAAGTTTTAAACTTTACAAAGGATGGACTGCATTGACAGATACCCCTTACTCATTTAAGAGGAGTGTGAGGGAGGTGTAGAAATGCACAGGGAAGAAAACTGTTATTACTCGTGACATTTTATTGAATCAGTTTTTGATTCTAGCATTATCTCTTGGAATGTTTGCTCAAAACATCCTAAATTATTGATTGCATGCACTTGGATGTATAAATTGAATGCTATATATATCGAACAGCAAACATCAGCAAGAGACAACCGAGGAATAAAAACCAAATTTCAAGATTACATAACAAGGAATTTTTAATAGCTACACAAAAACGAGCGACCAAAGCCACATCCAACAAATCAATATAAGTTCAACTTAGTTACCAATCAAGGTAATTTTGAATTTTATGCGCGTTATTTTTAAGAAGCAGTTTTGGACAGCGGGTGCTTACCGATACTAACCCTTAATTCCAAGAAATATATAAATAAATATAATAAAAAAGATAATTTACGTCAAAGAGTTTTTGGATATTGAATATATTGTACGACGTTAAAAATTGTATTTAGTATCTTATGGGTATATATTTTATCCAAATTTATAAAGGTCATTAATATATTTTATTTTCCAAGATGGCAAGCCGAATGTAGAAACCCACATATATTAATTTAAAATATTAAAATTATTGAGAGTCAACAAAACTATAAATCGCTCAGCTCATTACTCTGATTTTCCTTCTCAGAAAAGAAAAACAACCCCGGAAAAGAGTTTTCAATTTTCAGCCTCGATACACAGTGGATTGTGATGACACCCGAGCGATAACAGCGCGGTGGACCTTCTCCCCGAAAAATCTCGTTTAATAATCGCCACCAAGCAAATGCAAACACATTTCCACTTGCATAAATGCCAAACTTGCAGAAGTCTAGAGCCCTCGATAAGGATTTTACGAGATTGGCGAGTAAGAGCGCGGAAAAGCGGGTGGAAAGCGGGAAAGCTGCAGCTCATGGCGACCACGGACCGCAAGTCGATTATAGAAAACTTGTAATAAAATTTTCGTTAGCCGAAACCAGCAAATGGAATGCAGCCACGAGGGGCCATGGAAGACGCCGCTTTGGGTGGGGGAGGAAGATTGGCAGAAAAGTTGGCTGGCAAAAGAATGGAAAAAGGGGAAACTGCGACAACAACCGCTGAACTCTTGGCAATTGGAAACTATGAAACAAGCGACCGCAAGGCGGAGGTAAAGGAAGGGCGGGACAGCTGCGAAAATTGTGTTTATTTAACGCTGCTGCATGAGCGGGCAGAAGAAAAGCGAGAGAGAAAAGCTGCGGGCCCAGGCGCATCGCGACCTGCGGTCCTCCTCTTCAAGATAACCCACTTATGCGCGAAATTTCAGCAGCCATCTAAGGGTTAAACGGAGGGGCTTGCGCGGCCGGTCAGGGGCGTGGTCAACCCCAAGACCCAAAACTAAGCCTGCTAACGAACTCTGAGCCCGGCCAATTCACTTAACAACTTTATCAGCAACTTCATCATCGAGCACTCCAGCATCGAGCCCCCAGGCCTCGACATTGTCAACGACAGATTCGGATACAGCCAAAGATACAGATACGGATTCAGACACTTCGTGCAGATTGACGTACACTGAGAGTAAGTTGGTAAAAAGATCGATACCATCGATGGAGCTAATGTAACTTTTGAAGTCATGATTATATGCGTAATTAAAATGAATTTTTTGGTATATTTCAAGGAAGAAAACACTATGACGAACGTTAATGTGGATCAATTAAGTTTGAATTGAAAAACTTCATAAAAGTAAGAAAAAATAAATATTCTTAAACATTTTCCAGTTTCCTGTTGTTGACTGCGTTTAAGGATCAGTGAACTTGTGTAGAGGGTAGTCCTTCGCTTGAATTTTTATAAAAAGAAGATCAGGAAACATTTTAGGGAAAACAATAAATTTCGAACTTATAACAAAATGTGTGAAATATATTAAGTGTGTTTAAACAATATTGTTATTGAATAATTGTGGATTTTTTATAAATATTAAACACAAAGCCTCTTAAAAACTTCCATATGTTACAGTATTGTAAACTCGTTTACATTGGATATTTGGTTTGATTCAAGCTCCTTGATACCATCAATACGTTGATGAAGTAAGAATTTATGCCAAAAATGTAACATTTTTGGTTCTTCTTTCATTTTCTGTGAGTGCAGAGCACACTCACACTTACCCGTATAATTTTCAATTTGATTTCAATTCGTTGAAGGCCTATGACACAACTTCATCATGACCACAGCCCCAAAAGCCGCCCACCAGTCCTTTATATATTTTTCCTCAAAAAGAGGAAAGGAGGCGGTGGGACAAGAAAGACAAGCGAAATCCGGCGTACGTGATTTTCCACCTTAATGCCATTTTTTAGTTGACAACCTCTGACAATTTGGCACCCTCTATATAGATCCAATTCCCCCCTTATCACCCACTCCCACCTCCTATTTCACTTCGTATTTCTGTTTTTTGGAGTGCGAGTATACCTTCCTCGTATCCCTCTTACACTGCCGTAGCATACTTTATAAAGGGAAATTCCCCCTGACCTTGCCTATCCCACGGCCCGAGCCCAACCCCTCGGCTTATCGTGCAAAGTTTTTAAGTTTCGATTCGTGTTTGGCATACGTAATGGAGGCATTTTTCTGGCGTGCCTTTCACTTCGACTTCCTGCCACGCCCACTTCGGCCCAATTTCCCCCATTTTTGGCAGTGCATGCTTTGCCGCTTTTCAAT
Source organism: Drosophila biarmipes (assembly GCF_025231255.1). Classification (NCBI taxonomy): domain Eukaryota; kingdom Metazoa; phylum Arthropoda; class Insecta; order Diptera; family Drosophilidae; genus Drosophila; species Drosophila biarmipes. The sequence continues at coordinate 2,364,407 of NC_066611.1, read as the reverse complement.
TTGCAGATTTCCGAACTTTCTATTTGGCTCTTTGTGCCGAGGTTAAAGCCGATGAGATGACTTATAAATTATTGAATTTGCCTGCTTTTATGGGGCGCTTATTTTGATGTACCTGCAAATATTCAGCTTGAAGTTTCACTTTTCCTGACTTGACAAGTATTTGGAGCTAACTTGTTTTTACATTTTGGTTAAAATTAAAGTAACTATATATAATTTGTATCATTTGCAGCTAATTCTATAGCATGCAATTTTAAAGAGCTGATGATAGTTTTAATCAACGTTTTTTATTTTAGGTATGCGTAAGTCGGATCGAGCTAGATCGACAACTAAATACATATTAAAGCTCACATGGGAATGGCCGGAAAAACTGTGGAAACAAAAACTAAAATGAAAGCTCCGGCTTCTTACGCATTAAATTAAAATTAGTTGGAAAAAACCGGACGATTATATCAAATAGCTGTCAAAAAATGTCAAAATAATATGTCAAAAATATGAATGATAATTTGTTTTATTTTTTACATTTTCTTTTAATGTTTTGTTGTGATTTATTACACATTATCAAGAAAACTCGCGTTTAAAAGTTAACGAGCGTAAGAAACTAGAACTCAGGTCAGAGCAAATGACTCTTCAGAAACATTCGAATACGCCGGAAAGTGTGCTGCCCCGATCTGTGGCAGATAGTAACTCTTTCAGTACAAGAGGATACCGCTTTTAATTCAAATAACTTTAAATAACACTGTTTAAAGTTTCTTGGGTTTTACATTGTAAAGTACACATCAAAACAAGACAAATGCAGATACCAAACCATTTTTTATAAAAAACTAAAAAAAAAGGTTGTGCTAGTTTGCTTAAATATATTTTAGGTTGGGCGTTTATTTAGTTTAATGCAAAGTAATTTTTCCTCAAAAAAATTGTATATAAAAACGTTTACATTTAAATTTTGAAGCTTCTAGTAATAGTGATTGAGATGCACCGTTTGCTGCGTTGCTTAAACTTATACAAAATACCAAAAGTAGGTAACAAGCTGGCGCATATACTAAATAAATTTGTTTTTATTTTTAAGGAAAATCAAAAACGTGGGAATCTTTTCGGTTTGCAAAAGAACGCCACATATACGTCAGTAAATTAGAATGGAACATTACTTTAGTATTTCTGTAATCTGTAACTATTCTACTACCTTCCGCAGTGATTCCAATCGGTCTTCTCTTGATAAAAGATAAATGGTTTATCCTCTGTAAATTGGGGTTGCATAGTTTTCGGGCCATCGAAATGAATCTAAAGTGTTAGTTGCTCTCAAGAGTTGAGGAATGTCACGCATACAAATTTTAACTGAAATGTATTCTCTCGTCAATAGTTTTATTCCGCCAGCTGATAGCCATACTTAGTTAATAAGAAAGAACACCGTCAATGATGACACGTCCAGTAGAAAGTAAAAGTTAGTATCTTAAATATTTATAGTAGACTAAAATGTAAACGTCGCTGTTTTTAAATAATTTTAATAATTTTATTATTTTAATATTAGTTTATCTGATACTTGAGGCACCCTAGGCACAAAAAATAAACCCGATATTATTTCCGGAAGAAGGCCGAGCTCGCATATTGAGAACGCTTTGTTCTGCTTTTCCGCTCTCAGTTGCTATGCCTGTTCACACGGACTAACTTTTCAGATTTAAAACCAATCTGGACTGCCAGAAAGTATCTCCTCCGACTGTGATCTGCAAAGCGCGGCGGTGCATCTGGGGCTATGTAAACATGGGATTGGAGCTCGCAAATCGGAAGACACTGCCTAAGCCGCTTACCAAATAACAGCAAAACAAAGCGGCACAAATCAAGGTAATCAACATGAAATCAATCGATTTGCTCTTTTGGGCGCTTCGATTCGATTTTCCTACTTTGCTATTCCCTTTTGTCGCCTCCGCTGTTTTCATTTTGTTGCAGGAAGCAGGGCAGCAAAATTGTACGCAAAAAGAACGCACAATTTAAAAATGCCTTTGTTTGAGGGGATGATATCCACACATCCACCCAGGTTGGCTGTGGCTCGCCTGGCCCGCCCGGTTGCTAAGGACTAGGTTCACGGAGGACAATGGCACAGGACGAACATTTTCGTGATGTTCGGGAGGCAACAGTGGCAAAAACAAGAGCGCCGTGTGTGGAGCTGAGAGGGGACTTAAGGGGCGGGCGCCGGCCGGGGGACAGCGGCTGATGGCAAATAGAAATGCTAATAAAAAAATTCCAACATCAATCTGTGGAATTTGTGTTGAACATATGCGCCAATAATGTTTGAGCCCCCTCCCCAAGCCCCAAGCCCCCAGTCCCTGGGCCAGGGCTGCGGGGGAGGGGGGCCCACAGGACCTGCTGCCACGTCCTTGCTCCGATGAGGTCGATATGTTTGCTTAGCTGAATGTTGGTGATGATGTGTAAACATTTACATGACGTGCTCCAGTTTATTTTAACCTTTGATCGGAGCCTCTGCCCCTGCCTCAGCCCCTGCCCCTGCCTCTGCCTACGTCGCTGCCGGCGCTTCGCACCTGCTTCAAGAGTGTGCAAAAAGCAGGGAAAAATATTTGCATTAAAAATGACTTGTTTGTGTAGGCAGACAGCCTCCGGCAGGGCGCTTAGCGCAGGGGTGCAACAGGGGGCTCACAAAAGGCCAAGCTTAAAGTTCCCAATTACAAAGGGGGTAAGCCCTAATGGTAGATCATTAGCATACACAAAACGTGACTTTCAAGCCTCATAAAATATATAGAAAATAGTGAAAAAATGTCCTTATTCTTTGCACAACTCCAAGCAATATATATGTAGTTATTTTTCGAACACTATTGATATTTTGGGTCACTTTGGGCTTTGGGTGTGCTCCAATCGTTGAGATGCTCCCACTTTGATCCACTCCATGTATCTTTCGTGTTAATCAACCTTTAAAATATGACGTATATGTATGCGAACCCAAGACACCTTTCTTGTACCATAAACATCTGTGAGGAGAGATCTTACCCTTGAGTCCCTGCCATGCGAGCAAATACCTGGTAAGCTCGGATAAGACAGCGGGAAGTTCAGGAAACGAGGCAAACTAAACAAAGGCACCGGAAGTGCTTGGCGACTTTAAGGCCGCCCGAGTGCGCAAACACCGACACACACACCGCCAAACAACACACTCGGCGAACCCCCTTGCTGGGGCGGGAAAAGCGCAAATGGAACCTCAGGCCGCACCAAATCCGAGCATCCCTGAAAGATGTCCGGGTTAGCAGGCGCAGATTAGGGTGGCCGGGTGGGGCACCCCAAGCGTGCCAATAAGCTGGGCTACGTGCTGCAATCCGCGCCGCCATAAACGCATTTGCAATCGGACTCCTTAAAGCCAGCGGGGGAGGGGCTTTAAGTCTAAACAGCAAGCCCACCACCCAGGTCTTAAGTATGAGGTTTGGCTTTAGAGACATGCATAAATAACTGCCTTTCAAATTTAAAGTCATAATTAGACACTTTAATTTAAATACCTAAACACCTCTATAAGTATTTTTTAAAGATACAAAATGTCGCCTGCCGCGAAGCTAAGAATTATATTCCAAATTGCAAAATTTAAGAACGTGGAAAGGTTTCATTTAATGCATTTTATTGGTTCGTCATCATCCTATCTTCCAGAAAAACGTTTTTTTTAAGTTTTATTCGTCAGATACTAAGCTGTAGTCTTATAAAAGTCCTGACTGATATATTCGAAAGATATATAAGCGAGTATGTGCTTTTTTATTGTGGCTTATATTGGCAGCAATGTGTTTCCTGCTGAAGAGCCCTGAAGTCCCACCAAAAAAATATATAATTTAGGTGGATCATGCAAAGATCGTGTATTCTTTAGTCATGCCATTGTAATTAGTAGCTGTCTAGTGACCACTTTAAGTACCTTTTCTAGACTACCCTCGTGCTCCCAATAGAGCCCACCAAGCACAAGAAAAGCGTACTTTGGCATTTAAACATAACCCGCGTCTCCCGGAAGAGTGAAAGGCCACAAAGGCAGCGACAAACAAAGTAAAACGGGGGCGAAAGCGAACAGGCTGTAAACCCAGGAGGGGAACCCTCGCTGGCTTAAGCTTTTTCGACAAGGTCCTTGCCTCGGACATTTGTAATCCCGCCCCCCGGCGGGCGGTGCGTGGTGGGTGGTGGGAGGTTATGAAAGTCGTCAGCGGGGCTCCACGTTGATCACATGGTAATCACTGCTCCTTGCAGCGCGCATTGCCGCGCTGTTGTCGTTACGCCAGCCCAGCTTTTTATGCCTTTTTATTGCTTGTTTATGACATTGTCGCTGGGAAAGCCCCCTCCCACGCTTTCTCCGCCCCCCACATGTGACTTTTCTTTTGTTTTCGATGTGCTCGGTGTGTTTGTTTTTGGACAAAGGATATTTGGTGGCTTTGCATGTGCGTGGAAGTTGGCAGGAGGCTGTTAGATTAGGCAACACAGGAACACGGAGCGAAATGAGGACACTTTTTTGCAGGTAAGTATTAAATATAATATTTAATTTAATATTTAATAAATGATATTAAATTAAATATTATATTTAATACTAATGTTTTTAATTTATATGTACAACCTTTGGTAAAACTGGCCTCCAAGATATAAAATTATCTCACTACGTTTTATAACATTACAACAATGTATTACATAATTTTAATTTGTAAGTAGTTAGCACTTTGTCAGAATTAAATGTGTTTTAAGGACAAGACTTTCTACATCATCTTACTGTTCGCTTCTCTTGTGAAGGTTCTTTAAAACCTGCATGCCATAGTCCATAGGCAACCATTTCGAAGGCATTGTGATTTTTTCGGTGTAGCCATAAAAACAAAGCAAAGCAAGTTTTACGAGCGCATAATCGAAAAACTTCCCCGAGGGGCGGCGAAGTTCGGGTGGCTTTGGGATATGGATATGGGACGTGGGACGTGGGGCACGGGAGGCTGACAGATGAGGGCCCCACGCAGGCCTAAGTCATCCGCCTCGTGTGGCAAACAGCTGCTTTGAATGCAAATATAAAAACGACAACAATGAGCTGGGCAACTTTCCACCGTTGGCCATTTCGATGTCTGACAACAGGCGGCGGCCCTGGCACCCCCTCTTAACCCATGTTTGCGTCCGGTTAATTGTGTGCGCGACTTTTTGATTTCGCGTTGTCTGTCTTTCATTTCGAGTCTCCCTAATTGCTGGCAAATGTCCGGCCAGTGTCACTAGTGAGCCATTAGGGGTGGTCTCAGCCGCTTCGCCTAAGAGGAACCTGAAATAAACAAGCCAAATAAAAACCTGACATATTTTTAGACTGACAAACCGTTTATTGCAACAACTAAAAAGGGAGCCTCCCCTGAGGGAGCATCTTAACTTTTTAAAATTAATTAAAGTTAAAATCAAACCCCCAAAGCTTCGTTTGTTTTACACTTCGCGAAAAACACAGTGCTTAAAACAAGTAAAAACAGCCCTGATCTCAGCTCGATTTCATGGTTCCTATTTAAGAACGTTCGTGCTCAAAATCGAGCACATTTTTCCGTTTTCGATGTCTGTGAACTTTAATAACTCCCACCTGATATTCTGCTTATTTGTATATTGAATCACCCCCGCAACCCTTTACTTTATTATAAAGTCGTACTTCTTTTTAATACAAATGTGACTAGATTTAAGACTTACTCATTCTTGATTAAGGACCGAAGGGCTCTTAGTCATAGTATTTTCGGCCTTCAAAATTCGTGCTTCGAGCTCGTCGAAGCTTTGACGCAGAAAATACTTTAATCAAGCCCGAAGTCCTGTATTTTTTCCCAGTGTGTGGAGTAAGAACTTGTTGTCTAGCTGATCCGCGCACTCCCGGCCTACGGCTGACCACGGCTATTAAGCACATGGAAGCTTGATGGCTTGCCCTATCCCCTTGGGATGATTTGACTTCATTGCCGTTGCTTACTTCTAATTTCAATTGCCATCGCTCTTATTAAGCTGGCTCGACAGCCGTCAGCAGACTGCAGCACTCCTACCAGGGCATTAAAGTTGCAACAAAATCCGGCGACTGCAACACGAGCTGCAACTTTATTAGCTTTGACAACGAACTGGAGCGAGCGGGAGGCGGCCTTCCAGCGACTCAGATGGTGACAGCGCTGCACCAAAGTTTCCTCATCGTCTCATATTTATCATATTTAATTAGTAAACGGAGTGCAGTGCAACAAAATATGGCCAGTGGTGCGATGTTTACCCACTCGCAGTCCTATTTTCAGCTATTTTCCCACCCTGCTCCCACTCCCCCTAGACAGGCAACTTAGCCCGGCTGTTGTCAAGTAATTTTCGCCCCTCGCAAGGAGTGAGTCAACAATGTTGTTGCAGCCATTGTAGATGGCCTGGACCACGCCCACAGCCGCCCCGGATGCGCTGATTACACAGCGCGTGTGCGTATGAGTTGTCAACAAATATTTGTCGCTATATTGCGTTATTAGTTTGTGCGAGTTGTGAAAAGTTAAATAATTGCGCGCAGGAGTGATGGAAATCTAAGCCAAGTCGAGAAAGACGCGGGATGAAAGGGCGGCTGGGACGGGCCTGAAGGGGCGTGTCGTCGCCGGATTTCTGCTGACATACGTATTGCCGCTCCCTGATTGCCATCGAAACATCCCTATCCTTGACCAGCGATGCCGGGGAAAAAACAAACTGGAGAAGCCAAAAGTTGCAGCAAAGTGTCGACAAGTTGACCCCACACCCGGCTTCCCCATTTCTTTGGGAAATTGGAAAAGTGTCCGAGTCATGGGGCCGCTATAAGTTAGTGCTCCCCAGATAGTAATTATCAGCGGATTGTTGTTGGTCAGCCAAGCTCACAAAACGGAAGTTTGACAAGTTTTGTAATCGGTTTTTGCCATTTTGATTTCATTTATTGTACTTGACAGTGGCGCGGAGTGCGAAATTCGGGGGCAGGTCGAGCTAAGCCAAGGTTGCATTGGAGTCTGATGTACCCACCAAAGGGATTGTGACGATAAACTGTGTTTCAGCCAAGTCCACCAAGTGTAACTAAGCTTCAGCAAACAAAAAACTAAGGGGACTGTAAGGGTTAACTATGTTTTGACAAATGTTAAATCCTCCAAAAAACAGAAACAACATGCATATCAGAGCCCTTGGATGAGTTTGCCAATGATTTAATACACCAGAAATAAGTTCGCTGTTGTTGATGAGTCTTTATAGAGACTGCAGGCTTAACATAACATAACATTATCGAAACTCATTAGTAAGGAATTGTATACTTTTTTATGATTCATACACAAAACCTAGGTCATGAATATTTTTAATCGATTTTTCATAAGCCGTTTCGAACATTCCTCAAGCTCTTACGTATCATACTTCAACAAGTCGCAGTCGACACGTTAGAAGCGAGGTTTTTTCACCACTTTTTGTTTTAAGAACACTTACATAAAACATTATAACGGGTAGAACAGAAGATTTTTTAGTATATTGCTAAAAACCTTTGGCTACCGAAGCGGCAAACCTGAAACGCGATTACCTCGAAATGGTCTTGGCCGAAAATCTTGCGGTGGACACGATTTCTGATAACTAACTGGATGCTTGCAAAGGTTTTTATTCCCTTCACTCGTAGAGTATACTAGATTCCTTCGAAAGCATATAAAAGGACCCCACGCCCTCTTTAACTCTCACAAACGACCCTAAGACCCGTCCAACGGGTGCGATTTGGTTCTTATTATCAATACCGGTCTACTAGCAAAGAATTCATGAAATCTGGCCATTTGTTGCATAGTTATAAATAAATAAGAATCAATATTTTAGGCCAGATTGCACACCCCCTGCCGAAAGTTAGCCTTTTTCACTAATACGCCATCAAGCCGCTGAGCGGCAGGGCTAGATCGCCTCGGCTAGTGGTCCTGATCAAGAGTGTATGTGGTGTATGCGGTCGGAAATGCTTTCTACTACATTTTACGTACTTACAAACACCAAATAAACCAGCTCGGACAAGGTCAGATTCCAACCACATTAGAAGGAGAAAGGTCACTGCAAATTAACTGCTCCAGCCGAATGAAAAATGTAGTAATTCCCTGCCCGGTAGCCAGCCACGTGAACGATGACGAACGCAATTCGGACACAGAGTTGGCCAATTTCCGGAGTCGACACCGTCCAATTGGCAGGCGTGGCAGCCCAGGAGACACTCTCCATTGGCCGCGTGAAATTGGCCGCACTCCTGCTTCCTCGTCCTCGTCCTCGTCTTTGTCCTTGCCGTCCTCCTCCTCCTATTGCCAAAACAGGACGCCCAAGGAAATATTGAATAGTCGTCGTTGGTTGTCGTTGTGCTGGCCCTTGTATGGAGGAAAAGTGGGAGAGTCGCCATATCATCAGCATCAGGCGTGCTTATGCTCCTCCCCCTAGGGCAGTCGGCAACACACCCAAGAATGGACATCCATAGAACCGCAAATGCACTGGGAAAAATATATATTGGGAAAAGTGTTCAAATGAAGTACCAGGAACTCGAGCCAGCCAAAGCTTTCGCCAGCCAAGCAATATCGGTGGTGACACTGAAAGCATAATCAGGGGAAAAGATTTATTTGATTTCACAGAAGTATGAAGTAACTTAATAGTTAGATATATTGTACATAAATCAACCTATATTCGGTCTGTTTCTTACCTTGGAATTTTTACTCCTCTGAATATATTGTAACAAGGTGTTCCAAAAATCGGTGTATCCGTAAAACTTCTTCAAGGTTTCTTCGATGATGATTCCTCACCCCTATACTCGAGATATTGTTATAATGTTCGGCTAAGCCTCTTCCTGTACTTGGTAAATAACACAGTGAAACATGGAAAGTGTAACCCCAGTTAAAATCTCATATAACTCATTGAAACTAGTTCAAGCTTAGCTCGCTTAGAGCTGTTAAGAAACCTACAGATTTTAAAGGCGATATCCCTTATGTCCACTCCAAGGCTTTCCCACTGTGAAATATAAAATTTAACTAACTTTAATAACTTAAAATCGATCATTACTTTTGAACATTACACACATTCTAATAAATATTTTGTAGTAGCTAATAATAACATTGGTTAGTTGAGTAACGGGTATCTTATAGTCGAGGCACCCTGTTAGGCGTTCCTCCCTATTTTTCTCTGCTCCCATGCTACGAAAGTCACACACATGTCTGTCGGCATGCTCACACCCATACAAGTTAAAGGAAATGAAAAATTCTTAGTGAAATTCCCATCATCCCTTATCGTACTCTGGGGCATTTGGCCCCCATTTTTCCGACCTCCTTTCCCTTTTCTCGGCTTTTCCCTTTCCACCACCCATTTCTTCTCCACAGAATCGCCCGCTTTTCCATACTTTTTAACGAAATTGCAATAGTGTGTCCTTCCTTTTTGTGAGTGAGTCTGTGTGCGTTGACAATAAACACACAATATGTAATAAAATCGGACGCGTTATAGAAAACGCCGCGGGCACTATCAACGATGATGACTCCCATATATGTGTGGATGTGGGGACGGGACTACGAGCCAAAATGGGAAAACTGGCAGGGCGCTCATTCTGAACATAAAGTATAAAATTTAGGGCAAATATATTGAATTTGTCGGGAATGCAATAAAAAGAAAAGGAAAGGCATCAGCCCGGCGGCTTACTATTAAGCTCTCAAATCATTGCCCTTCGACTAAGGGAGGGCAGATGGTTAAAAAAATCTGTATTTGTCATAAAATTAGTTTTATAAATATTTCTATGGTAAATTTATCTGTTTTTAAATAAAATATAGCTGCTAAGAACTATGGAAGGTAATTCTACCGGTTACTAGTAAAATAGAAAGGAAGCTACACAACGAAAAATCACCCCTACTAAAGCAAGGCGATGCCACATGCCATCCTTAAACATCATAAATAAATACCTTATTTTTCTTTGTTAAATATAGGCAGAAGGTAGAAGCAAGGGACAGCGCTGTACTCAAGTGCCTCCGACAATATCAAAAAAATACAAATATTTATGGATTTTAAACTGTTTTTCGTCACCCGCATAATCTTCCGGTTATTAAGTTTAAATCGGCAGGCTTCAATACAAATTTTACCTGAAATGTATTGGTTTCTCCGGCACCTATGGTCTTACGACATTAGACAGGTCGACTCTAACGCATACCGTTTAAAATATTCTTGAAAAATGTTGAAATTAAGAATACCTATCTACAAAATGTTCAAATCGGACCATTAAGAAGTAATGATCAAATATTGTCATCACCGCTAGGTGGCGCCCTGCAATCTCGAAAAAAAATCGTAAGGGGTTCTGATAGTCGATGCACACCCCTTTAGCGTTTTTTTTTTGTTTTTGTTACATATCTACCAAACGGAGCCACAATGCAACTCTGAATCGGGCTGATCTAACCCGGCCAGAATAACGCATAAATTCCCTGTAGAGCCCAAAACTCTTACTTCGACCTATCACAAAATAAGGCCGTTTACTCCTTGCGTATTGAAAAAGAACACTTCTAATACCTAATTAAGCCCGGCCCGCAACGATGTTTTGTTAACAATTAGCATTTCCGAACATTGTTATCCGATTATAAATTTAGCCCCAAGCACTCCTGATCCACTATATTTTCCAGTTTTCCCACTCCTCGAGCACCGTCCTCAAGCGTTGGAGCAATTAAGCCAGCATAATTGAATTCCGCCTGCCCTGCAGGTCCGAGTATTTGTTTGTTTGCCCAAGTTGTTGGCCTTTTGGACAAACTAATTAAAATAGCAAGCGATTTGCGAGCAGCCTTCTCGTTCGCTCGACTGTCTGCAGGAAACTTTTGGTCAAACGCAAAAACCAAAAGCTTTGAGTTCTCGGGTCTCGGCGTGGAGGGGGAAACCTGGGAAAACTGCAACACATGACGACCAAAGTCAAATAAACTCGAGCGCAAGGATGCAGGCAGCAACAGGAGGCAGCACCTAGGACAATGCAAACAGCAAGGAACAAAATGGCAAATAAATAAATATTAAGTATTTGGACTTGTTGTTGAATTGACCAAGGGATGGGCGGGCAACTCCGAGCAACGAGGCATTGCACAGGACTCTTCGGCCCGGCCATCTGCCTGATTGATATATTGTCAATAGAGCCTGTTGGCTCGGAAATTTACTGAAGGTGAGTCCAGGCTGCTCCGCATTAATCCCGAGCCTATTCTGACCTTTGATTTTGGTGAGCACCTGCTTCTGTCCTTGGGCTATTTACTTGCGAAACGACTTCCACTTGTAATGTTATTGCAAGTTTTTTGGGGAAACGACAATAAAATTTGTAAAAATACTACACAATCAAGGCAATCCAAGCATATTTCTTTATGTCTCCGTTGTCGCGTAGGAGCGTTTACGTACTTTACATTTTTTTGACTATCCTTATTTTATTTATTTCTTGATAACTGAAAATAGGAAAAAGGTTCCAAATAATGTTAATTATCTAATGTTAATTAATCTATAAAAAAAATACATATTTTTTGTATCATACCGAAAGAAATTGAAATGTTTTTATTTTATTTACTAACCATTTTTAAAATGGCATTATAGGACAAATTTATTGTGAAATTATTATTATATTTAAGGATTGTTTCTGACTTCAGTGATAAACAAAAAAAAAAAAAACTTCACCCTTTCTTTAAAAATTGGTATTTGTTTTTTAGAGTTATGTGCGACTTTAACAAAAGCACATTTTAAGAAAAATATTTTTATTATTATTTTTTTATATTTTTGATGATTTGGTGACCATTTATATATATATATAAATCTGTGAAAATTTTGACAATAAAAGTATTTTACTTAATTCAAAAATTAATTCATTAATTTTTAAAATCACGTGCGATTTTCAAAGTCCGGTCTCCATTTTTACTAGTGAAAAAACAGTGAAAACTTGTACCCCCTACTATCTGAAACTGTTCTCGACATTTCCGCAATCAGCAGATAAAGTTATTCGAAGCCTTTTAAAAAGCTCTTTGTGTTGTCCCCAACTCACATGGGATGTGAAAGTTTCACCTTGAACTGCTGTTGATTTCCATGCTCCTCACCTTTCCCAGCCAACCCACATCCATTTAATCCACACATCCCGCGAACCGCAATTTCCCGGAGTTGGCTAGATTGAAGGAAGGAACCGTCTAATTTAATTACCGCATCTCGAGGGGCGGCTGCGAAGACGGTGGGCGTGGCACGGCCGCTCCTGTTGCGCCAACAACAATGAAGTGCAGCCTGTTTAGAATAGCAATTAAGGCGATGAGAGTCGTCGACTCGGCGCCGAGCGAAGCCAAGCTTGAGGACAAAATGTTCCGCCCACTGGGCCAAGAAGCCCCTGCGCCCCCTGAACTCCTACAATTATGCGTGCACGTGCCACGGAGGGGGTGCGAAACGGTTTCGTGGGTTGGACGCGGCACTGGGCCCACATTCTGGCACGCATCTCTGCCTGGGGCCGCCCTTGCCCCCGGACTCGCCGACCCTGCCCATTGATGTGTGGCCACAATTTCGTTTTCATTGAGCAAACTTTCGGCCCACTTGCCCTCTGACCTTCCCCTCCCTCCACGGAGTTGCATTTCAGCCGAAATTCGGCAACTTGTTGGGCAATTTGCCGGCCAGGCACCCAAGCCGAGTTGGCCAAAGCTGACAGGATTACCCCATCTTTAGTCGTGGCTCCATTAATCCTACACTGAAAAAGCTGAATAGGCAAAAGAAGTAACACGTCGTGTTCCAAATTTTCCATTGAATAGGAAAAAGATACAAAAACCTTATTAAAAAAAGAACAAACTTCATAAATGCTTTAGAAAATACTTGAAAATAGGCAGAACCTGTTTGATGTACCTCAACAATTGAAGTACCAAAACAATTTCATACTAAAAAAAGATACGAGTATAAATAAATCATAAAACTTTATTGGTCTTAAATGTGCTTAATCTTTTAATAAAACAAGAAAGGAAGTTAACTTATTTCATTATTTCTCTAACCGTTGCTTTGATAGCTTTATTTTAGAGTCGTCCGACTTTTATTAAAATTAATTCAAAATTCTTAAAAATATAAAAAAGGATATTTCCTATATTATAAGATAATATGTCAAAAAACACCGAAGCTATCATTTCGTTCATTTTATTTTCCCACCCATTTACCGATCTTTCATACTGCAGCTGTATGATATAGTCGTCCGACTATAGACTGAGAGACTAGTTAGTGATGCTGATCAGGAACATACACACTTTATGGAGTCGGAAACGTCTCCTTCACTGCGTTGCAAACTTCTGACTGAAATCAATATACCCTCTGCAAGGGTATAATAACGTGTTTTTTGACTAGTTTTAAACGATATGAACAGACGCTTTCATTCACTAAATTGTAAAAAAAATTCGACATTTTCAATGTTTGGCTTGAACTCACAATATACACGTTTATTGTGAAAAAGTCTTTAAAAATTTCTATTCATTTATGATCTATGAGTAACACTCTACCAGGAACTACTGTCATCAATCTTGGGGCATGTATAAAATTTTATTTTGTAAGCTAGCTTAATGATTTGCCAGAATGTGCTTAATTGTTAGAATTTAAAAACGCCCACCTCTTCAAAGTATTTTATTTCGTTTGCCCACCCCTTCAAAATACAATGTTGTAAGAAAAGCGATAGTGAGTGTCAGAGAATGTTCTACCTATGTGTTGCAATGCTCACATTTTGTTATCATAAAACCTTTTTAAGCTTTAAGTTTTATATAGCTTCCGAGGTCTTAGCGTTCATACAGAGGAACAGAAAGCCAAACGGCTAAACCAACTCGGCTAATGTTCCTCATCAACAATATACATACGTTAAGGGGCCGAAAACGCTTCCTTTCGCCTGTTACATAATTTCCGAATAATCGGTATTCTATATTCGAGAAACCGGCTTAAAAATTAAAAAGGGAACGGATTTTAATTTTCCATGACCCCATATTAGTGAGCAAGAATGGGTTTATTTTTTGGTTTGAAAGTGTCAGCATAACCGGGCTTTAAACTTCAGACTGAATTGTTATAACCCTCGGCACCACCAACTTTTACCGAATTGTAACTATGGATCGAGGTTTCGTATAAAATACCTTAAATCGGTTTAGTGGGGGAATGGCCTGCAGTGAGTTTCAAGTACTTTACATGTTACTCTGACTCAGCGGAAGACTGTGAAGGCAATAATCGGAAAAGCATTACGAGCAAACGCACCACCATCTGGCATTTATTCAGATGAAGCACCTGATCACATTTGCTGCCTCTCACTAGCCGTCGAAAATGATTCGGAGTAAACGATGCTTGTTGGTTGTTTGCCACGCCAGAACCCAGCTCAGTCGGCCAGCCCACCGTCCTGCTATCCTGTCATCCTGCCATCAATATCCATTCGTCCGTACTTAGTCCCTTCGGCCATTCAGCCAGCCAGACCTGTAGTCGGAGGAGTGGCATTTGCTTCATTACCCCGATTCATCCAGCATTTGTTGGCCGTCATCAGCCACCTTTCATGCTCCTCTGCGGCTGCACTGAGGCCAAAAGTTTCGCATGCGTTCCCACTCTTTCCGTGCTACTTCCTAAATATTTAATTGATCACAGTTTATACGTATACCCCATTTTTAAGCAATAAAAAGAGACATCAAACAAGACAGAAGCTTGACTAGAGCTAAAATATGCCTGAAGGGGAAAGGTAAAGCTAAGCTCGAGCGTCTAAAATGTGAGCTTCATAGAACGAATGTTATTAAATTATATATTCAGTTTGTTCTCCTTAGACCATTAAGAGCACTCCAGACCAAACAAGAGAGAACGCTATAGCCAAGTGCCTCGACTATCAGACACCCCCTACTTACCCGTTAAAACCTTTGAACTAGACAAATTCCTTTCCCATATTTGCAGATGTTGTTGAGTGTTAATTCGTTTTCTTTGTCAATATCTATCGATATCCCAAAAGTGGGTTAAGTAATATTGGTTTAATATACAACCTAGTTATACCCGTATCTTATAAAGTGAAAAAGTGTAAAATATTCGGTGAAAAATATGTTTAAGGAAGAGTCTCCGACCGCATAAAGTAAATATTTTCTTTATCAGTATCTCAAGTCAATTCAATTTAGCCAAGTCCGTGTGAATTCTGCGATCTCGGATAGATATTATATGTATATCACCTCTCACTTGCTCCCCTTAACCTTAGTTACTTAATTATAACGGGTATCTAGTATTCGAGGCACTCGACTGCAGCTTTCTTCCTTGTTTAGTGTTACAGAACAGTTTAAACTGAACTTTTGATTCTCTAAATTAAAATGGTTAGCTGAGCAATGGGTAGTTGATAGCGGGTCACTCGAGTTTTGCGTTGTCCTTTGCTTTAAATATATATAATCTAGAAGGTTGACTTTGTATTTGATGATCAATTATTCAAAATTCAAATAAGAAATAACATTTATTTAGAAGTTTCATTATTATTATACTGTTTGCTCTAAAATTAGGGCTACGTTTTTTTCGGTGTAGTGATCTGGAACAAAAATTACGCTTCGCGCTATTATCCGGGCTAAAATCTTGCTTTTTAAATCTTTGTCAGGCACCTGCACACTCATTTAAGCACAAACGAATCATAGTCGGTTCATTGAAGACACATTTTCTATCAAGATCACGGGACTGGAACACTAAACTGTCCAATGCCAATAGATTTGCCTTATAGCTTTTTAAACTGGCCCTATTAACTCCTTCAATCGCTGGAAATACAGAAATGTTAACTGGACGATACTCTGGGCCACATCACTTTAACCACCCACCAACGTATCAATCCTCGAAATGTACGTGTGTGTATTTATAAACTTTTCACCTCAGATAATTAACAGAATTCCCTGCAGTGCACTGCGGCTGATCGACTGGCTCATTGAATGATGCCTTTGATAATTTACAGCTTTGCTGATTGCACAGGCCTCCACATGGCTGCCCCGTCCGGTGAAGCCAGCCTCTCGCCCACCACGGCCGTCATCATCATAACCAGACTCGAATCGAAATCGGTGGGCGCAGTAAACACATCATCGCAGTGGAGTCGACGAGCAGGCGGCAGTGGATGGGGAGCGGCATCATAGGCTCTGGCGATGTCTATGAATTAATTCCGCATTAATTTGCTTTAATTGCGGAGCTGGGCGAAAACTTTAACGGCCACTTCCGCTTAATTTCACCGCATGTAAACATAACCATGACATTTAGCGTTATTCGGGAGTTTAAGCGGCCACACAGTCGCCCGCCCGCCTCGTTCCCGCGTCCTGGCTGCTGACTTCTGGCCGGGAATCGGCAGGCAGGGGGAGGCAGGGGGTGGCCCGGGTCGCGCCATTTAAGGCCACACTCGGTTGCGCCAGTTCCCAACGCCATTTTCCATTATCCGTTAGTTTTGCGCATTTCCGGTTCATGCGATTGCCGGCGCTGCAGTTGGACCCGGACCCGGGCCCGGACTCGGGGTCGGGGTCGGAGTGGAGTTGGAGTTGTAGGAGCCGTACTTCCCGGCATCCCGGCTCCGCAGTCCGGATTGCAGGGGCGTGGTGGCACTAAATGATGGTCGAGACGCGTCCCCTGGCCGTGCACTTTAATTTTTACTACCCCATCGCGCTTGCTGCAGCTGCCGAAATATTGTTTCATTTAATTATCAGTTCTCGTAATAAGTCTTACAGTAAGAAAAATATAAAAAATATAAAAAAGTATTTATACAATAACGAATATCTATGGCTTCTTCCTTATAATTGGGCAAGTAAGGAAGTTTTAAATATAAAAATCAACATTTTTACTACTCGTATTTAATTGAAAATATAATTTAACAACCGTAGAATATGCAATATATAAATATGTAGGTGTTAAGCTGTTTCAATCATAGGTACCTATAAACCAAGCACATATTTTATCCTATTTTAATACACAAAATTCGTGTAAAAATTGGATTTTTATAGTTTACATATGCGATCATTTCACACAGCCCCTGCTGACGGCGCCACTGCCCTGACCAACACACTCGCCCTTCGCTGACCTGACCTCCAATTGGACCCAAAACACAATTGCTGCTGAATTTTTAATGTGCTGCGAGTGTTGCTGCGGTGTCTGCACATGCATTCGTACGAACGACCCCAAAACATGCATATACGTTGTAGAATTTCGGCAATTGCACTTTTAATTAAATTTGTATGCGAGTTCTCTTCGCCGTGGCGTTCGAGAAAAAATCCGCAACTGTGTCAGCTGCTGGCCGGCCTTAAGTTTCCCCGGGCCGGAGTCAAGGTTTCCAGCAGCCCACTCCCCGTGCGGTGCCCGCCCGCCGCTGCCCAATGTCAAACAGTTTCCAGGAACGCTGCACTTTTTATGCCCCCTCCCCACACATGTGTGTGTATCAGACAGATATATATCACCGGCGAGAACAAAGCCCTCCTTTCGGCGAAAGGAGCCAGGAGCAAGGACCGAAAGGAGCAGCGGCGGAAGGCGGCCACACCACGAGCAACAAACCAGCATTAACACCATCAAAGTTGGTAAACAGAGATACAGCACGTATCTAATAAAAGGCCACAACGTGATGCCAGCGTCGTGGTCGCGACAGGCGAAAAGCGCCCGGCTCAGGAGGTGGCCGGTCCGCAGTCACTGGGGCGGGAACGGTCACGGTCGCGCAGGCCCCCAAGTCACGCCCAGGGAGCGACTTTGAGTGCTAGGGTAAAGGAGCTACTATTCCAGGGTCTGCATTGACCCCTATGTTTTGTGGTAAAATGCTTTTCATTTCAAGTAATTGTGGGGCTAATGTTTCAGGTAGAGAATAAAAATATTACTGATCAGGATCACAAGCCGAAAGCTAGCACGCATCAAGCATGAAGATTCTAGGGATTCCTTCGCAGCGCTTGCATATTTAAGCGCAGAAAGAAGGCCCACAGAGAACTTAAAAATATAATTTCAATTAGTTGAATTTAATTTTATAATCCAAAGAGGTCAACATGGAAATTATTATCGTTTTTCTCGCTCGACAGAGTAAATTAGATCCTAGATCTTTCCCATATATTTCGATTTGAAATAATTTTCTTTTTTGAATAGTACAAATTAAGCTTAACAAATCAACCATGACTAAATGAAATTATTTGTTATATGCTTTTTCTATGTAGTAAAACACTGAGAAGGAGCTCTACAAAATTCCCAGAGGAAATATAATCGAAGCCGTGACTGCCTGCCATCTCTGGCGGAATGTCAGGGGCGTGGGACTCTCGACTGAGATTTCCTGTCACTGGCTGCAGTCGGCGGAGGCCTTCGCCCGATGTCGCGTTCAACTTACAATATTTTCATGCGTTTCGCTGAGAAAAGCCCGGGAAGCGGAGGGGGAGCCAGCTCCTTTCAGCGCTTTTGCCAGTTGATATCCTGCTTAAGGATGCGCTCAAGTACTTTCAAGTCACTTGGCAGCTGCTTAAGTTAACTTTTACTTGGCTTTGTCAGCGGAAAGGACGAGCCAGTCGCCAGGGGCAGGACACAAGGGCTGAAGGGGCGGCAGGGGCTGGCAGGGCGTTCGGGCCGGAGCCATGAATGTGTTTCAATGTTGACGCAACAAGAGGCTGCGAAGGAGCGCCAAAGGACGAAGGTCGTCGCCAGGCATACCTTTCCACCTCTCCCGGGCCCACCGCACCCCTCGCCACCGGCGCCTGTTGCCCCGGCTGCACTTGACTCAAGTGGCCTCCTCGACTGCTTCAAAGCGGCAAAGTGTCGCCGCAACTGTTGCGGTTGTATCCACAACAAACCGAGTTGGCTTGGCTTGGCTAACACAGACCCGCACACAGGCACAGACACAGGGCGGCCCACGACAATGGCTGAAAGCCAGGCCAATCTCTTGGTCAAGCCGGGGACACAAGTGGCAACACTACCAAAAACCCAGAAGGGATCAATTGCTTGCAAATTATAGGATATATCAAAGGCCCTGGAGTCCACTATTTGTTAGGTTGTCAAAAATGAATGCCTGGAATAACATTTAAATCGTAGCTGCCTTAAAAAAAATACAAAAAATAAGTTTGTTTGAAAAATGTTTAATCTTCGAATAAGCCAGTAAATTAACAAGTGCATATATAATATAATATAATATATATAATAATAGCAATTACTACGTTTATGCGTATTAAAGCATACAAAAGGTGACCATGACTTCGACCTCAAAGCTTTATATGGTGACAATTAAACTCTGGTAACTCTATATAGTTATCGGAGTTGCCAGACCGATTGAACTACTTGAAAACGTCATAACTTTAACAAGTTAGTTTTTCAGTCAATGACAATGAAATTAAAAATTAGCCATACTGGCTTGTATACACTTTTTCTTTCATACAAGTCAGTTTATTACATGAAAATGGGATAAAATAATCGCTTTACTAATTGGTCACACATTTTACCTTCGGTTTGTCATTTCTGTCAGCTGAGATAGTATAAAAGAATTCGGTCGTGTCGCATAAACATGGGCAAATTGTATATCACGACTTTAAGAGATGATGAAATCCATAGCAAAAGCCCTAACTAGAGGGCTCAAAGATTCGGTAAGCTACATTTGGAACGAGTTATTCCGTCAATGTGAATTTGAGTTGAAAAATGGGGAAAAGAAAGCTCATGGTGCCCGCCCAATTCGTTTCTTGTCGTGCAATTTCCGTTTCCGCCTCGCCGCCCCACTTCCGCCCTTCCGAAAATCATATATACGGATTTATCCAGCCAGGCATGCCGATTCATTCGCCAAACACTTGACATTGTTTTGCAAGTTATTTTCGCATTGTTTGATTTCACTTTTAAATTTCGTCTGCTTGCTCAGACACGGCGGTAAATACGAGTAATGCGGCAGCTCAGCCCGGCTTAGCTCACCTGCCCATTTCCCGATTTTCTGATTTCCCTGCCCTTCCCTCGCCTCGCCACTGCCAACTTGGCTGGCAGCGCATTTGTATTTGGATTTGTTATGAACATTTTAGTGGAATTACTTTTAGTTTAAGTTGCCAGGGTAAACTGTGTCTGCTTTGTCTCCGTCACTCTGGGCTCTTTTACCTCTGTGCGAATAACTTGCCTTTAAGCCCCGAGATGTTTATGTTGGGGTATCCACTTAATTGTGTACACGTCAAATTTAAGTCAGTTTCAGTGTGGCAGGGTCATGGTCTGAGATGAATATATACCTATCTCTAATCTGCATGGATTTATGTGCGGAAAGGAGACACTTTAAGCAATTCGAACAGTACCTGGACAAAGGTAAGGGTAACAATTTTTTACAATTTTGTTTTACTTTGTTCATTTTATTTTTTCACCCACGTAAATGAATGCATTCTGAATTTTGCACTTTGTGCAGTAACAAATTCCCATGCTTTGGTGAACTAAAGAACATAATTAAGGCAGAATTTTGAGGGAAACAATTATGTTACTGGATTTATTGACATTTTTGAATTGAGTTATTATATAATAAAAAACGTTTATATCTGTGCTTTTTATTTATTTATTATATTAATTTATATTTATTGGTATTATTTTTAAATTTAAAAAGAAGATAAAAGTGGAATGGTAAGCAATATATATCTTCGGAGGTGTTAATACTAATGAAATCCCTTGCAGAACCACCTTCAAATACCTGAAAATGGTCATGAAACGTTTTATATTAATTTTATTAGATGTTATTTTATTATATGTTGTATGTTGTAGACTAGTTTTTCCTATATGCACTACGTAAATATACGACTTGTAATTTTTGCAACAACTATTCTCCTTTTAAGTACGTTAGCGCTGGAGAACCTCCTTTTTCTCTGAGACCTCGGCTTTGCAGACTTCGTTTTTCTGTCAAATTGAACCGTATCTAATGGGTACTCAATTAAATTGAACTAATATTCATTACTTACCATCGTACTCGTACGTAAAAACGTTAAGACATAGTTAATTTTATCCATTTTAACACTTGTACAAAAAACAAACACCGAGGACCATGTGCCGAAAAATAATCGATTTCGATGGGTTAATGTCCATCCACAGCAGTTATTTCATGAAAGGTGTTTGATATCTGAGATCAAGTTCCACAATTTTCCACCAACTTGTTCGTAGCTGAAAATGGTTACCAACACCGTTCGATTTTTGGGAGATTTTTGGGAACAACCATGCAAAAAGTACCACTAAAGAAGGGATTGAACGCAAATCATTAAAAATGCTATTGATTTTTTTATTTTTTTTCTGGGTGTAGACGGTTGTAAAAAATGTGTAAACAAAAATATAATTGGTATGCCAATACTTCGGCCAATAACACTTCAGCCTTCAGGTATTGGAATTGCAAGAAGGACGTCTGGCAGCTGCTAGCGCGTGCCTTGAATTTTGAAACAAGTCAAATTAAAGGTGCTTTGTTTTGTTTCTTTTTTAAAGAAATATTTGTCTTTAAAACTACATGGTTCAAGAAATACGATTAAATAATGTATTGGATGTTAAAACAAAGTCAGTTCGCGAATATACATATTATGTTTTGCTTTTATTTTTAAGAAATTGTTATCAATTCCTAAGTTTGTTGGAAAAATTCGGAACTGACTTTCTTAAATAAAGTCTTTATTTCTTTTAACCTTTAGGTAAAAAGCGAACTTCGAACTTCCGAAGATGTTAGAATGTTAGACCTGCAGGTCATTCCAATGCAGAGCTTTTTAGAGATTTTAACAAAACTAAAAAGTAGTGACAGAAATATTAAAATAATGTTTCATTTTAATTAAACATATATGTACAGTAATATATGTTCATTATTTTGATAATAATTTTCAGATTCTTTTTAATCCTTCAGATACTTTGACTAAAAGATAAAGTATTTTAAAAGAACTAAATGAATTCGTTAATTGTTATACTACATAGAGAACCATATAAAAAATAGATATATTTTTCACATGATAAATTTACAAAACAATTTTAAAATACCTTATGAACTATTCTTTTGAGCAACAGATAAATAAGCATTAAGGCAAATGCTTTGCATACCAAAACAGATGGACTTAAGATTAAATCATAATATATTCTGCCTTTAAACATTGGTATAAATATATCAGTTGGGGTTATACTTGTCTTACTTAAGAGATTTAGGTTTTTGGTTTATGTAAGAAAAACATAAGTCGCCCCAAATGGAACGTGAAAACTGAGGTACAAGATACCTTACGCGAAAAGTCAACGCGTCAAAGGCGCAGCCACCAAATTATGAGTCCTTTCGATTGACAGAGGTGGAAAATAGCTGGCCCTCCATTCGGCGACAATTGGAATTCCACGGCCCCAATGGGCCGCTTTAAGAGCTCCGCCGAAGCACTGCACCACCCACCCCGAGGGCTGTGGTGGGGCCAAAGGTTAAGTTAAGCTCCGTTTGAGTTGAACTCCAGTTTCATTTCGTTACGTTTCGGTTGTGGTTCTGCCCCGGGCTCTGTGCTGGTTTCTGGGTTTTTGGTTTTCCATTGCCATTTCCATCTCCATCTCCATCTCCTCATCCTCTGCCGCTGCCACTGCTACTGCCATTGCCGTTTGCACTCGCCGGCCATTTCCATTCTTCTCTTTCCCAGCCGCCCGGACCTTCCTTTTGCCTCCTTTGCTCGCGCGGAATGCAAAAAGGCAACGCACATGTTCCGGCTGCCTTTCCGTTTTTCCGCTTTTCCGACCGGCAGCCGGAAATACTTGAAATTTTTAGAGCCTTCAGTAGCCGGGCAATCGAACTGCAGCGGCCACTGCATCTGAACTTGCACCTTGAAGTGCCAGCTACCTGTAACCACCGCTGCGCCTCGTTGCCGCACGAGCACTGTGCCGCAAAGGGCAGGCCCGCTCCTCCGGCTTCCGACTTGGCCGCTGCCGAGGCCCGAAGGCGGGAGGTCGGAAAAGCCCAGTGAGCCAATTGGACGACGCTTTCCCGCCAGCAACATGTTGCCGCCGCCCGCAGCATGTTGCTGGGGCTGGCGGGCCAGCAACATGCAGCTGCAACATGCAGCTCGCCGACGATGGCCCATTACTAATTATTAACGCAATTATTGCCGTGCGGATCGGAGGGGGACTCCGATCTGGGCCCGGGGATCCCCTGGCCCGGTCACGTCCCTCTTTGCAACTATAACGATGCAAATTAGCTAACGGAATTATGAGTTCGGCGGGGAAAAGTTTCGCCTCCTCCTGCACTTTCCATCATCATAATCATCGTCATCGCCTCATCCTCATCTTTGTCTTCATCGTCGAAAGGAAAACTTTCGTCAGGCACTGTCCCTCCTCGCGGGTGTGCGCCGGGCCAGGGGTTAATTTCAGTTTCTTATTGCAGTTAATTAAGTGAAACTTGAGTTGCCGTCAACGAAAGTCGGGGCGGTCCGAAGGGGCAGCGCTCAGTTTTAATTTATGCAGCGCGTTTCCATCCCAGTTGCTGTGCATGTCAAAGTGCTGACAATCAGCCGACAATCGGCCGGCAGTCCCGACAATGGTAATCCAGTGCATCCCGCTGCCTGCAGTGGAAAAAGTCACGAGCGAAGCCCAGGGAGAAAATAAGTCGAACAGTCATCAAACACTCGGTTTTAGGCACCACTAGGGCCTCCAAGGCCCGCTGGTTAACCGAGCTTTGGGTCCAGTTCCATTCCCTTCCCTGTGGTTCGACAAGTTCTTAGAAAAACTAGAGATTGATTCACTTTGAATATGCCTCGTCTATCCACCCTCTTACAAATATAATAAACTGAAATTTAAATGATCCATGAATCCATGATCCATGTCTACTTCTAATGAGTAACAGGTAATACTTTGTGCAAAAAAGTATTACCAGCCATCAAAATCCCGACCTCGAGAACATAATGCTGATTTCAAGGAAGGATTGCAATACCCTTGTAGAGAGTACAATGATTACAGTCATGGTGTATATATACACAGGTTCCACCATTGTGTTCTTGAATTTAGAAAACTCAGCTCAAAATAAGAACATTTCTACTCCAGTATGTTGGATGCGGTTTTCGAAAAATATATGAGTTTTAGGATCGATCGAATAATTAATGTCAAAATAATGAAAGGAGCGTTGTATTTCATTTTAATATTTCATAATATTGTCTCAATTAGTTTTTTTAAAAATCGAAAAGATCTGTACATAGAAAGCTCCCAAGGAAATTACCTGCAAAGTTTTTCTTAAATTTGCTCATCCGGCACGCTTCGGAAAAGTATTGGAGATTTCTGCTGAAACAGGCTATTTCTATTACATCGTGAAAAATTTACAACTTTTAGAAAGTGTTTTTATTTGTTTATTCGTTTAATATCGTAGATTAAAAAAGTATACTAGATTCGTCAGAAAATATATGAAAGGTTGACGGAAGCTTTTCCGACCTCAAAAAGTACATATATTCTTGACTCTCTGTCCGTCAGCCCATCAGCATAAAGGGAATTGAGAATTCAAATCGATTCGGCAAATGATCCTTCATTCTACCTGTTACATACTTTTTGACGAAAGAAAGTTAAACCTTTTAAGTATAACTAAATTTAACATATCACATTAACACTTGAAATTTTGAAGGTTTCACTGTTATACTGGTACATTTTACCAGATGATATTTAGGTGGAAAGTTCATACACAAGTTTAACTCTTTAGTTTTAACAAAAGAGAACTTCTTTAGTGTATGTTATAGTGTGCCCGACCACCGTATATTTGTTTAGCAGCTTTCTATCACTTCGATAGATATATTAAATAAATATGGCTGTGTAACATCAAAAATGTACTCGGATAGCTGTTAGACATTCGTATTCACTTTGAATCGTTATTTTGAACTGTGTTTACCCAAAGGATTCTGAGAAAAAGGACATCTAATCTAAAATGTTGTATTTTGCAGCTACATAGAACTCATTTTTATTTTTTGTTTAATTCGTAACTTCTTAATTTGTCAAAACATATAAAAGGGGGACTCTCTTTCTTTCGTGACCATACTGGAAATAATGTTGGGATTTATTTTAACGGAGTTATAAACGAAAGAAGACAGACATAGCCATATCAAATAGTCCAATTTAAAGATGTTTTTTAACGCGGTGTACTTAATCATTAATCAAGCATGTGGGCGCCACAAAATTTTTCAGTATTCCGTTCACCTAGCGTTTGATCAAGAACATATTCACATAATTTGATTGGAAATCTTTAAAGACCGATTTTGAGCATTGAAGTGGGCGAGAACTTTGGATCTTCCCAAGAATCTGGAGGGAGCCTGCCGCACGGAGTCTTTAAGATTGTCATCGCTGCGGGGGCATTGTACCCAGGGCCACCCAGACTGGCTGTCCCCTCATCATCTGTCCGGCAATGAGAATTCAATTGGATTGCCTCCCAGTCCCGGAGACCACCCCGCTAGCGGTCCCAAGGTGCAGACATGACTGTGATTGCGCCAAGGACATAAAGTATGCAGCACTCGCAGCGAGGACGAGCCAATGCCCACTGAATCCACAATGGGGTCGGGGCAGCGGGTCGGGAGAGGGTGCCCCGCGTATAATCATCATAATGGCAAATTATATATAATAATAAAATATTTCGTGTCCGAACTAACAAACTTTGCCGATTCAATGGGTCCCAGAGAGCGTGTGTGTCAGTTTGTTTTTCAATACACAATGCGTACGTGCAGTTGCCACATTCTATATAACACATCCTATATCCCACATCCCACATCCCATGTCCCATACCCAAATAACCCGCTCCAGCCACCGACAACCGATACTCAATCCCCTGGCCACGACGTCAGCTTTAAGCAAATCCTTTTCAGCCATTTTTGGGACTCTCCGGCAAACATTCTGGTTCCCCCAACCGACTTTTCGAGTCGTCTGGCTATTTCATAGACGGCGTGACAATGGCCCGTTTCCAAATCAATCGTCTGCGTGACCGGGCCACGCCCCTCGCCAACGGACCCCCTTGCGACGCCTTTGTGCGCTGCATGCAAAATTAGCCAGGGCGAGAGAAAATGAAACGTTTGGAGACCTTGAGTCCTCTTCCACTTACGGATTCTGCTTAGTGCCACCCCCGAGTATTATACCATATCCATTTCCGTTTCCGGCACTCTTCGAGCAGTCGCTTTGGATTCTGTGCGTGCGCTCTACGTTTCGGAGCCACGGCGATAGTCTTCGATTTTCGGGCCAATTAAGGAATGGGTTGCACGGAAAATAAAATTCAGGCGGTGATTTTTCAAAAGAAACTTGGAGTAGCCTATTTGCAAATGATTTAACCTTGTTTGTAATTACAAGTTACTTTGTCCCTTGAGGGAAATGTGTTAAATCAGTTTATGAAATACAAACAAAATATGTTGAAGCAAAAGGAAGCATAGGTTATGGAGTATTTAAAAGAATCTCAAAGCCCCCTGCTACAAATTCATTTATACACACAGACGATCGCATGTCTTCTTTTCAGTATTCTTATTTTCCATTTGTTTTCAAGCGGATTATTTAATGTTCAATTGAACGCCTTTTTAAGTTTTTCCTTAAAACTAGTTTTTAAATAAAAACCGATACCAGTATTGGTAAACTGTTTGACAAAAGAATACCCTTTCTAATTGTTTATGTGGTGTTTTGTTAGTATGCGGTCACACTTAACGACTTCGCTATTTCCTATGCCAGAGGACTTGGTTAAGGACGCTTAATTTCCAAAAAATTATACATCGAAACTTTAAATAAATAATAATGCGTATCTTATAGTCGATTCCATCGACTATGCCGTCTCTTGTTAATCTCTCCATCCTCACAGCAAAATGCAATGGCCTAGATCATTTTTGAATACATATTCTTAAATAAATATGTTGACCTGAAGTACCATATTTCTCCATATGAGTCTGCGTAGCGAGTTGAGAATGTATTGTACATATTGTAAATAATAGATAATAAATAATTTTTTCTCGAGTAACAACTGCACACGTCCTGAATGACTATTTTGGGATAGATTGCAGGATCCGTTTCCCGATTTCCGTTTGAATTGAAAGGTTCTTAGCTCTCCTGCACACGCCAAGTCAATCGCCAACTTTTCCTGTCTACCCCTCAATCCACTTCTTAAAGAACATTTTCCCAGCCGCTCTTCCTCTCCTTTTTTGGAAGTGGCGACCACAAAGCAGCTTCCTTCTTCTTCGCCTGCAAAGTGTTCCATTTCCTTTGTGCCGGGAAAATTTGTGGGTCCAGAGTGGGCGGGGAAACTCTTTAAGAGTGGCTGCCGCGGTTTTCACTTCCACAGCCGAACGGCAAAGTTCAAACCGAGCATTTTCGATTTTGCCATTAATTAACGTTAGTAAATTAGCGGCTCAGGCGCAGACTGCATTGAAAACTAGCAAAAGAGGACAGGTTCATTGATTTGCAATCAACAGAGGCCGCAATGATTTATTCGACAAGGGGAAAACTCCTAGAACTTCTCATAAAGATTTAATCGCTAACCAATTTTATTGTAGAGATAATCTGTAATAAACTAAGTAAAAATCTATTGTCTTAGTTTAAACTCTAAAACAATTCGACAATGTTACTAGCTTTCGTTCTCCAGATCTTCTTCAACATAATACATAGGTATTTTAGAGCTTTATTGATCTAGTATTTATACCTATTTTATCTATCCAGTATTTTGTTGCATTTTTAGAATGTTCATTGCTTGCTAGCGATGTCAGCTATGCTACGCTCTAGCTATCGATAGTCAGGCATTGGAAAAAATACCAATTGATAAAATTGTGATGAATAGATCAAACAGTCGTCACGACCCCTTACCTCATTTAAACATCAATCGAATATTGCTCTACTTTCACCAAAGTAGAACTGAAGTTTCTTAGATGGAACAGTTTAAAACAATTTGAACAATTTCCATGATCCCGAAATAGAGTTTGGATTCGTACATACATTGATTTTGTATAAGCCGGAATATCTTCGAAGAATTTATTAAAATGATTATTAGCAAATTGTTATTATTTTTCTGGAGCTGTATGATATCGGACAACTGATTTTAATGGTTCTGGAATAACATAATAATTGGTGTAAGGGCAAGTACTAAAAATTTCTTTAAAATCTTGATTAGGTTTTTTTTTCAATATTAACATAAATCCAAAATTCTGTATACTTAATTCCAAAAATACCGAATAATGGAATGGGATAAAGAGAAGGTGTTTTTATTGGTGAATGGCCACTCTATTCGACCTGCTTCCATTCGCGCAGTTGGAGTCAGATAGTTCCTGCAGCATGTTCATTTATTTATCTGATGGTGGAATCTGATTAATGCTTAAGGATAAATAATAATGCTTAAGTTACATGCTTAAGGATAAATAATATGTCAGTTACCATTTACTCAGCTTGAGGAAGAAAAATAAAAATGGAGATATGTAAGCAGAAAAGAAATATTCTAAAGCGTTTCAGCCATTTGGGGGCTTTAGAGTGGCAGGTGTTTTTTTTAGGTCAATCGAAAGGTTTTAATGAGACAAATACAATACAACTACCTGTTGCATATTTTTCGACGAATCTAGTATACCATTTTACTCTACAAGTAACGGGTATAAATAGTCGCTGTTTTTAACCTTGTTGAGAGGTGATTTCGAATGATATATTAAAAGCTAAGGTATCTTAAGGGCTATATATTTTGAAATTTTTTTTTTATATCCTTGCGAAGGGTATGCTATTTTCAGTCGGAAGAATTTTACGTAGTGAAAAATACATTTTCGACTTCGTTATGTATATATTTAACAAAACTTCTTTTAACGAAGTAAAAATCTGGTCACAATTAACGATTCAACAAACAAAAGCTGTGAAATGAACTTTTGTGACGAAAATGTATTATACCATCTATTTAATTGATGCACTTTTTTGCAGCTGCGTAAAAATTATAGCACCAACTACTCGAGCAATATTTGGATAGTCTACCGTACCTATATTTTTAGCTCTATCAAAACATGCAATACCTTTTTGAAATCGAATGGCAACAAAGAAGTAGAAAGTGAAGAAATGTAATTTTTGGTTTCTTTTGGATTAAGGTCTAGAGACTGTGGAGGCCACTCCATAACGTTCACAGAGTGGCCCCAAACCATTTCTCTGCCTTCTTGCTGGTATGTTTTGGGTCATTATCTTGTTGGAAAACCCACACGAGTGGCATTTGATATTCTGGAAAAGGTAGCATAATCGTCTGAATGATATTCACGT
Organism: Drosophila biarmipes; assembly: GCF_025231255.1. Lineage (NCBI taxonomy): Eukaryota > Metazoa > Arthropoda > Insecta > Diptera > Drosophilidae > Drosophila > Drosophila biarmipes. The sequence continues at coordinate 2,335,370 of NC_066611.1, read as the reverse complement.
ATGGGTGCTGTTTCATGATGGTCTTGACCCAGTGTATCGGTCCCACTCCGTAATAGGGAAAGCAGGCCCATACCATCGCACTACACCCTCCATACTTTACGGTCTTCGTGGTGTATTCCTCCATATTCCGCCACTGTTGGGGTGACCAATTTGAATGATTTCTGGAATTCAATAGTGGTACCTTTCTTGGGCTGCAGGCTTTTAGGTTACGTTGCCTGAGGTTGGTACGCAAGCTCCTTTTTAAGCTCAGTAGCAGATTTGAATCCTTCTTACTCTGACGAATCAATCGATTGAGATAAATGGGGGTTCCAGGTTTTTCGTTATAGTTTAGAGCGTTCTTAATCATTTTATTTGAACATCCGACCAATCGATCAACTTTCCTGTACGAATTTCCATCCTTTATCAACTTTCTGATGATATTACGCTATTCTTTAGTGCAGTGCTTTCGGCGTGCCATTATTTCAAACTTTTTTTGATAAAAATATTCAAGTTGTAGACAAATCTCATTGACTGGTGCTTTGTATTAGGGCTATTCGGCAAAATATGGGATTTTTGCTAATAAAAGTGTGTTTGCCAATTTTTGGGTTTTTTTTTTAAATACTTAAAAATAAATTAAAATGCCGGGTTTAAAAATATGGTAACACATTTTTTGCAGAAAAAATACTAACGAATACAAACAGAATTTTGCGTTGAAAAAACAAACGCTGAAAACAATTATATTTTACCGAGAAGAAAATGTATTGAAGTGGAGCTTTTATTTTTTCGCCACTGTATGTGTTATGAGGAACTCTTAAAAACAATTTAAACGATTCTAAGACCCTAAAATAGGTTATGGATACACACAAAAAAGTAGAATACTTATGCAGTGTTAGATGTTCTGAACTACTAAATTTACCCATTTTTGGTGATTACACCGTGTTATATCAAAATAAATCTGTAAAAAAAAACATTTCAACATAATTTAATTTAAACGGTGGTACCTAGACAAATCATGTTAGAAAGGCGTACAAAGTAAAAAAAATACCTTTACAGTGACATATATCACAAGTCTATAGTTAAGAAAAATCATTTTTGAAAAATTCTTTAAACAGTTGCCATTAGTATTTCCTGCCAAGTTTCAAGTCTTGAAATTTCCGGACCCTAAAGAAGTTTTTTCGACGAATGTAATATAATCTTTTACTCTATGAGCAACGGGTGTAAGTAGCCTTTGAAGAACACAGAGAAATTAATTTAGTAGTTTTGGCAGAGCTGTCAGATTATTTGAAAGTATTATAGCCCTCAGCATCCCACCTCTTCTTCTGAATTCATTGTCAACTTTAGGCTGATTCATAAAACCGTGTTTATGCGCATATGATTTATCTAATTCCATGAAATGAGTTCATGATATGGATTTAGGATAATCACAGTAACGGATTCATCTAAATTCGACATTGCAAAATAAATCTATATTTTAAGTTTTTTATTAGACTTTCAAAAAATTGATATAATCCTAATACAATTACCTGATATCTTACACCCAATTTGACTGGATCGGTTCTAAATTAAGGCCCATACCGGATTTGCGCGAGTTAACTCCTTCTGCCTGCCACGATTAATCTCTAAAGCTAACGATACAAAACCCTAACCCTATTGATATTATTATTTTCTGCTATACAAGGCTTTAAACATACAACTATTTACAAAGAGCTTTTGGTAAAACGATAAAACAACACTCGATTTCGCACTGACCCTATTTTTAATTCTTTAGAAATCGATCGTTCCAGGAAGTGCTTATTCAGAGGTGTGGGTTGCATTTCCGGGACGGGCCGTCTGAAAAGCCATCAGGAAAATGTGGTCCTTGGGAAACTTATAGTTTACAGATACAACATCTGGCTCGGCCCGATACTCAAACTAATGATAATCGAAGGCACCGGATGGAGGGCGGCGAGCAACAGAAGTGACATTAAAGACACATCAGAATTCATCAGGCATCAAACTAATAGAAAAAGTTCTGACAGCAGCCGGCCCTGTTTCTAGTTTTTCCGGCTGTCCCGTCCTGTTTGCGTCCCGATTTGCTGCCACTCGTTTTCCACTTTCCGCCTGCGCTCTGCGGCCCCTTCGGCATTAAAGCTAAATAGTGAAAACAATTGCAGACCTTAAGTTTCAATTTCTGCTGCACTTTCCAGGCGGCACATAAAAATGATTTAAATGCAGGCGGCGAGCTGCATTATGGGCTTACTGGCCGGCTCCGGTTTTTTCTGGCTGGGCACTCGGTGAGTGACAAGTTCCCTGCCCGGGGCCATGTATCAAGTTGATGGCTGCCCGGCGGCAAACAGCGGTGGCAACTTCGTTATGACCGTTAGCAGCTCTATTTTCCGGACTCGGAATCCGACTCCAATCCACACTGGAAAAAGAGCCTTGAGGGGATGGGTTGGATTCAAAACGCTGGCACTCGTGTGTAAATGTTAATATTATCGGTTGCCAGCATTCGAATTGCCTTCAATCACATTTTTCTATTTTTAAACATTTTTTTATTTTAAGCATTAACAGGGCTAATGTCTCTAGTTATGAGTAACATACTCTTCTATCCGGTAAAAAATGGATTTTATGTTTTAGTAAAAGCCTTGCTGTTCTGAGCCTTGTTTGGCCTGGATTTGACAAGTGGATATAGTTAATTATTAAGTAATAAGTAACTCATGTAGGTAATACTTACTATGTTAATTGTAAAAGCACCATTTCAACTTTATTCAATATTTAAGCACTGCTGTCGCAAAACAATCCGCATTGTCAGTATTATGTTTAAAGTATTGCATATGTATGCATCTACTTTATTGTCATGTTTTCGTGTGCTAATCCGTCGTCAAACAGCTAATTTCCTGTCTGCAAAGGCACCCACGTAGATCCAAATAACTTAAATCAGAAATCGTATAAAGGATAGCCAACCTTCCACCGGCAGCAGCATCCGCTCACTTAACTTTTGGAGACTGAATGGCATTTTCTCGAGTGCAGCTACTCCACTTCATGGACTCCGGAGCGAAGTTCACGGCGGAGAGGGCTCTGCACTCCATCTGCATACTTAATGCATTTTCATTTTATTTCATTGCTTTAGTTTTGACCAGGCCACCGGAGAAGGGGATCGGATGAGGTCGCATCGTCTGGTCGGGAGCACTTCTCCTTGGACTTGGCCCGACCCCGGCCCGGACCCGGACCCGGACCCGTATCTGTATCTGTATCTATATCTGCAGCTTTATCTCCATCTGTATCTTTATCTGGGCCCCGCTCCGGCTATTTGCTTTACGGCTTGTCTTGTGTTTGCTTACTTTCATTTGTGTACTTGTGTTTCATTCGGTTAAGTGCTTCCTTGATTGTTTTGCGCGCGCCTTCTCCGACTTCTTTATTTCGGCCCGCCTCCTGCCGGGCACCATTTCGGGACTGGGGCTGCAGTTTATGGCAAAGTTTTGGACCGCCCGGCAGCATCGCAGTCCGCCCTCCAGCCAGCTAGTTCGAGTGCTCTTGGCCACTTGTTAACAACATTGTCGGGGATTACGGCGGGCTTTTGACACCAATTGGCCACCGAAGAGTCAATAAATATGTGCTCTCCCGGGGACGGCGGCATCCGGACTACATACAGTCGCCCGATTTGCATGGATTATCCGGCGTGTGTGGGCGGGTCCCTTCCTCCTGTGCAGCGCCACAGCCATCGACCATAAACAGGCATCCTTTATGCATACATTATTTTAATGAATTATTGATTTTGCGCAATTCCGTAACTTGGACGAGACACCTGTTTCAGTTCGTCAAAAGCGAAATACCCTTCTGGGTTCCGGGTCGCAGGCGTGTTCAAAATTGGGTGTTTTATATGTTTTTTGGGCCACTCCAACGCTGAATACGCTTAAAGCCCATTAAACATTATAAACTATAAAAAAAATTTGTTTTTCTCGAATTTTCGCTTACACTAATGCGGTGCCAAGGTATCACCTTTGCGTATCCCTCATGTCGTAGTATCCACTTCTTCGAAAGCGAACGCTGGCCAAGTTTCTCGTAGGTTTCCGTGTGTGCGCTGGTGTGCGTGTGTCCATTTCCATATAATTTATAATGCTTAATTTCCATTCAATCCATTCCGGCATTGTGCGGAGTATCTTGGGCATTGATAACTACTAACTGCCGCCGCCCCCTCCGGCACCCTCCACCCAAGTGAGTGGCATATCCCTTTTATTTCCTCTGCCCCTTTGTGCGAGTGCGTGTGTGGGGTGTGGTGGGATGTGAGTGGGACTTTTGTGTGGTTTTGTGGCCTAAAATAGCACTTTGTTGGCCCCATCGAAAGGTTACCAAGTGAGGAGACATTAATGGAAATAATGGTGTATCTATTCAATTATATCGAAGCCGTTAGCCTGCCTTCAGGATCTCCGCTTTCGGGGGTCAGGTGCCACACCCTCCGAAAAGGCCCCGAGCCCAAAGCCCGCACAGCGCGTCCTAATGGATGACAAAAGCACTTTTATGGACATTTTATGTTAGTGCATATTATTTATTATATTAAAAATCCATTAGTGATTTTTGAAACTTGTGGTCGCCGGCAGCCACATCTTTCATTTTCACATTGATTCGCGTTTTCGGTTTCACTACGCTCCGGTTCGGCATTCAGTTTTCATTTTCCATTTACATTTTGACCCTGGTCGAGACCAAAGTGACGTCAATAAAACCGTCTGTCGCCATATTGTGGCCACTAATTGCATTTTGGTTGAGCCTGGATGGAGATGTGGCTTGGATTTTGTGTGGGTTGCGAGTGGGGCTCGCTTGGGGTCTGGCTCTGGCTCTGGGACCGTTTTGCATCTTGCAGATTGCAAATTGCCCGCTGCACTTGATTTAAGCCAGACACGCCTACTCGTCCCACTCCTTGGCCCCGCAAGGACGGGCCACGGCGGACGGGGAGGAGTGCTCGGGTGACAACGACAAAGTCGCGCCATTAATGCACAAAGTGGCAGAGATAAGTACGAAAGCTGGGGCGCGGTGGTGCTATCTTTTTATGGTACCTTCCCCGGAACACCACTCCACGAGATCCATCTAACTGTTGCAGGGATTAAAGTTGCTTGCATAATTCCAGGCGCATAATGAAGCCAACTGCGAGGAACAAAGATGGCGGTCAGCTAAAGGAAAGGCCGGGAAGCGCCATTAAAGAGGGGACATTAGAAAAGAGCGCCCCAAACAATTAAGGCGGGGTCGAATTTAGTTCATCCCTAGGCTCAAAATGCTATGAATACGTTCCAAAACCCAAAGAATACATAGGTATTTTGTTTAGTCAAACAAACAGTGCGTTGAATACAAATATAGCCAGTACTTTAGAAGGAATATATGTCCGTCATAGCAATCCCCTCTAAAGATTCTAGATTACAAATATAAGATCCTCGAATTGTACGTCTCCCGTTCCCGAAGGTAATGCAAACCATCCCTCACATTTCGCAGATCATCCGATGCAAATGCCTGGCCCGGACTGCCCTTTGGCTGCTTTGTCCCTTTACAATGGGAAAAGAGGGCATTTCAAATCCAATTTACTTAGTCATTCCGCCAAAGAGGTCAGAAAAGAGAAAAAAGGGAGGGTCAGTTCAATGGCCATTTGTATCCCGTTTCGGTTCGGTCGGTGTCTGTATCGGTCTCAGTGCATTAAGCCGTTTATCACGTTAAAAAGATTGGATACTCGTAGATGACCTGCGATTCGAGCACAAAGGACAACTTTACTGGGACAACACCGCCTGGCGCGTTCCCTTGGCCCACTTGGTATTGTGCGATTTGGGCTTCGAATCCAATGGCATAACAACAATAGTGGGAGGAACTAAAGGAGCTCCGTGGGAGCTGTTCCTAGGCCTTCGTGCGCCTGAATACTGTAGGTATCGCTTAAATTTTACATAAGCTCTTAATGTGTAGAAACCAAGAACCTACCCTGCAGTTCCACAGTTTACCACTGGCTTAAAGTCATCTCGAGAATATGAATATGCAAATATATCACAACAAGGAATAACGCTATATTCGAGTGCCTCGACTATCAGATACCCGTTACTCAGCTAAAGGGAGCAAAAGGGAAATGGAGCAGCAAAGCTATATGCTAGGGTGCCACCTACCGGCTATTTCAGTAGATGTTATGTGGGCGGCAGACAGATTTTGGACGTTTGTGGGCGTTAGAGTGGGCGTTCTATCATGAAAACTGTAAGCGCTACAGATTTTCGCGGATTGTGGGCGTTAAAGTGGGTATGGCACCTTGCTGAAACAAACTTGCGCTGGGCAGGAACCCAAGGAATCTGCATGCCAAGTCTGACAGTTCTGGCTTTTATAGTTTCCGAGATCTCAGCGTTCATACGGACGGAGAGACAGACGGAAATGGCTAGATCCACGGGTTAGTGACCCTGAACAAGAATATATATACTTTATGGGGTCGGAAACGTCTCCTTCTACCTTCTACCTTTTAAAAAATTGTAATTTCAGTGACACACAACATTGAATTGGTTGCAGGGTGCGGTTTTTCCATATTACATTTTATGATCATTTATAAGCCTTAAGGATGTGACTGTTGTAGCAAATATATTAGAGCTAAAGTGTAGTCTTCCCGAGTGCTTTTGATTGTAATTGGACTATATCGATGTGCTGCTCAAACTCCACTTCTGATGGTGCTGCTTTCATAAAATTAAACAAATCTTCGTTAGCCAATTTGAGGTTATATCCTAAGAATTAACATTTCTTGCCAAATCGTAAAAAGTTATATTTCCAATTGCATTAATTTGAAGCTCTTTTGGAATTATTTTTAAGCCTTTTTGGAAGATGAGACTTTATCAGGCATAAGCAAAGCTTCTTAAATTTTTTCTCTATGAATTAATTTTTTCAAGTTTGCAAGCAAAACTTAATGTTGCAGACATAAGGATTTTCGTTAAGCAACGCTGGAGATTATATATTGTTACCGCGTTGCACTATCAATTGCTTTAAATTTCAAACTTTCAGAAAGGTGGGTTTGCCCAGAATAAATGGAAAATTTGCCCATAGTACAGTGGCATAGTGCTGCTGATCGGATTAATTTTTACGAGCAGTTTTGTAGGTGTATTATTGATGTTCTGGCATCAATTTAATAAAAAAAAATGGAAATTTGAAAAATACCAAAAGTAACGAAAAAGGAAAATTGGACATTCTGTCCACTGAATACTAAAAATACCGAGTAATGGAAATCGGGTAACGCGAAGATGTTTTTATTCACCTTTCACCGCTCAACCCGAATCTGATAGTTCCCGAGACACGTTATTTATTGAACTTGGGAATGCCCACAACAGCGGTATCGGAGGAATCCTCTGCTCAAGTATCTTTTATTTTCATATCTTTTAAGGTATATTTAATAATATGTTAAGGCCTAGCTTGCACCCTGGCCAGCAGCGCGGCAGAAGCATAGCTTCCTAAAACTCGATGATGGACACAGCCCCATACTTTTCTTCCTCCACTTCAACATAGAACTCCGGTCCTATGGTGGTGTCAACATCTTGCACCGCCACACGAGGCCTGGCTGCAGTCTGCTTCCACACCTTCAGGCTCACTTCGGGCCTTCGATAAAAGGAGACGACGGCCTCCTCCAGTCGCAAGATGACGGTGGATTACAAACTGCCTTGAGCTTATGGCCACAATATTCTGCATACATGGGCTCAGATCCGATTCTTTACAAAGTTTTCTGGTGTATACGATTCCCTATCTTGGAACACTGATTTTTTGTCCATCTCTTTTGGACAGAGGTTACGAGATCCACAGGAAAGCGCTTGTCAATGCTTTTTCATAAGTGCGAATATGCTGCCCAAGAAATCGCCTGGTCCGACCAGTGGCAAAACGAGAGAAACTCGAAGATCGAAAAACTTGATCAACCACCACCCGTTTATCAGATACTTGGATGCCAGTGGCGATTCTTCCACTTTTTAAGAATTTCGCTGCACTCCAAAGCCAACTTCGTCAACAGAAAGCAGCAGTTCATGGATTAATCTGAACATACATATATATGTTTTTTGTAATTAGGACAGCCGCTCGGAAACATATTGCCTGGGGGAAGAAATCGATTTTCGCTCTATAATCCCTCTTTTCAGTATTTTAAGGATTTTAAGGTAAAGCGAGCCAGCTTTTATTGGTGACTCAACTCTTCCTGCTTTCATCCGCGTAGCCGGACTCGGATAATTCCCGTGGCATGTTCCACATTGGGAAGGTTACAATCATATAATCATTGTTCTTTTATTTTAAGCTAAAAAAAATGTAAAAGGTTTTTATTTTTACTTTGTCGTTTTTATTAAACAAAATTAATAACATGATTAATGTTTTAGTTCAACCACGCAGGCACTTACACTGGTCGGCATAAGTAATTTGGATAAACAAATGTTTAATATACTGATAATTTGAACATACTTCTTGTAAACTTTGGCATCAATGGAATGGTAATTTAAATGCCATTTGAATGATTAAATACCTTTGTTAACCCATTCAGAACTTATTGAAAAGGACAATATTTTTGTGAAAATCTACTTTTTCTCTTCTTGAAAACTTTAATTTTTTTTGCATAAAACAAAACAAATAGTGTTATTTTTATTATCGTAGAGTATATTAAATTTAAAACTGTCCGAGTATGGACAACCAAAACCAAAATGTTGTCACCAAAAACTTTGTGCCGGTTTTATGAAGTTTTTGGTTTTGGACGACTTCTTCTTTACAAAAACGGAAAACTAGCTCTATTAATTAAGGAAGCGTACATCAATATAATATTATTATTATTATATATATATATTATATGGTACCCCGTGGAAAATACATTATTTTTTTGATAATACTCAAATAATATGAAAAGTTTTATACACCGTATTTGAAAAAAAATAATAATACATAATTTCGAAGTACAATTATTTGTAGATTTTTATCCTAATTATAGATCGTTCCTTTAACAGCTGTATGATATAATTGTACGTTTTTTTTTTTAAACTATTCGAAATTCTGAGAACTAAAAAAATAATTTATAAGAGAAGATGATGTAGTAAAAACACTTTAGCTACAATTAAAATAAATTTTTTATTATACCCGTGGATGCTGTAGGATATCGGAAAAGTTATCCGGATGTTTGTGACATATATACTACCTGCAATACAAATTCGACTTTTGGGAAGGTTTTGCAAAGAAAGTGACAGACGGGCATATGTAGCTAAATCGACTCCGGCTGGTGTCCAACTAAAGTTGGTGTTATTCAAAAAATAACAATTAACAATTTATAATAACCAGTTGTACGTTGAAAGCCACCAAATATACAGGCAATAATAAACAAGAAAGAACGCTAGTCGAGTGCCTCGAGTATCAGATACCCGTAAATGAGCTTAAGGAAGCAAAAGTATAATGAAGATATATAAGCAGCATAAGAAATATTTTATTATATTTTACCGGCTTATTCAGTAGATGTTATGTGTGCGGCAGAATGATTTTGGACGTTTGTGGGCGTGGTACCTTTTTTTTGGTGAGCAGATAGATATTGGTGAGACAAATACATTTCAGTTTAAAGTTTTGTTCTATCATAAAAACTGTAAGCGCTACATATTTTCGCGGATTGTGGGCGTTAAAGTGGGTATGGCACCTTGCTGAAACAAACTTGCGCTGGGCAGGAACCCCAGGAATCTGCATGCCAAGTCTGACGGGCAGACAGACGGACATGGCTAGATCGACGGGTTAGTGACCCTTATCAAGAATATATATACTTTATGGGGTCGGAAACGCTTCCTTCTACCTGTTACATACTTTCCGACGAATGCAGTATACCCTTTTATTCTACGAGTAACGAGTATAAAAATAGTGTGCCGGAAAGTCCTACAAAACTTATTATATGAGTCTTGAAAAATACCGAATTTACCGAATAATGAAAGTCCGACATACTGTGTACTAAATACCAAAAATACCGAACAATGGGAATCGGGTAAGGCGAAGTGGTTTTTATGAATGGTGAATGGCCACACTATATGACTTGCTTTCATCCGGTCAATCTTAATCTGATAGTTCTCGTCGCACGTACTAAATTGATTTTGGGAATGAGCAAAAATTGATTTTGGGATAGATGCTCAAAGAAAAATATTTAATAAAAACTACTCGGCTCAACTGAAAATATTTTTTTTGACTAAGATATATGTATTAATTATGCTAATGTCTAGCTTGCACCCTGACTAGCAGCGCGGCAGAAGCATAGCTTTCCAAAACTGGATGATGGTCACATCCTCATAATTTGCCTCCCCGAACTTCAGCACTAACTCTTCCGGTCCTTAGTGGTGTCAACATCTTGCACCGCCACACGAGGCATGGCTGCAGTGTTCTTCGACACCTTTAGGCCCACTTCGGGCCTTCGATAAAAGGAGACGACGGTCTACTCTAGTAGCAAAATGTCTGCGGGTTACAAACTGCACTGAGCTTATGGCTACCATGCTCTGCAAGCATGGGCGCAGATCTGATTCTTTACAAAGATTTTCTGGTGTATCCGATTTCACTATGTTGGAACGCTGATCGCCTCTGTTCGACAGAGGTCACGAGATCCACGGGAAAGCTATAATCCATGTTTTTTGATGAGTGCGAATATGATGCACACGAAATCGCCTTGTCCGACCAGTGACAAAGCGAGGGAACACCGAAGAAGATCGAAGAACTTGATGAACGGCACGCAGGAAGTGTATGTTTCTAGTGCATCGTACAAAAGATGTTCGCCCCAAAAGTTAATACTGAAACTTTTGTACGCTTCGTCGCTTTTTTATCTTGTTAAAACTTAATTTTGATGGTATATTAAACGCTAAGGAACGTCGAGGGCTTTATAGTTCCAAATCCGAAAAAAAAGGTTTTTATCCCCTTGCATTTGAAATCGCACAGTGAAGCAGACCTAAATATAATTTAACACGCCCATAACGTTTAAATCCATCTGCAGCCCACGTCACCATATATTGAAATCGCGTGTAGGTGGCGCTTTGCAAGCTCGCTTTGCTGCTTGTTTATCCCTATCTCCCCGTTGTTCCCCTTAGCTGAGTAAAGAATATGTAATAGTCGAGGAACTCGATGATTATTATTTGGTTAAATGCTTTTAATCATTATAGAGGCATGAAGACTGCCGTTCAAAAACTTCAACCAAAATTTTACCACTAAAAATTTTGTGACTTTTTATAAGTTTTTGGTTTGTGTCAATAGAACAATCGATAGAATTATCGAATAATATAAGTCCGACATATTGCACACTTCATACCAAAAATGCCGAATAATGAAAATCGGTTAGCGCGAAGGTGTTTTCTTGGCGAATGGCCACTCCATTCGACCAGCTTCCATCACCTAGTCGGAATCGGATAAAGTCCGTGGCAATTTCTACATTGAAAACTGTAATAAAACCGGGCTATGCTTTTTGTACTTAAATCATTTTTTTTTATTTCAAGCTAAAAACAATTTTAAAATTCGAAAGGTTTTTAGTTTTGCTTTGTCGTTTTTATTAAGCAAGATTAATAACATGATTCATGTTTTAGTTCAACCAGGCAACCAACCCATCAGCTAGGAAAAGGCCTTGGCACGGGTCGGGGCTTGGCGACGCTTCTTTATAATGTGGGGCTTCCACTTCAAGCCCAGGTAGTTTAGATCAGCATATCAATCAGGCTAACTGCGGGACAGTGGCCGAATGAAGTCGCGAAGGACGTAGCTATGGACTTATCCCCATCCACAGAGATGTTCCACCTCTGTTGCCATGTGTTCAGGAGGTGCAGCTGCTCCTGCATTAGGTCCGAGGTATCTGCTGGGGTAACCGCTACTGACAATGATGTCAGGTCTTTGTAGCACGGGAAGATCGGTCGTGCAAACGTTGCACATTAATGGGCCGAGGACGCTTCCTTAGCGAACACCAGCGCGAACAACTTTGATGCCAGAATGGGCTTCTCCGCTAGGCAATATTTTTGGATTAAAAAGCATCCAAGATAAATTGCACTAGTCTGTGGCATTGCTTTGGGGTTCCGTGGCAGCGCCTGAAGCCAAGCTGGTGATCAGGGATCAGACCAGCCTTGTCCATTATCGGCAGTACTATACTCAAAAATATTCATTCGTGTAATTTGGAGAGCACTGATAGTGAGTTGCAAAAAGAATTTTCAAAAATCATTCTGCTTATATGTTTTATTATTTTTTGAAGGGTACAATGTCGGAAAAATTAATGTGCAAAAAGAAAAATGTGGATCAAATACATATTTCTTAATTTCCTTTGGCTGATGGGCAGGAGATCCAAGCTCCCGACTGCATCGAAACAGGCCGATCTGGATGTATGGTATTCAATTACGGGGCACTGCCTGTTTTCAAACATTAAAATCATTCAGGAAATACATAATTTTTTTGGTCTTTCTCAAATAATATGAAAAGTTGTATAAACCGTATTTTATATGTCCGTTACTCGTTGAGTAAAAGGGTATACTAGATTCGTCGGGAAGTATGTAATAGGTAGCAGCAAGCGTATCCGACCCCATAAATTATATATATTCTTGATCAGGATCACTAGCCGACTATATTAGACTATTTTCCCCCTATTTATCGTTCGTTCCTATGGCAGCTTATGGTATAGTTCCCAATTTTTAAAAAATTGTATTCGAAATATTGAGAAATAAAAACTAATATTCCTAAGAGAGGATTATGTAATAAAAACACTTTTGCTACAATTAAAAAAATGTTGATTATTCCCGTGGGTGCTGTAGGATATCGGACAACTTATCCGCATGTTTTGCCAAGAAAATAACGGACAGGATATATGTAGCTTAACCCACCCTGCTAGTGTCCAACTAAAAGTGTGTGTGGAAAAATCCTACAAATTTACATATAATCTTAATTTGGTTTTAGTATTCAAAACCTATAAAAAAGTTCATTAAAAAATACCGAATTTACCGAATAATGAAAGTCCGACAAATGCCAAAATTACCGAACAATTGAAATCGGGTAAGGCGACGTGATTTTTATAAATGGTGAATGGCCACTCTATACGTCCTGCTTTCATCCGCTCAATCTGAATCTGACAGTTCCCGTGGCATAGCTATCGGTGGAATCCGATCGATGCTCAAAGAAAAATATTTATTAACTTTAATTTTTTTTTACTAAGGCATATTTAATAATATGTTAATGTCTAGCTTAGCAGAGCCTTCCAAAACACGTTGATGGACACATCCTCATCATTTTCCTTCCTCAACTTCAGCATAAATTCTTCCGGTCCTATGGTGGTGTCAACATCTTGCACCGCCACACGAGGCCTGGCTGCAGTGTTCTTCGACACCTTTAGGCCCACTTCGGGCCTTCGATAAAAGGAGACGACGGCCTCCTCCAGTTGCAAGATGACGGTGGATTACAAACTGCCTTGAGCTTATTTCACTATTTTGGAACACGGATGGGATATTATATCCCTTTTCTTGTCCATCTCTTTTGAACAGAGGTTGCGAGATCCACAGGAAGCTATTATCCATACGTTTCCATGAGTGCGAATATGCTGCACAAGGACTCGCCGTGTCCGAAAAGTACAAAGGAACATCGCAAAAGATTGAAGAATTTTATGAACGATGTCCATCGAACTGGTTTTTGTGTGGGATTTACCGCCGAAATAGAGGGAATGAACAAAAAGTTTCTATCTTAAGCTTCTTTATGCACCAATGTAGTCCCCAAAAATTACAGACTATGTTTTTTCTTACATATAATCTTCTACTGACTTTTTTTACATTTCAGAATTTTGTTTCAACCTTTTTTTTTAGTTTCGGACACCCATATTTAAAGTAATTAATAGGAAAGAAAATAAAGCTTTGTTTATACCCATTAATCAGAGCAGGGTTGGTTAAACAATCGATGGTACTATCGATAGTGTCGATAGTAGAAAAATTTAGCAAACGTCGATGGGTCGGGCCCAATATCTATACTATCAATCCATAAAAAAAGTTACAAATTATGGTATGTGTGAAAAACAAAACAGTATACGTGGTTTATTTTGCGAACCTCCTAAAGCAACTTTACAAAATTAAGAAAGGATCAATCTAAGTGATCATTATTGACAATATCAAAGGGAATGTATTATATTATAAGTTTAGCAAGAATGATCTGTTATTATTAAAAAAAAAAATTAATATTTGAAAAAGAAGGGGCGCTGGAAGCTAAAGTCCTTCTGCTCAAATTTAAAGTAATTAATTTCATTGCTTAAAAGCGTATAAGTAAATAAGTATTAATTATTAAGTAGGCACGTACATATATTCAAAATACACCAATTACATATAGACTTTTTTAAGTTGAAAAAAGGAAAAGCCCGAACCAACAAAAAAGTACATCAGAGGTATGGATTTTTAGACCCTTGCAGAGGGTATAATGATTTTAGTCAGAAGTTTGCAAGGCACTGATGGAGACGTTTCCGACCCCATAAAGTATATATGTTCTTGATCAGACGAGTCGATCTAGCCATGTCCGCCTGTCTGTCAGTTTCTACGCAAACTAGTCTCTTAAAGCTAGTCTTTTAAAGCTATCGGGCTGAAACTTTCCCAAAAGTCTTCTTTCTATTGCAGGTAGTTATAAGTCGGAACCAGCCGGATCGGACAACTATATCTTATAGTTCCCATAGTAACAATCGGGGAAAAAATTAAAAAAAAATTATATCTTCGGTGTTTTTTAACATATAACCTTTTAAGCTTGGAAATATCATTTTTTAATTAGTTCTGAATTTTGAATTAAATATTTTCAAAATCGAAAGACTATATCATATAGCTGCCGTTTTCCTATCGGAAAATTTGTGGTAACATAATATGAAAAAATTATATCTTTGGTATTTTTTAACATATAACCTCCTACGCTTGAAAATAACCTTTTTTAATTGGTTAATTTCGAATTAAATTTTATCAAAATCGGACGACTATATCATATAGCTGCCATAGGAACAATCGGAAAATTAGTCGAAAATTTTGAAAAAATTGTATCTTTGGTGTTTTATAAATTGGGGGAATATAATTTTTTATATTTTTAAGAATTTTGAGTTCAATTTAATAAAAGTCGGAACACTCTAGCATACAGATGTCAAAAAAATGGTCTTAAAAAAGAATGAAATCATTTTTTTAATTTCACTGAAGTTAGCAACAATCCTTAAAAATTTTGTATGGTGTTACTAAAGTTGATTATTTCTTATAACTGCAAGGGTATACAAACTTCGGATTGGCGAAGTTAACTTCCTTTCTTGTTTTCTAAAGAATACATACATACATAAAACAAAAAGAGACGGGACACAAATGAAAATAAAAGGCATAACTAAGAATAAATGAGTTAAAATATTAGTTTTTACTACCGGGATAGATGTTGAAATGCAAATTAAATGATAAAGTTTATTATAGTTATTACATAGAACGCGAAGGTGCTCGTGCAGACAAAAATTTGATGTACATCGTGGCAAATTTAGAGGATAATAATTTCGTGTTAGACTAACGGGAACGTTGAATGTTAGGCGGTTTGAAAGTTCTGCAGAATCAATGTCACCTCTTATAAGATTTTGTATAAAAATAGTACCAAGCATTGTTCTACGATTTACAAGTGTAGGTAAATTAAGCAATTGTAATCTACTCTCGTAGGAAGGAAGCCTTACGTTTTGATCCCAGTTCAAACTACGCAGGGCAAATAAGAGAAATTTTTTTTTGTACCGACTCAATACGGTCGATGTGCACTTGATATTGTGGACTTCAAACCGACGAACAATATTCCAAAATAGGACGGACAAGGGAGGTAAATAATAATTAGGTCGTATAAGGGTCATCAAATACTTTTGACCAACGCTTTATAAAAACAAGTGGACAGTCAAATTTAAGTTTAGGGTCAAGAAGAACACCTAAATCATTAACTGAATATATACGGTCAAGTGGCGTATTTTTAAGAAAGTAACTGATAAACGGAGGAGTCCCTATAAAAAGTCATAACGTTGCATTTTAGGCAGTTCAAATTTAAAAGGTTGTACTCACACCATCCATGAAAACAATCAATATCCGACTGTAAGTTAAATCCCGACGCTATATCATTATATGATAAACAAAGCTTAACATCATCAGCATACATTAGTACACGAGAATGTGTTATGATTGAGGGAAGATCGTTAATGAACAAAGTAAACAGCAAAGGGCCCAAATGACTACCCTGAGGCACTCCAGATGTCACGTAGATCAATTTTGAAACAGCATTCTTGAATACAACCCTCTGGGTCCTACCATTTAAGTAACATGAAATCCAAGATAAAAGATTACCAGGAAACCCAAGCTGATGTAATTTAAATAAAAGAAGAGAGTGGTTAACGGAGTCAAAGGCCTTACTAAAATCTGTATATACAATGTCAGTCTGCATTTTTTTCTTAAACCCATTAATTACAATAGATGACAATTCAAGAAGGTTGGTGGTGGTCGATCTTCGCTTAACAAAACCATGCTGACATGAGAAGTGATAATACGTTCAAATGCTTTAGGAATTGCCGACAATTTAGAAATACCTCTATAATTTTGGGCATCTGCCTTCGCACCTTTTTTATGGAGTGGAATAATAAAAGAGTCCTTCCAGATAGAAGGAAAATCTGATGATGAAATAGACAAATTAAAAAGTTTAAGAACCGGTTTACAAATGGTTGACGCACAAAACTTAAGCACAAATCCAGGAAGTCCATCTGGACCGGGAGAACATGTTGGCGTTGTTGTTGCTAAATCTCTTACGAGAGAGCTTTCGGTGATTACAGGGGAGAAAATGCAATTTGCCCTATTTAAGGGATTAGGGTAGTTAGAATTTGACCAAGCTGTCGAACTATAAGTAATTTGGAAAAACTCGGCAAATAAATCAGCAATTTCAGAATCCGTCGATGCCTCCATTGAGCTTAGACGTACCGATGAAGGCAACGCCGATGCCTTACGCTTGGCACTAACAAAATTGTAAAACTGTTTCGGATCGTTTGAAAATTCAAATTTACATCGACTTAGATACAGAGAGTAGCAATGACTGTTGAGAACATTAAAAGCTGTTCGAGCCACAACATATTTCGAAAAATCTGCTGGTCTACCCGACTTTTTATACTTTTTATAAGTGTTAGATTTAAGGTTTTTAAGTCTTTGAAGCGCACTGGTAAACTAAGGAGGTCTGTTTAGGTTTGAAAGAAACCCATCACGTAGGCATTCATTAAAGAACGTATTTAGGACTGTATAGAATAGTTCAGTGGCACTTTCAATGCCTGTACAATTGTACAAGTCTGTCCAATTATAATGAGAAATCATATCGTTAAGTTTATGATAGTTACATTTACGAAAACATCTCATTTTAGTTGGAGAAACTAAAGGAGAGAGGGTATCAGAGCAGGGGAGGCAAATTGTCAGTTCCATAGTTGGATGATATGGGTCTTCAGGTACAACAAGAGCGTCAATTCTACATACTGTGATTTCAGACGGGTCTGAAACAAATACAAGATATAAATGTCTTCTTAGGGAATTTTTTATAAAGCTTACTTGCTGTAACGATATTTCTAAAAGGCCATCCACAAAATCATGGGCGGATAACGGCATAGCGAAAAATGAGTCAGTAGGAGGAGACCAAGAAATATCAGGTAGGTTAAAGTCACCTAAAGCAATCAAAAGGTCTTTGTTAGAAAGAAGGGATAAAACAGATTTTATTGCAGACAGATGGTGCTCATAAATTACTAGGTCAGAGCCAGGTGGAATATAAGAACATGTAACAAAAACTGATAAGGATTGCAAAGAAACTTTTACACTTAGAATTTCAATTTCATTGGGTATATGAATGAGAGTTCTTTCAGATGTTAGGCTAGAGGTAACGGCAATCAGGACACCGCCCCCCCTACGTGAGTGGCGATCGGTCCTATAAGTATTCAAGTTATTACCCAGAACTTCAGAGTCGGATATCCCTGGTTTCAGCCAAGTTTCCGTAAAAGCTAAAATATCTTCTGTAAATGCAGAGGAGTCAGCATAAAGCTTGGGTAGCTTCATATTTAATCCCCTAACATTTTGATACGCCTACATCGGTTTATTTGGAACAAATTCTTTAATTAAAGCCAAAAGCTTTCAGAAAGTAAAACATTAAAAATGTCAGGCGGAGCAAATACGCGTACTTTAAAAGAAGATATCCTACGAGCATATGAAAATCGAAATTGTTCAACTGCAATATCTTCGGATGGGAATTTTTCACGTATAAATTCCAGAACTTCCTCAGATGTGGTATCTGGGGTGGATCTAGAAACAAATAATTATTGAACCCCTCATTGAGTTGCCTAAAAGCACCCGAGATATTCAACAGGCTGTCTCGAGCCTGCTCCATAAAGCCGCTCATCTCAACCACCATTTCCTTGCAGGAACCACATGACCACATAAGACCAGAGTTAAGATCCGTTAAATCCTTAACTCTGCCGGTGAATCCTGCACATTTGACGTGCACCATCGAATCGCAGAGCCAGCAAAGAATAAGCCAGCAAGTGTGCAGTTTTTCTTGGAACAGACAAGGCCATTATAAGACAAACAAATGAAATAAAATATCAAAAATACCTCAAAGTAAATTTGGCACTGGGATCAAATTCAAAAATCAAGGCACAAAACACAAAAAAATAAGAGCGCGAGATCGCGAAAATTTGTCAAAACGTAAGAGAGCACGAGAGAGAAAAAATATTCTATCGACTGAGCGAGGCTTGTGCGACACTAACAACTTTCAGTACGAACAAATACAAAGTAAGTCAAGCAAGAGAGAGAGAGTTGCAGAAAATAATTCAGCAATTCAGCGGGTGCATAGAGAGCAGGTTACAGTTATAAAATATGGCGAGGGAGATTGAGAGAGAGTAAAAGAGTTTTAGCAAGTTGAGGAGCGTAAGTTACAAAAACAAAGCTATGAGATTATGAAATAACTATTACCACTTTCCCGTTACTGGGAGATCTGTTTAGAATTACTAGCACAATTGTTAGGCTAATCTTTGTAGATAAATACACACATACAAATCACTGAAAAACGCTAAATCGATGAAAAAAAAAAATATGTTGCACATAACAAAGATTCGCCTAATGGGCTCTGCGATTTCTGTGGCAGGACCGATTGTGCATTGGTGACTAATTCACCCATTTAATGAATGATAACAAATAGAATCGCACCTCGAACAGCTAGAGATCGGCACACACAGTCCCTTCTACTTTAATTTACTTTTAAGAAACAAACATTTCCCCGAGCAATAACCAATATGTCTGAGTGCCCCCGCCCGGAAGAAGTATCTATCTCTCCCACATGGGTCCGCAGCTAATTGAGCCATATGTCAAGCTGGAATCGGAACCTCTTGCCGCAGAGGAGGCACATTGCAATTCGCACTGAGTGCCGACTAGGGAGCAATCTGCTTCTTTAATTTTAAGTTGCCCGTTTGCCATAAAAAATGAATGCCTGCCGCCTCCATATTTTCCGGTTGCGGGGGAGATATGGTCGTTAACCGGATTTAGTGGATGGGACAGGGGGCTCTTCGAAGGTTTTTAATTGAAAACAAACAGGGCCTAAGCCAACTCGGATCTCCTGGCCACCTCTTGACCCGCAGCCACCTCGCAGATTGTTTGCATGCGTGTCGCTGACGTTGACAAGGTGGTGGGCCGAGGGACTTGGACTGGGTGGGTTAGGGGCATAGGGCTTCGCCGGGGGCGGTGTATCTGCAGACAGTGGGTGTTTGCGGGTAGCCCAAAGTGGCCATCGAAAGTGAAATGCGAGCTGCGCACTCCACTGCCAAGGTGGCTTAGTTTCGGGCGGGTTCGGAGGGGCTCCAGGGGCTCCGGGGGCTCCGGAGCGAAGCATAAAAGTGAAAAACAATTGAACCCTTGGGCGAAATTGGTTTTGACAATGTAAATAAATAAAACACAAGCATAAATATTTACTGCTGACGGCAGTTTCGTTAAGGGCTCAGGCTGCCAGGGCTTCCGAGGGGTCCAGGAGCCTTCCGAGGGCGTCCGGGGTCGGAAATGAGGGCCGAAGCGAGCGTAAGCACGGGGATTACAGGGGCTCAGCAAAGTAAATTTTCGAATGGGTTTTTCCAGAGCCCCCGACCCCAGAGAAGGGGGTGCCAGGAGTTCTGGGCGGGGCTGTTGTCAAAAGGATTTGCAGCTCGTTTCATCCCCAGGACCCCGACCCCCGACCCCCAACCCTTCGGCCTCGCTAACCCCGAGTGCTTGTATTTGATTGTGTTGTCGGGTCAATGGGCCAATGGGCAATACGTTTTTAAAACTCAACTGGGAGAGCTGAAGGCGCCTTTAAGGGCCTTTGTATTTGTCCGGCCGCCCTGAAGTCGACCAGCTCCTTTGCTGCCTGGTAGATCGGCCCCTACTTAGCCAAAACTGGTATAAGTAGTGCTCGACCAACAACCGATTTCAATGGTGGCTAAGGAGCGCCTCAGGGTATCATTGGCATTATAAATGAAGGAGGAGGCAGTCGGATATAGATAATACTATTCAGCAAGGGATCCTGATAAGAAATTGTACAGCTGTAGGTCAAAAGTAAGGTAAATTAGTTCGTAAAAGTCAACAATCGTTATATAATCTTCAAAGTCAATTGCATCCCCCTTAAAGTCCTCCCGATGAAGTACTCTTAGGCCTTCGCTTTTTCCATTCCTCTAAACATGCCAACTAGTCCCTGTCCGTGTTCCCGGCCAAAGGACACTCGGAAAAGTCACGAAGATCAACGCCTTTTATTGTTGGCCTATAACTTGTTAGGATCGGACCATCATAGAAATGTTGCGCTTTGTTTTTTCGACAAGGAATCGCAAGGGCTTCAGAATATATCATTCAATTTGGTTCTTAGGTTCTTTAGAACCCAGCAACTTTTGAAAAGATCAATATTAAAATAAAATTGATGTAATATCTTTCCATAAATAATAGCATTTTCCTCCACCCTATACAGATTCTCCTTTGGACACTCACATGGGAATTGGCTCCCGAGCTGAACATTGTTTTAGCCCAGGTCCCTCAGCTGATTCAGCTGGGAGTCAATCGAAAGGCCGTTCCAATGAAACACCCACCAGCACCCCTCCCAGTGGTGGACATCTGAGGCACAGCGGCGGGAGCAGCGGCCTTGAGGTGCATTAATTTTACATTACTATTATCGCGTAAGTGGGGGCGACGCTACTCGGCCATAATAATTTTCCGCGTAATTTATTTGAGCGCCATAATATCATATTTCACACTGGGCGCGGGGCAAGTGGGTGTTCTGGAGCGACTTCCGCTGAATAATTTAAGCGCGCACATGTGCCGAAGTGGATCCGGGGATGGCAGGGAACACGTTAAAATAGGCGGAAGACGATTATCAGACAGTTTGCACACAATGTCGTCGAAGGCGAAGTTGCTGCCTGGGTACTGGAGTATCCCGAATCCCGGAACCCGGATCCCGGATCCCGGAACCCGGAACCCGGAACCCGAAAGCGGTTCACATTTATTGCCAAAATTAAATGACATTGTACGGAGTTGAAAAAGGCGAGGACGGGCCGTCGCGTCAAGTTTGTTGAAGCCGGAGATAGGGCGCCTGGGAAGAGGGCGGATAACTCCGCCCCCACATCGCACATATACTCGTATGTCTGTGTGCCCGGAGTTTTTGGTGGAACCCAGTAATTTTTCACCGAGTTTTACACAATTTTTGGGAGCGCTTCCCCAGTTCCAGCTTCTCCGCGTAGCATCAGTCCAAGTGTAAAGGAATTTTAACGCTCACTGACGCAGTTCTGGCAGATTGTTTGGTTTAACTGTGGCGCGCGATGCCACCCCCTTTCCCGGAGTGGGCGGCGGCGGCGGGTGCGGTTGGTGGTGCAGGTGGCGCGGCCGCTTTTGTTGAACTTTTGCGTAAGATTGCGCAGTAAATTGTCGAAAATTAATTTTCATGTTGAAAAGCTGCAAATTGCAGGGAAAGCAGCAAGAAAGAGATATGGCGCTGGGTGGCCGGGCGGTGCGTACGTGTGGCGGCTGGGTGGCTGGGGGCTGGGGGGCTGAGTGGGTGGCGAAAAACTCAAGGAGAAGGTTTGTCAATTAATTTCTTGAATGGTTTGCCTAATTGAAATTTTATGGCTTTTGTGTTTCCTTGTCTGCTTTCGACAACACACACACTGGATGGGCGATAGGCGGTGGGCGATGGGCGGTGGGCGGTGTTTGGTGGGCGTGGCATTCCTTCGACAGCATTTCATTAAGCCCTGCGCGAGTGTGTGTGAGGAGGAACGCCTAAGGATCACAGGAGTGGCAAGTTCTGCCCCAACTTGCGGGCCTTCAGCAGTATTTATCGCAATACCTGACCCGAACTAGAGAAAGCGCAATAGTCAAGTGCATAGACTGCCAGGTACCCTTTGCTAAGCTCGGTAATACTTCCATATGCTACCTACAATATACCCAGTACTCTACCAGTAACGAGTACAAAAGTTGATCTTTTGGATTCCAATACAATGTAAAAGCTATATTTACCTTATTTTTCTTGCGAGTTAGTGTAAGTCGGGCTTTTTTATTTTTGGAGCTTGGACTTGAGTTCGCGCAGTACTGGGTTCTCCACCTCACATCATCTTATTTATATTTTATAAAGATTTTTTTTATTCCGAGATTTAAACGCCTTTAAAGCTGTCAGGTTTGACAATGTATTAAATTCACGGAACTCTGATACCTAATTACGCAAAAAAGTCAACGTTGTGCTAACAACAAAAAACAAAAAACAATATGTATCCAACTCGCGGTACTTGCATCGCTCAACAACCATATCAGAAATACAGTTTGCAGTGTAATTTAATAAGAGCTCATTTAAATGATCACATAATAAATTATGACAATGACTGATTTGCCGTGTACGCGTTTTCTCCTCCCCTTCGACTTAGACCGCGGCTGGTCAGGGATTTCGGATAATCGTGGAGAAGCATATGGCTGTCACGGACGATTTACATTTAATTTGATTCAGCAAGCTTTAACATAAATGCACTCTTAATTGATGATAATGCCGACTGACACTGCAAGCCCTCTGGTTTTTGAAATTAATAATTCACAATACGAACTGAGTGGCTTAAAATCTGTGATAGGCTTAAAGAAATTTGGGAAAAATAACAAACTACGGTATGTACGATACGTTGGAGAATCTCGAATAAGGCTCGAGAAAGAATTTTTAAAACATAAAATAGCAAGTAAGAAAATTGTAGGCATGATTTGAGGACGAACAATTCTTAAATAAATATATACAGAAACTGCAAATATTAATAGGGACGGATAATGCCCTATTAATATTTGCAGCTAGTGAAAGGAAAAGGTATTGAAAACTGAAAATGGATAAACGAGATATATCTAAATTACACTTATTGTATATGTCACATGCATTAACGCCTTATAAATCGTGCACTTTCAATATTAAAAGTTGGGAATTATAAGAGTCGATTCTTAAAAAAGTCGGTCTTAAAAGAGGAAGCAGAAAACCATTTCTAAGTCAAGACTGTTTGTTATCGATTTTAGCACTGTGTTTCAAGAAGAAGAATTCTTGAATTCAGGAATAACCTCATACGTTCTGGACTTAAATAAAATACCTCTCTTATCGAGACAAATTAAACAAATTTTGCTTCCTATTTTTTCCTATAAATTTTAAAAATGTTAATTTAAATAAAAGGCATAAGCTGCATTGAAATAATTTTAGTCACTTATAAATTGTTTAACGTAAAATGTCTTTTTGATAATTGTTTTATATTTAATATATGTTGAGATTTGCACTTTCACTGTCATTGTGAAAATGTGATCAGAAAACCAAACCGACCCTATAAAGCATATATATTCTTGATCATCTGTCGTACGTCCGTACAGTAAAAAATGGTTTAAATTTAAGTTTATTTACTTAAATTTAATGAGTATCAATCTAAAAATGGCTAAACACGGCTAAGTTTAAGAACCAAAACGTTGGTCGAATTTTTATCTATTTATAGCCATCTTTATCCAATCGAAGTCCTTATTACCCAAATTTAGGCCAGTGGGCTTAAACCGAAGACTTTTTCTTCTGAATGTTAAGCTAAAAAGTTGGGATTTAGCATGCAGATTATTAGGGTCAGATCACTTAGACATCCCAAGTCTATTTCAGCAAGGTGCCACGCCCATAGGCTCAAGCTAAACCCTGTTTGCAAATGTGAAAATTCAGTTTTTTTGATTTTCAGATATTGATTCCTCAAAAGTTATAAACAAGTGAACAAAACTGCTCTAGAGGGCGTTGTTTAGGGGTGAGCAATATTGTCAACAGCCGCTTTGCTGCTGGCTGAGTAACGGGTATCTGATAGTCGGGGTCCCGATCCTCCGTGTTTTACTTATATTATTTGCTATCACTTTAAAAACTTTCTAATATAAAGAGATTATGAAAATAGTCAACAACATTTTTTTCATTTTTGAAACACGTTTATCTTCTCCTGCAAATTACCATCAAAAGTGACCGATGAGTATAATGTATTCGTATAACATCCCACTGTGCGGGTGCACCTAGCAGTCAGTGTCGTCGCGCGTTTCCCTTTAATTTTCCGGCCGGTCCGCCCACCCTGCCCATACTTAAAGGCGACACTGCGGGCCGCGACGCGCTAGCTCGCGTGTTAATTACAATTATGATAATGAATCTTACAAAAGGCTAATTAGTATGGTAAAATTGTTGCCTGCCACAAGGGCCGCTAAATACAAAGGTGTGTGCATGCGGTGCAAGTGGCTGCTTCTTCCTCCAAGTGCTGAACTCTGGCGGCGTCCTTGTTTTCTATGGATAGCGCGATTTCAGCACACAAAATGCAAGCGAATCCTTAAAAAGTGTGGAATAAAAGTGCATAGATAGCCTTGTTTAGGTGACGCTAAAACAGGTATTCCACTCTGTGAGCCTTCTGCCAATCGGTTCTATTATATTGCTCTAATTGAGGCATCCAAACGAGTCATATGAGATCATGTATTTTTTAAATAAGCACGGCGGCCAGCGGCCCTATTAAAGTTTCCTGCTAATGAAGCTTTATTTAAATCGAAATCGAAACCACGATTGTGTTGACATTTGGGCTGCTCCCGGCCTGCTGTCCACCTGCACACTTCAATGGTATTACAATTACAAAAATATTAACTGACGGTAAAGAGGCGTCAGCTATTCATTTAATTATGAAATTTACAAATGTTACACGGGCTGATTTCAGTGTTTGTAGTGGTTTGCTCCCTGTAACTGAAATTAATTTTAGACATTTGCTATGATGGGGGAAACGGTTGGGAAAAGGTAGGGTTAGACGTTTTACGGATCTGTTACGCCTCGCAACATGGCTTTTGCGACAGTCATTTTATTTAAAAGTGATTTAATATAAGTAGAGCACGGAAAATGTTTTACGCACAAAAGTAGCATTTTTCACAGAGATCCAGGAAGTTGTTCAGCCAGAACACAACAAATTGTGTTGCATTCATGCACACCCCGTAGTCTCTCCACGGGCCCAATTAAGTCGTGTCCTAATCCGTTCGATGTCAGGCCCCCAAACCGTATGCCTTACAATCGACATCCGAATCCGTTGACTTTTTAATCGATTTAGGAGCCACCGCCGACGGCAGTCATCGGATCCTGCAGTCGACACATGAATTAGCCTGACAATGGGCGATGGCGATAACAGGACGTGGAGGAGGAGGAGCAGAAGTTGGAGAAAAATGCGGAGAAGGAAGCGGAGCAGCGCTGAATTTTTCACAGAAATGCTCCCCCTGCCAACAAGTTGTAGATTTTCATTTCGATTTACGTGCAGCTGAGCTCCTTCAGGCCACAAATTGCCCTAGCATTTGCATATGGCTGGCGGAAAACGGGCGGGAAAGCCGGTGGAAGGCGGGAAAATTTGGGCACACCGCGTTCGATGCCTGTGCGCGACATGCACTCAAATGAAATCGATAAACAGTTTGGCATTTAATAAAATCAACATCAAACCGCTCCAATTTTATTTTCTTGCCCTGCACTTTCGCGAGTTTCCGATGCACAAAAGTTTGCCACTCCGCCGCATCCGCATTTAATTACTTCAGGTTGTAGTTGAGTATTAATTGCCCGAACTTCTCGGATCACGACCAATGGACCTCTTAATTTATCGTGCGTTGACGGCTGCTTCGCTTTTTTATCCCTCAGGTGCTTGCCATTCTCCTGCGCCACCACTCGAATCTGTTTAA
Organism: Drosophila biarmipes; assembly: GCF_025231255.1. Classification (NCBI taxonomy): domain Eukaryota; kingdom Metazoa; phylum Arthropoda; class Insecta; order Diptera; family Drosophilidae; genus Drosophila; species Drosophila biarmipes. Next base: position 2,309,220 of record NC_066611.1, on the reverse strand, counting down.
ACAAGCGACTCAGAAAAAGGGAAACAACAACCGCCTAGATATGAAGGAGATTGCTAGCACCGGGAAAAACCTTTTGGTTTTCCGTTTGCGCTTTTAAAATATTTGCTGTGCACCAGGCACTATGGTTGTAAAATCATCGATAAAGTACGATATCAATGCCTTTTTATCGATGTTGGTTTTTATCATTCTATCAATAGTATCGACAACTTTTTGCATTTAACCAAAAATTAATCGAAAAACGTCCCCTTTTTTGGTTCGGGTTTTCCCCTTGTTCAACTTCCTGGTCGTCAAACCCTTTTATTTATATCACTTTCATAATTGGTGTATTTTGAATACACGTGCCTACTTAATATATAACACTTAAATATTTATATGAATTTTAGCAATGAAGTTCAAAAAAATTCCCTACTTCAAATTATTTTAAAGAGCCACTGCTAACACCTTTGAACTACTAATATATTGCATTCCATTGAATACAGTCAATTTTAATCGCTTACATTGATCCTTATTAAGTCGTTTAGACTTGCAGTGTGACTCTAATGTGGAAAACTATAATTGGCTCGCAGAAATATACCACAATACACTATTTTGTTTTTCATATTACCATAAATTATCAGAAAATAATCTTATCTGTAACGATAGTATCGATGGTAAGCCCGAGCTATCGACGCTTGCCACGTTTTTCGACCATCGATACTATCGATAGTTCCATAAATTATTTTACTAACTTTAGTAGTCACGGAGTATTGTCAGTGTTGGCAAAGGCACTTTCTTATTTATCCAGGCAAGGTGAAATGCAGTGGCCAAAAATAAATATGTAGGTAAGGCAAGGGTAAATAATTATACATAGACCTAGGTAAAGATAAAAGGTCAAACATTTGATAACATTTGTTTATAAAGTTTGTTTAATTATGTTGAATGTATATATGTATCTTACAACACTGGTTATCATATAATCAATAGAATATATTAAAAATCCCAATTACTTCATATTTAAGCGCGAATGTATTAAATTATAAACCAAACAGTCATATATCCACTGTTTTATAAGACAGTCGCAGCATATCAACATCGGATCAATGGCGTTTAAGGCGATTGGAAAGCTGTGAAATCGATACCCATAAAACTCTAAATCTTTAAGATACGGTCAGTCGGTTGGGACCATCCGCAGTATGTCCAGGGCACGCCTTTTCTCGCAGTGCCGCACCTCTCCGGCGACCATAGCAATCACAATCCCATCTGTCTGGCCTGCAGACCTTCGGCTAACTCGCATTAAATTCGTACGAATCTCAGCATTTAGCATATTAAGCGGGCACGGGTTACCTAGCCGTAACCGGTTCGCCGGCAGACTGGACTTTCCGTGCGGCGGACCCGGACAGGCGGACGGGCGGACGCTGGGCTCCGGACTCCGGCTCCGACTCGAGTCGTACTAAAGCTCGTCGTCTCGCTGCCGTGCACAGCCGGATACGTGTGTGTGGGGGCCAGTGGACAAGCGGATGTTGTGCGATGCTGTTTATGCCTTTTACATTTTCCGCCGTAATGAATTCAACGTAGCAGCGGAGGAGATCGGGCCGAGGGACGGCAGCGCACTGTGAAATTTCAAACTTCCGCTTTTTGCAAAGTTGACAACATGTCTGTCTGGCTGTCTGGCTGTCCGGCTCCCCGGCTTCCCGGCTCTCCAGCGGCACGGCATCATATGCGTCTTGCCAACATGTCGGCCTTGCGTCCTTAAAGTTGGCTTACGGTCCTGACCCATTAGTGCGCTGCTTAATTTCCCAACGTACTTTGGACTCGTTTTCGCTGTGCCTCCGGCTGCAAGGGAACACAGTTGACTCTTCAGTAGACTGAAACCGAGCGGGAAAAGTTTATTAAGTAATCGTATGAGGGCAGTTTTTAAACGGTATTATAAACGATAAATGCATTATTTTTAGTGTTTACAAATACTACTTGCTATTAAGTAAAGGGGCAACATCTGTACAAATATATATACTGCATTTATTCAACGCCTATTTAATGAAATAATTTCAGGAAATTAAAAAAAAAGATACACAATCAGTTTAACTGACTTGGTTACTGTCAGTTGATGGCCCTTCACCCTGTAGTAGATCGATTTACGGAACATTGCTGTTTTTATGCTTATAAACCCGTGGTAATACACAGCGACAAGTAGTCACAATTTTCTTAGCATGGTCTTGCTAGGATCAATCTGAAATTTGTTTACACAGTTTTGGCTTTCTACGTTTTCTGTTGACTGCGCGGTTGGATGAAAATTCTGATTTCTTGAAGTTTTACTTCATCAAATTATACAGTGACCCCCAAAACGATGTTTAGTCAAAGAAAATAAGAGGTATTTTTATCGGTTCGATTTACAATTGCATTTTTAATCTACAGGGAAGCAATTTTTCGTATATGCAACGAAGCTCGGTTTAAAGATCCTGAAGAGAAGCATACTTCAAGGATGAACTTAAACGGCCTATTCGGTCGGCACCACAAAATTGATTATCAGGTTTCAGCTAATTGGAGGCACTCGACCGTTTCTTGTTCACTCTTACGAATGAACCCGTCTCAATTTCAGTTTGAATTAAAAAACACTCGCCAAGGAGACGCCTCTTGACCATTTCTGGACAAGTTGGAAAGGGAAAAAGGATGTCAGGCTTGTGGCCGGACAGGCTGGCAATTTAAAAGTGAGTCGGGCGGTCTTCTTGGGTAAACACGATAAAATGTCCACGTAGCGCCGCCGAAGCAGTGTGTGGGCATCTGCGCTACGCCCCTTTCCCCGGATCTGAGCAGTAATTCCAGTGCATTGTGTGCGCGGCGTGTCCGCATCCGCCACAGCAGCAACAATGAAAAACCCCAGGAGCTGCACCAGAGAACATTAAAAATTAAAGCCACGGGCAGAAACTTCGGTAGCAATGACAGAGGAAAAAGAGTCGTTTCATTTTAACAAGACCTTCGAAGTAGGCAATTCAACCGATAGGTGTTGACGAATACCAATACTCGCGCTGAATCTGGAGCTAAAGAATCTATTGTGAAGTCTCTGCCCTCTAGAACTTTTAGTTTCTGAGTTCACTACGGTCAGCATGACAGACGGACATGGCCATGTCGACTTCGCTAAATGTACCTGCATTACACACCCGAATAAAGTATACCCTTCAGCTCAATGAGCAATGGGTATACATATCATAGAATGTGTAAGAGTAATATCTCATTAAGAATTATAAACTGAGAACAAAATGGTGATATGATCCAGAATATTTACCTATTACCCTTCATAAAACATGCGAAGTATTGGTAAGTGGATTAGGGGGTATATGATAATCGTGGCACTTTTTTTCTTGCAATTTTTGAAACTCGTTTAAAGTAGGGCACCCATCGCGATAAGAACGTAAGATGTGATAATACAAACTTATTATATTTATATGTTAATAATTATAGTTTAAAGCACTTTTTGTTTATATTGGTGTAACAGGTATAGCCGTGATAAATCTAACTTTAATATGAATCCGCTATGATATCCAAAAGCGTGGAATCGGAAAGGGGCTTTGGCTAGATCCAATGAGTACTTTCAAAATGTTAGGTCCAAACTGCGATTATATTTCTCTCTTATATGTACAAGAGTAACCTATTATATTACTCAAATTTCGAGGCAAATGTCCTAGGAACCAATGAAGGCGAGGGCAGGCCAGTCCGAACACAGAAAACATGAGAAATACTACCCGGCACCACCAATGCCAGCACAAGGCGCAGCTCCTCCGAAAACATCAGCAACACGAGCAACAACATCGCAGCAGCAATCAGCATGCATAAGCCGTACTAGCAGCGGCAAGGCGACCTCCGTGCCGGCATGAAGGAAAATATTAAAATAAATTTGAATAAAAATGTCTGCAAAGATTAAATTGCCATTGCCATGGGCCGACGTCGTCTGCAACTCCCAGACGCTTTCCGCAACACCCTTGGTCGTCCCGTCTCGATTGCAACTGCTCGTTTGGCTTATTGTTGCCGCTTTCGGCCAGTGCTCGCTGGCCTGGCAAAAATAATTCTTATCCGCCGCGGACTCGCGCCACCAGGAGCAACATCCCCTCCCCACCTGCTCGCCCTTTGGCAACTTCTTAATTTGTTTATTTGTTGCCCTTCGCTGGCGTCCTTCCCTCAGCGCTTTCACCTTTAAACAATTCCATTTACAGGCGGCGACAAATTTTATGCTTTTATTGCTCTCGTTGTCAACTTTCCTCGCGGCCGCTTTTGGGTCACCTCATCGCACGTCGTGGTCGCCAGCCTCCCTTGCCTCAAGAATTTCCCCCGGAACCAATGGTAAAGTAGCCGCTGGGCATTTGATGCGCTCGCGGCTCGGCAATAACAATAAATAAGTTAATTTGAATACAATAAACACAATCGAGGCTGTCAGGCGCAGCAGCGGCGGGAGAACGGGAAATTGGAGTCGCGAAGGGCCTCCACAAATTGTAATTAGCTTCAAGGAGGCATTCTTGATCTCGATCTAAAAATAAGCCAGTAATAATTGAAAAATTAAATTTGGATCCGTGTCATCTCTGTTTCAAGATGCCTTAAACTACTTTAAAATAAGCTTTTCCTTACAAAGTGCAGTGAGAATTCTCGATTTCGAATAAACAAGCTTCATTCGTCACAAAAGTCGATATCACAACTTTTGTACGTTGAGGGTGCGAGATCGCCACGTCCCTTTACCTCGTTAAGAGGTGTTTTTGTTAGATTGAAATAAATGTACTTAACGGAAAATTTTTTATTTGCGCTGCGCAAATTTGCTTCAGCAGGGTGCCACGCCCACAAACAACCATAACACTGGAAACCATCTAGCGCCCACAACTTTTATTATTTTGAAAAAATTGTGAGATTGTGTTTGTTGTTGTTAATTTTTTCCCCGATAGTTCCCATGGGAGCTATAAGATATAGTTGTCCGATCCGGCTGGTTCCGACTTATATACTACCTGCAAAAGAAAGAAGACTTTTTTTTTAAAACTGAGAGACTAGCTTGCGTAGAAACGGAAGGACAGACGGACAAACGGACGGACAGGCGGACAAACGGACATGGCTAGATCGACTCGTCTAGTCACGCTGATCAAGAATATATATACTTTATGGGGTCGGAAACGTCTCCATCAGTGCGTTGCAAACTTCTGACTGAAATCATTATACGCTCTGCAAGGGTATAAAAATAAGAACACGAATAGATGATTATATTATATTATTTTTTAAAAATAACAAATGCAATGCGTATGTGAGAGAACTTAGTGTATCCGTCTTCTTGTGGGTGCTCTTTTCCTTTAATTATCTGTCTAATTTTCCTTCCCAACAAATCAAAGTACGCGAAATCAAATTTTTCTGTAGGATAGCTGTGCGCATTTTTCACGTGGCGGTTTCCCATATTGATAATCCCACCCCAAGCCGACCAGACAAATGGAAGGCATACTGCTCTAGTATAAATTCTTTCAACTTCAACTTTATGATGTGGAATAAAATGTTTAGGAGGCTTTGTGTTATTGGGAAAACTCGACCCAACAAAAGTGTTATGAAAAAAGAAATCAAATGAGGAAGCCAATTTCGACGAGGCGAAGTTTATTAACCTTGACATTTATTATCCGATCGTATGACAGCTATATGATAAAGTCTATCTATTTTTAAAAAATTTTATTCGAAATACTCCCAAGAGTATTCAAAAAACGCCAAAGTGGTATTTTCCGAAATTTATTAGAGTGTTTAACGGAAAGGTAAAACCAACACATACTTATACATTTTCAAATTAAATAAGAATTTCCATACCATTTCACTTTTCCAAAAAATTACTTGACAACCTGTAAGTTATTTGTTGAGAAGCACAACAAAGCAAATGATCGCCGGTTTCTTCGAATACAGAAGTGTCTCGTTAAAAGCAGTAAAAAATTCAATTTATGGTCTTACAGCCATGACCTAGTACCAAACGATTTTTTCTTGAGTGGTCAATGATTTGAGCTTGAACAGTCTATTGTCATTAGTAGGAATATGTTCGTCGTTTTCATAAAATAATGCTTTTAATTTACACCAAAAGCTGTGCTGCAAACTGGAAAATATGCATTCTTCACCCCATTAAAGAGGAATCTCAAGGAGTGCAAGTTCTATCCAAACTTTTCTTTTGAATAAAAAACTTTAAAGCAGAAACCATTTAAATTCGGAAAGGCTCGGCAGGGATTTAAGCCATCCATCACCCGGTCTTTTTTCGACGTATGCGGGTCAAAATACTTTGGCCAAAAGGTCCAGGAGCAGACAGGTGAGGGGGCGTGGCGGGCGCCGCCTGCAAGGAATGCGCATGAAACGTGGCAGCTGTTGAAGGTCAAAAAAGTTGGCAGGGGCGTTGGGCAGCAAAGCCGCCAAGATGAGCCGACATCACCGTCGTCATCATCGTCTGACATCGGTGCATTCGCACCGCCTCCCTCGCTCTGCACCACCTGCCTCTTTATACTCTTCCGGCTGTCTGTGTATGATGAGCAAATGAATTTTTAATAAAAGCTCCACATGTTGCCAATAGGAGTGCAAACACAAATGGAATAGGGCGAGGCCCCGCTCCTGCTGCATTGACGAGCCATTAGGCGAATGAATTTTCATGCCTGCCGAAACTCCCGACCCGCGCCGCCCGCCGCCCGCCAGGTGGCGCGCTGCAGACGGCCTGGCACTCTTAATGCCGACTCAAAGCGTTTCGTGCTCCATTTATCTTGGGGCCAACACTGCCAGGCGGAAAGAACGCGAATGGGAACAGGACCTGGATCAGTAACTGATTTCTGCACGCCGAAACCATGTCAGAGCGGCGATAAATTGTGCCCATTAAAGCCAATAGTTGCGGTGATATTTTCGAAAAATAGCACAAGGCAACAAGTTTTGACACTTGAAAGATACAGGGTAAAAGTTACAGTATGAGGATTACCAAAAAAAGCTTTTCTGTTTCCTTCTCCGTCTAACAAAACTAATTCAAAAATTTAAGGTCAGTTTATGAAGAAAAACTGATTTGCTCAGTAAAGGAGGTATTCATACACCCTTGCAGAGGATATAATGATTTCAGAAAAATGATTTCGGAATTTTGAATAAAATACACAAGGAACCATCGGCTTATTATTGCCTAAACATTACGCAGATTGTTAAGTTTTTGTTAACCGTTAAGGTTATTTTAACATTAGTTTTTTATACCCATTACTCGTAGAGTAAAAGGGTATACTAGGTTTCGTCTGAAAGTATGTAAAAGGTAAAAGGAAGCGTTTCCGAGCCCTTAATGTATATATATTCTTGGCCAGGATCACTAGCCGAGTCGATCTAGTCATGTCCGTCTGTCCGTCCGTCCGTATGAACGTTTAGATTTCGGAAACTATAAGAGGAATATTCATACTTGGCATGCAGATTCCTGGGTATCTGATGGTCGAGGCACTCGACTACAGCGTTCTTCCTCGTTTTATGATTATATTTTGGTGTATGTTTCGCCTGTATGTTACGACAGTAAAGTTAACATAATGGAGAATGCTTGAAGTTTATCTCAATGAAACGAAAGAAAAGTAAGACTTGTCTGCGTACCATGACAACCTTAGCCCTTTTAATCCAAGCCAAAGTGGAATTTCAAACCGACCATTTGGAAACCACATAACAAATATGGAAACATAAATACATTTTCTTAAGTTAAAATAAGAAATGAGAAGTAAGATTAAAATGTTAATAGTTTAAAGGGTCATATAAAGTTAACAGAGTATTATGAGAGGCAAGAAAGATTCTGGAAAATTCAAGGGAAAATATCTTAAGGGAAATCTTTCAGAGATGTGTATAGGAGCTAAAAGATACATTCGTCCGTACACTTGGGAAAGAAGCATACTTTCCGGCTTGCTTCGATTTCTACTTACGAACATTGAACTTGGGCTTGATTTGAATTCATGTTCCGGCTTTCCGAAGTGGCTCAATTGGTTTCAATTTAATTCACTGCCACTTCTACCTTTCTATCCGTAAACTAGCTTAAAACTATTGATAGGCTCGTCTTAAAAATAATCGAATTCAAGTCAATCCTGCGAAATCGGAACCGGCCTGATAGACTGATGGGCTAAAGGACATCTGGAATGCTAAGGGCGGGGTAAAATCACCTCATCTGTTTGGGACAGTAAAAAAGCACAAGTGAACTTTCCAATGATGGCCAAGTCAAGTGAATTTCAGCGTTTGTTTTGACCGCTTGTTGTGTTGTCCGTATTCACTGCGAGTAAAATGCTAAATGAAGTGGAAGGATGGAATTTCACACAATGCGCATCCAACATCCAACATTTGCCCCTCCTTTCTGCCCCACATGTCACTGGCTGCTCGGGACGGTTTGGGGAATTGAAGAGGGGTCCAACAAATAAACGGACACAGCAAAACCAGTCAAAACCCTGAAAACGTAACGAAAATAACACAGCAATCCCCGCAACAGAGGGTTAGGCGAGCAGGGTGGATCGGTTTTGGTCAGGGTTGTCTGGGGGCTACAATGGGTTCGACGGGGGTTCCACAGGGGCCTTACGGGGCCCTAGAGGAGCAGCTGAGGCTGAGCGATGAGCATTCCAGTAAGAACTCGGTTTCATCTCGAAAATCACGAGGCGCACAGTGCTGCATGCCGTCTGTTTCTTTCGGTTAGTTGCCCAGCCATTGTCATCCGAAAACCCACCGTGCCCCATTCGTTTCCAAAAATCCGGCTTTATACACCTCCTTACCTCTTGACGGCGCATCAAAAAGGACTTCATTATTGCCCTCACTTGTGCACGTGTTCCTTTACATTGAAAAAAATCGACATCTCGATTTTAGTTTTAAAGTGAAATTTTAAATTGCTGCCTTGTATGATGATCAGTGTATGATGAAAAAGAAAGCCCAGGGAAAAATCAAACCAATACTAATTTCGTTTATTTGTTTGTTCTTCATTTCAGTATTACGAGTTATTCTATTGTACGAGTATACCTTCAGAGCCAAAATGCGAATATGGGTGCCTTCTTCATACAAACTTTCCGCTGCATTTATGTTTTGATTTTAGCTACCGAACCATATAGATCGTGTGATTTCCGTTCTACTCCATTAAAATCTGCACTCTATTTCTTTGGGAAAACCAAGAACATTTATCGGTCTATTAATTTCGACACATATTGAATTTGTTTTATTTTTAAGGTTGTGGTTTAGCTTTGTAAATAGTATTAAATAATCACAAAATAAAAGTCACTGATTGCTTTATTTCTTAATAGCCTTTCAGTCCGTCTTTCGGTAACTGCTATTCTATGACAAATAAAATTAGAGACTCGAAATAATTGTTATTTTGTGGGATTTATATAGAAATCTTTGAATAACTGCGAGATTTATATAAGTCCCACGACAACGTCGTTTTTAAAGAATCAGTAGATGCATTTTTAAGACAAACTATTCTGCGCATTTAGACAAATTCGGTCTATTTTTCTTCAAATTGATCTTTAAAGGACCTAAAAGAACATATTATTTTCTGTCCCTGGAATACACATTGAAAATTAAAAATAAAACGAAGGCACTTTTTCCTACTGTCGTTCCAAACAAATTTTGATTTCTTTGTTTATCATTCCTTAAAAATGTCTGCTTATATTTTAAAATATTTACAAAAAAATAAAATCTAAATAAGGCCGTAAAAGATCTATCGACTTAAATATATCATCGTTGTAATAACTGTTATTACACAATTTCTGTATTTTAATGAGGTACTATCAAAAATGAATTATAAATGAACTTAAGAACATATTTTATATATTTTTAAAATATAGCTGCCAGGGACACGACGTTCTAATGAACAAGACTCTCAACTTTACAGCTTTAATAGCTCTAAGATCTAGGCCGACTAAGCTAGTCATTGTTCCTGTTCTCTTGTTTTCTATTTTGCAATAGTGCCTTGTCTTTGTATATGCATAAGCAACTTTCCTTTTCCAAATGTTGTTCCCAGTGCAAATGGTTGCTCCTGCTAGGACTCGCGTAGCCCGACAGGCGAGGAGGCCTGGGAGTACAGTTGTGGTGGCTGGGATGGCAGGACACTCTGGCCACAGGATAGCAGCATTTCATTTGTTGTCCTTCACATTCTCTTTTCACACTTGGCACATAAACAAAGGGAATGCCCCGGCCAACTGGGAGATGAGCAGAACTCCTGGCGTTACCTTTTACATTGCAACGTGTCACACCCCTCCGAGGAGCCCCGGAAAGCCCCTAAAACACCCTACCCGACTCACCCGGCCCACCTGGCACACCGCCCCCGAACCGCAACTTTAGCTGTCTGTCAAATATGCTGGAGAAATATTTCAAATTGTGGCTGCTAAAAATTGAACAACCCACCTCCTGCTGGCGGGTTTTCTTCAGTGACCTCGTGCCTTGTCCACCGGGCTTTCCCATTTTTTGCAGTATTCATTTTATTTATTTATTTGGTATTCAAAGCGCAAGTCGCGCCACGCCCCTTCGACCCGCCTCCTTTCATATGCTCGAGCATCTAGAATTTCATTATCCCCATCCTTGGGTGTGTGTTTGAGTGCCATTTTAAAGCAGAACATGAATCACTCTTAAATTATTCATCGACAATTACAATGAACTCACTAGGAATATACTTCGTCTTTTTATATTTAGTTCTTATAATTTCGCCGAGCGGCAGCTGTCTGTCGCTAGGGAGGAAGTTTGTAAATTAAAGTTTCAGGAAGTAATCTTGGTGCTTTCTGCGAATTGAAGCCTTTTAAAGTCCGTAAGAGCAAAAGCCACGGCGGGAAGTGGAAAAAAGTTGAATTTGGAATAAGGTGGTTATGTGCGTATTAATGACTCAAAAAAGTTTAAGACCATATAGCAGTCAACGGATTGGATTTCACAGCCTATTTAGTCCTTGTATATATATATAGGAGTTCAGAATTTTTATACATTTTTTCAGTGTATTTATTTTATTTTATTATAGTTGTCAATCTCAAAAAAAAGCCTCCTTTATAAGGTAAATGTTACGATCTAACCTAAAACATACTAAAATCAACTTTTTTTACGAAATAAAATGTATGATATAAAAATCAAACACAATATCTACAAAATCACTCGGCCCATTTCAGCTATATATTTAGGTATTTGCCCAGAAGAACATTTTTGGTTGTAGCATGCCGAATTGGAGCAATCAGCCTAAAAGTGGGTCATAAATCCACTTTCGTTTAAATTTACTCTTTACTCGAAAGCTCGGGGAAAACACCGTGATAAAACTACGAAAGTGATCTTTTAAAATCAAAGAAATGTATTTTTCGTTACTTATTTCAATTGTAGACCGAATAGTTCTAAAAACGTACTAGTAAAATCCATTGTCGATGCTTTGCAGGAGTAAAAGGGTATTGTAGTCTTGTCAAAATGATGTAACAAGAAATGCGATCCCGAATCCATAAAGTACATATATTCTAGAAATGTGGGATTAAAAGATACGCTTCTTAAGCAGCGTATTATGTTTGGTTCAGCCGAGTGCCACGCTCACAAATGCCCCTACGGCTTAAGTCTGCCTGGCGCCCACATTTTCAAAGATTTTCTTTATTATTTATATTTGGACAAATTATTTTTTAGCGTCATAAAACGCTAGCCCGAAGATTTAGTGGTTCAGTTTGTGTTTGTCACCACTTAAATATCGCCAGGACCTTAAGAATTTGGATACATACAACAATAACATAGTGTGTGTTTGAGTGGTTCAGAAGTTACAGTCCTTCTAAGTTTAGCTATTTATAGCTGTTGGCCCCTAAAATAGCAACCAAAAGTGGCAAAACTAATGTTTCTATTGTAGCTATTTAACACTATCTAATATTTCTAGCGAACTAAAATTGTGGGATAAACACAACAACTATCCCCGTAGAAAATTATGTCTTAAAATTTAAGGTTTTTATTCTTCCTACACGATCCATATCGATCCATATCGTTCCGACTTCAAGTTTTGGGACTTTTGCAAAGTTTTTATCCCGATATCTTTGAAACTGATAAAAAATATATGTAACTACTTATGGGAAATGGCATTCGAGCCGTATTTTTCTCTATTTAACACTACCTTTTTTGAGATCGTCTTATTTAAAAAAAACCCAAGCAAAGAGTTTTTAAATTTTTATACCCTTGCAGAGGGTATAATGAATTCAGTCAGAAGTTTGCAACGCAGTGAAGGAGACGTTTCCGACCCCATAAAATATATATATTCTTGATCAGTGTCACAAAACGAGTCGATCTAGCCATCTGTCTGTCTGTCCTTCTGTCCGTCCCTCTGTCCGTCCGTTTCTACGCAAACTAGTCTCTCAGTTTTAAAGCTATCGGGCTGAAACTTTCCCAAAAGTCTTCTTTGTATTGCAGGTAGTATATTAGTCAGAACCAGCCGGATCGGACAACTATATCTTATAGCTCCCATAGGAACTTTCGGGATAACATATAACTCTCTAAGCTTGCAAATGACAATTTTTAATTAGTTCTGAATATCGAATTAAATTTTTTCAAAATCGGACGACTATATCATATAGCTGCCATAAAAACAATAGGAAATTTAGTCGGAAAATATGAAAAAATTATATCTTTGGTGTTGTTTAACATATAACCTTCTATTATTGGAAATAACATTTTTGAATCAGTACTGAATTTCGAATTAAATTTTATCAAAATCGGACGACTATATAATATAGCTGTTATAGGAACGATCGGAAAATTGGTGGGAAAATAATATATAACAAATTATAGCTTTGGTGCTTTTTGACATATAATCTGATAATATTGAAAATATAATTTTTTATATTTTAAAGAATTTCTAAATCAATTTAGTAAAAATCGGATTACTCTACCATATAGATGTAAAAATTTCACATGGTGTTGCTTAATGGCTTAATGGGTTGAGAAACTTCTTGTATTGTTCAATTTAAATAACCCTTCTTTTAATGCCAAAATTTACTGGAAATAACTTCAAATTGTAAGAATTTCTAACTTTTGTTTCGTCAAAATACTTATGACGCAAACTAAAAGGCAGCGCTTTGGAGTGGATGCATGCAGATTCTTCTCGCTTTGTTAAACCAACGAGTGAGTTGCTGCAGCAATTACAACTTCCTCTTGGTGGTAACGAGTAGAAGGCAGACATGAGGCGAAAATTTGAAGCGCGCCTGTGGCAGCCGAATGAAAAATTCGCGATGTACTTTGAAGAGAAGAGCAGGCTGGCCCGAGATGTCAACATGGAGAAGGACGAGCTACTGGATGGACTAATTGTTGGCATACCGACGATCAACTTAAACACGCAGGCCAAGTTACAGTTCTTTTAGAATCCTGAAGGATTCTTAGGAGCAACAAGATGCAGTCTTCGAAAACCGATCCGGCGAGCAAGGTGACGCGTTCCTACAACTGCAACGGAAAGGTGCTTTGGGCTAGAGAGTGCGCCGCACCGAAGAGATCACCAGGGACGTGCTAAGGATGTGGAGCTACCGATCATTTCATCAACGGATGTCCACAAAATAAGAAGCAAGATGTCAATAACTATATAAGGTTGTTTAAAATATTTTGTTTTGAAAACCTTAACCAGCCAATTATTACAGAATGCCTAATAGATTTAGGGAGCCCAGTATCGCTAATCAAACATTCGGTTGTGCCGAGAAATATTAAATTAGATCCACAAAATGAGACATACTTCGGATTAAACAAAAGCTTATTGAAAAGCGAAGGAAAAATATTATGTTTTATAATGAAAAATTAAATACAATTTTTTTAAATTTAATTGTAGTGGGTGATGGATCGATGGGTTGTAATATTGGTCTGCGTAGAGATTTTGAAATTAATTTAGAAACTTTAAATGAAATGAAAAGTTAGGAAATGAGATATTAGAGGATAAAATGTTAGGTGGTGAAATGTTAGGAATCGAAAAGTTAGGAAATGAGATCTTAGGGTATGAAATGGTAGGTGGTGAAAAATTAGAAAGTAAAATTTTAGAAGAAACTTTAGAAAGTATAGTTTTAAAGGCAGATAAGGAAACAATTTTTGATAGTTTTGAGCAATTAATTGAATTAGTGGAATAAGGTATGTCCAGGTAAAGCGACCTGAAAATCCAAATATGAAATGTGAAATGAACATCGTGTTGGAAAATTGTAAGCCTAAGACTTTCGTACTAGTAGATCGGAGTATGCCTCTCCGATTGTATTAGTTAAAAAGAAATCGGGAGATCTTAGACTGTGCATAGATTATCTGATGATCTCATGATCTTAAAAATGGTTAATTTCATGTGTTTGTTTACAAAGAGTCGATACACATCGTTTACTACGCCGTTGGGGCAGTTTGAGTTTTCACGTATGCCGATGGGGATTAAGACTTCTCCACAAGTATTTCAAAGATTCGTCAACGATATATTTTCGGATATGATAAGACAGGGCAAGGTTGTTGTGTATATGGACGACATTTTGGTCGCCAGTAGGAGTATAGAAGAACACTTCGAAATATTAGCAGAAGTATTTAAGAGGTGTGGAAGTCAAGCCGATTGGCAACGCTGAAATATAACTTTCTGGTTACTTGTTTGGCAACGAACCAGATTAGCAAACTATCGGTCTTGCTAAAAAGAAGTTTCGATACTCCTTTTTCATAAAATGCCTAAAAAATTCCCCTAAAAGGGACTATCGTAGCGGCGGTCACTCTTGATCTGAGCGTTTCCGTTCTCTTTTCTGGATGGCGTGATTGAGTGCAGTTCAACTTCTCTGCAAAGCGAAAATTTAATCCGCGTGCATCACTACAAAAAGTTTCATTTTTCTTAAAGTGAATACTGCCGACGCCTAGTTAAACTTGTGCTTTGATTATTGCGGGTAAGCTTTCGAGTGCGTTCTTACGCTAGTGTCTAATAAAGTGATTCCCGAAAATAGTGCTTGCCGCCGTACCACATTCCAAGAATTGAGGATTTCCGTGGAACTCTTATTGTCAGCGCAGCCCTAGCCTGATTGCCTAGTTCCGCCCTTGATTTCTACCACGTGTAGTGGAATCTCTCTGACGTCGCCGATCGCAGCCAGATTCATACCGGCGTGCAAACGGAGCGTTCGCCGCGCACAGCGGGAAGCTGTGCTTTCCCCTCTTTCTGCTGCTAGAGGAGCGCAGATCGGAGCACCCCGAGTTGGTGTCTCGCTTTTCTTCCTCTTCGCTGGAAGCAAGGAGCAGCTCATCGTACACCCGACTCTTCTTCTACTGACGCACCCGCCGAATTGGTGTGCCGCCCTTGTCGCACACACATCGGGCTGGTCTGCCGCCCTGGCCACACCCACATTGAGTTGGTGTCCCCCTGTTGCCGCACACACAGGCTTTGTGTGTCTTCTTCTTCCTGCACGAGGCCCATTTTGCATAGCGACTTGTCTGTACCGACACGACAGAACAAGAATTTGCTTGTTCCAGACGCTGTTTGCGCAGCCGCGCTGAAGCAACCGCGACACGATCGAACGTGTTCATAATTGAGTATCAGTAGATTAGCTTTGAACTTAAGCAAACTTGCTTAGGAATATTTACTTATAATTCTATTCGATTCCAATTTAGCATATTTTGTGGAAAATCTGACAAATATATATATGTGATTTTCATCAATTTAAATTAAGATCTACAGCTACTCATCACAGTCATCAGGCCTGCTGACATCGATGGATATTGCGTAAGTACGGCATAGCCGTGAAATAATAATACCTATCTGAACATATATAATCGCCAGATTCCACATTAAATAGTAAGATAACCTCTATTTCTTAACTTTTAATGTAATTAATGCTAATTCTTTCGGATTAAAAGAGGTTATAAGTTTTGCATATCGGATAATTGGCAATAATTTAACGTAGAGTAAACAAAAGAAAACATAATGTAAATTCTAAAAGCAAATACTCGACTCAAATATCTCTTCTATTTTTTTTTTCGTCAACCATATATATAAACAAAATTAATCAATAAGTGGTTCGTAAAGTAAATATCGTAAACTCTTAGGTTAAGGTTTGGTTAAACAAAATGTATCGTAATATTATCGCTATCGTTAATTAAGTTTAAGATGAATTAAACTGATGTCTTTTGGGGCACTTTCGGGTATGTAAAGCAACGGTTGTAAAAGGGTGGAGTTCGAGGGAATTTCACAGGTAGGGTGGGTATAGACTGAGGCCAACAACATCTGGTCCTCATCTTCGATAGGTGTTCTGTTCTGTCCGATTCCCTAACCGAAGGGTTTTTCTATTTGCCGCTATCGTCTCTGTCTACAATTTTAGTTCTGTGACACTCTTGTTCATATTAACACAAACACACGCCCATGTTCCCTGAGTAAGCCGGTCAAAAGTAGACAGAGTGTGTTAAGGTGGACAACGCTCAGTGAGTGTGTTCGTTACAGAGGTTAGTGGAAAATAAGTTAGAATTGAGAAGGACAAATGCAAATTTTTACAAGACATGGTAATATATTGATATTTGATTTCATGCGATTGAATCAAAGCTGATAATAACGGTTTAGAAGCAATACAAAATTTTCCAATTCCGACTAAAATGCAAACAGTCCAAAGTTTTTTGGGGATCTGCTCTTTTTTCCGCCGATTTATTAAAGACTTTTCAATAATAGCGAAACCCTTATACGATTTAGTAAAAAAAGGATAGGGTATTTAAGTTTAAGGAAGATGAATTAAATTATTTTTTACATTTGAAAGCGAAATTGATGAAAGCGCCCGTTTATACGATCACAGAGACGAAGTTGAGTTACACTGCGATGCCAGTGCTTTAGGGTTTGGGGCGGTACTTCTTCAACGGAAAACAGACAAGAAGTTGCATCATATATTCTATTTTTCAAAAAGCTCGACAACTACAGAAGCGAAATACCGCAGCTTTGAGCTGGAAGCTTTAGCCATTATTTACGCATTAAGAAGATTTAGGATATACTTACAGGGCAAGCGGTTTAAAACTGTAACGGACTTCAACTTCCTTACGTTAACGCTTAATAAAATTGATTTGAATCCAAGAATAGCAAGGTGTGTTTTAGAGCTTCAGGAGTTTGATTACGACTTAAAGCATAGGGCAGGTAGTCAAAGGCAACATGCACTGAGTCGTTGCAATA
Organism: Drosophila biarmipes; assembly: GCF_025231255.1. Lineage (NCBI taxonomy): Eukaryota > Metazoa > Arthropoda > Insecta > Diptera > Drosophilidae > Drosophila > Drosophila biarmipes. Next base: position 2,292,158 of record NC_066611.1, on the reverse strand, counting down.
ACATAATGGAAGTAGAATCGAACACATTTGAAACTAATTGTTGGAATATGACATTACTTCATATCGATAAGAATATCGTAGCAAAAGTATTCTGCTACCTACTGGTAACACTAATATCGTTTTGGTTCCGATGAGCTGGTTCAGCTCTCACTTATTCCGCATAATTTTGAAGTGACAAGACGTGATCCAAGGAACTTAAAATATATATCTAAAACTATACATAAAGTGTATTTTACTTGGTTTGTGAGTTGGTGGGAAGTGTAGTATTGTATTATACATGCTGTGGGAGGACCTGTTCAAACATGAACACGCATATATACAAATGTATATTTAGGTAGCGGAATTGTAGCCGCACCAAATGTCTCACATGTGTGCATACCTAAAACAACGAGATAAAAAGGTTGTAAAATGACCCCCTGCGAGTGGTCACCACATGTTTAGGGATAAGTGCGATCGGAGTAATTGCTATCTCCTCTATCGCCCTTAAAGATAAGAATAGTTGTAAATCTCATGTTAGCTATTTAAGTAGAACATATTCTTAAATAAAATCAGTTTTGAAATATCAACTCAACAAAGAAAGACGTATTTATTTGGACGTTCTTTCATTTTGGTCAATCGAGCCGATCATTTTGATCCTTCGAAACTCTGCAACTTTCCCCCCTGTGGTAAGAGGTTCAGAGTGATCAACCAGCACCTGAAAGTCTGTATGTAGTGCTAGACACACGCAGCTTAAGGTAGCGAAAATAAAAAAATCTCTTGTTACCCCCCACCCGAGGTAAGGAACAGAGATACATATAACAAAAAAAAAGCACCTTCTGGTAGAAATAAACTAAAGGTAGCTTAAAAAATTAACAGTGTCGTGTAAGGCGTGCTTGAGGCCCTTAAACATCAGCGACATTGTGCGGGAAATAAATGCAATTAAGCATTTAAACGAAAAGTGAAAAAAAAAAAACCAGCGACGCAGCACCTTCAGCTGCAACGACAGAGCGGCGACAGGACAAGCGGCGGCGACTTCAGCAGCAACAACAGCAACAAAAAATACCGCTGCAACGAAGAGCGGCGACTGGACAAGCGGCGGCGACCTTAGCAGCAACAGCAAAAAACGACTACTCTGGCGACGGCAACGGAAGCAGCTAAGTCACAATAAATTTTTTTTTTTTTTACATATACATATATCCCTAAGAAAATAATAATAATGATTTCGGAAAAAACGATAGATTTGCTAAAGAAGCAGTCCGGGATTATTTTGGAAATAAGACGTTTAGAGGCAAAAATAGGGCTAACGGAGCTAGACGTAGGACGATTAGAAGAGCTTCAAAAACTCTTTATTACTAACCATACTGCCCTTTTAAAGATCGGCGTTGTCGATCATGAGTATTTTAATACCAAGCAGTATGATATCATTATGATGGTGTTGGCTCAGATAAAATTAAGGGTTGAAAAAGAGTCTCAGACAAATAAGCCAGAGGGACAGGTTATTCCCACGGCAAACGTTTCAAAGACCAAAAATATGGAAATAGAGATCGAGTTGCCAGGCACTTCAAACGCGTCCAGGATAGAGCAGACATTTCGAAGTCAGGTAGGCATTTTGAAAGCATACTTAGATGAGACGTCTACTCTCATAGACAATAGTCCAGATTTCCTTACGATAAGGAAAAACAAAATTGAGTTTCTATGGAGTAAGATACAGAACCTAATTGAACAGGGTAATACCTATTTCGAGTGTTCTGTGTTTGACGACATAATAAGCGATATCGAGTTTGATACGCAAAATATACTAACGGCCATTAAAAATCGATCCAGCGTAGTCAATAGACATGCTGACGTGTCGATGGTGGTGAAGGCAGAGGAATTACCAACCCTGCCTAAAATACAGATTCCCACATTTTTTGGTGATTCCAAAGAGTGGGATCTGTTTTACGAACTTTTCACAGAGCTAATCCACTCAAGAGAGGATTTAAGTCCATCTCTTAAATTTAATTATTTAAAGTCAGCCTTAAAAAGTGAAGCCAGGAGTGTAGTCACTCATTTATTGTTAGGCGGGGGCGAAAATTATGAAGCCACTTGGGAATTTTTAACCAAGCGTTTCGAGAATAAAAGAAAGATATTCTCGGAACATATGAATAGGCTTTTGGATATGCCCAATTTAAATTTAGAATCGGATAGGCAGATTAAAAAGTTCATTGACTCAATTAATGAGTCAATATATATTATGAAATTGAAGGCACAATTGTCCGAAGAGGTGGATGCCATTTTCGCCCACATAATCCTTCGGAAATTTAATAAAGAATCATTAAATTTATATGAAAGTCATGTCAAAAAGACAAAAGAAATCCAAGCGCTTTCGGATGTGATGGAATTTTTAGAGCAAAGGCTCAATTCCATATCATCATTGTCACAGGGAGAGAAACCTGTAAAAAAAGTGGTAAATACAACGCAGAATAATAACAGCGAAAATTGTGCGTGTTGTAAATTACCGGGACATTATTTAGTCCAGTGCTTCAAATTTAAAAGAATGAACCCAGCAGAGAGAACTGACTGGGCAAGAAAAAATCAAATTTGTACAAAATGTTTAAAACATAAGAGTTTTAAGAGATGCACAAGCGAGCAGCTTTGCTTGACTTGCAACAAACCTCACCATACGTTGCTTCATGTTAAAGTTCCAGAAAAAGTGAACACATGCAGGACAACGGAGAACGTATTATTAGCCACAGCCATAATTGAGGTCAAATCAAAAAATGGAGGCTATGAAAAATTAAGGGCTTTGATTGACAGTGGGTCTCAAAGTACTATAATTTCAGAGGAAGCTTCACAAATTCTCCAATTACCAAAAATTAAAAATTATACGGAGATTAGTGGAGTTTCCTCAGTAAAAACATGCAGTTCAAGGCACAAAGTTAGCTTGCAAATAAAAACAAATCAAGAGAATAAAAATAATTTGAAAGTAGATGCAATTATTCTTCCAAAATTAATGAAGGCACTACCAGTACAAGCGGTTAAGATTGACACGACAAAGTGGGACAAATACCGACTTGCTGATCCCGAATTTCATAAGCCAAGTAGAGTAGACCTAATAATAGGTGCAGATCTAAACGCGCACATTTTTAAAAGAGGAGTTAAGAAAATAGACGGACTCCTAGGTCAAAATACTAAGTTCGGGTGGATAGTGTCAGGCTGCACAAAATCAAAAGGCAGTAACACAATAGTGGCAACTGTGATCGAGTGTACAGATTTGGAAAGGTTTTGGGAATTAGAAGAAGAAAGTAAAGAGGATTTAGAATTTCAGATATGCGAAGAAAATTTTATAAAAACAACAAAAAATGATTCATCAGGTCGATATATAGTATCAATGCCCTTTAAAGACGATAAGGTTTTAGGGGACTCAAAAAACCAAGCAATAGCACGATTTTTAAATTTAGAGAAGAAATTAAGCAAAAATGAAAATCTAAAACAACAATATTCTAACTTTATTACTGAATATATAGACTTAGGTCATATGATCGAATCTAAGTCTGAAGGAAAGTATTACTTGCCGCATCAAGCCGTAATTAGGGATGAGAGCTTAACAACAAAGTTAAGAGTGGTTTTTGATGCGTCTGCAAAAACAACAAATAATAAAAGCCTTAACGACATTATGTGGATTGGACCTCGAGTTCAAAAAGATATTTTCGATATCATTTTAAAATGGCGTAAATGGCAGTATGTTGTTTCAGCAGACATTGAAAAAATGTACAGACAAATTAATATTTCAGAAAAAGATCAAGAATATTTGCATATACTTTGGAGAAATTCCCCCAAAAACAAAATAAAAGATTTTAAGCTAACCACAGTTACATATGGTACGGCATCAGCTCCGTATTTAGCAACCAGGGTGTTAGCTGAGATAGGAAATCGATGTCAGGATCAGTCAATTAAAGATGTGATTATAAACGATTTCTATATGGATGATTTAATGACTGGATCAGACAGCATTGAAGAGTCCAAGAAAATAGTATGCCTGATTTCAATGGAGCTGGAGAAAGTAGGAATGAATTTAAGAAAATGGATCTCCAATGAGAAAGAAATTATTGATACAGTTGAAAATGCGAGTGAAAATAAAGTACTGAGCATAGAGGAAACGGAATCAGTTAAAACTTTGGGTCTTCAATGGGAACCTTTTAAAGATGAGTTTAAATTTGCAGTTAAGTTGAAAAACAATAAAAAAATAAATAAGAGGTTAGTGTTATCAAACCTCGCAAGAATATATGATCCATTAGGATGGTTGTCGCCAGTGACTATAGTGGGAAAATTATTTATGCAAAGGCTTTGGCTAGAAGAAAACGATTGGGATAAAGAATTATCTACTAACGATTTAGCTGAGTGGAATCTGTACGAGAAAAATTTAAAATCATTAGAAGACATTAGGGTTCCCAGGTGGTTAAAAACGCAGACTAGCATAACGGTTCAGCTACACGGATTCGCTGATGCTTCCGAAAAGGCGTATGCAGCAGTCGTATATGCAAAAGTAGGAGAATCCGTTACATTAATAGCAAGCAAAAGTAAAGTAAATCCTAAGAAAAATAGGAAGACAATCCCTAAGTTAGAACTTTGCGCAGCCCATCTTTTGAGCCTATTGATGAGTAGAACGAAAGAAGCTATTCCTGGCATAACAACGAGTTTTGCATGGAGTGATTCTACCATTACATTAGGATGGATACGAAATAAGAACTGCAAGGATAAATTTATTAGACGTAGAACTGACGAAATTTTAAAAGTAAAAGATACAGCATGGAATCATGTAAGATCTGAGGATAACCCAGCAGATATTGCCTCAAGAGGCATCTGTGCTACAAAATTAAAAGATTGTTCGCTGTGGTGGAATGGGCCCAAATGGCTCTCAACACCGGAGGACAACTGGCCCAAGTTACAAATAGATGATAAAGTAAGAGTAAATACGGTGATAGTAAAATCCGAAGACACCATTTCTAAGTTGCTGGATAAATATTCAAGTTTTCAAAAGTTGGAACGGGTCGTAGCTTGGACATTACGATTTATCGCCATGAAAGTCAAGAAGATGTCATACCCACATTGGCTGACTATAAATGAATTAAAAAAGGCCCGATTATTAATTATTAAAAAACAGCAGGAACGACATTTTATTGCAGAGATATTATGCTTACGAGCCGATAAGGAAATAGAGCAGAAAAGTAAGGTTATAGGGCTGAATCCGTTCTTAGACAAAGATGGTATTCTAAGGGTAGGTGGTAGGTTGCAAAATAGCAAGTTACGATTTGATGTGAAGCACCCGATAATATTAGATAAATGCCACGTGTCACGACTTTTAATTGAAAAGGCTCATAAGGAGACAATGCATGGTGGAATCAATTTAATGAGAAACCAAATCCAAAGGAAGTATTGGATATTTAGGTTAAGGGATTCTCTGAAGAAAGTATTGAGAGAATGTGTCACTTGTGCGAGATATAGGCAATGTACAGGTAAACAAATAATGGGTAACCTGCCGAAGTGCAGAGTGAATGTAGCATACCCATTTTTAAATACAGGTATAGACTATGCAGGGCCGTATCACCTAAAATGTTCGAAAAATCGAGGTCAAAAAACTTTTAAAGGTTATATTTCAGTGTTTGTATGCATGGCAACTAAGGCAATTCATTCAGAAGTTGTGAGTGATTTAACTTCTGATGCATTTCTAGCAGCATTACAAAGATTTATAGCTAGAAGAGGAAAATGTGCCAATATATATTCGGATAATGGTACTAATTTTGTAGGAGCTGCACGAAAATTAGATGAAGAATTACTAAAAGCCATACAATATAATTCCAGAGTAGCTGCAGAAAAGGAAACCGAAAAAATTCAATGGAATTTTATCCCGCCGGCAGGACCTCACTTTGGAGGTATTTGGGAAGCAGGTGTTAAGTCGGTTAAATATCATTTAAAAAGAGTCATTGGAGATAGTATATTGACATACGAAGAAATGTCAACCTTATTATGCCAAATCGAAGCAGTACTAAACTCTAGACCGCTATATACGACGGGAGAAGATGTCGATGATAATGAGGTGCTAACGCCCGGACATTTCTTAATAGGTCGACCTACGTTGGACATAGTGGAGTCAATAGATGATGATGAAAAGGTTCCTAGTCTGGATAGGTGGAGGTTAATTCGCAAAATGAGAAGAGATTTTTGGGTCAAATGGAAGGAGGATTATTTATATACGTTGCAGCAGAGGTATATATGGAAAAAAGGTAGTCAAAATATAGAAAAGGGGCAGGTAGTGCTCTTAAAAGATGAAAATTGTCACCCAGCTAGATGGCCAATGGCAAAAGTAGAGGAAGTTCATAAAGGTAGAGACGATAAAGTTAGGGTTGTCAAAGTAAAAACCTCAGAAGCATCATTTACAAGACCGATTACCAAGATTTGTCCTTTAATTGGTGTACAGCAAGCAGAGGATGCAACTGCAACTCCGACCATAAAAAGAGTTTCCCCTAGGTTATCTAAGCTTAGTAGCATGGTAATATTGGTTTTGCTTGCTTTGTTGTGCCAGATGTCAAGTGCCGCAGCGATAAAAACAAAAAAGGATGGGTTTGAGGTACAAGGAATTAATAGCACTGCGGCAATATATTTAGATCCCCTAGGAGATGTAGAAATTGTAAGTACGTCTTGGAATTTGGTGATTTATTATAACATGGAGGCATATTTTAAAATGATTTATAAAGGTAAAGCGTTGATAAAGGAAATGAGAAGAGTTTGTGAAAAACTTCATGGCTTCGAAGATCAATGCAATCTAGTTTTGGATAATATGCAAAGCCAATTAATGGAACTAGAAGAGAATAATAAATTATTTATGATGGAACCAAGATCCAGAACCAAACGTGCTCCCTTAGAGTTTATAGGTTCGTTGTATCATATTTTATTTGGTATAATGGATGAAGATGACAGGGAACAGTTAGAGGAAGATATGAAAAACTTATTAGATAATCAGAGGAACATGGATAAATTGGTTCAAAAGCAAACGTCAGTTGTTGATTCAACTACTAATTTATTAAAAAGAACAACCGAGGATGTTAACGCTAATTTTAAAAGTATGCAAGTAAGAATTGAAAACATGACAGAAGTTCTTAAAGAGAGTTACTATGTTTACAAAGAATCGATAAAATTCTTTATGATAACTAAACAGCTTCACTCCTTGATTGAAGAAGGTGAAAAAGTTCAATCAGGGATTATAAGCCTTTTAATTGATATTAATCACGGCAGACTAAACACAAACATACTTAGGCCAAATCAGCTAAAAATTGAGATTGCCAAGATTCAGGAAAATCTGTCGGAAAATCTAATAATTCCAGGGAAAAGATCAGGAACGGAACTAAAGGAGGTATATACCTTATTAACAGCGAGAGGATTGTTTATAGAGAATAAATTAATCATCACTGCAAAAGTGCCTTTGTTCAGTAGGCATCCGTCTAAATTGTTTAGACTAATTCCGTTGCCTATTAGGAATGTAGATAAAATAATAATGGTACACATAACTTCCGAATTTTTAATTTATAATTTTGAAATCGATTCGTATCACATAATGAGCGAAGCAACTTTAAATCAATGTCAAAAATGGCAACAAAATAAAAGGATATGCCAAGGAAGTTGGCCCTGGAACTCCGCGAATGACAACGCATGTGAAGTTCAGCCGTTAAAACCAAATAGAGCTTCGAATTGTGTATACAAAACAGTAGTGGATGCCACAAGTTACTGGGTAGAGTTGGAAAAGAAAAGTAGTTGGTTGTTTAAGGTTCCGATAGGTACTAAAATAAGAGTAAAATGTTCTGGGTCTCAAATGGAGTTGTCTGAACTGCCTGAGCAAGGGATTTTAAGTATTGCACCGTATTGTACAGCAAGAACGGATGACAAAATGTTTATAGCCCATCATAATATTCAATCGGAAATAGAAGAGACACTGTCAACACCATACATAGGAGAGGTTAGTGAAGTTCCGAAAATAATGTGGGATCCGTTAAAGTTAACGCCATTAAATCATACAATTGAAATTGATAAATTAAAGAAAGAAATTAAAGAGCTTAAAGAAAACCATCCACAATTAAAGGATTTACATTTCCATCATATTTCCGGACATGCTGGTCTTATATTGTCATTAATAGTTTTGGGAATTTTTATAATATACCTTGTGAAAAAATGTTTTGTTAGGCAAAGATTACAAGCCATAACTTTCGCAGGCCCGTTGCAAGGAATTTAAAGTAAAATAGTTAAGTTAAAAAAAAAAAAAAATGTGTATTGAAAAATAATAAATTTACAGTCCACTCGTTATATATAAAAAGGTTGTAAAATGACCCCCTGCGAGTGGTCACCACATGTTTAGGGATAAGTGCGATCGGAGTAATTGCTATCTCCTCTATCGCCCTTAAAGATAAGAATAGTTGTAAATCTCATGTTAGCTATTTAAGTAGAACATATTCTTAAATAAAATCAGTTTTGAAATATCAACTCAACAAAGAAAGACGTATTTATTCGGACGTTCTTTCAGGACCACAGGACGAATACAAGAGACAACACGTGAAATCTGGATTCTGACGAAATTCCAGGAAATCACACACACACATAAATAAATTGTGTGTGTTCTTATACTTATGATAAAAAGATGATAAAATACAAGAGATTAGAAAAATTTTAGAAAATAGTGAGCACAGGAAAAGTAATGACAAGAGGATTTTATTTTATGTGCCGAATCGGATGGAGGATCATGTTTTATATAAGTATCATGAAGAATTAGGCCACATACGAAGGGACAAAATGATAGAAGCAATTGGAACAAGGTACTGGTTTCCAAACAAGAATAGTAAAGCTTTTGATCATGTTCAAAATTGTTTGAAGTTTATAGCATATTCTCCAAAGGTAAGCAAAGGTGATGGATAATTGCACAGTACCCCAAAGGGCAATAAGCCTTTCAAAATCATTCACATAGATCATTATGAACCTGTGGATAATAGTAGAACGAAAAAGCACATATTAGCTGTTGTAGATTCGTTCACAAAATTTGTTAGGCTGTATACGACCAAAACAACCAATACGGAAGAGAGAGTAAGTGCTTTGACAGATTACTTTCGAGATTATAGCAGGCCCAAAGTGTTATTTCAGATCGCGGAAGCTGCTTTACTTCGACAGATTTTACTTAATTTATGGAGGAAAATAACATAAAGCATATTAAAATTGCAACGGGACCGCCACAGGTCAACGGCCAAGTTGAGCGAAACAATAGAAGCTTAGGACCTATGATAGCGAAGTTAGCGGAACCAGAGAATGGTTCACATAGGGATAGTGTCATCGTGCGGCCTTTCCGGTCAAGATAATAAAGGCGTGAATACGTACAATTTTGTAAGCTAAAAGAAATCGTATTTAATAGGCCTGTTACATGGTGTCAGAAGTAAAATTATCAATCTTTGATTAACAAGGAACACAATGTCTTGCCGGAAATTGATTGTTCAATGCTGGCGCATGAGTGGCCGAAGTGGAAAAGATCATTCATCATGTATATGATAGCGTCAAGCAAAGATGCAGGCCAGAAGCGAAGAAGATTGCCACATTCTTGTAGTTGGTTGGGTCAAAAGCTACGGTAATATACAACACAATGTTTCCCAACGATGGAACTGCACTTGGCATGGTAGGCACCATGGCGACATCTTCAGACTTGTCTACATCTTCGTCTACTGCTGCAATCGTTAGCCGTTCACTGGATGACGTTCTAAAAGCATTTGATGACTATAGTGTTCCATTCCGAAACATCACGATGGAGTCCTACAAGTTCAGCAACATCTTTCAAGCTGAGGGACAACCTTTCATAGAGTTTGAAACTCAAACTTCGCAAGCAGGTACAGTTATGTGACTACAAATGTGACTATGGCCAAGCATATGATAAACGGATGCTCCTGGATCGCTTCATAATCGGCATAAATGATAAAAGACTGCAGCTAAAGCTACTTGAATCAAAAAATAAAAACTGGTGAAGATCGTCACCGAATGAGATGGACGAAAACATTTACAATTAATGGAGAAGCTATTACATTTAAGGTGGACACTGGAGCTGATGTTAACTGCATCCCAATTGATTTAGCTAAAGAGTTAAAAAAGAAAACGTTCTTATTTTTGATTATAATAATGTTAAAGTTAATAATTTTGGAATAGCTAAAGCAATCTGTTCTGATCCGATTTCAGAAACAGTAAAATGTATTGAATTTTTAGTTGTTGCCTCAAAGTCATGTCCATCCAAAGTCCAATATAGGAAAATGCAAGTTGAATTGATGGGCCATAGTGATACAACCTCAAAGAAAGCACTTAGAAGCCATTCAAAATATTAAAATCCCAGAAGACAAAGCTGGAGTTTTACGCATTCTTGAACTCTTTAAGTACCTAGCTAAGTTTATACCAGACATGTTCCCTAGAACTACAAATTTCAGAAATCTGACTAGGAGTGATACCCTATTTGAGTGGACTACAAATCATCAAAACGAAATCAATGACTTACTTAAACTAATTATAACAAGTGGTCCGCTGTCTACGACAGCGCTAAACCTGTAGTTATGTCCACTATTATGTCTTTGGCAGAGAATTTTTAGTAGAAAGCGATCACAAACCCCTGCAAGTTTTAGTAAGCAGGGACATTGACTCAGTAACAACACGATTGCAGCGAATGCTGTTATATCTCCTTAAATACCCAAAAATGACTGTAAAGTATACACCTGAAAGAGATATGCTAGTGGCAGACTGATGTAGACACATACCTGTAATTTAAATGGGCTTAAGAAAAATTACCCATTTGATGATAGGTCTTACAGAAAATTTGTAAGGCGGTCAAATATTCAACTTTGAAAAACCCCAAATGGGGAGGTAGTCGATTCGATGAAAGTACTCATCGAATTATAGAATTTAAAAGCGAAAGTGCGGTTACATTTTCTTGCTCCATTACAAATTCAATGCAAAGTTTTGGTGCTTTACAGGCCAACGTTCAAATAAATTAATAGAGTCTAGAAACTAGTCTCACTTCTACGACTGTTTAATCAGGGCCTTTACTTTCTTCTGACCGTGACTTTATTATGGGCTCGAGAAAATTATATGTTTTCTCCGTAGCAACACTTTACTATAAGATTCAACAAATGTTATGACCAAAATTTTAGTTTGTAAATAAACCCTTTTTTAAATTATTAAAAACAAAATCTATAAATAAGAATGCTTTTATGTATGTATTTCAACAGTTATGTAACTATCATTCCAATCCAATAATAATCGAATGGTGAGCAGCAGAGTTGCTCCCCTAATTTCTCTCATTCTGAAGGCCACAAAAGCGCTACAAATTCGTAATATTAATTAGCAAATTCACTTTATACCAAACCATAGACATCCAGACACCAGATGAATGCACATTTGGTCTCATATCCTTTGGGTCCAACCCGAAGGAACTTTTAATTTGCCTAAGTGACCACAACGACGATGATCATAAATCAAAGAACTCATTGAAGCGCAGATGAAAGCCCATCAAAGTATTGTAATTTAATAAAAGAACCACAAAAAATAATATTATGTGATGTGTATGCTGCGATTGTTTTTTCTGCACATAAAAAAACCCGGAAGTATAGGCTTAGGAATATTTTCTCATTGAGAACGAATTTAAAGAGGGTTTATTATTATGGTTTGATATCATTCGACATTGCGGCTTAACTTATTTTAAATATGCTTACAAATTTGAAAACTGAAAGCATGTCTATTTTTCTAAAAATATGTTGTGAATTGCAACTATCTAAGCCCTGAGATGTTCCTGTTACTTACTTGTTTTGCCAAGTGTAAAACGAAGAGAAAATACCCAAGTAAAAATCAATTTAAGTCAAAATTAGATTTCCAAAATAAACAAATACACATACACACACTTAAGACTGACTTGAGCGAGGACATTAGCGGACCCCGTCCCTTCGGTCCCACTACAGCACATCCACAGGCGAAAAGTTTAAATATAAGTTTGGGAAAAAGTTTGGCGAGGCGTATTTATGGCAGTATTTTGTATGGCAGCCGGCTCAGATTGGCTGGGTTTTTCCCCCAGTGATGGTTGCCCCTATTTATCCTTTTTCCCAGGCAGCTCACGAAAATTGCCGTCCCAGTGTTTGATTTATGCCGGTTGAATTTTAAAATGTTCCCTTTCTCGGCGGAAAGCGCACGCCAAATCCGATTAAGTTTTCACAGCCTCCCCTGCTTTTCCGCCCCTCGCCCACATGTGTGCAAAAAGAGTTTTGGGAAGATAAAAAACACACAGGCGAAGAATAAAGGAAAAGGGAAAGCCTGCGCAGTTTTTAATCTCAAGTCAGAGTCGCGGCCTTTTCCCATGTAAAGGAAAAGCGAAAGGATTCAATTTTCGAGAGCAGAAAACGCGACCAGCAACAACAAACAGGGCGGAAAATCAAAGCCTTTGAAGTGCCCAAAGGCGTGGCAAGCTTCCATTCTCTCACGACCTTGCTAAATAGTTCACATGCAATACACAGTGCCCCACACCCACAAAAAGATAGCCTTTTCTACAGTCACACTGTGTGACAAATTGAAATGTGTCAATCTGTGTTCGAGTTTCATATTCTCTAGGGATTTCCAGGCTTGTCCGAAACAAGTCATACACCGATCGAACGGTAGTACTATCTGATAATTTTGAGAATACACAGAGGGAATTAGATTTTTAAATATGTCTGGAGCGTTTTACTTTTTGAGATGTTTAGACCCTTTATTACACCAAAAATGTTTTGCATTAAACTTAAAAGCTAAAATGTTTTTTTTTTTAATTTAAAAACGTTTATTTTTAGAACGCTTATTAAGAAATTCGTTTTTAAGTTAAAAAAGTGTGTATTCATTAAACAAGTTAACATTTTTATTTTTAATTTTAAAAATAATATGTTTTGCAAAGAGACCTAATTAATTTTTTGGTAAAATGAAAATTAAATATTTACCCCTTAACCCAAAATTTTGGTTTTAAAATTAAAAGTATATGTTAGTTTAAGTAAAACGCTTGTTTGATAAACTCAAATATTTATTTTATTCATATATTCATAAACAGATATAAAGTTAATTTAAAGAGACTCATATTTTATGCAACCACGAGGTTGGTGGTACCAGTCTCTGTGGAGAAGGCTGGAGTTCAGAGGAATTCGTCCCTACTAGAGGAGTGAAGCATGGATACCCTTTGTCTTTCATTTTATTTAATCTGGGCATTAACCGGTTACTTAGAGCCTTCCTCAACGAAATTGTCAGGAAATGCAATGGTCCTCACTCTTAGTGCCGAAAAATGTTTATCTAGGCATCATTTTTAATGCAAATGGAAAAGTGAAGTGCAATCCAGTCGAGGACATTGGTCCAAAACTTTGTGAGAGTCAGTATATTTTTGCCTAAGTATTAGCTAAGATATTTTAGCTAAGTCATTCGCCCCAAAATGCAACTTTGCTATTAGCAAGGATCCGATTCTTACACAAAATACCAGAAAATAACACATTTAGGGATTTTATGCATACGTCCACTCTGGACGCCATTATGTCCGCCTCCTTGACTCAAGCTTCTATCGAGATCGGTTCGTTTGCTCCTGGAAAAAAATATTGTGTCATCCGATTGCATCCATATTCCCGCGTGTGGTAATCTTGCTAGTCTGTGCTTATTCTATCCAAAATCAGTCACAATCTTGGTGGTAAGATAATTTCCCCGAAGTATTGTAATTATCTGGCTGGAATTCCCCAGAAAACGCCGCTCGTCCTAAAGGATTCCCACTTCAGCGCGAAGTCTACCCGTAAGCCGTGAGGTGGATCATATTTCCTTGCCACGCTGGGATGTACTTCGTAACTTCAGGATCGCCGGTGCATACCCGCGTGAGGTCTCACCTCACCCCCTCCCCAAATCGGCAGCAGAATCGACACGCCTGAACGTGTTCCCACAGCGGCAGCAGGTCGCCGTAGCTTGAATGGAATTGTAGTTCCAATTCCAACTATTCCAGTTCATCTTTGGCCGGAGCCGCCAACTCGTTTTGTATCGCATTAAGTTATTATATTCCATACGTTTAAGACAAGTTTCTAATTAACTTTACGATTCCTTTAGCCTTCAATATTTCGTGTGGCTTATGATATAATATGACATTGTTAGCAGTATATTAGAAGCTGTATATAAATTAAGTGGATATAAGATATGACTATTTATTGATAATAACATAACTATTTGAAGATCGGAATAGGGGACACTTGATTAAGATAGACGATTGGAAACACACGTGTAAAAGCTGAGCTGGGAATAAAAATTGAAATAAAATAAAACTTCCGAATAGAAATAAAATATAAAACCTGCGTCAACACATATATATCCCATACATAGATTTAAAGTTCTACAGCGCACATCGATCGTCATCAGGCCTGCTGACTTCCTTGGAAATGTCGTAAGTACGGCATAGCCGTTAAACCATTTAAATTCACTCATATATTCATACTTGTCTAAGCCCACACAATTTTCTTATATATATTAATAATAACAATTTTAATGTTCTAACAGAATTAAATATGAAATGTAGTAATACTTTTTAAAAGCTAGTTCGTTCTTACTTTTCCTAAGTGATGGCAGCTCCCTGAGCCAAGAAATAAATAATCGCCGAGCTCCTGTCACGTGAAGAAAACCTCAGATGAGGACAGGTCGGGTGTGTTTGATAGCGCAAAAAATGCTTTACTTTTTGTATTATTACATTTCAATAAAACTTAACCTAATTAATTATGACTAGTTTAAACAATATTGACTATAACTAAACATAATAAAAAAATATAAACTACAATTAAACCTTAAGCCGAGTCATTCATTCTTCCTCGGTGTTGCTCCTGCGTTTTCACCTTTACATTTACATTTCTAAGGTCGGTTTTCTGACGTTCGTGTTGACATTTTTATGACTGTCGCCATGCCCAAAAAATTAGGTGGGTGGTAATGGGGATTGGGCAACACCTAAATTGGTAATACAATAATTACCGAGTAGCCACAAGTCACCAGGAAAAGGTGGAGGCGACCCCAATCATTAATGACTTTCCGTCAACTTGTCAGCGCACAAATGTCATAATAGATTTCTTAACGCTTTTGTTTTTGTTTACACAAAATTGATGTGGCACCCTTGGTCGGATAAACAACTCCCCGAAACAATCTCCAAGACCAAGTTTAATGCCTTTTCGTCGCCCCCACTGCGGAAAATTTCCGCTGCTTTCGTTGATTTGTTTGCTGATACGGCGGACTTCCATTGAAATCGACCAACAAGAAAGGGCAACGGACATTTCTGGCGTCTAATTACCGCAGAAATTGATTATTCGACACGGCAAGCCGGGGCACCCCCATCCACGTGGTTTTAAAATGTCGATGAAAGGACTAAAATCGTTTTTACGAGCATTTTCAATTAAAAACAAGAGAAAACGGTATAGTCGGGTGTGTCTTGTTTCAGATATCCGTTAAACAGCCTTAAAATTGAAAATTTATCAACGTTAATAATATACAGACAGCCGCTTGAGAAGTGTTAGTCATAGACTGATGGGAATATGTTCAGTCCGCTTTCGAAAAACTTGGAGTTTGAAAAGGAAACTATTTCAAAAATGTTAAGGTCAGTGGTAAGAATAATCCAGCTAGTTTGCACGCAAGTCGAGAACGTTTTCACAGATTTTTAGTTTTTATGGCGAGCCTTTTAGTTCCCTTTATGTGGGTAAAAAAAGCCGTAGATATTCCTTATAGAAATAACATTGTGCTAATAATCGTGTTGCATTTCTCCTAGTGTTGGAATATCATTCCAACAAAATAAACACTTTTGTATATAATAAGATTTACTTGCAATTTAAGGCTGAAAACTGAAAAAAATTAAAAAAAGCTCATAAATCTAAAGATCTCGAAAAATATTATATTATAAGCGATTTCTTAGGAAGCTAGCGCATGGAAACTGCGGTCACCCAAACTATTTTCCGGCGGCAATAAAAATCGGCACTTTTCGTCAGCCGCGTTCCGCAAACACAAGTGTTTCTTTATTTATTCTAAGAATCCAGCAAATGAGTGCTCCAAAAAGCTTTTGCCTAAACATGAGGCGAGTTAGTTTTAAACCAGGATTCCCAATGCCCGAAAGTAACTTTTCGTCGTGACATTAATTAAAAGATTTCTTTCCGGTCACTCACTTTTATACAATCTTGTCTTGTTTTATTTTTAATGCTTAATTTTTTTCTTATACTAGATGCAATCGCTCAGGTAGAGCTCTCGGAGCCTCTGGAGAAAGCGCTACAAAACCAATGCGATGTGTCAAGGGTGACAACGAAATTGCAAATAATATTAATAAATAAATAAATCCAAAACAATGAAATTAAAAAAAAAATAAATTTTATATTTACTGATCCGCTAGGCGTTCAAACTTTTGAAGACCTTGCGTCACATGCCTGCCTGTCATGCGTCTTGGATAAAAATATACTTGTCAAAACCAAAGTTTATTTGTTTTTAAGTTACCAGTTTAGATTAAAACCATATATATATTTTTCGGATAATATTAACAACATGATTATTTTTATACGACATATCATTGGCGCAGTCCTCCTCCTACCAGCGATCCGTTCGCATGAGCTGCTCGAAAACAAGTGCTCCATTTTCCGGGTTCGATAGGCCACGGATCTCGATAGCTCGATACATCGATAATTATTCGCTATCGGCAGCTCCAATAGTCAGGGCTGTGTGAAATCAGCTGTTTCTGATAACCAGTGATACCAGTATGATCAGCTGTCGATAGTTCGGGTTGATGTCCTTGCTTATAGGGGTGGTATTCGATAGCTCGCTTTTTGAATTTGAGCGCCTTTCGACTAATAATTATTTAAGCGCTTATACGTTTAGAAACTAAGTACTATTACAAAAAGAAAAAATATAATAACTAACTGTTATCAACTATGTATAAAAAAGTATAAATTTTCTTGATCAGACTAATCGATCTAACCACGTCCGTCTGCCCTTTCCTACGCAAAGTAGTTTAAAATGTTTAAGATATAACCGACACAAAAGTCTTATTTCTATTCAATAAGTCTATTCAATAAGTCTAAGTCTTCGGTGTTTATTTCACATATTTTTTTTTCATTTTAAGTTATAAATTACATTTTTCTATATACATCGTAAAAATATGTCAAGGACTTACCAATAAATGGCCGTTCTTCCTGAGCTCTGACCTTTCATGCATCTTTTCACCATTGCCAATAGTTTTTCTACTGTTTTCGATAAACGAATCCCTGCGAACATCCTTAGTTTGGTATCCTGTCTAGCAGTAATCCGGCTCAGGCAAATTTATAGCGGCTTACTAGAAGAACACAAAGCAGTGTCGAAGACGAAAATAAACGCGAATAAGGCGAACATTAAGTAAATACATAAGAACTTGAAATACCAGCCATTTGCATTATTAAATTAATAGCGCAAAATGTTTCACCTCTATATGAACGTCAATGTGCCGTTGGTACTCTGAAAAAAAATATCCTCAACAGCATATTTAATACCATAAACACACAAAAAAAACGAATTCTCAGTCATACTATTACATAAAGAACATAAAAATTTGTTAAGTATTTATAGATAAAAAAACACACCTCTTAACGAGGTAAAAACATAGTGACGACCGCACCTTCAACAATCAAAAGTTCTTTTCAACTTCTGTGACGAAAATGTAATGTATGAATGATCTACTAAATAAATACACTTTCTATATTTGTTACATTCGGCACGCTTAAATAAAATGAAACAACCCAGTAATGGCCTAAAAAATTGCAGTATATTTTATAAAGAATACAAAAAGGTTGATAGCAGGGGGAGATTATCCCCACCGGCCCCAACAGATCGAATTTTCCGAATTTTAACTTTTTCACTTTCACCACTTTTTCTTGGTATGCAATTCCATTAGTTTTTGCGATACCTTATGATTGATGTTTCACTCGAAACAATCGGATGATTTCAGTAGATGTTCTTTTCTTCGTTTATAGTACGCTTCGTCACTACGTGGACTGCCGTCCACAGTGATTCCCATTATATCATATTATCATTTGGAATGGATAGGATTTTGTATCATATAGATATGAATTTGTATAGTTTTAAAATGAAAAAAGTATTTGTCAAAATTGAGGGCACGGGTCTGGTTCCAATTTTTTCTCAGTGTACGTTGTTCTATTGCGAAGAAGAAAGGGTACGTGATACTCGTTAGAGTAACAGGTAGAAGAGTTTCGAATTATTCGACTATGAAGCGAACCAGTATTAAAGTATTAATATTCGTAAAAAAGCAGAGCAATCTCCATCGACCCCTCTATAAATCGAGTTGTAATCTCTACCAATTGAATGTTATTATTTTTTCTCAGTCCCACCAGATTTGTGGAAGAAACCCATTCCCATGGATAATAAAATGAGTTTTAAAAGTAAGGCCAAAGCAGAGTTGAAAAAGTGGGGAAAATTCTCGGAGCCTCCGAGCTTCTCACTTCCCTCAACCGTCGGCTAGATAAAGTTTTAAATGCCGATGCAGACCGAAAGAAAACGCTAGGACGGAGCGGATGGGGGGCAGTTGAAAACTTAAAACTAACATAAAAAGCCAAAATCTTGCAGCACTTGAAGACGCCAAGCCAGATAAAGTTTACACTCGATTTTTCCGGGGGGTCCAAGGGGTTCCATAGGGCTCGAGAAGGGAAACAGCGGAGTAAGCATATTTCCAGCGCTTGATTCACATTGATTTCTGAACTGGGGTCCGGAATACAGTCGCATTAGGGATGGGCGGAAGGCTCTCAAAAATGTCTCAAGGCGCGAACGCGTCGAAAGTTGTAATTAAAACCTTGAAGTCAAAGTCGCGACAGAGCCAACAAGTCAGGCCGAACCACCCACAGATTCCAGCCAGCTTGGCTCCAGCTCCTGGGGTAGGTCAACTATGGAACTCTCTTTGTTTCTAGGAGAACCATAAATAAGATACTAGAACCTCGGAAAACATTACAAAACATTAGTGCAAGTAATATTATGAAAGTAAAGCATTCATAACTTCATCACACCTGCACAGAGCAGGATTTAAAAATCGATTTAATAGGGAGTACCAAGGTCGAAACAACTCCCTTACAAAATCTTGAAAAGTACAAAATACTACAACACAAAGTAGGAAGGGCATCTCAAGAGTGTACTCCCAGAACTCAAGTCGCCAGCAGGAAACCAATTGAGGTACGAAAATGGCAAACTTTGTCTATGGCGGAAATGTGGGGAACCAGCCTTTGTTCCCATCATCGTGAGCAGCAGAACCGGGAGTGCAGGACGCCGTGGAGCTGGAGTCAGTCGCCTGGCCTGCGGAAATATTGATTCTCGCCTGGCACTCCACGGTACACGTAGTACGCACACCCTTCTCCACACCGCCATTCCGCCGCCGGCCTCGGAGGCCAAAGTTTGCATTTTTCGGCAGACACCGACTTCTTTGCAGTTTTTCATTCGGAGTGTGTGTCATGCTAATTATAAATCGAAACTTCTGGCGACACTTTGTCAACTTCAAGAAGTCTTCCGTCGGAGCCCCCGTCTCCTCCGGATTGTCTTCCACTTTTTGGCACTTTTCCGACACTTTTCCAAGATTTCCTCTCCGGCCACGCTGTAAGTGAATTAAAATCAATTAAATTAATGCACAACGGAACTCTTTGCTAAATTCCCCACTTTCCGAACGCTTAAGAGCGAATTAAGTGATTCTTAGGAGTAAAGCAATAGCTAAGATAAAAGCAAAATTTCTTTCACAGTTAAGTTCTACTTAGTTATTATTGGACCTACCTACAAAACAAAAATCGACCTAAATTAACCGACTTTGTTTTGCATATTAGTCTTAAAGGAACATGAAAGGTTGGGTGGGCTACTAAATCTGATTCCATAGATTAGATCACCTCTGATAAGATTATGCATGAAAGTAATACCAAGAATTTTTCTACGATGTACTATAGTGGGCAACTTAATACCCAAGAAAGAAGGCAACCTGCCGTTTTGATCCTAGTTCAAGCCACGTAAGGCAAAAAAGATATTGTTTATGTACGGACTTAATACGCCCAGTGTGCACTTGGTAGCATTATTTACAGTAGAGGTTATGGGAAAGTATAATTTAAGTTTTGGATCCAGGAGAAACCCGAAATCGTTAGCTTAGGACATTTTCTGAAGCGAGTAACTCATGAGCGTTGGTGGTACCCCCGCATCATAAAAAATCTTTGAGCGTCAATTTGATAAGGGGAAAATGACACTAGCCTAGAATCAATCCTAAAATGAGTGTCGAAAATATACCATTACTTTTATTTGATCTTAATTAGTGTACTCTTGACCAAATCCAAGTTCCTTCGAAACCAATAAATGGCTTCCTTTTTTCGAAATTCGAGATGATATTTTTAAATTATTTCTGAATTTCGAATTGAATTTTATTAAAATCGAACGACTATATCATATAGCTGCCATAGGAACAATCGGAAAATTAGTGGTCAAATAATATGAACAAATTATATCTTCGGTGTTTTTGAACATATAACCTTCTAAGCTTCGAATTACATTTTTTAATTGGATTTGAATTTCGAATTAAATTTTATCAAAATCGGACGACTATATCATATACCTGTTACTGGAATGATCGGAAAATCGGTGGAAAATTAAAATGAAATAAAATATAACTTTGGGGCTATCATTTTTTATATTTTTAAAAATTTCGAATTCAATTTAATAAAAATCGAACTACTCTAAAATAAAGATGTCGAAAAAATGGTCTAAAATAAGGAATGAAATAATTTTTTTTAATATCACTGAAGTCAGCAAGAATCCTTAACAATTTCACATGGTGTTACTAAAGTTGATTATTTTTTATAACTGCAAGTATACCCTTGCAAGTATACTTCGGCTTGCAGAAGTTAACTTGCTTTTTTGTTAAGCGTGAAATCATCAAATATTCGTTTCATATTCATAAGAAAATCGTATCAGTTTGACCCTTAAATTGGCCTTTAATCCCTAAATCAGTATCTTCCTACACCAAAAGAGTGTCAATTTGATGATCTTCGTAAGAAAATTTTCGACACTCAGTAGGATACATTGACACCTGACTAGGGTGATATTGATGGCGATTTATTTTTGGGGGCAGTTAAGTAAATAAATAAATAACTTTAGAACTTAAGTTTCTTTCTTCTTCTTTAAGTCAATATTTCAATTCAGTATATTTTAGGAGCATAGGTGACTTTCGTACTTGGCGTTTCGGGGCTCTTTGATAAACAAAATGTATTTGGACTGCAATGGCGCTGCTTTAGAAAGGGAGTCGAGCCCAGCAATTGATCTCATATTGAAAATAAATAATGATATGCTATTTCTGAAGATAAAGAACATCCTCGAACTTATGTCCTTCTTGGCATGACCTGACACTTTTTGCATCAAAACGTACATTATTTATCAAAAGAAAAGCCCATTTAAAGATGCATCTATGAAAATTGCTGCTTAAAAATGGATGCCAGACAATCTCGTCGTTAATTGTATTTAGTTTTGCTTGTTTTCGGCTGTGTGCAAAGGATAATATATTGGCCGCATACTGATTGATCATTTATTAGTGATCAAGTTTTTTTTGCTTAACGCCCATAATAACACGTTGAAAATTTAAAATATTTTGCTTGATTTAGGCAAGAATTCACTGCATTATTTTTTTTTAGATAAAGGTTTGTTCTTATTTTTGTTTTAGAGCTAAAGGGGGTTTTGTTTTATATGGAATGTATTCAAATTTAATTTCAAATTGTGGTGGGAATTCCAAATTCTTTTATCTTCATCCACTTCCTGTTCCTTTTCCCTGAAAAAATTTCATAGGACTGGTAATGTTCTTTAAAGCTGCTAGTCAAAAATGTTTTTGTTGCCTAATCCAACTGAAAAATTAAATATTTGCTTTTAGTTGTAGTGACATAATTTATTCGGAAAGTTACTTTTGATTTCTGCATATTGCAAATTGTGATTTCTAAATATTGCGGAATTCTTAAGAATTACAAACTAATATTTAAAAAAACTTTTTTTCATAATTTTTATGTGCGTCTCTGGGGTTTTGGACCTTTTTGGCCGAGTTACACAATAAAGGGGAAAGAAAAATACCGGTTTTTTGACCAAAAATGTAATAAAAATGAGTACTTTACGCGAAACAATAAAAGTAATGGTACAAAAGAATGTATCTTACCTTGTTGGATGCGTAAATTTCCAATCATTTGGCATTCACACACGTATTTTTGGCCGGTACTGGGCTCTAGTAGACAATCTAAATTAAAGAGTTTGTTTGAATATTTATTTCCGTTACTCCAAAAACTAAGGACTGTTAAGCTCTGTGCAACAAAAATTTATTTATTTTCAAGTGACTTAAGGGTAGAAGAAAGTCGTACGGCCTCTACAATTTTAAGAGATCACTCAAGCTATTACCTTGCTGTTAAAGATTTAGTATTTATATTTCCTGTTTCGAAAATGGAGTGCAACCAGTTTTGATCAGCCCATCGGTGGCTTGGTGCAGTTTTGCATGAAAGGCGGCCCACAAATGTATAATTAATTGAATTAATGAAATATTTTAAAATCATAAAGGCTGACAGTCCGCTCACCCACCACCGCAATCGCTCATCGACTAAAAGCAATCAACGTCAGTCTGCGGAGCGGTGGACGAGGCTCGGGGCTTGTGGAGTGGAGTCCATGACAGAGTGACAGTGGCATGTAATTTGATTTTGTCGCCACTCATTTATGGACCGCAAGAGTCTGACTCTTTATCTCGATTATAGAGGAGTTTTTGAGGACGCGAACTCTCGTAAATGGCAGATATAGTGTGTGCGCATGGGAAATATGCTTAGTAACAAAAAAAGGATGGAGAAATAAAGCAGTTAGGTGGCAATAGATTGCATTAAATCTAGCATTTCGTCTCTCGAGAATTGATATAAAATATTCTGGATTCTCTTTTATAATTGGCTTATTGATCAAAATTAAATAGGCATTTACAATGCAGCTAAAAAAAAAAGTTAATGGTGAGAATACCCTTAAAAATATTATAAAACTCGCATCTTATTAGTAGAAAACGCGCAAATGACAGCGGCCGCGGTGCCATAAACCACTTCCTTCTGACGGCATTTTCCGCGGTTCTCTTGGTGCATTGGCCCCGTTCCTCCGGCAATTTCACCCAGAATTATCTTCTCCGCTTTCAATTCCCCGTCGCCCGGTGGACAGGGACATTAATGAGACATCTGGCTTTCGACGCCTTTGGAGGACATTCTCCTGCCTCGCCTCCTGATTTTTCGACATTTACCTACGGCATCAACAATGTTGTCCGCATCTTCGTCCTGACTGTGCGGTAATTCGCCTTTAATTTTTTAATGACACATTTAGAGCGAATCGTTTCGTCAGCACCCAGCACCCACGTTCCCCCTCAATTTGCGACCAGATTTGCGCAGACGAAGGACGCTGTAATATCCGTAAGTGGCAAACAACTTCGTACGACGAGATGATAAAGCACATTTAGGTGTTAATCAATTAGCAAATTATGCAGGTGGACAATTTCCACAGACAGTTGTTTTAACAAAAATTAACTGCAGATAAACATATTTAAACATAAAATAAGTTCTAAAAGGTTCTATACATATTAATTGTTGTTCGTGTACAATCATGTTCGATTCCGACCCCATAAAATAATCGTCTCCTACATTGCGTTGTAAACTTTTGATTTAAGAAATGTAATTTTGTATTATTTCCGAATTTTAAAATAAGTTGTTATTCCTGCTAAAGTCTGCCCGTCAACGCTTCGATCTCGGAAACTTACTTTCCGTAGAAACAAGGCCGATTGAATGCCGCATCGATGTTTTTTTTATACTCAATCGATATTTTGTTCGATTGTTTGCGTCGAGTATCGATAATAAATGCTTACAATAAAAATAAGAGATTTGATTGACCCATGTACAAATCTTATACTACATAAGTCTCATTCTTCATTTGGTTGTCGACGAGTAGTTGTAGATACTCCAATTCATTTTTGACTTTAAGCAATGTATACCGACCGGGAAAATGGAAGCCCCCTCTTGAGTGGTATTAAGTGCTCCCAGTCACATTGTAAGAAATCCGGTCGGGATTATCCGGGCATAAAATTGTTTTTTTTTTTTTTTGTAAAACAGTTTATATTTATTCAGAATTAACAGGTATACTGCTACCTATATGGCAGCTTGAGCAGGTTTTAAATATAGGGGTTAACAAAGCGTTGGTATAAAGGTTATACAATATTTCTATTCATTTACAATTGACAGTTAAAGCAGACTTCGAGGTGTTAAATATATCTTAGTGGAAGATCATGTGGGTGGTATCTTTTAAGTCTTCTTCTTGTTGGTCTCCAAATTAGCCTCTTCGCCAGGGAGTTAGGATGAGAGCCAAGGCGTCTGAAGTAGTTTTCAGCATGCGTTCGACAAACATCGCCTACCTTTGGGATTTTGATATCTCTTTCAATATCTCTGGTTCTCATGAACCATGGGGCATTGCAAATCGATTTGATAATCTTGCTTTGCGCTACACGTATTTTGTTTAAGTTCGAATTTGACGCTATGCCGTAGACCTGTAGTGCATATTTCCAGACTGGACTAAGAATCGATTTATAAATTCGAACTTTGTTAGACAACGACAGCTTATTCCTTGAAGTAAGTAGCCAGGCCATACTTGCTGCCTTTGAAAGCACTGACTGCTTCACCATTGTTGTGTGCCTCTGGAAGGTGAGTCCGCTATCCAAAATCACACCAAGGTACTTGTAGTGGGACTCGTGACGAAGTTCCATTCGGTTGTCAATTTTTCAAGCCGTGATACGTACTCCTGCAGGCCTAAGGTTGTAATATTTATGCTCGGACTCCTGACCGTAACCGCTGTGTCCTCGGCGTATGTTGCGATGAGCCTGTCATCATTGTCAACTTCGGTACAACCCCAGGAATATGGCATATCCGACGTATACAGTGAGTAAAGTGTCGGGCCTAGTACACTGCCTTGTAATACACCAGCTGAGATTGGACGTTTTGACGACTTTTCACCGTCGACAACAACACTAAATTTCCTATCCGATAAAAAGTTCTGAATGAGGAGGAAAAGCTGCGGCGTTAGTAGTATCTTTAGCTTGCTGAGAAGGCCGTCGTGCCATACCCTATCAGCTTGTTGGATATCCATAAACACAGCAACTGTGTACATTTTACTTTCCATGGCTTCCAGAGCGAAAGTAACTACTCTATGAAGCTGTTCAGGGGTGCCGTGACTTTTTCGGAAACCAACTGCCATGTTGAAATAGCTCTGATCACACTTTCAAGTCTAAGAATCCGATCCAGTATTACTCTTTCCATCATTTTGCCCAGTGCAGGTAATAGACTTATTGGCCCTTATGCGTCTACTTCGGTGGGTTGCTTTCCAGGTTTGGGGATCATAGTGATAAAAGCACTTTTCCATGTACTTGGGTAGTGACTCAGCCTTAAGACGTTGTTGAACAACAGAACTATGAATAGCAGTGCTTTTGTGGAAAGAATCTTGAGCGTTTTGTTGTCTATAAGGTCCTCGCCTGGTGCTTTTTTGTTTTTGAGCTTTCCGATCTGTGTCACAACTTCTTCTAGGGTAACAGGCTTTGTGGGAAGAGCCATTTGAAAAGGCCTGTCCAGACGCATTTGAACAAGCATTCGATTTTCCATCGGAGTTAGGTTTAACGGCTTAAATCTGTCCTCTAGATTGTCAGCAAAGATATTAGCCTCCTGCTGACTGGAGCATAAAATTGTTTAAGTTTCCTTCTGATGATGAATTGCGGCTTTAAATTTTATTAAATATTTTGCATCTTTAAGGGCTTTAAAAAAATAATTATTTTAAGGGGGGAACCTGCTTTAAAGGTTTTTAAAAAATCATTTTTTTTTAATAATTAAATTGCCATAGCATTGCTGTTGTTCTTGGGCGCTTGTATGGACCAGTGCTGGCGCCGACCGCGTCTGATCCCCCCCGTGTTTCCATCGTCGACAGGGTTAGAGGGTAACCGTAGGGAGCACTGGTGTGAGAAGGAGCATGAGGGGGACGGGCAGGCTGGTACGGTGGCGGGTATGCTGTCCGGTATGTTGGGTAAGGATACTTAAATTTATATCTTCCTGCATTGATCAATGTCCTCGCCGCATGTTCGCTAAAATAGAGTGACCGACTACTAACAAAAGCCCAATTAATGATTTCAGTCAGAAGCTTGCAACGCTGAAGATGTATTCGACCCCATAAAATATATATATTCTCGATCAGCATCACTAGACGAGTCGATCCGTCTGTCCATCCGTCCGTCCGTCCGTCCATCCGTTTCTACGCAAACTAGTCTCTCAGTTTTAAAGCTATCGAGCTGAAACTTTCCCAAAAGTCTTCTTTTTATGTCAGGCAGTAAATATGTCGGGAACAGCCGGATCGGACAACTATATCCTATAGCTCCCATAGGAACTGTCAGGGAAAAAATTAAAAAAATTATATATTTCCTACGCTTGGTAATAACATTTATTAGTAGGTTTTGAATTAAATTTTATCAAAATTGTGGTAAGAAAAAGAAATACTGTCTGAGATCGATAATCGCATCTGTTCCTTTCGATGTTGGTAATTCACTAATATTTTTTTTTGAAGAAATGTGAAAAAATGTGGCGGTTTTGAGAAGGTGGTGGTGGCTCTGCTGCACGGAATCACAAGAGTTGTTAATGACGGTGACCTCATTTTCCACTTTTCGGCCTGTACAACGTTAAAAGGAGAACGGAAGCCTTGTTTTTTTAATCTTGGGTCTAGCAATGTTCCGATTCGCGGCAAAGAACGGTCTTCATACTTTGTCAGCCTGGTGACAATGCTGTCCATCAAAAATGCTAATCCCTCACTAGACTTAAGGCTCGGCTTTAAAGTGTCCAAAGTATGTAAAAGACCACATGGTAGTCTTTCAGCTTTTTATCCGCTATGGAACTGGATTTAAAATATGTTACTGTAGTTTTGCATTTGTTTAGGATAGGAACCCAACAGTCTGGCTTGAGACATCCTTGCACCACTAAATTTAATTTAAATTTAATGTATGAGCAAAACATGGTAAATTTCTTTTTTGGATCAATTTACACGCCTTAATAATGGAGCTCGCATTGTCTATTGTTGCCACAATTTTGGAGGATTTGTCCCACGGCTTGCAAACTGTCCTAAATATGTTCTGCTGTGTGGTTTGTTTCCGAAATCAATTTGTTCGTAGAAAAAACGGCAGTTTGCAGCTTAAGCTCGTTCGAGGCGAATGTGCATCTCACTGTAATATAGGCTTCATTAGCTTGTGATGTCCATAGATCCGTGGTAATAGCGCAACATTCTATTCCTATGTCCATTAGTTTCCTTTGTTTATCCTCGAATTGCACTGCCATCAAAACATTTTGCAAGGTCTTTCGAGAGGGTAACTTTTACCGGGGATCAAAAACATTCAGAATCTCGCGAAAGCCAGTGTCTTCCACAACTGAGAACGGGCGCATGTCTGTGGCTACGTATTTCATGACAGCCCTATCAAGTTCAGCTTTTCTGTAGGAACTTGAATCATAGGATGTAGTTATAAAAGAATCTATTTTTTTTTAAGTCGACGGCAAATCATCAGCGCCTAATGTTGGATGTATGCGCTTCATCTGGTCGAAAAGCTTCGATGTGTTCCCGCTTGTCTTGTACATCTTATGACAAAATACGCACGTTGCCGACTTACCATCATTTGACCTAGTAAAAAACATCCACACGTTTGATTTCCAACTCTGGATTTTTTCTGTCCATTGTTCTCTTCGTCAGAGATGTTTTCTGCTGATTTGTTGATATCTACACCAGCATACATAGATAAATAACAATTACGTCGTACATATAACCAAGAAGAAGAATCTTTTACAATTAATCAGTAAAATGTTCTGGGCGGAGACAAAAATATGGGTTTGAAAATATTTCCCACGTCTCAGAATCATTACCTTGTGAGAATTATTATACTGGGGTTCTTTTGATTGCTAAACTAATCTTGCAATCATAAAAACATCATGCCTCTGGAAGGTGAGTCCGCTATCCAAAATCACACCAAGGTACTTGTAGTGGGACTCGTGACGAAGTTCCATTCGGTTGTCAATTTTTCAAGCCGTGATACGTACTCCTGCAGGCCTAAGGTTGTAATATTTATGCTCGGACTCCTGACCGTAACCGCTGTGTCCTCGGCGTATGTTGCGATGAGCCTGTCATCATTGTCAACTTCGGTACAACCCCAGGAATATGGCATATCCGACGTATACAGTGAGTAAAGTGTCGGGCCTAGTACACTGCCTTGTAATACACCAGCTGAGATTGGACGTTTTGACGACTTTTCACCGTCGACAACAACACTAAATTTCCTATCCGATAAAAAGTTCTGAATGAGGAGGAAAAGCTGCGGCGTTAGTAGTATCTTTAGCTTGCTGAGAAGGCCGTCGTGCCATACCCTATCAGCTTGCTGGATATCCATAAACACAGCAACTGTGTACATTTTACTTTCCATGGCTTCCAGAGCGAAAGTAACTACTCTATGAAGCTGTTCAGGGGTGCCGTGACTTTTTCGGAAACCAACTGCCATGTTGAAATAGCTCTGATCACACTTTCAAGTCTAAGAATCCGATCCAGTATTACTCTTTCCATCATTTTGCCCAGTGCAGGTAATAGACTTATTGGCCCTTATGCGTCTACTTCGGTGGGTTGCTTTCCAGGTTTGGGGATCATAGTGATAAAAGCACTTTTCCATGTACTTGGGTAGTGACTCAGCCTTAAGACGTTGTTGAACAACAGAACTATGAATAGCAGTGCTTTTGTGGAAAGAATCTTGAGCGTTTTGTTGTCTATAAGGTCCTCGCCTGGTGCTTTTTTGTTTTTGAGCTTTCCGATCTGTGTCACAACTTCTTCTAGGGTAACAGGCTTTGTGGGAAGAGCCATTTGAAAAGGCCTGTCCAGACGCATTTGAACAAGCATTCGATTTTCCATCGGAGTTAGGTTTAACGGCTTAAATCTGTCCTCTAGATTGTCAGCAAAGATATTAGCCTCCTGCTGACTGGAGCATAAAATTGTTTAAGTTTCCTTCTGATGATGAATTGCGGCTTTAAATTTTATTAAATATTTTGCATCTTTAAGGGCTTTAAAAAAATAATTATTTTAAGGGGGGAACCTGCTTTAAAGGTTTTTAAAAAATCATTTTTTTTTAATAATTAAATTGCCATAGCATTGCTGTTGTTCTTGGGCGCTTGTATGGACCAGTGCTGGCGCCGACCGCGTCTGATCCCCCCCGTGTTTCCATCGTCGACAGGGTTAGAGGGTAACCGTAGGGAGCACTGGTGTGAGAAGGAGCATGAGGGGGACGGGCAGGCTGGTACGGTGGCGGGTATGCTGTCCGGTATGTTGGGTAAGGATACTTAAATTTATATCTTCCTGCATTGATCAATGTCCTCGCCGCATGTTCGCTAAAATAGAGTGACCGACTACTAACAAAAGCCCAATTAATGATTTCAGTCAGAAGCTTGCAACGCTGAAGATGTATTCGACCCCATAAAATATATATATTCTCGATCAGCATCACTAGACGAGTCGATCCGTCTGTCCATCCGTCCGTCCGTCCGTCCATCCGTTTCTACGCAAACTAGTCTCTCAGTTTTAAAGCTATCGAGCTGAAACTTTCCCAAAAGTCTTCTTTTTATGTCAGGCAGTAAATATGTCGGGAACAGCCGGATCGGACAACTATATCCTATAGCTCCCATAGGAACTGTCAGGGAAAAAATTAAAAAAATTATATATTTCCTACGCTTGGTAATAACATTTATTAGTAGGTTTTGAATTAAATTTTATCAAAATTGTGGTAAGAAAAAGAAATACTGTCTGAGATCGATAATCGCATCTGTTCCTTTCGATGTTGGTAATTCACTAATATTTTTTTTTGAAGAAATGTGAAAAAATGTGGCGGTTTTGAGAAGGTGGTGGTGGCTCTGCTGCACGGAATCACAAGAGTTGTTAATGACGGTGACCTCATTTTCCACTTTTCGGCCTGTACAACGTTAAAAGGAGAACGGAAGCCTTGTTTTTTTAATCTTGGGTCTAGCAATGTTCCGATTCGCGGCAAAGAACGGTCTTCATACTTTGTCAGCCTGGTGACAATGCTGTCCATCAAAAATGCTAATCCCTCACTAGACTTAAGGCTCGGCTTTAAGGTGTCCAAAGTATGTAAAAGACCACATGGTAGTCTTTCAGCTTTTTATCCGCTATGGAACTGGATTTAAAATATGTTACTGTAGTTTTGCATTTGTTTAGGATAGGAACCCAACAGTCTGGCTTGAGACATCCTTGCACCACTAAATTTAATTTAAATTTAATGTATGAGCAAAACATGGTAAATTTCTTTTTTGGATCAATTTACACGCCTTAATAATGGAGCTCGCATTGTCTATTGTTGCCACAATTTTGGAGGATTTGTCCCACGGCTTGCAAACTGTCCTAAATATGTTCTGCTGTGTGGTTTGTTTCCGAAATCAATTTGTTCGTAGAAAAAACGGCAGTTTGCAGCTTAAGCTCGTTCGAGGCGAATGTGCATCTCACTGTAATATAGGCTTCATTAGCTTGTGATGTCCATAGATCCGTGGTAATAGCGCAACATTCTATTCCTATGTCCATTAGTTTCCTTTGTTTATCCTCGAATTGCTCTGCCATCAAAACATTTTGCAAGGTCTTTCGAGAGGGTAACTTTTACCGGGGATCAAAAACATTCAGAATCTCGCGAAAGCCAGTGTCTTCCACAACTGAGAACGGGCGCATGTCTGTGGCTACGTATTTCATGACAGCCCTATCAAGTTCAGCTTTTCTGTAGGAACTTGAATCATAGGATGTAGTTATAAAAGAATCTATTTTTTTTTAAGTCGACGGCAAATCATCAGCGCCTAATGTTGGATGTATGCGCTTCATCTGGTCGAAAAGCTTCGATGTGTTCCCGCTTGTCTTGTACATCTTATGACAAAATACGCACGTTGCCGACTTACCATCATTTGACCTAGTAAAAAACATCCACACGTTTGATTTCCAACTCTGGATTTTTTCTGTCCATTGTTCTCTTCGTCAGAGATGTTTTCTGCTGATTTGTTGATATCTACACCAGCATACATAGATAAATAACAATTACGTCGTACATATAACCAAGAAGAAGAATCTTTTACAATTAATCAGTAAAATGTTCTGGGCGGAGACAAAAATATGGGTTTGAAAATATTTCCCACGTCTGAGAATCATTACCTTGTGAGAATTATTATACTGGGGTTCTTTTGATTGCTAAACTAATCTTGCAATCATAAAAACATTATTCCCAAACATGATCGGACATGTTTTTCTAAGAGAGAACAGAAATAACAACCAGAATACGCGTTTTCATACTACTGTTTTTTTGGGTCGGAATCGAAATATAAATTTTTATTATTTCCGAATTTTAAAAAAAGTTGTTATTCCTCTTTTCTACTAATTTTCATATTTCTATTGGTAGATCCTCATTAAATGCAACTTGGGAAACAATTTTATAAAAAATTTGAACCAAATTATAAGCCCAGAGGTATTATTTGAATTACGTATTATTTGAATAAACAAAAAAGAGATGGATATGTTCTATTGGACCACGTCAAGGACATGCGGTTGTCATTCGTGCGACAGAAGAATTGAATTTATAAAGGGAATAGTGCACTTAAGAAGGCGAACCAGGAGCCGAACCAAAGAGCGATTCCGATTAAAAATAAGTAAATAAATAAATAAAAATAGAAATGTGAAATTTAAATCCAGTTTTGTGTATTCCTTGGGAAAGTTTCAAGATATTTGATTTTTGAATGGTTCTAAGTGTATTTCTGGATACATATTACAGGTGCATTAAAAAAGATTGCACCCAGAAGGTGTTTAGTTGTTGCTGTTTGTTGCATTAAAAAAGATAACAACCAGAAGGTGTGTATTTTACCATATATATGTATATATATATACATAAAAACAATTGAAAAATACGTTTTATATTTTATTTGCATCTTCTTAGGTGTAAATAATTTTTCCTGTCAAAATTTGATTTGATGTTAAAGGGAAGATTGTCACTACCCGGTCCGTAAACACTTGGCGCCTAAGGGCGCCATCGTATGCACACATAAGGAAAGGGCTACGCTTAAAAAGGTATATATGAACTCATGCGGAAAAGTGCGACTGGATAGCTCTGAGCTTCGGCAAGTGGTGTTTCTGTTTGAAATTAATAAGCATGACAGGCGTTAAGGTGGCTGAAAATGCAAATAGAGCTCGGATTATATTTAGCCCTAAACATTATCATAATTGGACGGGGCATTTAATGCCCGTAATTAAATTAATGGCCAAAACTTGACCACATCTCATTGAGTTAATAATCCAGTCAGGTCTGCACATCCTTTAAGCACACGCCCAATGCGAGCTGTGGAAGGGAAAACTGCTGGAATGCCAAGGGGGAGGTGTAGGCGTCTGTGTCTACGCTCAAGGGTGTCCTATGGCCTCCCAGAGACACACACGTAAGTGCCAAGGTAATATCCTTTGACAATGCCAATTGGTGGCCACCCTGGCGTTGTCCTTTTTACAATTTTATTGCTTGTTTACGAGCTGCTTTTCGGTTTTCCTTGGCTTTGAGTTCTTCTTGCCCACCTCTGTCACTCCCATATGAGGGGCTTAGCCCTGTTGGTTTTCGGTGCTTCAGCTGTTGTTGTCGATGTGCGGTTGAATTGCGGTTCGCTTTGGCCCACTGGGTTTAGTTGGCCCAAAGAGTGGGTGGGTCGTGTTTGCTGCACAAACACCGAAAACTTTCACAACCATATAATCGAAAAAGTTTCTTTCTTTCTCCGGAGGAGGGGGAATTCTGTAGTCTGTCCGACAAGAAGGCAAGGAACCAGCTTCGAAATCTTGGCTGTCACACTTGTTTTTCGTTTGCAGATGATCGGGGCATTGAAATCGCCAAGCGATTGATAATATTCCAAGCAGGAACAAATTAAGTTTCCAATTTTAATATTTCTTATTCGCACACGAGTTAAGGGAAGTTTAAGAATCTTGTATCGGCCTTGTGGCGGCAAGAAGATTCAGTTTTCTGTTCGGAACCCTTCAAAATGTCGGCGAAGCCAGTTTTGGTGGTCTCTTTATGAGGCCAATTACTTAGGAATCGTAAGAGCTAAAGTCGAGCAAAAATGTGCTGAAAAATAACAAATACGAATGCCGCTAAAGTCAAAAGTCGTTTATAATATTGTCATTAATGACCACCGATGTGGAAAATGTCCGTTGCCTTAAAGTGGGCGAAGCTGTTGCACACTTAATTGGCTGCCAGTTAATTAAATCGTTCGGTGAGCTGGGCGATTATATAATATCTCGGTTAAGAACTACAAATTAATTCATTTGGGCAATCAAACACAAGCACGGGGCTTAAAACAGGCACTTGCGACTTCTCTCTTTCCGCAATTTCTACATGTTTGTAATGAAAAAATTGCAACATCCATAGATCCAACATTAATTGCAGTTCACTGCTTTTCGCAAAACACAAGCCACACAATAAATGCAACATAATCAGGAAAGTCAAGTGAAAACTATAAGTTTTTATAACTAATAGAATTTAAGAACAATAGGAACAAAATGGAATTAGAAAAGGAAACGATTCAAGATCATTAAGTTCATTTTTTTAGGTAGTATAAGAGTCGTCCCAAAACTGAAGTCGTCCTAAGATTGGTATGTTTTTCTACAACAAAAGCTTTTTCTTTCTCTATTTTGAAGAACAAGAAGTCTCCTAAGTCGCTCATAAAAGTGTAAAATAGGAAGCCTGTCAAATGCCTTGCAACACTTTTCACAATATTCGGAACCGCCTAAGCCCGTTTTTTACACACTCTACTCGCAGAAAAAGGGTATGCTAGATCGTCGGAAAATATGTAACAGGTTTAAGGCAGCTTTTCCGACCCTATAAAGAACCTTTCGGGTTTCAATCAAGTATGAACTATTTTTAAATTTAGTCACATTTTTACGAAAAGCAAGTGCGATTTATTATTAAAATAAGAAAGCTGTAGGTATGATTTAAGGAGAACTAATTCTTAAATAGTTATACTTATATATATACTATTTATGAGTTAGTAAGAAAAATAGGAATTGAAAACTGAAAATGGATAAACGAGGTATAGCTTAATTACATTCATCTTAAAAGCTTACTTAGGACTTGCCGGTCAAGGGCAGGAACCTTGTGTATTTTATACGCCTTATATACCGAGTACTTTCATAATAATTAATTGGCTATTTCATGAGTTGGACGTTATTTAAATCCAAATGTGTGTTTTTCCCGGTGTATAGCTACATGTCAATTTTACTACATGCCAAAGTCCACCAAAATCCAAAAGGATTTCAGAGAAGGGGTGGCGGACATGCAGTAATTGTAAAGGTTAGAATTTATCAGCCTTCGAATGGCAACCACAAAATAATTAAATTAAGTAAAATATGCAATTAATTTAGACTCCGATGATGCAATTATTGAACATTGAACACCAACAATTTAAACAATCAATAATCATGTTGGTGATCTCTTCGCCTGGTGCCTTCCAATAGATACCGAGCCAAAGGAAATAGCCTGGGATATTATTATTTTAAAATTGATCAAGACTGCTTATAATTTTATAGGGGAAGTTTCAATTGCTTACATTTGTCAATACTTATATACTCACAGCACGGCATTTTATTCAACCATTAATATAATCATAAAATTGGCAATTCTCTAAAAGAGTGTAAACTACGATTTCTTAAGAACTTAGACGAAGACGGTGCGTTTGGTTCTCCTGTAATTAAACTTCAAGTTTCTCATTTTTCCTCAAAGAAACAAGTTTTTCTTTCATTGCCACTGACTTCGATTCCTAGCATCTCAAAGTCAACCATTCAATTAATTTTGTGCACGCAGTTACGAAGGCCAAGGCTCAAAATATTGAACGCCTGTGTAGGGACCCAAGCCAAGCATTTCGCCCTACGGAAAAAGTAAAAGAAAAAAGTGATGACGGCACTTTACTGCGTTTCACCTTTTCAAAGAAGCACAAGCCGTTGCGTATTGGCACAACTCGAGGACAAGTCCCACAGTCCTATGTTTAAACTGAAATCAAAACAAATTTCCAAATTGCATGTACAATTTTACTTGTGCCTCGTTTTTTTTTGGATTTGGATTTGGATTCACATGCGTATATCGTATAATTTCTCATGTATTTTCCTAGAATACCTTCGGCAACGACTAAGTCTCAATTATATCATCATATAACTAATATTTTAACTCATTTGCTTCATTCTTAGTTGTACCTTTTATTTTCATGGGACACAAATGTTTATTTGTTTTATGTACATATCTATATAATAGGCCCCCGCGTGTAACAATCACGTGCTCGGTGTCGTTGGGCCACTTGTTTGTACTGTTCGAAGTGCATCAACGTCCATCATACATATATATATATATATTCCATCATACATATATTTATATTTGGTCGAAACAAAGCCTACTTGAATTTTATTTTATAACCAGGATCGGTGCGCCTAAGACTTATAGTGAAAAAGTCTTCGATTACGTCTTTTAAAGTCAAACCCGTGTTTCTTATGCGGTTTTGTGTCATCTTAATTTATTATAAATTCTCAGTTTTAAGCTGAGTATCTGAAGGTCAAACACTCGACTATAGAGTTCTCTCGTTAAGAGTTGATTAATGTTTAGTTTAATAAAGGAAGTCATTAATATTATACTTCTAGCTTCTTTCGCTAATTCACACATCTTGAACCTTAATTGCGCTTTTCTTTTTCTAATGCATGTTTATAAAATTCAACAAAGTTTTTTGGATAAAAGAAATATTTAACGATCAATTTGATTTTGGCTTATTGATTCATAAGATTCCAAATTAATCAAAAGAAATGGCCAAAGGCAAGTATCTCGACTATGGTCTGATAGTCGCACGGTATTGAGCTTGAAAATTAAAATTGTCTTGCATTAGTTGATCGCTTTAATATTAAACTAATCTTTTTAAAATCGTATTAGAAACACACCGTAGAATTTGTTTTTCAGCAAATTCCAATTCCGGTTTCCAAAAAAAAAAGACAAAGAGGACAAATAGCCTTAATTATTGATTATTTATTAGACTAAGTTAACTGGGCACTCCGCGTTCCCTTAGCGCTAGCATCGCTTTTCGGTCTCATCTTCTTGCACCTGACAGTAATAAATTAAGTAGACTAAAAATATGCATATTTAATTATGCATTTTTAAAGTATTTTCTGTATTAGTTTTTAAGGAAAATATTGGTGTGCATGGAATAAAACTAAAAATAAGAAATAATCGAAATTTATATTTACTAATACTACGAAACTACCAAATAACGAAAATCGCGCTTAGACGTTTTCAAATACCACAAATACCTAAGATCGAACATACTGAATTCCAAAATTCCGAACTATCGGGTATACATTAATACTAAAAATAAAACATTCCAAGCAATGGAAACCGGTCTTACTAAAAAATATCGTATAATATAAATCGGGCTTTGCAATATATTCCCACTATTCGGTATTTTTGGGTATTTTCGGGCTTCGCAATATATTCCCACTATTCTGTATTTTTGGGTATTTTTCATAAGAACGGCCGAAGTTCTTTTCTTGGTGGATGGTCACTCAATTTGACCTGATTCCATTTGCGCAATCGTAATCGGATCATTCGCATAGCATGTTTTACATGGCTGGTTACAGAAGCGGCTGCGTCGGAGGAAATGAAATGTAATTTGATTAAAGCTTTTTTTTTTTCTAAAATCAATAATTTATATTTATAACTAAAAAATTATTGGGCTAAAAAATGTAGCAGGATTGCTACGTCGTCCACCGCCGCTTTACGTTCGCTGCTTCTTGCGTTTCTAGACTGGTCTCCAGCCTGGTTGTGCATGTCGCCTTCTGCATAATTGTCGTTCCTTCCACCGTCTTCGTTTTGTTCGCCGCCTTTTCCGTTGCTCCGTTTGCCTCTAATTCTAAGAATGCTGCCAGCCACTTCGTCACTGGCTTCATCATCTTCGCCGTTAGTTTCGCCGTCTTCTTCGCTGTAATTCTCAATGCCGCCGTCTTTGCCATTACTTTTCTCTCCGTCTTTGCCATTACTTCTGCCGCCGCCTTCTTTCTGGAAAATTCCGCCGCTATCATTGCCCTTACTTTTATCGCCGTCTTCATCTCCTTTTTGTTTCGCCATTTCATCAACTTTTCCACGAACTTCCTTTGGTACTTTATTTAACCGTAAGATCAATTCCTTTTTCGTTCCGGTTGTTGATAGCTTCAACACACTCAACCACCTTTTTAATTGTTCGATCGAAGCGTTATTTAATTCCATTTTATTTACTTTTTGTAATTAATTGGCTCGTGATCGGCCCACTTCTGATTTTGTAGGGGTATAACGTATTCCCCTGAAGTTAAACACCAACACTGAAAGAACGTCCGAATAAATACGTCTTTCTTTGTTGAGTTGATATTTCAAAACTGATTTTATTTAAGAATATGTTCTACTTAAATAGCTAACATGAGATTTACAACTATTCTTATCTTTAAGGGCGATAGAGGAGATAGCAGTTACTCCGATCGCACTTATCCCTAAACATGTGGTGACCACTCGCAGGGGGTCATTTTACAACCTTTTTATCTCGTTGTTTTAGGTATGCACACATGTGAGACATTTGGTGCGGCTACAATTCCGCTACCTAAATATACATTTGTATATATGCGTGTTCATGTTTGAACATACTGCCAAAGGCCGGCAAGAATGATATATTTTTAATATATGAATAGTTATGATTTAACGATTTAGTGGACTGTATTTATTTATTTAATTTTTATTTTTTAAACTCAAATCTTGCTCTTTTTGTGCATATATATTTTTCAGCTTAGACATGTAATTCTCTTATAGCTTAAATCTAACATTGGTTTGATTTATTCTTTCTTAAATAATAAAATACTTCGTGTTCTGATGAACATTCTGCCAAAGGCCCGGCAAGCTTTACAATTATTTTTGACAATTGTGCAAACAACGGTTTAGTGGACTGTAAATTTATTATTTTTCAATACACATTTTTTTTTTTTAACTTAACTATTTTACTTTAAATTCCTTGCAACGGGCCTGCGAAAGTTATGGCTTGTAATCTTTGCCTAACAAAACATTTTTTCATAAGGTATATTATAAAAATTCCCAAAACTATTAATGACAATATAAGACCAGCATGTCCGGAAATATGATGGAAATGTAAATCCTTTAATTGTGGATGGTTTTCTTTAAGCTCTTTAATTTCTTTCTTTAATTTATCAATTTCAATTGTATGATTTAATGGCGTTAACTTTAACGGATCCCACATTATTTTCGGAACTTCACTAACCTCTCCTATGTATGGTGTTGACAGTGTCTCTTCACTTTCCGATTGAATATTATGATGGGCTATAAACATTTTGTCATCCGTTCTTGCTGTACAATACGGTGCAATACTTAAAATCCCTTGCTCAGGCAGTTCAGACAACTCCATTTGAGACCCAGAACATTTTACTCTTATTTTAGTACCTATCGGAACCTTAAACAACCAACTACTTTTCTTTTCCAACTCTACCCAGTAACTTGTGGCATCCACTACTGTTTTGTATACACAATTCGAAGCTCTATTTGGTTTTAACGGCTGAACTTCACATGCGTTGTCATTCGCGGAGTTCCAGGGCCAACTTCCTTGGCATATCCTTTTATTTTGTTGCCATTTTTGACATTGATTTAAAGTTGCTTCGCTCATTATGTGATACGAATCGATTTCAAAATTATAAATTAAAAATTCGGAAGTTATGTGTACCATTATTATTTTATCTACATTCCTAATAGGCAACGGAATTAGTCTAAACAATTTAGACGGATGCCTACTGAACAAAGGCACTTTTGCAGTGATGATTAATTTATTCTCTATAAACAATCCTCTCGCTGTTAATAAGGTATATACCTCCTTTAGTTCCGTTCCTGATCTTTTCCCTGGAATTATTAGATTTTCCGACAGATTTTCCTGAATCTTGGCAATCTCAATTTTTAGCTGATTTGGCCTAAGTATGTTTGTGTTTAGTCTGCCGTGATTAATATCAATTAAAAGGCTTATAATCCCTGATTGAACTTTTTCACCTTCTTCAATCAAGGAGTGAAGCTGTTTAGTTATCATAAAGAATTTTATCGATTCTTTGTAAACATAGTAACTCTCTTTAAGAACTTCTGTCATGTTTTCAATTCTTACTTGCATACTTTTAAAATTAGCGTTAACATCCTCGGTTGTTCTTTTTAATAAATTAGTAGTTGAATCAACAACTGACGTTTGCTTTTGAACCAATTTATCCATGTTCCTCTGATTATCTAATAAGTTTTTCATATCTTCCTCTAACTGTTCCCTGTCATCTTCATCCATTATACCAAATAAAATATGATACAACGAACCTATAAACTCTAAGGGAGCACGTTTGGTTCTGGATCTTGGTTCCATCATAAATAATTTATTATTCTCTTCTAGTTCCATTAATTGGCTTTGCATATTATCCAAAACTAGATTGCATTGATCTTCGAAGCCATGAAGTTTTTCACAAACTCTTCTCATTTCCTTTATCAACGCTTTACCTTTATAAATCATTTTAAAATATGCCTCCATGTTATAATAAATCACCAAATTCCAAGACGTACTTACAATTTCTACATCTCCTAGGGGATCTAAATATATTGCCGCAGTGCTATTAATTCCTTGTACCTCAAACCCATCCTTTTTTGTTTTTATCGCTGCGGCACTTGACATCTGGCACAACAAAGCAAGCAAAACCAATATTACCATGCTACTAAGCTTAGATAACCTAGGGGAAACTCTTTTTATGGTCGGAGTTGCAGTTGCATCCTCTGCTTGCTGTACACCAATTAAAGGACAAATCTTGGTAATCGGTCTTGTAAATGATGCTTCTGAGGTTTTTACTTTGACAACCCTAACTCTATCGTCTCTACCTTTATGAACTTCCTCTACTTTGCCATTGGCCATCTAGCTGGGTGACAATTTTCATCTTTTAAGAGCACTACCTGCCCCTTTTCTATATTTTGACTACCTTTTTTCCATTTATACCTCTGCTGCAACGTATATAAATAATCCTCCTTCCATTTGACCCAAAAATCTCTTCTCATTTTGCGAATTAACCTCCACCTATCCAGACTAGGAACCTTTTCATCATCATCTATTGACTCCACTATGTCCAACGTAGGTCGACCTATTAAGAAATGTCCGGGCGTTAGCACCTCATTATCATCGACATCTTCTCCCGTCGTATATAGCGGTCTAGAGTTTAGTACTGCTTCGATTTGGCATAATAAGGTTGACATTTCTTCGTATGTCAATATACTATCTCCAATGACTCTTTTTAAATGATATTTAACCGACTTAACACCTGCTTCCCAAATACCTCCAAAGTGAGGTCCTGCCGGCGGGATAAAATGCCATTGAATTTTTTCGGTTTCCTTTTCTGCAGCTACTCTGGAATTATATTGTATGGCTTTTAGTAATTCTTCATCTAATTTTCGTGCAGCTCCTACAAAATTAGTACCATTATCCGAATATATATTGGCACATTTTCCTCTTCTAGCTATAAATCTTTGTAATGCTGCTAGAAATGCATCAGAAGTTAAATCACTCACAACTTCTAAATGAATTGCCTTAGTTGCCATGCATACAAACACTGAAATATAACCTTTAAAAGTTTTTTGACCTCGATTTTTCGAACATTTTAGGTGATACGGCCCTGCATAGTCTATACCTGTATTTAAAAATGGGTATGCTACATTCACTCTGCACTTCGGCAGGTTACCCATTATTTGTTTACCTGTACATTGCCTATATCTCGCACAAGTGACACATTCTCTCAATACTTTCTTCAGAGAATCCCTTAACCTAAATATCCAATACTTCCTTTGGATTTGGTTTCTCATTAAATTGATTCCACCATGCATTGTCTCCTTATGAGCCTTTTCAATTAAAAGTCGTGACACGTGGCATTTATCTAATATTATCGGGTGCTTCACATCAAATCGTAACTTGCTATTTTGCAACCTACCACCTACCCTTAGAATACCATCTTTGTCTAAGAACGGATTCAGCCCTATAACCTTACTTTTCTGCTCTATTTCCTTATCGGCTCGTAAGCATAATATCTCTGCAATAAAATGTCGTTCCTGCTGTTTTTTAATAATTAATAATCGGGCCTTTTTTAATTCATTTATAGTCAGCCAATGTGGGTATGATATCTTCTTGACTTTCATGGCGATAAATCGTAATATCCAAGCTACGACCCGTTCCAACTTTTGAAAACTTGAATATTTATCCAGCAACTTAGAAATGGTGTCTTCGGATTTTACTATCACCGTATTTACTCTTACTTTATCATCTATTTGTAACTTGGGCCAGTTGTCCTCCGGTGTTGAGAGCCATTTGGGCCCATTCCACCACAGCGAACAATCTTTTAATTTTGTAGCACAGATGCCTCTTGAGGCAATATCTGCTGGGTTATCCTCAGATCTTACATGATTCCATGCTGTATCTTTTACTTTTAAAATTTCGTCAGTTCTACGTCTAATAAATTTATCCTTGCAGTTCTTATTTCGTATCCATCCTAATGTAATGGTAGAATCACTCCATGCAAAACTCGTTGTTATGCCAGGAATAGCTTCTTTCGTTCTACTCATCAATAGGCTCAA
Organism: Drosophila biarmipes; assembly: GCF_025231255.1. NCBI lineage: Eukaryota > Metazoa > Arthropoda > Insecta > Diptera > Drosophilidae > Drosophila > Drosophila biarmipes. The sequence goes on along the minus strand of NC_066611.1, from coordinate 2,250,343 downwards.
AAGATGGGCTGCGCAAAGTTATAACTTAGGGATTGTCTTCCTATTTTTCTTAGGATTTACTTTACTTTTGCTTGCTATTAATGTAACGGATTCTCCTACTTTTGCATATACGACTGCTGCATACGCCTTTTCGGAAGCATCAGCGAATCCGTGTAGCTGAACCGTTATGCTAGTCTGCGTTTTTAACCACCTGGGAACCCTAATGTCTTCTAATGATTTTAAATTTTTCTCGTACAGATTCCACTCAGCTAAATCGTTAGTAGATAATTCTTTATCCCAATCGTTTTCTTCTAGCCAAAGCCTTTGCATAAATAATTTTCCCACTATAGTCACTGGCGACAACCATCCTAATGGATCATATATTCTTGCGAGGTTTGATAACACTAACCTCTTATTTATTTTTTTATTGTTTTTCAACTTAACTGCAAATTTAAACTCATCTTTAAAAGGTTCCCATTGAAGACCCAAAGTTTTAACTGATTCCGTTTCCTCTATGCTCAGTACTTTATTTTCACTCGCATTTTCAACTGTATCAATAATTTCTTTCTCATTGGAGATCCATTTTCTTAAATTCATTCCTACTTTCTCCAGCTCCATTGAAATCAGGCATACTATTTTCTTGGACTCTTCAATGCTGTCTGATCCAGTCATTAAATCATCCATATAGAAATCGTTTATAATCACATCTTTAATTGACTGATCCTGACATCGATTTCCTATCTCAGCTAACACCCTGGTTGCTAAATACGGAGCTGATGCCGTACCATATGTAACTGTGGTTAGCTTAAAATCTTTTATTTTGTTTTTGGGGGAATTTCTCCAAAGTATATGCAAATATTCTTGATCTTTTTCTGAAATATTAATTTGTCTGTACATTTTTTCAATGTCTGCTGAAACAACATACTGCCATTTACGCCATTTTAAAATGATATCGAAAATATCTTTTTGAACTCGAGGTCCAATCCACATAATGTCGTTAAGGCTTTTATTATTTGTTGTTTTTGCAGACGCATCAAAAACCACTCTTAACTTTGTTGTTAAGCTCTCATCCCTAATTACGGCTTGATGCGGCAAGTAATACTTTCCTTCAGACTTAGATTCGATCATATGACCTAAGTCTATATATTCAGTAATAAAGTTAGAATATTGTTGTTTTAGATTTTCATTTTTGCTTAATTTCTTCTCTAAATTTAAAAATCGTGCTATTGCTTGGTTTTTTGAGTCCCCTAAAACCTTATCGTCTTTAAAGGGCATTGATACTATATATCGACCTGATGAATCATTTTTTGTTGTTTTTATAAAATTTTCTTCGCATATCTGAAATTCTAAATCCTCTTTACTTTCTTCTTCTAATTCCCAAAACCTTTCCAAATCTGTACACTCGATCACAGTTGCCACTATTGTGTTACTGCCTTTTGATTTTGTGCAGCCTGACACTATCCACCCGAACTTAGTATTTTGACCTAGGAGTCCGTCTATTTTCTTAACTCCTCTTTTAAAAATGTGCGCGTTTAGATCTGCACCTATTATTAGGTCTACTCTACTTGGCTTATGAAATTCGGGATCAGCAAGTCGGTATTTGTCCCACTTTGTCGTGTCAATCTTAACCGCTTGTACTGGTAGTGCCTTCATTAATTTTGGAAGAATAATTGCATCTACTTTCAAATTATTTTTATTCTCTTGATTTGTTTTTATTTGCAAGCTAACTTTGTGCCTTGAACTGCATGTTTTTACTGAGGAAACTCCACTAATCTCCGTATAATTTTTAATTTTTGGTAATTGGAGAATTTGTGAAGCTTCCTCTGAAATTATAGTACTTTGAGACCCACTGTCAATCAAAGCCCTTAATTTTTCATAGCCTCCATTTTTTGATTTGACCTCAATTATGGCTGTGGCTAATAATACGTTCTCCGTTGTCCTGCATGTGTTCACTTTTTCTGGAACTTTAACATGAAGCAACGTATGGTGAGGTTTGTTGCAAGTCAAGCAAAGCTGCTCGCTTGTGCATCTCTTAAAACTCTTATGTTTTAAACATTTTGTACAAATTTGATTTTTTCTTGCCCAGTCAGTTCTCTCTGCTGGGTTCATTCTTTTAAATTTGAAGCACTGGACTAAATAATGTCCCGGTAATTTACAACACGCACAATTTTCGCTGTTATTATTCTGCGTTGTATTTACCACTTTTTTTACAGGTTTCTCTCCCTGTGACAATGATGATATGGAATTGAGCCTTTGCTCTAAAAATTCCATCACATCCGAAAGCGCTTGGATTTCTTTTGTCTTTTTGACATGACTTTCATATAAATTTAATGATTCTTTATTAAATTTCCGAAGGATTATGTGGGCGAAAATGGCATCCACCTCTTCGGACAATTGTGCCTTCAATTTCATAATATATATTGACTCATTAATTGAGTCAATGAACTTTTTAATCTGCCTATCCGATTCTAAATTTAAATTGGGCATATCCAAAAGCCTATTCATATGTTCCGAGAATATCTTTCTTTTATTCTCGAAACGCTTGGTTAAAAATTCCCAAGTGGCTTCATAATTTTCGCCCCCGCCTAACAATAAATGAGTGACAACACTCCTGGCTTCACCTTTTAAGGCTGACTTTAAATAATTAAATTTAAGAGATGGACTTAAATCCTCTCTTGAGTGGATTAGCTCTGTGAAAAGTTCGTAAAACAGATCCCACTCTTTGGAATCACCAAAAAATGTGGGAATCTGTATTTTAGGCAGGGTTGGTAATTCCTCTGCCTTCACCACCATCGACACGTCAGCATGTCTATTGACTACGCTGGATCGATTTTTAATGGCCGTTAGTATATTTTGCGTATCAAACTCGATATCGCTTATTATGTCGTCAAACACAGAACTCTCGAAATAGGTATTACCCTGTTCAATTAGGTTCTGTATCTTACTCCATAGAAACTCAATTTTGTTTTTCCTTATCGTAAGGAAATCTGGACTATTGTCTATGAGAGTAGACGTCTCATCTAAGTATGCTTTCAAAATGCCTACCTGACTTCGAAATGTCTGCTCTATCCTGGACGCGTTTGAAGTGCCTGGCAACTCGATCTCTATTTCCATATTTTTGGTCTTTGAAACGTTTGCCGTGGGAATAACCTGTCCCTCTGGCTTATTTGTCTGAGACTCTTTTTCAACCCTTAATTTTATTTGAGCCAACACCATCATAATGATATCATACTGCTTGGTATTAAAATACTCATGATCGACAACGCCGATCTTTAAAAGGGCAGTATGGTTAGTAATAAAGAGTTTTTGAAGCTCTTCTAATCGTCCTACGTCTAGCTCCGTTAGCCCTATTTTTGCCTCTAAACGTCTTATTTCCAAAATAATCCCGGACTGCTTCGTTTTTTCCGAAATCATTATTATTATTTTCTTAGAGATATATGTATATGTAAAAAAAAAAAAAAAAATTTATTGTGACTTAGCTGCTTCCGTTGCCGTCGCCAGAGTAGTCGTTTTTTGCTGTTGCTGCTAAGGTCGCCGCCGCTTGTCCAGTCGCCGCTCTTCGTTGCAGCGGTATTTTTTGTTGCTGTTGTTGCTGCTGAAGTCGCCGCCGCTTGTCCTGTCGCCGCTCTGTCCTTGCAGTGGTATCTTTAGTTGCTGTTGTTGCTGCTGAAGTCGCCGCTGCTTGTCCTGTTACCGCTCTGTCGTTGCAGCTGAAGGTGCTGCGTCGCTGGTTTTTTTTTTTTTCACTTTTCGTTTAAATGCTTAATTGCATTTATTTCCCGCACAATGTCGCTGATGTTTAAGGGCCTCAAGCACGCCTTACACGACACTGTTAATTTTTTAAGCTACCTTTAGTTTATTTCTACCAGAAGGTGCTTTTTTTTGTTATATGTATCTCTGTTCCTTACCTCGGGTGGGGGGTAACAAGAGATTTTTTTTTATTTTCGCTACCTTAAGCTGCGTGTGTCTAGCACTACATACAGACTTTCAGGTGCTGGTTGATCACTCTGAACCTCTTACCACAGGGGGGAAAGTTGCAGAGTTTCGAAGGATCAAAATGATCGGCTCGATTGACCAAAATGAAAGAACGTCCGAATAAATACGTCTTTCTTTGTTGAGTTGATATTTCAAAAACTGATTTTATTTAAGAATATGTTCTACTTAAATAGCTAACATGAGATTTACAACTATTCTTATCTTTAAGGGCGATAGAGGAGATAGCAATTACTCCGATCGCACTTATCCCTAAACATGTGGTGACCACTCGCAGGGGGTCATTTTACAACCTTTTTATCTCGTTGTTTTAGGTATGCACACATGTGAGACATTTGGTGCGGCTACAATTCCGCTACCTAAATATACATTTGTATATATGCGTGTTCATGTTTGAACAAACACAAATATGACTTCTAGTCTTTTCTTTTATTTAATTTAATTTGGTCTGTTCAGGATCACGGTCGGCGTTCAACTACTCTCGCTCTCAGCTCACGATCCGCATCAACCCCCGATTCACTGAGAGAGTGTGAGAGCGATGAGATTGAGAGAGAGCGTTAGAGAACAGTGAGCGGCATCGTACAACAACAACAACAACAACTTATTCTTAGAACTTACACGACTAATCTAGAAGGAATACAATAACATACACATACATACATACTACGACGTAGCAATCCTGCTACAAAAAACATGTACGAAATGTCTAAAAGTGGTTAATTTTTTTTGTTTGAAACTTTGGTGAGTCTTTCTCCCAGTTGTTACTCTTGAACTCCAGCCTTGAACGGTATTCAATAATCAAAAATTTGTTCATGTTTCCTATTCCTGGGAGTATTTTTAGGGAAGGTGAAGTCACGAAGCTCGCTTCCTGTAGTGCTCGAGCAAGAGCTGGGCAATTTTTTCTTCGTCGCTCTTTCAAGTTTCGTCGACCCGGCAGGTAGAGTTTTCTTTTTAGTTGCAAGACCCTCGGCTTCAGAATTTGCCATGTGGGCCCCAGCCACATTGTCCACGGCCCTGCCGCTAGATTTGCTAGTGTTCACCCAAGGTGAAAGCACAATCAGTTGTCTGTGTGAGCGATCGAAGATGTCCTATGGGACCCTGAATGGCAGGTTCGTTGGGTGCCATCCTTTTAATCTTCGAGGATGTTCGGCTAGGGAACTGGATGCTAGTGGATTTTCATGATTACTCATCTTGTCTAGGTGATTTTTGCTGCCTCTTCGGCGGCTGTAGGAATCTCCAGGTCTAATTTTATGGTAATAACTATTTAGATGGCGAGCCATTTGACAATTTTTGATACCTTGGCAGAGGTCTGGGATTCTAACCCAGTAAAAACACCACACTCCCCGCTTCCACGGCGGTACTGCCGTTAGGTATTACTTCACCGGAGGAGGAATGCCCTAAGGGCTGTTTTTTGCGCAGTTTTTTAAGAACTATTGTGGCCATGTTCCATACAGCGCACCAATTTACTTCTGATTCAAGCATAATTTCCACCAGGTTACAAACGGCTGGCGTCCTCCTAACCCTTATGCTCAGATCTTGACGTTCATTTTCAAATCTCGGACAGACAAAAAATAAGTGCTCTGCGTCTTCATTATCCGACTCGCAGAGTGGGCAGTGCGGATAACGTTCATGCTTAAACCTATTCAGGTAGTATTTAAAGCATCCATGTCCTGTCAGCAGTTGCGTTAAATAAAAGTCCACATGTCCATGCTTCCTTCCCAGTCATCTCTGCAGTTCTGGGATAAGCTTATGCGTCCATCGTTCTTAGCTGCTATGTGCCCACCTCTCCTACCACTTTGCAATGGTGAGTTGTCTGCGCCTTTTCCGTAGGGATTCGACGGTTGCGACCCCTGTGCTACCTGCGCGGATACCCGCTGACTCCACTGCTAGCAGGTCCATCGGTATTACTCCTGAAATGACTAGTGCCGCGTCATGGGACACCGTGCGGAACACAGCAGACTCTCGGGGCACACAGTCTCTGTACGGAATCACCCTCCTGCAAATAACTTCCATTTTTTGTGGCTCGGGCCCATATGGGAGCAGCGTACATCAGCGTCGATGTGACAACGCTAACCAGTAATCTACGTCCTGGTTGCCTCGGTCCACGATAATTCGCGAAATTGTGGCTGCGGTTCTGCCTGCCTTGCCACTAGCGTACGCTAGATGCTCTTTGAAAGAAAGCCGGTGGTCGATCATGACCCCCAAGTATTTTAGGCTTGGGCGAGATTTTATGGTGGCTTCTCCAATTTTAATAGTGGCCGTTTCCACTTTCTGCCTGCTACTTATCAGGACTGCTTCGGTCTTATGAGCTGCCAAGGCAAGACCCTTAGAGTCGAGCCATGCGCTTGCTCGTTTCCCAGATGCATTGCAGATTCTTTCCGCGTCTGGGAGTGTTTTTGGCCGTAACTACTATGGCTACGTCATCCGCGAAACCAATGAGTCGTGCCCCTTCGGGCATCGTGATCCTAAGGATCTCGTCTTACATGTGGAATTCTTTTAAAGATACCAGGACTGCCATCATCTTGTGTGGTCAGGGAGTCTAGCATGCACGATTTATTGCTCTATCCGAACCTTCTTCACATTGAACGTCCCACAACGCCTAAAACCATCCTTTTAGATGCCACTTTACTATGTTTATTCCTTCTTGATGTTGTGTCAAGGCAGCCAGCTTATATTTTAAATCAAGCGCTTCAAGCTACGTATAACTTCTTCTCCAAATCCCCCTCCAATGAAAGGTGGCTGATTTAAACTCTGTCACCTGTAGCTACGAATCTTTGGATTTTGCGCTGATGAGCATTATCCTAACAGGTCCGTTTGTCGTCACCAGCAGCTATCACATCAATGTGATTTGGTCTGAGTACCACAGGTCGTGTTTATCAGGGCCGGTCTCACCATGCAAGCTTGGTTTAACAATAACCACGCAGCCTCTCTCCGCAAGTTTCCTTTTGGTTCGATTTACTACGAAGTTGTGTCTAGCTACCCGCCTCCCATGCGAGCGATATCATTTTTGCATGATGGGGTTTGATGTTTCGGGAGCATCACATCCTGCACTGTCGATCCAATTCGTGCCTTCCCCTCGTAGTGCAAGGCTTCGTGGATACCGTCACACTCCAAAGGGTTAACTTGTGATAGAGTTGTGGGATAAGGACAGTTCGAAGGAAAAACAACTTTTGATGTGGTTTTATGGGAGCTTTTGACACTCCTTGTAGTTTTTAAGTTAACTATATTTATTTATTTATTTCATTTCGCCAACGGAATTCCTTTACTGGCTACTTGAACATTGCAACAACTTATCTTACGTACTAAAATTTACAAAATAATTGACTAACCTATGCTTAAGATTTGATTTACTTGAGAAGTAGTCCAATTGCATATCAATTGGAAGTGCGTTAAACTCATATAAGGCCCTATAGAGGGGCTCGTTTTTGGAATAATTAGTCCGCCGAAGCTCGAGGAAAAAGGGATCAAAATTCCGAAGTTGCCTAGGCGGGGCGTGAAAACCAACTTTCGATAGCAGTATTGACTGATACTACCATCCAACAAATCAGAGATGAAGCAAATGGCGAGGATACTTCTACGATGCTCAAGGGATGGTAGGTGAACAAGCCTACATTAGCGGCAACAACGCGAAATTCAAAAAATGTTTCTGTAGACGTTCTATTCTGTTTCCATGAGTGGTAGTGAACGGATTCCAAATAAGAGACGCATATTCTAGTTTAGATCGGACAAATGCAAAATAAAGCGCAAGTCTGGTGTAGGGATCCGTGAATAGCGATGTGTTCCGTTTCACAAATCCAAACATAGCATAGGCCCTGGGCATAATGTAATCGAAGTGTGCTGCAAACTTAAATTTTAAGTCAAACAACACTCCTAGATCCAAGGATTCCTGCCGCAGTTGTAGAGGTTGACCATTGATATTATAAGATGTGACGATATTGTATGCGGATTTACTGTAAATGACTTGCTAACTTTGTCAAAGGCTTTCGCAAAATCGGTGTAAATAGCATCAACCTGATATCGCATATTAAAGGCATGAATGTAATAGTTGCTGAAAACGGCAAGATTAGTCGTAGTTGACCGACCTGCAACAAAACCATGCTGAGAAGTGCTTATATATGTTTTTACAAGAAATGATAATTTATGGGCAACAATGCGTTCGAAAAGTTTAGCGATATTACTGATCTTTGCTATAGGCCTGTAATTGGCAATGTTATTCTTCGGCCCTGGTTTTAAAATTGGAGTGACGGATGCGACCTTCAATCTATCCGCAAAGTGTCCACTAGATAGTGATTTATCAAACAGAATTTTTAGTGGAACGCATAGCACCTCTATACAATGTTTCAGAAAGTAGGCCGGAATCCCATCTCGTTCGGAAACGTTGTGCTTTCTGTAAGCTCAGTGTTAGCCAAGTATCGCACAGCCTGAATGACCAGATGGGTTTCATATTTTCTTCATGAAATTATGGGAATTTTCTAACTTTCCTTTTAAAGAACCTGGCTTACATGTGTCGAATCAAAGGTGCGCAGAAGTGCATTTACATCATCAGGTACTAAATTGGAACATTGACTACAGCGCCGCTTATTCCGCATTGCCTCTCTTCTTCAAGTATCCTGTCTTTCCAAACGCCTCGACGGCACGTGCTGCAAAATTGATATTTGCCGGACAAACTCGGAAACTTTATACATAAATAATAGGCAGTGTCTACACTAAGGTTGGGGTATTTGGGAGAAATAATACGTATGTTCAAACCACTTACCTGAGATAGAAACCACGATCCTTTACAGCACGTACAAAACGTAGTTAGATATTGTTCCATGGTCAGTTGATCCTCTTGTTTATCCTCCGAAAGTTGTGGTCTTGCAACAATATTGCGCTGTGACTGTCTTGAAGATTCCTCCTGTCGATTTGTGAGCTCGACCTAAATTTGAGAAGTCGCTCGTCGGCCATTTCCTGAATTTGTTGTTCCCGATGTCTTCGCTGAAGCCTTGTGACCCGACGAAGTACTGTGTTGGTACTTTGCTTCCGTGTCTTAGCGGTGGAATTGTTCCTAGAGATCCTATGAGCTGCAGCATGCCGTACGCGCTTTGGTCCTCGATTTTCCTCGAGCGATCTGAAGGTAGCGTGGTCAACAGTATTTTGCACCTATTTACTGTTATTAATTATTGTATAAAGGTTAAGGTTATGATTTGTCAGAGAATTTCAAATAATACTTAAACTCGTTTTATTTTGGTGATGGCATTAAAATCTCCCGGAATTCTGGTAAAAATTTATTAATTATTTATTAAACAGTCTATCTGAATTTCACCAGAAGATACATATGTTTTACGAACTTATGAATCCTGTTTTACTTTATAGCAATATTTACCAAAGGAAAAAAGTTTAATAATACTTTATTATTCTGTTAGACGCTTTGTTTTACTTTTTCCCCTTTTGGTGGATTTTAATTCACTTTTCACCTTATACTTTCGGCATGTTTTATCAACTAAATATAAAACATACACACAATAAAGAAATACTGGTCTGGTGTACGTCGTCACTCGACAACTGGGTTTCACATTCTTTGATCATATTCCCAATATTACAAGATAATATGTTAAAAACCCCGAAGCTATAAATTGTTTCTTAACTCTTTTTGAAGGTCCTGAAAATTTAAGATGATGTAAAACAGATCAGATGATGTTAGCTATTTTGGCGAAAAGACATCTATAAATGGCTAAATTTTGAAGCTACGGGCTTGTGCGCCGGGCTTATAGATTTTTTCTAAATACCACCGTTTTAAAATTATAGTCCAACATTTTTTTTTTCGATTTTTCAAAAACGGCTCTAACGATTCAAGGTGTATAGCCCTTGAGATTACTCAACTTTTGGCATACGACACATTGTTGTAAAAAAATCGTTTCAAAGTTATTAAATAAAAAGAAATTGCCACATTTACAGGTAAGAGCACCTTACACAGCCTGAGCATTGACCTTTTATGTGCGTATCCAAACTCTATTTGATGGTCCTGGAAATTCCACCACTTTTGGAAAAACTCGACAGTTTGGCAGAAATACAGCTATAAATACCCGCAACTTAACACAGAATTGCCTGCGAAATCCCAACCTTTACAGCGAAATAAAAGAAAAAACACTATTGTATTAATTTTTAAGCACTTGCGATTATTATGAAATAAAGAGTATCTATAATTTACAGCGAAACCTGCGCCATGGGGATATCAAATGAGTCCTCCTGGTTTTCGGGCTGCGTGATAGCATCCTCGGCCAGGCTAATGCTGCTAATATCCATCAGATTGGCTTCACCCACACCGACGCCCTAATTGGGTTGGATGGCGGGTCGGCTTGTAGCCCTGCTCTCAGAAGCCCTAGCCACTTTCGCTCGACTCGCAGCAAAACATATTTTTCGGCCTACTCCTTGTCGTTTTCGCATACATCGAGGACCGTCACAGCATTTTAAATATGCTCCTGGATGGTGGAAAGGGCACTTGCATCAAGGCACGTGGTCAGGTTGGAAAAGTTTTGCCATCGTTTTGGGCCGCCCCAAGGTCTACGGCTGCGGCCTCCCATAACCCAGTTCTATATTCCAATGCTAAAAAGGAATACAATATCAGAAGGCTTATTACATAAAATTCGATATCTTATAAACAAACAATAAAAACAAAAAAGAGTAAGAAATGAACGAAAGCAATATCTTTTTTTTATTTATATTTGTTTAAATATTTATGAAATTAAAGAGCTTATGTTTTATATCTGTTCAAGAAGAACACTAATTGTCATAAACTTAAGATTTTACGAGCTCTGTCAATGTCGATTGTAAATCTATCTAGAGCCGTAAATAATGATCTGTAACTTTAAACCTACAAGGGAGCAGGGCCGAACAATTGTAATCCTTAGTACAGGCCACTTGAGCCTGACCATTAATATAGTTCTCACACTGTACAAAGAGTCGCCCTGCGGGAGGCCGTTGGTAAGGCTCCCGCTCAGGCAAACAGGTGTGGTCTCTGCGTAGACCATAGATAAGTATATCATAAGAATTTCAGGCTAGTTACGTAAGCGAAGACTTAGAAATATAAAATCAGTTGTAAAAATAATTATATTTAGATTTTTTAAATTTAAGCGCTCTTCGTAATTTTTTCCTTTTTTCTGTTTACAAATGTAAAGTTACATAACGATCTCGCGATTAAAGGCGACGGGATAAATCTACGTATGTGCACTCCAGTTTCATGCATTGAAAAGCGCATTTTAATTAACTAAACTACTTATAGGGCTCTGGACCACTTTTCATTATTTCTTTACATTTTTACATTATTTTCACTTATTCGGGATTTATTTAATAAACAAAAGAACCACGCAAACTTCGGCTTCCACTTGCGTCTAAGCACGGCGCAAAAGGCTTTGGCTTTCCCGGCTGGAATCCAGAAAGCTGGTGCTGGTCACCTGTTCGCACTCATTCAGGAGCCCTATGTGGACGCAGGCAAGCGTCTCACTGGACTCCCTGGAGGCATGAGGATCTTCGCCGACAAGAGAAAGAAAGCTGCCATCATCGTGGACGACCCATCTGCCATCTGCATGCCCATCGAGACATTGACGACGGATTATGGAGTGTGCGTGAGTGTCACAGGAAAAGACGGCACCATTTTTCTGTCCTCCGTATACTGCCAGTGCTCAGCTGCCCTGCAGCCCTCCACTGACTACCTGGATACGGTTCTGCTGCTAGCCAGCAGGACACCGACAATCCTCGGACTTGTGAAACGTTTGTATAAAATGCTAGATGGTTTGGTAGCTCAATCTGTGGGTCCGATAAAACCCAGCGGTGGCGCCACCTGTGACAGGCCTAGAAAGGGTTTATAGGTAGCTGGTGGGTCTAGGAGAATAACAGCGGCAAATGTCAAGCGGCCCTAGAAATTCACCATGCCCCACGAGCGAGGTTACCGGCGGGTCGGCAGCGGCGGATGCTTTCTTTTCCTTTTCGGCAGCGGCAGCGTATAGACGCAGTCAACTCAAGTCAGTTCGCGAGTGACCCAAGAGGGAATTTTTTTTACTTGTTCAATTTTCGGTTGGATCGCGCCTAGACTGGTGAGTTTTGATAGAAAAGGGAATGTTTAGAAAATTGTGTTCAGCCGGGGAAATTATTGTAGGCGGTCGGCGGAAGGCGATTCGGAAAGTCCCCGAGAAGGCGCTGGGGAAGGAAAGGAAGAGAAACGGATGTGGATCTTGGTGCCAAACGAAAGCGAGAAATTCGGCGGCCAAGCGGAAAAGGCGGCGGCAGCAGCATTGGAAATCAAGCATTAATTTTATATATACATTTTCGACCTAACCTGACCCAAATTATACCAGCTGCGTCTGACCCCATATCCCTAGGCGGTACCGGCCGTGTGTTTGAGCAAGAAAAAGGAGAAGAGAGTTCTAATTTAGATATCCACGGTTTTAGAAGTTACAAAATCCCGACCTACGACAGCAAAGTTTAAATTGAGCCGTAAAAGCAGCCGCTATCGTTTGCGTGGGTAAAGAGAGGCGGGGCTTCGCAAAAGCGGGAGCTTTCAGTCTCCTACACGGATCGGATCACGCCAGTCGCCTTCGTTGCGCTCCGTCGCGAAAAGAAGAATTTGGAGAAAAAGATCAATTTACGCGAAAGTAAACGTTATTTTTGCACCCGCCGCACGCGTCGGTGAAAGCCTGTAGTAGCTGCCCGCGAGTTAGTTGGCGGCTAGAACATAGTTTAAGCAAATTTAAGTGTAAGCATAGTTTTTTTTGTGTTGGTGCTTGTGAATATGTGGGTGTAATAGTGCCTTAGGCAGCTAGCTAAGAAAAAAAAGAAGAAAAAGCAAGCATGCGTTGAAGCCGCGATCGAAGTTTCAGCCAGCCCCGAAAGTAATTTTTTTTACATTTTTTTGCTGTGTCGGTTTGAGTGTCTCCCTTTCCCCTCTTCTTTTTTTTGCATTTTCTCTTCCCCTTTCACAGCTCTCAGCATCATCCCGAAGAAAGCGCTTTCGTCGATGGATTTGAAACAGTGGTGAGTCCAAATTTTCATATATTCGTTACATAAAAGAAAGGGAGTAGGAAGGAAATGCAATAAATTGGAGGGTGAGACTTAAGAAGGAAAGATCAGAAGGGATGGCCGAAGGAGCATGAAGTAGAGAAAAAAATTACGACAACATCTGACCGAACCGGGAAAACATGAGCGAAAGAAAGCTCGATCGCGTGGATTCCAAGCTCTTCGTTCGTTTTGAGTTTTGTTAAATTGGCCAGTCGACAAAATTTGTCTGACTAATTTTACTTAAAATTTGGATTTGAAATGTCCATGAAGAAACCCCAATATCAGCAAGCACGACAAGAAAATCATACCATTAATAATTTTCGTAAAGTCCACCAAGGGGATTTGCGAAATTGCTCATCAGTTTAGTCCCAAAAGTCTTTAATCTTGTAATTTTTAAATTGTCGTCTATTCGCATGAGATTTTTTATCGTCTATCTTAGAATAAGTTATGTTCGTATTTTACTGTAATTAAAATATTTATAATGTGCTAAAAGTTATTAGTGTTGGCCGCGGCTGGCGTTGACCTGCAATGAAGGAGTGCACTTGAAAAGAAAATGGGGTCGCTCAGGCTGTTAAGCGATGAGGGCAAGAGCAACCATTGGTAGGGTGGGCATGACCAAGACCTCCAGAACATCGAGGGAGGCGAGAGGGGCAGATCAGTCGGATAGGAAGTATATAAGAAAGGTCCAGCAACATGATGTGTGTGTTGTTCTCCATACCGGTTAGATGGGTGAGGCACGCGAACATCGGAATTTTATTAGGAATAGGCATTCCGAGATGTCGGCAAGACCATCACACCCATAGCCGAAGAGCCAGAGCCGGAGTATAACTTGTCGCGTGCGCTGGCATCTCGAGGTAACATCTGGCCTAGAGTTTTTATAAGTGTAGCGGTTCGTTACACTTGATGCGAATGCGGTTTCCCCGATGTGGTTCAGCAAAACTCCAGCTAACTCTGGAGACCGTCTGAATCGCGAACGGGGACAGCTCATGGACGAGTGTATCATTGCCGCTGGATTAAGGCTTGCCTCAGGCCAATATAAGAAGCTTATCCTGACGACAAAGGAACAAAACTGGCGGGACTTCGTGGGACGGCACAAGGATGATCCATGGGGGCACGCCCACCGAATATGCCGAGGCCGGAAAAATACAACCGATCTTGGATGTCTTAGGTCGAACGGCGCGCTACTTACGACATGGCACGACTGCGCAAATATACTCCTCCGCAACTTCTTCCCTGTTGCGGAGTCGACAGTGCGTGAGGATATAACTCCTGCTGCTCCACCGACCCTCGAAGCCTTCGAGGTGGCAACCAGCGTCGCGAAGCTAAGAAGCCGGCGATCGCCGGGAATGGACGGCATCACGGGTGGGATCGTCAAGGAGGTATGGCGTGCTATCCCTCAGCACCTGACGAAGGTGTACTCTCGATGCCTCTCGGAAGGATATTTTACTGCCGAGTGGAAACACCCGAGAGTGATACCGCTGGTAAAGGGGCCAGATAAGGACAGGAGCGATCCTGCCTCTTATCGTGGCATATGCCTTTTGCCAGTGTTCGGAAAGGTGCTGGAAGGGATCATGGTGAATCGACTGAAGGATGTGCTACCGGATGGCTGCAGATGGCAATTTGGATTTCGGCCTGGACGCTGCGTGGATGCAAGCCAAAAACACCGTTTCCAACAGTCGCTAGAGGAGGGTGCTGGGAATCTTTGTCGATTTCAAGGGTGCCTTCGACAATGTTGAGTGGAACGCGGTGCTGGATCGGCTTGTCGACGTCGGCTGTCGACTCGGCAAAGCTCCGCCTTGTGGAGCGCCTCCGGTCGAAGCGCCAGTATCATCAGCAGCTATGAAGCGGCCACAGTGTCGGTTACACGGGGCTGTCCGCAAGGGTCCGTCAGTGGTCCATTCATTTGGAACCTACTGATGGATGTGCTGCTTCAGCGCCTGGAGCCACATTGTGCTCTGAGCGCATTTGCAGATGACTTGCTACTTTTCGTCGATGGGAATTCCCGTGCCGATCTGGAGCGAAGGGGCGAGCAGTTGATGGACATCGTGGAAGCCTGGGGAGCTGAGGTTGGAGTGAGCGTGTTAACCAGCAAGACGGCAATCATGTTGCTGAAAGGGAATCTTTCACACACTAGGAGACCGACAGTACGGTTTGCTGGAGCAAGCCTGCCATACGTCACCAAATGCCGGTACCTTGGCATCTTAGTCGGCGAGCGGATGAGTTTTCTCCCGCATATCTCTTCTCTCAGAGATCGGCTGGCTGGAGTTGCCGGAGGGCTTGCACGGGTGCTCCGAGTCGATTGGGGGCTCAGCTCCCGTGCTAAGAGGACGATATACAGCGGACTCATGGTCGCCTGTGCACTCTTCGGTGCCTCGGTCTGGTACAAGGCGGCGAGCAGGGGAAAGTCCTTAAGACTCCTCACCTCGTGCCAGAGGACCATCCTATTAGGATGCCTACCGGTATGCCGCACAGTGTCCACGGTGGCCCTGCAGGTGCTTGCTGGTGCTTCTCCAATGGATTTAGATGCTCGCAGGATGGCAGTGAAGTTTAAGCTCAGGAAGCACGTTCCCCTGGACGAGAGCGACTGGCTCCATGGACAGGACTTGTCTGTGTTGGACTGGAAATCCAAGATGGCTCTGCTAGACGAGTGTCTGCTAAATGAGTGGCAACTCAGATGGGATCAAGCGGCTCACGGTTCCGTGACTCGCCAGTTCTTCCCAGAGGCAGCGTTTGTCTACAAGAGGAAGAACTTTGTCCTCACCTTAAGAGCCGGATTCTTGCTGACAGGTCACGGGGCGTTCAACGCTTTCCTCCATGGCAGAACCCTCAGCACCACAACCGCATGCTCATGAGAGTGAGGACTGGCTTCACGTACTATGTGAGTGCCGCCTTTATAGCGATTTCATGCAATGGAAAAAGCCTGTACATTTTGTTTTTATTAAATAATTATTTTGTTTTTATGATTAAGAAAATCTCTTTCGTTTAATAAACAAGTTAATATTCCCTATTAAGAAACTGCATTTAAATTTTTCTGTTATCTTTTTTAGTTTAGACGGAATAGCCCTTAATCTTTTTTTAGGTAACTGCACGAAATAATCTGCGAGACACTGTATATATTATTTCAATTTAGAAGTGCCTTTTAACATAAAAAGATTTTTAGTAATGGACTTTAGGAGAAAACGATAATCTCTCCCAAAAATTGTAGTTTTAATCAATGAGTTCAACTTATTATAAATAAATTCTTTCGGACCTAAAAAACATGACGGATCAGAAAACGTATCTTGTGACGCCAATCTTTTTTAATTTGTCAGTTCAGTTCATTAAAAAATAATTGACTTTCTTTAAAACAAGCTAAATTTTTCACTACGTAGAATTGGTGTTCCTGCTAAGCCATTAACATTTTTCGAGGATGGGCTCCCTCTCATCGCGACATTCTTTCTTTCTTATAGCTGGCGAAATGGATATACAAAGTGTGGCCATACAGAAAATACCATGGAATACCATCGAGAAAATATACTATTATACCAAAAATAAACAATTGAGCACAGTCTGAGCCGATTATATACCAAAAAGTATATAAAATACCAAATACGTGACGGTACATCGATGTTTTACCGACTTATCGATGGTTAGAAAAAATACCCAACATTGACACATCACTTTCAACATCGATACAACCATAGGCGATGACGAAATACGTAAAATTATGTAAATAACATAATTTAAAATAAAGATAAAAAAGATCAATATTTATGTAAAATAAATATACATGTATTTTATTCGGGTCGATAGGTATTGATGAGACAAATACATTTCAGTTGAATGTTTGGTTCTATCCTAAAAACTGTAGGCGTATTGTGGGCGTTATAGTGGGCGTGGCAAACAAACTTGCGCTGCGCAGAAAGCCCAGGAATCTGCATGCCAAGTATGAATATTCTAGCTCTTATAGTTTCCGAGATCTCAGCGTTCATACGGACAGACGGACATGGCTAGATCGACTCGGCTAGTGATCCTGATCAAGAATATATATATACTTTCTGACGAATCTAGTATACTCTTTTACTCTACGAGTAACGGGTATAAAAAGGGGAAAAAACAATTTTTTATGTTTTTAGAGGTAAAATCTTATCGTAAATAATTTGAATTTCACAAGGTCAGCCATACGACAAATCAATATAAGTACCAATAATATTACGAGTGATTTCGAAAAATTTGCATTTGAATTTTCACTTATGACAAAGCGGACATCCCATGCAATTGTCTACATGGAATGACACTTGTTCTTCACGCGTGCAAGCTGACATGTTACGCGATATTTACAAGGACTTTATTTTCGGAACATAAGGGTATTCACACATTGGCATGCATAAATACATTTGTAATTGTCTGGCACTCTCGTCATAGCTTTTCTTCTTGGGAGGCTTGGAATCTAAGTCTTGTAACGAACACGATCATGTGTGCGGCTATCTGGCAGGGTACTCTGACTACAGGGTCGGCTGTGCTCAGGGAAAATGGGAGTGGGGTTTTGCTACCTAGAGAACCGCGCCGTCACATAAACTTAAATAGTAGACAGAGTAGAACTATTGACAAACTAAACCAAAGCTCAAAGAATTTAATTTTATATTAAGTGTGAGGAATTGCAGATGTCATTTAATTCCTCTTCAGAACCCACCCAACCTTGCATAAGCTCGCTTTGCGTATGTGGCCAATGCCCTTATTAATGATGCACAGTTACTTCAGGTGTCCCAATTCGCAAACAAATTTACTTCATTTTATACTTCATTCTCAAATACGTACCAAAATCCAATTAAAGATAAGTTGCCCATGGCAGCGGCTTATGATTTTCTTAACATTAGCTTGCCCATGGCAGATGCTTATGAATCGCTTAACGTTAGCTTGCCCATGGCAGATTAACCATATAATGGGTACAAATGACTTCATTTAGGTTCTTCATTCAAAAATTTACGTTAACAATTAAGTTTTGAAAAGAAAAAGAAAAAAACTTGAATTTATAGTTATTCTATAGTTATATTACTTGGCTCAGATTGATGTTAACAGATGGTCGGCTATGCCGTACTTACAACATTAATACTTTAAATCTGTTTCCAGTGCAGGCCTGTGGACGGTGTGTGTAAACGAGGATGTGTGTATGCTGAGTGAACTACAAAATACTATTAGTTAACAGTCAATCTAAGGCCAAATATACATACTGTACCCGTATAATAAGCTTAATTTCTATAAAATTTAAATCTATTCTAACAACTACAAAAGCGATGCAACAGTCAGATCGGCTGCCGAGATCGGGGGTGAACCCTTAGCTGCGAGGCGGCAGATTCAACAGCTAGAACAAGAGTCCAGGGTGCCTGCTTATCCGCTATACGCTCGTGTTGGACGTGTCGATGGCTAACCATCAGTCCGGGGTTAGGTTACTCGCAACTGGTCAGGAGAATATGGCGAACAACACGTGTATCAATCTGGGAACTGCAAACATAATAACTAACTGGTCAAGGCTGGGTTTACTTTTATTTACCTTAAGTTTTCCTTACGTCTTACAACGGTTGGAAAGCTTGGCTCGCAACTTA
Organism: Drosophila biarmipes; assembly: GCF_025231255.1. Lineage (NCBI taxonomy): Eukaryota > Metazoa > Arthropoda > Insecta > Diptera > Drosophilidae > Drosophila > Drosophila biarmipes. Next base: position 2,231,756 of record NC_066611.1, on the reverse strand, counting down.
AATTTGCACTGGTAGACTGTATGTGGCTCGGCTCGAGTGGTCCCGCTCCACGTGTTGGCAGCCAGAGTGGGCCAAAACGAGCACCAGGCGATTTGATCAAATAGCGCTGCGCACTCCTACTTTCGTTTATCCATTAGTACACAATTATTGAATATAATATTATTGAATACAATATTAAATTCCCTATGCTCACCTAATTAGTTTTTCAACTATAAGTTGGATGTTGCGATCGGTGCCATCTAAATTTCGCCAGCCACTTTGGGCGTTTGAAATTAGCTTTGTGGTGCTTCACTTATTAGTCGGTTTGTTTGTTGGGCGGTTATTAAGCCCGAGGTGGTGCATATATATATACACACGTGGACTTAGCACTTCTTTGCAAAATTCGATTTGATTTAAAACGCGTGTGCTTTGGTCGAAAGATCAGAAATAAGAGAACGAAAAAACGCAAATGGCGGGTGCAAGCCCTCTGACAAGCAGTGTTAGAAAACACGAAATTATCGTTTAGTATTTTCTAGGATGTGTGGTTGCCACCAACTTGCGGAACCAGTAGCGCTATTTTATAATTAAAAAAATACAAGAATCTTTTCCTAATAATTTCACACCCCTACAGTCTGAAACCCCAACTTTCTAGCCTTGGTAGTTTCTCAAGTAACAGCGTTCATTTGGACGATTTTTTTTGTGGGCGGCTTGTAGGTGCTAAAGTAGGCGTGATAGAATTTTTTAAATCAATTGATAGGTATTGACTGTAGTACTTTTATACGTATATTTCCGAGATCTCCGCATTTATACGCACATCGCTGGGCTAGGTATCCTGATCAAGAATCTGTATATTTTATGGGGCCGGAAACGCTGCCTTTTACCTGTTACATTCTTCCCAACGAATCTGGATACCCTTTTACTCTGCAAGCCAGGTAATACAATTTACCGTGGTACACGACTCTTCCAAGCTTAATTTTTGCACTTTCTACAGAATCATTGCACTTTTGAAGAGCACCCTCCCGCGCTGCAGGAAACATGTGTGATTCATAAAATCATCTAAGTAAATTGCACGGAAAACTTTTAAGTTGCGTCAAACAGCTGTAGTTCCCAAAATCTTTGGAGTCGGACAGACAACAAATGCTCGCAAGCGCAAATACAGTGCACACTCATATGTGACTGACATCTGCGTGCGTTCCGCTGTTTACACGTGCGTCGGTGTGTGTCCGTGTTGCCAACTGAAATGACAAATGACTTTTGCCTTGCGTTGGCTCTGGCTTCTTGTGGCGGTTGTTGTTGCCCCAAGTAAAGCTAAGCCAACAAGAAAGTTAAACACTGACAATGAGATTTATGAGGGAATTGGGCTCGCAGGCGTGTGGATATATTTGCCCATATACATGCGGGGGAATGTCCTGCCTGGCTGCACGTATGTTGATGTGCATTAAAGCATGACTAACTTAATTCGACTGTGCTCCAGGATATGCACACTCCGACGTGGCATCCCTCCTCCCTCCACCCACACTCGCTTTACATCTGCTAGCCTCGTTTAAGTAACGTCTAACCCCAATCAGGGCTAGCTGCCATCCTCCTTCGTCCTTCGGGCTGCACCCTGCGTCCATCCTCGATGCCGCGGGCTGCTGCCACTCCATCCACCCAGTGCCCTACATACGCATCCAACGAAAAGGCTGCATAAATATGGGCGTATGTTAAATGCAAAAGGTTTGTGTACACAAAGAAGCTATTTAAAAACGGCGCAATTTATCAAAACCCGGCATTTTTCCGTATATATTCGCTTGCAACTCAGCCAGGCCATCCACTGTCGAATTTGTTCGACGAACCTGTTCGTATGTTCAGCGTTGAGCAAGAATGTGTTCGCAGAGCTCCCTAGCGATCACAGGCCTTATAGAATATATTATACCTTTTTCAACAAAACATCGAAACAATTTCCTAAAATTCATATAAAGGCCATCAACTGAGCCTGGAGGAACCAATTCAGTCTCTCCAAGACCGCGTTGTCCTCCATCAGCCTAGAAGAATAGACCTCGACTGGGGAAGTAGCTTGGCAGAGTGGTATCATCCGATAAATGCATTAGCATGCGCCATTTTGAGACAGATCTAGAACCGAAGGGTCAAGTTGACTCAAACATGTATTTTTTAGAACTTGTGGATATATTTATGCATACGGTCCTAAATACAACCAGTCAAGCTCGTGAGCTTTTAAGTGACTGAACAAGTGATCAAATGAACAAGTAAGAATTTGAGCAATTGAACAAGTTATCAAGTGGGCAACTGAAGTGAGCAAAGTAAAGAACAAGTTCACAGGTTCGCCAAATCAGCTTTATTTACCCAACACATTTAGTTACCACTCGCTCCCTGATGCAAAAACTGTATATCTTTGCAATGACCAGATGTGCTGCTATTACACGTTTAAGCCTTACCTTTGGTACTGCGTCGGTACTTGGAGCTTCCCCTTTTCGAACTTAAGGACTGTTTATAGATCTTCTCGGCTTGTGGATTGTTCTGTCTAAGCCAAGGTAGGCCACTCTGGGCCAGCATCTAGCGCTGGCTGGCTGGGGTAAGGCTCCAGGTTGCAAGCTGTCCGCAATATTTCAGCTTAATTCGCTTAATGGGATCTTTTATGACCCTTTGTTTCTCCTTGAGGAGGACTTGAGCATGATCGAGGGTTCTTGAGTTCCTAGTTCTGTACGGGAGCCGTCAGCGGTGCATTCCTTTCCTTTCTAGCAACGGCAGTGGCAATAATGCATTCCCCTAATCCTGTTTTTCAGCATCGTTGATGCCTCTTCTTATCGGGTTCACGCAGTTATCCGTGCTCTCATGGATTGGGTGGTTCCCTTCATAAGTGGTTTTTAATCACATCCACGGATGTGCATCTCCTATCTCTTTTTCCTATAAATTCAAAAAAATAATATCCGTACTCACTGTCGTTCAGTTAACAAATTGTCCCAAAAAATTCTTTTTTGGTTTTGCATTTTTAAAATTTGCAAAAGAACGCCAACTTAGCTGATTTAAGAAAGTTAAGGATTTGGCTGAGATTTTCAAATGAAAGGTTTATTAAAAGATCGGATAGTTTTATATTTGAGTTACCAGGTCTAGTGTTTAAAGTGCAGTCGTTGAGGATGTGTGAGATCGATATGGCGTCTGTTGACCAAAATCGGCATTGGATGTTTGCTGGCTGGAAGAATCGGTACTCCTGCGCCAGTTTTGTGTGTCCTAGTCGAAGCCTGATTATATTGGTTATTTCCTTCCTTGGAAAATGTCTATAAGATACTTTTTTTTTATTGGTTTGAGTTTGTGAGGAGCTCGGATAGGGATATCGAAATGTTGCAAGTATTAATGCCTTGGTTGATGGTAGACTTTCTGTCTTTTTATACCCTTGCAGAAGATATAATGATTTCAGTCAGAAGTTTGCAGCGCAGTGAAGGAGATGTTTCCGACCCCATAAAGTATATATATTCTTGATCAGCGTCACTAAGTTCTGAATTTCGAATTCAATTTTATCAAAATCGGACGACTATTTCATATAGCTATCATAGGAACGATCGGAAAATTGGTGGTAAAATAATATGAAACAAACTATAGCTTTGGGGCTTTTTGACATATTATCTTATAATATGTATTGGGAATATACATTTTTATATTTTTAGGAATTTCGAATTCAATTTAATAAATTCGGACTACTCTAACATATAAATGTCAAACAAATGGTCTAAAAATAAGAATGAAATAATTTTTTTTAATATCAGCAACAATCCTTAAAAATTTCACATGGTGTTACTAAAGTTGATTTTTTCTTATAACTGCAGGGGTGTACAAACTTTGCCTTGCCGAAGTTACCTTCCTTTCTTGTTTGGAGATCCGTTGTATGATTTGGCGTAATCTATCATGGAGATACATAGGCTTTTTACGATATCGATTAGGGAATATGGGCGGCTATTGTATTTTCCGTAGGATAAGCATTTTATTATGTTTCGAGATTTGTCTATGAATTTTTGTACTTTCCTAACGTCGGGCATAACTGTATATCTGTGGCCAAAATATAGCCCTTAAAAGACAGTTCCTTAACCGTTTTGATGGTCGCTTCTTTTGTTTACACCTGTATACCAAAATAAATTTTTGAAAAAACGAATCTTAGAGTATGCGAATTGGTTTCAAAGTTTATAACTCATATGCACTGCTGCCCTTGAACAAATATATATTTTTCATATGGGTGGCCTTGATTTTTTATTTATTTTGTTAATTTTAAGGCAAACTTAGAGGGCGATTCGCACGGGCTATACCTCAACAAACAATTTTGTTAATTTTGATTACATTTTTTTACGGACTTTAATCTACCATGTAAAACGCTGAGAAACAGTGTTCATTTTTTGGACCACCCTAGTGAACATAAATGCTTTATAGACACCGCTTATGACATAAAATCGAATTTAAAGAATTAAACCGATTTCATGAATAAAACTTAATTTTTAAATATGTATATCAGCTATCGGTGTTATTATCCCATTTAAAAGCTATGAATCTGTTAACAAAAGCATCCTTAAGATACCTTGTCAGCAAGATGGATGCACACAAGTTTTTACAATGTTTCTTAGTTTTCGGCGGCACCTAATAAGATTATATACGTAGCCCATTCGAAATCGAAGAAATTCAAGTGAAGTATTGTTATCCACTACATACAATTAAGCCGTTGAAGAAATCGAAGAAAATGATGAGGATCAATTAAAGACTATTTAAAACAAAAATCGCTTAAATTTACTCTAATGTTATTTGAATTAATTTTATGCCGAGGAAACATTTGGCGCAAGAAAACAAACAAAACAATATTGTAATACTACTAAACTCTGTGTCTGCAGCTATTAAAAAGCAAGTAAATCTGGAAACAGTGGATATAATTAGTCCGATTCTTGGTTACTGCAAGGCAGAACACACATTTATTATATAATTAATCGATTCAAATTTATATAGGCAATCAAAAAAATTGCAATTGATAATAAAACAACACAAGTAGTATTGAAAGGAAACCCCACCTTGGGTACGAGTCAAATTACTTCTTTATAATGCCTTTGGCTTTTACCGTAAAATTTTTTTTTTGTGGTATTAAATATTTTTGAGCTAACAATAACCAACATACAAAAAAACTAAAAAAGTAATGATATCAAATTTGGGATTTGGAGAAATCTTTAAATCTTGACCAAAGCAATTTGATCCAGACATTGTGCCATTTGTTTTATACTAAGATGACTTTCACATTAACAATGCGTCAGGAAGCCATACATTCTCCATATATGGCTGCTACATAAATTTTCCCTTAATGCCAAAATATTTATTTTCTAAAGTAAAGAGAAGTTTAAAAAGTGTTGAAATGAAAATTCATTTTACCATTTAGAGAGGATTAATATAAGAACTAAAAACGGCGGCAACTTAGCTGTTTACAGCTATGGCAGTCGGAAATATATCAAAATATCAATATATCGATATGTTTTATCTTAAAAAATATCATACTGATCTTTTTGTGCAAAAATAGTCGATATTGCTATTTTTCAGTTTATATTTCCGATATTTTATGTTTGGTCACTCTTAAGCCATAAAGTTGTGAAAATGAGTTGGGCAAAAGAGTTTTACACGGAGGTTAAAGCTACTTCAGTAAAATTCTCATTGTTCCTGAAAGTGATTAAAACAAGCGGAAACACCACAAATTGAATATCCCATCTCAAAAATAAGCTCGAAGCTGCTTTCTTGAAATGTTCAAAGGTACTTACCTTTCCAATATGCAATATGCCTGAATTTACAAATTTACAAATATCAATAATACTCGATATATCGATTTTTTGTTATATTTCTTAATATCATCGAGTGATATTTTCTACACAGCGAATATCATCAATACGGTATTTTTCAAAATCCAACAACCCAATATACGAGTATAAACTGTCTCACATCATTAAAACTTGACCATTAATCCTCGCAAAAGTCGATATCAGAACTTTTGCACGTTGATGGTGGATGATTGCTACGACCGCTTACCTCGTTAAGAGGTGTTTTTGCTTGATTGGAGATAGAGCTCCACACGGTAATGAAGAATGGGAATTGTTATTAACTTTTCTTGATGTAATAAAGTTCTTACTTAAGTCAAATTATAAGAAACTGGAACTAGAATCACTACGAAAGTTAGTGCAAAAACTATTTACGTTAAATTATTCAAATTAACGCCTGAACACCACTTTATGATCCATTATGCGACAACTATTGAAAAGTATGGATCTTTAAAATATTTGTGGTGGATGAGGTTTGAGGCGAAGCACAAGGATTTCAAGATTTATTTTCACAATGTAAATTGAAGAATTAATCCTCCCCATACTTTACCCACTAAATGTAAAATTTAGTTTGCAAAGTTTCTGACGGACCATCTTACATCAAATGTGCAAAGTATTTTAAATAATAATCTTGCATTAGAAACAAATGAAAACCATAGGAGTGTAAATAGCATTAAATTGTATAACCAATTAGAATATAAGGGCACTACTTACAACATAAATTTTTATTTAGGTTTAAGTAAGAATAACTTTATGTTTTTTTAAATTAAGGAATTCGTAATTCCCAAAACGAATTTAAGTGAAGTTTATTTATGTTTATTGTGAAAAAATTGAGGTAGAATACAACTAACATTTAAGATCTTTCAATGAAAAAAATACATTTATAATTTGTTCTACTTTGTGTCGCCCCTCCATGTATACAGACTTAATAATGACTTTAAAGCCGTAAGGCTAAATTATATATAAATTTAAATAATTTGGTAATTTAAATAATTTGGCATTTTACTCTACAAGTAACGGGTATAAATAGCTCATTTGCCTAAAAAAGTAAAAGGTATTTGATTTTCCTTTGAAGCCTAGTTTTCCTTATATTATTATATTATTCTATACCATTCAAAAGAACTTTATATGTATACCTAGATAAAAATAGATAAACAGCTTCGCATCGTTGCTTACTGGGCATCTGATAGTCGAGACACTCGACTATAGCGTTTTCCTTGAGCTTGTTTGACAACAAAATAAAACCGTGAAAAACATCCAGCAGTATGTTAACTTTTCCTTGTTCTATGCTGTTTTTATCCTTTTATTTCTGACTTGCTGCGAAGAAAGCCTCACTCCAGCTTCTCCTCTCATAGTACTACACATTGTGTGGCATTCATCATTTGTTCAATCATATTTCCAGCAACCCCAGAGGCGCCCGGATAATCGACTTCATTTAACTGAAAAACAGTGAGCCACAGCTGAGTTTGGTGGGCGGTCTCCCGCAGGACTGGCTCCTGCTGAATGGCATTACGATGTAATATTGCATTAGATGATAGATTTATTCCCAGCACAATTTTAACTGCCACTTCTGCTGTTTGCCGTTATTTCCGATTCCCCACGCATACCCTTTCTCCTGCTCCCAATACATGGGCTTCCTTACCGACTTCCTTCTTTGGCAGTTTACAACGTCCGCTCAGTTTTTGGCCCAATGGCCGATTATGTCCTTTGGGTGCCTTTTGCCATTATTCCCCAAGCCACCACGCTTGTCCTGCCCTCTCCTCGGGACTCTTCCTCGTTTGGCTAACGCTGCCCGCATCGCCAGTTGCTTATTTCGCTTTTTCTCCTTTTTAATGCTTTTTCCTTCTACCATTTTATCTACTGGCCAAATCTGTATGCAGAAAATATTTTGTCCATCACCGACAACGTCTCGCCTTTTTTCCCCGCTGGAAAAACTTTCGGAGTGAAAATGATAAACATCTTTGTGAAAATTCTGTGATTTTTCCCTTATTTCTTCCCAGTGATTTTGATACCCTTTCGACGGGTATTGCAGCTGATAAGTCTAGTGATGCCTTGGAACATCAGATAAGAGTTCGATAAATAATATTTTTTGTTTCCTTTAGTTGGTGGCGAATGCATATTAAAAGAAAAGAAACCATTTGTATTTATTTATTAAGCGAAATAAATGAAGGGCGCTTTCACAGGGCGCAAAAAAAGGCGCCCTTTGAAATACTTTCAGACCACTCGATTTTAAATAAACGTAAAGTATATTTTAGGCGCAGAGCTCCCAGCCAGAGTCTTTTCGAACAGCAGTTTTTTATTTTCGGTGGGTTTTACAAAACATAGCTATTTCGCTCGGCTTGTCCATTCTGCGGCTTGTTCTTCTTCTTGCGCCACACTTCCGCTTCCCCTCCATTTTTTCATCTGCTTTTTGGTCGCTTCATCAATGTTTTGGTGTGAAATGTAACAGCCACTTATTGTGATTGTGTGGGTCTTGTGCTGTGGGCTTGTGTGTGCGGAGAATAAGAGATGGAACGTCAAGCGTATCAGATGGTAGATTCCCCATCCAGAAATCCCCACCAGAAAACCCATCTCCACCCACATGATGATGATTCTGTTGGGTTGTAATTTTTGGTGTCCTTTTCTTCGATTGCAACATCATTTACACGCTCTGCCGTATTTATCAATCAAATTGAAATCTGTTTGTTGTTACCAACCAACCGACCAACGATCCCCTCCCGCGCCCTTAAAATAATTGAAAAAACGAGGCAAAAGCTGATGAAGCTGAAGGCAGGGGTAGAATTTATATAAAGAGGAACATATGTGATTCTCTGGCCAGCTGAATGAAAAACGGAAATGGAATTGCTGGGAGTGATTGACATTTTTTAGGCCACTATTCGGGGTTCTTCGTCACTGCCAACTATGAAACGAAGTCCTGAAGAAGTTACCTCGGACATTCACCTATAATAATATTGGTTGCTACTGTCAGTAATATTTATGTATTCAAAATATACGAAAATGTTGCCGTTATATGTATTTTAAGCCGGCCTATTCAGATAACAATTAAAATTATTATTAGCTGTACGAATTTCGGCATTCTTTTTGCCATGTCCGTAGCTTACAATTTAAACATATTTTAGTGATTAGCCTTAAAAATGTATTTACATTATCTGCAAGAGCTACAGACTTCTTTTTGCCTAATTGCCAATATACAATTTGAACATTTTAAGAGGGGAGCATTCATCAGAAGAAAATACCAAAACTATGCTGATCTTGATCCCCAATAAGGGCAAGCCATAATTACGAAGTGAAAAAGCAAAATTGGTTCAAATGAATAGTGCTTTGGTGGTAATGTAGATTCGATCGCGCTTTTGTGGTGTACTTTTTATGCATGCTTTGTTTTGTTTGCATTCCGATTCTGGCTTATGTGGGCCCAGCCCGGAGCCCCTCGGCCACGACCGCAGACTGGAGTGCTCTTTGCGTGGGGGTGGGCAGCAGGGCGGTGTGTGCTTTCATTTGATTTTCCAAGCTGGCGCTTTCAGTTTTCATTTCTTTGTCAAACACGTTACGCAAATATTGTTCCAGTTCCCACGGCGACGGGCGTGCAAACATCTGGCGCTTTTACCGTTACCTGACCGGTGGAACGCACGGGATGGGAACCGGGGAACAGGGAACGGGAACGGAAGTGGGCGGGTGTACGTAGCGTACAACTGCGGACTGCGCCTACGCCACCTGTTTACACAAAGTCCACGCTCGGATCTAAATATTCGGACTCCCTTCCTCTTCCATCGCCCGAAATTAAAATAATTTGGGTTTGGACAACTGTCCTGAAAACAACGAATGTTCTTAGGAGTCGTTGTCCTGGTGGCGTTTTTAATACAGTTTTCTCCCGGTTTGAGCGCTAAAATCGGGAAAATTTTAATCGTTTTCTTTCATTGGCTTTTCGGAAACGACGAAATAAAAATCGCACATCGCCAATTTACTAAGCAAGTTTCTAATCATAGTAGGTACAGTAAGCTTCGGTTATCAAGGTACAAATGCTATAAAAAGCCCTGTCCTACTGTAAATGGAATCAAACGCTTTTATTCAACTTCGGTTCGTATTAATGCTGATAATGAGTACCATTTTCAAGTTATAACTTTAAGTTCGATGGTGGTTTACATTTGAGTAAAAATCTGCGAAGCGTGCCACCTCTGTAGGGGTGGAACAGGGGCCTGTTCCGAAGGTTTGATTTCATCGAACTTTTTTTCTTTTCTAGTTCACAACGACTAAATAAAATATTCATTTGAACGGTTTAGTTGCTTGTCAGAATATTGAATTTTTGGCACTTTTTCGAAAACGTTGCACTCAGTCATTATTCTATATCTGTGGAACGGTGGGAGATATCTTTATTGTGTTTTCACTAATCAACCAATACTTATTATGGCATTTACAATTTTCTTTTTAATTTTTAAATTGATTTAACGGCCACAAGCCCACCAACAGTTTGGTGGCCACAGTTGTCATGCTAGAAATAAACTTTTAACTTAAATGTATTTGCCTCGTCAATACCTATCGACTGAACTAAAAAATATTTTGCCTACCCACTCTAACGCCCACAATCGGCTAAAACGCTTATATCTGCCTGACGCCTACATAGCATATGTGTACTGAAGTAGCGAGTAGGTGGCGCTTTACAGCATTGCTTTACTGCTTATATACCTCCATTTTCCTTTTGCTCCCTTAAGCTGAGTAATGGGTATCTCATAGTAAAGGCGACTACAGCGTTCTTCTTTATTTATTATATGCATTTATGTTTTTGTTTTTTAATGCACATTACAATATTTGCTAACAATAATGGTTTCCTTATTTTTGATACACCGGACAGCTAATAGAAAAAATATAATAAATTACTACGTGTAACACAAACTTTAATAGCAAATAATACATATTGTATAGCAAAATAAAATTAAACAAAATATTTTACACTTTTTTTGGAAACAAATGTTCATAATTTTAGAATGAAGAAGTTTACTACTAAGAACTTGTTTCTCAAGGCCAAAAATGTAATACTCGTTTATAAAATGCAAGCTAAATCTTAAAATGAGTGCAGCTCGTTTTCATTATGAGAAACAATGTTCTAGAAAGAGCACAAATGTACACAATTTGAGAACATATTTTTTTTTTTAATTTTAGCTGAAAGAGTTTTGATCGTGCTGAATTTGTAGGTACAAAAATTCTCAATTTGAGTGCAAATTACTTAAATAATTTTCTCTGTGTAGCTTACAACCCGAGAAACACTAGTTCAAGTTTGCTTCGTAAAATTGAACCATGTGGAGCTTCTGGCTGGCCTAAGGCTTTAATTTATTTTGCAGTTCCATAATCCACCTAAGGATTTCCGATTCGATGCACTCGACTTGGGCGAATCATAGGGATGTCTCATTTTTGGAGTCAAAGCTGGGCAGATGTCCTCGACATGCACTTAATGCGCGACCAGTCCTGACCCGCTGGACTCTTCCGCTTCTTCTGCTGTCTGTCTCTTCTCCCACAGCGTGGTTTTTCGGCACGTTCCTCGTTCCTCTCCTTTCCACTCGTTTCCGGAGTGCGCGAAATGCGCAATGGCATTCTGTTCGCGCTTCATTCCCATTTCCCCGTTCCCCGACCTGCGTTCCTTTCCCATAAATTATTCCAACGCTCCAAATTAAGCGAACGTCATCGCCTTTTGATGGGCTCCTCGTTTTTTGTACCACGCACTCACAGATGCTAAGGGTATATGGATTTTGCGAAGTAGAGCTGAACATCAGATCCCTTTTACGGCTTGATGTGATTATAAAATCTGCATGCCAATATGAACATTCTAGCTCTTATAGTTTCCGAGATCTCAGCGTTCATACGGACGGACGGACAGACGGACATGGCTAGATCGACTCGGCTAGTGATCCTGATCAAGAATGTTACAAACTCTTACACACTTTTCAACGAATCTAGTATACTCTACGAGTAACGGTTATAATTAACGAATTTATTTATTGTATTGAATCATGAACCTTATCATGAACAAATTTTAGGTGTCAATTTGGTAGAATATCTGGTATCTATCTATGATAGTTTTTTCTTCGTTTTGATTATTTTCAGTTGAATAATTAGGGTACCAATCAGTTTAACATTAAACTCCTTAAAAATTACTCAAAATAGGTAAAATATTTAAGGAAAAACGTCTTCGTTTCCACTGTGGTCTTATGTCCAGAAATTTGCGACCTTTGAAATATGATTTCAAACTCAATAAAATGCCTTCGAAATGAAAACGTTCCCATAAAATGGTTCATTTTCTTTTAATTGTTAATAGTGTAACAATAACTACAAATATACTACTTAACACGATTTTTAGATAATTTTTAGATTTTTAGACCGATAATACTAAAATGGTACAGCATTGCATAACCAAAGTTTATTGATATAGGAATTGAACAGTTGAAGCCCTTTTTTACGTTATGTTTTATTCAAACAACTATTTTATCTCTCCGGTCACAACACACATATTTTTAAGGTTTTGTAAATAACTTAAGTGGGATTTTGTTTTGATTATCAATATTCATCTACATGCTGGCAATTGTTCACAACGGACCATTCATTAAAAACTTATAAGCAAAGAAAGTTTTGGGAGCAGTCACTTTCCTGCTTGCATATTTCCCCCTTCACTTTGTTCATCATATAACGTGTTCTAGTATATATTATATACAGAGCCATTTTTCAAAGAGTTAATACAAATTCTACGTAGATCGCTTTTACTCATTTTTATTGATTTTACAGCTAGACTTTAATAAAATGGAATTGGAATGAGAGTGCACCAAATGGTACATTAGCTCCGATTGGAGAAATTGTTGACATTTAATGCTTATTCCAAAAAAAAAGTGTGGCTCCAGACATATGTATATAAGACTGGGCGTAGCAAAAATGCATGTGAAATTTCAGCTTGTGGTTATTTAATGCTCCTAACTTGTTAATAAATCGTCCGCTTTGAACCATTTTTGGCATTTGTATTGACAAAAAAATCCCTATTAAATTCTTATTAAAGGTCTTCAGGGTCTTATGCGCCCTCAGATCATGGCTGACTTAAATCTTTGAATCAGAACACTTGAAATGTTTGTGAAAAGTCTTAGCTCTTCTTGTTTCCAAGATCACATAGACAGGCCAACAGAAGGACAATCGAAAATGGCTGAATCAACCTTGACTTTTATAGTCTATTAAAATGTAACCAAAATTTTATTCTTCATTGTGAAAGCAATTAGACTGGAATCCGTTTCAAATGAAAATATTGTTAAGCATCATGTTTCTCTCGAAATACCTACTAAGTTGTAGTTGTATTACCACTTTCTGAATCGTTTTTTATCCAATTTTGTGACTTGCTTATAGTAAGTTCTAAATATTTTCAAACTTAGTATTTTTGTCATATTTTACATATTTATTGTTATGCATATGAATTTTATGCAAAAAAATGTAAATGTTCCATTCAGTATACTCGTTGATCGTAGACTAAAGGGTATACTGTATTCGGGGAAAAGTATACAACAGTAGAAGGAAGCGCCTATTACCCCATAAATTATACAAGTCTTAATCTACATCACTAGCAGAGTCGATCTTGCCATGTCCGTGTGAACGATGTGATATCGGAAAAATAAAAGCTGGAGGTTTTAGATGTAGATTAACTATCTTCTTAGCAGCGCAAGTTTCTCATGCGAACATGCCTTGTTCACTCTGACGCCCACACGCCGCTCGAAACTGAGCCTCCTACAGTTTAAGTGCTAGAAAACAAATTAAAACTACAACTTTAAAATGTTGCTACGCAAACTAACACGCTTAAATCGTTCTATATAGCATTGCTGCTTATACATATCCATCTCCGTTTCGAGTCCTCTAAGCGAGTAACGGGTATCTGATAGTCGAGACCCTTGACTATAGCGTTCTTCCTTGTTTTCAACTCTGTTTTAGGTGAAACAAACGTTGGTGTTGTCAAAAATGATCAAGATAAAGAAAATTTTGCATACTACTCTTCAACAAATACAATATACCCTTTAAAGCCAGAAGTAACAGGTGTCCCTGTCCGGCTTTCTGTACGTGTAAGCTCTGGCACCTCGGGACCATGGTCCTCCAATAAGCAGTGCCCGCGCTGTGCCTCACCAACAGAATTTATGTTACAATGCTCAACAAAGCAACGGGTATCTGATAGTCGAAACACTCGACCGCAACATTCCTTCTTGATTTTTTTCATTTTATGTGCATTTTTGTCCGACCCCTGGAAATTCAACAATTTGATTTCAACCACTTCTGCCCACCGTGTTGTCCACTGATTTTACATGCCGTGAATAAATAATGAATGACCATGATGTGGTAAATTGAATATGGCGTGAAATTAGCTTAAGTAAATGGAATTAAGTGGATTTTACGGACGACTGAGTGTCGCGTCTCGCCATCCAGAAAACAAAGAGAAAAATGCACAGAAAAAGAGGAGTCTGTTGAATAGACAGTAGAGACAGTGATTTAGTGGCCTATAAACGGCAACTTCCCTGACCTAAAGCCCCGACGAAATTTAAAAAGGGAAACCTCCGATGGAATTCGTAAAAGTTTTCGGCATGAGTATATCGTGTCAGTTGTCGTGTCACGTCAGGACCTCCTGAAACATTTTATGGCCGCTCCGGAAGCAAGCAAGGGGGTATCTTAAAATCCGCTCAGGCAAATCGCATCGTATTAACCTTCAACGTTTTCATTTTGAACATTTTCAGTGACAGGAATTCAATTCCCACCCCCACGAACACGAGCTCCCCGCGCCACTTGATCCCCATTTGATTTGTCAAATGCCCCAGACATCAGAGACGTTGATATGCCAGCACAAAAAGCACACACAAGTTAAAGCGAAGCAAAAAAGGGTTCCCACAACGGCCTCACGAGCAACGACACTTGTAGCAGACGGATAGGATCCCTGTATTCTGAAAAGAACTCTAGATACCCTGACCGTCGCAAATTCCGCCTCGGATGTGGGACGTACAGGAGAAATCCAATACAACAACCCAAAGCTATCTTAATTATTGATGATTTCAGGGAATAAAAAAATTAGTCGAATCACTCTGAGTTCTTTTTTCCATTCGATGAAATATTTATTTTTAATCAATTGCATCCGATTTATAAAATGTGTCATATAATATGTCCGAACCCGTTAAGGTTTTAAATAAAAGGCAAATGTACTTAGTTGCCAATTAAAATTATGCAGAGCAGAAGTGCTCTGCATCTATCTTTTTTATAAAATACCAAATGACACTGTTTTATTCAGGTTTAAGGACATCCCCCCTTCGCTATGGCTTAAAATCGGAAACCCAACTTTAAGACCATCAAGCCAGATGATCCGAACGGGTGGAAAGAAGGGTGTAAAGGACTTTGGGGATGCGGTGTCTGGATTCCAACCATCTACGGATCCCTCCTCGCCAGCGATTCCGGCGGAGCTAAAATGACATTCACTGACACTGAGCACTCGTCGCCTGGGAGTCTTGCAATAAAAATAAAACGTTTCTCAAATAAGCGCTCGGGGAGTTTGCCACGGGAGCTGTCTTTTCCCTGCCAAAACAGCTCGCATATCCTCTCAGCCAACTACACCTGCATGCATATGGATGTATCTATGTGCCGAACAAAATTATCAACAGTATCTGTTTCACCTTATAAACAAGATTTTATTTGACTATTTGTGCCCTAATGTTACGCAAAAATATAAAATAGTTGTAGGTTCCTTGCAGACTTTTCGAACTGAAATATGGCTAAAATAATATAAATACAAATGTTAAAGTTCGTACAGTAATATATTTACTGATCAGAATAAAGCTAGAAAGTGTAAACTTTCATACTAGCTTGATGCCGCTTCAGTTTCTTGAAAAACAGAAGTTCCTATTGGAGCTATAGGATACACTCCACCGATCCAGAGGGCTTTCAGAATATGTAAACGTCTCCTTCACTGCCTCGAGAAATTCTGAATAAAATTAGTAACCCCCTTAAGGGATTTAATGTTGTGGCAGTCTAGCTTGAGGAACATTCTTCGTTCTTTAGGATGACTTGTAAGTCAGCGTTGGCTAATAGTTTTTATTTCTTTCTTTTTGCAGTTATGAAAATTAGTAATCTAAGTTCGAGCAAATCAAAAACTTATGTGTGTATGCAAATTACACACATAGAGTTTTCAGCAACTAAAGAAAAGCTGCCGAGGTATATTTTATTTTGAGGCTGTAAGTAATGGGGAATTTATACTAACCTTTAAGGTATTTCCACAAAACACAATTTTAAGTCGTAATGCTAGTCATTTTTTGTTCTATCTCTAGTCCTTTCCATTCTTACTTAATAAAAAATTTGAGATTATTCCGGTTTTTGGGAACAAAAAAAATTGATTTAAGAACTACGTGCTAAATGTATTACAATACGTTCTTGTTTTGATTTAAATTGATTTTAAGAACCAATACAGCTTGTTTCAAGCACAATGAAAGCGTTTTGAAAACATTTTCAACTCAGGTGAGAACACCACTCCCAGTGTTGGTATATTTCAAAAAGTCAGTCTTGTGACGGCGATGTGGCGATTCTTAACAAAATTTGCACTGCAATCTTGGTCAGTATTTAGACGGCTTAAAAAGCTCGTCTCCACAAACTTGCAACACCACTTAAGCAAGGCTCCATATGTGAGAATGAGGTGGAAAAGAGGGGTGCTTGGGGAAGGGGAATGGTTCGGGTAAAATGCTAATTATTAAAACAATTTTCAGCTGATGGCGGGTTGCAGGATTTGGACGGTCTCGTTGCTATGCATGCGCTTTCAGCTTTTAACAAGTTTCTTTAGCTAATTTGTCAAACACTTTGCATAATTTGGGCTCCGAGCCTCGATGCCGCCCTGTGCCACACTCTTTGGACGGGATAACGATGTGGCATAAGGAGCCTGGCAGCCCCAGATCCTGTGAGCTTTTCCCGGACAGCAGCGTCTTGTGTTTGTTAATTAATAATTTCCGCAGCGCAATTTGCAGCTTGCTTCAACCCGAGCTGGATACCTTTTTTCAACAATTTCCATGGCCAAACGAATTTGGCATTATAGCTAGTAAGTCACGTAAGCAGAACAAAAATGCTTAGCACTTCAAAACTATATTTTTAATTAGGCTCTGCACATTTCACTTTTGCTCCATGAAGACAAGGTTTAAAACTTAATACACATGACATTCAATGCTTTGGAAAATTATAAAAAATGTGCTACTATTAGGCTAGGCAATTCCTACTTAAGATTGGTTACTTAAATAAATGTTAGTCAATTTAAAAGCAACCATGTATCCATTCCTCTAGCACTATCTTTAGATGAGTCTCGGGTATTTGATAGTCGATGGCTAAAGCGTTCTCTCCGGCTTTGTTATTAATATTTAAAATTTTTGTGCTTGTTTAATAAACCTAAATACTATTAATTCTCATCTTTATAGCACAGTTTGAAGTAAACAAACTACAATAAATTCAGAAATTCCTAAGCTATTTGAATTTTAAATTGTCTTAACCAATGATCTAGAATAGCACAACCTGTCAACTCAACGCCAAGAGCTTCTATAACCTATATTTTTAGCCATGACCTCAAATAAAATCAAACATTTTTCGCCTTTCCCCAAAAATACGCCTTAAGTATGCAAAGAAAAGTGGTGGTAAACGGAAAAGCCCCTTTACGTGTTAATGTGCAATGCGAGAACGTTTTCCGCTCATAAATTAGCGAGCGCGTGAAAATTTATTTTGTTATTAAATTTAACAAGTGCCACCCCCTTTTACCCCCTCGCACACACAGTCTGTTATTAATTTGCAGTTGCCTTGTTGCCATCTTGGCTCAAAAGTTTTTGTCTTAAATTGTTCCCGCTCGTTTCGTTACATTTTGCACTCGAATACAAAGTTGCCACCCTGCGACCTCCAACCTTACACCTTACACCACCCACCACACACCACCCACCGAGCTGCGCCCCCGACACGCACCGCCCCCGGAAGGGGTAATTGCCACTGTGTGTGCGTATGGGTGGGGCGGGAAAGTAAGGTAGTCCCTTTGGCGTTATTAAGCAATTTACAAGATACTTAAACAAGAATTATGTGCAACATTTTCCAACAAAATGATTCGAGGAGCTGAATTTTAAAATAAACAAAACTGACTTCTGACAAGCCCCTTTCTCCTGGCTTTTCGTATGTGTTCGTCTGGGTAGGTGAGGGGAAAATTAAAAATAAATGCCTGTGCCTTTCACTCTGCCTTAGACTGCGCTGTTTCAAAATCACTTAATTAGTTTCAGATACACTTGGAGCCTCAACGAAACGCCACTGAACGCCCTTACTTAACGCTTTTTTAATCAGCACGCAAATTCTGCTCAAAAATATAGAACATTTTGCCAGAACTATCTTTAGAAAGTAAAGTTTTGACCACAAAAAAAAGTTGTATATTTTTTACACCTAAACTTTTAATCAATTTCCACAAAAAGCCGTGCCCCGGTCTCAAATTCCGATTTTTCTTAAATGTTTTTTAAAAAAAAGGTTCTCCCCTTTGCCTCCTTTAACATGTTACATAATGTCTGTCAAATCATTAATAATTTTTTATCCTAGGAGTAATCAAACACAAGAGAGAGCGCTTAAGTCGATACTTAATCAAGTAGATAAAAGTGAAAAGTGATTTTCCCTTTTTCATCATCTACTCGGTGGAACGCGATTGAAAATATTCTTGCCGTTACGGCAATGGTTACGGCCGTAACATCGTTTTTATACCCTTTAATCGAAGAGTAAAAGGGTATACTAAATTCGTCGGACAGTATGTAACAGGTAAAAGCGTTTCCCCTTAGAATATATAATTCTTGATTAGGATCACTAGCCGAGTGGATTTAGCCATGTCCGTTCGTCCGTTTGAACGCCGAGATCTCGGCAACTATAAAAACTAGAAGAGTCATACCTGGCATGCAGGGCTTACTCCGCAGCGCTTGTTTGTTTTAGCAGGATTCCACGCCCACAATTCGCGATAGACCTTAACTCCTACAGCTTTTATGCTAAAAACTAAATTTAAACTGAAACGCATTTGTCTCATGGATACCTATTGTTTCAGCCCAAATCATCTTGGCACGCCCACTATAACGCCCACAAACCGACAAAAACTGTGGCGGCCCAGTTTTCATGCTGGAAAAATTGTAACTGAAATTTATTAGCCTTACCAATACCTATCGATTGACTTAAAATAGTTTTGCCACCCACATTACCATATATTGAAATAGAGGGAAGGTTTTTGAGAGTAAAGATAATTAAATTAAATTAATCTCGTATGTTTACTATCTTTTAGGGAAAAATTCGCGTTTTTAGGGAATTTGTTCGATCACTTGAATAACACATTCAAATCCACTACTCCAAGTAATTCTTACGGATTATAGCCATATACATACAGCTGCGGTCATAAAAATGGTGAGATCGTCGTACCCCTTACCTCATTAAGAGGGGTTTTTGTTAAGGTAAAAATATACCCCTAAATATCAAAGCGCTCCCGCAGTAAGAGAGGCTTGACATGCTTTAAACTGCCTTAAAATCTTAAGGTATACCCATAAAGAAAAGCTTACAATGTTTTTGTAAATGAAACTAATTTTGTTATTCTCAAATTTAAATTACATTCCTATGTTTAAAAATATATATATATTTAAATCAAATAGATCCACAGCTTTCCCTCACACCATTCCGCTACATTAGTATTAATAAAGTTAATGTAAATATTAACTAACATCAGTAGGAATATCCAAGAATATCGTTTATAGGAAAGCCTTGCAGAAATTTAAGGAAAGTTAGAAAGTTCAGATTTCTGTTTTGGGATTCTTATCTTCTATAAGCCAGATTAAGCTAGCAAAGCTGGGACGCCTACAGTTTTAATGCTAGAATACAAATTTTAATTAAGATACGTTAATTTATTAATACCAATCGATTGACCTAAAAACCCGCTCAAACTCAAGTAGCGGCCTTGCTCGACCCGTGGCACCGAAGTTACAGGCTCATCATATGCCTCGAGAAGGCAGAATCAGCAAAAGCTCTTGGAAGACGCATACGTTCTGGACTTCAACTACTCCCGCGACGATCCGTCTTTCCTGGTCTCAAACAACTCTAAGAGCATCCAGGTCACTCAAATCAAGAAGGCGGCTTTCACTTAATAAATATGTGGAGCCAGTCCTGTCTCTCTTCCCCACATGAACACGCAGACGAGGTACTGAGGGTCCTGCCTTGCAAGAGTGCTTTCATCGACCCGGTCTAAGCTTTTTATTTTTACCTTTTGTTTTTATCAATCGGCATTAATAATGTTGACTAGCATTCATCGCAATGATTATAGCCCCATCTTCGTCTTCCAGGGCAAGCACCTTTTATTTTTGCTGATCTCGCCGCTTGCTCCTGCTCCTACAGATCGTCCTTTTAGCACGGGAGCCGATCCATGCAGAGATATGCGGGAGAAAACTCAGCCGCTCGCCGACTGAAATGCCAAGACACCGGCATTTGGTGCCGTTCGGTAGCCTTGCTCCAGGAGACAGTATTGTCGGTCTTCCAGTGCATGAAAGCTGCCCTTTCAGCATCACCAACCCCAGAGAGGGCAGTCCAGCGCGTTTTTGCACTGCGCCTCGACGTTGTCGATCTCTCCGCACTGACAGCAGACCATTTTGTCATGGGAAGGACAATCTGCAGCCACTGGCGTTGTGGAGAACGTACGCCCTACCACCAAAAACTCCCCCTATCCTATGGTGTATCAACACGGGGCCTGGCTGTAGGGTTCATCGACATCTTTAGGCCCACTCCAGCGGTTTTCAAAAGAGTTTCAACGCCTCAGTTGGGTTGTAAACCTTTCACTGATGAACATGCCACGGGAATGTTTTGATTCCGACTGTGCAAATGAAAGCAGATAGAATTTAGTGACCATTCACCAATAAAAACCAGTTTGCGTTTTCTATCGAAAAGTCCCCAAAAATACGAAATAATAGGATTCAATTATTTGGTATTTTTTAAAGGGTATACTAGATTCGACAGGTAAAAGAAAGCGTTTCCAACCCCATCAAGTATATATACTCTTGATCAGGATCACTAGCCGGTCGATCTAGCCATGTCCATCCGTCCGACCGTTTGTCCGGCCGTTTGTCCGTCCGTCCGTCCGTAGGAACGCTGAGATTTCGGAAACTGTAAAAGCTAGAATAGTCAGACTTGCCAAGCAGATTCCTGGGCTTCCTGCACAGCGCATGTTTGTTTCGGCAGGGTGCCACGCCCACAATTCTCGAAAAACTGTAATGCCAGATATAAAATTTGAACTGAAATGTATTGGTCTCGTTAATACCTATCGTTTGAGCCAAAAAACGTTTTGCCTAACGATTGGCCTAAAAAAGTTTACCACGCCCACATTACCATATATTGAAATAACGGGCAGGTGGCGCAATACAATATCGCTTTGCTGTTTATATATCTCCATTTCTCTTTTGCTCTTTTAAGCTGAGTAACGGGTATCTGATAGTCCCGGCACTCGCCCAAAGCGTTCTTTCTTGTTGATATTTAGTATACAGTAAGTTCGATAAACTCGATAGGCGACTCGCAGGTGTTTCCATTTTTTTGTTAAAAGAAAAAGTTTATCGCAAAAATTAATTTGATTAGCAACGCCCTACAATTGGTGAAACAAGAGCTTTACTCTACGTTTTTTGGATTGCAATATTGATACATTTATTTTACTCCATTCCACTTTTGGATAACATATTAATTTATAATATTGTATAAATTATAAGTTTATGCAAGTTTTTTTTACAAAAAAATAGCAGTCGAGGACGTCGAATTATTTCAGAATCACGAATTAAGTTGAATATAAATCGGACTACTATATCATACACATACATAGTTGCCCTTAGAAGGATCTGAAAATTAGTGTCAAAATAATACAAAGCCCTGTGTATTTCGTTTTCGTTAAACTTCGGCACGATATAGATAATTCTTATAAAAAGCCAAATTTAGACCGATAATTTCCATCTGCAGTACGTTGGATAAGGACAATAAATTTCACACATAATCGCTGTGGGGCAGCTGGCAACTAAAATCATATTAAAGATAGCTTAGGCTTAACTATTAGATGGAATTGAGAGCTATGCGGTCGGGCTTTCATGTCGCTTATACGTGTGAATATAGCTCACCAAGGTTAATATTTGAATTTCTGCACTACATCTTGAACCATTTTAGGGCCTGTTGCCCAGGCAAAAAGCACCCCTTCGCAGCGCATGCCTGATGCTGCTCTTATCTCTTCGCCGGCGACAGTAAAAAAATAATGTATAAATAAAACTAAAATAAAAATTGAAAGCCAAACAACGGGGCGACATGCAATAAACTGGCTGCTCGCGGCTCTCAGACGCTGGTGGCCTCCAAGCCCGGAAAAATGTCCGGGATGCCGATGCCTGGGCCACGAATGATAGCTCGGTCGCCTGCTCGCTCCTCGCCGCCTGACATCGTTTTATGCATAAGCAAACATGTCAAGTCGATGCCGTGATCCTCTCGGCAGCCACTTCCTCCGCCGGCCCCAAAATCTTGAAATCAGGTACACTTGCAAAAACGACCCGAGCACTTGCTCGCGTACTCAGTAGGGCCGTCTGCAATCGCACAATATTTTTAGTGGGAAATAGGGTTTTGGGCGGTCAAATATATAAATAAATAACTATGGAATCAGTGCACTAATCGAAGACTTCCTAAATCGGAAGTGCTTGTAGAAGTGCCTTCAGATACCTTTCATTTTCCACGCAAATATAAGCCCTCCCTAAATTCTTATAACTCGATTTAGCCCATCATTCTCGGAAATACATTGCGAAGTGCGAGCTCAATTTATCTGAGTGCCGGGCCCCTCCCGAACCCTACTCCTGGAGCATAATGTTTATCCAGCCGGCTAAGTCAGGCAAAAGATGTTTCGCGTGACTTGGGGGGCGAGAGCGCGGAGGGACGCGGGCGGAGTTCATTTCGGGTTAATGTTAATGCGCTGCCCGGGCGCTGCAGGATGCGTGTGTCCTTACAGATTTCGTGTGAGTTATGGAGTTGGATATGGAGCCCGGCTGCAAAGTTCGGAGTTTGCAGCTGGAACTGTTGCAGGCTTTGTTTGACTTGGCCTGGCATTAAAGTCTGCAGCGTGAGCCCCGCCCCTTCGCCGCCCGCTCCTGGCCCGTTTGCGAGGAGGGCGACTGAATTGACAGAAAATTGAATTTGCACATCTTGCTGCCAAAGTGCGTGGAAGGCGACGGGGACGGCTTTAAGCTGACAAAGAGCACGTCGCATGCGGAACACCAGACATGGCAGTCCATAATTTCACTTTCCCAAAATGGGTTTCCTACATGGATAGCTGTGTGAGTGATTTTCACTTATATTCATACCCTGTGTGAACGCCGAGACCTTGGAAGCAATAAAAGCTAGAAAGTTAGCACTTGGAATGCAGCTTCTTAGAGTTCCACATTTTTGAAGACTTTAAAATAAATAAATAAGTAATAAATCGACGCTAGACGGCGTCTTTGCGGGTGTGCAGATGTGACAGTCGCTTCGCTGCATATCTCCATCTCCATCGCACTCTAAGCTGAGCAACGGCATATCAAATACCCTTTACTCGACCAAAGCGTTTCCCTTGGTTTTGAATTTAAATCTTTTTCTTCTTCAAACATTTTGAATTTTGTAAAAATCGTTGTATTCTTTTTTATGTCTTAATATTTGAATCCTTGAAATTTTCATGTTTCATTCATTTTAAAGTTATAAAAATTTAGGGTGAACTTTTTCTCAAACTTAATTTTGTTCTTGCTAACAAAGACCATGTCCACATCCTTTATATATTTACATGTGGAATTGCTAATTGTAACTAAAGCTGCACAAGTCATAAAGTCTAAATAAATCATGAACTCAAGAAAAAACACAGTACATATTTTTATGTAAGAACTATTCGTCGTTTTACAACAGCCATTCTTAACTGATTATTAAATCGTTCTTGTTTTTAGTATAAGTATCACTAGATTTAAGAATTATTCATACTTGATTTCAAGTCGAACGATTCTGAAAATAAAATGTCGTCCAAACTTAAAATTCTGTTCATTTCAAAACCTATCCAGAAAAATAATTATCTTTGGCAAAATGGTTTACTTATTGTAAGAACGTACGATTTCGTGTGAAACTCAGAACCGGCCAGTAATTCTGAAATATTTATTTTTCTTTCGGTCTGGTTATCGAATTTGCAGAATATTACTTGCACGACAAAAAATTAGAAAATGTTTTGCACTGAATCAAATTTTTGCCTTTTGAGAAAATGGAAATAAAAACGGAAAACTATCATAAATCTTTATTGCTTAAGTTATCCAACTTGCAAAATATTAATGGTAAGAGACAAGATTTTATCAAAAGATGTTTAAAAATTCGTTTTTGAAGGCATGAAATAATATTACAAGATAATATGTCAAAAAGCCCCAAAGCTATAATTTGTTTCACATTATTTTCCACCAATTATCCGATCGTTCCTATGACAGCTATATGATATAGTCGTCCGATTTTGATAAAATTTAATTCGAAATTCAGAACTAATAAATGTTATATTCAAGCTTAGAAAGATATATGTTAAAAAACACGAAAGATATAATTTTTTTTAAATTTTTTCCCCGATAGTTCCTATGGGAGCTATAAGATATAGTTGTCCGATCCGGTTGGTTTCGACTTATACTACCTGCAATAGAATGAAGACTTTTGGGAAAGTTTCATCACGATAACTTTTAAACTAGACTAGTTTGCGTAGAAACTGACGGACGGACGGACAGACGGACATGGCTAGATCGTCTCGTCTAGTGACGCTGATCAAGAATATATACACTTTATGGGGTCGGAAACGTCTCCTTCAGTGCGTTGCAAACTTCTGACTGAAAGCATTATAACCTCTGCAAGGGTATACAAAATAGAAGAACTTATAATATCAAAAATTTAAAATATATAAAACTTGTTATATATTGTCTTTTTATCTGTCTGCCGCCCTCATAACATCTACTGAAATAGGCGCTAGGTGGCGCTCTGAAATATCACTTTGCTGCTTATATATCTTAATTTCCCTTTTGCTCCCTTAAGCTGAGTAACGGGTATCTGATAGTCGAGGCACTCGACTCTAGCGTCCTTCCCTGTTTCTCATATATTAAACTGTAGTTTACATGCAAATATTAAAGATGGCAACTGAGCAAATGATCAATGGGTAGCCTGGTAATGGGCAACATGGCCAAGATCGAATTTTAAATTTATAAACTAACAATGCCGAGCAACTCCAAAGGCACGGATAGTTTGTAAAGTCGACTTAGCTTTATGCTTGCCAAGCGCACTAATGATCATGGTCACTGATCGGATCGGCATTATCCGCCGACCGAAGCCACTTTTAGACCCAGCCACTTGAAGCTAACTTGGCAAATTTCATTCAAGTTAGTGCTCGGCAATAACAACATAAAGCGAGTGAGCTTCAATTAAAATAAATGCAACACAAGCGTAAAAAGAGGAAAATATCGCAGTGCTGGAAAAAGCGGGTTTGTAGAAAAAAGAGTAAAACAATAAACTTTGACTTGCTGACGGTGGCATTTGCGTGATGGTCCCGGGTTCCATGTCCGTGTCCCATGTCCTTCAGACCATATGTGTGTGTATATGCCATCCTATTCCAGCTCTGTCTATTTGCACCTGCATCACAGATCAAAGTGACAGCCCCCTTTCACCACGCTCCTGGTCAAGAGCTGCACTTGTGTGCGTGGACCCGTAATGAAAAAGCGCGACGTGAGTGCTTTGCGAGGGGCAGCGGGCCCAGAAGAGTTGAAAGGGGGTCAAAAGGGGGCATATGGCCGGAACGAGGGGGTGGGCAGAGGGGGCTGAAAGCGGCCCTAAGATGGTGGTAAAGGGGGCAAAGACACCAAAAGGGGTCTATAGCGGCGGAGTTAGGTAAGTGTTTGCCCGCTACTTGCCCTGCCCTTTATTTTTGTTGCTACAATTTCATTTTCAATTTCAATTGCCGAGTCCTTCCCCTGGCCATCGTGTGTAGTATAATATTTGTATTGCATCTCGCCAAGCGATGACCAAGAGCGTCCTCTTGCCGGCGCTCTTTGACCAATTGCATTGCCATTTGTCGGCTTTGTTTGTTGAAGAGAAAAGTGCCGCACATGTATTTACCGAGTCATTCGAATCTAATTTGCTTGAGTTGCAAGGAGCCTCGGCAAGAGAGATTACTTTTGAGCTGTATTTTTATATCCTTCCAAAGGCGGTTATTGTGGTTATAGTACCAGGAGTATCAAAATAACTCAAAATTATAGGAAGACCGCTGAAGCCGAATGCCCCGACCATCATACACCCATTACTCAGCTGAAGAACACGAAGCTACTTAGGCAGCAAAGGGATTTTGTGTTGTAGTTTTTCATTTAATTTTACCCGTTAGTCGTAGAGTAAAAGGGTATACTAGATTCGTGAGAAAGTGTGCAACAGGTAAAAGGAAGCGTTTCCGATCTCATAAAGTATATATATTCCTGATCTGGATCACTAGCCGAGTCGAACTTTCCCTTTTTCTCCCTTAAGCTGGGTAACGAGTATCTGATAGTCGAGGCACTCTAGCGTTCTTCCTTGTTTTATTTTTGTTTTTGCTCCAGGAGGACTTTTACATATTTCCGACAAATGTCCAAATGTCCCTCATCCCACCAAAGCTCTGTCGAAAATATAGCATACATATCTAGCTCTCCAGAGCCTGACGGAATAACTCCAAAATCTGCTGAAGGTGCCGTTAGGCGTTATGCTACGCATAATGAACATAATTCTATGGTGCGGGAAATTTTCACGTTTTATACGACTGGCCAGAACCATCTTCACTTCGAAGACGGGGACGGCAATGCGACCGCAAGACTTTCGTCCGGTGCTCTTAGGCTTGTCAAATAAATGCAATATTGGCCATTCGGTTGACCTGATTAGTGGATTGGGCCCGCGTTTTTTAGCTACAGACGGATGAGCCGGTAATGCGACGGTAGTCGCAGGACTCCTAGTCCTGAGGAGTAGGCATAAAAGGTATAGATCTTGCTCCATAGCCAATCGGGTTGTTAGCAAGGCAGTTGACTATTTATCTCAGGCATCGATATGTAACTCCCTAACAGCATCTGGTGGACCAAAGGAAACTCGAATGGGGCTTCAAACATTGCTTGACAAGACAGTTACCTACTTTCCCACTGATGGTCTCACTTTTAATGCCGACAAGTGTTTCACTATTGGTATTAAGGGTCAGCCGAAACAGTAGTGTACTGTGTGTTGTACATCCTCGAAGATTAAAAAGGTGGCACACAACAGACCTGCCATTCAGGGTCCCATAAGACATCTTTGATCGCACAGACAACTTACTGTGCCTGTTGGTGTGCGCTTTCGCCATGGGTGAACACTAGCAAATCCAGCGGCAGGGCCGTGGACAACGTGGCTGGGACCCACATGGCAAGTTCTGAAGCGGAGCGCCTACTACTAAAAAGTAATCAGCCTTCCGGGTCGACGAAACTTGATATGTAGAGCGACGAAGAAAATCGTCGTTGGGAGAAGAGTAAAATTCCAGATGCCATCCAGGACAAAAGAGCAAATTTCCCTAGTTTTTCGAATTTTCCGAGTGGCCTTGTAATTCGTTTCCGCGGGGAGTGTTATGGGATATTATACACCTGCTCCGGTCTCACTCAATGTTTTGTTTTTGTATTGATCCTCACCACTACTGCTGTTGCATCGCACATGATGTGGTGTGTTGAGAAATCGTGGAAATTCACTTTAAATTGGCTGTCAGCTAAGGTTGGGCAGAGGTTCGGGCACAGCAAAGGGTGTCTCTATAAGATTGTTGCTGACCATTATTCGTATCAAACTAAACATGACTGTTGTCAATATGACACTATTGGGCTTAAATAAAAATTTGCCCAATACTGTAGTATACCTTAAACTAATGACGAAGGTCCTAGGTGTAGTGTAATTTTTACATATACTTAGTGTAGGAGCAACAAATAAAGCTAGAGCGACAAAGTTCAATAAGCTTACTTTTGATCAGCACCTTTTAACGAAGTATTCTTAACATAGCTTTGTAGGTTTTGGTATACCCTTTCAGAGGGTATTATGGTTTTGGGCAAAAGTTGGCAACGCAGTGAAGAGGCTATTCCGACCCCATAATATATATATGTTGTTAGCAGTATATTAGAAGCTGTATATAAACTAAGTGGATGTAAGATATGACTATTTAATGATAATAACATTCCACGCCTATTTTGCAATTCCGATGTTCCGATAATGTAGAAATAAGTCGGAGCTAAGGACTATGTGAAGATCGGATTAGGGACACACTTGATTAAGAGAGACGATTGGAAACACACGTGTAAAAGCTGAGCTGAGAATAAAATTGAAATAAAATAAAACTTACGAATAGAAATAAAATATAAAACCTGCGTCAACAACTTCAGAAGTGGGATCGTTCCATTTATACATTCGCCTACATAGCCATACCTGAGAGCACACTTTTTTTTCTCCTTAATAATTACGACGCCATTCTGAAATGGACAAGACACAAATTGGTGAGTGGCTAGAAGCCAACGAAATCGAGTTCCCTGCAAGTGCAACTTTAAGGCAATTGTGTAAGCTTGCTTTGGATGCCGGTTACCAAGAGGTGGCTGAAATCCCAGAAAGCATATTGGAGGAGGAGAACTCCAAAATGGAAGTATTAAGCCAAGGAGCCGCTACCGAAGGCATCCAGACATTGGAAGAAGAAGAAGCACCTCGTGAGCCCGTTTTCTGCCACTCAAAAATTAGGAAGCCCTGGAGTGGATTTTAAATTTCGAGAGAGTCTGCAGATATATCTACACATGTACAAAGGTTCAACTGCGCTGCGTACGAATGCTGATGAAATCGGGTACAGATGCCGACTTGTTTGTGCGTGTTGACCGATCGAATACTTACGACGAATTTAAGGAAAACTTCATAAAAACATTCGGTCGTGGCAGCTCAACTGCTGATATTGTATTGCTGCTTAAGGAAACCATGTTCAACCCCGCGAAGAACACTTCTGATGGAGGTGCTATGCGTGCAAGCATTGACGAAAAATTGACAGTACAGTTCGTCATTGATGGTTTTCGCGATCGTTCAGCCAATATCGCTCTGTTGTCCACAGCAACAACAACAGCACAACTGAAGGAATTGGCTTGGAAGTATGGCAATCTAAGGAAGAAGTCACAAAATTTTCCTCAGCGCTTGGAAAATACTGGAGGAGATCGGAAAACAATCCGGTGCTGCAATGCTCTGCTTATGGGCACTACGCTTCGTCGTGCACTGCGCCGAAACGCGAGAAGGGATCTTGTTTCCGTTGTGGATCCCTCCAACATATGCTAAAGGATTGTCAACAGAAGCCAGCAAGTGATCCGAGAGTGGTGGGAGCATCCAGCAACCAGCCGATACGAGATGACGAAGAGGAGCATAATATGTTTATTCCGATTTTTAACCAGGTAGGAGTATATTTTTACACTGATTGTCAACATAAGCCTAACGTTACTCTTCTGTCTGCCATGTTCGATACGGGAAGCGCCATTAATTTAATTCAGCACTCTGCGATTCTTATAGAAACTTTAGCGATATATTGGTCCCGACGAATTACTATGGAGTTAATGGACTTAAAATTAAAACATTCAAGAAAATTTTTGTCAGGCTCGTTTTTCAAAACATAGAAGAAGAAATTTCATTTTTTGTTGTACCCAATAATTATGTTTCAACTAATGTTCTATTAGGCCGTAAGTTTTTTGAGAAATTTGGAATAAAATTGATTCTTAAGGAAAAGGTAAAATAAATTGTAGAATTGAATTTATTTAAGGATAGTGAACCATTGAAAATAGTGAATATTGAACCAATAAATAGACTTCAGAATAGTGAAACATATCGAGACAGTGACCATTTAGAAAGCAGTAGAGACTCTGAAGACTTGTGTATAGAAAATAAAATAGTTAGTGATGACAGCATTCCGTATATATATAGTATTGATGTATTTCAGGATGATGAAAGTTTTGACATTGACCCGAAGTTAAGTGATGATGATCGAAGCGAACTCAATGAAATAATAAGATTGAATTACTTATGCTTATCTAACATCCCAGCGATCCAACATAGTTATGAAAAGAGGCTAAGACTTAAGTCTGAAGAACCGGTACGCACTGTGCCAAGAAGACTTTCGTATCAGGAGAAGAAAGAAGTAGATTCAAAAATTGATGAGTTATTAAAAAAATGATTTATAAGAGAAAGCAATTCACCCTATAGTTCCGCTATCGTTCGTGTTAAGAAAAAATCTGGAGAAAAGCGTATGTGTATGGATTATAGACAACTTAATAATATAACCGTTCGAGACGGATACCCCCTTCCCCTCGGGAAGAGAGTTGTGAAAGCAGAGAGTGCGGTCGCGTTTTTAATTCGCTCCGTCTATTTTCCAAAGTTTTCAGCAAAACCCGAAGGAACAGCCGGCTATCCGGCCTGAAGCATCTGGACACATACCTTGACGTCAGCTGGTGGTCAGGAGGTCGTGGACGGCATCCAGGAACAACCCGGGAATTTGTCCCCACCAGGTTTGCGGGCAGGCAGGGGCCGGTCGTTGGCGAGGGAGGGGAGGCATCTTTTTCTTTTTCCTCTTCCTTATCTCCACTCGTTGTTTGGTTTAGTTGTTGCCAAATTTTCCACTCGCGCTTTTTGTTCGTAAACACTAAATCAGTGGTGAATAGCGCTTGCGCGACCTGATCGTAGTGTGCGAAAGGGGCTGCGGGTGCCATAGCAGCAAGCTTCGGACAGGGTGCAGGCGAAGCACATAAGTGCGTGCCGTAGCACGTAGGAACACCTTGGGCGGTATTTTCTCGCGGGAAATTATAAATAAAAAACTTCTAAACCTTATCACTAAGATTTTTTCCTTTTATATTAAATAATTGATCAAAGTCCGATCACTGCGGGCAAAGGCCCAAATTTTAGTGCAGTACCGGTGAATTCCCCAGGCGGGGATATGGTGGGTAGGGGACCGGGGCACAACCCCCTGGAGCTAGCCTAGGAGTTGGACTGGTGGTGGGCGGTAATGTGATGGCGAGATCGCCAGAAAAAAGGGTGGAGATCATCGGCAAGCAGCCTGGCACCCACCCAATAGTAGAGAAAGGCAGCCCAAAAGCTGCTGATGAAGAGCAAGGGGATGTGCTGAAACAGCTTACTGACCTTGGATCGAAGGCCAGGGAGCTGAAGAAGCTAGTGGACGGAAAGTGCTCCATCACAAACCCTATGCGGGACATAGTCGATGAAATCGACTATCTTCAGAGAGAAGTTCTGTCGGCTGTGCAAGGCATACTCGAAGAACAGGAAAGAGCTAAAGTGACCGCTAAAAAACCTGCGCAGAAGTGCTCGCGAGCGGCAATAGCAAGCGACCCAGGGGACATGAAACTGGGAAAACTCTAGCCATGCCAGCAAAAAAGGTGATAAGGCGCCGGCAAGCGAAGCTAGCCGAGGGGGAAATAGGGGCAAACATGCTGCGACCGAGAGCACCAGTAAGCCCCAAAAACCCCCACAGGAGTGGATAAAAGTAGAACCGAAGGCGAGGAAGCCCAAGGTATGTCCGCCACGAAATGACGCGATAGTTATCGCAACATCTACTGGGGGGTCCTACGCGGACATCCTTAAAAAGGTAAAGGCAGATCCACAGCTGGAAGACCTAGGTCAAGCTGTACAGGCCGTCAGGCGAACAGCAAAGGGGGAACTGCTAATCCTCCTAAGCGAGGTCTCTGACCCAAAAACCGCAGAGCTTCAGAGCAAAATGAAAGCGGTCCTGGGCAGCAATGTTGACGTCAGAGCGCTGACTGAGACAACGCTGATCGAGGTGAAGGACATCGACGAGACCACGGACAAAACGGATGTCATATGTGCGGTTAAGTCACAGTTTGATGTGGAACTGCCAGAATCTGCGGTGGTAGGACTACGGGCGGCGTACGGGGGCACCCAAACCGCCACACTAAGAGTTATGCCCGACATAGGGAGGCGTCTCATGGAAAAGGGAAAACTCAGGTTGGGATGGACCTGGTGCAGAATCCGGTCCAAGATAACACCCAAAAGGTGTTTTAAGTGTATGGAACTCAACCAAATAGCAGGAAACTGCAGATCCCAGGAGGACTGCTCTAAATGCTGCTACAACTGCGGCGCGAAGGAGCACCAAGCCAGAGGCTGCAAAGCTCTGCAAGCGAAAAAGGAGAAGGACTGTGACCACCCAACAATGAGTGGAAAATGTCCGTACTTCAGGAGGGCTTTGCAAGGACTGAGGGGCTAATGAAGATTCTTCAGATCAACCTAAACCACTGCGAGGTTGCCCAATCGTTGCTGGAGGAAAATGTCATCGAGCAAAACGTATACATGGCACTCATAAGCGAGCAATATAGAAATAAAAAATCCGGTAAATGGCTAGCAAATAGTAGCAAAAAATCGGCAATATGGAGCTGCGGAAACCCAAGGCGCCAGATGAGCAGGAAAAAAAGCGGAAATTGCTTCGCCAGGGCCCATGTGAATGGTATAGCTTTCATAGCTGCTACCTGCCGCCAAGCCTTAGCCTCTCCCAGGCAATAAATGTGCTCGAAGAGATTGCAGAAGACGCCCGGGAAAATCGCCCTACGAAGTGGGGCTCCCCCCGAACAAATGCGAGGGGAAGGGCGCTACTGGAGAGCTTCGCCGCACTTGAGCTAGTACTGCTGAACTCTGGAACAAAACCGACTTTCTCTAGAGCCGGAACAAGTTCCATCATTGACCTTACATTTGTGAGCGCTGGACTGGCTTCGGGATCCAGCTGGGAGGTTAGTGACGCCTATATGGGTAGTGATCATGCGGCAATAATTTTCTCGATTAAGTCCACATATGGCCCACCACGCGTTCCAAAGACCGTGGTAGGGTACAAAGTAGAAACGCTAGACCTGGAGATGGTGCAGATGTTGTTCGAGGACCTCTCTACAAACGCATCAGCAGACGAAAGGGCAAACCGCATCGCAGATTACACCAACGTATACATTACACATAGACCATTTTGGACCTTTACCTTCAGTTATATCGAAAAAGAAACATTTGCTAGTAACTATTGATGGATTTACCAAATTCGTTAAATTGTATCCGGTGAATTCAACGAGTACAAAAGAAGTCAACATGTGTTTTTCGAAATATTTTCAATATTATAGGCGACCACGTAGAGTTGTAAGTGAAAGAGGCACATGTTTTACGTCATTAGAATTTGCCAAATTTTTATTAGAAAATAATATCGAACACGTTAAGGTAGCAACTGCGTCACCTCAAGCGAACGGTCAGGTGGAGAGAGTAAATAGAACAGTGAAACCGATGCTAGCCAAGATAACTGAACCAATTAAGCACGAAGACTGGAGCAAACTTTTAGATAGGGCCGAATATGCCATTAATAATTCAATGCATTCAACTACAAAGGAATTACCCTCAGTATTATTATTTGGAGTTCAGAAGAGAGGCTGCAATATTGACGCATTAACAGAAGCTTAGATGACAGAAATGATATACCTCAGTGTGATTTAGAAAATGTCCGTAAGAACTCTTCAGATAAAATAGAACAGTGTCAAAAAAGAAGCAAAGAATATTTTCAGAAAAATCATATAGAATTTGAGGAAGGCGATTTTGGTGTAATGCGAAACATTGACACCACAATGGTTACAAATAAAAAATTTGAGCTAAAGTACAAAGGACCATATATCGTTAAAAAGATATTGCCAAACGATAAATATGTCATAAGTGATATTGAAAATTGCCAAATTAGTCAAATTCCCTACGAGGGAATTGTAGAAGCATGTCGGATACGAAAATGGGCAGATTGGCGTAATCAGTGTGAAATTAACTCCTAAAATATGCTAAATTAATTTAATTATATATCATAACTAGTCAAAATTTTTACTAACTAAAACGTATAATATTTAGAATTACTTTTATAATATTAGAAACCCACGATCGAGGACGATCTAATTGCCAGGATGGCCGAGCTGTTAGCAGTATATTAGAAGCTGTACATAAATTAAATGGATATAAGACTAATGATAATAACATTCCGCGCATATGTTCCAATTCCGATGTTCCAATAATGTAGAAATAAATAGGAGCTAGGGACTATGTGAAGATCGGAATAGGGACACACTTGATTAAGAGAGACGATTGGAAACACACGTGTAAAAGCTGAGCTGAGAATAAAATTGAAATAAAATAAAACTTACGAATAGAAATAAAATATAAAACCTGCGTCAACAACTTCAGAAGTGGGATCGTTCCATTTATACATTCGCCTACATAGCCATACCTGAGAGCACACTTTTTTTTTCTCCTTAATAATTACGACGCCATTCTGAAATGAACATGACACAAATTGGTGAGTGGCTAGAAGCCAACGAAATCGAGTTCCCTGCAAGTGCAACTTTAAGGCAATTGTGTAAGCTTGCTTTGGATGCCGGTTACCAAGAGGTGGCTGAAATCCCAGAAAGCATATTGGAGGAGGAGAACTCCAAAATGGAAGTATTAAGCCAAGGAGCCGCTACCGAAGGCATCCAGACATTGGAAGAAGAAGAAGCACCTCGTGAGCCCGTTTTCTGCCACTCAAAAATTAGGAAGCCCTGGAGTGGATTTTAAATTTCGAGAGAGTCTGCAGATATATCTACACATGTACAAAGGTTCAACTGCGCTGCGTACGAATGCTGATGAAATCGGGTACAGATGCCGACTTGTTTGTGCGTGTTGACCGATCGAATACTTACGACGAATTTAAGGAAAACTTCATAAAAACATTCGGTCGTGGCAGCTCAACTGCTGATATTGTATTGCTGCTTAAGGAAACCATGTTCAACCCCGCGAAGAACACTTCTGATGGAGGTGCTATGCGTGCAAGCATTGACGAAAAATTGACAGTACAGTTCGTCATTGATGGTTTTCGCGATCGTTCAGCCAATATCGCTCTGTTGTCCACAGCAACAACAACAGCACAACTGAAGGAATTGGCTTGGAAGTATGGCAATCTAAGGAAGAAGTCACAAAATTTTCCTCAGCGCTTGGAAAATACTGGAGGAGATCGGAAAACAATCCGGTGCTGCAATGCTCTGCTTATGGGCACTACGCTTCGTCGTGCACTGCGCCGAAACGCGAGAAGGGATCTTGTTTCCGTTGTGGATCCCTCCAACATATGCTAAAGGATTGTCAACAGAAGCCAGCAAGTGATCCGAGAGTGGTGGGAGCATCCAGCAACCAGCCGATACGAGATGACGAAGAGGAGCATAATATGTTTATTCCGATTTTTAACCAGGTAGGAGTATATTTTTACACTGATTGTCAACATAAGCCTAACGTTACTCTTCTGTCTGCCATGTTCGATACGGGAAGCGCCATTAATTTAATTCAGCACTCTGCGATTCTTATAGAAACTTTAGCGATATATTGGTCCCGACGAATTACTATGGAGTTAATGGACTTAAAATTAAAACATTCAAGAAAATTTTTGTCAGGCTCGTTTTTCAAAACATAGAAGAAGAAATTTCATTTTTTGTTGTACCCAATAATTATGTTTCAACTAATGTTCTATTAGGCCGTAAGTTTTTTGAGAAATTTGGAATAAAATTGATTCTTAAGGAAAAGGTAAAATAAATTGTAGAATTGAATTTATTTAAGGATAGTGAACCATTGAAAATAGTGAATATTGAACCAATAAATAGACTTCAGAATAGTGAAACATATCGAGACAGTGACCATTTAGAAAGCAGTAGAGACTCTGAAGACTTGTGTATAGAAAATAAAATAGTTAGTGATGACAGCATTCCGTATATATATAGTATTGATGTATTTCAGGATGATGAAAGTTTTGACATTGACCCGAAGTTAAGTGATGATGATCGAAGCGAACTCAATGAAATAATAAGATTGAATTACTTATGCTTATCTAACATCCCAGCGATCCAACATAGTTATGAAAAGAGGCTAAGACTTAAGTCTGAAGAACCGGTACGCACTGTACCTGTGAAGAAAGAAGTAGATTCAAAAATTGATGAGTTATTGAAAAAAGGATTTATAAGAGAAAGCAATTCACCCTATAGTTCCGCTATCGTTCTTGATAAGAAAAAATCTGGAGAAAAGCGTATGTGTGTGGATTATTGACAACTTAATAAGATAACCGTTCGAGACGGATACCGCCTTCCCCTCATAGATAACTGTTTAGAGAGATTAGAAGGAAATACATATTTTACATTGTTAGATTTGATTTTCCGTGCTTGATTTGTTAGTTCCGTGCAGTATACAGCTTTTGTAACACCTTCCGGTCAATATGATTATACAACAATGCCTTTCGGACTCATAAATGCACCCGCAGTATTCATGAGATTTATTAACTTTATTCTGCAACCTTTGATTCGCGAAGGAAATGTAGTAGTTTATATAGACGATATTGCTATAGGTTCGAAAACATTGAACGAACATTTTAAGACTGTAGGGAGAGTATTACGAATTTTAGCAGAGTACCGATTGGAAATTAAAATAAGTAAGTGCCAGTTCGCTTACAAAAGCATTGAATTTTAAGGGTATACACTCAGTGAAAAAGGAATTATGAGCACACATCAACTATTAAACATCTTCCGATACCAAAAGATCGCCATGGAATGCAGAAATGTTTAGGACTATTTTCTTACTTTAGAAGGTTTATCCCGGCATACTCAAAAATAGCAAAGCCATTGCAAGAGCTCACAAAAGCAGGTGTTAAGTATGAACTTAGTGAGGATTGTATAAAGACTTTTGAATATCTTCGTGACAAATTAATTTCATCTCCCATATTATCATTGTACAACCCAAATCGAGAAACTGAATTGCATTGCGAGGCAAGTAGCGAGGGATTTGGAGGAATTTTGTTGCAAAAGCAGGATGATAATAAGTTTCACCCAATAGCCTATTTTTCACAAAGGGCAACAAAACTAGAAGCTAGATATGAAAGCTTTAAATTGAAAACATTAGCTGTAGTTTATTCATTACGGAAATTCAGAATATACTTAGAAGGAATTCCATTTAACATAGTAACAGATTGAAATGCAGTAGTTTTGTGCCTAGGAAAAGGACGCCTTAACTCGAACATTGCCAGATAGGCTTTAGAATTGGCTAATTACAATTATACCCTTAAGCATCGTAGTGGTAGGTAGGTATATGAAAAATTAGTCAAATTCCCTACGAGGGAATAGTAGAAGCATGTCGGATACGAAAATGGGCAGATTGGCGTAATCAGTGTGAAGTTAACTCCTAAAATATGCTAAATTAATTTAATTATATATCATAACTAGTCAAAATTTTATGTTCCAATTCCGATAATGTAGAAATAAGTAGGAGCTAAGGACTATGTGAAGATCGGAATAGGGACACACTTGATTAAGAGAGACGATTGGAAACACACGTGTAAAAGCTGAGCTGAAAATAAAATTGAATTAAAATAAAACTTACGAATAGAAATAAAATATAAAACCTGCGTCAACAATGTATATATTTTTAAATAGCATCACTAGACGAGCCGATCTGTCCGTCCGTCCGTCCGTCCGTCCATTGCTACGCAAACTAGTCTCTTAGTTTCAAAATTGTCGGACTGAAACTTTCCCAAAAGTCTTCTAAGCCTTTAGACGTAGCTTTTAACTCTGAGTTTAGCTTCGCTCATTACAGAAGAAACCTTTGAATATTACGCACGCATCAATAAAAACCCCTTTGTTAAACGAAACCTTCGTTTTCGAAGAGCCCATTTTATTCTACAAAGAAGTCGATAGAGGTGTTTTATTGAGGAATAATTGATTATTTCTTATAACTGCTACGGTACACAAACTTCGGCTTGGCAAAGTTAACTTCCTTTCTTCTTATATATAATTTTTCGGTTCTCTGCCATTTCAGCAGATAAATATATGTAAAGCGAGCGCAGATGAAGCAACTTGTTCGTGTAGCGGGACTATGATTTTTAAACTCAATTTTTAGGCAAAGCTTCTTCTTTTAATATTTTCATCTAATAGAAATATAAATTATTATTATAAGTGTAGGCAAATTGTTGAAAAAACATGAGTAAGAAACCGATGCCCATTTTCTACGCTTATATTGAGAGTGCAAACTTATGTGTGTATGGGAAATTCTGAAGTTAATGATGACCGTATTCCATGGCTTATAACCATTTATTATGTTATGCATTTCTTTTCTTTTTTTACATTTTATCTATCTCTCTCTGTGTTTCGTTACTTTTTCTGCGCCTTGGGTTTTTCAAAAGAATTTTTTTAATTTAACGCTCAATAAGCTTTGGCCTCGCTTCGTTTTCGTTCTGCGTTCTTGTTGTTTTTTACGATTTCCGGTCCTGCTTCTTCTGGCTCTGTTTTTGGGATGCACGCTATTTTTTCTGTCTAACGCAGCAAATATGAGGCGTTCTTTCTATATACACATGTATATATGTTTTTATGTTGTACATCGTTTCGACAACACCATTTGGTTGAATGAGGCGAGCACTGAGAGGCACAACTAGTTTGAATTGTTTCCACCAAATGTGCAAAATGTACAAATAGATAAAGGCCGATAACAGGTACGAGAATGTAAATAGTAAGTACAGCAGATACGTGAAAAGTGCGTTCTTCCAGAAAGCTTTTCACGAGCTGGAATGGCTGCGGCGTAAACAGACTTTTGGCTTTGTACAGGAGCACAGCGTGCCATACTCTGGCGAAGGCCTGCTGGATGTCATGATAGGCAGCAACTGCATACTCCTTTTTGCGCTAAGGCTTCTTAATTTTAGATGATGTTGTGAAGATCCCGCTTGCAACTTTTATAAGTTTCAGGATCTCTTAATAGAAATATAAAAAATTGTTTTGAATAGAATCGCATATAGGCATTCTATTAACTTTAAAATATCAACTCAGTGCAGGGCCGTTAATAGAATTCTTCCGAAAAAGAAATTAAAGGCAGCACTGCATTTGAATTTAGAAATAAATTGATAAATTTTCCCAACACAAACAGAGCGCGAATTGGTAATTATCAATAAACATTTCTTCTATTACCGGAATTTTATATCAGAGGAAAACGCAAGAGAGGATTTTGATAAAGATCCCTTTAAGGTCCAGCAATGGTCCAATCGAATCATTTTTTAATTCACTGCAGCACAGTGTCATAAAATGAAAGCAAGCGTTAAAATTAGGAAGGTTTATCAGAAAACTAGATTCCCTTTTAAGTTCTGTAGTTCGGCAAATTAATCTTGCCATCCCAGAATATTTTTCCTCCTCTTACTTATGACAAAGTCCAGTCGGAAAAAACTCCGACCTTAAACAGGACAGTTCTTACAGAAATGTAAAAAAAAAACTGTCAAAGATGAAAAACTTAAGATAGGAATATTCAAAAGTGATTTTTCCGGATTAAATAAGGACGGGAAGAACACTTGAAAACCTGTCGGTTAAACGAGTTGAATGATTTACAATTAGGGTCTTTAATATAAATAATTTTTCAATCAAAGATGAAAATTTGTATGTGCTATCGTGTAAGACTTTGTTCGGGCCGGTAGATGATTTAAATAGCACTAGTTTCGTATACCATTTTGGATTGAAAGATATATTAACACTGCAGAACAAAAGTGGCTGTCTAACTTTATCTTAGACGCCGATTTAACCGCTTAAGCGTATTATAACGATGATATGAGTATAACAAACGTTCCATGTCAGCTTAATGATGGATTTCAAAACGACGAATGACTTAAATCAGTCTTTAAAAAAATATAGAGGTTGCCATTTAATTGTTCCTCACTGCTACAAAAAATCATTTTTGTGTCTTGTTTGTAGATATTTTATAGCAGCAGTTTATGTTTATGATTCTTTTGGGAAAACCCCAACGGCTGCCAAGTTTATAAACTATTGCCAATTTATATTAGATCGCATTAGCAATACAAATTTTAGTAGAACGCGGCATTCAAACAGATTACTGCCCAGATTCCAAGGAGGCTTTGAAAAGGATTGTTAATATGTTCTCATTTTTATGATCTAATTTTTGTATGATCTATATATGATGACAAAAGTTGAAAATTTGTTTTGCATTAAAAATGAAAGCAGCAGGAAATTTATTATTTATTCTCTATTCGGTCAAAAATTCATTTATCTATAAAGTTCAATTCAGCAAATACAATATGCTCTTTTAGAATACAAGGAGCGGGAATAAAAAAATAAATAAATTATCAATCAAAATTATGTGAAAAGATTACCTAAAAAATGTCCGTTACTGTCTTAGCTGCATTCGAAACAATTAACTTTAATTAGAAGCGAAGAAGCAAGATTATATTTTTATCTACTTTATATTTTTATAATTTACATTTTTAAGTGCTGGAATTGCCCCGAGACCCTCTTCTCGCTCGTCACTGCCTTAAAAAGTCTTTACGTCTGCAGCTTGAACTTCTTTCAAGATCAAAGAAAGGTTACTTCTCTGAATCACTACGTATACACAAAGAAATATAACATCAATCGAAAGGTATCGCAAAAACTAAAGGAATTGCATACCAAGACTTTAAAAAAATCAAATGGTGTCGAAGAAAATGTGGTGAAAGTGTCGAAATTAAAATTATGAAAATTTGATCTGTTGGGTCTGGAAGGGATAGTAACCTCCGGCTATCTACCTAGTTGTATTCTCAATTAAAATACGCGTCAAAAAATAATGTCAAAATCGGATGCTCCGTTCAAAAGAAATAAGCAAAACAAGATTTTCGGTGTCCTCTGAAAATGAAACTTTTATTTTATTTCTCAGTGTGTCCGTTTTTCAGTTTATTTTAAAACGTCCTGAAAATTCTAGACGATATTAAACAGCTCAATGTTAGAAATATTAGTTCTACCACTTCTAGAAAAACTAGCGAGTAAAAAGCTATAAATAATAACTTGTAAACTACTGAAGCTACAGGCTTTTGCTTTATGTCGTTAGAACGGTATTTTGAAATACTATGTACGCCCTTTAAACACGATTTGTCTAAATACCACGGTTTAAAAATTATGGGCCAAAGTTTTTATATAGATTTTTTGTAGCCTTTTTCTGATTTCTCAAATAAAATGTTAAGGTGTATAGCTGTTGAGATACCTCAACTTTTTAACATGTGAACTACTAAAGCTACAGACTCAAAAAAGGAATTATAAAGGAATTTTAAAATACATCGATTTCCTTACATAATTTGTCGAAATATCGTTAAGTGATTTTGACAAAAAGTTTTTTTGTTGGGATATTTTTTAAACTTTTTCCTATTTTTCAAAAGCGGCTTGAACGATTTCGGTCTTAGCGTTTAAGTGTATACCCATTGAAATTTTCTCACGTTTGACATGCAAAACATTGTTGTAAACGTCCCGTTTTAAAATTTGTTTTCAACAAAAGTGGCTTCATGTACTAGTTTAGAACCTATAACACTGCCCGAGCGTTAAACTTTTTTTGCGCATCCATACGGCTTAGGTTTTTATGTTCCACATAAGAAACGTGAATACTATTTATTTTATGAAAGTAATTGAATTATATGATTAATTTTTCACACAAAACTTCTGATTTCAAACAAAAACACCTCAAAGAGAGGTAAAAATCTTTTGACGATCGCACATACAGCAAATAAAAGTACTATTTACTAAATAAATATATTTTCTTAATTTTTTTTCAATTTAGAATAATATACAAATACCTGCCAATTTTCGGATCGTTCCTATGACAGCTATATAATATAGTCGTCCGATTTTTATAAAATTAAATTCAAAATTCAGAACTAATAAAAAAATGTTATTTTTAAGCGTAGAAAGTTAGCCCGATAGCTTTGAAACTGAAAGACTAGTCTGCGCAGAAACGGACGGACAGAGGGACATACGGACGGACAGATGGACATGGCTAAATCGACTCGTTTTACCTGTAACATATTTTTCCCGAATAAAACATATTCTTTTAAATTAAGAGGAACGGGTTTAATTAAAGTTGTCTAAACGAAGTCGGAGCGGTAGTTCAGCCTTAGATTTTTTCAGTGCAGTGAAAAATTTTGTGAGTAGAAGGGGAGTCTCAAAATCTAAATACCGAACGTGTGCGCATCTGTGCGACTGTAAATGTGTGTGCCTGTGTGGTATTCGACCAAGATTGATGGGAATTTAAATTGAGCATTTCGTTATAAATATGCTCGCGTTTTACAGTGTTTTTCGGAAGGTCCTTCCGAAACTAACGCCACTTCCCGCCCAACTTTCCCAGAAGAAAGAAACGGAGCTGTGGGTGGAAAAGCGTTGGGGGGAGGAACTACGTGTGTGCATCCGCATTTAACTTGTCAGTCAGCCAAGTGCTGCCGTCAGTCAGTCACATAAATCTTTTTCTGTCCCGCAGTCCCCTTTCTCTGTCTCCTAGCATAAGCCACTCTCATCCGCAAAAGTTGCCCAAACAGTCCAGAACAATAGGCCTAAAATGAGTATGAACGGTTTCAAAAAATTAGTCCTTGTACAATTATTATTTTTTTAAGGTTTGAAAAAGCAAACGCACATTCCCATATCAAAATGTGATATATATTTAAAAAGTTGAGGAATCCCCCAAAAAAACAGAATATGCTTGAATTTTGCAAAATGTTGATTATTATTTAGTTATAACTTTTTAATAAACGGTCCGATTACAATCATTTGTGGGCATGGACATCCCTGTGGATGGTAGCACACTTAGTGGCGAAGGCCACCAGAAAGTGTGCGAAGATAATTTTGATTAGGTTTTAAATGCTCGAGGAGAACAAATTTATATATAAGTTTATTTTAAAAGTAAATTGCTTTGTCCTATCCATCCATCCATTTTTGACGCTCCTGCTATGTCATTTATTGTTTCGATGATGGTGGTTCCCACTCATCGAGGTGTAAGATGTATGTATAATGCATAACCTTAACATAAAATAACATAAACTGTCAAAGAAAAGGTCAGAGAAATATTGAATTTAATGTCACTGAAGCCAGCAACAATCCTTAAAACGTTACTAACGTTGATTATTTCTTATAACTGCAAGGGTA
Source organism: Drosophila biarmipes (assembly GCF_025231255.1). Lineage (NCBI taxonomy): Eukaryota > Metazoa > Arthropoda > Insecta > Diptera > Drosophilidae > Drosophila > Drosophila biarmipes. The sequence continues at coordinate 2,188,900 of NC_066611.1, read as the reverse complement.
TACCAACTTCGGCTTGCCGAAGTTAACTTCCTTTCTTGTCCAATTTCGATTTCGGCATATATCTTAGATATCAGAATTCTTACAAATATTTTTTTTTACTTAATTTTTGCATTAAAATTTTGTTATTTATATGCTTTTAAAAGCCATTGTACGTTACACATTATTATTTATTTTAATAATTACTACTTGGACAAGCCTCTTGATTAGGTTTTAAGTGCTCGGGGAGAACAAATATATATATAAGTTTATTTTAAAAGTAAATTGCTTTGTCCTATTGAATTTCCTATGTACCCGAGCAGCGAACGCTTCGTCGAAAAAGTCCCCCCTGAAACCCTCTGAATTTTTCCTATGGAAATTATTGTGGAATTCGGAAACACATCCGTGATGGTCTGACTTGGTCAGCTTAAAAGGGCAAAAGAGAAAGGGAGATATATAAGCAGCAAAGCGATAGTCTAGCGCCACCTTCCCTCTATTTCAATATATGGTAATGTGGGCGGCAGACCATGAGCGTTAGGGGGGGCGTGGCACAATGGTCTATGTTTTAAAAAAGATATTTTGGTTCCCACTCATCGAGATGTAAGATGTATGTATAATACATAACCATAACATTATAAGTAACTTGAATTAACCTAAATTTACTATGATCACATAATTTACTTCTATATTCAGAAACAAGTTCAAAAGTTCTTTGCGACACTGGGTAAGCTTTCTTCCTTCTCCCTATGTAAGAGAGAGAGCGTTTCCGATTCCACAAAATATATATGATGTTCACCAGAATTATCGTATGAATTGTAATCCCTGATGTGTATGGGTTGTTCTGTTAAACACGGCCTATAGAAAAATCGCGTACTATATAGAATCACATCTACGTTGACTTCATAGATTTATTTAAATGGCATGTTAGTTTCAGTTTTCGTTCTCTTCATTTCTGGTTCTGATGTTGATAGAATTGCCAAGTTATTTCAATTAGAATGTGGTCTGAAGTCGGAGGGATAGAACGGGCTGTGGTGTTGGCCACTTGCTGGGTTTTGACCCCGGACGACCTTAGACGAATTTTCATAAAATTTCTCATAACTTTTCGTTTCGGTTGAGCTTAAGAATGTTGTTAAAATATTTTTGCAGCTTGGCCCTAGTGCCCTTCCACTCGCACTTTCCCTTTGCGGTCATTTCGCCATGTACAAATTCCCCGTATACTCTTGTGTGTATTTAAATATTTTTAACGCATGTGGGGCTACCATTTGGTCATGAGCACTCGTAGGGAAGTCAGCAGATTTTCCAGCAGCATAAGCATAATTATTTTTAATGCGCTTGCAGGAATTTGGAAAGGGGTGAGCGAGCGAGTCCAAAACAATACAAGCAACAAGAAGACCCTTGGCATTTCCAGCATCCTCGGCTTCTCCGGGCCCTGCGGAATCTCCACCATCACCCCAAAGGAACCGATCGCATTACATTGCGAAATTAGAAAATTAGCTCCACCCCCGATAGTACAGCCAAAGAAACAATACCAAATATACGACTCTAAGAATTGAATTTACTGGAAAGTGTTACTTGTTTGAGGCTAAAAGAATTGTTGGCCTCAACTTAAAAACACGCCCCCACAGAAGTAGAGGTTTGACGCTTCTTTTATGATTTTCCCAGGAGACCAAACTAATGGAGCAAAAACATTAACTTTGTTCCTTTAAATTCAAAGCTTAGCTAGAGGGAACGCGATAGTCGAGTGTCCCGACTGTTAGATACCCGCTGCTCAGATTTTAAATAAAATACTGATACAAGCTAAGTTACAATGGTAATATGACCGCTTTAAAAAATAGCATTAGCGCACTTTCCAAAAAAAAAATGTTTGTCCCTTGTTTGTCGGTTTTTATGAATCCCTTTTTGATTTTAGGACCTTGGGGATGTAAGCAATGCGAGCTATTAAAGATTTGCTCGCTGCCTTTGGATAAGCCCGCTAGTTTGGTGGGAAATAAAAAAAAGGCTTATAGTTTCCAAACAATTTCAATTTAAAGTAATTTAATATGTTATCACGCTGCACTTACTAAAATTGTTTGCATATAAAAGATTCAAAGTTACAGCAACAAATCTTTTTAAACACACTTTTTGAAATTTTTTCCCAAAATTGTTACACTGTTTTCTTTTGAAATCTTAAACTGTATAAAAGTAGACATTCTTCATCTTTTGATCTATAAACATTTTTGTCATAAAAATTACTGTTGATATTGATACATTGAGCGATTAAAAGTTTAACCCGTGAAAAGTACTTGATTTTTACTTGAATACAAATGAAAGTGCAACACTAAGTTGATGAAAAAATTCTTATAAGATATTTATACCCGTTACTCGTAGACTAAAGGGTATTCTAGATTCGTCGGAAAGTATGTAACATGTAGAATGAAGCGTTTCCGACCCCATAAAGTATATATATTCTTGATCAGGATCACCAGCCGAGTCGATCTAGCCATGTCCGTCTGTCCGTATAGACGCTGAGATCTCGGAAACTATAAGAGCTAGAACAATTAACTAGGCATGCAGATTCCTGGGCTTCCTGCGCAGCGCAAGTGCCACGCCCACTCCCACGCCCACTCCCACGCCCACAATCCGCGAAATCTGTAGCGCCTACAGTTTTAATTATAAAAAAAATTTTAACTGAAATATTTTTAACTCATAAATACGTATCGGCTGACCTTAAAAAAAAGGCCACGCCCACTCTAACGCCCACAAACGTCATAAACGCTTAAATCTGTCTGCCGCCCACATAACATCTACTGAAATAGCCGGTAGGTGGCGCCCTAAAATATCGCTTTGCTGCTTATATATATCCATTTTCCTTTTGCTCCCTTAAGCTGAGTAATGGGTATCTGATGGTCGAGGCACTCGACTCTAGCGTTCTTCCTTGTTTTTAATTGAAAGGGTAGCATTTAAAAGTTTGTCATCGACTAAAACTTCTTGTTTTACATTATTAAAATACCAAAAATCTGATGTAATGCTTTTACCATACCTCATATATGAAAACTCCTTTTTTATGATTGATATAAAGAAAAAAACTTCTGATATCAAACAAAAACATTATTTAACGAGCTAAATGGTCGGGGCGATCAAGCACACTTAACAGAAAAGAGGTCCGATATCGATTTTTGTGACATATAATATATATTTCTTTTCCTGTCCCAGGAAGTGATCAAGAGCAAGGAACATGGAGCTGACAAAAATAGTATATGAAAAGGGCTGTGTTCAGGCTGGCGAAGATTAGATGGAACACAGTTTAATTATTACTTCCACTACTGTTATTGTTGTGATATTTTTCCCAATCCTAGGACTATGCTTTGGTCAGAAGTTACGCGCCGATGTGTATAATTAAAAGTCAAAGTGGCACTGACAAAAGGCTCTTGCTTCCCCAACAGCTAGTTAGGAAGGCAGACAACACGACGAAGGGTTGGCAGAACATCGAGGATCACCTTACTTAAACCAGAATCTGAACTTTTCATATGCCCTTCGTCTAGTTAAGTATACTGTTCCTTATGGTCTTTATTTTTATGTATGCGTCTACCAAGGAAAGCTAGTTCCGTCTTCATGGCCATTGACTAATATTTTCGGCATAATTTATCCGCAAACCAATAGGAAGACTAGGAAAAACTCGACTATTCAATATTACCGAGGTTACCGGCGGGTCGGCAGCGACGGAAGCGGTCTTTTTATCTTCGGCAGCCACAGATAACTTCAGTTCGCGAGTGACCTATTAATTACCGAAGGAAAAATTTCAATCTATATACCCTTGCAGATTTCAGTCAGAAGTTTGCAACGCAGTGAAGGAGACGTTTCCGACCCCTTAATGTATATATTTTCTTGATCAGCGTCACTAGAGGAGTCGATCTAGCCACGTCCGTCTGTCCGTCCGTCCGTTTCTACGCAAACTAGTCTCTCAGTTTTAAAGCTATCGGGCTAAAACTTTCCCAAAGGACTTCTTTCTATTGTAGGTATTGCCGGTTCGGACAACTATATCATAAAGCTCCCATAAGAATTATCGGAAAAAACATTTTTTTTAAACTATATCTTTAGTGTCTTTCAACGTATAACCTCCTACGTTTGGAAGTAACATTTTTTAATTAGTTCTGAATTTCAAATTCCGAAAATCGGACGACTATATCATATAGCTGCCATACGAACAATCGGAAAAATTGAAAAAATTATATCTTTGGTGTTTTTTAACATAAAACCTCATCCGCTTGGAAATAATTTTTTTAATTATTTCCAAATTTTGAATTTAGTTTTATAGCTTCGGCGTTTTTTGACATATTAATTTATAATATGGGGAATATAATTCTTAATATTTTTAAGAACTTCGAATTAAAATGAATAAAAATCTGACGACTCTTACATATATATAGCTGTTTTGAGTTTATTTGCGAGTCTACGAATTTGTCTGACAGTTTGAATTAAATTTTAATAAAAATTAAAAAAAATGTAATTCAGACAAAGTCCGTCAAGTAAAACTGAGTAAAATCTCTCACTAGTATTTTGTTCGTCTAAATATCTTTGGTGTTGTAATTTGCATTTTTCGCCTTCTTATAAGAATTATATATCATTTACCGTGGATTATGTTTGTATTTCAAAATGAGTAAAATCTGTATAATGTGCTGATAGCAATTTTCAGTCTGTTACCTAAAAGTCACCTAAAAACTGAGCGAAAAGTCGTCGATCATGGCGGAAATCCGTGACTTCCCTTTCAGAACATTTTCACCACGTGTTTTGGGAGCGCGCAGTCGCGAAATCTTTTGGAAGCGGCGTAAGGGACAAACTCTGTGGGAGCGGCATTACTGCCCGTCTGGTAGCTGTTTTTAGCGGGTGTGTGTACCGGCTACACTTGGTGTGGCATAAGTTTCTCGGGTGAGTGTACTGACTAGAGAAGAATCAGGAAGAGGTCGCCGCCGCCTGCTTCCGGTGCAAAGCGCTGGTGAAGCTGGAGACGGCTGTGAGGACCTCCAACGAGGGAGGCGCTGCATATTGATGCACAATACGAGGGCCGGAGCAGACTAAAAGGACACCATGCCTTGCAAGTGGCGAGGACCCCACAGGTCTTAGCCGGTGGCAGGTGATGGTGCGTATGGAGGAGTGCCTACTGCACGCGTAGCAAGACAGCTAGGAGGCGAGTCATACGGCCGGATGACTTAGAGTCGCCGCAAAGTATGAGGCCCTAATCTCGGCACTCACGGCCCGGAATGCAGTTCTGGAGGACCGATGAAAGCAAATGAAGAGAACACTGCCGACCAGCCAACATGTAGCCACCAGACGCCCTCAGTATACGCCACTGAGTATCCCAGCCCGCCAGTACCCTCTGCCATGACGGTCCCGAAGACACGCGAGACCTTGTCGGCTGTGATGCACAGCTCGAAACCGAATATTTCGCCATCGTCTGGCGAGGCAAGGAAGGTCGTTGCGAACAGGAAGTTAGCAAAAGCTGGCTTGGATCAAGATCATTGGTTTCGCGGATGACGTAGCCATAGTAGTTACGGCCAAGAAACTCCCAGACGCGGAAAGACTCTGCAACGAAGCTGGGAAACGAGCAAGCGCACGGCTCGACTCTAAGGGTCTCGCCTTGGCAGCGCGTAAGACCGAAGCAGTCATGATAAGTAGCAGGCAGAAAGTGGAAACGGCCACTATTAAAATTGGAGAGGTCACCATAAAATCTCGCCCAAGCTTAAATTACTTGGGGGTCATGATCGACCACCGGCTTTCGTTCAAAGAGCATCTAGCGTACGCTATCGGCAAGGCAGGCAGAACCGCAGCCGCAATTTCGCGAATTATGGCGGACACTCGTGGACCGAGGCAACCAGGACGTAGATTACTGGTTAGCGTTGTCACATCGACGCTGATGTACGCTGCTCCCATAAGGGCCCGAGCCACAAAAAAAGGGAGTTATTTGCAGGAGGGGGATTCCGGGTGATGAGGCGGCGCTAGTAATATCGGGAGTCATACCGATGGACCTGCTAGCAGTGGAGTCAGCGGGTATCCGCGCAGGTAGCACAGGGGTCGCAACCGTCGAATCCCCACGGAAAAGGCGCAGACAACTCACCACTTTGCAATTGGCAGGAGAGGTGGGCACATAGCAGCAAAGGACGATGGACGCATAAGCTTATCCCAGAACTGTAGAGATGGCTGGGAAGGAAGCATGGACATGTGGACTTTTATTTAACGCAACTGCTGACAGGACATGGATGCTTTAAATACCTGAATAGGTTTAAGCATGAACGTTATCCGCACTGCCAGGGCGTGCAGTTCTTACTGGGTTAGAGTCCCAGACTTCGGCAAGCTACCACTACGGACTTTATGAGCGGGTTACATATATAAAAATAATAATATCGCCGACCGAATGGACCTGGAGGCGTTCGAGGAGCAGGTGGGGCTAGAGAACTCGTGATCGCAGGAGGGTGCGGCGGTGCTTGCAAGGGTGAACTCTAGACTTTGATCGAGATCGGAGTCGGGAGCTTCGTGCAGAGAATGTGAGACCAGAATAAAGACTCCATCTTTATGTAGCTGAACTACCATGCTTGGGCAAAATTTTGTGAGCGAAACAGTGTCAACTCGCCATTTCCATTCCCAAAGACTAAACCCCGCCAACAACCACAGAACATATCTGCAGTCTGTCTCCGCCTTGTATAGGCACGGAATCTCGATAAGTTGGTACATCGATGTAGCGCATGGCATTAGTGCTATCGATTGGTGGTGATCTCAGTGTGACCAGCTGCTGATCGGTTTTCTGTCTTTGCTAGCAGGGTGATGTTTGTTGGCGCGATATTTAAACAAGGACACCTTCTGACTCAAAATGTGGTTACTGCTGACTAAACCAACCTAATAATTAAAAACTGCCACTTAATAACAACAATTCACTAAAATAATAATAAAAGCTTTTGATTAAAATAATAATTTGCAACGCGGGCCAAAAGAATAGGGGGGCCCAAAGAATAGGGGGAATGTGGGGAATAAATAATTCACCAAGAACGGCATCAGTCGAAACAAGAAGACTTCTTAATTTATCGATTGCTTTTACATATTGCTTTACATATTAAATGCTTCATTTTCAAGTAACATCAAAAAGCTTAGACTTTATAAATTCTGGGCTTAAACAAAATTAATACTGTATTTATTTTTTGTGGTGCACCCAAAAGCAAATTCGCAGCCACTGTTCTAAAATCCTCTTGGAGTTCGCTAAAATAGGAAACAGCTCTCTTATATTTACAAATATATTTAAACTTGTGTTTAAGCCAACTACAGTTTGTGTCTTGTATTTAATGCCTTTAATGTACATATGGGCCGTTCTTTTGCAAATCGAACACTTTTTTAACTTTGACTTTAGATTTGCCTGAATCCTGTTCGGAAAACCGGATTTGAAAAAAAATTAATTTAATTGTTTTTTAAATTTAATTAATTTTTTTAAGTTAGTAAAAAAAGCTAGTTTTCAAAAAGTACACTCCGTTTGCAACTCTAAATCTCCATCTGTAGTTATCCGATTGACTTTATGTCTTTTGCATAAAATCCTCTGAAACCTCTTCTTTTAAAATAAATATCAATAATTTTTATACCCATTTCTCGTAGAGAAATCTCTCTCCCTTCTTCCGCTTCCTTCTACATGGTAAACATTTTCGGCTAACGGTTATAATGAGCAAAATAGCATATTTTTTTGGTTACTATTTAAATCTAGTTCACCTGTTAAAAAGTAATATTTTTTATATAACAACACGCACCCCAAAGGGGTTATTTTAAACAATGTATTTTAGCACGTCTTATTGCCACATTGGGATCTGAAAAATGTCCTTACAAATGTGGACCGCCATAGTTTACTTAAATGACTCACATTGAAACCACCAAAGGATCATCAAAAGGGATGATTGCTGGCTGACTCGGCAACCGAAACGGGTTACCACGCACACAAGGCTAAAACCTGTTTCGAGTTACACACAGCGCTTATTTAAAAAAATTGTATATTTATTGAAACGTTAATTACATTGAACTCGAGTTGCACTCTTCGAATAATGAACTACGGGAATTGGCCGACAAGAATGCAGAAGAACTAATCGAAGAATCTATTAACTGATTTCCTCTGGAATTGGTTTGAGTGGGGGAGCTGCTCCTTAATACATTATAATTTCATAATTTTAATAGAACTTGCATATTTATATTGGTATAGGAGAACAGTAATACGTGGCGACGACTACAGACTACACATAGTTCAGTTTGATAACAAAGTCGACGTCCATCTTGACGCCAGGCTTTCGCACGACGACGGCTTGGTCGTGCTGGAGCACCTCCAGTTGCTGGCTGATTCCGTTCACTGTGATGCTGGCACTGCTGGGCACCTTCTCCAGGCCGGCGAGCACGATGCGCTCGATCCAGGCATCGGTCTTGTACTTGGGCTTACCCACGAAGTGATTGACCAGCTGGTCGTTGGTGAACTCGTAGTTCACGTGGATGCGCTTGCCCTGGCGGTAGTCGTAGGACTTCTCATCGTCCAGATAGAGGGAGCCGGACGCCTTGCCCTGTTTGTCTAGACAGATAATGAGTGTGTAAGGATCGTGCAGCATCAAGGTTGAGGCGCGGCGCTGGCGCTCTTTCTTCGGAACAATGCTTCCGCCACGCTGCCAAACGGGGATCTGTAAGGATATTTAGGGCATCAAATATGTGATATTAAACACGTGTAACACGTCTCTCACTTTGTTGTCGTCTACAGGAACCGACACGTAGCCCGAGCGTTCCTGGCGCTGATAAGTGTCAACGTCGTACCACCAGTCACCGTTTTTCTTTTCATCAATAGCCGGGAAATAGACATCCACCTTGCTGACGCCCTGCTGCATGACGGGCCTGACCAGCAGGCGATCTTGCACCAGTAGTTGGCTGTCCACGCTGAAAGCCTCCTTATCCAAAGGATAGTGGGCCAACAATGGGAGGATCACCGGCGCACCCGTCAACTCCAGTTCGTAGAAGGCGGTGTACCATAAGGGCAGATAGGAGTACCGCTTTAGAACGGCATTCTGGATCACCTGGCGAGTGCGTTCTGGGAAAAGCCACGGCTCCCGGCGCTTGGTGTCTATGTGGGCGTGTGCCCGAAAGAAGGGCAAGAAAGCACCCGTTTGATACCAACGTTCCAGCAGCTCGCTGTCAGGATTTCCAAAGAAACCGCCGACGTCGGCACCGCAAAAAGAGAAGCCGGCCACCGCCTCCGTGAGACACATCTTTATTGAGTGCTGAAGATGTGACCAGTCCGCCAAGTTGTCACCCGTCCAAATGGCGGCGTAGCGCTGAGATCCGGCAAAGTGGGCACGTGTGAGGATGAAGGGCCGTTGGTTGGGGTCGCGCTGCTGCAGACCAGCAAACGAGCCCATCAGGTGCATGTGGCCATAGAGATTGTGCACATCGCGATGCTCCCAGTTGCCAAAGTGCACCAGATCCTTGGGCGCTGTGATCTCTGGGCCGTTGAACACCGACGGTTCGTTCATGTCGTTCCACAGCATCACGTCTGCGGTGACAGTTTGGAACTTATCCAGTGCGTATTGGCTGGCATAGTACTCTCTGACCACGGGATTGAAGAAGTCTGGATAACTGGCTGCTCCCGGCCAGCACCAGCCCTCGTAGTCATTGCCCTCGCGCGTTTTCACATAGTAGCCACGATCGGTGCACTCCTGATGGAAGAAGTACCCATTATCCCGTTTGATGTGCGGGTCGATGATCACCACCAAATGGCGACCCAGCTCGGTGAGGTTCTTGATCATCGTCAGCGGCTGCGGAAACTTGAACTTGTCCCAAGTGAAGTAGCGCTTTCCGTCCGTGTACTCGATATCCAGCCACATGGTGTCCATTGGTATGTTAAACTCGTCGAATTTCGCTGACACGGAAGTTACATCCCGCTCGTCGTTGTAGTTCCATCGGCTTTGGTGGTAGGCCAGGGCAAATATCTGAGGCAACTCGTGGGTTCCGGTCAGGGCAGCGTACTGCTTAAAAGTGTCCATGGGCTTGGGACCCAGCATGATAAAGGCGTCTACGATGCCCGACTCTGACATGAAGTGTGCAGCTGGTGGAGGAGTCTTGCGCGAGCCGGACACGAAGTTAACCAACGAAGAGACGACGTTGGTTTCTGAAGTTTGGATGTCAACCCAGGTCTCGGCTGCATTCTGCCAATAAACGCCTGCAGTGTGCTGTTGTCTGTAAGAGATATGAAGATAATTTAGTCACTGGTTTACAAGAGGGTTCCTAGCCCATATCAACATGCCCATTGCAGAAATCTACGTCAAAATTGTCGTCTTATACTTAAGCCAAATCGAAAGATTATTGGTTTTAGCAAAACCTTTAAAACTCCAAGGATTCTCTCCCATTTTCCTGGGTCTTTATCACTGCGATCAATATGGAAAGTAAGAGTTAAAGGACGTGACTCACCCATGACCATATACCACTGGCACCGTTCCGTACAGGGCCATTTTGCTGTCCACGATGTACTCGAACACATCCAGGTTGTACAGGCGATATGGGTCTGTGCCCGAGGTGGACTTCAGAATGAAGCTATCGGCGTGCTCCGGAATACCAAACAGGACCTCGGCGGCGGGGAAGGAGAAGTCCAGAGCCACTGCTTCCGGCCCGTACGGCTTAGAGTCGTGGTGCGACTTGAAGTTCTCCTCCCAAGCACCGGGGTCATCGATGGCGTCAGCTGCCTTGGGGGTTTCCACAGCAGCATCCTGCTCCTGCTGGTTCTCGTGAGCGGGCTCGGGAGTTTGCTCCTGGCTCTTCTGACGCAGATGCTCAAAGTAAAGCCAGTTCTTGGCATTCACCGAGACCACCAGGACGTCGTTCTCATAGAAATCGATTCGGAAAGGATCGCCGTGGATGACGGCCTTGTTCTTCTCCGATGTTATAACGATCACCCCGTCAGTCTCCCGCTGGATGCGAATGTGTTCTGCTTGGGGCTGGCCCTTGAGGGCGTGCTCGACGCGGTATCGTGGTCGAAGTGGTTGCTTCTCATCGATCTGCAGGCGGAAGGTGCTGCCCTTCAGGGCCTCCAACTTAAAGGCGAACTGGTGGTGGTTCTCCTTGTTCACCAGGTCGGCTGTCAGCGAGTCCGCATAGGTGTTCAGGGTTCCCGGAATCAAGGCATACTTGCTGCCTGCACTCTGGACCTTCCGCGAGCGTCTGAAAAATAGTAAATGTAGTCGTTAGTCTGCTAATCATTTCGCACAGTGAGTTCGCGACAGTCTGATCGAAAGGAACTTCAATTTCCTCCTAAATTTTGAAGCGAAGACTTATGAGAAAAAGATTGACTTAGGGGACGTTTAAGTGAAAGTAAAATAGTACAATTTCGAAAGCTGGTGAGACCAGTGTAGCAGAATGTAGTCTTTTAATACCAGTTACTCATAGAGTATGTGTGCGCCATACAGTGTTAACGATATTTTAGCTAGTAGTGTTTCCGATGACTGAGTGTTTATATGGATGAACAAACGAACATGGCTAGATCGACTCGGCTGGCGACTTTATGGGATCGGAAACGTTTCCTTCCGCCTGTCCAACGAGCACAATGTACCCTTTAATGGGTATAACAAGAGAAAACAACTTGAGAGCTTACCCAAATTTATTAAAGGAACAACAAAAAAAGTTTGGAGTGCTTTAAAGGTGCGTTTTCGTTGATTTCTAAGTGTGCCTACCTAAGGCCATTGTCCAAAAACCCGTTTTGGGCACTTTTAATAAATGGTTGTAATATTGCCAGAAACAAACTCTTTTATTTTTATTTAAAGGCACAGGAGGTGCTTCAAGCAGCATCCCACACTTTTTTGTTGGAGGTTGAAAACCCAACTTTTCTTTATTTTGTTGAAGTGATGATCGCTGGGACGTAGTTCATTTGAACATTTGGAAATGTATGGTCTCGTTATGCGTGGCGCACTTTTTGAAATAGTGCTTCAGGTAGAAATCCCTATACCTATGGCTTCCTAGGACGAACTTTTTGGTCTCTCCATTAAAGGATATCGGGAGACATTAGCTTAGAAGCCATTTACTAGCTAATATAATGTATAACAATAATTGTGCTTCTTAATCCTAATAGATAGTTAGAAATGCAAATATATCTAGAGAGGATTTCCACGGGAAGTGCAACTCACCGGCAGAAGCTGCTCTGTTCGCAGGTCTTGAAGTTGCCGGGGTCCACTGCGTCGGCCAGGACGAAAAGGGCGAGGATGGCCACAGGGGCCAGAGCGAGTCGCATGGCGCGTTGACCTGGTTTTGCCTGAAACGAGGAGCCCGGAGAGGAGTTAGTTGCGCGGTGTTTGCACAGCTCGGCTGCTGCCACCACCTCAGTGCCCCAACGCTAAGATATGTACACGTCAGTCGTGGCCCAGAACTGCCTTCGGCAGCGGAAACCCCTGCGAAATGCACTTTTTATCGTTTTAGGCAGTGCAATTACTCTTTAATTAACTTCTCTTTCTGGAAGCCATGCCGCCATAGTAAACGTTTCGTTTGCTACAGAATTATTGGCTTCGGCGGCCTGCTTTCGGAAAAGTTTGGATTATGGTCGTAAAAATATGTCGCCGGTTATCAATGCACTCAGTGGTGACAGTGCAGTTTTGGGGCATCTGAAGACCCTGTTTTCCGCCACCCCAGTCACTAGTTTTCCCGACACTCCACACCTTTTACCTTTAAGAAGCTAGTTTCGTGTTAATTTTGTGTTAATAATTTTATTAAAAATTTTGCACACATATGCAGCGTGACCGTCGCTGGTGCCTAAATTAAGCCACAGTAAAGCTGAAATGTACTTTTTATTACCGTAGTTAGCTGAGACGCAAACCTTATTTCTGGTTGGCGTCTTCAATAGCACGGTGCACCGCGCAAAATAGCACCTTCGTTTTAAAAAAGGTTCCACATTAACATTTGTGTATTTTTTATGAGGACAATGATTTTATTTATTTATTAATATTTATTTTAACAAATTGAAACTAGTATATAGAACCAAAATGAATATTTGATATAGAAGAGGCGCTGGAGTCTAAGGTACTGGGGCCCGCCCAGCCAAAAGAATTAAGGCTATATGGAATAAAAAATGATTATTTTTTGTAAAAAAGTATGCTTTTGTGTTGCCATTTCATGAAATGAAACACAATAGTGTATTTTGAGCTAAACATCAATCAAATAATAGGTTTACATTATACTTCCACTGTTATTAAAACTAATATATTAGTATTAACATCTAGATATTTATATATTCAGTATTTTTTTGTATATCAAGCGAATTAAATAATTTAGGTTTTACAAGTTAATTTTCCGATATATGTACTTAATTATTAACACTTCGGATTGGTCTACGATTTGTGACTTTACTTATCAAACAAAAACACCTCTTAAAAGGATAACAAAAAGTAGTTTAAAATAGCTTTCTAACCATATTTAGCACAAGCCTGGTGCTTTAGAAGTTCACAAATTACGCGCGTTAAAAAGGTAGCATTTATAGCTTATTACCCTTATTAGCCTTAAACTAGCAATCTGAAAAACAAAATAAAATTTTATTTTAAAAATTACATATTTTATTACTTGGATAGTCCTTTTAGTTTTTTGATTCACACATATATCACTTGAAACAACGTTTTCATTTCTTCGCAAATATATAGTAGTTGCCTCGCACAGTGCTCCTCGTCACTATGTGGACTGCAATCCTCAGTGATCTTAAGAGTATTTTTCTGCATTTATTTATAAATTTTTAAATATATATATTTATTTCAAAAAGTTATTTTAATACTATTTAATTTAAAGGGGTTGAATAGTTTAGAAAGAGGGAATGCCTAAATCAAGTGCCTTGACTAACAGATACCTGTTAGAGAGATAACCAATTCAAAATAAGTTTTGGTTGTTTTAATAGATACCGCTGTTAATCAATACCTATCTTCAAATCGGACCAATCATTAGGAGGCGCCTTGCAATCTCAAAAAAAGTTTCTTGATGCTTTTAAAAGAAAAAGATACTTTCCCCTTGAAAACCGGATATCTAATCGATTTGACTATTGCGTACTTCGTTGTTTCTTTTCAGTTCGTCTTTCTAAAAAAAATCTTGTTTTAAGAAACTTATATTTCTCAAAATATGTTAATCCAAAAACCACACTTCAAAATGTACTTTTTTGATTTAAAGTTTGTACGTAAGTCCAGAAGTATTGCCACAAGTGGCCTCAAAGTGCTCTCCTGTCCATCATAAGCACTGTTGTCGAACTAAGCTGTGTACTTGTTGAAAATAAATAGGCATCGGCGCTACCGACTTCGACCCGTGGGCAAGTGGGTCAATAAACCCTTGTCATTGCCATTGATTTCACAAGTCGCTGAAGGAAATCCATTGCCAAGCGATTCCGCTGCCAGGTTACCGAGTTTATTCAATAACTCAGTTCCGCAAAGGGTCAAACCCAGGGGTTCAGCCACTCGAGCTGGAGCCGTAGGACGGAAAGGACCCAAGAGTGAACGGAGCTCCGAAGAATATCAGTTGGTAATATATCCTGTCTGTCGACCGATGCTCTGCTGGGCCAACGAGGATCACTATTTGAGCCAACGCTACCCGAATCCACAGCAAAAGGCACCCGAAACCCTGAAGAACCTCCTGCTGCGATCCAGTGTTCCAATCGTGAGTGCCCCGAACCCCGAGCGGGACTTGCAATCCGCCAGCACCATGGCCCCACTCAAAGGCCAGGAAGTGCTTAAGTTCCACAAGCACTCTTACCTCGAGAACCGCATCTTCGATCACCGCCTGGTCAAGGACAACCTGTTGGACAAGTGGCCCACGGCCGACATGAACGAGTACAACGAGCGCAAGGACCACCGCAACCTAATGGAGTCCTATGTACCGGCCACAGTCCATTTCATTAACTCCATCTCTTCCCATCTGTATTTTGTTCCCCAGCACATCTTTGTTTTCGTCAACACCGCTCGCTCACTACTTTAGAGAGTTCCAAAGACATAGATTCTTCGCAGTCTTCCCCAGTATTGTAGAGCACACACACGCTATAGTCGAGGGCGTCGATTATCAAATACCCATTACTCAGCTAAAGGTTGAGATATATCTTTCGAATTGGAGGAAACAAATTTCTTATTACAGCTACCCAACCCATAAAATATAGTAATTCAACTTTTTTGTGGTATAACAACTTATAAAATGATCTATTAAATTTTCGACTTACACCATTATACACTCTGTAGGGTATGCAAATTAAAAAGCATTTGACATGTTAACTTCTACTCTGGCAATGTCATTCTTTAAATTAAAAATAAATCGTACATAGCTTCCATAGGAACGAACAGATAGTTGATGTCAAAATCATACATTATATATATATATATACATCGAAATTTCGGCTCGCCTAAGTTAGCTTGCCTTGGCAAAGGCTAAAAGTATATCTTTCTTATAAATGGGCCACTCGACTATATCGTTGCACATTGTTTTATATAGCCATATCATATGATTGCACTTAATAAGATTTTACCTATTATAATACACGGGGAAGTATTATATCATAATAAGTATTGTAACACAATTTTTTATACCTTTAAAACTACATTGAGGAAGATTCTTCAATTTTTTAGGGCAAAACATATTGTTTTGAAACTATTATTGTTAATGTTAGTCGATCCATAATCGATCCATAATCGATCCATAATCGATCCATATTCCTTCTTGACTTCCTCATTTTGTAAGCAATCAGGGCAGGCCCTTCCGAAATTGTGGGGCTTGTCACCAGCCCCCGAACAGAAGTTAGTTCAGTTTCTGTAGCTCCTCGAATAGGAACGTATCCGTCTGAATTTGCTTTCCTTTTTTCAAATCGTCCCCAACTTTGTAGCACAAAGTCCAAATTCCAAGTGGCACAAATTCTAGTTACACGCTTTAGACTACAGTGCACCGAGTCACCGATCCAAATCCGAATCCTCCGACCACGATGAGTCACAATGGGGCTGGAGGCGGAGGCGGAGGGTCCGGAATCCCGCAAACTACGGTCATGTATTCACAATTGCAGCCATGGAGCCAGGCGGGCGCTCCCCCCTGCATGGAGCCCGTCATGGGGCCCTCGATCCCGCCGAGGGTTGGAGCAGCGTACGAGACGCCCACGAAGCACCCGTGGCGACCGGCCATGGCCTACGAGCTCATCCAGGTGAAGCACCTGCCCGAACAGCCGGTCACCAACCAGCTGACCAAGCAGTGCTTCCTGCCCAAGGGCATGAAGACGGACGGCATGATCTTCCCCAACCTGGTCACCGGGTTCGACCGCAATCCGCAGCACGCTGCCCGGGCCGCCCTCTACACGCGGTACACTAGTAACGAATGGTACAACAACAACATGACCAAGTACTCCGAGTCCAACATGAACCGGTAAGTGGGGCCTGTGGGTCACCCAGGAGGTCGCCACAACGACAGATTTATATTTGCTAAACTGGCGCCACCTAGCCTGAAAAACTTTGATAAGCCATAACTTCCTAATGAATGGTCCGATTTCAAATTTTTTCGGATGGGTAGATGGATATTAGTAGTCTAAAACAAACCCCATTTTTACTTTGGCAAAATCTTTCCGTTTGAGTATGCGTGGCATGATCGGATCCCAATCTTTATTTCCTAACCCTTGAGCTCCAATTACCTATTCCCCTTGCTTAGGAACTTGTCCGAGCGCATGCGCAATGACGCAGTGCGTCTGATGCGGGAGACGGACGAGAAGGCGAGCTCGGGCCAAAGGGACGCTGGCCGGAGGCTGGGCGAGCGGATCACCGACCTGACGTTCTGGCGCAACGAGCTGAACGCGGAGCTGGAAAAGCTCATCGCCGAGATGTCGGACATCAACGAGCTGCAGCGGCAGTGCGGCAAGGCGCTGCTCGACCTGGAGATCCCCCTGCACATCGCCCAGGAGTGCCTCTTCCACCGGGAGTCGCGCCAGGGCACCGAGAAGGTGCACGACATCGTGGAGAAGGCACTCCTCGTAGAGATCAACAACCTGAGGAACTCCCGCGACCGCCTGGGCGGCCTGCACGAGAAGATCGCGAAGCAGGCGCTCGACTGCCGCGGCGCCCAGCATTTGCTCGAGGACGACGTGGCTCACAAGGAGTCCTCGCTGGGCATCGACTCCATGTGCCACCAGCTGAACAACCACAGCCGCGGCATAACCTACTACGGCGGCATCGAAAAGTTCGATCCCTCGGTCAGCACCCAGGAGTCGTGGGCCCAGGCCAGCAGCGAGCACGTCCGCCGGTGAGTCCAGTTTACGGGGTGTAGGATAGCTGTTATAGTTCTCCCCTTGACTTGCATTTCTAATACGTATCAAACCCGACCCGCAGCTCCCAGGCGGAGCGGGCAAAGCTCTCCCAGCTGCGAAGCGATGCCCAGAGCGTGGTCAACTCGGTGGCCACCACCGTGTGGGACTTCTGGAGCAACACGAACAACGCCTTCGACCGGCGCTCGCAAGAGATGGCCGAGGCGAAGAACCGGGTGCAGTTGCACCTGCAGAAGGTGCAGCAGGAGCTGTTCGACATGGAGAAACACCTCTTCCTGCTCCAGAAGGCCATTCAGGATAAGTCTGGGCCGCTGAAGGTGGCCCAAACGCGGCTCGAGGCCCGATCCCACCGGGAAGGCGTCGAGCTGTGCAAGGACCATGCCCAGGACCGCCTCGTTCAGGAGGTGCAGGACATCCAGGGCGCCGTGGAGACGCTGCACCACAAGCTGCAGGAGGCGGAGGCCACGCACCAGGGCCTTCTCAAGACGCGCTGCACCCTGGAGGTGGACCTGCGGAACAAGGTCAACGCGCTGTTCATCGATCGCGAGAAGTGCATGAGCCTGAGGCGCTCCTTCCCGGTCAGCAATCTTATCAAGTACTGATTCTCTTACGGGCTCCGGACCCCAGACTCGACCTCCCACTGCACCCAGCACCCGCTTTTCCCGCCACTAATGTCGTAGCCTGGCCACAGTAAGTTGGAATCTGTGTGTCCACTCCAGAAAGCGATCCGTTGTTTCGCTCGGAAGCTTAGTAAATCTTTTAATGGCGAATAATAAACTTCAAGAATGCTCATTGGTCTTTCTATATTTATCTAGGGAACTCATAAATTTAAAATTTGGCAATCCGCGAAGGTAAAACAACATAGCTTCGGTCGATGACCCGACTATCCTATACCCTATACTAATTTAAATTGGTTTAGGAGAAAAAGCAGTGTATGGCGGTGGGGATGGAATGCTTATTCTAGTTTTCTTTTTACTGAGAATGCACGAGACATTTTTACAAATGAGGTAAAATGCGGTGCCTCCCTCAAAATTTATTCCAAAATTAAAATGTTTGTCCTTTAGATTTGTGTACGGATAAATCCCTTTTTGATTTTAGGGACTTGTGGACTTTATGTGTGTATTCTTTTGTTCTACGACTTTTGAAAAACCTTGATAGGTAGGCGAAAAACTAAAAACAAAAGAAAATATTTAGAAGGCTGAGAGGGTTTTGCAAAAAAAAATGTTTAACATTTCTGATTTTTCTGAAACTATATTTTTTTAGTTATAATTTTTTTAGGTTTGTAAATAAAACGCAACTTTTCAAAAAGGTAACCTGTTTGAAAATCTAAATGTCCAGCTCTAGTTATACGATTGACTTTGTATAAAATGCTCTTAGGTCTGTAACTTTTAAAAACATTTTTGAAAAAACATAAAAATTTTTATTTTATTTATTAAAACAAATTAAAATTTATAAAAACAACAATAGCCTATAAAAAACTGATTTTGGGTGATAAACAAGGGCATATTTTAAAATTTTTAAAAAAGTTTAATTAAAATTTTTTTTTTTGTTAAGAAAAAAAAATGTTGTCCTTTTTAAAAAATGTATTTTAAAAGCAGAGGTTATAGAATTATCACCTGTTTAAAATTTAACGTTTTTGGACAATTTTTAAAAATTATTACAAAAAGAATTAATTTTTGTACTGAAAAATGCCGGTACACGTCTTTACTTATTTACCGAATAGTTACGTAAAAAATATTTCAGGCAAATCAAAAATGTAACCCAAAAAAAGGTGTTTGGTTTTTAGTTTTTCAAATGTTCTTACTTGGCACGCAATTAAATATACCTTTGGTGCGAAAACCTAAAATAGAATGCAAACATTTTATAAACTTTATTCTTTTGGTCGAATGGACATACAAGGAATTTTTGTCACAAAAGTTGATTCTGAATGGTCCGGGATCACCGAGACACCTTAACTTGTTAGGAGGAGCTTTAGTTTGGTACTTTATGGGTTTAAAAATGCGACCGTCTCACTGTAGTTTGTGTTAAACTACAATAAAGAAACAAAACAGTAAAAAATGTATCTTGTATAAATATACATTTTTAAGACACATCATAAAGCGTTACTATTAATTATTTTAAGGTCTTGTCTCACTATCTAGGGTTTCCCACTGAGCCGATAGCCCGACTTTAAGAAAGTGGTAAATGGGATCCAGAAGATAGGGTTGATTCTATCTCCTAATTCTAAGTATAGGTCCACTGATTGCTCGATTCTCAGAGTTGACTTGAAGAGTCAAGACATACATACGCATAAGCGTATTTTCAAAAGTATATTTATTTTTTCACGGATCTTTATGAAAATACAAATTTCCCACATTTACTTGAATCATAATCTCTTCTTTAGACTGAAATAATAAAACTTAGACCAAATTCATTACTTTAAATCAATTAAATAACCAATAATCCCATTACTTAAAGTGCTTACACTGGAATCCAAGGATGGGCACGATCCCACTGCTTGCGTGTTCGATTGTCTCATATTTATTAAATCGTAAAGCATATAAAAGCGGCTTTCCTAAAGTTTATGTGTTTTTCACTTACAGACCAACTATTTCGGCGGGACTGCGTTCAAATTAAAAAGGAAACAAATTCAATATATTATTATTATAACATTCGTATCGCGCCAAAAAAGCCATATGAACTCGAATAGTGATTCTCTAGTGATAAATCACCGAAAGGCAAAACAATACTGAATATATTAAAAAGTTTAAACTGAATACTTTAGTTTTTATTAGTTTAATACTCATCAACGTGAAGCTGATACTCTACACAGTAAAATTAATGATAAAAAAAGTTGAATTTCTATTACTTGTGGTTTTTGGTATATTGTAAAAGAAACGTGGAGAACAATTTGAAAAATGCTAGCATTTACAGTCGAATAAAATGAAACATCGTTGGCATACTATAAGTAAGCGCTTGCGTTTTGTGAAAACGTGGTGCAGTTTTTTTTCAGTGCTTGCTGGCAGTGCCTAGGAAAAGGTTTGAGTCGGAGCTAAAGGGCTAGCCGAGTCTCGCACCGCCAAGTGCGTTTGAGCTACGAACAGCGTTGCCGTACGGCCCAATGCCAGCTGATTTTCAACTAGTTTTCATTACCAAACGCAAAAGCGAAAAGAATGTCGAAATTCCTGTCCCAAACGGTGTTGAATACGCTCCGCAACACGCGCATCGGCCCGCGCCAGCTGTAAGTACTGCAAGGTACCACGGCCGCCGGGGTGATCCACTCTCCGCTGTTTCCAGGGTGCGCAGCTTTGCGGGCATCGCCTCCACGCGTAACAACCCGGACCCGGCAAATCCGAATGCCCAGGCTCTGGGACGCGGCCTCCTGCAGAGGCAGCTGCCGCCGGCGGGCAGGAGGAGCATGTTCATCCAGACGCAGGACACCCCCAACCCGGACAGCCTGAAGTTCCTGCCCGGCGTGGACGTCCTGGGGAAGGGCAACACCTACGACTTCCCCAACGGCACCACAGCGCACAGCAGTCCCCTGGGTGAGCGGGCGGCACGGGAGTACTCCTGCAGAGGGTTCACTCGAGCCGGTCAGCCCGGTGCCGTGTAATTGCATTAAGCCAAGGGGTTCCTTGGTCGAAATCAGGAAGGGTTTTCTGTAAAAGCTAGTAGTTTTTTAATCAACTCTCAACGCTAGCAGAGTCAGTTGGTGTCAAGTCAAAGAAGCAAGTGTATGGTCTTTAGAGGATCACAGTCATATTCCATTTTTATTTGTGCCCATCCCAGGTAAAAATGCTTCGTAAGAACTGTGAGTTCCACTTTAAATACCCAAATGTGCAAATAGTCTGGTGTATCAGGACTTCAGTGGCACACAACGTACTTTAAATGGGTAGTTAATTAGTTAAAGCGACTCTAACCTGACTAAGAATCTTTAAATCCCTTGTTATTCTTTCATTAAATGGCAATCATATTCTTACCACCTCGCATATATTAATAGTAAAACAAAAGAAAGTAGTAGAAGGGAGGGCAGTAATATCTCCTTCCCTTTCTTCTCCGATCATTTTCGTCAGCTGCCTCAGTAATGGGCATGTGATAGTCTATAGTTCACCTGTTTTTCAATAACTATTGTCTTGCCAAAAGTGGTTGAAATGACCCTTATGACTTTCTTTAATAATTCGTTCCGCCTTATGCACTCCATTATAATCAAATGTGTTTCAACCAATCCCCAGCCAAACTGCTGTTCCGCGTAGAAGGCGTGCGAGGCGTGTTCTTCGGTGCCGACTTCGTCACCATCTCGAAGCAGGAGGGTGCCGAGTGGAGCCTAATCAAGCCTGAGGTGTTCGCCGTCATAATGGACTTCTTTGCTAGTGGCTTGCCCGTCCTCCAGAACGCCGAGCCCAACGCGGACACCGAGATCCTCGAGGACGACGATGAGACGGTGATGATGATCAAGGAGCTGCTGGACACGCGCATCCGCCCCACCGTGCAGGAGGATGGCGGCGACATCGTCTTCATGGGCTACGAGGCTGGCGTCGTCAAGCTCAAGATGCAGGGATCCTGCTCCTCCTGCCCCAGCTCCATTGTCACCCTGAAGAACGGCGTGCAGAACATGCTGCAGTTCTACATACCGGAGGTGGAGTCCGTGGAGCAGGTCTTCGACGACGCGGACCGCATGGCCGACAGCGAGTTCGAGCGCTTTGAGAAGAACCTCAAGACGCTCAAGCAGCAGGAGCCAACTAGCGGCGGTCCCAACTAGGAGGACCGATCCTGTTTCCCCGTTTGCGTTGCTGATTCTCTAGTGAACCCGATAGTTGTACGCATACATTACATGTAGTTGATTGTTTAAATAAATTTACGGCTTTAAGCTTTACTGGTAAAGTACACAATAATCATTTTAAGCTTTGCCGGTTTCGGTTTTTGTTATTTACACTGTCGCAGATCAATGGCATAATATAGAACATTTACGTATCAAATTTAAATATATTTTTTCCATAAAAAACGATATTATTTAACCAATTCTACCAGAAGGTCCTGCTTGGACCTTTTTGGCTGCTAAATAGTGGAATTTTTCATTAAATGTATTGCAAAATGTTTATTTGAGTTAAGAGGAACCATAAAAATTGAAAGAGCAACTTTTGGGACTTCAAATACTTTTTATTTTCTCTTGAGCAAATTTAAGAAATGTAGTAAAAAGCTGAACTGTACTCCTAGCTTAGTGCCTTTCACCCGTCATGAGGTGTTTGATTAACAATATTCTGTAGCTACAATATTGGTAAACCCCATCAGCAACCCCCGCACTTCATTTCCCCTTTTGGAATATGGTTTCAGTGGTGTGAAATGTTTTCGGAAGTCGTTCTGCTAATTTCAGCACATGTCCAACGGCCCCGCCCCAAGGAGACTTTAGAAAATATCACGACGAATGTAACCCCCTTCTCTCTATGAAGTATGTATAAATCATCGCAACTTTTTAGAATAAGGATGCAGCTTCCTGAATCCCTATAAACAACCGAAACCATTTTGTATTTTTAGAAAAAAACACAAACATGTGTATTTAGAGTTTCAATAATTTTGTATTTATTAAATATTACATCTATACCCTCACTTAACGGCTGCCGTGTCTTAAAAATCCTAACTCTAAGGGTAGTTATACCCATTACTATTATGTTAGTGTTGAGAAATTCCCACGTTAAACAAAAACTTGGTTCAAAGCCTATAAAACCTACGAGGTCTGATTTTGACACCTCATTTTAGTTAAACAAGCGTAATATGAAATAATCCTTAATGTAAAAAATAATGCGTCTTAACCTAGTTAACGACTGAAAAAACGAGAAGAGAAGCTAGCTTCAGCAAACCGAAGTTTCTATACCCTTGCATTTTCATATTATTCAAATTGTATTCGAAATTCTGAATTATTACAAATAATATTGCCCAGAGTTGAAGTTAATACGCCCATGACCACCCGAGCTATAACTTATTACGTTTCTAAAGAATGGGGTCGGAAACACCTCCTCCACTGCGTTGCCCACTTCTGGTGGAAATCATTATAACCTCTGCAAGGGTAAAAATACAAGTAAACAACCTAAATCTTTTAAAATTGATCGATATTCAAATATGGTCCTACTTTCACTGGGTAACACAAATATTTGCCTCAATGCGCATGCCTTTGCACATAAGTGGTGATAATGCTTTCCCTGCAGCCATCATAATAAAACTTCGATGAAACTTTTCGTGATTTATGATTTAAACATGGGCTTATCATAGACCCTTTAATCGACAATTCGGCTATTGGTGACATGTGGAACTTAAGGGCAACTATTATGTGTAGTCCATACTTTCGATAGATTAATCTCAATGAATGAAAGTCTAACCCAAAACCGATAGGGAGACGTACTCTATTTAAGTATTCTTCGTATAGTTGTGAATGATAAACTCTGACCGAAACGGTAAAAAAAATGTAAAATACTCATTGTTCGGCAACCAATTTCTTCATAGTAATTCTAAGAACAGTTGCGCGTTTGACTTTACGGCCAACGTTTTTGGAGATGGGGCCGCTAAGTGGGGCATAGGTGTGCTTTCTATCGATGTCTTAAGATGAAGTGTCGCCGTACGAGAAGTTTGTTCCGAAGAGAGTGTTGCACACTTCAATGGCCACGTTGCGGCGAGCGATTTTCTTTGACCTTCCGCTGGCGGTGAACTCCTGGTTGTCCACCACTATTCCCAGATGCTGTAGGACATTGGGCTTGTCGCCAGAGGCCCCGTGGTCCAAGTAGATGAGCCCCGGACGCATCTGCAACGGGATTGATTAGTGACTGTACGCAAAAATGGCGGGGACCTAGCCTACAATGCAAAGAATAGTGGCTGGGTGCATGGTCTCCCAGCCGGAGGGCAGCTCGGTGCGCATTGGCGGCTTCTTCGGCTCCTTCGGCACCGCTGGAACAGGCGGGACGGCTTCCCCTCCGGCCGGCGGAGCAGCATTGGCCGAGGGATGCATTTCGGGCACGACGTAGCCCTCGCGCTCCCACTCTGCAAACAGCTTGTAGATGGCAAACGAGGCGAGATTCAACATGGGGAGATCGTCTTCTGGAGCGTCAGCCTCGTCCTCGTTGGTCTCCATGGGCTCTGTGCCGTTGTCTGAGTTACTGTAGCGCATCCTGTGCGGCTTGGGGGTCATCTTTGCAATGATGAAGTCGCGCCAAGCCTTCTCGCAAGCCGCGTTCTTGGCGGACATTTTGGAGAGCCCCTTGCCCTCGTACTGGATCGCGTTCACAGTAACCACGGCCGTGAACCCTCCGTCAGGATTGCTTTCGATGGTGAAGTCGCTAATGGTCACACCTTTCACTTCGTTTAGGGCCATTAGGGCGTTCTTCGGCAGCATGGACTTGCGCAGCTGGCGGTTCTGGCGCTGCTTCTTGTCGCGGGTGCGTTCTACAAAAAGGAACTTATTTTTATTATGGCATTGGTTTTTCGGATGATTGCTTATCATGAGAGGTTTCAAAAATAAAATTAGAAGTGTCATTCAACTAGCTATCTGGATATCTCCGCTTACCGGACGACTTCTTGCGCTTCTGAAAGATCTTCTTGAAGGGGATCTTGCCGCCCATTCCGGAGCCGGTGCCGGTGCCGTTGCCGCTGCCATTCTCCTCGCTGATGTCGATGGAGAGATCCTCGTTGGGGTCCGCTTCCTCCACAACGATTTCCTCCGGCTCCTCCTTGACTATGATGGGCATGGGCAACTTGGGTGTATTGGCAGCCGCATCCGCCTTCTTCTGCTGAGCCTGCGAGGCCACTGCAGCGGAGGTCGGGGCAGGAGCCGGTGGCGGCTGAGCAGCCACCGGGGGGGCCTCCTGCTCCTGGACATTAGAGCCCTGCAACGGCTGTTGGATCAAAGGCTTGGCGATAGCATTGGGATTCTGCGTTTGCAAAAGAGTTTCATTAGCCGATTAGTAGAGGAAGGGAACATGTTTTCTTCGGGTGTTCCCCTGGATAAGATCACTTGCAGCGGCTAGTCCTGTGGGTCAACTAAAAAGGAGACTCGCTGGCCGACGGCCACCATCAGGGCGTCAGGTAACCCGGAGCGTCAGGCTGGTCGGCTGGTCTACTAAAAACCATAGTTCAGGAACTAGCCATGGCCATTCCTGCGACCCGAGTGCCCCGAAACGAAGCTCTGCGCCGGCGGAGCCACGTGCCCAGCCACTGTGGATTCTCCGGTCTTCGCGCACAGCCAAGGACTTGGACCCTCCTACTGTGCAGCCACAATTTACTGTGCTCGTGCAGAGTAGGTCCCAGCTTCTCTGTGTAGTTCGGCGACTAGGTCTGCAAACACATTGTGCATTTTCTGGTGAAAGAACTGGCCAATCAGGATAAATTGACTGCGGTTCGAAGTTCGAATTCCTTTGCAACCAGCCTACGTCTTGGAAGTGTTTAATGCCATTGAAACACCATCCGGCTGGGCAAGTGGAGAAGTTCTGGGATCTGGACCCTCGGTCCTTGGCTGAGTTCTTCATCGGCGACTCGTTTCGGGCACTTTCGGTGGAGAGAATGGGCATTGCTATCTGACGCAAAACTAATAATTTTAGTTACAATTTCGGGTGAATGCATTTCCAGTAGCCATAAAAGTTAGCGATAACCGCAAGTCCAGCTGGAACTGTCGCGTGCTGGTCAATCAAGTTGTCCGAAAGTACGGGCAGGTGGAGGGGCGGGCGGGGATGGTGGGCGGAGTGGTGGCAGTGGGAGGCGGGCGAGGATGGCGGGCGGAGTGGTGGCAGAGGGAGGCGGGCGAGGATAGTGGGCGGAGTGGTGGCGGTGGGAGGCTTGGGATGCAGTGTGGACCGTGAGTTGGAGGCTGGGGATGCAGTGGTGGGAGTGGGAAGCGGGGGATGCAGAGTGGATCGGGAGTGGGAGGCTGGGGATGCAGTGTGGACCGTGAGTGGGAGGCGGCGGGTGCAGTGTGGACCGCGACTGGTGGGGGCTGGCGGAGTGGGCTGTGGAACGCAAGTGGGGTGGGTCGTGGATGCCGTGGAGTTCGGACAACGTCTGCACTTTCGGTTAACCCGCTTTTAGTGGCTACTGCAAATGGCTTCACAATTGGGTGAATACACACACTTTCATTCTGTGCGCTGCAAATTATAGAAACGAAAACGAAATCTCTGTTATTCACAAGTCAAATGCATGAGTCAATAGAATGGTTTGTTTTTGCTCCTCTCACGGGTACACACTATCGTGACGTCACGGGCACTCAATACACACACACACTGGCAGAGGACCAATCGATTCGAGTGGCGGCGATGCTGGGGTGGAACGTGGGGGAGGGCGGTGGGTTCTTACATAAACTCCGCCGGAGACGAAGGATTTGTTGTTGGCCGTGGTGGGTCGACGGGCTCGCTTCATTTTTCGTTCAGAACTCTCCTTTTCGCCTTCACACGATTGAAAATGATTTACAAGTGAGGCCTTCTCCGGGGAGACGGAAAATGTAGGCTTGACAGTCAGCGAAAAGGTACTAAAAATTACCAGAACATAGTCGGATATATTAGGATTGAATGTGCGTCAAGATAGCGTCGGTGGCTTAGCGGCGATTGGGGGACGGTGGAGCCTGGAACATGGGGCCAATTTTTATTTTTCGATTTTCTCGGCTTCTGGGCTATTAAATGCAAAATTGTTTAGAATGAAAATGTCCATTGATCTAGATAGCTTGCAAACATATCCGACTTCTAGAAATATACCAAATCGATTTAAAAAATCGGGTCCCTACAATATTGTTTGTTACTTCATGCGCGGTAAACCTGGTTATTGAGCATTAATTCAAGCTTCTGTTGTTACAGCATGAGTTATCTTGGACGAAGACAATAAGCAGTGACGTAGGCCCAAAATCTTAAGAAAGGACTAACTTCAACAGATGTAATATATGCATAAACAAAAATAGACATTATAAATATCTAATAATAATCTTCCGGTGTCGCCTTTCGTATCTAAGAATACATTGGTTGTTAAAAGTTCGGTAATATTAAAATATTGCGCTCATAGTCATTACAGCTTTTCGCCGTTGATGCCAAACAGCTCGATGTCTCAAGAAATATATAAAATTAATTATTTCTTGAGCGGTATTGTGTATTGTGCCGTTTATTTTATATTAAGTTTTTGGTTTTGTAAGACTTTTTGGTGGGTTGAACATTAAGCCTAACTTTTGCGGTATGGCAAAAGAAAAAAACGCATAGTGCGTTGTGGGCATAACATTTGTTCCAAAGTTGTAACTAGAACCTTATATCGATACCCTCATATCGATGCTTCGATAAAATCAAGCCGAAAGTGTATCATCACTCCCGATTCGCGGGAACTTTTTATTTCGCTGGAATCACCGGAGGAAAAGTGCCGAGGGTCTCGTTAAACAAAAGCGAAAAGTTTATATTTATATGTATGTTATTAATAATTAAAATTAGGTACTAATGTTTAATTATCCTATTCACCGCAGGAGGGGGAACCCCCACGAAAGAACCAAATTAACAGCGCATCGCTTGCAAATATTTCGACTACATTTGGCACAAAAATCTGGTCATCAAATGCAGACGATTGAATAAGGAATTTGCGATTGAATAAAGAATCGTTTTGTGTCTATGCATATTGTCAAGATCCCGCTTGCAACTTTTGCAAGTTTCAGGGTTCTTTAAATAGAAATGTATACATTTTTTAGAACAGAATTGGATATAGGCATTCCATAAACTTTAAAAAATCAACTCAGTGCAGCGCCGTAAAAAGAATTCTTCCAAAAATGAATTAAAGGCAGCACTGAGGAGTGGTTGTGCAATGCAATACTCATTCATTTATCTTCATTTGCAAATAATATGGATATCGATGCAACATCTAATTTATCAGGTGATAGCTTTTCTAGTTTTCATTTGAGCCAGCATGAAGCACCTGCTGAGCCAAATTTAAAAAGGCGAGGAGATTTATTTCACACAATTGCAGGTCAGAGTGAATTTAAGAAAAGATTCACGCCTACTATGCTGGATATCTCTTGAAACATATCAGAGCAACCAAAAATGGGCCAAGCAAACATATACCATCATCCTGAAATGGCAGATGTTGTTTTGGGATAATATGTAGTGTTCGCTCCATTTTGGACAAATTTAATGGCCATTTTTATTGATCCTAAAATTAAAGGCCCAGCAATGGTCCAATCGAATTATTTTTGAGGCACTGCAGCACAGGGTCATATAATGAAAGCAAGGGTTAAAATTAGGAAGGTTCATCATCGAACTAGCTTCCCTTTTAAATTTTGTAGTTCTGTAAATTAATATTGCCATCCCAGAATATTCTTCTCCTCTTACTTAAAATTTATAAAGACAAAGGCGAAAAACCAGACCTTTAAGAGGACAGTTCTTAAGTTAACACAGTTAGTTAGTTAAGACAGTGCTCATTATTTTATATTCAATTTTTAATGCCATTAGAGGGTGAAACTCTTAAAGCATGCTTTTTGGTTTCCTTAATACAAACAAAATGCAAATCCCTTAAAAAATCATAAACACTTATTGAAAGTATATTTACAACCAAAACTGTGAATGCTACAAGACTCGACGTTTTAGGGGCAAAGAAGTTGGAAATTGGTTTTCAACTTAAAAGGAAAGCAGCAGGCAATTTATTTTATACAATAAATATACTCTATTTGTTATAAAATTCGTTACTTGCCTATCAAATAAATTTCAGCAAATACAATATGCTCTTTTAGTCTACAAATAGCGGGAATACAACAGAAATAAATAAATTATCAATGAAATTTATGTAAGTCTTCTTTCAATCTATTTGCTTGAATTGCCAGCAAGTTTAAAATAATAAAAATGCGTATAATAGCGCCACCTAGCTCCTTTTGGGCTATAGCGCCACCTATCTTTCGATTGACTTAAAAAGAGTTTGCAACGCCCAATCTAACGCCCACACCTGGGTAAATCTGTCTGCCGCAGAAATATCAGGTAGGTGGCGCTTTACAAAATCGGCTTGATGCTTACATATCTCCATTTCCCTTTTGCTCCTTTAAGCTAAGTAACGGGTATCTGATAGTCGAGGCACCTTTTTTATAAATGGTCCGATGTGAATACATTTTTAGCTTGCAAAATATTAAGAAGGGGGGCGGGAGCATTATTTTAATTTAGCATTATGATTTGTTTAATTAGGTTCGTATTCATTTTGAATCAGAATTCAACATGCTGTTAGGGCGCCGTGTTTTGGCGATATATTGAAGCCCCCAAAGCGCTTCGTCATCGGATTCGAGTGCGGCAGCGCGCAGTTTTCGGGTTCTTTCTGCCAGATACGTTTCCATTTCGTCAGTTTCCTTTTGTCGGCGGGCGCATTCGCATTGAATATACACAAACACCACAGGGTACTCAGTTCATAATTGCGGAGTCAGCGCATTTATGCGACATGGAGACGCGGGTAAGTGCTAACTCGCGTCGGTTGACAAGAATTGCTTTCTCCTATTTCACTTCGACGAAATTGAAGCTGTGCCTCGAGTAAGCGCTGTTAAAAAAAGTTATCACAAGCAATGTTTTACACGCTTTTTACGCCTAAGGCTCAATTTACTCGATCTGTTTTCGTACTCAGCTGCCGGACACCCAGTATATATACACTTATACCCATTACTCGTAGGGTATGTGGGCAAACTTTATTCTGGGATCCGGTTCCAAGAAGTATATATTTTCTTAGTTAGGATCAACAGCCGAGTCCATTTGGCCATGTCCCTCTGACCGTGAGGAAGAAGGGATCTTCAAAATTATAAGCCGTCAAAGGGTATAATTTTTAAATTTTTTGCCGATCACAATATGTATATTCTTGATCAGCATCCCCAGAAAAAAATATCTGAAAAAAAGGTTTTAGCTTGCTTGTATTATAACAGGAAGGATCATACAAATATTTTTGCGAAAATGAAACTTTTGCCATTTTTATTTTTACATATTTAACTCTTGGCGATTTCATTCTTTTAATATTTAAGAATTTCGAAAACAAATTTTTAAAAACTTGGAAGACTTTAGCAGAATGATCGGATAATTAATGCCAAAATAATAAAAAGACCGTTACATTTCTTTTTCGGTAAACATATACGGTGTTAAATTAAAATGGGACGTTGTCCTAATATTTCTGTATTTAGTTTTCAGTTTTGAAAAATCGGAAAGCCTTGACCTACAATGCTCCCAAGGTGACGACCTGCAAGGGTATAGAAACTTAGATATTTTTCTTTCTTGTTTTTAACTAAAACTGTTTTTCTTTTTAAGAAACAAAAATGTGTTTTAATTAGTGTCCATATTTTATAAGAAGGGATTTCAAAACTATAATTACAAAAGAAAATAAGTCAATAGAGATGGAGATATAGATTTTCAATGAAAGGCCGATTTTATACACTTTACCCGTAGAGTAAGAGGGTGCGCCGGAAAGTATGTAACAGGTAGAATAAACCGTTTATGTTTAAAAAATTAAAAAGTTTAAATCAATAATATATCTCTTGTAAATACCGATCTATTGTCTAATAATAATTTTGGACATTTACGCTTATTTTATTTGCTAGGATTTAAGATAGAACCCATTACGATTTTTGTAAGATTTCTAAGATTTTACGCTATTGACCAAAGTTAACTTTTTTGTTCTTTGTCGAGCGTTTTGCGTTGACATTACTTTCAAAATCATAGAAAAACTTAGCAATTAAATTTTTTTTTTTAATTTTCGGATTTCACTCCCTGAAAGCGTTTCATGAATATTATTTTTCAAATAAGTGTAATATCTGAAAAAGAGCCAGGTTCAAGTGACTAATGATGGCTTCGCTGAAATTGTCGAAACGCAATTGATTTTCAAAAACTGTGGTAATGATTTTCTTTTTAGTTTAATTCTTTCTGTTTGAAGGGAGCCTGAAGAAGAGCTTGCCGGGTCCACCAAGAGTCTTTGATTTTAAAAGGGAAACACTAAGTCAAATAATCTAAAAAAAACGATTCCAGGGGAAGTACCGCAGAAAAGGTTTACCGAGAACCAGCTACACATAAAAACATACAAATTTATTTTAATTTTTAGGGTGCTTTTCGAGGACCTTTAAAATAATAATAGAATATATAAGCGTTTTTCATACTTTAAAGTCAATTTAACATTGAAACATTAACTCCAAGAAATATTGCCGATGATTTTCCGCACATTTTTATATTTTAAGGGTAGCTTACCCATGAAAACTGAAAAACTCACCCTAGATTTATGAAGAAATTAATAAAGTTTGGCAAAAGATTGATTAAAGCTAATTTTTCACAAGTTTTCAACGCGGATTATCGTGAAAAAAATGTATCTAAGAACACAAACAACATTCGGCTCGCCGGATATTTATAGCTGAATCGAGCTTTGTTTACAAACGCACAAGAAGTACCGCACAGAGATTGCTTTTACACTCTAAAAATTACTGTGGCGAATGTGAGTGGGCTAAGGCGACTACTATATAACCGCAAAATTGAAAATAAGAAGATTGCCTGCCAAGGCCTGAGAAATTTCAATTGGTATGGTAGAAAAAGCAGTGAAAGTAGTTATTAAGCTAGTTTTACTGACACCTCAGTTGTTAAAATCCGATGCCCCGTTCAAAAGTTTTTCCAAATACAAGGTTTTTTGAAAATGAAAATGTTTCTTTTTCCTTACACCCAGAAAAAAGAATGAAAAAATCAAAAACATTTTTAATGATTTGCGAAAGATCAGTCCTCCATTTTCGGTTCTCACATTTCAAACATTTGTTCACAAAAGTCCAACGGTGTTGGTGCCGAATTCTACTGACGAACAAATTAGTTTTCAGATATCGAACGGCATTCATAAAAAATCTGTTGTTCATGATTTCATTATTGTCCGCACTTGCAAAATTTTTTAAATGTAATTTAAATTTCCTATGTTTATATGTACTTCTAGTAGTGAATTTTAAACAGTGAAATTAAAACAAAAGCAAACAAATAAATGTACATTTCTACCAGGCGTCCGGAAAAACTAGCATGTACAAAAAACCTTTTTTTATTTTTATGTTCCAATGTTAGGACCAAAATGTTCTTAAGCAGACCCCATTCGTCCGGAAACCAACATAAAAGTTTATTTCGAATTTTAAGAACGATCGTTCATGAACTGTCAACGGGCTTACGCACTTTTTAACCCCGTTTGATCAACATTTTCGAACGTTTCGAACGAATTTTTTCTGGGTATACTTGCTTGCTTAGAATTTCAGAGCCTGTTGCTCTAGGAGACTTTGACATATTATCCATTGGTACTAGTTTAGTTTTTTAGCTTTGAAAGCCAACGCCAGAAATTCCTCCGTGGCCAAGGAGTACATTTTAATTAGACTCCTTGTACTAAAGCCTTTTTTCCAAACTCTAAAAGAAGAACAAATTTTATTAAAGTTTATAGCGCACTCGTCAAAAAATCCAAACAAATCCGAAAACATCAGAAACGCTACTGATATGTATATAAGTTTCTATTATAAATAAAATTTTTTCCATTGACTTTCTTTATATAGCTATGTTAAGTAACCATCCTTCGATTATTTAATAATCGGGAAAACCATGGTTTTTGAGCGATTGGAGAGGATTTGAATTTAAACAGGGCGAAAGAAGGTAAAGGGTGCGTTGACGTAGAAGAAGGCCCTAATCTTTATGGGTTGGCTGAATAAAAATGGCGATACTAGATAATTTCAGATTTGGTGGGGTGTCAGTGCTAGTTTATCAAATTGACACAACCGATTTTTGGCCCAAAATGCGTTTTTTGTTTAGAAAAGTAGAATTTATTATGGATTCTTTTTTTTAGTATAATAAACAATAAAACAATATGACAATGTTTAAGGTAATTCGGCAAAAATATTTATTTTGCCATATTTTTAAAGCTGAAATTCCATCAAACAAGCCAAAGATGGTAATAGCCTTTTGACTTCAGATTCAGCTTTCAGATGCCATTATTTTAAACAAATAGAAAATAAAGTATGGCTGGTATTTAACACATGCTTTTTTAAATGTCATAAAATCTTTGATGTTTAGCGTTCTTTACAGTACTTTGCTTTTCGAGAGCCTTTAAGTGCCATCCTCAAATACAGTCATACAAACAAATTCGTTGATCAATCTACGAAAATCACTCATCACCGAACCAATGCGGTTTTGTCTTAGTTTTCGGTAATCTTAGTTTTAATTAAAGACTGTCAAAGCATTTTGATAAGCCTTACTAAACATGCCCAACAGTATGCCGCATTTATTTTTATTCAAGTTTTTTTTTTTTTTAATTAATTAACATCTTTATTTAATATAATCCAGGAACAGATCTAATTAAAGCCTTTAACCTAAATGTTTTCTTAAGTAAATAATCTCTTAATTATAAATTATAATTAGTTTTCAACTTGGTATATAGGAGTATGTCAAATTACGACTAGTTTCAAGTAAATAATATATTCATATTAGTCTCTTAGGAGCAGCCCAAAATGTCTTCTTTTGAGCCTGCGAATTGGGATAGCCCCCTGTAATCTCCGGGCTAGACGATTACGGTGGGCAGTTAGGCGGTCGTTGTACCTGCTTGAGAAGAACGATATTTGGTCTTCAACAAGACTCAGGTTTAGGGCATTGTGAAGCGTTTGGCCGCTAACGAACCACTCACAGCCAGTGATTTGTCTTAATGTTTTGTTCTGGACGGTTTGGAAACGTTTTCGGTGGGACGCAGCCGCCACTCCCCAAATTTGGATTCCATATCTCCAAGTTGGTGCGATGATTTGTTGATAAATGTGCCGCTTGCATCTTAGAGATAGTTTGCTTTTCTTGTTTAGCATCCAGAATAATTGGTTCCGCTTTAGGTTGCACATTTTGACGACTCTGGCAATATGTTCTCGGAAGGTTAGGCGTTTGTCCAGTGTGAGGCCTAGGTATTTCGCCTTAGTCGCTTGCTCTATGTCCACATTATTAATGTGGACCATCGGAGTTGTTTTTCGGCGTAACGTAAAGCAAACGTTTACGCATTTGCTTTCGTTGATTTTGATATTGTTCGCCGTGGCCCATTTCTCGAATTCGTTGAGGTAGGTTTGCAGCGTTTGTGAAGACTCGGTCTCACTGTTCGAGGAGCTGAGAAAGCAGACGTCGTCAGCGAAGCTGGCCAGCAGCATTTTGCTGTTGTCGTAGGTCATTTCTTCATAGCTTGGCTTGGGGATGTCTGCTGTAAAGATGGAGTACAGTAGCGGTCCTAAGACGCTTCCTTGGGGAACGCCAGCTGCAATGGCAACATTTGCAGAGATTGCGTCTCTGGACTGGACGCAAAAATCTCTGTTTGTGAGAAACGATCTGATGAGCTCAAACAGGTTGGCTGGCAGCGCTGTTTTGACTTTGGCTAGTAGTCCCGGGATCCAAACTCTATCAAATGCCTGTTGTATGTCAAGAAAGATGCCGTTGCAGTATTCTTTATGGTCGTAGGCTTTCAGGATGTGATTGACTACACGGTGCAATTGCTCAATCGTACTGTGGCCGGCTCTGAATCCGAATTGGTGCATTGGGATAGTATCATTGTCTTCTAGGTGTATTATA
This sequence comes from Drosophila biarmipes, assembly GCF_025231255.1. Lineage (NCBI taxonomy): Eukaryota > Metazoa > Arthropoda > Insecta > Diptera > Drosophilidae > Drosophila > Drosophila biarmipes. Next base: position 2,154,136 of record NC_066611.1, on the reverse strand, counting down.
AGTCGGGAAGCTATCAGCCTTTCCATTACCTTCGATAAAGAGGGCAGGAGACTGATAGGCCTGTAGGAGCATGGATCCTGTTCCGGCTTCCCTGGCTTTAGAATCATACTGATTCTAGCACTCTTCCATTTTTTGGGAAAGTATTGCACTCTAAGTATCGCATTGAATATCAATGTGATAAGTAATAGTGCTCTCTTGGGAAGGATTTTAAGTACTGCGTTGCTTATAAGGTCGTGACCTGGCGCCTTTCGACTTTTGAGGGTACGTATCATGTTTGAGACTTCTTCCAGACGGATATGTCTTATTGGAGGTGACATCTGGAAAGGGCGCTGTAGTATTTCGTTTATTCTGTTGATATCCTCCTCGGATGCGAAATTAAACGCAGTGAATCTGTCGCCAAGGTGTTCCGCAAATGTTTGTAGTTGCTCTTCTAAGGAGCGACACCAGTTACCATTGCTGTTCTTCAGAGGCGTAACTTTCTGTGGCATTCTTTTTACTTTTTTGGTAAAGGACCACATATTAAAAATGGAATCATTAGAATAGTCCATATTGGTCAGCATATGTTCGAATTGCGCATTTTTCAATTCAGCCATGGCAACGTGAAGCTCTCTGGCGCATCTATGCCATTGAGCTTTATCCTCAGGACTGTGCGTTCGAATATAACGTCTTCTCAGTGCTCTCTTACGGACTAGAATCTCTGCAATGGTTGGGTCAATTCTATTCGAGTGGCGTATGAGGGCTCTGCCATGATTGTTTGCAGTGTACACGTTTGCACTCCTCGCCGCATTTGTCACGTTGGTAGTGAAGAGGTCTACAGCGTCGTCAATCTCAGCAGCAGAGTTGAGCTCAATGTTAAGGCGTATCGATCTACATAGTTCTTCCTTGAAAACAGCTACATTTGTGTGTTTGCTAAGAAGTTGTCTACGTTGAGTGCATTGTATGGCTTCTGATTTTAATGTAGTGATGAGAGACAGGTGGTCCGATTCAAGGTCCCAGCTGTCTCTGATGCTAAGCTTGTCGTGTGGAATGTTGCGATAAATTGCAAAGTCTAAACAGGATGGTCTTCGATTTACTGCGCTTGGATAGTATGTTGGTGCTCCAGTCGCCAGGATGTTGGCGTTAATTGAGATGGCGCTTGCGGCAAGTAAGTTACCTCGGTGACAGGTGATCGCAGAACCCCACCATGGATGTTTGGCGTTCCAGTCTCCGCTGATAAACGATCTTGGGAAGTTGAAGTTAGCGAATATGTCATCAAATTCTGATTGAGTCCAGCTGAAGTTTGGAGGGCAATAGATTGATCCGATGAATATTTGTCCTATACATATTTGGATTCTGGCACCCACGATTTGGACTTTAGCATGGACAATTGGCTCAATGGGAAAGTGATTGATCTTTTTGTTAACCAGGATTGCAGCTCCACCCCTGCGGCTGCCGTCAGGTAGATTTGAAGTGTAGACTTCATATCCAAATAGATGAAGGTTGGATGTCTTCGTTTCAGTGAGAAGGAGAATGTCAATATTCTCTCTCTCCGCAAGGTGGCCGATTTCCGTCATTTTGCCGGCAGCACCTCGCGTGTTCCAGGTGAGAATTTTTATTTGGGACATTGTGTAAGTTGCGCGTTAATTGCAACCAGCATCTGCAGCATCTGGGCTTGCATGGCGTATAGACCCTCGATAGCTTTTGTGAGCGATGCAACTGCCATTTCTAGTTTAGATTCTTGTGCATTTTGCTGTTGTGACACATCTGGGAAGAAGTGCGCATGATTTTTTGCACCGTAGTGATGTTGCTGTTGAATGGCGTCCTGTAGCCTATTTGTTAGGTTTCCTGGTCGTTTGTTTTGTATTTCAGTGATTGGATTTGCATTTCTGGCTATTTGAGCATAAGAAACTCCATTTTCATAATGTTTGGGTGTAGAGTTATTGTTTATGCTCACTTTTGGGGTTTTCTGTACATTGTCGTTCATTTTGAGCAAGTTTTGATAGGAATTGCAGCCACGGAAGTTAGCTGGGTGATTTTCACCACAGTGAGTGCAAGTTGCTGGTGCTTCTTTGCTTCTGGGACAATCTGATGATTTATGGTAGTCACCGCAAGAGACACAGATAAAAGGTCTGTAGAAATATCTTGCAGTATGACCAAACGATTGGCATCTCCGACATTGCACTATGTCCTGTGCTTTTCTGGCTACTTCAAAACGGACGCATTGGCGACATAGAGATCGTAGTTGGAGTATATCTTTGTTATTTAGATTCTTTTCTACATTAATGAAGAAGAGGTTCATCTGTTCACCGCTCTTGTTGCTTTTTGGGTTATATATTGATAGAACTTTATGCCCCTGTCTGAGTAATTCCTCTTTGATTTTATCATGGAGCTGTGAATGGTGTAATCCTCGCACAACAACTCTGAATGGTTTCTCGTCTTTCAATTGATAGCAATGGAATTCAATTTTCAGGGAATTTAGTTGTCGTACTACAGCCCTGTAGGTGTTTGCGTCTTTGGTGTAGATTCTGTGAGTGGAGCCCACAGAGGATTTGATTTCAACATTTTCAAGATTTGTAACTTCCTCGATAGCGATAAGAAGTTCGTTCACGTTTGTCACGTCCATAAGAACGATTGGTGGTGGTTTTGGACTACCAGTAGAAGCAGAGTTTACCGTAGATGAATCAGTTTTACTTTGTACGTTTGCGTTCTTGTTATGTGCGTTGCTGTCTTTAGCCTTAGAAGCGGTGTGAGAACGGTAAGCCGCTGCTGCAGCGCTAGTCGATGGTTCGTCCACACTATTGCAGTCCATCTCATCGTCATCAACTGATAGTGTTTCGAACCTGTTTGCTGACACAGGGTCACTGGGTTCTAAATTTCTAGTATCGGCACGTTTTCGTTGACTTATTGGTGAGTTCGATGACCCCTTCCTCTTCTGGCTCTGGATTTTTTGCCATCTGGGTGAATCAGATTCATTGAGGCCCGGTAGAGGGGGGAAGTCTATAGAAGTGCTTAATGCTTTAGGAGGCATAGGCGTTGAGCACAAGCCACTGCATATGCTGGGTGATGATGTAGTGTAGGTATATATTGGACTGTGAGTTATTGTCAGAGTACTGGTGATACAGGCTGCATTACTGCTTGATACTGCTATACCATATGAATTAAGCTCGCCGCTAGTGGCCAGATTTTCTGCCAGGGTTAACTCTCCTGGAATCACCTCGTCCATGACGGCTTTTCTCAGAGCTTCGCCCAGAAGCATTGTTTCTCTGGTATTTGCCATTTCTCTCGATTTTATGCAAAGTCGAATGTAAGTCAATCACTGCTTTTATTGCCCCTCTTGTACGGCTGCGCGCAGTGTGAGGGGAACAGCGATGCCCTAGCGGGCCACAAATGCAGTCTTATCGCACTACACTTATGTTGTTGTTGTTGTCCAACTGCCGACACTGCGCTAGACAGCGTCCGAATTTTTATGATCTGTGCTATTTTTAGCACACGAAGAATAGATAACAAAAGAATAACGCGTAAACACGCACTTTGTTTTTTTCCGCGACACAACTGATCTCTTCAAGAGCAGATTAGCGAAATCTCAAGTTTATTAAGTTGTAAAATATGAATTTATTTTGCCCAACATCAATAAGCATCTTTTTTTCATTTAGTCTTCACTTTTTTATTTTCGATTCCAAATGAATATATATTTTAATAGGGGAATTGTCTACTTTTTAGTTTTTCTCCAAGAAATGTTCACAATTCCTGCCTAAAGGTATGCTCTATTTCTTGAAATGTTTCGGCTAAGAACTGCTACATATGAAACAATTTAGCATACTTTCGGGATGACTTCAGGGGGTAGCAATATACATTTCAAAAATTAAAAGAATTAAATAAAAAAAATCGTTTAGTCGATTATAGAAATTACCTTAATTCTAAGGGAACTGTTTTTCGTTTGGGTTGTTATTATTTTTTTGATTTTACCTACTTGGCGGTAAAGCTGGGGAAAAACGTATCCGTCCTGTCGGAATGAGACAACATTTAATGTATTCTTCGTAAAATTCCCTTTTAGTCGTCTTAATAAAATTATGATTACCCCTTTTTTTAAACAATCTAAGAAAAATTAAAAATAAAGTGATTTTTTAGTTCTAACAATAAGCTACGCTATTAAAAATATAAAATTCATTGGTTTTGTTTGTTGGATGGAAATTGCGACCTTCAACTTCCCGACGCACGACGTATGCCCACTCGAGGAGCCTGCTACAAGCAGGCATATAATGACATATATTTAATTGGAAAAATTTAAGAAGACTGTTGAAATATATAACAGCCAAACCCGAAAGTTAAGTTTCAATCCAAAATGTCCTTCCTTCCCAAAAAAAGGATAGAAAACATCGATTTTTTAAGCTTCTAAAGCAGGCTTCCCTTTAAGAATGAATTGCGAAACTTTGCGATTTTCTAACTATCCTAGAGAAATTTCAGATTTTTTGCCTAAAATTGATTGAAAGGTATATTACATTAGCTGGAAGGTAAGCTAAAGTAGAAGAAAGCATTTTCGACCGTACAAAGTATAAGCTAGCCACTAGGAAGAACTAATGCAAACCTTTAGTTTTAAATGCTCTTTAATATTGATTATGTTTATAAACATTTTGTTAGTCTGTTTGGTCTATTGGTTTCTCCTTCTTGGCGTTGCCAGAAACTAAGCGTAGAAAAATGAGAGCGAAAAGCGCTATTAGCGCGAACAAAGAGCTGAGTGCGCGGCTAACTTGTTCTACTAAATAATTAATCAATTTTCCACCTGTTCGCTCTCCCTAACAAACTTAACACGAATTTCATTTATATAATTCTGATTAGATTATTTAAAACTTAAATTGCTAACGAACAACAGTAAAAGGACTGAAAATAAAAGAAAATAAGAGTAAAAACTTTACATCGCTGTAAATCTTCTAAGTAATAAGAGAGGCAGTCGGACTTGACTAGGCTTGAGATCCTGTCCAAGGATATATATATGTCCTTAATAGGGTCGAAAGGGTTCCTTCTACTTGTTGCATACTTACCGAGGAATCTAGAATAACCTTTTACGGTGCGACTAACAGGTATAAACACTTAACGAGGTTAGGGGTAGGACAACAAAATTGGTAACTTGTAGTGTTACTTTTTGTTTATTTTTAATTAAAAAATCTTAAATATAGTAAATAAAAATATCTTTTAAACGACATAAATGCAGCTGTATAAAATATACAGGACGCTAAAAATCGTTTTGTGACAATCAAAACAACAAGATTACCATTTTTATTTTCAAAAGTTCTTTTTTGGGAATAACTTTTGAACGGAGCTTTGAATTTAAACAAAAGAGTTGTAATTCGATGCGTATCTTCTATTTTCTAAAGTTATACTTTTATACTTCAACTGGCCTTCTCTTAAACCAATTGATTTTTCTAAAGGTATCTTGGTACGCGATGCCTTACTATTATTTATATCCTATAGCTCCCAAGGAATTATCAAAAAACAGGAAAGGATGTTAACTTCGGCAAGCCGAAGTTTGTATGCCTTAGAAGCTTAGAAGATTATATGTTAAAAAACACCGAAGATATAATTTTTTCATATTATTTTACCACTACTTTTCCGATCGTTCCTATGGCAGCTTTATGATATAGTCGTCCGATTTTGATAAAATTTATTTCAAAATTCAGAACTAATTTAAAAATGTTATATCCAAGCTTAGAAAGGTTATGTTAAAAAACACTTACTTACTTTATGGGTCGGAAACGTATCCTTCACTGCGTTGCAAACTTCTGACTGAAATCATTATACCCTCTGCAAGCGTATAACAAGAAAGGAAGTTAGCATCAGCAAGCCGAAGTTTGTATACCCTTATAAGAAATAGTCAATGTTAGTAATACCATGTGAATTTTTTAAGGATTGTTGCTGGCTTCAGTGATATTTAAAATAAATTATTTCATTTTTTCTCTGACCGTTTCTTTAACAGCTATATTTTAGAGTCGACCGATTTTTATTAATTTTAATTCGAAATTGTTAAAAATATAAAGAATTATATTCCCAATATTATAGAATAATATGTTAAAAAAATATGTCATTTCTCACCCTTTTTCGGATCTTTTCTAGGACGGCTAGATGATATAGTCGTCCGATTTTGATAAAATTAAATTCGAAAGTTAGAACTTATTAAAAAATGTAATTTCCAAGCGTAGGAGGTTGTATGTTAAAAACACCAAAGATAGTACCTATGGTAGTTCCTATGGGAGTTATAAGATAAAGTTGTCCGATCCGGCTGGTTCCGACTTATATACTACCTGCAATAGAAAGAAGACTTTTGGGAAAGTTTCGGCTTTAAAACTGAGAGACTAGTTTGCGTAGAAACGGACGGACACAGGGACAAGGATAAAAAATGAAAAACAAATAAAATTTTTGTGTTTTTTAACATATTTACTTCAACTCTTGGGACTATTATTCTGTTGTTATTTTAGAACTTCGAATAAAATTAAGCAATTCGTCGACTTAATTAACGCACAAATAATAAAAATGCACTTATATATTTTGTTTTCCGAAAACATATACATAGTAAATTAAAAGGAAACGACCTACATGGGTACAGAAACTTTGGCTGGTCGAATGTAAGTTTCCTTTTATTTTGAATATAAGACATAATTATGTATATAGAATCTTCTAGTGGTGCTGAGCAATAATATGTACACAACATAGGGTCGAAAAAGTTTCCTTTATCGCTTTTCAAACTTTTCAAATAATACTTTCGAAATAAAGGATATTACTAGAATAATATGGGTGTTGTCGGTTTTACAAACAATAAATCCCTTTAATAAGCATGCCAAAAATTAAGTGAATTAAGTTAAAGTAAAATTTATCGCGCTTATCAAATTGTTTTTAAAATGTTTAACTTATTAACATTTTCTCTTTTCTAGAGACCACTTGGCACAAAACGTCCGGCTGAAATTATGAGGATACACTGTTTTATCCTTTAGGATCCCGGAAAAATGGAACCTGCACTAAGGTATTTTTTGCCCCCAAACCTTAGTTTTCGATAAGCAAAACCATAGGTTTCTTGAAAAGCAAAACCAGAGGTTTCTTAAAAAACAACAGGACTATTTTTGTGAAGTTTCGTGTATGATATGGCAGCTTTATTGGATAGAGAAAAAGGAATGCATCTAAATATCCTTAAGCAGCCAAAATTTTTCCGAGATTGAAAGTGCTAAGCCTTTTGACTATAAACAAAAGAAGTGGAAGCACAGAAATGTACAATATGCTGCATCCAGGTAAGCCCCCTGTCTTGTGTTTGTCATATTAGCCCAACTAAGCCTTTCCCGAGTTAACAGCTTGACATCTAGGCATCATTTACGTGACATCATTTTACGTGTCCTGCACCACATCTCTCTTGTGATCCTCGAAAACCAATATGGAAGGTTCTGCCATCAAGAAATGAGTTGATAAAAGCCGGGCAACGGGGAAGGATCTCAAAGAACAGGCTAGTGGTAAAAGCTTTTTTATTTCTTCTTTAACTTAAGAAAAGAAGAAAATGCGATTGCACGGGAACTAAACAATTTTTTTCTAAATGTTATTTCCTAACCCATTTGACAAGATCAAAAACAATGGTTTTGAAAAAATATGTTAGGAAAAATATAATTTTTTGGCTTGTGGCTATTTTTAGTTTCTTCTAATCCTGTTTCCTAAAAGGTTTTGATAGTTTTACGCCAACTATACGATTAAAAAGAATAAGAAGAGTAGCAAATAAGTTTTCCAAAATGTTCAAAAAATCTGATTGCTGATCCCGGTTTAACGACCCACCAGAAGTTTAATGACGTAGCCTTGACTTATGTCACAATCCATCAAGTATTTAATGGACAGATTACAGATTCCTGGGTTTTAGGGTATGTATGTGTGTTCTTTGGGTCGATTTATATAAGGAAGTCTTATTCTCACTTTTTCACTTGTACATGAAAGAGTAAAAAAATGTGTATACAACATTAATTTAATGAGATTTTGACCTGTCCTACAGTTTTCCTGAAATGGGATCTAACACAAAAAATGTTAGAACTTCCTATCTGTGTAATAACATCATTAATGCCTGGAGTAGGGTATCTGTTTATATATTTTTTGATAGTGGATCCATCTAATTTGTTTTGTAATTTAAGCTGGCGAATTTTAAGGAGACCGCGAAGGTCGTATTTTATTATTTTCTAAATGTTTTGATATTTGTCGGTCCATTTCATTCGTTGGAGTTGATTCGAGGATTGCCGTGTCCGTATAAGTAAGAGTTTCAGCCTTCACATTTGTGGGTCGATCTTTTTACGGTTAAGTGGTCTACAGATTCAATTAAATTGTACTTGCTGATCACTTTCCTTTTGTTTAGGACCGGGTATGCTAAGTCTTATTTCCTGCCCTTAATGTTTATATCATATTAAACACTTATTTTATTTATTAGTATTGCTAATCATGCAGCACATAAACTGCCTACTGGTTGGTTGTCGCAATGACCACTCGTAACTAGGTGGTCGTTGAAAAGTGGTGCGCAATTAGAGGATTTCAACCTCTGTTTATTGCCATGGTCGATGGGTGGGAATCTTGATTCTGTGACTGGTTTACTGAAAAAGCTTAACTGTTTTTATAAGTACAAATGATATCTGATTGGTAAAATTCATATTTAGTCCTACACGAATTGATAACAGCCACTTTCGCTATATCGGCAGATTGTTGACTTCTGTTTGAAATTAGCATACTCTCTGCAAGAGTATGAAGATTCCTTCCTTTAGCATCAAGATTATTCTTGAAAAAAACGAAATCGGTTAAATTTATAGCCTTCAAGGAATCGTTCCACCGCAAAATCAAATAAATAAAATAAAAAACTACAAACAAATGAATCTTTATTGAAGTTGATACCTTTTTATATATTTAACGCAGGAATGCATAAATATATATCTAATTAATAAGTTCTGGTAAAATTACAAAGTTCATTAACAACCTTACCCTGGGATTGTACACATTAATGCCCTGCACAAGACAATTCACTTAAAACAGCTAATTGATTGAGTTCTATGCAGTGGATTATATTGAAAACAATATTCCTAACCTTTGAATCAAACCAAGTTTTAATTTGATATAATTTTTTTAATTTATCTCAGCCTTAGCCTCATGGATTTTGCGATTAAATTCCTTTGTATAAAAGTAAAAAATGTCAAATGCATCGAAAGTGTTGTCCATTTCGTTTAAAGTATATTTAATATAAAGTTATAAATGGCAAGTTTGAAGTAAAAGACCTGTAAACTTTGAAAACTACAAAAAAGTCAGTCTAAAGGTATTCTAAAATTTTTAAACAGTAATTAAATATGTATAGCATTGATATATTATGCCAATGTCAGAATTGTCACGCCCACTTTAACGCCCAAAAACCGCCAAATAGGAGTAACAAATTTACCAGAAATGTATTGCTTTCGGTAGACGACCACATTTATCAATCCAATCTTCTATCAATTCTCTTCTATTCAAAGCTCGCATTGCAATTCATGCGGTTCGCAAAATCGGAAAAAGTCTATCGGAAAAGTTCTATTTTTAAAAGAACTTAAAATTTTCATTATTTGATAACCATTATTTAATAATTTAAATTGGTCGACGAATTAACGATATATGACTCTTTTTTGTTCGCCCTAAAAACTTAATATGTTATTTAATAAATAGTAAAAAAAAACAAAGAGTGGGTCCTTGTTATAGCAGAAAATGTTTTTGTATGTTGTTTTGGAGTTACTCCTGCCGTTTTGGGTCACCCATATACAGCGTAAAGTGCTTTTTACATATAGCATAAGAACTTCACTGCTTAGCTTAAAAACGTAGCTTTAAAACTAAAGACAAATTAAAAGAAGGCACCGAAAGGGGGTGCTTTGAAAAAAAGCTTGATCCAATAGAAAATGTATTGTTTTATAATGTTAGAGTGGTGTTTCTCGGATTGTTGGTGGAGGTGAGGTTTTGTTTAAATAGCATTAGTTTAATTTTCACTCACTAAAATCACTCGCAACAGCAGTGGCTTTCAGATGGGGAAGTTGCAACATAGGGGTTTTGCCTTGTTGGCATATTTTTTACTTCTCTTATATCAAGCACTCAAATTGCATCACCGAGACTAGAGTGGATGCCACATCTTATTAGTTCGGCAATTGGCAATTGGCCTCGACACTCCATCGGCAAGAAAAAGGCTAATTTAGGGCCCTAAAAAGAGAACTTATTATAAGCGACAGTTCCTTTGGACAGCGCAGTCTAAGAGACAAGTATTTGAGATTTGCGAATGCAATCTAGGGACGAATTGCAAATGAAATGTGGAGATAAAATTCTAGTCCGTAGTCCAATTTGATGCTTTGTATCTGAGAAGTTCATATTTCTTTGTTGCAGCACGTTAATTTAAAGTAATTTAATAAATTGTTAGGAATGAATACGATGAATTTTGAAACTGTATTAACCTCCTTAATCCAAACTTCGACATCAACATTTAAACGTCGACCAATCTAACTTTCTTTGTTTTTTTCCTGACTTCCTTTTCCTCCCAAAATTTATTTTCACACAGTTTAGTGGGCGAATTAATGGCTGTGGGTTCTTGGTTTCACCACTCTAACATAAAGAATGGATACAAAATGTGCATCGAATAATAACTAGTAGTATAAAGTTAAACTATCGTCAGTAAAAACTAACCACTATTCTTTGAAAATATGGCAGTGCAGAGAACGCTGCAAGTTTTAAAGAACAATATCTAACATCTCCCTGCCAATTGTAATAAAAACTTGTCAGATTTCAACTTAAAACAAGAGAAAACGCCAAAGTCGACGGCCTCGACTATCAGATACCCGTTACTCAGTTGACAAAAAAACGCCACCTATCGTTTATTTGAATCGGCTAGTGAAATTTCGTATGCAGTCGATTTTATGTATGAATAGATCTACATTTCTCTCTCACTCTAATGTTTGGTAACTTTTTAATCAATGGTCCGATTTGAAGTCAAAGTAGTTTTGGCACGTGTATGAATATTGATAACAGAAAGTAAGCCTCATTTAAATTTTGGCAACATTCATGAAATGTAGAGGTTAATCGGGCTTAAGCGTTATGGGTGTTAGAGTGAGCGTGGCACCCAAATTTCAGGACTATAAAGTTCTAGCGACCACAGAGTTCATACGGACACGGAGAGACGGGCATGGGTAGATTGACTCGCCTAGCGCAAACGCTTCCTTCTACGAATCTAGTATACTCTACTCGTAAAGGGTATAAACAAACCATGCCATTTGAACGCTTCACGCTTTTTTATTCTAGAGGGAAGGTGCTTTTGTAAGATGACACAAAAGCTTTCTCGTATTAAAAGTGGTTCTAGGGTAGGTGTTAATTTGATGAAATACTTATCAAAGATTTATTTGACATTCAATAGGATCTCATTGGCACTTAAACCGTTTTCACTGTTTACCCCTCACATAATGCTGTGAGTTTATTCCGAAGTCCTCGGTTCGATTCAACCAAGACTTTCTATTTGGAATACCCTTTTTTTCGCTTGCTTAGCATGGCTGAGGTTGTTTGGGAATTTATTCATGGCTTCCCTAGATTACCCTAGTCCTGAGAAAAAACTCAAGATTTATAGTACGGTCGTTTTAAGGTCTTCGATTGTCCTTGAGTGAACATGCTCATGAAAGCCAATGTTCGAATAATTGTCGATGTAGGTGGGGTAGTATTTTATGTTCGTAGAGAAACTGTGATTGTATAGCATTTCTCCTAAATGCTTCTCCTCATGTTTCTTTGGGACGTTGTATTTGGCTTTTGATCATGTTTTGCAATTCCCTACGATTTCGGTGGCTTCATGGGCATTTTTGGAAAGTAGTACTCGGGTAGTACCCGCTTTACATTTTGCCAACGATTTTGTCTACGAACAAAGAGGCCAGCTTTTTGTTCCTTCATTGCAATGAGTTATTGCCCTAAGAGTGCATAGACAACCAATTTTCTTTGCCGGACTTGAAGTAGAACCTATTTCCGGAGGTAGGAAGTAGAACCGCGGAGTCATGAGTTGCGTTGATAACTGATTTTTTCTTAAATAGATACAAGCTTATATACAACTTGAAATACAGAAGCTTAATGAAATTGGTTGTTTTCTAGAGCAGGTTACCGAATTTTGATTATGATAACAGGTTTGGCTAACAATGCAGACTGTGTTGACCGCTTGGCGGGTGAGTCAGAGTCTGTGTTCTGTCTTCACAATGCTCCTGCCTCCCCGCCGTCCCAAGATGAGCCACCAGGTGGCAATATCTCTTAATATCTCTCGCCTTGGGTCTGTTTAAGGTAATAATCAAATTTAACGACCACCGTCGGAGTTGATATTATGACCCTGTGATCTTTATTCCTTGAAATAAAAATTAACTAAATGCAATATTTTAACCTAAAGCTTGTTAAGTGGGCATATTAGTGCCTGAGTCGAAAAGGAAAAGGACTTGGGCCGAGGGAGAGGCGTCCGATGTTCAGGCACCATTTTTGCCGGCATAAGCTACGTCGTATTCGAGTCGTGGGATCTTGGTAAGCCTCTCTCCTCTTCAACATAACAAGAATAAATATTTAAAGTACTTGGAAAAATAATATTAGAGCGTAAAGTTCGTCAGTCGTCAGTCCACACTGCCCTACAAGCTTAGCTGTCGCTTGATCGCAATACGATCGGGCTGTGTCTCGGCTATATTCCCTCCCCTTCACACATTCGTGTGCCAATGGGTCGTCGCGGCCACGCAACACGATCCCTTATTGTTAAGGTTGTCCGTCGAAAGTTATGTCATTGTTCTTGACCTACTCAACTTCTTACATCAGCACACACCCCATGTTAAAATTCTAGTTCACCATGGTTTCAAATTCGTTTTCACATTATAAGTTTTTGGATTAATATATGCATGTCGGCATATGCCGTGGATAAGCAATATAAAGTTGGCTAATGCATAAGAAATAATTCTACTTGACAATTATTTTTATTATTTTTATATTACTTTCAATGGCTGAGCTGGTCAGTGCAGCTCCAATTTCTTGTATTAGTTGTCGGTCTTATTTCACTTGCATTGAAAAAATGCATGCACTTGCTTTTTGTTGGCTATTGTTGTTGGCGATTTACTGTTATTTGTTATTAATTGCCACTTATTTCGCCCTTTATCGGTTTATTGTTTTTTTTTTCTTTTTTCTTTATGAACACTTTTGCCTCGACTGCTTTTTTCTTCTTAGGCTCCGATGTGGGTCACTACTTTCTCCGGGCTGGTCGCGGCGTCACTGAATGGAACGTCTGTACATCTTGACAACCTTAAGGAGCACTATTATCAGGAGTAGAGCAACTATGAGCTTCATGGTCTTGTTTACATCCTGAATATCATCCTTGTGGTCAACGATCTCCACTGCCGTCGCTGCCGTCGACTTTGGACGTGTTACTGCCCATCTTGGGAGGTCCTTATTGCCTCCAGTTGGTTTTTTTTTTGCACTCTTCTTCCTCCGGGGTCGGGATGTGATCTTCCTTCGGGATAAGGGTGTCCTCTAGGAAAGGATTTAGATCTCCTTAGGAGCACTAGTTTTCTTCCAGTAGGGACCTTCGCTTCGGGGTGTTACTTCTAGACCGGAGCCAGAGGAGATCAGAACAAATTCTGTCTGATTTCTACATTTGGCTGGCGTCTTTTATCCCGCGCTAAAGCTTTCGCTAGCCCTCCCATATTGAATGAATTAACAGGTGTTCCCACCTAGGCATAATGTTGCACTATTTCCCTTATCGGAGAAGTTATTGGCCGGTTGTTGTATTTTGCCACCTGCCGGAGTACGGTTACCAGTAGGTCGATCGTGGTCGTTGTTCTGGTCGCAATTTGCCGAATTGCAATTTTTTCTGCTTTTACTAGCTTAAGTCAGGATAGTCACATGCACCCCTCCCTCTGGCTCAAGATTTATTGTTTGTTTCTATATGTGAATCTTTTTTACACGGGGGGTGTACGTAACAGGTTCGAAGTGATGCGGAACGCATGGAATGACTTCGCAAAAGGAATCTGCGTACGACCATTGTCCTTGGTTTCGTTGTTTCTTTTTTTCTTCCTGCTGTGACGTCTGGCTTCGACCCACGCGTTAGAAGAGCTAGTCGGGCTTATTATATAATCTGTGTATCATGGCAGTGTAATATTACATTACTATTGTATTGGTTTCTGAAAAATAAAAACTTTCCGGCCTCACACGGAAACATACATGTAAATTATAAATTAATTGTTAAGCCACACGCTGTCCCTCGCCGCTGTCCGTGAAGGTGGGGAGACTCTATCCAGTTGCCACCGTGGCTGGTCCGGGGGAAGGTGTGATGACGTAGTTGCCACCGTTGCTGGCTGCTTTCTCTTCTTATGAAGATTATGACGGGAGTAACTAACTCCGTTGCTAACGGCCCTTAAGGCTCGAAGGCTTTGAATTAATAAAATAAATGCTGACGGCCAATGCCGAAGTTTTAATATTGGAGCCAATGCTCTTTATTCAATGTCAAAGTAAAAACTGAAAATTTTACGCAAGCTATGCGCAGCCGGCAAACCAACCGCTCGTGTAGCAAAGTGCTGACACTAGCAAAACCAACATAACTCACCATACAGAGCACCAATAAGAACCAGGCACGGCCCCTAAAGATGTTTATGCTGATTTTGCAACTAAATACTATGGTGATCCAATAATCACCCAAGATCTATATAGACTTATGATTACTTATTAACAGTGTTAACATGCAAATTATAAATTTAATGGGGGTTAGCTGGCGGGCAGGTCCCACGCAGTAGTCACTAATTGTTATATAATACAGATCGGCTGGCGGGCAGGTCCCACGCAGCAGTCACTAATATCAGTCCCAATTCTTATGGGACGGGTGTTGGATCCAGGGGGGATCACGCGTACTTGGTGTTGGTGATTCTTGAGGAGCCGGCTGGCTACTCCTATCCACTGAAGATTAGGAAGTTTACGTTGGAAGGGTGACTGCCCTTCTTTACCTGCTGGCCCAGAGACTCAGTCAGTATATTTTAATTAAAGATTTAACGGCTAAGTGCCGGAGTTTCATTAATAGGAGCTGGTGCTCTTTATTTATTGAATATCCTATATGAACTGAACTTAAGAATTAACAAAGGCTCATGCATGACCGGATGCCCGTGGCAGACCGCTGACCATGCACATTTTGCAGAAGTCATACGTTCGCTGTCAGCCAATGGGACAAAGCCACGGCCCATATGTTGGCACAATATGTTGGCTCAGCACTTGGGCTCATTAGGGTGGACCTCAAATTGAGGCGAACCATACACGAGTGGTATAAGAAGTGTAATAATAATATAATAATAGTGATTAATATTAATAAAGGGAATATGAATTGGCCTGCTCAGCCCAAGTTGGGAGTTGGTTGTTAACTACTCCCCCCTTTAAATTAGACGCCGTCCTCGGTGACAGCCAATTCGTCGATGGACTTTCGTAATCGGGATGCCTCTCGTTTGCGCCTGCAGTGATGTTGGAGCAGGACCAGGCCGCATAATGTAAAGCTGACGGCAACTCCCGCGGCGAACCACATCTTAGGTGCACCTCCCGCCGACACGTCATCTCTGAGTTCCTGCATCAGACGCAGGTTGTGCTCGTTCATCCGTTGCAGTAATGGCAAACTCAATATGTGATCATGTCCCGTTATGTTGATTAATGGGGAGGCCGCGATCCCTGGGCTCTTTTTCACAGAGAAGCCGAGGTTCAAAAACACGGAGTCATTAACCACCGCCTTCCTTTCGAAAGTAATAAGGTGGGTCCCTATTATGGTTGTTGGGGGACCGTCATCGATGGTGATCCTCGTGAGTTTTTCATTGACGATCATTATTCCGTCGTCCACGATTGTAAGTGGTTCCAGATTACTGGGCCGCGTCCGGCATGTAGCCGCCCCGCCTGCATGTAATTGCCTGGCGCAGGTGTCGTGCGGCGCCTTTTTACAAAATGTGGCCAAGTTGGTGGAGGCGCAGTCGGAAACTGCTAGGACTTCGTCGTCGCATTCCGCCACGCTGTTATCTTCTATTTGTAGAATAGTATGGTAGTGCGCGACCGGGAAGAGCAGGACTTTTTTACAAATACGCTTAACTTTAGGATACTGAACTAAGACATGGATAAAGACATTAGATTGAAAAATTTTAATCTTAGATACAGCCATAAGACTGACTATGGGGACCTCTGTGAGCTGTTCGTCAAAGATAGATTTAAGGTCATTGTGATTAAATATAACCGGATTTATAATGTTGTTCTTGGCAAGTGTGATTGTGAGCATGCAATTTTGTAATTCTGAAATGAGGATTCTATTCCTGGCTAGAAGTGTTTCGAAAAGGTGGCCGGAGTCAACTAACCCGTCCCTTTTTTCCTTGAGGATTTTATTTACTGTATCTGTAAGTTGGTTAATGTGTTTCTGTGTTTCTGTATTGATTACAACCTGCCTATTGTTTGCTTCGATCAGCGCTGCTTCGTTAGTCTTAATTCTATAGAGGTCCTCCGCGTCGGGCGTGCCTGCCACGACCTTAAGTGCAGTGCCCAGGAAATCTAGGCTCCTGGCCATTCTATGGTGCACGGTTAATTCATCCAGAATGTTCTGGGCATGATCGACGTCCACTTCCAATAACTTCCTCATATGCGACTGTGGGAACAGCTCCAGCATTCTGACCGTAGAGTCAATTATGCTGGAGAACTCAGACAAATTTGTCGAGTGCCTAACTAGGCCATATTGTTCCCACACCAGGACATTCCCGTCCAGTACCGGAATATACTTCGCGTGAGAGAAGTCGGTAATTCTCGCATTCGCTATGGACAGCAGTAAGACGAGTATAACGGCAAGCCTGTGGAGATGGTAGTAATGTTGAGTTCTGAATAACATAAGGGCGAGTATGGATGGCGGAGATGTTTATTTTATATTGTCCTTATGGACCACCCTCCCTTTAATGAGAACAGACGTTTTTAGGTCTGCTTCTATGCGCTCTTCCGAGTAGAGCGGCGTCAGCTTATTTCCGAGTCTTTTATTATTGCGCACGAGGACCTTTTCCCCAACTTCAAAGACTCTGTTTTGTCTTGAAGTGTTAATTCTATCGAGGTTGGTTTGTTGCGCCTTGTCGATCTTGGCTCTAATAGCCGAATTAGCCTCGTCGCTGCTGGCATGGATAACTTCTGCTGGCCTACAATCCGTGACTGAGTGCAACGATCTATTATATTCTACTGTAGCCCGCAAAATTAATTCCACAGTGTCGTCAATTTTTTTATCGATTTTGAGGCACCTGGCTATTTCTGCCAAGGTACTGTGGAATCTTTCCACTTGGCCATTGGAGCTACTGTGAAGCGGTGGCGCATTAATGACATCGATGCTGTATTGATTTTTCAGCAAAGACGTAATCGTTTCAGAATTGAAGGAAGCCTCATTGTCACAATAGATGGTTTTAGTTTTGTGGTAGAAATTTACCAATTGGAGTATAGGGGCCCGTACATCAACTATTGCCCTAGAAGATAAGGGCTGTACGATGGCGAACTTAGAGAACTTATCGATGCAAGTTAGGAAGATCTTTTTGTCGGTAGAAAAAATGTCAATATGTAACATCTCCCCTACATATGAAGGAATTGGGGTGCTTCCTAACTCCTGTCGTTTGGGGTGGCGATCGTATTTGGCTTTATTGCAGACCTTGCAATTTGCGACGACTTCGCTGGCCAGCTTTGACATGTTGGGAAAATAGTAGTCGCGAAGAATTTGCTTGGCGTTTTCCTGCGCAGCCCTGTGGGCGCGGTTGTGTTCGGCATTAACAATTTCCAGCTTTTCATTGGTATTTGTAATGTCAGTGACAAAGTTTTTACAATGCCAAAATTTCGTTGCAGGGAACTCCTGCCTCAAGGCATGTTGAACACAAGCTAGTGTCGGAAAGTCGCAGTGGATCGCGTTTACGACGTTGGCGTTGATAATTTCTTTAACAGATTGGACAAGTAGGTTTTTGTTATTAAAGTAAATGACGTGGCGAGTTCTATTGCCAAAAACAATGAAGTCTCGCCGAAGTGGTTGGTTTGCCTCTTCCAAAATAATTTGGTTTCTGAAGCAGTTTAGGGGTTTATCCGTAGTCTCGATGGTGTATGAGAGCGAAAGCTCGCTATGCACCGTGGCAGCGTCGGACTGAGGCTCAGCCTCTAGGTTGTTCAAGTGTTGCCGAGACAGCGCATCGGCTACAAGGTTTTGCTTCCCTGGCGTGTAAAACACCTTCCCGTTGTTTTCGTCTATAAAGGCCTTCCATCGCTTGATTTTAGCGTTGGTGTTTCTGTCAGATACCGCGTAAGTCAGCGGCTGGTGGTCTGTGAAGATCCTAACCTCCTGAGTGCCGTAAAGGTAGTTCTGTAGTTTGCCTATGGCCCAAACTATCGCTAACAATTCTCTTTCGTTGGTAGCGTAATTTAGCTCGCAATCCTTAAGCGTGCGCGATATCATTGTAATGGGCCTCTTGTTCTGGGACAATACCGCGCCTATTCCACTGGCTGAAGCGTCGGTGGTTAGGTCGAATGGTAATTTAAAGTCGGGGTACGTTAGAATGACATCTTCTGATGCCAGGATATTGCGCAGGTGGTCAAACGCATTGCGCTGGGCTTCATCAAACGTAATAGGAACTTTTTTCGACATGTTTTTACTGACTGCTCCGTTTTGCCCTTTGAGAATATGAGTAAGGGGCCTGGCAATGGAGGCAAAATTTTTGACAAAGCTTCTGTAATAACTCGCCAGGCCGAGGAAGGACCTGAGGCTAAAGAGGGTTTTAGGTTCTGGGAATTCTTGTATTGCCCTGACTTTTTCGGGATCTGTTTTTGTTCCCCCTCTAGTAACTATGAAGCCTAAAAATTCTACGCTTTCTTTAAAGAATTTAGTCTTTTCTCGAGCCACCTTCATGTTGGCGTCGAGCAGTCGCTTAAGCACTATATCGATGTGCTTAACATGTTCGGTTTCGTTTTCGGAAAAAACAATAACGTCATCGACGTACACGTAACATATCTTGCCTATTTCTTCCCGCAGTACATCATCGATGGCTCTTTGGAATATGCTACCTGCGTTTTTTAATCCGAAAGGTAGTCGACAAAATTCGTATTTTCCTCCGTTAACTGAGAACGAGGTTTTTTCCCGGTCTTTCTCGGCCAAGTATATCTGATGATACCCTGACTTCAAGTCTAGGGTAGTAAAGTATTTGGCTTTCCCTAAATTCGCTAGAATCATGGGAATGCTTGGCATAGGGTAGCGATCGGCAATTGTTTGCTCGTTTAGTTTCCTAAAGTCGATTACCAAACGTTTCTTCCTGATGCCATTCTCGTCGGTCCCTTTTTTGTCAACTACCCAAGTAGGGCTGTTGTACGGGGATCTGGAAGGCCTGATTATGCCATTGCTCAGCAGTTCCTTGATTTCGCTGTTTACAAAGTCTGCTGCCCCCATGGGGTAGGGGTATAACCTGGAGTAGACGGGTTCGTCACTCTTAGTTCGGATAGTGGCGATGACCGAGGTGTTGAATGTTAGGGCCTCGTTAGAGGTCGAAAACACCTTTATTCTTTTCAGAATAACTTTTTTGAACTCGGCTTTCGCCGAATTTGGTACCACGATGTCGTCGATTTTTGTAAAATTCACGTTATCGCAGTCAAAGAATTTTAGTTTTTCCGTGGAGTTTGCGAATTTTATTACGCCATTGCCTAAGTCCAATGCGACCCCTGCTCGCGTTAGCGAGTCAAAGCCAATTATGGCATCGAACGTGCTTAGCGTATTTAACAAAAAAAATGGGGCGTTTAGCCCAAAAATGCGCATCATGCATTTTTGCTTGACGCTACTGGAGCCGTGAATAGAGCTCACAGTAAAGGGGTTCTCGACCGGCATTACGTTTTTTAGCTCCTTTACGGGCTTAACGTAATTTTTTGCCGCCCCCGTGTCGATAAGTATTTTTAATGTTCTATCAGCCAACTGTCGTTCGATGAACGGCAGTCGGGAGCGCTCCCTAAAAAATGTAGCAGGTCCTTAAGTTCGTCGGAGTCATTACCTTCTTCAATGCTGGCGACTTCCGCTTCAGCTGCGGCGGCGTAATCTGCCTCCTCCTGCTCATGGGACTGGGTTATGTTATTGACGCGCTGGCGTCTTTGCCCCGAATAACGCTGAGATGAATTCTGTCTTTTGTGATTGTTATTATTCTGAGGCTTTCCCCAATTAGTCTCCTGCCTAAACTTTGATGTGGAAGGGTCGACCTCCATAGGCTGTACTTTGTTATGGTCTGTAACTTCGGGGTCCCCGCGCTTCTGCCAGGGGCTGTCCTCCTGGGGCTTGCTTTGGCTTTGCTTCGGAACGAAGTGTGGATTTTTATCCTCTCCTTTCCATTGCTTTCCCTGAAATTTATTGTTACGCCTGTTTCCATCGTGGACAAGGGACTTGTCTTCTATTGCTTTTGCGTAGGAAGCCGCGAATGCACTTCTTTCAATGCTATTTTCGGCCTCCCGCGCTAGCGCAAGCGCAGACGGAAGGTCTTTTGGCTGTGCTGGCAGCACCAGTGCTCTAAGGGGTCTTTTCAGTCCAGCAATAAATGCGTGTAAGGCGTCGCCCCTAACTTCTTTATTCAGGATGGTTGCCGTGTCTGCAGTGTGCGACATAACTATTTTGTTCGTGACGAGCGTGAGTTTCCTCTCGACCTCGTCATAATATGCCATGAGATCGGCATCGCGCTGTTGAACCATCTCTAGATTTTGACGCAGTACGCGTAGGGACGTTTTGTCCGCGTATGTGCAATCCAGCCTAGCCAGAATTGCATCGAAATTTAGCACTGTATTATGGGACGTGAGGAGCGATCGCGCATTACCACAAATTTTGTTTTTGATAATAACCACTGCTTCATAGTGGGCCTCGCTGCCTTTGTATCTCTTGAATACCTCATACGCATCTGATGCGGCCTGCCTCCACGACACGTATTCATCGTGGCTGCCACTAAAGGTTGGGAGCGATTTTACAATATCTAATTTGACATCGCACTTTATGGCGGGGTCCGGTGTTACCCTTTCATAAACTTCTACTTGGGGTGCCTGCACAGTTAACGAGCTGACCTGATTTCTAACTGATTCAATTTCTGCCCGCCAGCGCTGCTCCTGTGCGGTTAGCGCGGCGTTGACAGCATTTGTAATGAGGGCCTGTATCATTTCTGGGTTCATTTCTGAGTCTGGTTGTGTCGTTGTGGGGCAAAATCCGATTTCTTCACTGTCGTCGCTCTCTACTTCTTGTTTAACTTCCCTATATTCCCAACTCATCGGCCGCAAATGGGGCTGAGTGAGTTAATCGGCAGTAATAAAGGCGACGATGGACAATTATTTAGGGGAGTAACTGCGCGGTGGGTGAAGCACAACGAATTTGAAGAGAAACTATAATAAAAAACCCGCTGAATTTATATATCTCAAGAAAAATTCCGGTTGGAAAATGGCTGGGTCGAAACAACAGGCTTAGTAATCACACAGGTACACTGGACACAAAATTTCTGTTTTTTTTTTTTTTTAAAATAAACGCATGCAAATCGAGTATAATCATAGAATAATCAAGGGAATAGGGGAGGGGAAAATTTTCCACGCGTAATAACCACTTAAAATTGCAAACAAATATATATTTCATATAACTGCTTTGTGTATTTTTAAATTTAAATTTTTAAATTTAAATTGCTAGCTCTGGCACAAGTTTGTAAGTAAATATGGAGAATTTGTGTAGGCACTTATCTGTCACAATATTTCGTATTGACCTGGGTGACCTATCTTCGTCGCACAGTCACTTACATTTTGTTTTCCTCAGGGTGAGATTCGAAGAGTAGTTGGGCGCCAATTATAAATTTAATGGGGGTTAGCTGGCGGGCAGGTCCCACGCAGTAGTCACTAATTGTTATATAATACAGATCGGCTGGCGGGCAGGTCCCACGCAGCAGTCACTAATATCAGTCCCAATTCTTATGGGACGGGTGTTGGATCCAGGGGGGATCACGCGTACTTGGTGTTGGTGATTCTTGAGGAGCCGGCTGGCTACTCCTATCCACTGAAGATTAGGAAGTTTACGTTGGAAGGGTGACTGCCCTTCTTTACCTGCTGGCCCAGAGACTCAGTCAGTATATTTTAATTAAAGATTTAACGGCTAAGTGCCGGAGTTTCATTAATAGGAGCTGGTGCTCTTTATTTATTGAATATCCTATATGAACTGAACTTAAGAATTAACAAAGGCTCATGCATGACCGGATGCCCGTGGCAGACCGCTGACCATGCACATTTTGCAGAAGTCATACGTTCGCTGTCAGCCAATGGGACAAAGCCACGGCCCATATGTTGGCACAATATGTTGGCTCAGCACTTGGGCTCATTAGGGTGGACCTCAAATTGAGGCGAACCATACACGAGTGGTATAAGAAGTGTAATAATAATATAATAATAGTGATTAATATTAATAAAGGGAATATGAATTGGCCTGCTCAGCCCAAGTTGGGAGTTGGTTGTTAACTTGCATACATATTCATACCTGTTAAAGGAGAAGGAAAAAAATGGGAAGAAAACAAAAACAAACATTCGGAGATAGTTAAATACATAGAAAAAAAGAAGGTATTAGCTGTGGGTGTTTTCAGGGTGCTTTTTTACAGGACATAAATCTTAATAATTTACGTTACTCCTAGGCTCCTTAAGGACATTTGCGATGTCCTGTCTTGCCTGGAGTCCCATGCTTCGGCTCCTTTTGTGGAGCTTCCGGGCGGCGCGGTTCATGCGCCTGTTTGACGATGCGTCTCTGGCACCGCTGCAGTTGTCGGTGGAACTGCCGCAACAGGCTTTGATCCTCCTGTATCGTCCGTTGTTTGGGTCTCGGCTTCCTCTCGTGTGAGGGCCTGACACATGTGCATCCAGCATTGCTGGATGCCCTCTTCTTCGAGCTGGATACTCCGGCTCAAGCCGTGCATCCACTCGATCAAGAGCGCCAGATACGACGTTTCACCCTCGCACCGCACCTGCAGCTTGCGGAGCCGACAGGCGGCGCGGATAGCTTGTTGGTGGGTTGCTTGAGAGTGGATCGTATCTGGTACCATTTCGGTCTCTGGTTGGGGTTTTTATAGCAGCGGCTGGTTAGTCCGATGACGTGTTCTATTCATCATGTGATCGGGAGCTCCTACTCTTTTGTGCAATCCTGCAGTTCTGGGCTTATCGTTTTGTTTGTGTCGTCGAATTACACCCATGAGTATTAAGCGACATACAGATCTTTGGCCGCTGCATTGCCGAGCTCATATAGCGCTTTGCCCTTATGTTGGATTACCACACAACGAATTCGGTTTGGGCCAAGCTTGGCATTATATCCGACAGCTTCAATACTCTGCTTGTAGTTTTTTTTTGTAGACAACTTGTCTTACAAAAAATTAAACTACCTTGCTGCTGGTGTTATATATCCTTCTGCGCGTTTATGAGTTCGGTATAGTCCCTGTGTCACTTTCTGTCGTATGAGTTCCATCTTGTCTTGGAGACTTATCTGTGGATCTTCTGCCTGTATACCGGTAGCTTCCGTAAAATCGGATAGGCTCTTCAATGAGAAAATATCATCGTTCCGATAATGACGTAATATGGTTTTACGCCTATTGACTCAGCCGCGTTAACATGCGGGGAGTAGAGTCCACTCTTTACGTGTCGAATGCCGTAGCGGGTCATTAGCTCACTCGGCTGCACCCAGACATGAATTCCAGCTTTGATCCTTGGGTCCCATAAACTCGATAAACAATCTCTGTCCACCACGTTCTGTGACCCGCTGTTCGTTCTTGGGTGGTCATTTTTGTGGACTGTTTTGGTGATCTCTCAGACCTCACACTCTTTCATTACTTTTTGGACAGCAATCCCTGGCCAGTAGTAAAACTTTCTCAGTTTGGCTAGTGACTTGTGCAACTCCCCATGCACTGCGGTTATGGCATGATGTGCTCTCCAGACTAAGTCGGGTCGCAGTTCGGCTGGAACCCAGAGCTTTCGTGATCGGGCTTCATCCACGGCGTCGTTTATGCAGAATCCCATCCGATAGTTACTGAAGGGCGGGATTTTTACCTAAATGTTGGTCCACCGCCTGAGTTATGGTAACTGCCAAGTTGCGGTGGTCCCAAGGGTCTTCAGTAGTCCGTTGAATAGTCCTCAGTATTGTTCTTTTGGGATTTTCAGTTTATATGTTGGTTGAAAATAGTACGAGTTGAAATGAAATGTATGTCTTCGATCTTTGAAGTGAATATCTAGACTGACTCCTCATCGTTGCTGAGCGGGACAACAACTCGAGTGGGTTATTGCTGGGTCTAAACAATGTTTCGGATTGCAACATAATTGCATTCAGATGTGTGGGTTCAAGTGATCGCCCAGTCAGCGTACTATTTCTAGGGTAGCTCTGGGAGGTTTGGCTGGAGGTTCGTTGCCTACCGACTGGTCGGTAGCTCGCGCCGAACGACTCATGTTTCATGTTTCCACTTAGGTTTTTGACCGGGCCTTTGCTTGTGTAAACACTGCACCAATGTGTTACAGTGTGTTTGCTTCAAGTACTCTTGGTACAGTAGATATTCGATATATGTGCATGTTAAAATTATAATTATAATTATCACCTATTTCCTCACTGAATTTACTTATCGAATTACTCCTCTTCTATTCTATAAGGGACTTTTTTATATATCTTTCTTTTGTTTTCTTTTAAATATGTATATCCTACCTATAGTTTCGCATAGCTTAAAGGGCTACACTTCTAAATGAGCGGAAATGCTTCCGCACGATTTTACAAAAATTTTGTTTTATATTTAATTTTAATATATATTGATGATCCACATCCTCTGCGTCAGCTGGTCGTCGCCGGTTGGCTGCACTGACGCTCCTTCGCAGGCGAAAGTGGCGGGATGCCCCTCTCGCTTGTTGATCTGCTGCTGATGTCCGGGGCCTATTGGCTTAGGCGGGGCCGGTGCCGGTCCTCGCACTGGTCTTCGGCTTCATGCATGCGTAATTCATGCCGCAGAGTAGAGAGGTCCGGGGCAGTCGGTCGGGCAGACTTCTGGTCGTTTCGGCAGTATTGGGAGTATTTGTTTTTGTTATGAGTTTTTGATTTATAACTTTTATTTGCGTGAGTGACTTATGGTACTCTATTTTTGCGGGTTTCTCTTAAAAATTCAAGCTCATTATAAAGTTTTTAAGCCGTCGTCCATGCGAGCGGTGTTGACTGTGCAAATAGCAGCCACTTGATGTGCGCTATTCTTTTGCTAATTTTATTTTTCTGACCTCCACGTACCATCACTCACACTCTACTCACTCAGACCTTTTTTTATTTCCTCCTGTCACCTTGTATTGTTGCCCAACTTTTCAGATGTAGAGTGGTTGTGAGTCCAGTTGCCTTTTCGTTGCTCCTCGTCACACTTGTCACAGACGCCATGTAAGCCTTTGTTCAATCGCATTTTAAATGAACTAGACCATTGATTGTGGTTGCTTTGATCGTCTTTATTCAAATGAATCTTGCTTCTCTTAGACTAAGACTTGCTATCTGTCGGCGAAGCGGCAGAGCAGCATAAGTATAAATAAATTATAAGTTCTTCTTAATGATTTATTTTAAAACGCACTGTACATACTGCACGAATGAGAAGACTTTGTAATTGCGAGGTTTGACCGTCACCGTTTATTTCCAAAATTCATCTAACTGCTATGTTCATAAATTCTTATAACGAAAGCTAGCCCTATGCCCAGAAAGTGCTGACCCGGCTGCCCGTGGTGTTAGGTAGCCGCCGTTGCATCAGAGGTCAATGCCCGCTGATTGCGCTGACCGAAGCTTGAGATTTTGGCAGCGTCGTTGTGCAATGTCCGCAGGTGTCGCTGGCCTTGAATTACTTTCATGGATTTTATGAATGATCAGCTTGGGAACTTCCGTGTTGCTGAGAGACCGTGTTAACTTGCGTAGGAGTGCGTGGTGCTATGGATATGTCACTCCCCCATCCGTTGAATTTGGCCTGTCCTCAGGTGTATAGTCTTGGGTATAACATTATATTTTCTTCTTCGTTAATTTGATTGGGTAGGTCGTTTACAAACTTTTCTACTCTTTGGTGTTTTTTCTTTGGTTTTACATATTTTACAATTTGTTTTCTTTGTATGCTCTTAAACTTATACCATAAATACAATAAGATGTTAATAATAATAACTACAAAAGTTGTTAAGGTAATTGTTTGAAATACATTAAAATATTTTGTATGTGATTCTATTATTTCTTTTGTTTGAATAAATGACAATGGTTCCAATTTTGTTATATTATTTCTTATAAGGATCTGTGTATAGTCAACATTGAGTTTAAAAGAGTGTATTCATCTTATTGTATTGAGCAATTAAGGATTTTAACGATATTACTTTAGAAAATATAAATTTCTTTATTAATGCAATTCAATAAAATATTGGGTTCAACATAATTAATTTGTAAATTTTTATAAGTCTTAGAAAATTTACATTCGGTGTTTTCTTGTCTAATTATTACATTAATGCGTTCGTCGGTTTCTATTTTTCCGTTTCATTATTAAATACTTTGTTTTCATAAAAGAAATATTTATCATGTATAAGTTATAAAATTAATTAATCCGTGAGCCGGTTGGCTGTCCGTCTGTAGAGAGGGTGAAGCTGGCTGGCTGATCGTCTGTAGTTGGAGGTCGGTTGACCGTAGTTGTAGCTGGTAATACCAGCTGCTGCGTGTGTTGTAAGTGGCCGGTTGGCCTGTGTCATCAACAGTAGAAGTATGACGATTAGGTTGAGAGGGTAACTGCCCTCTTTTAGCCCGCTGGCCTAGAGACTCAGACTGGGTGTAAATTCAATAAATCAAATACGGCGATGGCCGGAGTTTCAATTCGTGAGCGTTAGCTCTTTATTCTTTAAAATCAAAATGAGAACTGAACTTAAAGCTAACATAAAAAGGGACTCATAGCGGCCACTCCAATGGGTAGTGCTTGCCGGCTATGCACGGGCTTCCGGCCAGACGCTGTGTCAGCAATTTGGCCGGAGCGAGCTTTCGGACGATCGGTCATTGCCGTCGCCCGGTTAACTTAGTTAACTACTCCCCCCTCAGAATTTAGGCCGTCCTCGGCCGACCCTATTTGGGCGATCATATCTGCTATTTGGACCGTAGCTTTCCTGGCCTGGATGACTCGCCGATAGGTGAAGCCGACGCAGATCAACGCGCAGCATACTGCTCCTGCCACCAGTACTATCTGATGTAAATGATAGTCGTTGATATTCTCCCCGACTCTCTTGATGTGTTCCAAGTTACGCTCACTCAGGCTGTGAAGGTATGGAAGACTGAGGATGTTGTGCTCCATAGTAATATTCAAAGAGGGCGAGCGGGCTACTCCTGGGACCCTTTTCTGGGCCCTGTCATTGTTGACATGTCGGGTTTCATTAACCATGGCACTCTCAGTAAATGTAATGAGATGCGTGCCTCGTATATGGATGTAAGTGCCATTATCCACGCTCACACGTGCCGGACGATCGTTTACAATTATGATGCCTTCATCTACGTGAGTAATTGGATGTAGATCGCTGTGCTGGATGTCACAGTGCGCTATGCCTCCAGCGTGGAGCTCTTGCGCGCACGACCTTCTAGACGCCAGCTGGCAAAATGTGGCTCCAGGTGTTGTGGAGCAATTGTTGACCGTGTGGATTGCTCCATTGCAATCTGCTATTATTTTGTCCTCCAGCCTGAGCATCGTGTCATGATGGGACACAGGAAAAACAGTGATTTTAATGCACGACGATTTGATTATGGGAAATTTGATAACGAAATACAAAAGGTTAGCGGACTGTAATATTTTAACGGAAGCAACGGACAATAAGTCTTTGATGGGGGTATCTGTGGGCTCTTCTATCCATATATCTTCTAGGTCTGCATGATCTAGTATACTAGGGCTCACAATGTTGGCCTTAGCTAGAGCTATCGCTAGTAATAAGTTTTGCAGCTCCATACTAATCATTCTATTTCGGGATAGTAGCATCTCATAAAGATGCCCCGAGTCAACTTGGGTTCCCTTGGCCGACCTCAGAAGTTGATTGACGGTGAAAGTAATATTATTAATTTGGTCTTGTACTTTACTATTGATGTTTATCTGCCTATTGTTTGCATTTATTAATTGGAATTCATTGAATTTAATTTTTTCGAAATCCTCTGCATCTGGCGTTCCCGCCACTACCTTTAACGCCGCTCCTAGGAAATCCAAACTCCTAGCTACTCTGTGGTGGATGCTCAACGAGTCGAGCAGGTCACGCAGATGAGCGACATCGACACTCAAAAGTTTCTGCATGTGTGACTGGGGAAACATGCTGGTCATGCCATCCGTTTCTTCCACCACGCGCCTATATTCTGAGAGATTCGCCGAGTGTGTAACGGACGCGAATTCTTCCCAAACTAAAATTCTACCATCAATGATGGGAATATATTTGGCCTGCGAGTAGTCCGTGACGTGCCCCGATGTTACGGTAAGCAGTACTAACAGGGATACGAATGCGAACCTGTAATATTGGATGTATTGTAGTGTTTGTTTAAAACAGGGTAGCCCACCACCAAAGCATAAAGAGTAAAGCATAATTATAACAAAAACTTACAACAAATGGATAAAGGTAAGAAAATATAGAAAAAACTTATGCCAAGTGGCTAGGGGTGAGAAAAATAGAAAAAATGATAAAAAATGAATTATTATTTAATGTTATCCTTGTGGACCACCCTCCCCTTAATGAGGACCGTGGTCCCCAGGTCCGCTTCAACAGCTTTTTCCTCACACAGTGGTGTGAGTTTATTGCCAAGCCTTCGGTTTGACTTGACCAAAACCTTCTCGCCGACTTCGAATGTTCTGCATTGTCGGGAGTCATTTTCCCTAGCCCTGAGCGTGTCTTGCGCCCTAACGATCTTATTCTGGACGTCCGTCTGTGGGTCGTTTGGATGCTTTTGCACGATATCGACTGGCCGTTTGTCAACGACAGAGTGAATTTATTTATTATATTTGGCGGTTGCCAATAAAATAATTTCCACAGTATCGGTTATCTTCTTGTCGATTTTTAGGCAACGAGCAAGCTCCAAGAGGGTGCTGTGAAAGCGCTCTACTTGCCCGTTTGAAACGCTATGAAATGGTGGGGCATTTGCAATGCTGACGCCAAAATGGTTGTCAAGCATGGCTGAGATAGTGTGCGAGTTTAACGAAGGTTCATTATCGCAATAGACTACTCTAGCCCTAGGGAAAAAGTTCATGATTTGGAGTATGGCCGGTTTAAGATCCTCGATTGTCCTAGAGTGGACATGTTGCACAACTGCAAACTTCGAAAACTTGTCGATGCAAGTAAGGAAGTATTTCTTGTCTGTGGAAAAGATGTCGATATGTAGCAGTTCTCCCACATGAGAGGGGATCGGAGTCTCGCCTAGCTCATGCTTCTTTGGGTGCCTATCGTACTTGGCTTTCGCACATGTTTTGCAGTTTGCTACAATCTCGGTGGCTAGCTTGGCCATCTTTGGAAAGTAGTACTCGGAGAGTATCTGCTTAACATTTTCTTGGGCCGATCTGTGAGCCCTGTTGTGTTCGACGGTGAGGATTTCCCGTCTTTCAGGAACTGCAAAAATATCCGTTACACGGTTTTTGCAATGCCAAAATTTGGTGGCTGGAAACTGCCGAACCAATTCGTCCTGTATCATTGCCAGCGTGGGCAAGTCACAATGAATGGCGTTTACGCCTTTAGGAACGATTATATCTGCGAGTTCATCAAGTAATGACTCTTTGCAGGAGAAGTTAATCACATGCCGTCTCTTGTTTCCAAAGAGAACAAAGCTGCGTTTTAACGGAAAGCGTGCCTCCTCCAGAGTTATCTGGTTCTGGAAGCAATTCAAAGGCTTGTCCGTGGTTTCAATGGTATAGGTTAGCGACAGCTCACTGTGAATTGTGGCCGCGCTAGAAAAAGCTTCCTCTTCCACAACGTTAAGTTGCTGTCTTGAGAGGGCATCCGCAACGAGGTTGTCTTTGCCGGGCTTGTAAAATATTTTTGCGCCGGACTCGTCGATGCGGGCTTTCCACCTCTTGATTTTCGCATTCGGATTGGATTCCGACACTGCGAAGGTCAACGGTTGGTGGTCAGTAAAGATATTTATATCTTTGACTGCATATAAATAGTGGCGTAATTTGGCCAGTGCCCAAACTATAGCTAACAGCTCCCTTTCATTGGTAGCATAGTTAACTTCCCTGTCTTTTAAGGTCCTAGAGATCATTGTTATGGGTCTCCCTTCTTGGGATAGGACTGCGCCAATGCCGTACGCTGAGGCATCTGTCGTTAGATCAAATGCCTTTTGGTAGTCGGGGTATCTAAGGATGACATCCTCGGAAGCCAGAATGTTACGCAGTTTTTGGAAAGCCAGCCGTTGGGGCTCGTTGAACTGCACCTGGATGTTCCTGGATCTGTGCCTACTGACACTTCCAAGTTCCCCTTTCAAAATATCAGTGATGGGCCGAGCTATGGATGCAAAATCTTTTATGAAGCATCTATAATAGCTGGCTAAGCCAAGGAATGATCTAACCTCGAAAACGTTCTTAGGCTCTGGGAATTCCTGTATGGCTTTTATTTTTTCTGGGTCTGTGGTAGCCCCGTTATTGGTGACTATGAAACCTAAAAAGTTAACGCTTTTCTTAAAAAATCGTGACTTTTCCGTTGATACCCTCATATTTGCATCGTGTAGGCTCTTGAGAACCCAATCCACGTGCCGAATGTGGGAGTTTTCGTCCTCCGAAAAGACGATAACATCATCAACATAGACAGGGCAAAATTTGCCAATCTGCTCTCGCAGTATGTCGTCAATTGTTCTTTGGAAAATGCTGGCTGCATTTTTTAATCCAAATGGCATTCTGCGAAACTCGTACTTTCCTCCGTTAACGGAAAAGGAAGTTTTCTCACGGTCGCATTCCGCCAGCGTGATCTGATGATAACCGGACTTCAAGTCCAGGGTTGTGAAATACTTGGCCTTGCCTAAGTTTCCTAATATCATCGAGATGTTCGGCATGGGGTATCGATCGGGTATTGTTTTCTCGTTTAGTTTGCGAAAATCCAATACCAAACGCATTTTCCGCCTGCCAGTTTCGTCGGTGCCCTTTTTGTCTACAACCCATATTGGGTTATTGTAGGGGGATTTCGACTTTTGGATGATGCCGTTTTTTAGCAGATCTTGGATTTCGCCATTTACAAAATCAGCTGCCCCCATTGGATATGGGTAAAGTTTGGCATAAATGGGCGTCTCATCAATAGTTCTGATGGTGGCAACCACCGACGTATTGTAGGACAAGGCCTCATTGGGGTCTGCGAAGGTTTTTTTCCTGTCGCTGAGCATTTTCAAAAATTCTTTTCTGACCAAAGGTGGTGCATCTGAGCAGTCCACCTCAGTAAAATTTACATCGGGACATGTATGAAAATCGATGTTCTCTACATCCGCGCCCCATTTGAGCTGGCCGGAGGCCAGACAAAGTGACGCCCCTGCCTGTTTTAAAAGGTCAAAGCCGATGATTCCATCAAAAGCGGACAAGTCTGGTAAAATGAAGAATGTGGCCTTCAAGTTGAAAATTGACACGAAGCATTTCTTCGTGATGGTGGTGACTCCATGGATCGAATGAGCCTTGAATGGAGATTCTAGCGGGCGAACGCCTTTTAACCCTTCGTATGGTCGGATGAAATTTTTGGCCGCGCCCGTATCGACTAGAAATCTCATGTCAATCCCCGCTACTCTTCGTCTGATGACGGGTAGCAGGGACCTCCCCCTAAAAAATTTATGGCATCAGAGTCGTATTCATTGATAGCGTCGTCTTCAATTTCTTGTGCCGCGCTAGAGGCCGCTGTGGTGTACGTATCACCAATTTTGTCAGCGCCTTGGGCAATGTGGTTAACCCTTTGCTTTTTTTGTGGGTTGGCTTTATCGGATGCCGCCGGCTTTCTATTCTGGTATGCCGGGGCCTGTGATGGTTTAAGCATCCTAGACAATGATGGATCCACCTCCATGGGTTCTGGAGTGTCTCCATGATGCCTACCGCTGCGTGGAGCAGGGTACACCTGTGCTTTGTTTTGCTTAGTATAATGGGGATTTTTACCGCCATTATATTGGGAACTCGCCTGAGGGGCGTCCTGCTGACGCTCTTGCGCCTTAGGAAATTGTTTTTTTTCCCTATCTTCCTGGCTTCTTGCAAATGATGATGCAAAGGTATACCTATCATGATTCGCCTCCACCTCCTGAGCCAAGGCAAGTGCTGATGGCATGTCCTTGGGCTTCGCCGCGAAGAGGACGTCTGTGAGGCTGCGTTTTAATCCAGAGATAAATACGCGAAGAGCATCATCCCGGAATTTTTCGCATAAAACTTGTGCAGCCGAGGCTTCGTACGACATGGTCGCTTTGTTGGTGAGGAGGGTGAGCTTCCTTTCAACCTCGTCATAATACTGTAGAAGCGAGAGGCTCCCCTGTCTGAGGGTGCCCATCTCCTGCTCTATGACATGCAAATTATTTATTTGTCTGCGTCGGCTGGCGGAGCCTCCGTGGCAGGGGTAGAGCCGGCTGGTTGAATATCCGTGGGGGACCGGCAGTAGGATTGCTGCCGCTGGTTGGGTATTGGTGACCACCAAGGTTGGCAGCCACTGGAGAGTCGGGTGGTCGCTTCGACTCCTTACTTCTTCCGAAGATATGGTGGGAGATACTTATCTCCGTTGTTACGGCCCTTAAGGCACGATAACCCAATTTAATAATCAATATAAAGATAACGGCTAAGGCCGGAGTTTAATTATTGAGCTAGTGCTCTTTATTTCAAATCCAAATTAAAACTAAACTTAAGACTGAACAAAAGCTCATGCACAGCCGGATGCCCGTGGCACAGACCGCTGACCTTGCACATTTTGCAGAAGTCATACGATCACTGTCAGCCAATGAAAAGGAATGGCACAATGTGCCGGCTCAGCTCTATGGCCAATAAGGTGGACCCAATTTAGGGTGGACCATGCATGAGGGACAAGTATAATAGTAATAATAATAATAATGATAATAATAATAAAAAGTGATAAATACTAGAGAATTACAAACATGATAAATGATTAATGTAAATAAAGGCATAAGGATTGGCCTGCTCAGCCTAGGCTGGGAGTTGGTTGTTAACTACTCCCCCCTTAAATTAGACGCCGTCCTCGGCGGCAGCCAGTTCGTCGATGGACTTTTGTAGCTGGGCTGCCTCTCGTTTGCTCCCGCAGTGTTGTTGGAGCAGGACCAAGCCGCATAACGTGAGGCTGACGGCAACTCCTACGGCGAACCAAATCCTCGGGGAACCTCCATCCGACACGTCATTCCGGAGCTCCTGCATTAAACGCAGGTTATGCTCATTCATCCGCTGTAGCAACGGCAGACTCAGTATATGATCGTGTCCTGTGATGTTGATTAAGGGGGAGGCTGCAATACCCGGGCTCATATTCACTGCGTGGTTGAGGTTCAAATATACGGAGTCGTTGATCACCGCCTTTTCCTCAAAGGTGATGAGATGGGTCCCCACTATGGTTGTTAATGGACCGTCATCGATGGAAATCCTCGTCAGTTTCTCATTAACGATAATTATTCCGTCGTCCACAATTGTAAGGGGTTCCAGATTGCTGGGCCGAGTCCGGCATGTAGCCGCGCCGCCCGCATGTAATTGCATGGCGCAGGTGTCGTGGGGCGTTTTTTTGCAAAATGTGGCCAAGCTGGTAGAAGTGCAATCCGAAACTGCTAGGACTCCGTCACCACATTCCGCCACGATGTTGTCTTCTATTCGTAGCATAGTATGGTGGTGTGCGACAGGGAAGAGCAGTACCTTTTTACAAATACGCTTAACTCTAGGATACTGGACTATAACGTGGACAAGAACATTATTTTGAAGAATTTTAATCTTAGATACATCCATAAGGCTAACTATTGGGACCTCTGTTAGCTGTTCGTCGAAAATAGCCTTTAAGTCGTTATGATTAAAAATAGTGGGATTGATGATGTTATTTTTAGCAAGAGTGATGGTGATCATACAATTTTGGATTTCTGATATTAACATCCTATTCCTGGCAAGGAGTGTTTCATACAAATGGCCTGAGTCGACCAGCCCGTCCTTCTTCTCCTTGAGGATCTTGTTTACTGTGTCTGTGAGTAGGTTGATGCGTTTCTGTGTCTCTGTGTTAATTATAACTTGTCTATTATTAGCCTCGATAAGTGAAGCTTGATTGGTGTTGATTCTAGTTAAATCGTCCGCGTCGGGTGTACCCGCCACGACCTTAAGTACTGAGCCCAAAAAATCAAGGCTCCTGGCCATTCTATGGTGTATCTTAAGTTCCTCCAATAGGTTTTGCGCATGCTCAATGTCCACTTCCAGCAGCTTCCTCATATGGGACTGTGGGAACAGTTCCAGCATTCTGACTGTGGAGTCGATTATGCTGGCAAACTCAGACAGATTTGTCGAGTGCCTGACCAGGCCGTACTGTTCCCATATTAAGACGTTGCCATCTAGCACCGGGATGTATTTAGCGTGTGAGAAATCAGTGATTCTCGCGCTCGCGGTGGACAGCAGTATGATGGATATAATGGCGAGCCTGTGGAAGTTTAGCAAAGATTGGGGTTTAGTATAAGGGCGAATGTGGCGCGTGGAGTGCCTACTTAATGTTGTCCTTATGGACCACCCTCCCCTTAATGAGAACAGATGTTCCCAGATCTGCTTCTATACGTTCTTCTGAATAAAGCGGTGTCAGTTTATTCCCTAATCTTTTGTTATTGCGAAGGTGTACTCTCTCACCGACTTCGAAGACTCTGTTTTGCCTAGAAGGGTTAACCCTGTCTAGGTTGGATTGTTGTGCTTTGTCAATCTTGGTTTTAATTGCCAGCCTCATCTCATCGCTGCTGGCGTGGATGACCTCTACCGGCTTAGACCCTGTGACCGAATGTAGCGACCTGTTGTATTCTATAGTAGCCCTCAATATTAGTTCCACAGTATCCTCAATTTTTTTATCAATTTTGAGGCATCTGGCAATTTCCGCCAGGGTACTGTGAAATCTCTCAACTTGGCCATTGGAGCTACTGTGTAGCGGTGGCGCATTGACAACGTCGATGCTGTATTGGTTTTTCAGCAATGATGTGATTGTCTCCGAATTAAAGGAGGCCTCATTGTCGCAGTATATGGTCTTGGTATTAGAATAAAAATTTACTAATTGAAGAATAGGTGCTCGTACATCTATTATTGCCCTAGAAATCAAGGGCTGTACGATAGCGAATTTGGAAAATTTATCAATGCAAGTTAAAAAAATTTTTTTGTCGGTCGAAAAAATGTCAATATGCAACATTTCCCCAACGTATGATGGGATGGGCGTAGTTCCCAATTCCTGTTTCTTGGGGTGGCGGTCGTATTTGGCTTTATTGCAGACCTTGCAATTTGCGACCACTTCGCTAGCTAATTTTGACATGTTCGGGAAGTAATAATCCCGGAGAATTTGTTTTGCGTTCTCCTGGGCAGCCCTATGGGCGCGATTGTGTTCAGTATTAGTGATTTCTAATTGTTCGTTAGCGTTGGTAATGTCACTGACAAAGGTTTTACAATGCCAGAATTTTGTCGCAGGGAATTCCTGCCTCAAGGTATGTTGGATGCGCGCCAGGGTGGGGAAATCGCAGTGAATCGCGTTCACCACGTTGGCGTTGATGATCTCTTTGACAGATTCAACGAGCCAGTCCTTGTTATTAAAATTGATGATATGGCGAGTTCTGTTTCCGAAGATTATGAAATCTCGCCGAAGCGGTTGGTCCGCTTCTTCCAAAATAATTTGGTTCCTAAAGCAGTTAAGAGGTTTGTCTGTGGACTCTATGGTGTAAGAGAGCGAAAGCTCACTATGCACCGTGGCCGCGTCAGACTGGGCCACGTCTTCTAAGATATTCAGGGGTTGCCTCGATAGTGCGTCAGCTACCAGGTTTTGTTTTCCGGGTGTGTAAAACACCTTCCCGTTGTTCTCGTCAATGAACGCTTTCCATCGCTTGATTTTAGCGTTGGTATTTTTGTCGGACACCGCATACGTGAGAGGTTGGTGGTCTGTGAAGATCCGTACCTCATTGTTACCGTACAGGTAATTTTGGAGTTTGCCTATTGCCCAGACTATCGCCAACAATTCTCTTTCGTTGGTGGCGTAGTTCAGCTCGCAGTCTTTCAGCGTGCGTGAAATCATGGTAATAGGTCTTTTATTCTGCGATAGTACCGCGCCTATTCCACTCGCTGAGGCGTCAGTGGTTAAGTCAAACGGTGATTTATAATCAGGGTATGTCAATATGACATCTTCGGATGCCAAAATGTTACGCAGGTGGTCGAATGCATTTCGCTGGGTTTCGTTAAACCTGACAGCTACTTTTTTCGACATATTCTTGCTAACCGTCCCGTTTTCCCCCTTGAGGATGGCGGTCAGGGGTCTAGCAATAGATGCAAAGTTTTTTACAAAGCTTCTGTAATAGCTCGCCAGGCCTAGGAAGGACCTGAGGCTAAACAGGTTTTTTGGTTCTGGGAATTCTTTTATTGCCCTAACCTTTTCTGGGTCTGTTTTTGTTCCTCCCCTGGTGACAATGAACCCTAGAAACTCAACGCTCTCTTTAAAAAATTTAGTTTTTTCTCGTGCCACCCTCATGTTGGCATCGAGTAGGCGCTTAAGCACCGTGTCAATATGCTTGACATGTTCCGTTTCATTTTCGGAGAAGATGATAACATCGTCAACGTAGACGTAGCATATTTTGCCGATTTCTTCCCGCAGCACATCGTCGATGGCTCTTTGGAAAATACTCCCCGCGTTTTTTAGGCCGAAGGGTAGTCGGCAGAATTCGTACTTCCCACCATTGACAGAGAACGAGGTCTTCTCTCGGTCCTTTTCAGCCAGGTATATTTGGTGGTACCCTGACTTCAGGTCCAGGGTGGTAAAGAATTTGGCTTTTCCCAAGTTCGCTAGAATCATGGGTATACTCGGCATGGGATAGCGATCGGCGACTGTTCGCTCGTTCAGTTTCCTGAAGTCGATTACTAATCGCTTCTTTTTACTGCCATTATCATCAGTCCCTTTTTTGTCAACCACCCAGGCAGGGCTGTTGTATGGGGATCTGGACGGCCTGATAATGCCATTTTGCAGTAGCTCTTTGATTTCGTTGTTTACAAAGTCTGCTGCCCCCATAGGATAGGGGTATAACTTGGAGTAGACAGGTTCGTCACTCGTAGTCCGAATAGTAGCTATGACCGATGTGTTGAAGGTGAGCGCCTCGTTAGGGGTCGAAAACACCTTAATTCTTTTCAGGATAGTTTTTTTGAATTCGGCTTTAGCCGAACTTGGAACCACTATGTCATCAATTTTTGTGAAGTTGACATTTTGACAGTCAAAAAATTTGAGGTTTTCGGTGGCGTTTGCGTATTTTATTACGCCGTTACTTAGGTCCAATGCTACTCCTGCTCGCGTTAGCGAATCGAAGCCTATTATAGCATCGAACGTGCTCAATGTATCCAAGAGGAAAAATGGAACGTCTAGTCCAAAAATGCGCATTATGCACTTGTTTTTGACATTACTGGAGCCGTGAATAGAGCTCACAGTAAAGGGGGTTTCGACCGGCATTACGTTTCTTAGCTCCTTTACGGGCTTCACGTAATTTTTTGCCGCCCCGGTGTCGATGAGAATTTTTATTGATTTGCCAGCCAACTGTCGCTCGACGAACGGCAGTCGGGAGCGTTCCCTAAAAAATAGAGGAGGTCATTAAGGTCGGCGGGGTCACTATCTTCCTCGATGGTGGCAACCTCAGCCTCAGCTGTGGCGGTATAATCTGTTACTTCCTGTTGGGGTTGGGCAATATTGTTAACGCGTTGGCGTCTTTGGCCCGATTGCCGCTGGGACGAGTTCTGCCTCTTATAATTATTGTTACTTTGAGGCTTCCCCCAGTTGGTTTCTTGTCTGAATCTAGCCGTTGAAGGGTCTACCTCCATGGGTTGAACTTTATTCTGGTCTAATGGTTCAGGATCCCTGTGCTTTGGCCAGGGATTGTCCCTATGAGACTTATTTTGGTTTTGTTTAGGGACGAAGTGCGGATTTTTGTCCTCACTTCGCCATTGCTTTCCCTGACCCTTATTATTGCGTCTGTTGCCCTCGTAAAAAGGGGCCTTGTCTTCTATGGCCTTCGCGTAGGATGCCGCGAACGCACTTCTTTCGATGCTGTTCTCGGCTTCTCGCGCTAAGGCTAGTGCGGACGGAAGGTCCTTAGGTTGTGCTGGCAGCACGAGTGATTTGAGAGGTCTTTTCAGCCCTGCAATGAAGGCATGTAGGGCGTCGTCCCTAACCTCCTTGTTCAAGATCGTTGCCGTGTCCATATTATGAGACATGACTATCTTGTTGGTGACGAGGGTGAGTTTCCTCTCAACCTCGTCATAATATGCCATAAGGTCGGACTCTCCTTGCCGAACCATTTCTAGATTTTGCCGTAGCACTCTCAAGGACGTTTTGTCCGCATATGTGCAATCTAGTCTTGCTATAATTGCATCGAAGTTTAACACCGTATTATGGGACGTGAGTAATGACCGAGCAGGTCCGCAAATTTTGTTTTTAATTATGACAACGGCCTCGTAGTGTGCCTCGCTTCCGGCGTATTTCTTGAATATTTCATAGGCATCTGATGCCGCCTGTCTCCACGAAACGTATTCGTCGTGACTTCCACTGAACGTCGGCAGAGATTTTACTATGTCTAACTTGACATCGCATCTTACTGCAGGGTCTGGTACTACTCTTTCATAGACCTCCACTTGCGGCGCTTGCACTGACAGCGCGCTAACCTGTGTTCTAACCGCTTCCAATTCTGTGACGAAAGCGTTTCTTAAACGCCCTTCCTGCTCGTTAAGAGCGGCGCTGACCGCGTTTGCGACAAGCGCTTGGATCATTTCTGCGTTCATTTCTGGTTGATCTGTGTCCCTAACTTCGGGGCGAAACCCTACTTCTTCGCTCTCTTCACTATCGTCGCTAACAATTTCCTGTTTTACTTCTCTATACTCCCAACTCATTGGCAGTTAAGGGGCGCGGGGAGCTGCGAGGCTTTGACGATTGGGCCCAAGACAAGAGGTTTCGACGGGCCACTTTGGTAATATAAAGCCGAAAAATGTAACGAAAATAAATGTATCGTCGCCTAAAACACAAAAATGTTGGATTAATTTGTCCCAAGAACAAAATTAAAATACAGAACGGTGACAACAAGTGTAGGTCAATTTGACGGGATGTATAATTAGCACAGACACACTGGACAACTTTAGTATAAAATTCAATATAAGCACAGTGGGTAGAATTGTAGCAAAACACAAGGAGAAAAACGACTGGGCCTTCTTAACACATATAGAGACCAACGTTATAGAAGAAATAAAATATTCCTTTGCATAATTAATTCGTATAAATATTGGTTGCCTTGGCACAGTGTACGTTATTTGAGACGTATGGTTTCTTTTATTTACAATGTCTTAAAAAATCTAGGTCGAACAAAATTAAATCAACACGCATGCATGGAAGTATTTTGTAATTTAATATTTGAATAATTTATTATTTTTTCTTTACGCACTCTCTAAAAATTTGAATCAAAAATTGAAGATCGAGTCACTTTTGTATATATTTACGTAAAAAAAAATCCTATTGCTGGGCATAGGAAATTGTATGCGCTGGTATTTGTGTGTTGTGTATTCGTAGATTTTGGCTATTGTCGGCGCTCAGCTACTTACATAACGTACAACTTCAGGGGTGGAATTCGAATATTAGTAATAATATTAATCCGTTGGGCGCCAATTATTTATTTGTCTGCGTCGGCTGGCGGAGCCTCCGTGGCAGGGGTAGAGCCGGCTGGTTGAATATCCGTGGGGGACCGGCAGTAGGATTGCTGCCGCTGGTTGGGTATTGGTGACCACCAAGGTTGGCAGCCACTGGAGAGTCGGGTGGTCGCTTCGACTCCTTACTTCTTCCGAAGATATGGTGGGAGATACTTATCTCCGTTGTTACGGCCCTTAAGGCACGATAACCCAATTTAATAATCAATATAAAGATAACGGCTAAGGCCGGAGTTTAATTATTGAGCTAGTGCTCTTTATTTCAAATCCAAATTAAAACTAAACTTAAGACTGAACAAAAGCTCATGCACAGCCGGATGCCCGTGGCACAGACCGCTGACCTTGCACATTTTGCAGAAGTCATACGATCACTGTCAGCCAATGAAAAGGAATGGCACAATGTGCCGGCTCAGCTCTATGGCCAATAAGGTGGACCCAATTTAGGGTGGACCATGCATGAGGGACAAGTATAATAGTAATAATAATAATAATGATAATAATAATAAAAAGTGATTAATACTAGAGAATTACAAACATGATAAATGATTAATGTAAATAAAGGCATAAGGATTGGCCTGCTCAGCCTAGGCTGGGAGTTGGTTGTTAACTTGCATTGTCCGCTTGTCACTATAAGTAAAGTCGAGTCGATTTATAATCGCGTCGAAATTAAGCACTGTGCCGAAAGAGGATAGCACTGCATCGGCCGGGCCCCTTATTTTGCTCCTAATTATAATAACTGCCTGATAATGGCGTGAACTTCCTACGAAATTCTTAAAAATGTAGTATGCGCCTACTGCCGCCTGCCGCCAGGAGACGTATGTTTCCTGGGCACCCGAAAATTCGGGCAGGCATTTGACGGCGTCTAGCGGCTCATTACAAATGACGTTGCTATCAATGTCTATGGGTGTATAAACTTTAATTTGAGGAGCTACTGTTGGGGTGGGTGCGACCTGTATCGCCGCTACTTGGTTGGCCAGTTGTTGAATAGTCTGGCGCAACTCATTCTCCCTGCGCTGGCTGTCAGTAGCCGCTGCTTGTAGGGCATGGTTGACGGCAGCCTCTACTACCGCCTTTATTTGATCTGGGTTAAATGCCATGTCTCTGTCTGAGGGAGAGCCGACATTTAACCCAGATCAAATAAAGGCGGTAGTAGAGGGCCCCACGTTGGGCGCCAGTTATAAAATTAATTAATCCGTGAGCCGGTTGGCTGTCCGTCTGTAGAGAGGGTGAAGCTGGCTGGCTGATCGTCTGTAGTTGGAGGTCGGTTGACCGTAGTTGTAGCTGGTAATACCAGCTGCTGCGTGTGTTGTAAGTGGCCGGTTGACCTGTGTCATCAACAGTAGAAGTATGACGATTAGGTTGAGAGGGTAACTGCCCTCTTTTAGCCCGCTGGCCTAGAGACTCAGACTGGGTGTAAATTCAATAAATCAAATACGGCGATGGCCGGAGTTTCAATTCGTGAGCGTTAGCTCTTTATTCTTTAAAATCAAAATGAGAACTGAACTTAAAGCTAACATAAAAAGGGACTCATAGCGGCCACTCCAATGGGTAGTGCTTGCCGGCTATGCACGGGCTTCCGGCCAGACGCTGTGTCAGCAATTTGGCCGGAGCGAGCTTTCGGACGATCGGTCATTGCCGTCGCCCGGTTAACTTAGTTAACTTATATTTTCTGTAAAAATATTATTATTTTCGTCAGGATAAGGAATAATATCGATAACAGGAGATTTGATTATCTCTGAAGTAATATGGGAAATAATCAAAATTTCGTTTGTGTCTTTTTTGTGCCAAGTAGAGGTTTTAATTTATAACAGTTTTTCAGGGTTAATATTTATTTATATTATATTTATTTTTATATATCAAATAATCATGTTTTAGTAATTTTGGATTAAATAACCCTAACCTTGTCATTTGCACACCTAATTTTATACCTTCTACATATTCGATGAAATGTTGTAAATTAAATATCAATACGCTGACCCGTCGATCTCTCTCCTTTTTCTTTCAGATTGTTAAATATTTCGATTCCATTATTTATAACGTTATTTATTTATAACATCGATGATCATATTAAAATCAGTATTTTGGCACTAGTGTCTACCAAATTATTCATTTCGTCTTGATAATCTTGATCTAGAGTTCCGAACAGATATTTGTATACAGATCCTACAGTTAGTTGGGATTTTTACTGATCCTGTTTTAAATACGAGGTATCCATTCTGAGCTTTTATAGGATTTATCTC
Source organism: Drosophila biarmipes (assembly GCF_025231255.1). Lineage (NCBI taxonomy): Eukaryota > Metazoa > Arthropoda > Insecta > Diptera > Drosophilidae > Drosophila > Drosophila biarmipes. The sequence goes on along the minus strand of NC_066611.1, from coordinate 2,112,018 downwards.
AATACTTTGTCCGATTGTCCCTTCGTTTCCTTCCGTTTGCCTGGAATTATTATCATATTTGCTTTTTTAATTTTCCTTTTCTGTTTAAGTTTTGTTTTATAATGCACTATTTTCCTTCCTCTGTTAGTTTTATCAAAATGTTTCTCGTCGACTTTCTTTAAAGTACCTGTCTATTTAAATGGGTTTGCAGTTTTAGATTTTACTAAAGGTGCTTGTTTATATTTCGAGTCTATTTCATAGTCATGGCGTTTTTTATTTAGTTTTTCGATTCTGTTTCTTTTCTTCATCGTAGTCGCAATCAGGAGTTCCTGCATACATGAAAATACCAGCTGGTATCTGATTTGTAGCATTATGTTTGTTTTTGTGATTGTAAATATTACAAATTAGTTCCAATTTAGTATATCAATTCTCGATATTTGATTCACTTTCTATAATTCTTAACTTTTCGCTTACTTTTTTATGGAATCTTTATATATCTGAAAAATTGTGTGCTTTTACTGGTTGTTATTTGAATTTCAACTCCTTCTGTGTTTAAGCAATTATGTAAAGCTACGCACATAAATGCTGAATCTTTGTCTGCCTTAATTTATTGGGGTTTTCCTATTTCATTGAATACTTTCATGATTGCTCTTTTGGCTTCTTACCTTATCTTTTCCTGTGACTTCCACTAGAGTAGCAAATTTGGAATATACATCAATGCATGATAAGAATTGCTGGTTGCCTACGATATAAAAATCCATAACAAATTTTTCTCTTATATTCTGAATTTCTGGGGTAAGTTCAAATGTCATTTTAGAAATTTCACATTCATGTATTATATTTTTAATTAATTTTTGATAATCAGGAAAATAATATTTTTCCCTTAACCATTTGGAAGTTTTTTCAATTCCTAAGTGTAGAAGTTCCTTATGTCGTTTAAAATTTTGTTTCCTTGAATAGTGTGTCACTTCTGTCGCATCTTCGTTTCCTTTAATTAATTCGATTTGTCGAAAAAAATAATTGAATGATCTCTCAGTGATAGAAATATAATTTTGATTGTCCTCTTTTTTTTGTCTTTAATATTAATTGTTGCACTCTTTTTTAATTTTATTGTCATTGGTTTTACAATATTTGCAAGGTGCGGTGTGAATTTCCGATAAAATCTACACAACCCCAGAAATGATTTCATTTCTTTTGGGGTCTTTGGTAAGGGGAAATTTATGATAGCACTCATTTTCTTTGGATTAGGTTTTATACTTGTAGTAGTTACTATGTGACTTAGGAACTCTGTTTTTTTTTCATAAATTTACATTTATCCAATTGTAATTTAAAATTTGAATTTTTGGAATACTTTTTTTAATGAAACGTATGATATAAGTTCTTCCAATGAAGTGGAAGAAATTATACTATCATCAAGAGGTAATAAACAATCTTTAAAGATTAAATCTTCTAATAAATTGATCATACATCTTTGGAAAGTAGCGGGGGCATTTTTAAGAACAAACGGCATTTGAGTATATTCGTAATGTTGAGAAACCCCATAACTAATTACAATGATTTGGTATATTAAATAGCAATTAAAATATATCTTCTTGAGATGATCTGGTCTCGCTATTTCTCTCGCTCTCTTCCTCCTGAACACGAGCTGTCAAATTTCTTATTGTGAAATAATTGAGTATAATTCTAGCAACCCGATTCGAAAGTGGTCTTACAAACCATTTAGCGTGATCTATTTAACATCATTGTCTGGTCCTTCGAGAGCCGGAATACTTCCGCACAGTGACTCACTTGGTCAATTACATCGAGAATCTACCTCTTCAGAGCACTTACTCTGGGGTCGATGCCATGCTGGCACGGCTAAATCAAGCAGCATTGAGCCTTGAGGAGATTACTGACGAAATGAACTTGTACGATAACGTTGAGAGTTTCGAGGATCCTACCAATGACTTCCAAGCGTATGAGGAGAAGTACCTGCGCGCGAGTTATGTAAGTGAGAGCTTTGGGGCTTTGGAATTTAGTTGTTCCAATAATAATAAATGCTACCATTCACTTGGAGTTTAAATTCAAGAGTGAAGTATATTACTCAGCTCGGGCTTATGTATAACCACGCTGCACGAAAATGTCTTGGTCAGCTAAATACAATTGTTCGTAATTCTAAGTGTAAGTATATGTGTAAGTATGCGTGTAAATATGTATGTAGGTTTTTGGTGTCAGTTGCAACAGAGCTACATCCTGCTTGTTGTTGACGCTGTACTTTCTGGTTGGAATGGGCGGCCACTGACCGACCGTTGGCCGCCGTCCAGTATAGCACGAGGTTTGGTTGGAGAGTACGTAGGATAGGTAACTCGCGCTTACCTTGTCCGCGTCGTTAAAGAGTGACCTTCAGCCAAGCGCCATACGTCAAACGTATCACAACATGGCTACATTGCTGCAACAGCAAAGTGAGTTCTTTCAGGGACTTTCTTATTATTCTTTTCCAAACTAAGAACTAACTTATGAAGTAAGTGCGATTGAAAATGGAATGGAAAATGGGAAGAGGGGAATCTGCACAGCTCGCATATTTTGTGTGGCTGTCGATGCGGCTGATTTCGGGTAACGTTGAGACGGCTGGCTCCGGGTACTGCTGAGCCGGCTGGCTCTGCTTACTTCCACTGTTCTCCAAACTCAGCGTTTGTGCATACAGTGTATGGGTTAATGACCATTCATCTATGTCGATGGGGGTTTGGGGGGCGGTGGTGTGTCCGCAACAATGTGTGCGGTAACTCCTGCAGCAGTTTCTTTAACTGAAAGCCCGTAGTCGAAAATCCACATCAAACCCTTTGGTGGAGACTACAATGAGTGGCCAGCCTTTAAGGACATTTACAAGAGCACCGTCCATAACAAGACCCACCTGGGAAAGATTCAAAAGTTTCACTACCTTATGGGACTGACTGTTGCCCCCAACGGCGAGGTATCTGATCTACGCAAACTTTCTGGTGGCGCCAATGAAATCATTCGTCGTCTAGATTCAGTTGGGGAGCCAAGATTCATCTTGTACTAGCTAAAATTGATCCCGACTCTAGAAGGAAGTGGATAGAGGACACCAGAGGTGCTGCGACACCAACCGTTACAGACTTGTTCAAATTCCTTGATGATGTTGCGAGGATTTTTAATTAAGCCAAGATGTTGCTTTGTTTTAATTGTCTACGCCCCGGCCACCGATCTTCACTATGTCAATCAAAACATTCGTGTAAGCACTGCAATGACCGTCACCATTCGCTTGTACATCCTGAAAACATAGATTCCATGACAATTACTTCTGCAGACACTGCACAGGCCAGTCCCCAAACTTCTGGATACAGCTCAACTTTGGTCGCCAAGACGCAAAACAGCAGCTCATTAACACAGTCACCGGGACTCAAGAGAAGCACATTGCCCACAGCTTTGGTGCATGTCCAAAACTCTAATGGGACTTAGACAATTTGCCGTGTGCTATTGGATAGCAGCTCTGAGCTATTCTACGTTTCTGAACGATGCGTCAACACACTTGGGATCGCACGTTCACCATTAACGATACTAGTTTCCGGAATATCTTCCGTCAATGCCGAAACTACCAAAGGATTGGCAACGCTGCATATCAAATTAATGGTGTCACTGCATACGATTGTTGTCGCAGCTCATGTGCTGGGCAAAATCATATTAATCACTTCAACGGGACGACATTGACGAAACAGCTTTAAGGATCTACCATGAACTCCAGTTAGTCGATACTTCGTTTAACACGTCTTCACCTTTAGACATTTTACTGGGAAATTAACAGATTTTGTCCGCTCTGTCAGATTGCCATCAGCTCGATCTTTGGATGGACAATCACTTCTGTTGCAATGCCGCATCCATTAACCGCCAACACGCTCATGACTACTGTTGACATTAACGCCTCTCTTCAACGCCTTTGGAAGATCGAGGATAACACCTAGCATACACAACGAGACCCTTTGCACGAAAAGGTGGGGCAGCACTTTCTGACCACACGTTTCCGGATCCAGACGGCAAATACATCGTTGAATTACCTTTCAAACACGAATGCCAAGAGTTTGGAGTTTGGAGTTTCGCCTTCGGTGTGATACGGAGCTACGCAAGAAATATTAAAAATTTATGAACGAATATCTAAGCCCAGGGCATATGCGGTAAGCTGGCCACAGCACCCAGTTCTGGGAAAGAAGCTGTGCGTGGTATTTAAAGACGTAAACGGCCACGCTCTAAATGACGCCTTACACATCGGACCCAGCATTCCACGTAACCTTTTTCATGTAAGCCTTCGCTTTCGAATGCACAAATTTGTGTTTTCGGCGGATATAGTAAAAATGTTTCGCCAGATCTGTGTTGCCCCTAAGCACCGCAACTTTCAACGGATCGTATGTAGAGATACTCCGAATGATCCTGTAATGATCCCGCTTCGCCAATGAATAAGATAGGTCATAGTGTTTTTTGTTCTCGTTCTTTATTTAAATTTATCCTTTCTTTTATATTTTGTTTTGTACAAATTTATAGATTGTTTCGGAGCAGCCGTTGTTGCCGCTCCGAGCTCGAAGAGGATTCTCCTTGAGCCCCAATTTGCTTAGGAGCTAAAGAGGTCTTTCATTTTGAACATCTTTTTATAATTATTGTTGGCGCTTTATATATTTTATATTTTGTCCAGATCATTAGCCTGACTTTTATTTATGGCTTGCTTTGATATACATTTACTATGAAAGATATATGCCATGTACAAAATAAATGCGCTCAAAAAAAAAACTTCCTAGTTTTTTGTATGGTTTTCAGGCCACACGCTAATTGGGCAACTTTAATGTCGCTCAATTTCACATTAGTTTTTATATAATATATAAAAAAATATGCATCGCAGTGCATTGAAAAAATTCTGCAACACAGTGCATGGCTAAACAAAAATATGCGCTCTATGAAGCGCTGTCGGCTCACTTCTCCTTGGTCTCGCTTGATTGGCAAGACGTGGCTGGCTGCATAGGCTGGACTTCGATGATCTTCTATGCTGGGGCGCAATGGGGCGAGCACAGTGGTTCCTCGCAGTCTTTGGGTACTTCTTCTTTAATTTGGGTATTTTCTTCTTCTGTGGCGAAGGTAATTTAACATAAGCTTCAGCGAGACATTTAATTGCAGGGTAGGTGGATGTGTGTGTGGCTGTGGTTTGATTTTTTCCTTCACTTAATAAATTTTTTATATGTTCAAGTTCGGCATGTGGTTTTACCAATTTGTTCCAATCTATTTAGTAGCTTCAGTAATTCAGCCCTTCCGGCTTTTAGTCTTTTTACCACACCACTGCGTTCGCACACATAACACTCTACTCACTGCGGTCTTTATTTTTTGTTGTCTGCTGCCAATAATTTTTTGTGTTTCCCTTTCCATTGTTTTTTCTTCTTGAGGTTCTTCGATGTCCTCGATGTTCTCCAAGTCTACATCCTGTGTCCTGTCACGGTCGCCATGTAATGAACCCGCTCCGCCAATGAAGAAGATAGGTTCATAGTGTTTTCTTGTTCTCGTTCTTTATTTAGATGTATCATTTATTTTAGATTTGGTTTCGTACAAATTTATTGATTGTTTTGGAGCAGCTCGAAGGAGGTTCTCCTTGAGCCCCAATTCGCTTACGAGCTAAAGAGTCCTAAGTCTCGTAGCGGCGCTGCCAACAGCGGCAGCGGAGGGACGGCCTATGTATTCTTATGTATATAGCTATGCTCTCTTAGTCTGGAGCGCTGAGGTATATGCCCATACATGAGGTCCGCTCCTGTTGCAATTATGCTAACACTTGCACTTTCAGCGTGCAAGCCAAGGCACAGCGAGCGGTTCGTATTTCGGGCACTTAGGTTGAGACCGAGACTCTGAATTGTATAAACACTGCGACAAAGTGTTACAGTGCGTGCCACTTTTAGTACTCTTGTGGGTGGTTTAGTACTACAGTGGGTGGTCGATATATATATTTTATATTTCTGCAATTTTGCAACTACACTGTCTCCTCGCAATACAGGTCAGTCACAGACACCACGAATCTATAAGTGGCGATTTAAGTGAGCAGTTTCGGAAAACTGCTTAACCCCTGGCACCAAAATTACAGGCTACGACTTGCTCGGGCCACTATGCTCAGGCAGCAATGCTCGTGAAACTATGTTGCAGTTGTCGCCTGCTAAGTCAAGCTATTACAGGTTGTATGTTTGGGGGTAACGTTTCGGAGTTTGCGGTTCGGCTCTCGTCACATCCATCCTACACATTGAGAACGCGTTCTGGGGTCTCAATCTCTCTAGACAAAACATTTTCCCTGGTCTTGAACAACTCCAAGGCATCCAGGTTACTGAAATCATGGTACAGGTGGCATTCCCATAATGAAAGTGGAGCCAGACCCTTCACCTCCTTACATCAGCACGCGGTCCCGGGGCAGAGGTAAGGGTAAGGACACTTTCTTCTTGTAGACGAACTCTGCCTCTTGGAAAAACTTGCAAGACAACTTGAGTGTTCCGCATGATCCCATTTATCAGATGCTCGTTTAGCAGAGCCATCCCCGGTTTGAAGTTCGTATAATCAGTAACCCTCATTCCGGGAAACGTCCTTTCTCAACTCGAACTTTACTGCAATCATGTGAGCGCTTATATCTGTTGGAGGAGCACCAGTCAGAGCCTGCAGTGCCACCGTGGGCACTGTGAGGCATACGCGGTAGGCATCTTAAAATGCTGCCCTCTACCAGACCAAGGCACCAAGAAGTGTAAAGGGGACCATGAGCCGGTGTAGATCAACCTCTTAGTCCGACAGCTGAGTCGCCAATCGACTCGAAGCACCTGCGCTAGCCCTGCGGCAACAACAGCCAGCCGATCTCGAGGCCAGAGATTTGCGAAAAAAAATGTAACCGCTTTCTGATTAAGACGCCAAGGTACCGACATTGCCTTCAAGCCACAGTTACCCCAAAATCTGCTCCCCGGTCTCACACGTTGCACATCAATTGCCCGCCCTTCCGCTCGAGATCGGCATTGGACGTCATTTGCAAACGCGCTGAAATGTCATCTAAAAGATCCCTGAGGGCAGACCGGTGCACCCCCTGCTTCATAACTACTGATGATAGTATTCCAAGTATTTTTCTAGACAGCCAACGTCAATAAGCCGAATAAGATACAGCCCCGCGTGCTGAGGGACGGTGCGGCATACCTACCCGTGACTCCGCTTCTCAGCCTCGTGACGCACTTTGTCACTTCGAAGGCTTCGAGGATGGGTTGGGCACCAGGGGTATATCCTCTCGTGCCGTCGACACCGCAACAGAAAATAAGTTACGGAGGAGTAAATTTGCATAATCGTGCCATGTTGTTAGTAGCGTGAATAAAGACTGTGCCCGGGAGCGGCTGTTATTAATCTTGGTGAATGTGAGTGTGGGCGGTTTAATGTTTTAGATTTGTTAAAAAAAAAGTCAACTTCTTCATTTAAGAGTTTTTTTACTTCAGTTCTAAGTAAATACGAGGATCGGGGGATTGGTAGAAGCGCTGTTTGGTGGCGTCTTGCTAGGGTAAGTAAAAACAGGACTGTGCTTGGATAACTTTTATTTATAATTTTGTATTGAGAAGAAATCCGTTTGGATAACTAAGTATTATTGGAATTTAGCTCGGAATCCGTTTGGAGTCTTCGCAAGTCTGTTAAGCACTGACGAAAGCTAACTTAAGTATTCTATAAGAAAGCCAGGCAGAAGGCCCGACGTCGGCAGCGACAGTCAGAATTGACAGCAAGGCTATGGGCAGAATGCTGACCTTTTAGTGCCCATTCGCTGCATTAATTGGCCGCTTTGGGCCAAGGGCACTAGCGTGGGACCAATGACGCCTCGTGCCCGTTGCATTCCCCAACCACTCGGCGACTTGGCTTTTTGCTTTCATTCTTTCGGACTATTGATTTGAAGAATCGCGTCCGGTCTTACAACACCTTCGGGTTCCATGCTAACACCTCCTTCCTTTAAGTAAAAGACGTCCTCGGACTTCTTCAGCGTAGATTTTTGTACAGTTGTTAATTTACTTTGACGGTTAAGAACGCAACGTCGGTGGAGTTGATAGGTGACGAAGAGGCACACCGACCCGTTTACTAAAGTAATACCGCTGGAAAAGTGGCTTCCTTAAAATTTATCTTTACGTCGCTCAAAGTGTTGGAGATTTTTCAGGCTTAGATTGTGATGTGTGTTTTGTTCCTTATTTAATGAATGCCAAAAGGGAACTGACTTAAAGCTAACAAAAATTGAACTTCATAGCGGCCACGCAAATATGCTGTGCTTGCCGGGTATGAATGGGCATCCGGCCAGACGCTGTGTCAGCAGTTTGGCCGGAGCGAGCTCTTGGACGATCGGTCGTCGCCGTCGCCCAGTTGACTTAGTTAATGTACATAAATATGGGAACACACTTGAGATTTCAATCAATTTCTAAAATAAGCCTTAAAACTTTTCTTATTTTTTAAATCCACCAACTTTATATTTTGTTAAATTATTTATTAAAATATTATTCGTTTTCAAATCTTAATATGGAGTTACTGAAGTTGATTTTCGTGTTAGTTTCGGAGCGTGTTAGTTTCGAAGCAAAGCCCGTGTGGCAGATTATTAATTTATTTCTTGTTCTTGAATGTCTGGGTGAAAGTCTTACTCACATTATTCCTATTTCCTGCGAAACGAAGTTTCCCTTGAGTGCCAATTAAATAAGAAATGTTCCCCCTGCAGGGTGTTGGAAGGAAAGAATATTCAGTCAAGAAATAAAAAGAAAGTTATGTCATTGTTCTTGACCTACTCCACTCCTTGCATCAGCACATCCCCCTTGCTTAAATTCTAGCACATCATGGTTTTGAAATCTTTTTCACATAATAAATTTATTGAGTAATATGTATGTCGGCATATGTCGTGGATAAGCAATAAAGTGTGGACTAAAGTATATATGGTAAATCTACTTGATAGTTATTTTATTAGCTAAGAGTATCAAATTTGCCACTGGTTAAGTGGCTACCAACATAGCTCAGAGGGCTCTTGCAATTGTACAAATTAAGTGAAGAGGGTTCGCCACTTTCTTCCTTCCTTCTAGGTGATAGGTGAGCGGCGGTTGCCACTGGCTTCCTTTCTTCTAAGTGCTAGATTACCGCTGGCTATTCCCTTAGCTGGAAGGTTAAGGTTGGGAGATACCATCTCCGTTACTATCTGCCCCTAAGGCAGAATAACCAATTATATCAAACAATACTAACGGCGATGGCTAGAGTAGTACTTATGAGCTATAGCTCTCTATTGGAGTATGTTGAAAGCAGAACTGAATTTAATAGTGTTTTGGCTAACAGAAGCCGTCTGTGCAGCATATTGCTCCTGCAAAATTTGCTGCAAGACGCGTTTGGTTGTTGTCCGTCCACCTGTTGTCCATCCCACCTGCATGCAATTCTTTGGCGCATGAACTCTCTGATGCCAAACGGCAGAATGTAGCTCCCGGTGATACGGAGCAGTTCTTAATGGCGTGAATATCTCCATTGCACTTCGCTATGGCGTCGTCTTTTATTTGCAAATTTGTCTTACTATGGGCGACTGGGTTATTTTTAGCGAGGGTAATGGTGAGCATACAATTTAGGATTTCTGAGATTAGCATCCTATTTCTGGTGAGGAGTGCTTCGAACAAATGGCCTGAGTCAACAAGCCCGCCTTTTTCCTCCTTGAGGATTATATTAATTGTGTCTGTGAGTGAATAAATATGTTTCTTTGTTTATAATGGCGTATTTTATTAGCCTCAATGAGCGAGACCTGATTATTATTAATTCTATTAAGATCATCCGCGTCGGGTGTACCCGCCACAACCTTAGGGAATAAGCCAAAAAAATCAAGGTTCCTGGCGTATCTTGAGCTCAAACAAAATATTCTGGGCATGTTCGATGTCAACTTCCAGCAGCTTCCTCATGTGGGATTGTGGGAACAGTTCGAGCATTTTGACTATGCTAGAAAAGCATTCAATTATGCTTGAAAACTTGGACAAATTTGTCGGGTTCCTAACTAGGCCGTACTGGTCCTATACTAAAACAGTCCCGTCTAACACCGGGATGTACTTCGCATGTGATTCGCGAACTTGGGTCTCTTGATTTGAGATAATACCGCACCTATTCTTCTGGTTAACTCAAACGGTATCTTAAAATCGGGGTAGGTCAGTATAACATCTTCTGATGCAAGGATATTACGAAGGTGCGGATCTCCCCGTTGCATTCCGCTATTATTTTATCTTCCAGTCTGAGAATGGTGCCCTGATGCGACCCAGGAAAAACGGTAATTTTGTTGCAGGCTGACTTAACTTTAGGAAATTTAATAACAAAATGTAAGATGCTAACGGATTGTAAAATTTTGATGGACGCTACGGACAAAACATCTTTGATGGCGGTTTCAGTGGGCTCTTCCATCCACACATTTTCTAGGTGTGCATGATCTAGTATGCTAGGGCTCACGACATTAATTTTCGCAGGAGCGACTGCAAGCATTAAATTCTGCAGATCCATTGCCATCATCCTATTACGAGTTAGTAACATCTCGTATAGGTGTCCCGTATCAACTTGGGAATCTTAAGCCGACCTCAGAAGTTGATTGACAGTAGTGGATATTCTATTGATTTGGTCTTGGACTTTGGTATTAATATTAAATTGTCTATTGTTTGCATAAATGAGTTGAAATTCGTTGAACTTAATTTTTTCAAAATCCTCGGCGTCTGGAGTTCCCGCCACTTCCTTTAAGGCTGTACCTAGGAAGTCTAAACTCCTGGCTACTCTATGGTGGATGCTTAATGACTCGAGCAGATCGCGCAAGTGAGCGGTATCAATACTCAAGAGTTTTTGCATATGCGATTGTGGGAACATGTTGGTCATTCCGTCTGTCTCTTTCACTACGCGCCTATACTCCGAGAGGTTCGCTGAGTGTCTTACAAATGCGAACTCTTCCCAAACCAAAATTCGACCATCAACGATGGGAATGTATTTGGCTTTTGAGTAGTCTGTTATGTGCGCCGAAGTTACGGTCAAGAAGAGTAGCACGGGCATGGTTGTAAACCTGTAATTCGGATATACTGTATTGTTTGTTAAGGACGGGTTAGTCCACCACCAAAACACAGAGAATGCAGTATGATAAAAAATAATAGTAATGAAAAACTTACGCCAAGTGGCTAGGGATACTAGTAATGAAAAATTATCAGGCGAGCGATAACATGCTTACGCTTGGCCTACCTAAGGTTGTCTTTGTGGACCACCCTCCCTTTAATGAGGACTGTGGTCCCCATGTCACCTTCCAGCGTTTTCTCTTCGCATAACGGCGAAAGCTTGTTGCCTAGTCTCCTGTTGGATCTTACTAGGTCTTTGTCGCCGACATTGAACACTCTGTTTTGCCGGGAGGCATTTTCCCTGCTTCTTAGCTTGTTCTGGGCATGCATTATTCTATCCTCTATATCGTCGAATGACCCACAGACTGAGTGACTACCACGTCGGCGGGTCTCTTACCGATGACCGAATGGATAGATTTATTGTATTTTGTCGTGGCCAGTAAAGTCAACTCTACTGTGTCGCTGATGCCTTTGTCGATTTTGAGGCATCTGGCATGCTCCACTAGAGTGCTGTGGAAACGTCCCACTTCCACGTTGTGGAGGGGCGGCGCATTCGAGATGCTAACGCCGAAGTGGCTTTCCAGCTTGGTCAAAATAGTGTGCGAGTTCAATGACGGTTCATTGTCGCAATATATGACCTTAGCTTTGGGGAAAACGTTGAAGAGTTGTAATAGGGCTGGTTTGAGATCATCTATTGTTCTAGAGGGAATCGGTTGGACCATTCCAAATTTTGAAAACTTGTCAATGCCTGTGAGGAAGCATTTCCTGTCTGTAGAGAAAGTGTCTATGTGTAGCATCTCCCCCACCTGCGATGGGACTGGCGTTTCCCCGAGTTCCTGTTTTTTTTGGATGCCTGTCGTATTTCGCTTTAGCGCAGGTCTTACAGTTAGTGACGATTTCGTTAGCTAACTTGGCTATTTTCTGTACTAGTACTCTGAGAGTACCTGCTTCACATTTTCTTGGGCCGATCTGTGTGCCCTGTTGTGCTCAACAGTGAGGAATTCTCGTCTCTCGGCGACTGCAAAAATATCCGTTACTAGGTTTTTGCAATGCCAAAAATTGGTGGCTGGGAATTGCCGAACCAATTTGTCCTGTATCATCGCTAGCGTGTGCAAGTCGCAATGAATAGCGTTGAGGCCTTTAGGAACGATAGTGTCCGCGAGCTCCTCCAGCAATGACTCCTTGCATGTGAAGTCAATGTTATGCCGTCTCTTGTTTCCAAAAAGTACGAAGCTGCGTTTAGTCGGAAATGCGTGCTTCCTTCAGAGTTATCTGGTTTTGAAAGCAATTTAATGGCTTGTCCGTGGTTTCGATTGTATGGGTTAGCAAAAGCTCACTGTGAAGTTGCTGTCTTGAGAGGGCATCCGCAACGAGATTATCTTTGCCAAGCTTGAAAAACGTTTTAGCGCCGGACTCGCCGATGCAGGCTTTCCACCTTTGGATTTTCGCATTCGGATTGGATTCCGACACTGCGAAGGTCAACGGTTGGTGGTCAGTAAAATATCTTTACTATCTTTGACTACATATAAATAGTGGCGCAATATGGCGTAGTTAACTTCTCTGTCCTTTAGGGTTCTAGAGATCATTGTTATGGATCTCCCTTCTTGGGATAGGACTGCGCCAATGCCGTACGCTGAGGCAGTGGGGAGCCAATAAAACCAACAAGACTGCAAAGCTAACGTCGAGAATACGAGATATTCGGTTGGAATACTTAAAGTTTGTAATTTTTTTTTTATGGCTGCACTATATTATTGGTTTATATATTTGCAGAAAAAAAACATAGTATGCAAACAATACGCAATAATATTTAGTAATATTGTCACCATTTATAATATATTTAGTCAATATATATTTATTATATAGGATTTAAAAAATGATATACTTTCGTTTTTTATTTAACAAAAGATGGTAAATGTCAATCAATTATACAATTAATTAATATGAAATGTTAATAATGGAACTGCAGAAATTTTTTGGCAGTGTATTAATGTTTTTTGACAAAATGAATGCAGATAGAGGGCATGTGCGAATGAAAATGCTCTCTTACATGATTCCCTAAATTATTGCAATCCGTGCCCCACGTTGGGCGCCAATTAATATTTTACCAGTAAGTTCCTTGCTGGACCTAGAGCGAGAGGGCACCTGGGTGCTAGCTGGATGTAGGGCGAGGGGGCACCGGCGGGGTGCTCGCTGTGTAGTTATAGTCCAAATAGTTAGGAGCTGGTCACTGGCAACTATAGCCGTTGAAGTGCTAAGTGTAAGGTAGCCGCTGCTTAGCTCCCTTCCAAGTGGTTGGGGGTTGGCTGCTGGGCAACTATGGCCGCTGATGAGTCAACTAAAGATTACGGTGAGGGGATAACTGTCCCCCTATTCCCCTGGCCTTAAGCTCAGTAAAGTTTATGAGCAGGAGTAGGGTTTATGAGCAGCGTGCTCTTATTCGAAGTATAAAACAGAACTGGACTTAAGGCTAACAAAAATTGAATATCATAGCCACACAAATATGCTGTGTTTGCCGGCTATGCATGGACATCCGGCCAGACGCTGTATCAGCAGTTTGGCCGGAGCGAGCTGTCGAACGATCGGTCATTGCCGTCGCTCGGTTAATTTAGTTAACTTGCATTTCGGAAGTTGGAGTCCGTTATGGTTTTGGGTTAATACTGCTTAACATGTTTGTTTACTTGGATCCATTATTATGCAAAATTTTTTAAGGAAATCAAGATATTGTTATAAAGTTGGTTTTATAAGTTTATCTTTTAAATATTGAAATGAATTTTGTCATTCCGGAGACCATTCAAATGGGACATTCTTTTTACATATATAATAATTGCAAATGCTAAAAATCGTCTAGCGCTATCTGCATCATGTGGGACCGGATAGGTTTTTATGACATATATCTTGTCGTCCGGTAAAATTCCTTTTTCTGTGCATTTATGGCCAAGGAAGGTACCTTCATGCATAAAAAATGAACATTTTTGTGGATGTAGTTTTAAATTGCATTTTCTGCATATTTTGAAGATGTTTTTTAAGTTTTTAAGCATATGTCTTTCGGAACATCCAATGACAATTAAATCATCCATATAAAGAAATGCTCGAAATAGTTCTCTCAAAAATCTCAATTTTTGCTTGTAAAAGTTATTTGTTGTTATTGATTCGGTTTTAAGACCGAATACGTCAGTATATTTCCCACATATTTCCGTTAATTGTTCTTCGAATTGAACAGGAAATTTTTTTAGTTCTTCTATGATGTTTTGTGCACTATTACTTGAAGTGTATCGAATTAAATTTTAAATTGGTTATACTAATCAATTGATCAGTACTAGTTGTGTTGATTAATCGGACAAATGCATTCTGTTTTGATGTGATGGTATTGGCAATGTTTATAGCAGGTTAAATCTTCTGAATTGGTATTAATATAGTACATTATTTAGATTTTCCGTACTACTTGAGATCTGGTTGGTAGGAGAATTTTATTGTTACCAGAAGTATATGTTATTGGAATGTCTTTATTATTTGGGCTTATTAAACCAATCCTCTGTAGAGTTGAGATATATTTGTTTGTTTAGTTATTTAATAAAATCGATTCCTATTATTCCATAACATGAAATCGCAAAATATTGATTTTTAATATGAAAATTATATGGAAATATATATTTTTCGGTTTGGAGTTCTATTGGAGCAAGTCCTTTGGATTTTATGATTACCTCGCCTATTCCTCGAATATTCATTATATTTGTTTTATTGTTAAAGATATCTGCATTTTTTTTAAGTGAAATATTTGCTCCCGTATCCACCTCTTTGGTGCTGAATTTGTCTGCGTGTTTAGCGGGTAATCATAAACGTAGCTTTAAGTAGCTTTCGCCATTTTTGCTTTTACTACATCGGATGTTTCAGAAATAAAAGAGTCTTGTAATTTTTTTATAATTCCGTTTAGAGTAGATTCATTTTGCACTTCAAATTCTGGGCTGTCAAATTCAGATTCTTCTACTTAGACTTCTGGTGGATCTGATGATTTTCAGTTTCTACTTTCAAAGGGGTGTTTAGAATATTTGGTATTTATATGATTTATCGAATTCACTTCTTAATTTATTTAGATCCCTTTATAATGCACTTTATTCTATTAAAAGATGGGTTATTACGTGGGAATATTAGTGCCTGAGTCCTGAAAAAGTTTGGGCCGAGGAAGAGGCGTCCGATGTTCAGGCACCATTTTTGCCGGCATAAGCTACGTCGTATTCGGGTGGTGGGATCTTGGTAAGCCTCCCTCCTCTCCAACAAAACGAGAATAAATATTTAAAGTGCCTGGAAAAATAATATTAGTGCGCCAAATTCGTCAGTCTACACTGCCCCACAAGCTTAGCTGTCGCTTGATCGCAATACAATCGGGTTGTGTTTCGGCCATATTCCCTTCCCTTCAGGCATTTGTGAGCCAATGGATCGTCGCGGCCGCGCAGCTATGCGTAAGGATGTTTTTGATAGTAAATATTGAATTTTTACGTTAAACTGTGGATAATTTTCTAAGGTTCTTTCTAATTCTTGAGTTGTGATCATATTGCACGGATATATACATATATATATATTTTCATAAAAGTGGAAACTTCGTTCCGAC
Organism: Drosophila biarmipes; assembly: GCF_025231255.1. Classification (NCBI taxonomy): domain Eukaryota; kingdom Metazoa; phylum Arthropoda; class Insecta; order Diptera; family Drosophilidae; genus Drosophila; species Drosophila biarmipes. Next base: position 2,096,331 of record NC_066611.1, on the reverse strand, counting down.
ACACTTACCCCTCTTTTCAATCCTGTGCGATGAGACCTCGAATTTTCGGATCCTGGATTTAGAAGATGTTATGATGGCTTTATATATGTATAAAAATTAATGAGTGTAAGGGAAGGGGAAACGGTCGATGTGGAGTCCCTCGCCCCTGTCTCCAATGTTTGGTAGCCGGTTGGCTGTACTGCTCCTATGCTGCGATAGGATGATTAGGATGAAAGGGAACTGTCCTTCGATACCGCTGGCCTAGAGACTCAGTCAGTATATTGATAAATGAAAGATTTAACGGCTAAGTGCCGGAGATTCATTAGCAGGAGCTGGTGCTCTTAATTTATTGAATATAAAGCATGAACTGAACTTAAGAACTAACAAAAGCTCATGCATGTGTACTAAGCTCAATCAATTCTGCATTTAGTATTTATTTTATTGATTTTTATATGGTTATAATATGCACTGATAAATGTGCATTCGGTTCGGGGCTCATTTTATCAATGTTTCCTTGACTTAAGAATAAGTTGGCTTGGCTTAAAATTCACAAAGCTGCGCGAGCACCGCCGCGGCCAACGCTTATATATATAAATATGTATATTAATATTTGTGTGTCGCTGCTGAGTAGCGTTCAATGCTTAAGCATCAGTGTATAAATTTTAAATTAATTGTTGAGCCACACGCTGTCCCTCGCCGCTGTCCGTGAGGGTGGGGCGACTCTATCCAGTGGCCACCGTGGCTGGTCCGGGGGAAGGGGTGATGACGTAGTTGCCATCGTGGCTGGCTGCTGTTGTGTATGAGCCGGGCGGTTGCCACTAACTCTGCTTTCTCTTCTTATGAAGATTATGACGGGAGTAACTAACTCCGTTGCTAACGGCCCTTAAGGCTCGATAACCAATTTGAATAAGATAAATGCCGGAGTTTTAATATTGGAGCCAATGCTCATTATTCAATGTCAAAGTAAAAACTGAAAACTTATATGATTTTACGAAATCTATGCGCAACCGGCAAGCCGACCGCTCGTGTAGCAAAGTGCTGACACTAGCAAAACCAACATAACTCACCATACAGTGCACCAATAAGATCCAGGCACGGCCCCTAAAGATGTTTATGCTCATTTTGCAGCTAAATACTAGGGTGATCCAATAATTACCCAAGATCTATGACTTAGACTTATGATTACTCATTAAAAGTATTAACATATAGACTTATGATTACTCATAAACAGTGTTAACATATATAAGCGGCGCAAGTAGCGGCCGCGCAAGAGGGAGAGTGTTATATTCACATGGTAACCGAATGGTCAGCCGCGCATGCAGACATGCTTGATCAGCATTTATGATGTTCATAGCATTGTTGTGTGGGTCGAATTACTTGAAGTGCTGGGAATATTAGAACATAAACAAATGCCACAATTTTATAGTGATATGAGTGGTACAGTGTGAACCGGATATGTGAGCATACTACACATGACCGGATGCCCGTGGCAGACCGCTGACCATCCACATTTCCAAGTCATACGATCGCTGTCAGCCCATGAGACAAAGCCAGCTCCTCATATCAAACCGAAGCGTCAAGAATCACTCTGGAGTTTCTTGACACGTATGGCAAATGGACCAATAGGTGGAATATCTCTATAAACGGAAGAAAGTCGCAACACTGCAATTTCTCATTGAGACCACAGATCCTTCCTACAGTTGAACTTCACGGCATCACCATCCCACCATCACAACAAGCACAATACCTGGGCCTAATCCTGGACAAGAGGCTCACCTGGAAGCAGCACACAACCAAAATAGCTGCTACATGTCGAGCTAAGCTTAGGAAGCTTAACTGGTTGCTTAAGCCAACGAGTAAGCTGAGCCTTGGCAACAAAGTGTTTAAATCGATTGTGGTGCCCTCGATAACCTACTGCATCCAATTATGGGACATGGCTTCCGACTTGAACGTCATGAAAGTGCAGTCGGTATAACGAACGCCTCACAGCGCAAGTTATATGACACATTATTTAGAGCTCTTACCCAATTTATAAACGACTTTGAGCCGAGAGCCAATTTCCAAATAACTCTGACAGACCCGACATAAACCCGTGGTCAGCTATTTCATTCAACCAGGCCTCCGAATCATTCCCACCCAGATCAATTTCACGCAGCCCAAATCAAACGGATGCTGTAAACATCCAGTCCGCTAACGTAATCAAAAGATTCCCAAAGCGAGCTCCGAGTCCGTTAACGTGAACAAAAAGATCCCCAAAGCGGTCCCTAAAACTCCGCTAATGTAAACACCAATTTTCGGCAAAGATTGGACTTCAAATTTAATTGGCAAATTGCATCATCCTATTTTTCGACTCTCTTGAGCCATTCTCTTTATCAATTTTTGGGGATAAAATCTCTTAAGCCGAGGTTTGATTATTGATCATTGAACTAGAGATCAGGCAGTCCGTTTTTGAGATCCGAATCGAGCAGTAGTACAAATCGAGTAAAAGTAAACGAGCAGTGAATTAACTAAGTTCGACCTTTAAAAAAATTGTAGTAGTGATTAAGTGATTAATAAATAAAAATACATTTTTTTAATTAAATCACTAGTGAGAAACTTAATTGGCGCCCAACGTGGGGCCGTGCGATAAAAAAATTCTAAAAAAAGAAGCTTTAAAATAAAAACAAGTAGTTTTAAAGTAAAAAAAAAGAATTTAGTGCGGCCAATAAAACCCGATACAACCGACGAATAAATAAAAAGTTTGTGTTGATCGAAAAACTAAGGTGGAAATTAATTAATGAAATAATCCCCTTAAAATCTCAAGCTACAAAATAGTGATCGTAACATAAATTCACTGCTCGGACAATATAAAAATCAAAAAGCGACAACAAATTTTTCATCAAAAAAAATAAAAAAAAAAAACATTGTGAAAAACAAATTTAAAAAAAAAATCTTCAAAATCAGCCACAAAGACATTTTAAGAAAACAGGCTGAAGGGCAATCCCTTGCCAAATATTGGAAAAGAAGGAAGACCTAATTAAAGAAGGAAGACCCCGAGACAATTTAAAAACAGAAAAGGAAATATAAATATACAAAGTGGAAGAGTTAATTTCAAATTTTGAAAGAGTTCTCAAAATGCCAGAACCTTCAACAAGCCAGACTGGAGCAAATAAAAGACTCCACATGAATCCACAAGAAAATACAAGCCATCAGGCAATAACAAACAACACAATGTTAAATGTAGGAGATTTAATTAAGCAAATTGTAAATCTTGAATTAAATCCATTAAAGGAGGAGATCGTTAACTTAAGATCGCAGCTTTCTCACAAAATTAAAACGGTTGAGGATTATCAGACAGAGATTGTAGATCCGAATATAAAATCGGCAGAAGTCATGGGGAAATATGCCAAAGGGAGTGAAAGATTTTATTCTGCTTTATCTATATTACGAAACAAAATAACAGGAATGGCAAACGACGCCTTAACCCATAACGGTACTGTATTAAATTTCGATGCCATAATGGCGAGACTTGACTTCGTCTTTAGCGGCAAACGACCAATTCACATTATTGAACAGGAATTAAGTGTATTGAGTCAGGGAAAATTATCCATAATGGATTATTATGGTACAGTTAATAGAAAATTAACTCTGCTAATTAATAAAACTATTATGACCTACGGTAGAAACAAACCTATAACAGCGGAAATGAATGAGAAACATAGGAAGACAGCTCTTAGAGTTTTCATTACCGGCCTCAACGGCCAAATTTCAGATACTATTTTCTCAATGAATCCACCTGACCTACCAAATGCAGTGGTCATAGTTCAGGAACTGGAAAGCAACAACATGAGGGCTCATTTCGCCAATAGCTTCTCTACTACTCAGAGAAAACATAGCGAGCCAAACTCTAATGGAAATGGACAAACCCATTTCAACCATAAGACTAGACAGCAAAACAATGGTTATAGTAACCAGCGAAACAATAATAATTTAAGGTTTAATCATGACAACTACCAGAACAAAAATACTTACGGTTATTATAATCAGAATAAAAATAATTCTTGGAACCAGGTTTAAGATTTAATAATAACCAACAAAAACAGTGGAACACCTGTAGCAGCCACAAAATAAGCCGGAACCAATGTAGGTAGACGAGTCTATCCAGGTTCAGAATAAGGCTAACAACGGCTATAATCAAGGCTATAATAAATATCAAAATAATAATTATAGTCAGTACAAGCGGGATCAAACAAAAAAATTTGAGACCCATAACACTCAGCAAGGCCAAGCTAAAATAAAGGGGGACGATGAGGAGAACCATTTTTTAGACAAAAGTCAGGAGTAGGCTTACCCTACTTAATTAGAAAAGATCCAAAAATAAATAAAAAATTAAAAATAATAATTGACACTGGGGCACCTCGTGTTATATAAAAACAGGAATTTAAAAAATAAGAACGAGCTTCCAATTTACAAAAGAGTATCTACAGTGAATGGATATTCAATAATTAAATATTACCATATGATAACTATTTTTGATACGCGATATACTTTTTATGAAATAGATGGGCTAGACTCAGATTTACAGGTCGGCTATAACCTATTAAATAAAATAGGAGCGGTAATTGATACAGCTAAGGTAGTAATTAAATATAATGGAATAGAAGAAAAATTAAATTATGATAACGGAAACATATTAAACCAACATTCTTTAACAGAAGAAAACACCATTCTTCCATTAAAAGAAGAACGAGCTTCCAATTTACAAAAGAGTATCTACAGTGAATGGATATTCAATAATTAAATATTATCATATGATAACTATTTTTGATACGCGATATACTTTTTATGAAATAGATGGGCTAGACTCAGATTTACTGGTCGGCTATAACCTATTAAATAAAATAGGAGCGGTAATTGATACAGCTAAGGTAGTAATTAAATATAATGGAATAGAAGAAAAATTAAATTATGATAACGGAAACATATTAAACCAACATTCTTTAACAGAAGAAAACACCATTCTTCCATTAAAAGAATTTATATTAAAAAAATACTTTGATGAAAAAGCTCAAATCAGATCCGAATCTGAAATGGGTAATCAAAGCGAATCTAGTTTGGGATACACAAATCCTGAACACGCCGTCGTTGAAAAATCCGACAAAAACAAAAGTTTGGAATTCAAAAATTCCGAACACGCCGTCGTTGAAATATCCGACAAAAATAAAAGTTTGGGAATTAAAAATCCTGAACGCGCCGTCGTTGAGAAATCCGACAAAAATAAAAGCTTGGAATATAAAAATTCTGAATACGCCGTCGTTGAACTATCCGACAATCAAAAAATAAACAACATAAAAATATCATCTGCAGATCAAAAAAAACATCTGGAGAAAGAAATATTAAATATTATTAATGAAGAGCATTCAAAAATAAATATGCAGATCCCATTTAGGACAGATATCCGCGGTGAAATAAACACCGTAAATGATAGGGCCATTTACAGCAAACAATACCCTTATGCTCAATCAGCTTCAGATTTTGTGAATTCTGAAATAAATCGAATGTTAAATGAAGAAATTATAAGGCCAAGTAGAAGTCCTTATAATTCACCAGTACTAGTAGTACCAAAAAAGGGTTTCAATGTAGACGGAACTCCAAAACTCAGACTCGTAATTGATTATAAAAAACTTAATGAAAATACAATACCAGATAGATATCCAATGCAGGACCCTTCAGTGATTTTGTCAAATCTTGGGAAAGCCAAATACTTTTCAAAAATTGACTTGGAATCTGGATTTTATCAGATTCTCATGAATGAACCAGACATTCAGAAAACCTCATTTTCAATAAACAACGGGAAATACGAATTCCTAAGAATACATTTCGGTTTGACCAACGATCTAAGAATATTCCAACGAGCGATTGATGATATTTTAAGAGAACAAGTGGGTAAAACATGTCACGTTATATGGATGACATAATTATATTTTCAAAAACAATTCAACAACATTACCAAGATTTAATTCTCATTATTAAAATTTTGCTGAACGCAACATGAAAATTTCAATTGAAAAATCAAAGTTCTTTAAATTAGAAACCAATTTTCTCGGTTACGTTGTTTCTCACAATGTGATAAAAACCGATCCCGAAAAAATTTCTACTATCGTAAAATATCCGATACCTAAAATATCCGATACCTAGAAGCTTCCTAGGCCTTACAGGATATTACAGAAAAATTGTGCAAAATTACGCAAAGATAGCTAAACCTTTAACAAAATATTTAGAAGGCCAAAACGGCAAAGTATCAAAAAAGGCATCACGTAAAACTTTAATACATTTTGATGATTCAGCTGTAAGAGCTTTTAACGAGCTTAAAGAAAATTAGTAGAACTAGTACAACCAGACTATAATAAAAAATGTACTCTAACAACGGACGCATCTGACTTAGCAATTGGTGCTGTTCTTTCTCAGGAAGGAAAACCAATTACATTTATTTCAAAAACTCTGACAAAAACCGAACAATTATACGCAACCAATAAAAAGGAACTTTTAGTTATGGTATGGGCTTTTAAAAATCTTCGAAATTATTTTTATGGGGTTAACAACATCGAGATCTATACTGATCATCAACCTCTTTCGTTTTCCATTTCTCAAAAAAATCCAAATATTGAGATGAAAAGGTGGTATTCCTTTATTGAAAGCTATTCACCCAAAATTATTTACAAGCCAGGAGCAACAAATGTTGTTGCGGACGCTTTATCTAGGATTCAAATAAATAATTGAACGGAAAGTAATTAATCGGTCTCAGATCAAAATACTCAGCATTCTGCAGAGAGTAGTTTTGAGAATGTAATACAAGAAACCCGAAAACTCTTAAACCAGTTTAAGCAACAATTGCTAATAGCAACGAGGAGGTATACAATACATGAGTCGATTAATGTATTCGGAAATATTAGACATATAATAGAATATGACACTCCAGAAAATTTAGTATCAATCTTAAGGGAATATATTCCACCCAATATAACCATAGGAGTTCACTGTACTCTAGAAGATTTTTACAGAATCCAAAAACCACTTAAGGACAATTTTATAAATAAATTTTTATACACAATGACATTTGTCCAGGATGTCGAGAACGCTAAAGATAGATCTCTTATTATCACAGAAACTCATTGTAGAGCTCATAGAGGGCTTGATGAAAATTATAAACAAATAACTAGACTCTATTATTGGCCAAATTTATACAATCAAAACAAATACAACAGGCACCCAGTACAGATTCCTATCGGTCAAGCACCAATTCCAGACAGAGAAGGTGAGAATTTGCATCTTGACATATTTTACGCCCAAAATCTTATATTCATTACTTGTATAGATTCGTATTCGAAATACTTAGTGGTAAAAGAAATCCCTAATAAACTGAATATAGAAAAGAAAGTTTCAGAAATTTTACAACAATTTCCATTAGCCAAATCTTTGATGATAGATAACGAACGAAGTTTTTCTTCATCCCAATTTAAATCTTTTGCACAAAGAAATGGGATATCTTTATTCTTTGCAGATCCTCGACATAGTACGTCTAACGGAGAAATAGAAAGGGCACACTCTACCTTAACAGAAATTGCTCGCTGCATTAAAGATGAGCTTAATTTAATTGATTATTCCGAAAGTATAATTAGAGCAGCACAAAAATATAATTTAACAATTCATTCAATAACCAATCATCGACCTTTTGATATATTATTTAATAAAATCAAACACGATGATATTCCTAAATTATTGCAGCAAGCCCAAGAGAAAATGTTACATTTTCAAAATAAAGATAGACAAAATAAGAAGAAGTAATTTACGAAAAGAAACATGGGGAAAGGAACAAGCTTAATTCTAGATATAAAAAACAAGTAGTTGAGGAAAACCTCCAAAATAAAGTTATTATAAATAACAGAAACCATACGATTCATAAAGATAATATTAAATAACTTGTTTCAAATTACAGATAATGATTTCAATAATGTACTTATTATTGCTGGTAGCAACAACCAAATCCGAAATTATGGATTACACGAACCATGATTTTCTTCTTTACAAGGATACCAAAGATGTTCACACGCAGATTTATTTCATATAACTAATATAAGTTTTTATAGAGAAATAATTAATCTTGAAACAGAAATTCTAAAGGGTCACGACAACAAGAATTTTCTTTGGGAAATATCCCACGATTTAGAAATTATTAAAATACTTATCTCTCAAGTTATACCCAGTAGATCAAAAAGAGGCATTAATGAAATAGGCACCATTTGGAAATGGATAGCGGGAACACCAGATCATGATGATTTCATAACAGTCCAAAATAAAATCGATGATTTAATACAAAATAATAACGATCAATTCGTTATTAATTCTAAAATATTTAAAGAGATAAAATCTTTGAACAATTCAAAACAGCCTTTAAAAATTAAGAAATTCCACTTAGAAAATATCGTCTGCGTTTGCTTACTTACGATCTTATAAATTTAATGGACACAATTACACTTGCCAAAATTGATGTATTTAATACTAAAATTCTAAACAATGATGATATACTAGAAATTTATAAGCACGAAGATAGACCTGTAGTTATAACAGACCTTTTAGATATATCTGAATTTAAAATCGCTTTGCATCAAGATCTTATTATTTACAATACAAGATCCACGTTTACAATTCAAGATCCATTTCACATAATGATGGAAAATTATTAATTGATAATCACGTCGCAAAATGTAGAAATAAGTACCATGTAATGTCTAATTTTAAGACAGAAATATTTAATAAATATTGCACACTTAACCCAGAAGGCTCTTGTTTCACTAGATTACTAAATGGAGAAAAATCCTTTTGTATCAAAATCGGAGAAAAAAATAAAAATGTAGATGTAATCCAAGATGGAGCCATTTTTGTAAATGGAGAAAATACAGTTAATGACACTCATTTAAATGGGTCATATTTATTGACTTTTAATGGCACCACTAAAATTAATCATATTTCCTACACCAATGTAGACAATAAGATATTGGAATACATCACAGCTCGAAAATATACAGATTTTTTAGTATCCGAATATATTATATCTAATGATTCGGAGCTCACATTCGATAATATTAACATACTAAATCCATTTATTCAAATTAAACAAACTCAAATACCAGTTACGTTAATATTAATCATATTCACATTTATATATTTAACTATTATGATTGTAATCAAATTCAGAAAATTTTTAATATTCAAACCATGGCAAAATCATATAGAAATTGAACCAGAAAATAATATTTCCGATAATGAAATTATTATTTACCTGACAATGAAAATACCCTAGAAGAAAATATCATTGTCGAATTAACCCAAGAATTACATTCAATATACCCATTAGTTCCAATGAATCGGGACGATTCAATTTAGAATGGGGGGAGTTATATGACACATTATTTAGGGGCTCTTACCCAATTTATAAATAACTTTGAGCCGAGAGCCAATTTCCAAATAACTCTGACAGACCCGAGATAAACCCCAGCTATTTCTTTCAACCAGGCCTCCGAATCATTCCCACCCAGATCAATTTCACCAGCCCAAATCAAACGGATGCTGTAAACATCCAGTCCGCTAATGTAAACAAAAGATCCCCAAAGCGAGCTTCGAGTCCGTTAACGTAAACAAAAAAATCCCCAAAGCGGTCCCTAAAACTCCGCTAATGTAAACACCAACTTCCGGCCAAGATTGGACTTTAAATTTAATTGGCAAATTGCATCATCCTATTTTCCGACTATCTTGATCCATTCTCTTTATCAATTTTTGGGGATAAAATCTCTTAAGCCGAGGTTTGATTATTGATCATTGAACTAGAGATCAGGCAGTCCGTTTTTGAGATCCGAATCGAGCAGTAGTACAAATCGGGTAAAAGTAAACGAGCAGTGAATTAACTAAGTTCGACCTATAAAAAAATTTTAGTAGTGATTAAGTGATTAATAAATAAAAATACATTTTTTTAATTAAATCACTAGTGAGAAACTTAATTCGCACGCTAATCACCTAGCTGCTGCCTTGGCCAACCCAAGGACCAGAAGAAGATTAATGCGCAGGCACCCCGGCGATCTTTGGACAAGAGGACGTCATGTCACGTTGAACTCAACGTTTTATAACCATTAAGTTGGTTGATCAACGGAATAAATATTTATATGTTGTACTAAAAAAAAAAGCTGTATAAATATGTATACGAGTATAATTAAATTTTCGCACCATTAGTCTAAGCTAAAAAAAAATTTATTTAATTCTAACTCTTAAACTGGTTACAATATTTTTATAATAGAAGAGCACCGACTTGCTATTGACGAATCTCAAACTGAACTCGCTTTCTAACTCCTACTTCATTTACGATCATCCCTCGGTTTTGAGCTTTAGAGCTTTTTGTGAGTGGGTTATTTGTGACTTGATTATTTTTTCTTGAAGGTTGTCTCGAGGGTGCCTGTGTGTATGTGTGGACATGTGCATAGGAGTGCGTGGTGCTATGGATATGTCACTCCCCCAACCGTTGAATTAGGTCTGTCCTCAGGTGGATAGTCTTGGGTAAAACATTATGTTTTCTTCTTCGTTAATTTGATTGGGTAGATCGTTTACAACTTCTGTACTCTGTGGTGTTTCTTCTTTTGGTTTTACATATTTTACAATTAGTTTTCTTGATATGCTCTTCAATTTATACCATAAATACAATAAAATGCTTATAATAATAATTACAAATGTTGTTAAAGTAATTGTTTCATTTTTAACGATATTACTTCCGACAATAGAAATTTCTTTATTAATGCAATTTTGATTTATTAATGTTTTAGGGATGTTCCATGTCAATAAAATATTGGGTTCAACATAATTAATTTGGAAAATTACTATTTTCTCCGTTTCTTTATTAAGTACTTTGTCTTCATAAAGGAAATATTTTGAGTATATTTTCTGTTAATATATTATTATTTTCATCAGAATAAGGAATAATTTCGAAAACAGGAGATTTGATTATCTCTGAAGGAATATGGGAAATAATCAAAGTTTCGTTTGTGTCTGTTTTGAGCCAAGTAGAGGTTTTGATTTATAACAAATTTTCTGGGTTAATATTTTTCATATAATCATGTTTTAGTAATTTTGGATTAAATAACCCTAACCTTCTCATTTGCATACCTAATTCTATATCTTCTACATATTCGGTGAAATGTTGTAAATTAAATATCAATACGCTGACCTGTTGATCTCTTTCTCCTTTTTCTTTCAGATTGTTAAATATTTCGATTCCGTTATTTGTAACATCGATAATATTTAAATCAGTATTTTGGGCACTAGTGTCTACCAAATTATTAATTTTTTGTTACATTTCGTCCTTATCATCTTGATCTAGAGTTCTGAACAGACATTTGAAAACAAATCCTATAATATGTTTCTCTACTAAATATCGGATTTGAATGGCATTTTACTGCGGTCTTCTCCTTTCCCATATCATTTTCTCCATACTTTATATAAAGTAACGTGTCTCCTAACATCACTGTTTCCTCCTCGTAATTTATTTTTTCTTTACTTACTTATTACTTTCTTTTATATAATCTCTGACTATCAAGATATCGTATTTGTCCCAAAAGTTAAGTAAATAAAAATTCTGTTTAGTAAGACAGATTTTGCAAGGATAGAGGATTCCATAGATCCATTTCTTCTTTTTTTTTTTTTGCTAAATTCTTTGTCAGTAAATTGATAGATGACCTTGTATCAGTTTTCCTTTAATCATTACTCTGATATATGGGCAACACTTTCTCCATCTGAGGCAGTTTGCTAAAAATTTACGTCCATCCTATTCTGTGCACTGTCAGTTTCCTTTTGTCTCTTAACAGGTGCATTAGGAGAATTACTTGAAAGAGATGCCTGAAAGTTTAAAGGATTTTGTACCCTACCTTGATCTAGGTTTCTTTTAAACTCAAGATAGGTTCCTAGGGGGAATTTGATTTTTATTTTGTGAACTTTAAGGAATGGATGAATTATTTGAATTATTATTATCCCTTGAATAGTTATTGTTATATCGTGGATAATTTTGTGATTGAGAATTACATTTTTGATAATAATAATTTTGATGTGAAGCTTCCGAATACCTTCGATTATCATGACGTTTAGGTTTATAATTATCGAATCGTTTAGGTTTGTAATTGTCGGATGCAGACCCATCCCAATGGCCTAAAATCATTGCTGTTTCTTTTAAGTTAGCAAGAGCTGTAATATCTTTTTTGGATAAACAGTTATATAATCTATCGGGAAGTTTTCTCTCGGTACAATCCTTAATAGTTTTTTTTAATGAACTTGTGTAAACTACTTTCTGTTGGGTCTGACTCTAATTTTAATTTATTGTGTACTTTTGAAAATCTAATCTTAAGTTCACTTACGAACTTACTAATGCTTCATTGGCATGGGGTGTCCCGGATGTGCAGGATGATGTCTTTATAAGGTCTATGATCCTTGAAGGCCTTGATTAGAGCTGCTGTTGTAGTTACCCAAGCGTACGATTTTTCTTCTTCGATAACTGCTTGCGTTGAGTCGACAATGGTCCTTTCGATGGCTCCATAGATAATGTGAGTTTGTCGGGCATCTTGAGTAGGGTGTAGTTGTAGAAGGTAGTCAACCCTGGCGATGTACCGGCATAGCTCTGCTGGATTTTCACTTATGTCACTTCTTTGATTTGCCCAACCAATTGATTCAAATGAATCCCGGACACCTGTGACAGCGCTGAAGGATTTGCCACTTTTAGTTGTCCTTGCTTTTTGTTAATTTTCAGTATTTGCACTTTAATTTATTAGAATGTATTGACCGATTTGAATTTTTACTTTGGCTTAACGAAGTTGTATTTTTACTTTTAATATAGGCACTTTTTAATTTGTTAGACTAAACACGTATTGACCGATTTGGATTTTGTTTAAGTTCTGTGTGCGAATGATTTGCACTTAGATGCTTTTGAGGATCTCTTTATTGTCTTTATTTGTTCACGGAATTTACGCTGATCACGATAAACTTGTCGTATAGTATTATACTTCTATTGATCAGTACCGGTGATTTTTTAAAGGACTTTTGAGATCCTACCGACTGCGCCAATTAAATTCTTGCATGATAACTTTAAGTTAAAAAAAACTTTATTCTTATACTGGTTACAATATTTTTATGATTAATAAACACTGACTTTCTGTTGACAAATCTCAAATCTCTTGCAGTTGTAAAAAATAATCAATAATTTTATTAAATTGAATTCAAATTTCTTAAAAATAAAAATATTTATATTCCCAATATTATAAGACAATATGTTAAAAAGCCCCAAAGCTATAATTTGTTTCATATTAATTCCCATCAATTATCCGATCGTTCCTATGACAGCTATATGATAAAGTCGTCCGATTTTAATAAAATTTAATTCGAAATTCAGCTATATGATATAGTCGTCCGATTTTAATAAAATTTAATTCAAAATTCAGAACTAATTATAAAATGTTATTTTTAAGCTAATAAAGTTATATGTTCAAAAACACCAAAGATAAAATTTTCATTTCATGTTTTCCGACTAATTTTCCGATCGTTCCTATGATAACTATATGATATAGTCATCCGATCTTGATAAAATTTTATTCGAAATTAAAAACCCAATAAAAAATGTTATTTCCAAGCGTAGGAGGTTATATGTTAAAAACACCGAAGATATAATTTTTCAATATTATTTTACCACTAATTTTCCGATTGTTCCTATGGGAGCTATATAATATAGTCGTCCGATTTTGATAAAATTAAATCGAAATTTAGAATTAATTTAAAAATGTTATATCCAAGCTAAGAAAGAAATATGTTAAAAATCACCAAAGATATTATTTTTTTTTAATTTTTTCCACGATAGTTCCTATGGGACCTATAAGATATAGTTGTCCGATCCGGCTGGTACCTGCAATAGAAAGAAGACTTTTGGGAAAGTTTCATCACGATAGATTTAAAACTGAGAGACTAGTTTGCGTAGAATCGGACGGACGGACAGACGGACGGACAGAAGGACAGACGGACATGGCTAGATCGACTCGTCTTGCGACGCTGATCAAGAACATAATAATAATAATAATTCAAATAATTCAACCAGTCCTTAAAGTTAACAAAATAAAAATCAAATTCCCCCTAGGAACCTATCTTGAGTTTAAAAGAAACCTAGATCAAGGTAGGGCACAAAATCCTTTAAATTTTCAGGCATCTCTTTGAAGTAATTCTCCTAATGCACCTGTTAAGAGACAAAGGGAAACTGAAAGTGCACAGAATAGAATGGACGTAAATTTTTTAAGCTCCTTTACGGCCTTTTTATAATTTTTCGCTGCCCCTGTATCAATAAGAATTTTTAAAGTTCTCCCAGCCAACCGTCGTTTGATGAACGGTAGAAGGTCATGGGACTCGACCGAGACCGAGTACAGCTAATTGGGCAGAAAGGGTTCCGCTTAATTTTACATAATATTATATTATATTAAAAAAAATATGCATCGTAGTGCAATCAAAAAAAATTATGCAACGATGTGCATGGGTAAAAATAAAAATTTTGTTTGCAGCTTGGTTGGTTTCTCTTCCTTTCTTCTACGTCAGCTGGCCGTCGCCGGTTTGGCTATGACGCTCCCTCGGTGGCGCAGAAGGTGGCGTATTCCCGCACTCTATTTGCTGCTGCTGCTGTCCGGGGCCTTTTGGGCTCAGGCGTTACCGGTGCCGGTCCTCGCACAGGTGTGGTTGCAGTGGTCCAGTGGTCCAGGGCAATCCTTCGGGCACGTCTTTTGAAGTTTGGTAATTGCTTTGGGGATGGGGGTTTTGTTGTTGTTAGTGTTTCATTAATTCTTCTTATTGGCACTGAGTGAGTGGACGCAATTTTTGGGCGTTTATTATTTATTAATTTTTCTTGCAGAAAATCAAGTTCTTTTTGTAGTTTTTGGGCCGTAGCCCACGCAGGAGGTGGAGTATTTACGTAGAGTAGCCACTTCAGGTGTGCTACCCTTTTTTTTATGTTTTCCGCAACTCCTCCGCGGTTGCCCATTGCTTTCACTCTACTCACTAAGATTTTTTTTCGTCCGTGTATCCGTTTTCCAGTTTTAGTTTTTGTAGTCTTCCTTCCTGTCTTCCATTTCTGACTGTCCCTTATCCGTTCCTTTTAAGTTTTTATTTCGTGTTTTATTTTACTTAGTTGGAGCAGAAAGGGTGCCGCTCCAGCGATCGAAGTGTCTCTAATCTTTTACCATGTTCTTTAAGTCTAAGTAAGGCTAAGTCTCGTAGCTGCGCTGCTCGCAGGCGGCGGCAGAGAGACGGCTATGTACCTATATACTTATGTATAAAGGAGTGTACTTATATACGTTGCTATGCGCTCTTAAGTGGTGGCGCGAGGGGTTTGCAAATTAATTATATCAATTAATTATATCCACTATAGAGGTTCCTTCGCCGCTGTCTCGATACAAAAGTCCGGTTAGTTACTTCCTTCTAATGGTGAAATATGAAGATTATGATGGAAGGGTGACTACCCTTCTTAACCTGCTGGCCTAGAGACTCAGTCAGTATAGAAATAATAAGAGGTTAACGGCGGTAGCCGGAGCTTCAATAAATCGAGAGCTGGTGCTCTTTATTTAAATTATCAATGCAATCTGAATATGAATAGATTTTAAAGTTAACAGAGACTCAGCGACATGGTGAGCTTGCCGACTGTGCATGAGCATCCGGCCCATTGCTTGATCAGCAACTAGGGCGGAGCGATGTTGTTTTTGTAACTGTGGTCAACGACATTAGTTGGGTTGACTGCAGTTAACTACTCCCCCCTCTAAATTGAGGCCGCCCTCGGCCGATCCTAAATCGGCAATCACCTCTCTAATTTGGATGGCAGATCGTTTAGCCCTGGCAAATCGTAGATAGGTGAGACCAATGCAGATAAGTGCGCAACATATTGCTCCTGCAATAATTGCTGCGAGATGCGTCTGGTGATCGTCGATTCTTTCCTTGAACTCCTTGATAAACTCCAAGTTGCGTTCACTCAAACGGTGAAGGTATGGGAGGCTAAGAATGGCGGTAATGTTCAATAAGGGGGAGCTAGCTGACCCTGGAGTCCTTTTTTGGGTACTGGCTTGGTTGGTAAAGAGAATGTCGTTTATCATGGCC
The DNA here is from genome assembly GCF_025231255.1 of Drosophila biarmipes. Classification (NCBI taxonomy): domain Eukaryota; kingdom Metazoa; phylum Arthropoda; class Insecta; order Diptera; family Drosophilidae; genus Drosophila; species Drosophila biarmipes. The sequence continues at coordinate 2,080,167 of NC_066611.1, read as the reverse complement.
GTGTTGCCGAAGGTGATGAGGTGCGTGCCGTGTATCCAGACTTCAGTCCCGTTGTCAACTTGAACCTTGGCTGATCTGTCATTGATTATCAAAACTCCTTCGTCCACGTGGGTGATGGGATGCAAGTCACTTTGCTGTGTCCTGCAGTGCGCCACATCTCCTGCATGTAATTGCTTGGCGCATGAGCTCTCTGATACCAAACGGCAGAACGTGGCTCCTGGTGATTCGGAGCAATCTTTAATTGCGTGAATTTCTCCGTCGCACTCTGCTATGACGTTCTCTATGATCTGTAAAATTGTCTCACCATGGGCGACCGGAAAAATGGTTATTTTTTTGCATGGTAGCTTTATCTTAGGGAATTTGATAATAAAATGTAATATGTTAGCAGATTGCAGAATTTTTACGGATGAAACGGACAAAAGATCCCCTATGGGTGTGTTGGTGGGTTCCTCAATCCAAACTGATTTTAAGTCTTCATGATCTAAAATATTTGGACTAACAATATTAATTTTGGCAAGTGTTATGGCAAGCATTTAATTCTGTGGTTCCATCATCAGCTTTCTGTTCCTAGAAAGTAGTGTCTCAAATAAATGTCCAGTGTCTACTTGTAAATTTTTTGCCGATCTCAGAATTTGATTGACGGTGGAAGTTAGTTGATTAACCTGATTTTGAACTTTTGTATTTATTTGGATTTGTGTATTGCTCGACTCGACCAATCTCTTTTCAGTGAATCTGATATTTTCCACAACTGCCACAACTTTTAGCATCAAACCTAGGAAATATAAACTCCTAGCTACCCTGTGGTGAATGCTCAGCGACTCAAACAAATCTTTGAGGTGAGCGGTATCCACGCTTAGAAGTTTTTTCATGTGGGACTGCGGAAACATGTCAATCATATTATTTGTTTCATCCACCACCCCGAGAGGTTCGCTGTGTGAGTGACGAAAGCGAATTCCTCCCATACCAGTATTCGACCATCAATGACAGGAATTTATTTGGCCTGTGAATAATCGGTGATGTGAGCCGATGCCAAGGATAGGAAGAGGTAAAATAGGAGTCCGAGCCTGTAGGATTGAGCTCTAGTTACTTTTTGCTTATAGGGAGGTATCCCACTACCAGTAAAATAAACTTAAGACAATAACTATGCTAGCAACACTTAAGGCTAGTTAGTATATTTTCCAAGTTGCTCAAAGGCGTAATAAACATGAAATAAATTTAAAACGACAATTATGCAGGTGGCAATGGAGCTTATGGATAATACAAAATTGAAATGTTATCAGGCGAGAGGGCATGGCCTGAGCTTATCTTGGTCTTGTTTTATCTTATCCTGTACTTCATACTGTGGATTATCCGATTGTGTTTAAAGGACATCAGCCGGCTTTTTGTCAATGACCGAATGGATAGAATTGTTATACCTGGCAGTGGCCAGCAAAATAAGCTCAACGGTGTTGCTAATACCTTTATCAATTTTAAGGCACCTGGCGAGTTCTGCCAGGGTGCTGTGGAAACGCTCCACCTGCCCGTTTGAGATACTGTGGAGGGGTGCAGCATTAGAGACGCTAACCCCGAAATATTTTTCCAGCATAGCCAAAATGGTGTGCGAGTTCAACGAAGGTTCATTGTCGCAATATATTACCTTGGCTTTAGGAAAAACGTTCAGGATTTGTAATAGGGCCGGTTTGATATCCTCTATAGTTCTAGAGGGGATCGGCTGGACCATGGCAAATTTTGAAAACTTGTCAATGCACGTAAGAAAATATTTCTTGTCAGTGGAAAAAATGACGATGTGGAGCATTTCTCCTACATGAGATGGGATCGGTGTTTCGCCAAGCTAATGTTTTTTGGCCCGATGCTGCGTTTTGACGGGAAGCGTGCTTCCTCCAAAGTTAGCTGGGTCTGAAAGCAATTCAAAAGCTTGTCTGTTACTTCAATTGTGTGGGTTAGTGACAGTTCACTATGAATTGTGGCCGCACACGAGTAAGCTTCCTCCTCTTCTACAACGTTTCGTTGCTTTCGCGACGAGATTATCTTTGCCGGGCTTGTAGAAAATTTTCGCGCCGGATTCGTCGATGCGAGCTTTGATTTTGATTTTCGCATTCGGATTGGATTCCGATACTGCAAAAGTCAATGGTTGGTGGTCAGTAAAGATTATATTATATATTTATATTATATATTTAACCGCGTATAGGTAATGGCGTAACTTGGCCAGTGCCCAAACTATGGACAACAGCTCCCTTTCATTGGTAGCGTAATTGACCTCCCTGTCCTTTAAGGTTCTTGAGATCATGGTTATGGGCCGCCCCTCTTGGGACAAAACTGCACCAATACTATAGGCCGAGGTGTCTGTCGTTAGATCAAACGCCAAATTGTAGTCAGGGTATCTCAGCATGACGTCCTCAGAGGCCACGATGTTTCGCAGCTTCTGAAACGCTTGTTGCTGCCTATGCCTACTAACACTGCCATTTTCCCCTTTCAAGATGTCTGAAATGGGTCTTCCTATCGCTGCAAAATCCTTTAAAAAACACCTATAGTAGCTTGCCAGGCCGAGGAATGATCTGACTTCATAGACGGACTTTGGTTCCGGGAATTCTTTAACGGCTTTGATTTTTTCGGGGTTAGTAGTGGCACCGTTGCTGGTGACTATAAAGCCCAAGAAACTAACGCTTTTTTTTAAAAAACCGTGATTTTTGCGTTGATACTCTCAGGTTAGCATCGCTTTTTAGGACCTAATCTATGTGCCGGATGTGAGAGTTCTCATCCTCGGAGAAGACGATGACGTCATCAACATAAACGTAGCAAAATTTGTTTTCTCGTAGAATGTCGGCAATCGTTCTTTGGAAAATGCTGGCAGCATTCATTAGCCCAAACGATAGTCTGCGAAATTCGTACTTTTCCCCATTTACTGAAAAGGAAGTTTTCTCACGATCGCGTTCAGCCAGAGTAATCTGATGATAACCGGATTTTAAGTCCAGCGTTGTGAAATACTGGCTTTGCCCAAGTTTCCCAATATCATCGAGATGTTTGGCATGGGATATCGGTCGGGTATTGTCCTCTCGTTCAATTTGTGAAAGTCCAACACTAACCGTATTTTCCGCTTGCCGGATTTTTCAGTACCCTTTTTATCTACTACCCAAACTGGGTTGTTGTTCTTTGGACTTGGACTTTTGAATTATGCCCTTTCTTAGCAGATCCTGAATTTTGCCGTTGACGAAATCGGCTGCTCCCATTGGGTATGGGTAGAGCTTGGCACATATAGGTTCTTTGCTAATGGTTCTGATGGTGGCCACCACCGACGTATTGTACGGTAGGGCCTCGTATGGGTTTGCAAAGGCTCTTTTCCTGTCACGCAGCATTTTTGAAAAGGCCTCCCTAACCAGAGGTGGTGCGTCTGAGCAATCTATGTCAGTGAAGTTGACACTGGGGCATACGTAAAAATGTTTCTTTTCCACTTCAGTTCCCCATTTGAGATGACCGGAAGCTAGACATAGCGATGCCCCTGCCTGCTTTAATAGGTCAAGACCGACAATCGTATCGAACGAAGACAAGTCAGGTAAAATAAAGAACGTGGCCTTCAAGTTAAAAATGGACACGAAGCATTTTTTCGTGATGGTGGATGCACCATGAACGGAATGGATTGTGAATGTTGATTCTACTGGGCGGACACCCTTCAGTCCTTCATATGGTCTAATGAAGTTTTTGGCAGCGCCCGTGTCGATGAGTAGTCTCATATCAATCCCTGCTACTCTTCGTCTGATGACGGGCAGCAGGGACTTTCCCCTTAAAAATTGATGGCGTCCGAGTCATACTCGCAAATGGCGTCATCGTTAATTTCTTTTGCTGCGTTAGAGGCAGCAGCGGAGTGTGTTCTGTCAGAACCACACGTGCTTTGAGCAACGTGGTTGACCCTCTGCTTCTTTTGAACATTTGTTCGCTCGGACGCAGCTAGCCTCCTACCAGGCGGGGCTGGGGGATTTGGCATCATTTTAGAGAGTGAAGGATCAACATCCATGGGCTCCTGTATACTATTTTGGGGCCTGCTATTGCGCGGCTCCGACTGGACTTGTGCTTTCTGCTGCTTGCTAAAATAAGGGTTCTTGTTAGTAAATTGTGAATTTTGTTGGGAGGGGATCCTCTCTTGTTGACGCTCTGCCGCCTTTTGTGTTACTCTACGATCCCGATCTTCTTGGCTCTTTGCGAACGTGGTTGCAAAGATATAGCTATCGTGATTTGACTCTACCTCTTGTGCTAAGGCAAAGAGCTGACGGCATGTCTTTCGGCTTTGCCGAGAAAAGCATGTCCGTGAGACTACGCTTTAATCCGGTGGTAAATACTCGCAGAGCACTTTAGCCATGGCCACTTCGTATGTCATATTTACTTTATTTATCAACAAGGTGAGCTTTTTCTCGACCTCATCATAGTACTGTAGCAAGGAGAGGCTACCCTGTCTGAGAGTGCCCATCTCCTGCTCAATTACATGGATCTGGCGTTTGTCACTGTATGTGAAATCGAGCCGATTTATGATCGCATCGAAATTCAACACAGTGCCGAACGAAGACAGCACTGCATCGGCAGGGCCTCTTATTTTACTCCTAATAATAATAACTGCCTGATAATGGCGGGAGCTATCCACATAATTCCTAAAAAAATAATATGCGGCTACTGCCGCTTGCCGCTAAGAGACGTGTGCGTCTTGTGATCCCGAAAATTCGGGAGGGGCTCGTCACATTTAACATTATTTTTAATTTAATTGGGCTCGTAGGCCTTAATCTGAGGGGCTTCCGCTTGGGCGGGAGTGATTTGTATCGCATTAACCTGGTCGGTCAGCTGCTGTAAGGCTTGGCGTAGTTCGTTTTCCCTACGCTGGCTCTCCCGGCATGCCTCAAGAACGGCAAGGGCAACGGTCGCCTGTATGGAGGCTTTCATTTGCTCCACACTAAAAGGCATGTTTAGAACTGAGGGAAGTTCCGGCTGCACTATAATATTGGTTTATCTATTTGCAGAAAAAAAACATAGTATGCAAATACGCAATAATATTTAGTAATATTGTCACCATTTATAATATATTTAGTCAATATATATTTATTATTTAGGATGGTAAATGTCAATTAATTAATTAATTAATTAATATAAATGTGAATAGTGGATCTGCAGAAATTTTTTGGCAGTGTATTAATGTTTTTTGAATGAAAATGCTTTCTAACATGATTCCCTAAATTATTGCAAATCCGTGCCCCACGTTGGGCGCCAATTAATATTTTAATAGAGGGTTCCTTGCTGGACCTAGAGCGAGGCACCTGGGTGCTAGCTGGATGTAGGGCGAGGGGCACCGGCAGGGTGCTCGCTGTGTAGTTATAGTCCAAATAGTTAGGAGCTGGTCACTGGCAACTATAGCCGCTGAAGTTTATGAAGCAGCGTGCTCTTGTTCGAAGTATAAAACAGAACTGGACTTAAGGCTAACAAAAATTGAATATCATAGCCACACAAATATGCTGTGTTTGCCGGCTATGCATGGACATCCGGCCAGACGCTGTATCAGCAGTTTGGCCGGAGCGAGCTGTCGAACGATCGGTCATTGCCGTCGCTCGGTTGACTTAGTTAACTTGCATATGCTTTCGGAAGTGGGAGTCCGTTATGGTTTTGGGTTAATACCGCTTAACATGTTTGTTTACTTGGATCCGTTATTATGCAAAATTTTTTAAGGAAATCAAGATATTGTTATAAAGTTGGTTTTATAAGTTTATCTTTTCAATATTGAAATGAATTTTGTCATTCCGGAGACCATTCAAATGGGACATTCTTTTTACATATATAATAATTGCAAATGCTAAAAATCGTCTAGCGCTATCTGCATCATGTGGGACCGGATAGGTTTTTATGACATATATCTTGAGGTCCGGTAAAATTCCTTTTTCTGTGCATTTATGGCCAAGGAAGGTACGTTCATGCATAAAAAATGAAAATTTTTGTGGATGTAGTTTTAAATTGCATTTTCTGCATATTTTGAAGATGTTTTTTAAGTTTTTAAGCATATGTCTTTCGGAACATCCAATGACAATTAAATCATCCATATAAAAAAAAGGCTCGAAATAGTTCTCTCAAAAATCTCAATTTTTGCTTGTAAAAGTTATTTGTTGTTATTGATTCGGTTTTAAGACCGAATACGTCAGTATATTTCCCACATATTTCCGTTAATTGTTCTTCGAATTGAACAGGACGTTTTTTTAGTTTTTCTATGATGTTTTGTGCTCTATTACTTGAAGTGTATCGAATTACATTTTGAATTGGTTATACTAATCAATTGATCAGTACTAGTTGTGTTGATTAATCGGACAAATGCATTCTGTTTTGATGTGATGGTATTGGCAATGTTTATAGCGGGTTGAATCTTCTGAATTGGTATTAATATAGTACATTAATTAGATTTTTCGTACTACTTGAGATCTGGTTGGTAGGAGAATTTTATTGTTACCAGAAGTATATGTTATTGGAATGTCTTTATTATTTGGGCTTATTAAACCAATCCTCTGTAGAGTTGAGATATATTTGTCTGTTTACTTATTTAATAAAATCGATTCCAATTATTCCATCACATGGAATCGCAAAATCTTGATTTTTAATATGAAAATTAAATGGAAATATATATTTGTCGGTTTGGAGTTCTATTGGAGCAAGTCCTTTGGATTTTATGATTACCTCGCCTATTCCTCGAATATTCATTATATTTTTTTTATTGTTAAAGATATCTGCATTATTTAAGTGAAATATTTGCTCCCGTATCCACCTCTTTGGTGCTGAATTTGTCTGCGTGTTTAGCGGGTAATCATATACGTAGCTTTAAGTAGCTTTCGTATGTTGTCCACTTCAGCTGTGCATTTTATCACTGTTTTTTCTTTTTGAGTAGTTTTTGCCATTTTTGCTTTTACTACATCGGATGTTTCAGAAATAAAAGAGTCTAGTAATTTTTTTATAATTCCGTTTATAGTGGATTCATTTTGCACTTCAAATTCTGGGCTGTCAAATTCAGATTCTTAGACTTAGACTTCTGGTGGATCTGATGATTTTCAGTTTCTACTTTCAAAGGGGTGTTTAGAATATTTGGTATTTTTATGATTTATCGAATTCACTTTTTAATTTATTTAGATCCCTTTATAATGCACTGTATTCTATTAAAAGATGGATTGTTACGTGGGAATATTAGTGCCTGAGTCCTGAAAAGGACTTGGGCCGAGGAAGACATTTAACGGCATCTAAAGGCTCGGTACACTGTACGTCTTCCCTTATCTCTTTGGCCACATATGTTTTTATTTGCGGGGCTTGGGCTGGAGCTGCCACAATGCTCACAGCCGCTACACGCCAGGCCAGTTCCTCAATTTGCTGCCTAAGTGCCTGTTCTCTAAGCTGGCTTTGCGCGGCCTGTTCTGCAAGGGCATTGGCAATAGCGGCTTGTACAACAGACCGGAGCTGATCGGGGTCCATGTTTGTGGGTGGGTTTGGGGTGCTATGACTTATGGGTGAGATATGGGCCTGTTCTTCACTCTCGGACTCTGAGTCGGTGGCGAATTGTTTATTATTCCTATAAGTGAGGAATGGGGAGCTCATATGTACCTTCACAAGGTGCAATTTGACTAAAAACAGTGCAAACGGGACTCCACTTACAAACCGGGTGAAGTCCAAGTCCCGCGGAAGTCCAAGTCCGTACCCTATGGTTACCCATACTTTTTAATACAAAGGCCCGGACTGCTGAATTTACTGTGCAGAGGTTTGCATACGTAAGGAAAATTGTTGTATAAACAAAGACGACGTCGGCTACTTTCGAGGCCGAGCTTCTTTGCAGAGAACTTGGCAATAAAAACAACAACCACGGCACGAGGACAATGTATGTACCTAGCTTAAGATTTACACATTGGAAAAGAAAAGACTCACTGAAATTCCGGCAGAATAGCAATGCATCAATACACCGAAAGGAAACTGTGGGGCAAATTTTTAAAGCCGCACTTACTAGTAGTAAGTTTATTTTATTTATTATTATTTTTTTGGGAATACTTTGTTTAATACATATCTTTCACATGGATTTCATTCTCACGGAAAAAATAAAAAAACTACTTTAATCAAACGCTGAGACTCTTCGGGAATTTTTATACACTTTACTTTTACACTTTCTGGGAGTAGAATCTGACTACTCTCTTTTTGTTTTAGTCCAAATTCAAATGCTTTTTTTTTAAGACGAAAAAGGTTTGACCAAAGGGCCCACTTACATATTTTATGTTTGTGTGTATGTTTTTAGCTGCGGTTTTCCCGCGCCGCAGTCGCTTCTTAAATTTTTACGGTGGGTAATGAGTTACCACTGGTTGAGCGCCAATTAATTATATCCACTATAGAGGTTCCCTCGCCGCTGTCTCGATACAGAAGTCCGGTTAGTTACTTCCTTCTAATGGTGAATTACGAAGATTATGATTGAAGGGTGACTGCCCTTCTTAACCTGCTGGTTAGTCAGTATAGAAATAATAAGATGTTAACGGCGGTAGCCGGAGTTTCAATAAATCTTTATTAACTATTTCTACTTTGCAGGCTGGTTAGAAAATATTTAAATGAGGGGTGCACTTACATTTTATTTACTGCGGTTTCTTCCTCAAAGATACATTTTTCCTCCAAGAATGTAAAAATATATAATCGAAACCGTTGGGTTTTTATTGTTGGGCGCCAATTAATCTTGTTGAAGGGCGCGGCCTGAGGTGGTCCTCGACGGCCGCACTGTCAAGGGTGGTCTTCTTCAATGAGCCCACACGTATGTGCGGGAGAAACAATATGTGATATGTGTGTGTGGCCAAGGGTGGTCCTCCTCAGCCACACTGGTGAAACGCTGGTCTTCTCGGAGATGCCCGCTTGTAGGCGCGGGGGAAGCGATCGCTTCTGGGAGCGCCCGTTATAGCTGAGTGGCGGCCAGCAGCTTGTGGTTGCCTCCCGTAGGTGCGGGCAGATGCGTTAGCACCCACGCGTGAGGGTAGGCCGCTGGAAGCTGCAGCTTGTTATTGCCTCCCGTAAACGCGGGAGGAATATTTTTGCCGCTGGTCGCACCTGCCGAAGCCTTTACTTGGTTCTCGTATGTGGGGATCGGGGATCCCTTGCTGCAGTCAGAGCCGGATGGCTATAACTTCACAATTGCTGATTAGGGTGACTTACGTTGGGAGGTAACTGCCCCCTTCGCCTGCTGGCCTAGAGACTCAGTTATTGCAAAATAATAAGAGATATTTAACGGCGGTTACCGGAGTTTTGCAATGCTATAGAACTTGTGTTTTTAATTCGTATAGAGCTTGAAGCGAACTAAACTTAAAGTTGACGAAAATGAAATTCATAGCGGCCACTCAAATATGCTGTGTTTGCCGGCTATGCACGAGCATCCGGCCAAATGCCGCGTCATGTCCGTCTGTCCGTCTGGCCGTCAGTTCGTCTGTCCGCCTGTCCGTCTGTCTGTCCGATTCTACGCAAACTAGTCTCTCAGTTTTAAAGCTATCGGGCTGAAACCTTCCCAAAAGTCTTCTTTCTATTGCAGGTAGTTTATAAGTCAGATCCAGCCGAATCGGAACACTATATTACATAGCTCTCATTGAAACTGTCGCAAAAAAAAATTAAAAAAAAATTATATCTTCGGTGTTTTTTAACATATAACCTTCTTAGCTTGGAAAGAACATTTTTTAATTAGTTCTGAATTTGGATTTAAATATTATCCAAATCAGACGACTATATCATATAGCTGTCAAAGGAACAGTCGGGAAATTAGTGGAAAAATTATTTACTTAAGTTGATTATTTCTTATAACTGCAAGGGTATACAAACTTCGGCTTGCCAAAGTTAACTTCCTTTCTTGTTTCTTAAGACATTTATTAGGCAATTTATAAAGTTTACAGAAACAATTTGCGCACATTACAACAACAATTATTATTAACAATGTATGAATTAATTCTAAATCACTGTTATTTGACTCTACTTTATTAATAACATTTGCAGTGGAATCCACTGTTTTTGTATCAATTAGTATATGTCCCCTGGCAGCAATCGAAGTGTCGGCAGCAGAAGGGGGTTTGCCGGGCAGGTCAGCCTAGCGGTCTTCCTTCTTGGCTGGAAAGTACGTAGGGAATTAATCAGTCCCGCGCAGCAGTCAATGTGTCGGCAGCGGGACGGGTTGTTCCGGGCAAGTCAGCCTAGCGGTCTTCCTTCTTAGTTAGGAATTATGTAGGGAGGAACTACCTCCGTTATCATTGGCCCTTAAGGCACAACAACCAATAATAAAAAATGTGTAACGGCTGAGCCGGAATTTAAATTAAAGAGCGATGGCTCTGTCTTCATTGAGGTATCAAAATGAAATGAACTTAAAGCGGCCACTCCAATGGGTAGTGCTTGCCGGCTATGCACGGGCTTCCGTACGATCGGTCATCGCCTTGGGGGGTGGCGCTAGAAGCGTCAATCAATGGCAGCCCCGCCGGTAGTGCTGTCCTCTGGCAAATCCTCGTCGCGGTTCTCGGCCAGGTCGCTCTTCCGCGACGGAAGCTGCGCCACAAATCCAAAGTAAACAATCTAACACCCAAACTAGGAAAGCCGCTGCTGTTGCATGTGGCTTGGAACACTCCCCACGGGATTATACGTAGGTTCCCATATTGATCTAACCCGACAGCTCGGCCCTAAGAATGACATCGACTACGACGGGATGCCTTGGAATCCATGGTAGCAGACGAAACCTCAAGTGCGTAGTAACTAATACAAAAGTAGCCTGCAAATCGATTAACTTGTGAGGAAAAAACGACGCCGCAACGTGGCGTGGTTTTGGGTGAGTGGAAGTACTATTTGAGTGAAACAAAGGTGAGGAATTTAAATCTAAGGTGCCAGTTCTCTTTCTTTAATAGTTTCCAACAAGCGTTCAAACTTACGTTTTAAATGTAATTTGTGAGCGGTTTGTAGGCGTGGTAAAAGTGCTTTCGGGACAATCGAAAGATATTGGGCGTGACATGTTCGCCAAGGAATCTAAATTTAAAGTCACAATTATCTTCATTTGATAGTTTTCTAGATATCAACGTTCAAACTTACTATTTTTAAAGTTCATGGGCGGTTCGTGCGCATTTGAGTGAGCGTGGAAAAACTTTTTTGGTCATTTTCAGGTATTACGAGAAGAGCACATTTCAGTTAACGTTTTTTTCTAGCACTTTAACTGTAGGAGCCACCATTTTATGTGAAATTTGAGCGTTAGAGTGGGTGTGGCACCCTGCTGAAACGAACTCGCGCTGCGAAGAACACCTAGAAATCTGCATGCCAAACTCAAAAACTGTGGCTTTTAAAGTTTTCGAGAGCTCAGCGTTCATACGGACAGACGGATATATCTTGATGTGTCTAAAAGAATAACTTTTAAAGTGTAGTAAAATTCCTTTCGATTGCGAGCTATTTCTGCAAGGGAGGTATGTGTTACCACGCTGAACACAATGTAGCTGTACAAATGTAAAAACTACATTTTAACCTTTTAGTATATTCTCATTTCCATCCTAACTTATCTACCGGACAAAACTTAAAATGTTCCACCCAAATTTAAACCACTACAAGACAGGCACCGATTTGAATATCCAGTATATATTAAAATGAACAAAAAATAAAACGTTTCAAGGGAACCAAGGAACCGTTTCTTTACAAGCCATAGAACTGTCATCTAGACAAGCTCACAGTTTTCATTTAAATCAGAATTCAACGCACTACCTCATCTACTAGCCTTTTATTATCAGTTTCTGGAAAGTTTCGGGTTTTACCAGCCAAAAGACCTTCATCGTAGGCAAGCGATATCGCAGATTTCCACTATCAACTATTCGTTGTACTTCAAGCTGAGCGGCAAAGGAACTGGTGGTTTCCCCAGCATTACAAGGTAAATTAACCTCTGCTGCGCGAATGATAAAACATTTTTTACGTGTATGTGTCTAACCAAGTGCAATTTAACATAACTATGTACATACTTAAACAAATTAAACTATTTACAATACGGACTGTCCGTACACATACGGTGATCGCGTACCATCGTTCATCCCCACTAATAAGGATTTTCGTAGCTGAGCGAGGATTTCAGGTGCTTACATTTTCGGGATTGTTACGATTAAAAATGAATATAAAGAAAAAACGCTTAAAGGACTAAATAGGAAAAACGCAAAGCCCATATCTTTCTATGAAACCCACAATCTGCGTTAAATGAATGCTTAAAGCAATGTACTTGTTTTATGCTCGCAAATCATTTTATTATACGAGTTATTTGACGTTTAAGTCAAAGTATCAATTTAGTTGGGCTCTACGCAGAAATATGGAGCAAAGTGTTTTTAATTATCATACATTTACAAGAAATAAGTTACTTACATCTTCCTACTAAAAAATCAAGAACGCTACACGTTACTAAGATAGGAAATTGATAAATTAATTTAAAGTTCAGTCCTGACCCCATCATCGACCCACTTTTTGTTTTGTTATTTTCTTACTTGTTTATTAAAAGGGTGTACAGATTCGTCGAAAAGTTAGTCACAGGAATATATATTCTCATTCAAGACCCAAAGTTTTGGGTTGCTTTTTTGGCATCTTACAGGTCTAGTGCATACTAATTTATTGTTGTATCAATAGACGCATAAAAAGGCTCCGTAGTGAATAATGTTATACCCATACGAAGACGAAAAGGGTATACTAGATTCGTTGAAAAGTATGTAACAGGTGAAAGGAATCTTAAGAGTAACAGAAAGTAGGACAATAAAGTATACAGAGATAATTAGCATTTTAAATATGTATGTTGTATATGTATTACTTTTTAAAATGTTTAGACCCTTCTTTTGCACCCAAAATGTTTTGTTTTTAATTTTAAAATGTTTTGCATTAAACTTAGAAGGTTAAATGTTTTTTTTAATTTAAAAAGTTTGCAACGCAGTGAAGGAAACGTTTATATATTCTTGATCAGCGTTGCTAGACTAGTCGATCTAGCCATGTCTGTCTGTCCGTTTCTACGCAAACTAGTCTCTCAGTTTTGAAGCTATCGGGCAGAAGCAAGAGTCTTCTTTCTATTGCAGGTTGTATAAATTATGTTTTAAGTATAATCTCCGCGCTGTCCCTCGCCGTGGTCAGTCGATTCCGGGGAAGAGGGCGATGACTCAGCCTTGGCTGGCTGCTGTTGTGTCTGAGCTGGGCGGTTTCCGCTGGCTCTCCTTTCCTTCCAATTTAGTAACTGGCCAACCCTAGAAAAGACCTGAGACTGAACAATTTTTTTGGTTCAGTGTATTCCTGGATGGTTGTTACCTTTTCCGGGTCTGTTTTAGCTCCGTTTGATGTAACGATGAAGCCTAAAAATTCAACGCTTCCTTTGAAGAATTTGGTTTTTTCTGGTGCCACTCTCAGGTTGGCTTTGCGCAGGCTTTTTAGGACTGTGTCAATGTGTGTAACGTGGTCTGCATCATTTTCGGAGAAAATTATCACGTCGTCTACATAGACGTAACAAATTTTCCCGATCTGTTCCCGTAGTACGTCGTCAACTGCCCTTTGAAAGATGCTTCCCGCATTTTTCAGTCCAAAGGGTAGACGGCAAAATTCATACTTTCCTCCGTTTATGGAGAAAGCAGTTTTTTACGGTCTATTTCAGCCTGAAAAATCTGGTGGTACCCCGATTTTAAGTCTAGGGTAGTACAAAATTTTGCCTTTCCTAGGTTCGCTAGAATCATAGGAATGCTTGGCGTAGGGTAACGGTCGGCGATGGTTCGTTCATTCAGTTTCCTGAAATCGATCACCAGCCGTTTTTCTTGTTGCCATCTGCATCAAGTCCCTTTTTGTGAACAACCCATGTCGGGCTGTTAAATGGAGACCTAGGGGGCCGGATAATGCCATCCTTTAACAGCTGTTTGATTTCTGTGTTAACAAAATCAGCTGCTCCCATGGGATAAGGGTATAGCTTGGAATATACGGGTTCGTTAGTCTCCTTACGAATCGTGACATTGATCGAGGTGTTAAAAGGTAGCGCCTCGTTAGACAGCGAAAACACTTGTTTCCTCTTAAGGGTCATTTTTTTAAACTCAGCTTTCACTGAATTTGGGACTATTAAGTCATCGATATTTGTGGAGTTCACGTTATCGCATTCGTGGTATTTGAGTTGTTCAGATATGTTTCCATACCTGATTACGCTGTTACGTAAATCTAGTGCCGCTCCGGCCTGCGTTAGCAAGTCGAAACCTATTATGGCATCAAAGGTCTTGATGGTATCAAGTAAAAAGAATTGAGCCTTTTGGCCGAATATGTGCATAAAGCATTTTTCTCTGATCTGGTTGGAGCCATGAATGGAACTCACAGTGAATGGGGAGTCGGCAGGCATTATGTTCTTCAGCTCCTTTAGGGGCCTTACATAACTTTTTGCCGCTCCAGTGTCAATGAGGATTTTTATAGTTGTCCCCGCCAGCCTTCGTTCAATGAAAGGCAAGAAGGACCTTCCTCTAAAAAATTGACGATGTCGTTACCGTCGAATGAGTCACTGTCATCATCAATTGCATTTAGTGCGGCTGTGGCCGCGTTTTCGTAATCTTGAGTATCATCCGCGTTTGCGGTTTGCTCAACATTGCTAACCCGCTGGCGCCTTTGGCCAGTCATTCTCTCTGAAGAGTTTGGTCTTTTTGAGCCCTGCAAATGTTGGTATTGGGGGTTATTTCCCTGTCTAAAGCCTGTAGGATGTCGGAATTGAGAAGACGATGGATCAATATCCATAGGTTCTGGTGGTTGATTTGGTTTACCCTGATCTACCCAGTTGTCTTGTTTACGCCATGAATCATTGTTTTGATATTTGTTTGGCTTTTTACAAAAATGGTGTTTTTTTTTTTCGGGCCCGCGGTCGGCATCAGAATTTTTCCCTAGTTTTTCGGGCGCTCGGTGTTGGCCCTTGTGAAAATCAGTATTCTGATTTCTTTGTTCAGCTACCTTGGCATATGTGGCCGCGAACATACTTCGTTCACTTAAAAACTAAATACGAAGGAATTTACGTAAGCTAAGTGCGGCCGGCAAGCCGACCGCTCGTGCAGCCAAAATGCTGACACTAGCAAAATCAACATAACTCACCATACCGTGCACCAATAAGAATCAGGCCCGGCCCCTAAAGATGTTTACTCTGATTCTGCAATTAAACACTAGGGTGATCCAATAATCACCCAGGATATGTACCGACTTATAATTACTCCTTAACAGTGTTAACATATATAAGTCGGAACCAGCCGGATCGGACAACTATATCTTATAACTCCCATAGGAACTAGCGGCGAAAATATTTTTAAAAAATTACATCTTTGGTGTTTTTTGACATTTAACCTCCTACTGTTGGAAATATCATTTTTCAATAAGTTCTGAATTTCAAATTAATTTTTTTAGTAACGATCTGAAAATTAGTGGTAAAATAACATGAAAAAATTATATCTTTGGTGTTTTTTAACACATAACCGTTTAAGCTTGGAAATAACATTTTTTAATTAGTTCTGAATTTCGAATTAAATTTTATCAAAATCAGTTAGTTAACTTCCTTTCTTGTTTTTATTGTTACTTCTTATTCACTAGTTTACACAATTGTTATTAGTACCGAACTTAATTTTCACTGCTCGCGATATTCAAGTTGTCGACCGATCAATTCGGATTAAAAAAACGGACGGCCTGACTTCGGTTTAATAATCCATAATCAAACCTCATCTTAAGAGATTTATCTGAAAAATCTGATTAAAAGAATCATCCAAGAAAGACGGAAAATAGGATGATGAAATTTGTCAATTAAATTTGAAATTGAAATTTTGCAGAATTAAAATTTTGCCGGAAATCGATGTTTACGTTAGCGGACTTTGTGTTCTCTTTTTGGGGCTCTGGTGTTTACAGAATCCGTTTAAAGCGGAGAGTGTGAAACTGCTCTGAGTGGAAATCGATTGGAGGCTTTGTTTAATGAATGAAAAACAGCTCTTACCTCAAAGTTGTTTATAAATTGGGCAAGAGCCGCTAAGTAATGTGTCATACAACTTGCATACTACAAGGCCTTTGCCTGGTCGCAGCGCTACTGTCAAAGTGCGGGGTCAGCACTTGATATCCGGCGATCATTCGCTGAGCGAGTGTTCCCAGCGCTGCAGCTAAAGCGCCGGGTCCTGCGAGAGTGTTTCTGGTCGGATTCCGGTCGATGGCCCCCAGAGTGTGGAGTTGGTAGTTTCCTTTCTGCGCGTGTTGGCCACCGGATATGGCCTGCAACTCGACAAATTCTCCTCACGGGAACCGGGTTTGTTAACTTATTTACATATTAAGATATAACCACTGATGTTGCTGTGGGCAATTGCCCGGCCTACCTTTGCCCGTACTTCGTGGGAAAGGCCTCTTCCCACGGCCCCTTTCCACACATTTACCGGTGCTGGCCCAGACAAAGTACAACTACGAAATCTCTTAGCAATGTATTATAATTTATTGGCTAACGCTAAATTAGAACATTGAACATAGAAATATGGAAATAAAATAAATAAATCTTAGAATCGAAACGGGAAAGTAATTTGTAAACGCTAATTGTGCATTAGATTGCATTTGCAAACCGTAAACACAAACAAATTTTTGCACAGCGACTATAGTCACTAAAGCCAAATGTTTAAAGACAGGCGAATTATGTCTGTGGTCCGAAAGTGGCTGATCACAGTAGTATAGATATAGGTACTTATTTGGGTATTCCAATGAAATAAGGACAAGACTGATTTTATTCAATTCTGTATATATAAAATGAGAGCTAACATTAAGAGTGGGGTACATATGCTGAGATTGAGAAACTCCTTCGGTCAGCCCTTTCCGGCCGGATGCCTGTGACCCAGTTGTTTACCCGGTTCGGTATCCTGAGTCTGCTGTGTCGGCGGTTTTATGTCCGGGCTGAACGGCATCGCCGCTAATGGCCCAAAGCTCGAGGGGGTTTGGGTGGAGGTGGTGCTGTGAGCCTTTGAAAAGCCTTTGACTCCGTTAACCACTCACTTCTTTTATTTAAATTAGATCAGCTTGGGTTTCCTGGTAATCTATTATATTGGATATCATGTTACTTGAATGGTAGGACTCAGAGGGTTATATTCAAGAATGCTGTTTCAAAATTGATCTACGTGACATCTGGAGTGCCTCAGGGTAGTCATTTGGGCCCTTTGCTGTTTACTTTGTTTATTAACGACCTTCCCTCAATCATAACACATTCTCGTGTACTAATGTATGCTGATGATGTTAAGCTTTGTTTATCATATAATAATATAGCGTCGGGATTTAACTTACAGTCGGATATTGATTGTTTTCATGGATGGTGTGAGTACAACCTTTTAAATTTGAACTGCCTTAAATGCAACGTTATGACTTTCTATAGGGGTACTCCTACGTTTATCAGTTACTTTCTTAAAAATACGCCACTTGACCGTATATATTCAGTCAACGATTTAGGTGTTCTTCTTGACCCTAAATTTAAATTTGACTGCCACATTATGTCCACTGTTAACAAAGCCATGAGTGTTCTTGGGTTTATAAAGCGTTGGTCAAAAGAATTTGATGACCCTTTTACGACCAAATTATTATTTACCTCCCTTGTCCGTCCTATTTTGGAATATTGTTAGTCAGTTTGGAGTCCACAATATCAAGTGCACATCGACCCTATTGAGTCGGTACAAAAAAAATTTCTCTTATTTGCCCTGCGTAGTTTGAACTGGGATCAAAACGTAAGGCTTCCTTCCTACGAGAGTAGATTACAATTGCTTAATTCACCTACACTTGTAAATCGTAGAACAATGCTTGGTACTATTTTTATACAAAATCTTATAAGAGGTGACATTGATTCTGTAGAACTTTCAAACCGCCTAACATTCAACGTTCCCGTTAGACTAACACGAAATTATTATCCTCTAAATTTGCCACGATGTACATCAAATTTTTGTCTGCACGAGCCCTTTCGCGTTCTATGTAATAACTATAATAAACATTATCATTTAATTTGCATTAATTTGCATTTCAACATCTATCTTCATTTGATAGTTTTCTAGATATCAACGTTCAAACTTAGTATTTTTAAAGTTCGTGGGCGGTTTGTGAGCATTTAAATGAGCGTGGAAAATGTGTTTTGGTAATTTTCAGGTATTACGAGAAGATCACATTTCAGTTAACTTTTTTTTCTAGCACTTGAACTGTAGGAGCCACCATTTTATGTGGAATTTGAGCGTTGCGAAGAACACCTAAGAATCTGCATGCCAAACTCAAAAACTGTGGCTTTTAAAGTTTTCGAGAGCTCAGCGTTCATACGGACAGACGGATATATCTTGATGTGTCTAAAAGAATAACTTTTAAAGTGTAGTAAAATTCCTTTCGATTGCAAGCTATTTCTACAAGGCAGGTATGTGTTCTATCCGCTTACCACGCTGAGCACAATGTAGCTGTACAAATGTAAAAACTACATTTTAATCTTTTAGTATATTCTCATTTCCATCCTAACTTATCTACCGGACAAAACTTAAAATGTTCCACCCAAATTTAAACCACTACAAGACAGGCACCGATTTGAATATCCAGTATATATTAAAATGAACAAAAAATAAAACGTTTCAAGGGAACCAAGGAACCGTTTCTTTACAAGCCATAGAACTGTCATCTAGACAAGCTCACAGTTTTCATTTAAATCAGAATTCAACGCACTACCTCATCTACTAGCCTTTTATTATCAGTTTCTGGAAAGTTTCGGGTTTTACCAGCCAAAAGACCTTCATCGTAGGCAAGCGATATCGCAGATTTCCACTATCAACTATTCGTTGTACTTCAAGCTGAGCGGCAAAGGAACTGGTGGTTTCCCCAGCATTACAAGGTAAATTAACCTCTGCTGCGCGAATGATAAAACATTTTTTACGTGTATGTATCTAACCAAGTGCAATTTAACATACGTATGTTCGTACACATACGGTGATCGCGTACCATCGTTTGACCCCATTAATAAGGATTTTCGTAGCTGAGCGAGGATTTCAGGTGCTTACATTTTCGGGATTGTTACGATTAAAAAAGAATATAAGGAAAAACGCTTAAAGGACTAAATAGGAAAAACGCAAAGCCCATATCTTTCTATGAAACCCATAATCTGCGTTAAATGAATGCTTAAAACAATATACTTGTTTTATGCTCGCAAATCATTTTATTATCCGAGTTATTTGACGTTTAAGTCAAAGTATGAATTTAGTTGGACTGTACGCAGAGATATGGAGCAACGTGTTTTTAATTATCATACATTTACAAGAAATAAGTTACTCACATCTTCCTACTGAAAGAAAATCAAGAACGCTACACATTACTAAGATAGGAAATTGATAAATTAATTTAAAGTTCAGTCCTGACCCCATCATCGAACCACTTTTTGTTTTGTTATTCTCTCCCTGCAAACACAGAATTGTTCTACTTGTTACTTTTTTTATTAAAAGGGTGTTCTAGATTCGTCGAAAAATAGGTCACACGAATATATATTCTTTTTCAATACCGAAAGTTTTGCGGTGCTTTTATGACATCTAACAGGTATAATTACTTATTTATTAAAAGGGTGTACTAGATTTGTCGAAAAGTTAGTCACAGGAATATATAGCTGCCTCCTTCGCTTTCGAATCATATAATTTCTTATTTTTATGTTTATTTAAGTCAAGCATATTTCTTGCTCTTTTATAAGCTACTTTTAATCTATATTTACTTTCTCTAGCATAATCATCTATGTTGTATATAGGTTCTACAGTACTTATGGTATTAAGGCATTCTGGTAGACTGCTTGTTTTTCCAAATACTAATTCATATGGACAATAGTTATGTGCCATAGAAGGGGCTGTGTTGAAACAATAAACAAAATATTGAAGCCATACGTCCCAGTCAGTTTTATTAACTGATATGTAGGATCGTATATATTTATTAAATGTGCGATGACTTCTTTATATTGTTCGGACAGTTTGGTGATGATGTGCATTTGATGTTATATTTTGTATTTTTAAATATTTGCACAAATCATTTATAATTGAGAATAAAAGATTGAATTATTTCGTTTGCTATTGTTGTTGCACTTTTGTTTGCAACTGGTGTAGCTACTAAATATTTAGTCAAGTCACATATAAGTGTGACTGCATATTCATTTCCTTGCTCTGACTTTGGTAATGGCCAGTTATGGTTAATGGGTTCTTATTATGTTTTATTATTTTTGATTTCTGGCATTTTTGACATTTCTGGATATGCTGTGTTACATCACGAGTCATACCTTTCCAGTAATAATGTCGTTTGACCTTGACCAAGGTTTTTGTAATGCCTGTATGACCTTCTTGTATGGGATCATCATGTAGTGTAGACAGTATAGCTTCTTTATTCGTATTTATTATAATCACCGGGTTGAGTAGCGATATTCGTAATGTGTTCAATATTTCATTGCCCATATTTTTGAATTTATCTATTGAAAGTTTTTCAAAGATATTTTCCCACGGTGCTATTTTTAATTGGTTTATTTTTAATTGGCTATTTTTTAAGCCAAATGGCAGTCGCGTGAAGCGATATGATTCATTGTTTGTTGAAAATGACATTATATTTCTTGAGCCTTCTTCTAGCTCTATTTGATGAAATCTTGAAAAGTATTTAGCTCTATCTAGTTGATCTAGAATGTCGTCGATCCTGGGTAGGGGAAATTTATCGGACAGAAATTTGTTATTTATTTGGCAATAGTCTATTACTAATCTTCATTTCTTAACGTCTGAACCTGGAAATGGTTTTTTGGGTACTAATAAAAGAGGGCTATTATACTCGGATACAGATTCTTTAACTATATTGTCTTTTATTAGCTTATTTACTTGTTTCTTTATCTCTTCTTGATGACTATGCGGTGTTCTGTTCTTTATCCTTTAGTCTTAATTCTTGTTTGTTTCAAGTCCGAATATATCACTACATTTTGAACATATTTTAGTGAGTTGTGACTTAAATTGTTTTGGAAAATGTTTTTGTAGTTAAGCTATGACTTCTTCTGTTTGCGAACTTTTGTTTGTTTGACTTATTTTATAATTCGAAAGAGGTTCATAATTGATATTATTTATGTCGACTAATTGCTCGTTACTGTTTGTATTTAGTAAACGGACAAATGCGTTATTCGATGTTGCCACTGTATTTGCAGCATAAATACCAGATGTAATTTCCTGGTTAGGAATTAAGACATTATCTTCTGTTGAGTTAATGTCTAACTTTCGGACAACTTCAGATCTTGCCAGTAATAGTATTAAATTATTACCGGAGCTGAATTTTATTGGAACATAAATGGGATATTTTAGGTTATTTGGTCTTAGTATGAACCAATTATTTTCTGGTTCACAGTCTAGTTTGCAATTAAAGGTTTTAATGATAGGGTTTTTATGAACTCCTGTTATTCCATCACATGGTATTGCAAAATCTTTACGGACTAAATGGAAATTATGTGGAATAATATATCTGTCTGTCTGTAGCTGAATTTGGATTAAGCCATTGGACGTGAAAATGCCATGTCCAATGCCTTGAATATTTACAGTTTTTTCTTTTTCTATGTTATCAAAGACAACTGAGTTTTCTTTGATTAGTGATCTGCTCCTGTATCTAGCAGAAATGTGAGAGTACTGTTTGTAGAAGTGTTCTTAAAGGTTACAAACATATTCAGACTCAAGTTTATTGTGTGTACTTTTTTATTTAATTTTGGGTACCTAAAGGTGTCTGGCAGTTTTCCGAACTGCTCTGTGTTACACGTACGTTAGAGGGGTTATTGTTACCGAGGCCGCGACTTGAGTTACCGCGACCCCTGTAATTTCCTCTGTACCGTCCTCCGCCTCTATTATTGTTGTTGTTGTAATTGGCCCTTCCTCGGTAGCTTCCACCTCTATTATTGTTTTGCTGCCCACTGAAATACAGGACGCTATTAGCGTGCCATGATGTATTTTACCCTTTCTATTGAACAGTTTTTGACCATTGCCTTAACAGCATGTGCTGTGCTGTATTTGGCAGCTATTTCTGAAGTTAGTCTATCGTCGATATAGACTCCTTCTAGGGCCTTTGTCAACTTACCTACTTCTTGCCAACCAATATGTGTTGGCCGTTTTTTGTTTTTGTTGTGAATTCAGTAATTTTGCTGAAATTACTTCTACTGATTCTCCTTTTACTTTAAATTGTAGTTTGTCAATTATGACTGTAATTGTCTCTTCATTGGTTATTAACTTTCTTGCATGGTCTTTTAATTTTGTCTTTATTAGACTAATAACAACTGTTTCATGAGGACCTTTTATGGAATCAATTAGACTCAAACCGTCTATGAAACTCGTTAGGTTTTCTGCCTTTCCATCGAACTCATGTATTATCGATGAGGCTAACTTTAGATATTCTAATTGTGTCATAGCCATGTTTACTGTTTTTTCGATTATGGACTCTGATTCAGATTCGGATGGCTCTGGTAAAATTATTACCGCTGGTATTATTAGATCATGTATATCTTCTTTTTTTTTTCTTTTTTAGTTTCTGAATCACTTGCTACTTTGGAATCGCTAACAAAGTCTTTATCTGTATTTTTATCTTCTTCGACTACTGCTGGAGTGTTTAATATTGAGGATATTGTTATATCAAATGAGTACTTTGTTTTGATACTATTTAGATTATTTTTTAATCTATGTAAAAATCTTGATACGTACGACCAATGGTGAATATTTAGTTTCTCTCTGTTGTCGTGTATCGATGATCGTGCTTGATTGAAACAGGCAACTAATATCGTTGCGTGCTTACTTACTTTTTTGTCACGTTTGTAATATTCCTATTTTGCGTCAAGCATTTGTACGATTTATCAAATTTTAATTTGATTTCAACTAATTCGGCATTCAATAGATGCCATTCCATTTCATGCTTATAGAGTATTTGATATAAATTGTGTCAAACGAAAGAACAAACAGAGTTTGGATAAGAATTTATTTTCGTCATTTTCGTACAGCTATACGGGCTGCACTGCTATCGAGCAAACTCGCACGATTTTACAATTTTGTTTTATATTAATATTCTATATATATTCCATATTTAGCATTTGATGTTTCCTGCACTCTTTGCAGTGCGGCCAGCTTCTGTGCCCTCTATGGCACTGTGGGTTCCTTGGCCAGCTTGATGTGCGTCGCGTTGCCGATGCTGGGTTGGCACAGGCTATTGATCCTTCTGGTTGCACGTCGCAACGCAATGTGGTGAGAATAGCGGTCCCTCGCAGTCAACAGGACACCTATTCTTTAGTTTCGGCAGTACTGCTGGTATGTGAATGGGTTTTGTTTTTAACAAGTTCTTTATTTGATTATTATAATCTGGCGAGTTAGGGTGAGAGGCTTATTTTTTCACACGTAGGGTCTCTATAAGATGGTCAAGCTCAGTTTGTAACTTCTGGGCTGTAGACCATGCAGGCGATGGCGATTGTTTGTATATTAGCCACTTTAGTTTGACTATTCTTTTATTTATTTTGTGGTTTATACCACCGAGCTGCTTGCCCATTACTCAACTCTACTCACTCAGATGTGGGTTTTCTCTTGTTGTCCATCAGTTTTATGGTGAAATGTTTCTTTTGCCGATGCCGCTGTTGTTGTTGATGCTACTTCTGTCCTTGGTCTTACAAGACCGCTGTCACGGTCGCCATGTGGGATTATTGCAATACCATAACGTTAGATTAAGCTCTTTATTATGCAAAATACATTGGTTCAGTATTGTGATCTTTATTTTGGAGCAACATGTACGTGTCTCTCCAATTGTTGGACAATATCTGTTTTGTAAAAAATCATTAAGGCTATGCTTAGGCTAAGCTTCCGGTAAAGCCAGCAGCGGAGCGGCTGCATTATGTATACATATATATGTTATATATTGGCGGAACGAATGTGTTATGCGCGCTCTTTGTTATGTATGTAAAAGTGCGACGGCCAGCGAGGAAACGCGTGGTCAGCACTTTAAGTTCATAGCGCATATATGTGATCATGTTACACATGCACATGAATTGGGATGTTTACAATAACACTGCAACAAAGTGTCACATATAAATTATGTATGTCTTGGTGCTGTATATAAGTACAGTAGGGATTCGATAAGTGCGCATATTACAATACACGAAAAAATGAAAATCTACAGTAATAGTCCGATTGTTTCGACTGGTATTTCGAAAGGTATTGCAAAACTTAAAAAAATTAATTGGTGTGGGAGAAAAAGTGATAATAGTGTAAAAGTTACAATTTCGAAAATTTGATCTGTTGGGGCCGGGGGGATCCACCTAATTAAAATATGCGTCGAATGTCACCTCAACCGTCAAAACAGATGCTCCGTTCAAAATACGTAAATCAAGATTTTCGTGGTCCTTTCAAATTGAAAATTGTATTTTGTTTGTCAAACTGACATGTCACTTTGTCCCAAAACGTTATTTTAGAGTCCTGAAAATTCTAGACGATGTTGAAAAGCTCAATATAAGAAACATTAGTTCTACCACTTAAAAAAAAAAAACTAGCTAGTTTGGCGTTAAAACAGCTTTAGCTACATTTTGAACTCCCGTAAATTATAGAGTACTTTAGCTACAGGCTTGTGCTATACGTCGTTAGAATGAACTATGTGCGCATGTTAATCACGAGTTGTCTAAATACCACCGTTTAAAAATTATTGGCCAGAGTTTTTTGTTTCGGCTTTCTAACGGCTCCAACTAAAAATAAAATAAAATTTTAGGGAGCAGCCCTTGTGATAGCTCCATTTTTGGCGTACGACACCTTGTAAAAATACCCATGTCAAAGTTCTTAATCAACAAAAATGGCCACATTTACCAGTTCAGAGCATCCCACACTTCCTGAGCATTGACCTTTTTTGTACGTATCCAAACTCTATTTGAATGTTTTGAATATTTAGGATGATGCTAAACAGCTAAATTTAAACAAGATTACAACTTTTGGAAAAATTAGATAGTTTGTCGGGGAAACAGCTATAAATAGCCAAATTTTGTATACCCGTATCTTGGGAAGTATTTGCAGTTTCGCCACGCTGAATTCAATATGCCATTGCTTAGTTGTTTGATTTAAATTATGCGTTACGAAAGTAAAAAATTAAGAAGGTGTATTTATTTAGTAGATCGTATATTACACTTTCGTCACAGAAGTTGATATCAGAACTTTTGTATGTAGGTTCGATCGTCCCTTTATTTTTACCTCGTTAAGAGGTGTTTTTATTTGATTTATTTTAACCGAATTAAATTTTTCCTTTTCCAATACATTCCTAGGATGAACCAGGACGGCCTTTATCAACCTATCGACTATGATGGGGATTCATCGAGCGACATCAGTGGCAGCATCTCCGTCCTGTTATCGGATCCGGACATCACCACACCACCACGATGCAGCCCCACTGGGAGTGGAATACCATCGCTGAAGGATGAAGATGATGATCAGTTAAGAAGCCCGGTGAGCAATTTGCAAGAAGACGAATCGGTCTCAACGGAACCTTTCGTGCGCCAGGTTCAGATGTCACCGATAGAAAACTCCTGCGCCGAAGTTTTCAGCGAGGGAATCACACTGACTGTAGAGCGGTTGGCGAGGCTGAGCGTCGAGGACGACGTCACACCTGGAACGGTCTCGGATCACTGGTCGGTAACATCTTGGGTGCGCTCCCAAATCAAGCCACACTTCACTTCACCGACAGCCCTCGGAAGACAGCCAGGGACAGCCACATCAGAGGCCGAAGACACGGAATGGGGACTGGAGGATTTTCGGGAATTTTCCGGTGCAGAGGAGGCTCTGAGTGAGGACCTCTGGGTCGTAGCTCCTCCAGCATGGCAAGTCGACACGCCTGACCGCCGCCTACCCCCGACCCTAGTCCAGTTTGTTCTCCAGCATGAACGTACCAGAGTCCGCTTCTTAAGACGCGAATGGGGTCACCGGTTCCGAATCACCATCTCGGGGCAGCGAGCCGTCACTATTTCCAAGTGCTACCAAAAAGAATAGGGGTGGGAGAAAGCAAAAAACAAGCGCCCAACACATTTATCGTCTACATCATCTCAGTAGCCCAGGTGGCCAAAAAAAATATATAATATAGGAATGGACCTAAAATCGGACCACTTGCAGCAGTATATTTGGCTATTGGTGTTTAGCATTTTTGATTGCCATCAAAGTGGAGGCGGTAACTTTGGCGGGCCGTTGTAAGTGTGCAGCTGCGGGATTTCGGTGGGGGACCTCCATGAGTAAGTGCTTAAGTTATCCTAGTTATGAGCCCTGCATCTCTTGCCTCGAAGTCCTCTTTCTTCCTGCTGATAAGTTCATCATAAGCTCATTTATTCATGTTGTAGTTTTTATTTTATATGGACGTTGATGCACTTCAAACGCTATTTAGAAGTAGAAAAACAAAACTAAAACAATACAAATGCAAATACGATATATTTGTTGCGAAATTCTGGTGTGAAAGCGTTAACGAACTATCTGCAATTAGTAGTTAGAGACTAGCCACACAAAAACACATACTTGAACCCCCCGATAGGCATATTTGTATAGTATATACAACATCATATGCGGGGTCTGCACTTTGTGATTGAAAGCGGTTGAAGCTGCAGAAGAAGGCGGAATCGTGTACCTAAATTGATTATTAGCCAGGATTATGGGGTGGCAGAGCGGATAGAACAAAAGCATATTTTTGAGGCCAGCAGAAACAGTTGATGGTTTATCAAATTTGATATCGTCCAACGACTTGTCAGGACAAATATCCTTCCAACGGAAAGGACAGTCACAAATTTGCATCACACACACACACTAGGCACACAAGGAAAACCAACGAGAGGAACAATTTATTTATTCAGTTGGAAATTCGTATGTATTACTAGCAATACTTGCATTTGCATATACACAAAAACTATTATAACCTTTGCTTAGACCTATCAAATCGAAGCAATCCCCGCGTGGAAAACTAAGAGAAGCCCATAACTAACTATTTACCTACCTTACCACACACTAAAAACAAAAACAGAACAACAAAAATACCCCATTCTTAGATCGAACGAACGAACAATTGTTTATAACAAATTCGTTGTAAGCACTTCGGGCGGAGGTGCCTTTTAAAGGGAATTCTCCGTGCCTGAAGTGGCCGCTGTAAGTTTGCCTTCTTTGTACTTTGTAGTCAGATTATTGAAACACAAATAAGTCCACACAAAACACACATTGTACTTATACATGACTATGTTATATATACACCCGCATACACTATTTAGTGCGTTTCAAGGATTATTCGTTCGGAGCTGAGAGCCTAACCCAAACTATTTTTATGTAACTTGTATGTATGAACTTGTACTTACTTCTAAGTAGTTGTTGTCTAGTATTGTTTACGTTAGCGGACTTGGTGCTCTCTTTTTGGGGCTCTGGTGTTTTCAATATCGGTTTGGATGTTTACAGAATCCGTTTAAAGCGGAGAGTGTGAAACTGATCCGAGTGGAAATCGATTGGAGGCTTTGTTTAATGAATAAAAAAAGCTCTTGGCTCAAAGTTGTTTATAAATTGGGCAAGAGCCGCTAAGTAATGTGTCATATAAGTCCTTGGATCGTCCCGATTCATTGGAACTGATGGGTATAAAATTGTAGCTTATTAGTCAATTTTGCAATGATATTTTCCTCTACAGTATTTTCATTGTCGGGGATATTAGTTTCTGGTTGTATTTCAATGTGAATTTGACGTTGTTTGAATACTACGAATTTTCTGTATTTAATTAAAAGCATGGTAATTAAATATAAAAATGCGATTATGATCAATATTAATGTAATTGATATTTGAGTTTGCTTAATTTGAATAAAAGGATTTAATACGAATGATTATTTGAGAAATAAGTATTTAAATAAATTTTTAATCGTTGGATATTTCCCATTGTGAATTCTGAACGTTATGACCGTTTAAAAATTCGGTTTCAAGACTAATATTATCTTTATAAAAACTTAATTTAGTTATATGAAATAAATCCGCGTATGATTTATAAATGAGGGCTTCTTTGGTATCCTTGTAAAGAAGGAAATCATGTTTCCATAATTTCGGATTTGATTGTAGCTACCAGCAATAATAAGTACATTATTAAAATCATTATCTGAAATTTGAAACAAGTTATTTAATATTATCTTTATGAATCGTACGGTTTCTGTTATTTATAACTTTATTTGTGAGATTTTACTTAACTACTTGTTTTTTATATCTAGAATTAAGCTTGTTTCTTTCCCCGTGTTTCTTTTCGTAAATTACCTCTCCTACGTGATAATTCTTATTTTGTCTATCTTTATTGTGAAAACGCAACATTTTCTCTTGGGCTTGCTGCAACAATTTAGGAATATCATCATGTTTGATTTTATTAAATAATATATCAAAAGGTCGATGATTGGTTATTGAATGAATTGTTAAATTGTATTTTTGTGCTGCTCTAATTATAATTTCGGGATAATCAATTAAATTAAGCTCATCTTTAATTCAGCGATTTCTGTTAAGGTAGAGTGTGCCCTTTCTATTTCTCCGTTAGACGTACTATGTCGAGGATCTGCAAAGAATAAAGATATCCCATTTCTCTGTGCAAAAGATTTAAATTGGGATGAAGAAAAACTTCGTTCGTTATCTATCATCAAAAATTTGGCTAATGGAAATTGTTGTAAAATTTCTGAAACATTATTTTCTATATTCAGTTTATTAGGGATTTCCTTTACCACTAAGTATTGCGAATACGAATCTATACAAGTAATGAATATAAGATTTGGGCGTAAAATATGTCCAGGTGCAAATTCTCACCTTCTCTTTCTGGAATTGGTGCTTGACCGATAGAAATCTGTGTGTGAATCTAGGGTGTCTGCTGTATTTGTTTTGATTGCAGATAGTGCAATTCTTTATAAACTCCTTAAGCTTTTTGTATAAATTTGGCCAATAATAAAATCTACTTATTTGTTTATAATTTTCATCATAGAGGGAAGCTCTACAATGAGTTTATGTGATAATAAGAGATCTGTCTTCAGCGTTCTCGACATCCTGGACAAATGTCTTAGTGTATAAAAATGTATTTATAAAAATGTCCTTAAGTGGTTTTTGGATTCTGTACAAATCTTCTAGAGTACAGTGAACTCCTATTGTTATATTGGGTGGAATATATTCCCTTAAGATTGATACTAAATTTTCTGGAGTGTCATATTCTATTATATGTCTAATATTTCCGAATACATTAATCGACTCATGTTTTGTATACCTCCCCGTTGCTATTAGCAATTGTTGCTTAAACTGGCTTAAGGGTTTTCGGGTTTCTTGTATTACATTCTCAAAACTACTCTCTGCTGAATGCTGAGTATTTTGATCTGAGACCGATTAATTACTTTCCGTTAAATTATTTATTTGAATCCTAGATAAAGCGTCCGCAACAACATTTGTTGCTCCTGGCTTGTAAATAATTTCAATAAAGGAATACCACCTTTTCATCTCAATATTTGGATTTTTTTGAGAAATGGAAAACGAAAGAGGTTGATGATCAGTATAGATCTCGATGTTGTTAACCCCATAAAAATAATTTCGAAGATTTTTAAAAGCCCATACCATAACTAAAAGTTCCTTTTTATTGGTTGCGTATAATTGTTCGGTTTTTGTCAGAGTTTTTGAAATAAATGTAATTGGTTTTCCTTCCTGAGAAAGAACAGCACCAATTGCTAAGTCAGATGCGTCCGTTGTTAGAGTACATTTTTTATTATAGTCTGGTTGTACTAGTTCTACTAATTTTCTTTAAGCTCGTTAAAAGCTCTTACAGCTGAATCATCAAAATGTATTAAAGTTTTACGTGATGCCTTTTTTGATACTTTGCCGTTTTGGCCTTCTAAATATTTTGTTAAAGGTTTAGATATCTTTGCGTAATTTTGCACAATTTTTCTGTAATATCCTGTAAGGCCTAGGAAGCTTCTAGGTATCGGATATTTTAGGTATCGGATATTTTACGATAGTAGAAATTTTTTCGGGATCGGTTTTTATCACATTGTGAGAAACAACGTAACCGAGAAAATTGGTTTCTAATTTAAAGAACTTTGATTTTTCAATTGAAATTTTCATGTTGCGTTCAGCAAAATTTTAATAATGAGAATTAAATCTTGGTAATGTTGTTGAATTGTTTTTGAAAATATAATTATGTCATCCATATAACGTGACATGTTTTACCCACTTGTTCTCTTAAAATATCATCAATCGCTCGTTGGAATATTCTTAGATCGTTGGTCAAACCGAAATGTATTCTTAGGAATTCGTATTTCCCGTTGTTTATTGAAAATGAGGTTTTCTGAATGTCTGGTTCATTCATGAGAATCTGATAAAATCCAGATTCCAAGTCAATTTTTGAAAAGTATTTGGCTTTCCCAAGATTTGACAAAATCACTGAAGGGTCCTGCATTGGATATCTATCTGGTATTGTATTTTCATTAAGTTTTTTATAATCAATTACGAGTCTGAGTTTTTGAGTTCCGTCTACATTGAAACCCTTTTTTGGTACTACTAGTACTGGTGAATTATAAGGACTTCTACCTGGCCTTATAATTTCTTCATTTAACATTCGATTTATTTCAGAATTCACAAAATCAGAAGCTGATTGAGCATAAGGGTATTGTTTGCTAAAAATGGCCCTATCATTTACGGTGTTTATAAAACGGCGGATATCTGTCCTAAATGGAATCTGCATATTTATTTTTGAATGCTCTTCATTGATAATATTTAATATTTCGTTCTCCAGATCTTTTCTTTGATCTGCAGACGATATTTTTATGTTGTTTATTCCTTGATTATCGGCTAGTTTAACGGCGGCGTGTTCAGAATTTTTAAATTCCAAATTTTTATTTTGTCGGATTTCTCAACGACAGCGCGTTCAGGATTTTTAATTCCCAAACTTTTATTTTTGTCGGATATTTCAACGACGGCGTGTTTGGAATTTTTGAATTCCAAACTTTTATTTTGGTCGGATTTTTCAACGTCGGCGTGTTCAGGATTTGTATATCCCAAACTAGATTCGCTTTGATTACCCATTTCAGATTCGGATCTGATTTGAGCTTTTTCACCAAAGTATTATTTTTTCAATATAAATTCTTTTAATGAAAGAATGGTGTTTTCTTCTGTTAAAGAATGTTGGTTTAATATGTTTCCGTTATCATAATTTAATTTTTCTTCTATTCCATTATATTTAATTACTACCTTAGCTGTATCAATTACCGCTCCTATTTTATTTAATAGGTTATAGCCGACCAGTAAATCTGAGTCTAGCCCATATATTTCATAAAAAGTATATCGCATATCAAAAATACTTATCATATGATAATATTTAATTATTGAATATCCATTCACTGTAGATACTCTTTTGTAAATTGGAAGCTCGTTCTTATTTTTATAAAGTCCTGTTCTTATATAACACGAGGTTGCCTCAGTGTCAATTAATATTTTTAATTTTTTATTTATTTTTGGATCATTTCTAATTAAGTAGGGTAAGCCTACTCCTGACTTTTGTCTAAAAAATGGTTCTCCTCAATGTTATTTAATC
The DNA here is from genome assembly GCF_025231255.1 of Drosophila biarmipes. Lineage (NCBI taxonomy): Eukaryota > Metazoa > Arthropoda > Insecta > Diptera > Drosophilidae > Drosophila > Drosophila biarmipes. The sequence continues at coordinate 2,048,598 of NC_066611.1, read as the reverse complement.
TCATCGTCTTGTTAGCCTGTTGGTTAACAGTTACAGTTGGTACCCTTTTATTCTGGGCTTGGCCTTGCTGAGTGTTCTGGGTCTCACATTTTTTTGTTTGATCCCGCTTGTACTGACTAATTATTAATTTGATATTTATTATAGCCTTGATTATTGCCGTTGTTAGCCTTATTCTGAACCTGGATAGACTCGTCTACCTACATTGGTTCCGGCTTATTTTGTGGCTGCCTACAGGTGTTCCACTGTTTTTGTTGGTTATTATTAATTCTACCCTGGTTCCAAGAATTATTTGTATTCTGATTATAATAACCATAAGAATTTTTGTTCTGGTTGTTGTCATGATTAAACCTTAAATTATTATTGTTTCGCTGGTTACTGTAACTATTGTTTTGCTGTCTTGTCATGTGGTTGAAATGTGTTTGTCCATTTCCACTAGAGTTTGGCTCGCTATATTTTCTCTGAGTAGTAGAGAAACTATTTGCGAAATGAGCCCTCATGTTGTTGCTTTCCACTCCCTCTGGCATATTGCCCCATGGCTACTTCTGCCGATTCTCTCCAGCTTACATATTTATCCTCTTCACCTTTATATTCCCTAACAGATTTGATGATCTCATAAGATGTGTCGCAGTTTATATTTGGATCTACAATCACTATCTGATAATCCTCAACCGTTTTATTTTGTGAGAAAGCTGCGATCTTAAGTTAACGAAATTTTTCGAAATTTGAAATTAACTCTTCCTTTCTTACAAATTTTTTATATAATAATAATAAAAAATGTATGATAATAATAATAAAAAAAATAGTATCGTAATAGTATAGTACCTGTTGGGGTCGTCCTTAGCCTGAATGATGATCCTGATTGGGGTCGTCCTTCCTTTTTTTGTTTTTAGATTTTGTTTGGGGTCTTTCTACTTTAATTCTGTTTTCAAATGGGTCTTCCTTCTTTTCCAATATTTGGCGAGGGATTGCCCTTGTCCGAGCAGTGAATTTATGTTACGATCACTATTTTGTAATTTGAGATTTCAAGGGGATTATTTCATTAATTATTTCCCACCTTAGTTTTTTGATCAACGCAAACTTTTATTTATTCGTCGGTTGTATCGGGTCTTTTTGGCCGCGCTAAATTCCTTTTTTCACTTTAAAACTTTTTTGTTTTTATTTTAAAGCTTTGTTAGAATTTTTTAATCGCACGGCCCTACGTTGGGCGCCAATTAAGTTTCTCACTCGTGATTTAATTATTTATTTATTTATTTTTATTTTTTAATCACTTAATCACTAATACAATTTTTCAATAGGTCGAACTTAGTTTATTCACTGCTCGTTTACTTTTACTTAATTAGCACTACTGTTCGATTCAGATCTCAAAAATGGACTGCCTGATCTCTAGTTCATTGATCAATAATCAAACCTCGGCTTAAGAGAATTTATCCCAAAAAATTGATAAAGAGAATGGCTCAAGAGAGTCGGAAAATAGGATGATGCAATTTGCCAATTAAATTTAAAGTCCAATCTTGGCCGGAAGTTGGTGTTTACATTAGCGGAGTTTTAGGGACTGCTTTGGGGATCTTTTTGTTTACGTTAACGGACTCGAAGCTCGCTTTGGGGATCTTTTGTTTACGTTAGCGGACTGGATGTTTACAGCATCCGTTTGATTTGGGCTGCGTGAAATTGATCTGGGTGGGAATGATTCGGAGGCCTGGTTGAAAGAAATAGCTGACCACGGGTTTATCTCGGGTCTGTCAGAGTTATTTGGAAATTGGCTCTCGGCTCAAAGTTGTTTATAAATTGGGTAAGAGCCGCTTAGTAATGTGTCATATAACTTGCATATGCTGTCCGTTCGTTACAATTATGCCGACGCCAGCACTTTCTGTGTGCGGGCTAAGCCATAACGATCGGTTCATATTTCGGCTACTTAGGGTTTATGTCCGGGACTTTGAAATATGTAAGTACTTTCGGTACAGTGGGTATTCAATATATGTGCATACTACATCTCCCTCCTTTTGAAAAATAACGTATTATAATGAAGTTATTTTTATAATAAAAATTTCTATTAATACATCCCTTCTTTTTTTTATTTATTTATTTTTTTTTGTATTATGTTATTAGAATCAAAGAAAATGAAATTATTGAAAGAATATGTGTATTTATTTATCTATATATGTGTGTCTTTGTATGGCCATACTAAGTGCAATTTACGAAATAAAGATTTGTCAGAGTTTTTGAAATAAATGTAATTGGTTTTCCTTCCTGAGAAAGAACAGCACCAATTGCTAAGTCAGATGCGTCCGTTGTTAGAGTACATTTTTTATTATAGTCTGGTTGTACTAGTTCTACTAATTTTCTTTAAGCTCGTTAAAAGCTCTTACAGCTGAATCATCAATCTGTATTAAAGTTTTACGTGATGCCTTTTTTGATACTTTGCCGTTTTGGCCTTCTAAATATTTTGTTAAAGGTTTAGCTATCTTTGCGTAATTTTGCACAAATTTTCTGTAATATCCTGTAAGGCCTAGGAAGCTTCTAGGTATCGGATATTTTAAGTATCGGATATTTTACGATAGTAGAAATTTTTTCGGAATCGGTTTTTATCACATTGTGAGAAACAACGTAACCGAGAAAATTGGTTTCTAATTTAAAGAACTTTGATTTTTCAATTGAAATTTTCATGTTGCGTTCAGCAAAATTTTAATAATGAGAATTAAATCTTGGTAATGTTGTTGAATTGTTTTTGAAAATATAATTATGTCATCCATATAACGTGACATGTTTTACCCACTTGTTCTCTTAAAATATCATCAATCGCTCGTTGGAATATTCTTAGATCGTTGGTCAAACCGAAATGTATTCTTAGGAATTCGTATTTCCCGTTGTTTATTGAAAATGAGGTTTTCTGAATGTCTGGTTCATTCATGAGAATCTGATAAAATCCAGATTCCAAGTCAATTTTTGAAAAGTATTTGGCTTTCCCAAGATTTGACAAAATCACTGAAGGGTCCTGCATTGGATATCTATCTGGTATTGTATTTTCATTAAGTTTTTTATAATCAATTACGAGTCTGAGTTTTTGAGTTCCGTCTACATTGAAACCCTTTTTTGGTACTACTAGTACTGGTGAATTATAAGGACTTCTACCTGGCCTTATAATTTCTTCATTTAACATTCGATTTATTTCAGAATTCACAAAATCTGAAGCTGATTGAGCATAAGGGTATTGTTTGCTAAAAATGGCCCTATCATTTACGGTGTTTATAAAACGGCGGATATCTGTCCTAAATGGAATCTGCATATTTATTTTTGAATGCTCTTCATTGATAATATTTAATATTTCGTTCTCCAGATCTTTTCTTTGATCTGCAGACGATATTTTTATGTTGTTTATTCCTTGATTATCGGCTAGTTTAACGGCGGCGTGTTCAGAATTTTTAAATTCCAAATTTTTATTTTGTCGGATTTCTCAACGACAGCGCGATCAGGATTTTTAATTCCCAAACTTTTATTTTTGTCGGATATTTCAACGACGGCGTGTTTGGAATTTTTGAATTCCAAACTTTTATTTTGGTCGGATTTTTCAACGTCGGCGTGTTCAGGATTTGTATATCCCAAACTAGATTCGCTTTGATTACCCATTTCAGATTCGGATCTGATTTGAGCTTTTTCACCAAAGTATTATTTTTTCAATATAAATTCTTTTAATGAAAGAATGGTGTTTTCTTCTGTTAAAGAATGTTGGTTTAATATGTTTCCGTTATCATAATTTAATTTTTCTTTTATTCCATTATATTTAATTACTCCCTTAGCTGTTTCAATTACCGCTCCTATTTTTTTTAATAGATTATAGCCAACCAGTAAATCTGAGTCTAGCCCATATATTTCATAAAAAGTATATCGCGTATCAAAAATACTTATCATATGATAATATTTAATTATTGAATATCCATTCACTGTAGATACTCTTTTGTAAATTGGAAGCTCGTTCTTATTTTTATAAAGTCCTGTTCTTATATAACACGAGGTTGCCTCAGTGTCAATTAATATTTTTAATTTTTTATTTATTTTTGGATCATTTCTAATTAAGTAGGGTAAGCCTACTCCTGACTTTTGTCTAAAAAATGGTTCTCCTCAATGTTATTTAATCTCATCGTCTTGTTAGCCTGTTGGTTAACAGTTACAGTTGGTACCCTTTTATTCTGGGCTTGGCCTTGCTGAGTGTTCTGGGTCTCACATTTTTTTGTTTGATCCCGCTTGTACTGACTATAATTATTAATTTGATATTTATTATAGCCTTGATTATTGCCGTTGTTAGCCTTATTCTGAACCTGGATAGACTCGTCTACCTACATTGGTTCCGGCTTATTTTGTGGCTGCCTACAGGTGTTCCACTGTTTTTGTTGGTTATTATTAATTCTACCCTGGTTCCAAGAATTATTTGTATTCTGATTATAATAACCATAAGAATTTTTGTTCTGGTTGTTGTCATGATTAAACCTTAAATTATTATTGTTTCGCTGGTTACTGTAACTATTGTTTTGCTGTCTTGTCTTGTGGTTGAAATGTGTTTGTCCATTTCCACTAGAGTTTGGCTCGCTATGTTTTCTCTGAGTAGTAGAGAAACTATTTGCGAAATGAGCCCTCATGTTGTTGCTTTCCACTCCCTCTGGCATATTGCCCCATGGCTACTTCTGCCGATTCTCTCCAGCTTACATATTTATCCTCTTCACCTTTATATTCCCTAACAGATTTGATGATCTCATAAGATGTGTCGCAGTTTATATTTGGATCTACAATCACTATCTGATAATCCCCAACCGTTTTATTTTGTGAGAAAGCTGCGATCTTAAGTTAACGAAATTTTTCGAAATTTGAAATTAACTCTTCCTTTCTTACAAATTTTTTATATAATAATAATAAAAAATGTATGATAATAATAATAAAAAAAATAGTATCGTAATAGTATAGTACCTGTTGGGGTCGTCCTTAGCCTGAATGATGATCCTGATTGGGGTCGTCCTTCCTTTTTTTGTTTTTAGATTTTGTTTGGGGTCTTTCTACTTTAATTCTGTTTTCAAATGGGTCTTCCTTCTTTTCCAATATTTGGCGAGGGATTGCCCTTGTCCGAGCAGTGAATTTATGTTACGATCACTATTTTGTAATTTGAGATTTCAAGGGGATTATTTCATTAATTATTTCCCACCTTAGTTTTTTGATCAACGCAAACTTTTATTTATTCGTCGGTTGTATCGGGTCTTTTTGGCCGCGCTAAATTCCTTTTTTCACTTTAAAACTTTTTTGTTTTTATTTTAAAGCTTTGTTAGAATTTTTTAATCGCACGGCCCTACGTTGGGCGCCAATTAAGTTTCTCACTCGTGATTTAATTATTTATTTATTTATTTTTATTTTTTAGTCACTTAATCACTAATACAATTTTTCAATAGGTCGAACTTAGTTTATTCACTGCTCGTTTACTTTTACTTAATTAGCACTACTGTTCGATTCAGATCTCAAAAATGGACTGCCTGATCTCTACTTCATTGATCAATAATCAAACCTCGGCTTAAGAGAATTTATCCCAAAAAATTGATAAAGAGAATGGCTCAAGAGAGTCGGAAAATAGGATGATGCAATTTGCCAATTAAATTTAAAGTCCAATCTTGGCCGGAAGTTGGTGTTTACATTAGCGGAGTTTTAGGGACTGCTTTGGGGATCTTTTTGTTTACGTTAACGGACTCGAAGCTCGCTTTGGGGATCTTTTGTTTACGTTAGCGGACTGGATGTTTACAGCATCCGTTTGATTTGGGCTGCGTGAAATTGATCTGGGTGGGAATGATTCGGAGGCCTGGTTGAAAGAAATAGCTGACCACGGGTTTATCTCGGGTCTGTCAGAGTTATTTGGAAATTGGCTCTCGGCTCAAAGTTGTTTATAAATTGGGTAAGAGCCGCTTAGTAATGTGTCATATAACTTGCATATGCTGTCCGTTCGTTACAATTATGCCGACGCCAGCACTTTCTGTGTGCGGGCTAAGCCATAACGATCGGTTCATATTTCGGCTACTTAGGGTTTATGTCCGGGACTTTGAAATATGTAAGTACTTTCGGTACAGTGGGTATTCAATATATGTGCATACTACATCTCCCTCCTTTTGAAAAATAACGTATTATAATGAAGTTATTTTTATAATAAAAATTTCTATTAATACATCCCTTCTTTTTTTTATTTATTTATTTTTTTTTGTATTATGTTATTAGAATCAAAGAAAATGAAATTATTGAAAGAATATGTGTATTTATTTATCTATATATGTGTGTCTTTGTATGGCCATACTAAGTGCAATTTACGAAATAAAGATTTGTCAGAGTTTTTGAAATAAATGTAATTGGTTTTGCGTCCGTTGTTAGAGTACATTTTTTATTATAGTCTGGTTGTACTAGTTCTACTAATTTTCTTTAAGCTCGTTAAAAGCTCTTACAGCTGAATCATCAATCTGTATTAAAGTTTTACGTGATGCCTTTTTTGATACTTTGCCGTTTTGGCCTTCTAAATATTTTGTTAAAGGTTTAGCTATCTTTGCGTAATTTTGCACAAATTTTCTGTAATATCCTGTAAGGCCTAGGAAGCTTCTAGGTATCGGATATTTTAAGTATCGGATATTTTACGATAGTAGAAATTTTTTCGGAATCGGTTTTTATCACATTGTGAGAAACAACGTAACCGAGAAAATTGGTTTCTAATTTAAAGAACTTTGATTTTTCAATTGAAATTTTCATGTTGCGTTCAGCAAAATTTTAATAATGAGAATTAAATCTTGGTAATGTTGTTGAATTGTTTTTGAAAATATAATTATGTCATCCATATAACGTGACATGTTTTACCCACTTGTTCTCTTAAAATATCATCAATCGCTCGTTGGAATATTCTTAGATCGTTGGTCAAACCGAAATGTATTCTTAGGAATTCGTATTTCCCGTTGTTTATTGAAAATGAGGTTTTCTGAATGTCTGGTTCATTCATGAGAATCTGATAAAATCCAGATTCCAAGTCAATTTTTGAAAAGTATTTGGCTTTCCCAAGATTTGACAAAATCACTGAAGGGTCCTGCATTGGATATCTATCTGGTATTGTATTTTCATTAAGTTTTTTATAATCAATTACGAGTCTGAGTTTTTGAGTTCCGTCTACATTGAAACCCTTTTTTGGTACTACTAGTACTGGTGAATTATAAGGACTTCTACCTGGCCTTATAATTTCTTCATTTAACATTCGATTTATTTCAGAATTCACAAAATCTGAAGCTGATTGAGCATAAGGGTATTGTTTGCTAAAAATGGCCCTATCATTTACGGTGTTTATAAAACGGCGGATATCTGTCCTAAATGGAATCTGCATATTTATTTTTGAATGCTCTTCATTGATAATATTTAATATTTCGTTCTCCAGATCTTTTCTTTGATCTGCAGACGATATTTTTATGTTGTTTATTCCTTGATTATCGGCTAGTTTAACGGCGGCGTGTTCAGAATTTTTAAATTCCAAATTTTTATTTTGTCGGATTTCTCAACGACAGCGCGATCAGGATTTTTAATTCCCAAACTTTTATTTTTGTCGGATATTTCAACGACGGCGTGTTTGGAATTTTTGAATTCCAAACTTTTATTTTGGTCGGATTTTTCAACGTCGGCGTGTTCAGGATTTGTATATCCCAAACTAGATTCGCTTTGATTACCCATTTCAGATTCGGATCTGATTTGAGCTTTTTCACCAAAGTATTATTTTTTCAATATAAATTCTTTTAATGAAAGAATGGTGTTTTCTTCTGTTAAAGAATGTTGGTTTAATATGTTTCCGTTATCATAATTTAATTTTTCTTTTATTCCATTATATTTAATTACTCCCTTAGCTGTTTCAATTACCGCTCCTATTTTTTTTAATAGATTATAGCCAACCAGTAAATCTGAGTCTAGCCCATATATTTCATAAAAAGTATATCGCGTATCAAAAATACTTATCATATGATAATATTTAATTATTGAATATCCATTCACTGTAGATACTCTTTTGTAAATTGGAAGCTCGTTCTTATTTTTATAAAGTCCTGTTCTTATATAACACGAGGTTGCCTCAGTGTCAATTAATATTTTTAATTTTTTATTTATTTTTGGATCATTTCTAATTAAGTAGGGTAAGCCTACTCCTGACTTTTGTCTAAAAAATGGTTCTCCTCAATGTTATTTAATCTCATCGTCTTGTTAGCCTGTTGGTTAACAGTTACAGTTGGTACCCTTTTATTCTGGGCTTGGCCTTGCTGAGTGTTCTGGGTCTCACATTTTTTTGTTTGATCCCGCTTGTACTGACTAATTATTAATTTGATATTTATTATAGCCTTGATTATTGCCGTTGTTAGCCTTATTCTGAACCTGGATAGACTCGTCTACCTACATTGGTTCCGGCTTATTTTGTGGCTGCCTACAGGTGTTCCACTGTTTTTGTTGGTTATTATTAATTCTACCCTGGTTCCAAGAATTATTTGTATTCTGATTATAATAACCATAAGAATTTTTGTTCTGGTTGTTGTCATGATTAAACCTTAAATTATTATTGTTTCGCTGGTTACTGTAACTATTGTTTTGCTGTCTTGTCATGTGGTTGAAATGTGTTTGTCCATTTCCACTAGAGTTTGGCTCGCTATATTTTCTCTGAGTAGTAGAGAAACTATTTGCGAAATGAGCCCTCATGTTGTTGCTTTCCACTCCCTCTGGCATATTGCCCCATGGCTACTTCTGCCGATTCTCTCCAGCTTACATATTTATCCTCTTCACCTTTATATTCCCTAACAGATTTGATGATCTCATAAGATGTGTCGCAGTTTATATTTGGATCTACAATCACTATCTGATAATCCTCAACCGTTTTATTTTGTGAGAAAGCTGCGATCTTAAGTTAACGAAATTTTTCGAAATTTGAAATTAACTCTTCCTTTCTTACAAATTTTTTATATAATAATAATAAAAAATGTATGATAATAATAATAAAAAAAATAGTATCGTAATAGTATAGTACCTGTTGGGGTCGTCCTTAGCCTGAATGATGATCCTGATTGGGGTCGTCCTTCCTTTTTTTGTTTTTAGATTTTGTTTGGGGTCTTTCTACTTTAATTCTGTTTTCAAATGGGTCTTCCTTCTTTTCCAATATTTGGCGAGGGATTGCCCTTGTCCGAGCAGTGAATTTATGTTACGATCACTATTTTGTAATTTGAGATTTCAAGGGGATTATTTCATTAATTATTTCCCACCTTAGTTTTTTGATCAACGCAAACTTTTATTTATTCGTCGGTTGTATCGGGTCTTTTTGGCCGCGCTAAATTCCTTTTTTCACTTTAAAACTTTTTTGTTTTTATTTTAAAGCTTTGTTAGAATTTTTTAATCGCACGGCCCTACGTTGGGCGCCAATTAAGTTTCTCACTCGTGATTTAATTATTTATTTATTTATTTTTATTTTTTAATCACTTAATCACTAATACAATTTTTCAATAGGTCGAACTTAGTTTATTCACTGCTCGTTTACTTTTACTTAATTAGCACTACTGTTCGATTCAGATCTCAAAAATGGACTGCCTGATCTCTAGTTCATTGATCAATAATCAAACCTCGGCTTAAGAGAATTTATCCCAAAAAATTGATAAAGAGAATGGCTCAAGAGAGTCGGAAAATAGGATGATGCAATTTGCCAATTAAATTTAAAGTCCAATCTTGGCCGGAAGTTGGTGTTTACATTAGCGGAGTTTTAGGGACTGCTTTGGGGATCTTTTTGTTTACGTTAACGGACTCGAAGCTCGCTTTGGGGATCTTTTGTTTACGTTAGCGGACTGGATGTTTACAGCATCCGTTTGATTTGGGCTGCGTGAAATTGATCTGGGTGGGAATGATTCGGAGGCCTGGTTGAAAGAAATAGCTGACCACGGGTTTATCTCGGGTCTGTCAGAGTTATTTGGAAATTGGCTCTCGGCTTAAAGTTGTTTATAAATTGGGTAAGAGCCGCTTAGTAATGTGTCATATAACTTGCATATGCTGTCCGTTCGTTACAATTATGCCGACGCCAGCACTTTCTGTGTGCGGGCTAAGCCATAACGATCGGTTCATATTTCGGCTACTTAGGGTTTATGTCCGGGACTTTGAAATATGTAAGTACTTTCGGTACAGTGGGTATTCAATATATGTGCATACTACATCTCCCTCCTTTTGAAAAATAACGTATTATAATGAAGTTATTTTTATAATAAAAATTTCTATTAATACATCCCTTCTTTTTTTTATTTATTTATTTTTTTTTGTATTATGTTATTAGAATCAAAGAAAATGAAATTATTGAAAGAATATGTGTATTTATTTATCTATATATGTGTGTCTTTGTATGGCCATACTAAGTGCAATTTACGAAATAAAGATTTGTCAGAGTTTTTGAAATAAATGTAATTGGTTTTCCTTCCTGAGAAAGAACAGCACCAATTGCTAAGTCAGATGCGTCCGTTGTTAGAGTACATTTTTTATTATAGTCTGGTTGTACTAGTTCTACTAATTTTCTTTAAGCTCGTTAAAAGCTCTTACAGCTGAATCATCAATCTGTATTAAAGTTTTACGTGATGCCTTTTTTGATACTTTGCCGTTTTGGCCTTCTAAATATTTTGTTAAAGGTTTAGCTATCTTTGCGTAATTTTGCACAAATTTTCTGTAATATCCTGTAAGGCCTAGGAAGCTTCTAGGTATCGGATATTTTAAGTATCGGATATTTTACGATAGTAGAAATTTTTTCGGAATCGGTTTTTATCACATTGTGAGAAACAACGTAACCGAGAAAATTGGTTTCTAATTTAAAGAACTTTGATTTTTCAATTGAAATTTTCATGTTGCGTTCAGCAAAATTTTAATAATGAGAATTAAATCTTGGTAATGTTGTTGAATTGTTTTTGAAAATATAATTATGTCATCCATATAACGTGACATGTTTTACCCACTTGTTCTCTTAAAATATCATCAATCGCTCGTTGGAATATTCTTAGATCGTTGGTCAAACCGAAATGTATTCTTAGGAATTCGTATTTCCCGTTGTTTATTGAAAATGAGGTTTTCTGAATGTCTGGTTCATTCATGAGAATCTGATAAAATCCAGATTCCAAGTCAATTTTTGAAAAGTATTTGGCTTTCCCAAGATTTGACAAAATCACTGAAGGGTCCTGCATTGGATATCTATCTGGTATTGTATTTTCATTAAGTTTTTTATAATCAATTACGAGTCTGAGTTTTTGAGTTCCGTCTACATTGAAACCCTTTTTTGGTACTACTAGTACTGGTGAATTATAAGGACTTCTACCTGGCCTTATAATTTCTTCATTTAACATTCGATTTATTTCAGAATTCACAAAATCTGAAGCTGATTGAGCATAAGGGTATTGTTTGCTAAAAATGGCCCTATCATTTACGGTGTTTATAAAACGGCGGATATCTGTCCTAAATGGAATCTGCATATTTATTTTTGAATGCTCTTCATTGATAATATTTAATATTTCGTTCTCCAGATCTTTTCTTTGATCTGCAGACGATATTTTTATGTTGTTTATTCCTTGATTATCGGCTAGTTTAACGGCGGCGTGTTCAGAATTTTTAAATTCCAAATTTTTATTTTGTCGGATTTCTCAACGACAGCGCGATCAGGATTTTTAATTCCCAAACTTTTATTTTTGTCGGATATTTCAACGACGGCGTGTTTGGAATTTTTGAATTCCAAACTTTTATTTTGGTCGGATTTTTCAACGTCGGCGTGTTCAGGATTTGTATATCCCAAACTAGATTCGCTTTGATTACCCATTTCAGATTCGGATCTGATTTGAGCTTTTTCACCAAAGTATTATTTTTTCAATATAAATTCTTTTAATGAAAGAATGGTGTTTTCTTCTGTTAAAGAATGTTGGTTTAATATGTTTCCGTTATCATAATTTAATTTTTCTTTTATTCCATTATATTTAATTACTCCCTTAGCTGTTTCAATTACCGCTCCTATTTTTTTTAATAGATTATAGCCAACCAGTAAATCTGAGTCTAGCCCATATATTTCATAAAAAGTATATCGCGTATCAAAAATACTTATCATATGATAATATTTAATTATTGAATATCCATTCACTGTAGATACTCTTTTGTAAATTGGAAGCTCGTTCTTATTTTTATAAAGTCCTGTTCTTATATAACACGAGGTTGCCTCAGTGTCAATTAATATTTTTAATTTTTTATTTATTTTTGGATCATTTCTAATTAAGTAGGGTAAGCCTACTCCTGACTTTTGTCTAAAAAATGGTTCTCCTCAATGTTATTTAATCTCATCGTCTTGTTAGCCTGTTGGTTAACAGTTACAGTTGGTACCCTTTTATTCTGGGCTTGGCCTTGCTGAGTGTTCTGGGTCTCACATTTTTTTGTTTGATCCCGCTTGTACTGACTATAATTATTAATTTGATATTTATTATAGCCTTGATTATTGCCGTTGTTAGCCTTATTCTGAACCTGGATAGACTCGTCTACCTACATTGGTTCCGGCTTATTTTGTGGCTGCCTACAGGTGTTCCACTGTTTTTGTTGGTTATTATTAATTCTACCCTGGTTCCAAGAATTATTTGTATTCTGATTATAATAACCATAAGAATTTTTGTTCTGGTTGTTGTCATGATTAAACCTTAAATTATTATTGTTTCGCTGGTTACTGTAACTATTGTTTTGCTGTCTTGTCTTGTGGTTGAAATGTGTTTGTCCATTTCCACTAGAGTTTGGCTCGCTATGTTTTCTCTGAGTAGTAGAGAAAATATTTGCGAAATGAGCCCTCATGTTGTTGCTTTCCACTCCCTCTGGCATATTGCCCCATGGCTACTTCTGCCGATTCTCTCCAGCTTACATATTTATCCTCTTCACCTTTATATTCCCTAACAGATTTGATGATCTCATAAGATGTGTCGCAGTTTATATTTGGATCTACAATCACTATCTGATAATCCCCAACCGTTTTATTTTGTGAGAAAGCTGCGATCTTAAGTTAACGAAATTTTTCGAAATTTGAAATTAACTCTTCCTTTCTTACAAATTTTTTATATAATAATAATAAAAAATGTATGATAATAATAATAAAAAAAATAGTATCGTAATAGTATAGTACCTGTTGGGGTCGTCCTTAGCCTGAATGATGATCCTGATTGGGGTCGTCCTTCCTTTTTTTGTTTTTAGATTTTGTTTGGGGTCTTTCTACTTTAATTCTGTTTTCAAATGGGTCTTCCTTCTTTTCCAATATTTGGCGAGGGATTGCCCTTGTCCGAGCAGTGAATTTATGTTACGATCACTATTTTGTAATTTGAGATTTCAAGGGGATTATTTCATTAATTATTTCCCACCTTAGTTTTTTGATCAACGCAAACTTTTATTTATTCGTCGGTTGTATCGGGTCTTTTTGGCCGCGCTAAATTCCTTTTTTCACTTTAAAACTTTTTTGTTTTTATTTTAAAGCTTTGTTAGAATTTTTTAATCGCACGGCCCTACGTTGGGCGCCAATTAAGTTTCTCACTCGTGATTTAATTATTTATTTATTTATTTTTATTTTTTAATCACTTAATCACTAATACAATTTTTCAATAGGTCGAACTTAGTTTATTCACTGCTCGTTTACTTTTACTTAATTAGCACTACTGTTCGATTCAGATCTCAAAAATGGACTGCCTGATCTCTAGTTCATTGATCAATAATCAAACCTCGGCTTAAGAGAATTTATCCCAAAAAATTGATAAAGAGAATGGCTCAAGAGAGTCGGAAAATAGGATGATGCAATTTGCCAATTAAATTTAAAGTCCAATCTTGGCCGGAAGTTGGTGTTTACATTAGCGGAGTTTTAGGGACTGCTTTGGGGATCTTTTTGTTTACGTTAACGGACTCGAAGCTCGCTTTGGGGATCTTTTGTTTACGTTAGCGGACTGGATGTTTACAGCATCCGTTTGATTTGGGCTGCGTGAAATTGATCTGGGTGGGAATGATTCGGAGGCCTGGTTGAAAGAAATAGCTGACCACGGGTTTATCTCGGGTCTGTCAGAGTTATTTGGAAATTGGCTCTCGGCTCAAAGTTGTTTATAAATTGGGTAAGAGCCGCTTAGTAATGTGTCATATAACTTGCATATGCTGTCCGTTCGTTACAATTATGCCGACGCCAGCACTTTCTGTGTGCGGGCTAAGCCATAACGATCGGTTCATATTTCGGCTACTTAGGGTTTATGTCCGGGACTTTGAAATATGTAAGTACTTTCGGTACAGTGGGTATTCAATATATGTGCATACTACATCTCCCTCCTTTTGAAAAATAACGTATTATAATGAAGTTATTTTTATAATAAAAATTTCTATTATTACATCCCTTCTTTTTTTTATTTATTTATTTTTTTTTTTGTATTATGTTATTAGAATCAAAGAAAATGAAATTATTGAAAGAATATGTGTATTTATTTATCTATATATGTGTGTCTTTATATGGCCATACTAAGTGCAATTTACGAAATAAAGATTTTTAATCTATCCTTATGAACTGTTTGTTTCTTATGTTTAGTATTTGTTATTACTATGTTATCTCTATCTCCTATATCCGTTACTATATACGGACCTGTATATAATTATTTAATTGGATTTATACCAATAAAATAGTCGACGACTTTTACCCCTGAAATTTAGAAACTTTTCGTATAATTAAAAGGCGGAGTTTTATTTTAATGATTATTTATTAACAGGGCCGAAGTGCCTCTGTTCAAAATCAAATAAGAACTGAAACATAAAATCAAACAAGACAATCCCGCAACTTATGGTTACGAGATCGTTTCATAGTGGCCTCGCAAATATGTCTTGGTTGCCGGCTATGCAACGACATTCGGTCAAATGCTTATTCAGCTATTTGGCCAGTGTCGTATTCGGTCAGCGAACTCAGACCGTTTGTTTGTCTTAACTACTCCCCCCCTTCGAGGTTAAGGCCGCCCTCGGCCGACCCTATCTCCGCAACGACGTCCCTCAGCCGCTTTGCAGACCTCGCAGTGATGATGCGCTGACAGGTGAGGCCGACACAGATGAGCGCGCAACATACAGCCGCCACGGAGAACGCCACGTTGTAGATGCGATGCGTTCCGGCTTCTTCTCCTTCAGGTTTCGTTCATTTAATCGATGAAGGAACGGTAGGCTCATAATATCTTGGCTGGCGGTGATATTCAAGATAGGGAAGCTGGCGATGCCAGGGACTCTACTCTGGGCGTTGTTGTGGTTGACGAATAGAGTCCCGTTGATTCTGGCTCTGTCGTTGAAGGTGATGAGGTGCGTGCCCAGCACTCTGATCTCGGTACCGTTGTCGACTTGATTCATTGCTGGATTATCGTTGACTATGATAATCCCCTCGTCTACCTCGGTGATCGCCTCCAGGTCGCTAGGCTGAATCTCGCAATGTGCCGTGCCCCCTGCGTGTATTTCCCTTGCGCATGAGGTCAAAATGTGGCCCCCGGCGAGACGGTGCAGCTCTGAAGATTATGAGTTTCTCCATCACAATCGGCTATGGCGTTTTCCGGCATTCTCAGAATGAAGTTTTTATGGGCGACAGGGTAAATAGTTATTTTTCTACAGGAAAATTTGACTTTGGGGAATTTAATAATAAAGTGCAATGAGTTAGGGGACTAAAGAAATTTTACGGACGAGACAGACATAAGGTCACCTATCGGGGTGTTGGTGGGTTCCTCTAACCAAATTGATTTCAAGTCTGCGTGATCTAAAATTTTAGGGCTAACTATGTTAGCTTTCGCAAGTGAAATAGCCAACATTAAATTTTGCAACTCCATCGACAACATTCTATTTCTAGCCAGCAAAGTTTCATAAAGGTGACTTGTGTCGATTTGTGAATTTTGAGTTACTTTTAAAATTTGGTTGACTGTGGAGGTTAGTTTATTAATTTGGTCCTGAACTCTCAACTCTCATCTCTGTGAACCCAGTCCTTTCTAAATCACCTGCATCATGTGTACCTGCCACAACCTTTAGTATGGACCCTAGGAAGTCTATGCTTCTCGCGACCCTGTGGTGCGTACCCAAGGCCTCTAGCAAGTCCTGCAGATGCACCGTGTCTACGACCAGGAGCTTCTTCATGTGAGACTGTGGAAAAACGTCAATGAGCTTGACTGTCTCTTCTACAACTCGTTCGTACTCCGACAGGTTCGCGGAATGTTTTACATAAGCATACTCTTCCCAGACCAGGACTTGCCCATCTATGATGGGGATGTACTTGGCGTGCGAGTAGTCGGTGATGTGCGCCGAAGCCAGTGACAAAGAAAAGACAAGTAAGATTTCAAACCTGTAGGGTGAAATGCGTGTTTTATTTTTACTTTAGTTTTTTTCTTTTTTTCTTAGAGAGGATACCAAGCACCAAATGAAAGATTGAAAGATACTTATGCCAAGGTGGGTAAACATAAATGCGCCTAGTGGCTGACAAAACTATTACTAACTAATACTAGCGTGCCTAGTGGCCAAAAAAGTGGCTAAAAAAAAGGAGAAGAAAGGGGGTCATTTTATGTTGTCTTTATGGACCACCCTCCCCTTAATTAGGACCGTGGTCCCCAGGTCCGCTTCTACAGCTCTTTCTTCGCACAATGGCGTCAGCTTGTTTCCCAGCCTTCTGTTGGACTTAACTAATACTTTCTTGCCAACTTCAAAGACTCTATTCTGCCGCGACGCATTCTCTCTGCTCCTTAGCGCATTTTGAGCGTTTCTTATTTTGCTTTGGATCTGATCTTGCGGTTCGTCTGAACGCGCAACGGTGGAGCATTCGCAATGTTGCCTCCAAAACCGTTGGTCAGCATTGTTGAGATTGTCTGTGAGTTCAATGAGGGCTCATTGTCACAGTAGATTGTCTTAGCCTTTGGGAAGAAATTCATCAATTGAAGAATTGCTGGCTTCAGATCTTCAATGGTTCTCGGCGGGATGGGCTGAACTACAGCGAACTTGGAGAACTTGTCGACGCAAGTGACGCAGAATTTCCTATCAGTGGAAAAGATGTCTATGTGTAACATCTCCCCCGTATGTGAAGGGATTGGCGTTTCGCCTAGTTCTAGTATTTGGCTCTGCGACACTCCTTACGTTCTCTTGTGCAGCCCTGTGGGCGCGATTATGTTCATCCGTCAAGATTTCCCTTCTCTCATTGATGTCGAAGATGTCGGCGACTATCTTCTTACAATGTTGGAATTTCGTTGCTGAATCTGGGCGAGGGTGTGGAGGTCGCAATAGATCGCGTTGACCACTTTGGGGTTAACTGCAACCTTAATTTCCCTAAATAAAGATTCCCTGTCAACGAAATGCAGAGTATGCCGAGTTTTTTCTCGGAACAATATGACTCTCCTAGTTAAAGGGTACCTTGCCTTCTCAATCACGATCTGATTCCTAAAGCAATTTATTGGCTTTTCGGTGGTCTCGATGGTGTAAGTGGCGGAAGCTTAGCTATGTATCGTAGCGACATCAGAGCTTGGAGTGTTGTCTATAAGGGAATTAACGTTTTGCCGTGACAATGCATCAGCTTCGTGGTTTTCTTTCCCGGGTTTGTAGAATAATCGGCCGACGGTCTCGTCGATCCAGGCTTTCCAACGCTTTATCTTTGCATTGGGGTTACCCTCGGAAACTGCAAAGGTCAGAGGTTGGTGGTCTGTGTAGATATTGATTTCTCTTGCTCCGTGAATGTATTGACGAAGCTTTGCTAAGGCCCATAAAATTGCTAGGAGTTCACGCTCGTTAGTAGCGTAGTTCGCCTTTCTGTCTTTGAGAGTTCTAGAAATCATTGTGACTGGACGGCCATTCTGTGATAGGACTGCCCCAATACCGTATGCCGAGGCGTCGGTGGTCAGATCGAATGGCTGTTTGTAATTAGGGTACATTAGCATGACCTTTTCCGACGCCAGAATATTTCTCAGTTTTTCAAAAGCGTTGCGCTGTTTTTCGTTGAAGAACACAGAATACCAGACACCGGTTTTGGGATGGCAGCAAAGTCTTTTACAAAGCACCTATAGTAGCTGGCCAAACCTTAGAAGGATCTAAACTCGTACAGGTTTTTTGGGTCAGGGTAATGCTGGATGGCCCTTACTTTCTCGGGGTCAGTCCTAGCTCCCTGATCGGTGACTATAAAACCAAGGTATTCTACGCTTGTTTTAAAAAACTCTCTTTAGCAACCGTCATGTTTGCTTCACTTAACCTTTTCAAAATCACGTTAACGTGTTTGACATGATCGCTTTCGTTTTTTGAGAAGATTATGACGTCATCTACTTAAACGTAGCATGTCTTGCCAATTTCTTCACGGAGCACATCGTCGATGGCTCTTTGGAAGATGCTTCCCGCGTTCTTTAGACCGAACGGGAGCCTACAAAATTCGTACTTGCCTCCATTTACAGAAAACGAGGTCTTCTCGCGATCACGTTCCGCCAGAGTTATCTGGTGGTAGCCTGACTTCAGGTGTAGTGTCGTGAAATATTTCGCTTGTCCGACGTTAGCCAATATTATTGATATGTTTGGCATTGGGTATTTATCCGCAATGGTTTTTGAGTTCAGTTTTCTGAAATCTATTACCATACGCTTCTTCTTGTTACCCGTTTCGTCTAAATTAAATGCCTTAAGGAATATTAAAAAAAAAAAATTATTTTTTATTTTAAAATATTATTTTGGTTATAAGCCTTTATTGATTAATTTATTAACACAATTTTTAGATAACACTTTTCGTTACTATCTATTACCGATCGCGGTCTTCTTCAAAACTGGACTGACTTTTCCAATCTCGAATCTAATCCAATGAACCTCGGCCAGAAGCTTTTCTTTAAGAACTTTTGAACTTAAATTTATGTTCAGATTAAAAGCTTAAGATGAAACTGTCGCATCTTATTGTGAAATTGGAACTTGAAACGCAAAAGGCGCAATTGATTGGGTTTGGAACGGAAGCTGATGTTTACTTTAATTTTGATTTGTTTAACTTAGCTGGAGAACCAAGATCGGACCTCAAAGCCAAGGGCAAAGACAAAGGCAAATGCAGAGATTGAAATTATTGTTTATAAAAGCCATAAGTGGCCTGGTTTCACGGGTTGGATAACTTCTACACCTTTTTTGTTAACAACCCAAATTGGGTTATTATACTGTGATTTGGATTTTTGTATGATTTTGTCTTTAAGGAGGTTTTTTACCTCTGAATCGACGAAATCGGCCACACCCATAGGCTAAAGGTATAGCTTAGAATATATAGGTTCCTCGTCCTCCGTTCGTATGGTTGCTACAACCGAAGTGTTGAACGGTAATGCTTCGTCTGGGTCAGCAAAGGCATTGACCCTGAACCTTAGCATCTGTGCGAATTTAGCTTTGACGCACGACGGGGCATCTATATCTGCTGCTGTGGTGAGGTTAACGCTTACGCATTTATGATATTGGATGGTCTCGGATTTGGAGCTCACCCTTAATTGCTTGTCTTTTAAGCACAAATCGACTCCCGCTTGAGCTAGGAGGTCATGGCCTATAATGCCATCGAATGTCGACAGGTTGATTATTAAAAAAAATGGGGCGGTTACGCCGAAGATTTGTATTAGGCATTTTTTAGTTATTTCGTTTGAACCATGGATTGAATAAATCGAGAATGGCTTATCGACAGGGGTAAAGTATTTTAGTTGCCGAAATGGCTTTATGTAACCTTTTGCAGCGCCCGTGTCGATTAAAAATTTTTTGCTGACCCCTGCTACTCTGCGTTGAATGAACGGTAGCACGAACTCGGCCCTAAAAAATTGACCGCATCTTGGTCTGAATCTGCGTCGCTGTCTATATTTCTGACGGCTGATGTGGCTGCCTCATTGTAAGAGAAATATTTGTGCATGTGATGTGTCTGGCGTAATATGATCAACTCTTTGTCGCTGACCTTGTCCAGACGTGCGCTGAGAAGCGGAACGTTTCTGGTTTTTGGGTGTAGTTATTACCCGAGGGGCTTGGCCTTGAAAACGCCGTTTGTTGCCGAAATTTGGACGAGGATGGGTCTATGTCCATTGGCTCCGGCGTGTCTGAGCTATTTGGCTTGCTTTGTGCCCCACGTTGGGCGCCAATTATTTAATTTGATTTATATCAATGAAATAGTCGATGACTTTTACGCCTGAAATTTAGAAACTTTTCGTATAATTAAAGGGCGGAGTTTTTTTTTAATGATTATTTATTAACAGGGCCGAAGTGCCTTTGTTCAAAATCGAATAAGAACTGAAACATAAAATCGAACAAGACAATGTGCTTAAAACGCAAATATGTCGTGGTTGCCGGCTATGCAACGACATCCGGTCAAATGCTTATTCAGCTATTTGGCCAGTGTCGTATTCGGTCAGCGAACTCAGACCGTTTGTTTGTCTTAACTTACAGGTTACATATATATTTTATTAAAAAAACGAGACAGGTCATAAGTTAGGTCCTAAATATTTAGGATCTAACTTATGACCTGTCTCGTTTACTTTGGCCAAAGTTTTTGATATGCCAGTATGACCTCCTTGAATTGGATCATCATGAAATGTAGACAAAATTGCTTCTTTTTCTTTTAAATTTCTTATTTGGGTCACCGGGTGAGTAGCGCTACTCTTAATGTTTTCAAAATTTTATTGCCCATTAATTTGAAATTATCTATTGAAGTATGTTTAAAGATATTTTCCCACGGTGCCACTTTGAGTTGGCTGATTTTATGTATGCCGGCTTGCATTTCAAGCCTTTGGAAAATTTGATCTAAGTCAATAACTTCATTAGTATATAAATCGCTAACATCATATCTTGCAGTAATTTTGCTGCCTTGTTTAAATAAAAATAACGTATCTTTTATCTGCAAGGTCACTACTTTACGTACTTCATCATTTTTTATGACGTCGTATACGTTGGGCTTAGAAGCTTTATTTAAAGATTGCATTGGCAATTCATGTTCTTGATTTTCCGCGCGGAATTTTTGTCTACTTTGATATCTAGTAGTGGCTTTTAATATATTTCTAGTTATATTTTGTAGATCTTTGATGGTTATCCGTGATAACGCATCGGCTACATGATTATCTTTTCCCTTTAAATATTCGACTGTAAAGTTGTATTCTTCTAGTTCGAGCCTCATACGTGTCAGTTTAGAACTGGGATTGGTCATTGAGAAAAGGTATATTAAAGGTCTATGGTCTGTTCTTATTAAGAAATGTTTTCCATATATATAAGTTAATTTCCAAATAATTAAAACTTCAAAAATTGGATTAAATTGGATGTCTTATTTATTCGAGATACAAATCGGAACTAGCCCTACTCTACATAGCGATCTCTATTTAAAGCTGTGGGTTGGGGCAGCGACGTTGGCTTTGGCGGCAGCGGCGCTGGCAGCGGTGTTGGTAGCGATGACAAAATTGCTTGGTTGCAGAATCTGTAGGGTCTGCAGAATTTGTATTCCGTACTTAGTTGCGGCTGACCGGATGCTCGTGTTTATGTTATTGAACTTCATGTTATTGAACTTGGGCTGCAACCTTGTGCTTGACAATGTTGCAATATTTCAGGAGAAAAATATGCGGAAATATTGCTGTTGTTAACTTGTATATTGGTTAGCAGTTTTATTGCTTCGCTGATAATACTTCTACAGTTTCGCCTTTGACGTTGCCTCTTAGTCTGGAAATCACTTTAGTAATTGTTGTTTCATTAACGATTAGATTTCTGGCGACACCTTTTAATAGACAGCTAATTCTTCGTGCCCGCCTTTTATTGATTCTATTATTTGTAAAGCATCAATGAAACTTGTTAAATTTTCAGCCTTACCATCGAAAACTGGTATAAGCTTGGATGATGTATTAATAAAAACAATATTTGAATGTGCCATTGTGATAGAGTTACTTATTTTCTTTTCTATTACACTCGAAGTATCTGAATCTGTTGAATTGTCCAGATCAATGTATACCGCCGGAATAGTAAGATTCTTTAATCTTCATCTTCTATTTTGAGGTTTACTTTGGGAAGCTCTTCTGACTTCGATTCGTTTGTTTCTGTTGATTCCGGGTCAGTTGCAGTGTCAACTGCTATTGAAGTGTTTAGAACGGTTGGTACCGATATTTCTAAACTGAACTTTTGTTTAACAAATATTAAATTAGATCGTAGTCGTATCAAAAGTTTCGATACCTGTGACCAATGATCTTGATTCGCTCATATTTATTTTAATAGATTATAGCCAACCAGTAAATCTGAGTCTAGCCCATATATTTCATAAAAAGTATATCGCGTATCAAAAATACTTATCATATGATAAAATTTAATTATTGAATATCCATTCATTGTGGATACTCTTTTGTAAATTGGAAGCTCGTTTTTATTTTTATAAAGTCCTGTTCTTAGATAACACGAGGTTGCCTCAGTGTCAATTAATATTTTTAATTTTTTATTTTTTTTTTGGATCATTTCTAATTTAGTAGGGTAAGCCTACTCCTGACTTTTGTCTAAAAAATGGTTCTCCTCAATGTTATTTAATCTCATCGTCTTGTTAGCCTGTTGGTTAACAGTTACAGTTGGTACCCTTTTATTTTGGGCTTGGCCTTGCTGAGTGTTCTGGGTCTCAAATTTTTTTGTTTGAATATAATTATTATTTTGATATTTATTATAGCCTTGATTATAGCCATTGTTAGCCTTATTCTGAACCTGGATAGACTCGTCTACCTACATTGGTTCCGGCTTATTTTGTGGCTGCCTACAGGTGTTCCACTGTTTTTGTTGGTTATTATTAATTCTACCCTGGTTCCAAGAATTATTTGTATTCTGATTATAATAACCATAAGAATTTTTGTTCTGGTTGTTGTCATGATTAAACCTTAAATTATTATTGTTTCGCTGGTTACTGTTTTGCAGTCTTGTCTTGTAGTTGAAATGTGTTTGTCCATTTCCACTAGAGTCTGGCTCGCTATGTTTTCTCTGAGTAGTAGAGGAACTATTTGCGAAATGACCCCTTATGTTGTTGCTTTGATGATCTCATAAGATGTGTCGCAGTTTATATTTGGATCTACAATCACTATCTGATAATCCTCAACCGTTTTATTTTGTGAGAAAGCTGCGATCTTAAGTTAACGAAATTTTTCGAAATTTGAAATTAACTCTTCCTTTCTTACAAATCGTCGTCCTTCCTTTTTTTGTTTTTAGATTTTGTTTGGGGTCTTTCTACTTTAATTCTGTTTTTAAATGGGTCTTCCTTCTTTTCCAATATTTGGCGAGGGATTGCCCTTGTCCGAGCAGTGAATTTATGTTACGATCACTATTTTGTAATTTGAGATTTCAAGGGGATTATTTCATTAATTATTTCCCACCTTAGTTTTTTGATCAACGCAAACTTTTATTTATTCGTCGGTTGTATCGGGTCTTTTTGGCCGCGCTAAATTCCTTTTTTCACTTTAAAACTTTTTTGTTTTTATTTTAAAGCTTTGTTAGAATTTTTTAATCGCACGGCCCTACGTTGGGCGCCAATTAAGTTTCTCACTCGTGATTTAATTAAAAAAATTTATTTTTATTTTTTAATCACTTAATCACTAATACAATTTTTCAATAGTTCGAACTTAGTTTATTCACTGCTCGTTTACTTTTACTTGATTAGCACTACTGTTCGATTCAGATCTCAAAAATGGACTGCCTGATCTCTAGTTCATTGATCAATAATCAAACCTCGGCTTAAGAGAATTTGAATTTGATCTGGGTGGGAATGATTCGGAGGCCTGGTTGAAAGAAATAGCTGACCACGGATTTATCTCGGGTCTGTCAGAGTTATTTGGAAATTGGCTCTCGGCTCAAAGTTGTTTATAAATTGGGTAAGAGCCGCTTAGTAATGTGTCATATAACTTGCATATGCTGTCCGTTCGTTACAATTATGCCGACGCCAGCACTTTCTGTGTGCGGGCTTAGCCATAACGATCGGTTCATATTTCGGCTACTTAGGGTTTATGTCCGGGACTTTGAAATATGTAAACACTGCAACAAAGTGTTACAGTGCGCACCCTTTAAGTACTTTCGGTACAGTGGGTATATGTGCATACTACATCTCCCTCCTTTTGAAAAATAACGTATTATAATGAAGTTATTTTTATAATAAAAATTTCTATTAATACATCCCTTCTTTTTTTTATTTATTTATTTTTTTTGTATTATGTTATTAGAATAAAAAAAAAATGAAATTATTGAAAGAATATGTGTATTTATTTATCTATAAATTAAAACAAGTAATATTCCAATTTGTGTAAATTGATAATATTGCAAAGCCGGCTGGCTATGCCTCCGTGGCAGGGGTAGAGCCGGCTGATTAGGTATTGGTGACCGCCAAGGTTGGCAGCCACTGGAGAGTCGGGTGGTCGCTTCAACTTCCTTCCTCAATTGATTGTCCGGGCCGGCGGTAGGTCACTGCCGCTGGTTGGATATCCGTGGCGAGGGTCGGCGGAAGGTAACTGCTGCTGGTGGCCCACGTCGCTGTAGATCACAAGGGATGGTCGTACTGCTCCTATGTTGAGATAGGGAGATTACGGTGGAAGGATGACTGTCCTTCGATACCGCTGGCCTAGTGACTCAGTCAGTATAATAATTAATAAAAGAGTTAACGGCTAAGTGCCGGAGTTTCATGCATGAGAGCTGGTGCTCTTTATTTATTGAATATCAAATATGAACTGAATATGTGAAAAGAACTTAAAGCTAACAAAGGCTCACAGCGGCCGCGCAAATATGCAGTGTCTGCCGTCTGTGCACGAGCATCCGGCCCATTGCTGGGTCAGCAGTCTGGCCGGAGCTTCATTATGATGTTGACTGTGGTCAACGACTCTGGTCTGGCTGACCATAGTTAACTACTCCCCCTTTAAGTTAAGGCCGCCCTCGGCCGTATGTAATTCGGCGATGACCTGCCTAATCTCACCTTCGGATTTCCTTGCCTTAGTGAAGTGCCTGTAGGTGAGCCCGATGCAGATGAGTGCGCAGCATATTGCTCCTGCAATAATTGCTGCGAGACGTGATCGGTTGTTATCGATCTCTTCTCTGAACTCCTTGATGAACTCCAAGTTTCGTTCACTCAGGCGGTGAAGATACGGGAGGCTGAGGACATCTTGGGTGGCGGTGATGTTTAATAAGGGAAGACTTGCTGTCCCTGGAGCTCTCTTATGGGTGTTATCATGGTTGATGAAGAGCGTGTCATTTATCGCGGCCTTTTTCTCAAAGGTAATGAGGTGCGTGCCGTGAGTCCATGTCTCTGTGCCGTTGTCCACTCGCACTTTGGCCGACCTGTCATTGATGATTACAATCCCTTCGCCCACGTAGGTTATCGGGTGCAGGTCACTCTCTTGTATTCGGCAGTGTTCCACCCCTCCAGCGTGCAGTTCTCTGGCGCACGTACTCTCTGAGGCAAGGCGGCAGAATGCGGCTCCCGGTGATACGGAGCAGTTTTTAATGGCGTAGATTTCTCCGCTGCATTCGGCTATGACGTTGTCTATTATCTGCAGCATTGTCCCCCCATGGGCAACTGGAAAAACTGTGATCTTTTTGCAGGATAGTTTAATTTTTGGGAAATTTAATGATAAAATGTAAAATGCTATGGACTGTAGAATTTTTACGGACGAGACGGACAAAAGATCCCCTATGGGTGTGTCGGTGGTTTCCTCAAGCCAAGCTGATTTTAAGTCTTGATGATCTAAAATGTTCGGACTAACAATATTAATTTTGGCTAGGTTTATTGCAAGCATTAAATTTTGTAATTCCGTCATCAACATGCGGTTTCTAGCAAGCAGTGTCTCATATAAATGTCCAGTGTCTACTTGTGAATTTTCAGCTGATTTCAATATTGAATTGACGGTGTGGGTAAGTTGGTTAATTTGGTTTTGGACTTTAGTGCTTATTTCAATCTGTCTATTGTTTGACTCGGCTAACTTCATTTCAGAAAATCTTATTTTCTCAAGGTCACCGGCATCCGGTGTACCTGCTTCGACCTTCAGCACTGACCCTAAGAAATCCAAGCTCCTAGCTACTCTGTGATGAACGCCCAACGACTCTAATAAATCCTGGAGGTGAGCGGTGTCCACGCTCAGAAGCTTCTTCATATGGGATAGCGGAAACATGTTGATCATGTTGTTTGTCTCCTCTATTACGCGCCCATATTCTGAGAGGTTTGCTGTATGTGTGACATAAGCGAACTCCTCCCATACTAGGATTTCACCATCCACGATGGGGATGTACCTGACCTGTGAATAATCAGTAATGTGGGCCGACGCCAAGGACAGGAATATGCAAAGTGTTGGTCCGATCCTATGAAATTAAACTTTAGCTATTTTATGCTTTAAGACGTTTTTCCCACCACCAATAAAATGAACTTAAAGTAAACTATGCCAGTGGCTACAAATTTTATAGTAAGAAAGGGTGTGCGCCAAGTGGCTTGAAGGTATTATAAACTAATGAATAAAAAACATAAAGGACATTGTTGGTAGCATCATTTAAGATTGTCCTTGTGGACCACCCTCCCCTTAATGAGGACCGTGGTCCCCAGGTCCGCTTCTACGGCTCTCTCCTCACACAACGTTGTGAGCTTATTTCCTAGCCTTCTGTTGGACTTTACCAATACCTTTTCGCCGACTTCGAATACTCTGCGTTGTCGGGAGGCATTTCCCCTAGTTCGGAGCGTGTTTTGCGCCTTAATGATCTTATCCCGGACCTCCGTCTGTGGGTCATCTGGGTGCTCTTGCACGATGTCGACCGGTCGTTTGTCAACGACGGAGTGAATTGACTTAGTATATTTGGCGGTTGCCAATAGAATAATCTCCACAGTATCAGTTATCCCCTTGTCGATTTTTAAGCACCGAGCGAGATCCAAGAGGGTGCTATGAAAGCGCTCCACTTGCCCGTTTGAGACGCTATGGAGTGGCGGTGCATTTGCTATGCTGACGCCAAAATGATTGTCAAGCATGGCTGAGATAGTATGTGAATTTAACGAAGGTTCGTTATCGCAATAGACTACTCTAGCCTTAGGGAAAAAATTCATGATCTGTAGTATGGCTGGTTTAAGATCTTCGATTGTCCTCGAGTGTACATGTTGCACAACTGCGAACTTCGAAAACTTATCAATGCAAGTGAGGAAGTATTTTTTGTCTGTGGAAAAAATATCGATATGGAGCAATTCTCCCACATGAGAGGGGATCGAAGTCTCGCCTAGCTCATGTTTCTTGGGGTGCCTATCGTACTTGGCTTTCGCACATGTTTTGCAGCTCGCTACGATTTCAGTAGCTAACTTGGCCATCTTTGGAAAGCAGTACTCGGAGAGTACCTGCTTAATATTTTATTGGGCCGATCTGTGGGCCCTATTGTGCCCGTCTCTCAGGGACTGCAAAAATATCCGTCACGCGGTTTTTGCAGTGCCAAAATTTGGTGGCTGGAAATTGCCGAACCAATTCGTCCTGAATCATTGCCAGCGTGTGCAAGTCGCAAAGAATGGCGTTTACGCCCTTAGGAACGATTGTGTCTGCGAGTTCATCAATTAATGACTCTTTGCAGGAGAAGTTAATCGCATGCCGTCTCTTGTTTCCAAAGAGGACGAAGTAAAGATGTTGATATCTTTTACCGCGTACAGATAATGTCGCAGCTTGGCCAATGCCCAGACTATGGCCAAGAGTTCCCTCTCGTTAGTGGCGCAGTTAACTTCCCTGTCTTTCAATGTCCTTGAGATCATTGTTATTGGGCGTCCCTCTTGGGACAATACTGCGCCAATGCCATGGGCCGAGGCATCTATCGTTAGATCAAATGCCTTTTTGTAGTCGGGGTACCTTAGCATTACGTCGTCGGATGCCAAGATATTTCGTAATTTCTGGAACGCTTGTTGTTGCGCTCCAGAGAATTGAACCGGAATGATTCGTGACCTGTGTCTACTAACTGTTCCGTTTTCCCCTTTTAGGATGTCCGATATAGGTCTCGCTATAGCTGCGAAGTCTTTAATGAAACATCGATAGTAACTGGCTAGGCCTAGAAACGATCGTACCTCAAAAACACTTTTGGGTTCCGGAAATTCTTTTATGGCCTTAACCTTCTCTGGGTCTGTTGTAGCACCGTTACAAGTGACTATAAACCCGAGGAAACTCACACTTTTCTTAAAAACGCTGGATTTCTCTATAGATACTCTCATGTTCGCCTCGTACAGGCTCTTAAGAACCCAATCTAGGTGCTTGATGTGAGAGTTTTCGTCTTCCGAATAGATGATTACGTCGTCCACGTAAACATAGCAGAACTTGCCGATCTGTTCCCGTAGTATGTCTTCGATGGTCCCCTGAAAAATGCTGCCTGCATTTTTGAGACCAAACGGTAGTCTGCGGAATTCATATTTCCACCCATTCACTGAGAAAGAAGTTTTTTCTCTGTTGCGTTCTGCGAGTATGATCTGGTGGTAGCCAGACTTGAGTTCCAGCGTTGAGAAATATTTAGCATTACCCAGGTTGCCTAATACCATGTTTATATTTGGCATGGGGTATTTGTCGGGCACGGTTCTTTCGTTTAGCTTGCGAAAGTCAATAACTAGTCGCATTTTCCGGTTGCCGTGCTCATCAGTCCCATTTTTATCCACAACCCAAATTGGATTGTTGTAGGGGGATACCGACTTCTGAATTATCCCGTTCTTAAGCAGATCTTTAATCTCTTTGTTGACGAAATCCGCTGCTCCCATGGGGTACGGATATAATTTTGCGGATATGGGCTCCTCATCAACTGTTCGGATGGTGGCTACCACCGATGTGTTGTAAGGCAAAGCCTCATTAGGGTTTGCGAAAGCCTTTTTCCTGGTCTTCAGCATTTTCAAAAACGAGTCTTTTGCCGATGGCGGTGCATCTGAGCAGTTCACGCTGGTGAAATTTACGTCAGTGCACGTGTGGAACTCGATTTTCTCCGCCTCGGTGCCCCAATTTAGGCTACCGGAAGCTAGGCAAAGCGTTGCCCCTGCCTGCTTTAATAAGTCAAGGCCGATTATTCCATCAAAGGTGGATAAGTCCGGTAGTAGAAAGAACGTAGTTTTTAAATTAAATAAGGACACAAAGCATTTCTTTGTAATAGTAGTAACGCCATGAAGTGAATGAATAGTGAAAGGGGAATCGACGGGGCAAACGCCTTTTAAACCTTCGTGAGGTCGAATGAAATTTTTCGACGCGCCCGTGTCGATGAGGAACTTCATTTCTTTCCCCGCTACTCTTCGTCTGATGACGGGTAGCAGGGATTTTCCCCTAAAAAATTAATCGTTTCTGAATCTCAGCTTGATCTGCGCTTTGGGCGATATGGTTAACCCTCTGTCTTTTGTGAGGGCCTGATCGACCGGAGGGGGTCGGCTTCACGTTTTGGTAAGCCTGTGTCTGGGTCGGTTGTCACATCCTGGAAATGGATGGGCAATGTCCATCGGTTCCGGGGTATTTTCTTGCGGTACAGAATGTACCTGCGCTCTATGCTGTTTGCTAAAGAGCGGGTTTTTACCAGCACCGAACTGTTGATTTGCGTGAGAAAAGGATTTTTCCTGTTGGCGATCTTGTGGCTTTGAGGTTTGCCTACGATCCCTATCCTCTTGGCTCTTTGCAAACGAAGTTGCGAATGTATAAGTAAATATAAATTGATTGGTAGTTAATGTAATGGTGGTTAGTTATCCCTCGCTGCAGTCGATGATGCCACAGACGCCGGAGGTATTTGTGAGATGATTTCCCCTTGCGGTTGCAGGGGGGGTGTTGCCACTCCTTATAGGCAGTGGTTGAGTTCCCTGGCGGTTGCCGGGGGGGATCCTTCCTGTAACAGGAGTTATGATGGGAGCACTTGCCCCGTTGTCACGGCCCTTGAGGCGCGGTGATCAATTCAACAAATGAATTTACAAATTAACGGCAGTGCCGGAGATTGGTTTTATGCTCTTTATTGTATGAGACTCTGACACAAACTGAAACTTAAAGCTAACAAAAAGTATTTCATAGCGGCCACGCAAATGTGCAGTGCTTGCCGCTATGCATGGGCTTCCGGCCAGACGCTATGTCAGCAGTTTGGCCAGAGCGAACTCTTAAATAATCGGACATTGCCGCTGCTTGGTTAACTTCAGTTAACTACTCCCCCCTCAGGAATGAGGCCGCCCTCGGCCGACCCTATTTGGGCAATCATCTCCTTCAGCTGGGCCGCGGTTTTTCGGGCCTGAGTGACTCGCCGATAGGTCAAGCCGATGCAAATTAGAGCGCAGCATATTGCTCCCGCTATGAACACCAACTGATGTAGTCGCTGGTGATTAATTTCCTTCCCGAACTCTTTGATGTGCTCCAGATTACGTTCACTCAGTCGGTGAAGGTATGGAAGGCTAAGAACGTTACGTTCCATGGTGATGTTCAGGGAAGGAGAGCTGGCCACTCCTGGAGCCCTCTTCTGGGCCGTGTCATGATTGACCAATCGGGTTTCATTGACCATGGCACTCTTTTCAAACGTGATGAGATATGTGCCTTTTATATGGGCACAGGTGCCATTGTCCACACACACGTGAGCCGAGCGATCATTCACAATTACTATTCCTTCATCAACATAAGTGATGGGATGTAAATCGCTTTGCTGGGTCTCGCAATGCGCCGTGCCTCCAGCGTGAAGCTCTTGGGCGCATGATCTTCTGCGAGCCAATCGGCAAAATGTAGCTCCTGATGTCGGGGAGCACTTTTCCACGGTGTGGATCTCACTGTTGCATTCGGCAATGACGTTATCCTCCAGCCTGAGCATGGTGTCGTGATGTGACACTGGGAAAACGGTAATCTTGCTGCAGGCCGACTTTATCTTTGGAAACTTAATAATAAAATGTAATATGTTATCGGACTGTAAGATCTTAACGGACGATACGGACAAAACATCCCTAATCGCGGTCTCGGTGGGCTCTTCCATCCACATACCTTCCAAGTCTGCATGATCTAGGATGCTGGGGCTAACAATATTAACTTTGGCAAGTGCCACTGCTAGCATCAAACCCTGCAGCTCCATTGCTATCATCCTATTTCGAGTTAAAAGCATCTCGAATAGGTGCCCAGTATCAATTTGGGACTTTTTTGCCGACCTCAGAAGTTGGTTGACGGTAGCGGAAATTTTATTAATTTGAATTTGTACTTTGTTGTTAATATTAATCTGCCTATTGTTTGCATTTGTTAATTGGAATTGATTAAATTTAATTTTTTCAAAATCTTCTGCGTCCGGCGTTCCTGCCACCACCTTTAGCGCAGTCCCTAAGAAGTCTAAACTTCTTGCCACTCTATGATGGACGCTCAAAGAGTCGAGCATGTCGCGTAAGTGGGCGACGTCAACAACCAAGAGTTTCTGCATGTGGGATTGCGGGAACATGACGGTCATCCTATTAGTTTCTTCGATGACGCGCCTATACTCCGAGAGATTTGCCGAGTGCTTTATAAAGGCAAATTCCTCCCATATCAGGATTCGCCCATCAACGATGGGGATATATTTGGCTTTGGAATAGTCCGTGACGCGTGCCGAAGTTGTGGCCAAAAGGAGAATCAGGGATATGGTTGAAAACCTGTAATTTTGATGTGTTATGAATTTTGTTGAAGTTGGGTAGCCCACCATCAAAGCATGATTAAAATAATAAAGGGTGCAAACTTATGCCTAGTGGCTAGAAAAAAGATAAAGAAAAGTTTGATTATCAGGCGGGCGATAACATGGTCGCGCTCGGCCTACCTAAGGTTGTCTTTGTGGACCACCCTCCCTTTAATGAGGACTGTGGTCCCCATGTCCGCTTCAACGGTTTTCTCTTCACATAATGGTGAGAGTTTGTTGCCTAGGCGTCTGTTGGACTTCACTAGGACTTTCTCGCCAACCTCGAATACTCTATTTTGGCGGGAAGCGTTTTCTCTGTCCCGGAGCTTGTCTTGGGCGAGTTTAATTTTATCTTGAATTCCATATTGTGGCTCACCTGATTGTGCCTGAACCACGTCAGCCGGTCTCTTGTCGATGACCGAGTGGATGGACTTGTTATATCTGGCCGTGGCCAAAAGTATCAGCTCTACGGTATCGCTGATGCCTTTATCGATTTTAAGACATCTAGCCAGCTCTACCAAAGTGCTGTGGAAACGCTCCACCTGTCCATTGGAGACACTGTGTAGGGGCGGAGCATTTGAGATGCTAACGCCGAAATGGTTTTCCAGCATGGTCACGATGGTGTGCGAGTTCAACGATGGTTCGTTGTCGCAATATACGACCTTGGCCTTAGGGAACATATTCATCAGCTGTAGTAATGCTGGTTTGAGATCTTCCATGGTCCTAGAGGGAATTGGTTGGACTACCGCAAATTTCGAGAATTTGTCGATGCATGTAAGGAAATATTTTTTATCCGTGGAGAAGATGTCTATGTGCAGCATTTCTCCTACTTGAGATGGGATTGGGGTTTCGCCAAGCTCTTGTTTCTTCGGATGTCTGTCGTATTTTGCCTTGGCGCAAGTCTTGCATGAAATGACTATTTCGTTCGCTAGCTTGGCCATTTTCGGGAAGTAGTACTCGGAGAGTACCTGCTTCACGTTTTCTTGGGCAGATCTGTGAGCTCTGTTGTGCTCGACAGTAAGAATTTCTCGCCTTTCATCGACTGCAAAAATGTCCGTTACTCGGTTTTTGCAGTGCCAGAATCTTGTGGCAGGGAATTGTCGGATTAGTTTGTCCTGTATCACTGCGAGCGTATGCAGATCGCAATGAATGGCGTTTACGCCTTTAGGAACTATTATGGTTGCGAGCTCTTCCAGCAATGACTCCTCGTGAGTGAAGTCAATAATATGCCGTCTCTTGTTTCCAAAGAGAACGAAGTTCCGCTTTGACGGAGAGCGTGCTTCCTCCAGAATTATCTGGTTTTGAAAGCAATTGAGGGGCTTGTCCGTGGATTGAATTGTGTGGGTAAGCGACAGCTCACTGTGAATTGTGGCCGCGCTTGAGAATGCCTCTTCTTCTTCTACAACGTTGAGTTGTTGCCTCGAGAGGGCATCTGCAACTAGGTTGGCCTTGCCAGGCATGTAATGGACTTTGGCACCACACTCATCGATGCGTTCTTTCCATCTTTTAATTTTTGTATTCGGATTGGAATCCGATACCGCGTAGGTCAGCGGTAGGTGGTCAGTGTAGATGTTTAAATCTTTGACCCCATAAAGGTAGTGGCGCAGGTTCTCTAGCGCCCAAATTATAGCTTAAATTGTACCTGGATGCTTCTGGATCTGTGTCTGCTGACATTTCCGAGCTCCCCTTTTATAATGCTCGAAATGGGCTTAGCTATTGATGCAAAATCTTTAATAAAGCATCTATAATAGCCAGCCAAGCCCATGAACGATCTTACTTCGAAAACGTTTTTGGGCTCAGGGAATTCTTTAATGGCCCTGACCTTTTCTGGGTCTGTCGTGGTCCCCTCGTTGGTGACTACAAACCCCAAAAATTTTACGCTTTTTTTGAAGAAGACCGATTTTTCCGCCGACACTCTCATGTTAGCGTCGTGTAGGCTCTTTAGAACCCAGTCCACGTGTTGTATGTGGGCGTTTTCGTCCTCTGAGAAGACGATGACATCATCGACATAGACGTAGCAAAATTTGCCAATCTGTTCTCGCAGTACGTCGTCGATGGTTCTTTGGAAGATGCTGGCAGCATTTCTTAACCCGAATGGCAGTCGACGGAACTCGTATTTTCCCCCGTTTACGGAAAAGGAAGTTTTCTCACGGTCACGTTCTGCCAGAATAATTTGGTGGTAGCCGGCCTTTAAATCGAGCGTTGTAAAGTATTTGGTTTTGCCTAAATTCCCTAGTATCATAGGGATAATTGGCATAGGGTAGCGATCCGGTATTGTCCTCTCGTTCAATTTTCGAAAGTCTAATACTAGCCGCATTTTACGGTTTCCAGCCTCGTCGGTGCCCTTTTTGTCTACTACCCATATTGGGTTATTGTAGGGGGATCTCGACTTCTGGATTATGCCGTTTTTTAGAAGGTCTTGGATTTCGCCATTGACGAAATCTGCCGCTCCCATCGGATACGGATAGGGTCTGGCATAAATGGGCTCCTCATCAACCGTCCTGATGGTGGCTACCACAGATGTGTTGTAAGGTAACGCCTCATTTGGGCTTGCGAAGGCGTTTTTCCTGTCGCTTAGCATTTTTGAAAATGCTTTTCTGACCAAAGGTGGTGCGCTAGAGCAGTCCACCCCAGTGAAATTTACGTTGGGACATGATTGGAACTCTAGCTTTTCCGTCTCGGTGCCCCATCTGAGGTGCCCGGAAGCTAGGTTAAGTGATGCCCCTGCTTGTTTTAGCAGGTCAAGTCCGATGATGGCATCAAAGGAGGACAAATCTGGTAGAATGAAGAACGTAGCCTTCAAGTTAAACATGGAAACAAAGCATTTTTTCGTTATTGTGGTGACGCCATGGATGGAATGTACTGAGAATGGCGAATCTACTGGGCGGACGCCTTTCAACCCCTCGTATGGACGGATGAAATTTTTTGACGCGCCCGTGTCTATTAAAAGCTTCATTTCTACACCTGCTACTCTTCGTCTGATGACGGGTAGCAGGGACTTTCCTCTAAAAAATTTATGACGTCCGAATCGTAATCATTAATAGCGTCGTCGTCAATTTCCTGGGCCGCGCTTGAAGCTGCGGCGGCATATTTGTTCCCAGCATCGCTCGCGCTCTGCGCGACGTGATTAACCCTCTGCCTTTTGTGTGGGGCAGATCGATCGGACTCAGCCGGCTTCCTGTTTTGGTACGCCGGGGCCTGGGATGGCCGAAGCATTTTGGACAGCGATGGGTCGATGTCCATGGGTTCAGGAGCGCCTCCACTGTATGGGGCGGAGTGTACTTGCGCCTTGTGTTGTTTGACGTAGTACGGATTTTTTCCAGCATTTGTTTGTGCATTTGTCTGCGCAGAGGCCTGTCGGTACTCTTGCGCTTTCGGGTGCTGTTTCCTATCTTTATCCTCTTGGCTTTTGGCGAAAGAAGCCGCGAAGGAGTATCTTTCGTGGTTGGATTCCACTTCTTGTGCCAAAGCGAGAGCTGAAGGCATATCTTTCGGTTTTGCCGAGAAAAGGACATCCGTGAGGCTGCGCTTAAGACCCGAGATAAATACTCGGAGTGCGTCATCCCGGAATTTGTCACACAAAACTTTTGCCGCCGAGGCTTCGTACGACATGGTAGCTTTGTTGGTGAGCAAGGTGAGTTTTCTCTCGACCTCGTCGTAGTATTGGAGAAGGGTCATATTTCCCTGCCTAAGAGTACCCATTTCCTGCTCGATAACGTGCATCTGCCGCTTATCATTGTACGTAAAATCGAGTCGATTTATAATCGCGTCGAAATTTAGCACAGTGCCAAACGAAGACAGTACGGCATCGGCAGGGCCCCTTATTTTATTCCTAATAATAATAACCGCCTGATAATGGCGCGAGCTATGTTCGTAATTTCTGAAAATGTAATATGCGGCTACTGCCGCTTGTCTCCAGGAGACGTATGCTTCCTGTGCTCCCGAAAATTCGGGGAGGGACTTGACGGCGTCTAGGGGCTCGTCACACTTGATGTCGTTCCTAATTTCTATAGGCTCATATTTTTTTATTTGGGGAGGCTCCGCTTGGGCGGGAGCGATTTGTCTTTCGTTGACCAGTTCGGTCAGACGGTGTATAGCCAGGCGCATTTCGTTTTCTCTGCGCTGGTGTTCGATATTGGCTTCTTGAACAGCATGTTGAACGGCCGCCTGTATGGTGGCCGTCATCTGTTCCATGCTGAAAGCCATGTTCGCGAGTATGGGAGCGCTAGCGTTAACGCTTTTAGGGGTGGAAGATCTGGCCGGCCCTTCGGTCTCCGACTCAGAATCGCTAGAGAGTTGTCTTATGTTTCTATATTGTTGAAACGGATTGCTCATGTGGAGCTGCGGCTATAAAGTCGCCCGAAAGAAAAAATATTTATGTATGAATTATGTGCCGATGGAGGCGATTGGAATGGTTAAGGGGCCGCGGGGGCTGAGCTACCGCTTCAGTTACGTGAGCGGGCTCGTCATGTCGCGCTACTGCTGTGTCAAGTAGCGGTAAGGCGAGGGGTGCGCGGGGAATGAGCCGCCGCTTATGCAAACAGAG
Source organism: Drosophila biarmipes (assembly GCF_025231255.1). Classification (NCBI taxonomy): domain Eukaryota; kingdom Metazoa; phylum Arthropoda; class Insecta; order Diptera; family Drosophilidae; genus Drosophila; species Drosophila biarmipes. The sequence continues at coordinate 2,012,441 of NC_066611.1, read as the reverse complement.
AAAAAAAACAACAAAAACAACAAAGTGCCACACTGCATGCGCGGCCGTATCGTGTTCTCGAAAGTGGAGTGGGGAAACAAAACGGAAAAGAAAAATAAATAACCAAAACTGCGCGGCTAATACCAAGAATTCTTGTGTAACAAAAAAGACATATAAAAGCTGAATTAAATACACGCGATTATATGAATTATTTCCGATTGAAATTTAAAATTTTTTGCCAGCGATTTTTTGGTTTTGGTTAGGAATTTTTATTCCGCACTTTTTGTGTTATGTAGAAATATTCATTTATTTATTCACAAAAATAGAAATGCAAACAATATTGGGACAATAATTGGTTTAGATATTTTATAATAGGTAAACAATGTTAATGCCAAACCGTCAGCCAACTAATAAAGATTATTTAACAAATTTTTTTTTTTTTTTTTTTTTTTTTTTTAAATTTTATGGGGCTGCAGTTTTTTTGTTAGCGTAAGGCACAATATTTTACTATTCTTGCCCTTCTTTCTTTTTTTTATACACACAAAAAAAAATTCATGCAGACATAGAAAAATGGTGTAAATAAAAGTGCTCACTTACATGGTTCTTTTACGATGGGCGCCAGTAAATATAAATTGATTGGTAGTTAATGTAATGGTGGTTAGTTATCCCTCGCTGCAGTCGATGATGCCACAGACGCCGGAGGTATTTGTGAGATGATTTCCCCTTGCGGTTGCAGGGGGGGTGTTGCCACTCCTTATAGGCAGTGGTTGAGTTCCCTGGCGGTTGCCGGGGGGGATCCTTCCTGTAACAGGAGTTATGATGGGAGCACTTGCCCCGTTGTCACGGCCCTTGAGGCGCGGTGATCAATTCAACAAATGAATTTACAAATTAACGGCAGTGCCGGAGATTGGTTTTATGCTCTTTATTGTATGAGACTCTGACACAAACTGAAACTTAAAGCTAACAAAAAGTATTTCATAGCGGACACGCAAATGTGCAGTGCTTGCCGCTATGCATGGGCTTCCGGCCAGACGCTATGTCAGCAGTTTGGCCAGAGCGAACTCTTAAATAATCGGACATTGCCGCTGCTTGGTTAACTTCAGTTAACTTATATGTTATTGGAATGTCTTTATTATTTGGGCTTATTAAACCAATCCTCTGTAGAGTTGAGATATATTTGTCTGTTTAGTTATTTAATAAAATCGATTCCAATTATTCCATCACATGGAATCGCAAAATCTTGATTTTTAATATGAAAATTAAATGGAAATATATATTTGTCGGTTTGGAGTTCTATTGGAGCAAGTCCTTTGGATTTTATGATTACCTCGCCTATTCCTCGAATATTCATTATATTTTTTTTATTGTTAAAGATATCTGCATTTTTTAAGTGAAATATTTGCTCCCGTATCCACCTCTTTGGTGCTGAATTTGTCTGCGTGTTTAGCGGGTAATCATATACGTAGCTTTAAGTAGCTTTCGTATGTTGTCCACTTCAGCTGTGCATTTTACCACTGTTTTTTCTTTTTGAGTAGTTTTTGCCATTTTTGCTTTTACTACATCGGATGTTTCAGAAATAAAAGAGTCTAGTAATTTTTTTATAATTCCGTTTATAGTGGATTCATTTTGCACTTCAAATTCTGGGCTGTCAAATTCAGATTCTTCTACTTAGACTTCTGGTGGATCTGATGATTTTCAGTTTCTACTTTCAAAGGGGTGTTTAGAATATTTGGTATTTTTATGATTTATCGAATTCACTTTTTAATTTATTTAGATCCCTTTATAATGCACTGTATTCTATTAAAAGATGGATTGTTACGTGGGAATATTAGTGCCTGAGTCCTGAAAAGGACTTGGGCCGAGGAAGACATTTAACGGCATCTAAAGGCTCGGTACACTGTACGTCTTCCCTTATCTCTTTGGCCACATATGTTTTTATTTGCGGGGCTTGGGCTGGAGCTGCCACAATGCTCACAGCCGCTACACGCCAGGCCAGTTCCTCAATTTGCTGCCTAAGTGCCTGTTCTCTAAGCTGGCTTTGCGCGGCCTGTTCTGCAAGGGCATTGGCAATAGCGGCTTGTACAACAGACCGGAGCTGATCGGGGTCCATGTTTGTGGGTGGGTTTGGGGTGCTATGACTTATGGGTGAGATATGGGCCTGTTCTTCACTCTCGGACTCTGAGTCGGTGGCGAATTGTTTATTATTCCTATAAGTGAGGAATGGGGAGCTCATATGTACCTTCACAAGGTGCAATTTGACTAAAAACAGTGCAAACGGGACTCCACTTACAAACCGGGTGAAGTCCAAGTCCCGCGGAAGTCCAAGTCCGTACCCTATGGTTACCCATACTTTTTAATACAAAGGCCCGGACTGCTGAATTTACTGTGCAGAGGTTTGCATACGTAAGGAAAATTGTTGTATAAACAAAGACGACGTCGGCTACTTTCGAGGCCGAGCTTCTTTGCAGAGAACTTGGCAATAAAAACAACAACCACGGCACGAGGACAATGTATGTACCTAGCTTAAGATTTACACATTGGAAAAGAAAAGACTCACTGAAATTCCGGCAGAATAGCAATGCATCAATACACCGAAAGGAAACTGTGGGGCAAATTTTTAAAGCCGCACTTACTAGTAGTAAGTTTATTTTATTTATTATTATTTTTTTGGGAATACTTTGTTTAATACATATCTTTCACATGGATTTCATTCTCACGGAAAAAATAAAAAAAACTACTTTAATCAAACGCTGAGACTCTTCGGGAATTTTTATAGACTTTACTTTTACACTTTCTGGGAGTAGAATCTGACTACTCTCTTTTTGTTTTAGTCCAAATTCAAATGCTTTTTTTTTAAGACGAAAAAGGTTTGACCAAAGGGCCCACTTACATATTTTATGTTTGTGTGTATGTTTTTAGCTGCGGTTTTCCCGCGCCGCAGTCGCTTCTTAAATTTTTACGGTGGGTAATGAGTTACCACTGGTTGAGCGCCAATTAATTATATCCACTATAGAGGTTCCCTCGCCGCTGTCTCGATACAGAAGTCCCGTTAGTTACTTCCTTCTAATGGTGAATTACGAAGATTATGATTGAAGGGTGACTGCCCTTCTTAACCTGCTGGTTAGTCAGTATAGAAATAATAAGATGTTAACGGCGGTAGCCGGAGTTTCAATAAATCTTTATTAACTATTTCTACTTTGCAGGCTGGTTAGAAAATATTTAAATGAGGGGTGCACTTACATTTTATTTACTGCGGTTTCTTCCTCAAAGATACATTTTTCCTCCAAGAATGTAAAAATATATAATCGAAACCGTTGGGTTTTTATTGTTGGGCGCCAATTAATCTTGTTGAAGGGCGCGGCCTGAGGTGGTCCTCGACGGCCGCACTGTCAAGGGTGGTCTTCTTCAATGAGCCCACACGTATGTGCGGGAGAAACAATATGTGATATGTGTGTGTGGCCAAGGGTGGTCCTCCTCAGCCACACTGGTGAAACGCTGGTCTTCTCGGAGATGCCCGCTTGTAGGCGCGGGGGAAGCGATCGCTTCTGGGAGCGCCCGTTATAGCTGAGTGGCGGCCAGCAGCTTGTGGTTGCCTCCCGTAGGTGCGGGCAGATGCGTTAGCACCCACGCGTGAGGGTAGGCCGCTGGAAGCTGCAGCTTGTTATTGCCTCCCGTAAACGCGGGAGGAATATTTTTGCCGCTGGTCGCACCTGCCGAAGCCTTTACTTGGTTCTCGTATGTGGGGATCGGGGATCCCTTGCTGCAGTCAGAGCCGGATGGCTATAACTTCACAATTGCTGATTAGGGTGACTTACGTTGGGAGGTAACTGCCCCCTTCGCCTGCTGGCCTAGAGACTCAGTTAGTGCAAAATAATAAGAGATATTTAACGGCGGTTACCGGAGTTTTGCAATGCTATAGAACTTGTGTTTTTAATTCGTATAGAGCTTGAAGCGAACTAAACTTAAAGTTGACGAAAATGAAATTCATAGCGGCCACTCAAATATGCTGTGTTTGCCGGCTATGCACGAGCATCCGGCCAAATGCCGCGTCATGTCCGTCTGTCCGTCTGGCCGTCAGTTCGTCTGTCCGCCTGTCCGTCTGTCTGTCCGATTCTACGCAAACTAGTCTCTCAGTTTTAAAGCTATCGGGCTGAAACCTTCCCAAAAGTCTTCTTTCTATTGCAGGTAGTTTATAAGTCAGATCCAGCCGAATCGGAACACTATATTACATAGCTCTCATTGAAACTGTCGCAAAAAAAAATTAAAAAAAAATTATATCTTCGGTGTTTTTTAACATATAACCTTCTTAGCTTGGAAAGAACATTTTTTAATTAGTTCTGAATTTGGATTTAAATATTATCCAAATCAGACGACTATATCATATAGCTGTCAAAGGAACAGTCGGGAAATTAGTGGAAAAATTATTTACTTAAGTTGATTATTTCTTATAACTGCAAGGGTATACAAACTTCGGCTTGCCAAAGTTAACTTCCTTTCTTGTTTCTTAAGACATTTATTAGGCAATTTATAAAGTTTACAGAAACAATTTGCGCACATTACAACAACAATTATTATTAACAATGTATGAATTAATTCTAAATCACTGTTATTTGACTCTACTTTATTAATAACATTTGCAGTGGAATCCACTGTTTTTGTATCAATTAGTATATGTCCCCTGGCAGCAATCGAAGTGTCGGCAGCAGAAGGGGGTTTGCCGGGCAGGTCAGCCTAGCGGTCTTCCTTCTTGGCTGGAAAGTACGTAGGGAATTAATCAGTCCCGCGCAGCAGTCAATGTGTCGGCAGCGGGACGGGTTGTTCCGGGCAAGTCAGCCTAGCGGTCTTCCTTCTTAGTTAGGAATTATGTAGGGAGGAACTACCTCCGTTATCATTGGCCCTTAAGGCACAACAACCAATAATAAAAAATGTGTAACGGCTGAGCCGGAATTTAAATTAAAGAGCGATGGCTCTGTCTTCATTGAGGTATCAAAATGAAATGAACTTAAAGCGGCCACTCCAATGGGTAGTGCTTGCCGGCTATGCACGGGCTTCCGTACGATCGGTCATCGCCTTGGGGGGTGGCGCTAGAAGCGTCAATCAATGGCAGCCCCGCCGGTAGTGCTGTCCTCTGGCAAATCCTCGTCGCGGTTCTCGGCCAGGTCGCTCTTCCGCGACGGAAGCTGCGCCACAAATCCAAAGTAAACAATCTAACACCCAAACTAGGAAAGCCGCTGCTGTTGCATGTGGCTTGGAACACTCCCCACGGGATTATACGTAGGTTCCCATATTGATCTAACCCGACAGCTCGGCCCTAAGAATGACATCGACTACGACGGGATGCCTTGGAATCCATGGCAGCAGACGAAACCTCAAGTGCGTAGTAACTAATACAAAAGTAGCCTGCAAATCGATTAACTTGTGAGGAAAAAACGACGCCGCAACGTGGCGTGGTTTTGGGTGAGTGGAAGTACTATTTTAGTGAAACAAAGGTGAGGAATTTAAATCTAAGGTGCCAGTTCTCTTTCTTTAATAGTTTCCAACAAGCGTTCAAACTTACGTTTTAAATGTAATTTGTGAGCGGTTTGTAGGCGTGGTAAAAGTGCTTTCGGGACAATCGAAAGATATTGGGCGTGACATGTTCGCCAAGGAATCTAAATTTAAAGTCACAATTATCTTCATTTGATAGTTTTCTAGATATCAACGTTCAAACTTACTATTTTTAAAGTTCATGGGCGGTTCGTGCGCATTTGAGTGAGCGTGGAAAAACTTTTTTGGTCATTTTCAGGTATTACGAGAAGAGCACATTTCAGTTAACGTTTTTTTCTAGCACTTTAACTGTAGGAGCCACCATTTTATGTGAAATTTGAGCGTTAGAGTGGGTGTGGCACCCTGCTGAAACGAACTCGCGCTGCGAAGAACACCTAGAAATCTGCATGCCAAACTCAAAAACTGTGGCTTTTAAAGTTTTCGAGAGCTCAGCGTTCATACGGACAGACGGATATATCTTGATGTGTCTAAAAGAATAACTTTTAAAGTGTAGTAAAATTCCTTTCGATTGCGAGCTATTTCTGCAAGGGAGGTATGTGTTACCACGCTGAACACAATGTAGCTGTACAAATGTAAAAACTACATTTTAACCTTTTAGTATATTCTCATTTCCATCCTAACTTATCTACCGGACAAAACTTAAAATGTTCCACCCAAATTTAAACCACTACAAGACAGGCACCGATTTGAATATCCAGTATATATTAAAATGAAAAAAAAATAAAACGTTTCAAGGGAACCAAGGAACCGTTTCTCTACAAGCCATAGAACTGTCATCTAGACAAGCTCACAGTTTTCATTTAAATCAGAATTCAACGCACTACCTCATCTACTAGCCTTTTATTATCAGTTTCTGGAAAGTTTCGGGTTTTACCAGCCAAAAGACCTTCATCGTAGGCAAGCGATATCGCAGATTTCCACTATCAACTATTCGTTGTACTTCAAGCTGAGCGGCAAAGGAACTGGTGGTTTCCCCAGCATTACAAGGTAAATTAACCTCTGCTGCGCGAATGATAAAACATTTTTTACGTGTATGTGTCTAACCAAGTGCAATTTAACATAACTATGTACATACTTAAACAAATTAAACTATTTACAATACGGACTGTCCGTACACATACGGTGATCGCGTACCATCGTTCATCCCCACTAATAAGGATTTTCGTAGCTGAGCGAGGATTTCAGGTGCTTACATTTTCGGGATTGTTACGATTAAAAATGAATATAAAGAAAAAACGCTTAAAGGACTAAATAGGAAAAACGCAAAGCCCATATCTTTCTATGAAACCCACAATCTGCGTTAAATGAATGCTTAAAGCAATGTACTTGTTTTATGCTCGCAAATCATTTTATTATACGAGTTATTTGACGTTTAAGTCAAAGTATCAATTTAGTTGGACTCTACGCAGAAATATGGAGCAAAGTGTTTTTAATTATCATACATTTACAAGAAATAAGTTACTTACATCTTCCTACTAAAAAATCAAGAACGCTACACGTTACTAAGATAGGAAATTGATAAATTAATTTAAAGTTCAGTCCTGACCCCATCATCGACCCACTTTTTGTTTTGTTATTTTCTTACTTGTTTATTAAAAGGGTGTACAGATTCGTCGAAAAGTTAGTCACAGGAATATATATTCTCATTCAAGACCCAAAGTTTTGGGTTGCTTTTTTGGCATCTTACAGGTCTAGTGCATACTAATTTATTGTTGTATAAATAGACGCATAAAAAGGCTCCGTAGTGAATAATGTTATACCCATACGAAGACGAAAAGGGTATACTAGATTCGTTGAAAAGTATGTAACAGGTGAAAGGAATCTTAAGAGTAACAGAAAGTAGGACAATAAAGTATACAGAGATAATTAGCATTTTAAATATGTATGTTGTATATGTATTACTTTTTAAAATGTTTAGACCCTTCTTTTGCACCCAAAATGTTTTGTTTTTAATTTTAAAATGTTTTGCATTAAACTTAGAAGGTTAAATGTTTTTTTTAATTTAAAAAGTTTGCAACGCAGTGAAGGAAACGTTTATATATTCTTGATCAGCGTTGCTAGACTAGTCGATCTAGCCATGTCTGTCTGTCCGTTTCTACGCAAACTAGTCTCTCAGTTTTGAAGCTATCGGGCAGAAGCAAGAGTCTTCTTTCTATTGCAGGTTGTATAAATTATGTTTTAAGTATAATCTCCGCGCTGTCCCTCGCCGTGGTCAGTCGATTCCGGGGAAGAGGGCGATGACTCAGCCTTGGCTGGCTGCTGTTGTGTCTGAGCTGGGCGGTTTCCGCTGGCTCTCCTTTCCTTCCAATTTAGTAACTGGCCAACCCTAGAAAAGACCTGAGACTGAACAATTTTTTTGGTTCAGTGTATTCCTGGATGGTTGTTACCTTTTCCGGGTCTGTTTTAGCTCCGTTTGATGTAACGATGAAGCCTAAAAATTCAACGCTTCCTTTGAAGAATTTGGTTTTTTCTGGTGCCACTCTCAGGTTGGCTTTGCGCAGGCTTTTTAGGACTGTGTCAATGTGTGTAACGTGGTCTGCATCATTTTCGGAGAAAATTATCACGTCGTCTACATAGACGTAACAAATTTTCCCGATCTGTTCCCGTAGTACGTCGTCAATTGCCCTTTGAAAGATGCTTCCCGCATTTTTCAGTCCAAAGGGTAGACGGCAAAATTCATACTTTCCTCCGTTTATGGAGAAAGCAGTTTTTATACGGTCTATTTCAGCCTGAAAAATCTGGTGGTACCCCGATTTTAAGTCTAGGGTAGTACAAAATTTTGCCTTTCCTAGGTTCGCTAGAATCATAGGAATGCTTGGCGTAGGGTAACGGTCGGCGATGGTTCGTTCATTCAGTTTCCTGAAATCGATCACCAGCCGTTTTTCTTGTTGCCATCTGCATCAAGTCCCTTTTTGTGAACAACCCATGTCGGGCTGTTAAATGGAGACCTAGGGGGCCGGATAATGCCATCCTTTAACAGCTGTTTGATTTCTGTGTTAACAAAATCAGCTGCTCCCATGGGATAAGGGTATAGCTTGGAATATACGGGTTCGTTAGTCTCCTCACGAATCGTGACATTGATCGAGGTGTTAAAAGGTAGCGCCTCGTTAGACAGCGAAAACACTTGTTTCCTCTTAAGGGTCATTTTTTTAAACTCAGCTTTCACTGAATTTGGGACTATTAAGTCATCGATATTTGTGGAGTTCACGTTATCGCATTCGTGGTATTTGAGTTGTTCAGATATGTTTCCATACCTGATTACGCTGTTACGTAAATCTAGTGCCGCTCCGGCCTGCGTTAGCAAGTCGAAACCTATTATGGCATCAAAGGTCTTGATGGTATCAAGTAAAAAGAATTGAGCCTTTTGGCCGAATATGTGCATAAAGCATTTTTCTCTGATCTGATTGGAGCCATGAATGGAACTCACAGTGAATGGGGAGTCGGCAGGCATTATGTTCTTCAGCTCCTTTAGGGGCCTTACATAACTTTTTGCCGCTCCAGTGTCAATGAGGATTTTTATAGTTGTCCCCGCCAGCCTTCGTTCAATGAAAGGCAAGAAGGACCTTCCTCTAAAAAATTGACGATGTCGTTACCGTCGAATGAGTCACTGTCATCATCAATTGCATTTAGTGCGGCTGTGGCCGCGTTTTCGTAATCTTGAGTATCATCCGCGTTTGCGGTTTGCTCAACATTGCTAACCCGCTGGCGCCTTTGGCCAGTCATTCTCTCTGAAGAGTTTGGTCTTTTTGAGCCCTGCAAATGTTGGTATTGGGGGTTATTTCCCTGTCTAAAGCCTGTAGGATGTCGGAATTGAGAAGACGATGGATCAATATCCATAGGTTCTGGTGGTTGATTTGGTTTACCCTGATCTACCCAGTTGTCTTGTTTACGCCATGAATCATTGTTTTGATATTTGTTTGGCTTTTTACAAAAATGGTGTTTTTTTTTCCGGGCCCGCGGTCGGCATCAGAATTTTTCCCTAGTTTTTCGGGCGCTCGGTGTTGGCCCTTGTGAAAATCAGTATTCTGATTTCTTTGTTCAGCTACCTTGGCATATGTGGCCGCGAACATACTTCGTTCACTTAAAAACTAAATACGAAGGAATTTACGTAAGCTAAGTGCGGCCGGCAAGCCGACCGCTCGTGCAGCCAAAATGCTGACACTAGCAAAATCAACATAACTCACCATACCGTGCACCAGAATCAGGCCCGGCCCCTAAAGATGTTTACTCTGATTCTGCAATTAAACACTAGGGTGATCCAATAATCACCCAGGATATGTACCGACTTATAATTACTCCTTAACAGTGTTAACATATATAAGTCGGAACCAGCCGGATCGGACAACTATATCTTATAACTCCCATAGGAACTAGCGGCGAAAATATTTTTAAAAAATTACATCTTTGGTGTTTTTTGACATTTAACCTCCTACTGTTGGAAATATCATTTTTCAATAAGTTCTGAATTTCAAATTAATTTTTTTAGTAACGATCTGAAAATTAGTGGTAAAATAACATGAAAAAATTATATCTTAGGTGTTTTTTAACACATAACCGTTTAAGCTTGGAAATAACATTTTTTAATTAGTTCTGAATTTCGAATTAAATTTTATCAAAATCAGTTAGTTAACTTCCTTTCTTGTTTTTATTGTTACTTCTTATTCACTAGTTTACACAATTGTTATTAGTACCGAACTTAATTTTCACTGCTCGCGATATTCAAGTTGTCGACCGATCAATTCGGATTAAAAAAACGGACGGCCTGACTTTGGTTTAATAATCCATAATCAAACCTCATCTTAAGAGATTTATCTGAAAAATCTGATTAAAAGAATCATCCAAGAAAGACGGAAAATAGGATGATGAAATTTGTCAATTAAATTTGAAATTGAAATTTTGCAGAATTGAAATTTTGCCGGAAATCGATGTTTACGTTAGCGGACTTTGTGTTCTCTTTTTGGGGCTCTGGTGTTTACAGAATCCGTTTAAAGCGGAGAGTGTGAAACTGCTCTGAGTGGAAATCGATTGGAGGCTTTGTTTAATGAATGAAAAACAGCTCTTACCTCAAAGTTGTTTATAAATTGGGCAAGAGCCGCTAAGTAATGTGTCATACAACTTGCATACTACAAGGCCTTTGCCTGGTCGCAGCGCTACTGTCAAAGTGCGGGGTCAGCACTTGATATCCGGCGATCATTCGCTGAGCGAGTGTTCCCAGCGCTGCAGCTAAAGCGCCGGGTCCTGCGAGAGTGTTTCTGGTCGGATTCCGGTCGATGGCCCCCAGAGTGTGGAGTCGGCAGTTTCCTTTCTGCGCGTGTTGGCCACCGGATATGGCCTGCAACTCGACAAATTCTCCTCACGGGAACCGGGTTTGTTAACTTATTTACATATTAAGATATAACCACTGATGTTGCTGTGGGCAATTGCCCGGCCTACCTTTGCACGTACTTCGTGGGAAAGGCCTCTTCCCACGGCCCCTTTCCACACATTTACCGGTGCTGGCCCAGACAAAGTACAACTACGAAATCTCTTAGCAATTTATTATAATTTATTGGCTAACGCTAAATTAGAACATTGAACATAGAAATATGGAAATAAAATAAATAAATCTTAGAATCGAAACGGGAAAGTAATTTGTAAACGCTAATTGTGCATTAGATTGCATTTGCAAACCGTAAACACAAACAAATTTTTGCACAGCGACTATAGTCACTAAAGCCAAATGTTTAAAGACAGGCGAATTATGTCTGTGGTCCGAAAGTGGCTGATCACAGTAGTATAGATATAGGTACTTATTTGGGTATTCCAATGAAATAAGGACAAGACTGATTTTATTCAATTCTGTGTATATAAAATGAGAGCTAACATTAAGAGTGGGGTACATATGCTGAGATTGAGAAACTCCTTCGGTCAGCCCTTTCCGGCCGGATGCCTGTGACCCAGTTGTTTACCCGGTTCGGTATCCTGAGTCTGCTGTGTCGGCGGTTTTATGTCCGGGCTGAACGGCATCGCCGCTAATGGCCCAAAGCTCGAGGGGGTTTGGGTGGAGGTGGTGCTGTGAGCCTTTGAAAAGCCTTTGACTCCGTTAACCACTCACTTCTTTTATTCAAATTAGATCAGCTTGGGTTTCCTGGTAATCTATTATATTGGATATCATGTTACTTGAATGGTAGGACTCAGAGGGTTATATTCAAGAATGCTGTTTCAAAATTGATCTACGTGATATCTGCTGTGCCTCAGGGTAGTCATTTGGGCCCTTTGCTGTTTACTTTGTTTATTAACGATCTTCCCTCAATCATAACACATTCTCGTGTACTAATGTATGCTGATGATGTTAAGCTTTGTTTATCATATAATAATATAGCGTCGGAATTTAACTTACAGTCGGATATTGATTGTTTTCATGGATGGTGTGAGTACAACCTTTTAAATTTGAACTGCCTTAAATGCAACGTTATGACTTTTTATAGGGGTACTCCTACGTTTATCAGTTACTTTCTTAAAAATACGCCACTTGACCGTATATATTCAGTCAACGATTTAGGTGTTCTTCTTGACCCTAAACTTAAATTTGACTGCCACATTATGTCCACTGTTAACAAAGCCATGAGTGTTCTTGGGTTTATAAAGCGTTGGTCAAAAGAATTTGATGACCCTTTTACGACCAAATTATTATTTACCTCCCTTGTCCGTCCTATTTTGGAATATTGTTAGTCAGTTTGGAGTCCACAATATCAAGTGCACATCGACCCTATTGAGTCGGTACAAAAAAAATTTCTCTTATTTGCCCTGCGTAGTTTGAACTGGGATCAAAACGTAAGGCTTCCTTCCTACGAGAGTAGATTACAATTGCTTAATTTACCTACACTTGTAAATCGTAGAACAATGCTTGGTACTATTTTTATACAAAATCTTATAAGAGGTGACATTGATTCTGCAGAACTTTCAAACCGCCTAACATTCAACGTTCCCGTTAGACTAACACGAAATTATTATCCTCTAAATTTGCCACGATGTACATCAAATTTTTGTCTGCACGAGCCCTTTCGCGTTCTATGTAATAACTATAATAAACATTATCATTTAATTTGCATTAATTTGCATTTCAACATCTATCTTCATTTGATAGTTTTCTAGATATCAACGTTCAAACTTAGTATTTTTAAAGTTCGTGGGCGGTTTGTGACCATTTAAATGAGCGTGGAAAATGTGTTTTGGTAATTTTCAGGTATTACGAGAAGATCACATTTCAGTTAACTTTTTTTTCTAGCACTTGAACTGTAGGAGCCACCATTTTATGTGGAATTTGAGCGTTGCGAAGAACACCTAAGAATCTGCATGCCAAACTCAAAAACTGTGGCTTTTAAAGTTTTCGAGAGCTCAGCGTTCATACGGACAGACGGATATATCTTGATGTGTCTAAAAGAATAACTTTCAAAGTGTAGTAAAATTCCTTTCGATTGCAAGCTATTTCTACAAGGCAGGTATGTGTTCTATCCGCTTACCACGCTGAGCACAATGTAGCTGTACAAATGTAAAAACTACATTTTAATCTTTTAGTATATTCTCATTTCCATCCTAACTTATCTACCGGACAAAACTTAAAATGTTCCACCCAAATTTAAACCACTACAAGACAGGCACCGATTTGAATATCCAGTATATATTAAAATGAACAAAAAATAAAACGTTTCAAGGGAACCAAGGAACCGTTTCTTTACAAGCCATAGAACTGTCATCTAGACAAGCTCACAGTTTTCATTTCATAAATCAGAATTCAACGCACTACCTCATCTACTAGCCTTTTATTATCAGTTTCTGGAAAGTTTCGGGTTTTACCAGCCAAAAGACCTTCATCGTAGGCAAGCGATATCGCAGATTTCCACTATCAACTATTCGTTGTACTTCAAGCTGAGCGGCAAAGGAACTGGTGGTTTCCCCAGCATTACAAGGTAAATTAACCTCTGCTGCGCGAATGATAAAACATTTTTTACGTGTATGTGTCTAACCAAGTGCAATTTAACATAACTATGTACATACTTAAACAAATTAAACTATTTACAATACGGACTGTCCGTACACATACGGTGATCGCGTACCATCGTTTGACCCCATTAATAAGGATTTTCGTAGCTGAGCGAGGATTTCAGGTGCTTACATTTTCGGGATTGTTACGATTAAAAATGAATATAAGGAAAAACGCTTAAAGGACTAAATAGGAAAAACGCAAAGCCCATATCTTTCTATGAAACCCATAATCTGCGTTAAATGAATGCTTAAAACAATATACTTGTTTTATGCTCGCAAATCATTTTATTATCCGAGTTATTTGACGTTTAAGTCAAAGTATGAATTTAGTTGGACTGTACGCAGAGATATGGAGCAACGTGTTTTTAATTATCATACATTTACAAGAAATAAGTTACTTACATCTTCCTACTAAAAAATCAAGAACGCTACACGTTACTAAGATAGGAAATTGATAAATTAATTTAAAGTTCAGTCCTGACCCCATCATCGACCCACTTTTTGTTTTGTTATTTTCTTACTTGTTTATTAAAAGGGTGTACAGATTCGTCGAAAAGTTAGTCACAGGAATATATATTCTCATTCAAGACCCAAAGTTTTGGGTTGCTTTTTTGGCATCTTACAGGTCTAGTGCATACTAATTTATTGTTGTATAAATAGACGCATAAAAAGGCTCCGTAGTGAATAATGTTATACCCATACGAAGACGAAAAGGGTATACTAGATTCGTTGAAAAGTATGTAACAGGTGAAAGGAATCTTAAGAGTAACAGAAAGTAGGACAATAAAGTATACAGAGATAATTAGCATTTTAAATATGTATGTTGTATATGTATTACTTTTTAAAATGTTTAGACCCTTCTTTTGCACCCAAAATGTTTTGTTTTTAATTTTAAAATGTTTTGCATTAAACTTAGAAGGTTAAATGTTTTTTTTAATTTAAAAAGTTTGCAAAGCAGTGAAGGAAACGTTTATATATTCTTGATCAGCGTTGCTAGACTAGTCGATCTAGCCATGTCTGTCTGTCCGTTTCTACGCAAACTAGTCTCTCAGTTTTGAAGCTATCGGGCAGAAGCAAGAGTCTTCTTTCTATTGCAGGTTGTATAAATTATGTTTTAAGTATAATCTCCGCGCTGTCCCTCGCCGAGGTCAGTCGATTCCGGGGAAGAGGGCGATGACTCAGCCTTGGCTGGCTGCTGTTGTGTCTGAGCTGGGCGGTTTCCGCTGGCTCTCCTTTCCTTCCAATTTAGTAACTGGCCAACCCTAGAAAAGACCTGAGACTGAACAATTTTTTTGGTTCAGTGTATTCCTGGATGGTTGTTACCTTTTCCGGGTCTGTTTTAGCTCCGTTTGATGTAACGATGAAGCCTAAAAATTCAACGCTTCCTTTGAAGAATTTGGTTTTTTCTGGTGCCACTCTCAGGTTGGCTTTGCGCAGGCTTTTTAGGACTGTGTCAATGTGTGTAACGTGGTCTGCAGCATTTTCGGAGAAAATTATCACGTCGTCTACATAGACGTAACAAATTTTCCCGATCTGTTCCTGTAGTACGTCGTCAATTGCCCTTTGAAAGATGCTTCCCGCATTTTTCAGTCCAAAGGGTAGACGGCAAAATTCATACTTTCCTCCGTTTATGGAGAAAGCAGTTTTTTTACGGTCTATTTCAGCCTGAAAAATCTGGTGGTACCCCGATTTTAAGTCTAGGGTAGTACAAAATTTTGCCTTTCCTAGGTTCGCTAGAATCATAGGAATGCTTGGCGTAGGGTAACGGTCGGCGATGGTTCGTTCATTCAGTTTCCTGAAATCGATCACCAGCCGTTTTTCTTGTTGCCATCTGCATCAAGTCCCTTTTTGTGAACAACCCATGTCGGGCTGTTAAATGGAGACCTAGGGGGCCGGATAATGCCATCCTTTAACAGCTGTTTGATTTCTGTGTTAACAAAATCAGCTGCTCCCATGGGATAAGGGTATAGCTTGGAATATACGGGTTCGTTAGTCTCCTTACGAATCGTGACATTGATCGAGGTGTTAAAAGGTAGCGCCTCGTTAGAGGCGTTACAAGAAATAAGTTACTCACATCTTCCTACTGAAAGAAAATCAAGAACGCTACACATTACTAAGATAGGAAATTGATAAATTAATTTAAAGTTCAGTCCTGACCCCATCATCGAACCACTTTTTGTTTTGTTATTCTCTCCCTGCAAACACAGAATTGTTCTACTTGTTACTTTTTTTATTAAAAGGGTGTTCTAGATTCGTCGAAAAATAGGTCACACGAATATATATTCTTTTTCAATACCGAAAGTTTTGCGGTGCTTTTATGACATCTAACAGGTATAATTACTTATTTATTAAAAGGGTGTACTAGATTTGTCGAAAAGTTAGTCACAGGAATATATAGATGCCTCCTTCGCTTTCGAATCATATAATTTCTTATTTTTATGTTTATTTAAGTCAAGCATATTTCTTGCTCTTTTATAAGCTACTTTTAATCTATATTTACTTTCTCTAGCATAATCATCTATGTTGTATATAGGTTCTACAGTACTTATGGTATTAAGGCATTCTGGTAGACTGCTTGTTTTTCCAAATACTAATTCATATGGACAATAGTTATGTGCCATAGAAGGGGCTGTGTTGAAACAATAAACAAAATATTGAAGCCATACGTCCCAGTCAGTTTTATTAACTGATATGTAGGATCGTATATATTTATTAAATGTGCGATGACTTCTTTATATTGTTCGGACAGTTTGGTGATGATGTGCATTTGATGTTATATTTTGTATTTTTAAATATTTGCACAAATCATTTATAATTGAGAATAAAAGATTGAATTATTTCGTTTGCTATTGTTGTTGCACTTTTGTTTGCAACTGGTGTAGCTACTAAATATTTAGTCAAGTCACATATAAGTGTGACTGCATATTCATTTCCTTGCTCTGACTTTGGCAATGGCCAGTTATGGTTAATGGGTTCTTATTATGTTTTATTATTTTTGATTTCTGGCATTTTTGACATTTCTGGATATGCTGTGTTACATCACGAGTCATACCTTTCCAGTAATAATGTCGTTTGACCTTGACCAAGGTTTTTGTAATGCCTGTATGACCTTCTTGTATGGGATCATCATGTAGTGTAGACAGTATAGCTTCTTTATTCGTATTTATTATAGTCACCGGGTTGAGTAGCGATATTCGTAATGTGTTCAATATTTCATTGCCCATATTTTTGAATTTATCTATTGAAAGTTTTTCAAAGATATTTTCCCACGGTGCTATTTTTAATTGGTTTATTTTTAATTGGCTATTTTTTAAGCCAAATGGCAGTCGCGTGAAGCGATATGATTCATTGTTTGTTGAAAATGACATTATATTTCTTGAGCCTTCTTCTAGCTCTATTTGATGAAATCTTGAAAAGTATTTAGCTCTATCTAGTTGATCTAGAATGTCGTCGATCCTGGGTAGGGGAAATTTATCGGACAGAAATTTGTTATTTATTTGGCAATAGTCAATTACTAATCTTCATTTCTTAACGTCTGAACCTGGAAATGGTTTTTTGGGTACTAATAAAAGAGGGCTATTATACTCGGATACAGATTCTTTAACTATATTGTCTTTTATTAGCTTATTTACTTGTTTCTTTATCTCTTCTTGATGACTATGCGGTGTTCTGTTCTTTATCCTTTAGTCTTAATTCTTGTTTGTTTCAAGTCCGAATATATCACTACATTTTGAACATATTTTAGTGAGTTGTGACTTAAATTGTTTTGGAAAATGTTTTTGTAGTTAAGCTATGACTTCTTCTGTTTGCGAACTTTTGTTTGTTTGACTTATTTTATAATTCGAAAGAGGTTCATAATTGATATTATTTATGTCGACTAATTGCTCGTTACTGTTTGTATTTAGTAAACGGACAAATGCGTTATTCGATGTTGCCACTGTATTTGCAGCATAAATACCAGATGTAATTTCCTGGTTAGGAATTAAGACATTATCTTCTGTTGAGTTAATGTCTAACTTTCGGACAACTTCAGATCTTGCCAGTAATAGTATTAAATTATTACCGGAGCTGAATTTTATTGGAACATAAATGGGATATTTTAGGTTATTTGGTCTTAGTATGAACCAATTATTTTCTGGTTCACAGTCTAGTTTGCAATTAAAGGTTTTAATGATAGGGTTTTTATGAACTCCTGTTATTCCATCACATGGTATTGCAAAATCTTTACGGACTAAATGGAAATTATGTGGAATAATATATCTGTCTGTCTGTAGCTGAATTTGGATTAAGCCATTGGACGTGAAAATGCCATGTCCAATGCCTTGAATATTTACAGTTTTTTCTTTTTCTATGTTATCAAAGACAACTGAGTTTTCTTTGATTAGTGATCTGCTCCTGTATCTAGCAGAAATGTGAGAGTACTGTTTGTAGAAGTGTTCTTAAAGGTTACAAACATATTCAGACTCAAGTTTATTGTGTGTACTTTTTTATTTAATTTTGGGTACCTAAAGGTGTCTGGCAGTTTTCCGAACTGCTCTGTGTTACACGTACGTTAGAGGGGTTATTGTTACCGTGGCCGCGACTTGAGTTACCGCGACCGCTGTAATTTCCTCTGTACTGTCCTCCGCCTCTATTATTGTTGTTGTTGTAATTGGCCCTTCCTCGGTAGCTTCCACCTCTATTATTGTTTTGCTGCCCACTGAAATACAGGACGCTATTAGCGTGCCATGATGTATTTTACCCTTTCTATTGAACAGTTTTTGACCATTGCCTTAACAGCATGTGTTGTGCTGTATTTGGCAGCTATTTCTGAAGTTAGTCTATCGTCGATATAGGCTCCTTCTAGGGCCTTTGTCAACTTACCTACTTCTTGCCAACCAATATGTGTTGGCCGTTTTTTGTTTTTGTTGTGAATTCAGTAATTTTGCTGAAATTACTTCTACTGATTCTCCTTTTACTTTAAATTGTAGTTTGTCAATTATGGCTGTAATTGTCTCTTCATTGGTTATTAACTTTCTTGCATGGTCTTTTAATTTTGTCTTTATTAGACTAATAACAACTGTTTCATGAGGACCTTTTATGGAATCAATTAGACTCAAACCGTCTATGAAACTCGTTAGGTTTTCTGCCTTTCCATCGAACTCATGTATTATCGATGAGGCTAACTTTAGATATTCTAATTGTGTCATAGCCATGTTTACTGTTTTTTCGATTATGGACTCTGATTCAGATTCGGATGGCTCTGGTAAAATTATTACCGCTGGTATTATTAGATCATGTATATCTTCTTTTTTTTTTCTTTTTTAGTTTCTGAATCACTTGCTACTTTGGAATCGCTAACAAAGTCTTTATCTGTATTTTTATCTTCTTCGACTACTGCTGGAGTGTTTAATATTGAGGATATTGTTATATCAAATGAGTACTTTGTTTTGATACTATTTAGATTATTTTTTAATCTATGTAAAAATCTTGATACGTACGACCAATGGTGAATATTTAGTTTCTCTCTGTTGTCGTGTATCGATGATCGTGCTTGATTGAAACAGGCAACTAATATCGTTGCGTGCTTACTTACTTTTTTGTCACGTTTGTAATATTCCTATTTTGCGTCAAGCATTTGTACGATTTATCAAATTTTAATTTGATTTCAACTAATTCGGCATTCAATAGATGCCATTCCATTTCATGCTTATAGAGTATTTGATATAAATTGTGTCAAACGAAAGAACAAACAGAGTTTGGATAAGAATTTATTTTCGTCATTTTCGTACAGCTATACGGGCTGCACTGCTATCGAGCAAACTCGCACGATTTTACAATTTTGTTTTATATTAATATTCTATATATATTCCATATTTAGCATTTGATGTTTCCTGCACTCTTTGCAGTGCCGCCAGCTTCTGTGCCCTCTATGGCACTGTGGTTTCCTTGGCCAGCTTGATGTGCGTCGCGTTGCCGATGCTGGGTTGGCACAGGCTATTGATCCTTCTGGTTGCACGTCGCAACGCAATGTGGTGAGAATAGCCCCTCGCAGTCAACAGGACACCTATTCTTTAGTTTCGGCAGTACTGCTGGTATGTGAATGGGTTTTGTTTTTAACAAGTTCTTTATTTGATTATTATAATCTGGCGAGTTAGGGTGAGAGGCTTATTTTTTCACACGTAGGGTCTCTATAAGATGGTCAAGCTCAGTTTGTAACTTCTGGGCTGTAGACCATGCAGGCGATGGCGATTGTTTGTATATTAGCCACTTTAGTTTGACTATTCTTTTATTTATTTTGTGGTTTATACCACCGAGCTGCTTGCCCATTACTCAACTCTACTCACTCAGATGTGGGTTTTCTCTTGTTGTCCATCAGTTTTATGGTGAAATGTTTCTTTTGCCGATGCCGCTGTTGTTGTTGATGCTACTTCTGTCCTTGGTCTTACAAGACCGCTGTCACGGTCGCCATGTGGGATTATTGCAATACCATAACGTTAGATTAAGCTCTTTATTATGCAAAATACATTGGTTCAGTATTGTGATCTTTATTTTGGAGCAACATGTACGTGTCTCTCCAATTGTTGGACAATATCTGTTTTGTAAAAAATCATTAAGGCTATGCTTAGGCTAAGCTTCCGGTAAAGCCAGCAGCGGAGCGGCTGCATTATGTATACATATATATGTTATATATTGGCGGAACGAATGTGTTATGCGCGCTCTTTGTTATGTATGTAAAAGTGCGACGGCCAGCGAGGAAACGCGTGGTCAGCACTTAAGTTCATATATGTGATCATGTTACACATGCACATGAATTGGGATGTTTACAATAACACTGCAACAAAGTGTCACATATAAATTATGTATGTCTTGGTGCTGTATATAAGTACAGTAGGGATTCGATAAGTGCGCATAGTACAATACACGAAAAAATGAAAATCTACAGTAATAGTCCGATTGTTTCGACTGGTATTTCGAAAGGTATTGCAAAACTTAAAAAAATTAATTGGTGTGGGAGAAAAAGTGATAATAGTGTAAAAGTTACAATTTCGAAAATTTGATCTGTTGGGGCCGGGGGGATCCACCTAATTAAAATATGCGTCGAATGTCACCTCAACCGTCAAAACAGATGCTCCGTTCAAAATACGTAAATCAAGATTTTCGTGGTCCTTTCAAATTGAAAATTGTATTTTGTTTGTCAAACTGACATGTCACTTTGTCCCAAAACGTTATTTTAGAGTCCTGAAAATTCTAGACGATGTTGAAAAGCTCAATATAAGAAACATTAGTTCTACCACTTAAAAAAAAAAAACTAGCTAGTTTGGCGTTAAAACAGCTTTAGCTACATTTTGAACTCCCGTAAATTATAGAGTACTGAAGCTACAGGCTTGTGCTATACGTCGTTAGAATGAACTATGTGCGCATGTTAATCACGAGTTGTCTAAATACCACCGTTTAAAAATTATTGGCCAGAGTTTTTTGTTTCGGCTTTCTAACGGCTCCAACTAAAAATAAAATAAAATTTTAGGGAGCAGCCCTTGTGATAGCTCCATTTTTGGCGTACGACACCTTGTAAAAATACCCATGTCAAAGTTCTTAATCAACAAAAATGGCCACATTTACCAGTTCAGAGCATCCCACACTTCCTGAGCATTGACCTTTTTTGTACGTATCCAAACTCTATTTGAATGTTTTGAATATTTAGGATGATGCTAAACAGCTAAATTTAAACAAGATTACAACTTTTGGAAAAATTAGATAGTTTGTCGGGGAAACAGCTATAAATAGCCAAATTTTTTATACCCGTATCTTGGGAAGTATTTGCAGTTTCGCCACGCTGAATTCAATATGCCATTGCTTAGTTGTTTGATTTAAATTATGCGTTACGAAAGTAAAAAATTAAGAAGGTGTATTTATTTAGTAGATCGTATATTACACTTTCGTCACAGAAGTTGATATCAGAACTTTTGTATGTAGGTTCGATCGTCCCTTTATTTTTACCTCGTTAAGAGGTGTTTTTATTTGATTTATTTTAACCGAATTAAATTTTTCCTTTTCCAATACATTCCTAGGATGAACCAGGACGGCCTTTATCAACCTATCGACTATGATGGGGATTCATCGAGCGACATCAGTGGCAGCATCTCCGTCCTGTTATCGGATCCGGACATCACCACACCACCACGATGCAGCCCCACTGGGAGTGGAATACCATCGCTGAAGGATGAAGATGATGATCAGTTAAGAAGCCCGGTGAGCAATTTGCAAGAAGACGAATCGGTCTCAACGGAACCTTTCGTGCGCCAGGTTCAGATGTCACCGATAGAAAACTCCTGCGCCGAAGTTTTCAGCGAGGGAATCACACTGACTGTAGAGCGGTTGGCGAGGCTGAGCGTCGAGGACGACGTCACACCTGGAACGGTCTCGGATCACTGGTCGGTAACATCCTGGGTGCGCTCCCAAATCAAGCCACACTTCACTTCACCGACAGCCCTCGGAAGACAGCCAGGGACAGCCACATCAGAGGCCGAAGACACGGAATGGGGACTGGAGGATTTTCGGGAATTTTCCGGTGCAGAGGAGGCTCTGAGTGAGGACCTCTGGGTCGTAGCTCCTCCAGCATGGCAAGTCGACACGCCTGACCGCCGCCTACCCCCGACCCTAGTCCAGTTTGTTCTCCAGCATGAACGTACCAGAGTCCGCTTCTTAAGACGCGAATGGGGTCACCGGTTCCGAATCACCATCTCGGGGCAGCGAGCCGTCACTATTTCCAAGTGCTACCAAAAAGAATAGGGGTGGGAGAAAGCAAAAAACAAGCGCCCAACACATTTATCGTCTACATCATCTCAGTAGCCCAGGTGGCCAAAAAAAATATATAATATAGGAATGGACCTAAAATCGGACCACTTGCAGCAGTATATTTGGCTATTGGTGTTTAGCAGTTTTGATTGCCATCAAAGTGGAGGCGGTAACTTTGGCGGGCCGTTGTAAGTGTGCGACTGCGGGATTTCGGTGGGGGACCTCCATGAGTAAGTGCTTAAGTTATCCTAGTTATGAGCCCTGCATCTCTTGCCTCGAAGTCCTCTTTCTTCCTGCTGATAAGTTCATCATAAGCTCATTTATTCATGTTGTAGTTTTTATTTTATATGGACGTTGATGCACTTCAAACGCTATTTAGAAGTAGAAAAACAAAACTAAAACAATACAAATGCAAATACGATATATTTGTTGCGAAATTCTGGTGTGAAAGCGTTAACGAACTATCTGCAATTAGTAGTTAGAGACTAGCCACACAAGAACACATACTTGAACCCCCCGATAGGCATATTTGTATAGTATATACAACATCATATGCGGGGTCTGCACTTTGTGATTGAAAGCGGTTGAAGCTGCAGAAGAAGGCGGAATCGTGTACCTAAATTGATTATTAGCCAGGATTATGGGGTGGCAGAGCGGATAGAACAAAAGCATATTTTTGAGGCCAGCAGAAACAGTTGATGGTTTATCAAATTTGATATCGTCCAACGACTTGTCAGGACAAATATCCTTCCAACGGAAAGGACAGTCACAAATTTGCATCACACACACACACTAGGCACACAAGGAAAACCAACGAGAGGAACAATTTATTTATTCAGTTGGAAATTCGTATGTATTACTAGCAATACTTGCATTTGCATATACACAAAAACTATTATAACCTTGGCTTAGACCTATCAAATCGAAGCAATCCCCGCGTGGAAAACTAAGAGAAGCCCATAACTAACTATTTACCTACCTTACCACACACTAAAAACAAAAACAGAACAACAAAAATACCCCATTCTTAGATCGAACGAACGAACAATTGTTTATAACAAATTCGTTGTAAGCACTTCGGGCAGAGGTGCCTTTTAAAGGGAATTCTCCGTGCCTGAAGTGGCCGCTGTAAGTTTGCCTTCTTTGTACTTTGTAGTCAGATTATTGAAACACAAATAAGTCCACACAAAACACACATTGTACTTATACATGACTATGTTATATATACACCCGCATACACTATTTAGTGCGTTTCAAGGATTATTCGTTCGGAGCTGAGAGCCTAACCCAAACTATTTTTATGTAACTTGTATGTATGAACTTGTACTTACTTCTAAGTAGTTGTTGTCTAGTATTGTTTACGTTAGCGGACTTGGTGCTCTCTTTTTGGGGCTCTGGTGTTTTCAATATCGGTTTGGATGTTTACAGAATCCGTTTAAAGCGGAGAGTGTGAAACTGATCCGAGTGGAAATCGATTGGAGGCTTTGTTTAATGAATAAAAAAAGCTCTTGGCTCAAAGTTGTTTATAAATTGGGCAAGAGCCGCTAAGTAATGTGTCATATAAGTCCTTGGATCGTCCCGATTCATTGGAACTGATGGGTATAAAATTGTAGCTTATTAGTCAATTTTGCAATGATATTTTCCTCTACAGTATTTTCATTGTCGGGGATATTAGTTTCTGGTTGTATTTCAATGTGAATTTGACGTTGTTTGAATACTAAGAATTTTCTGTATTTAATTAAAAGCATGGTAATTAAATATAAAAATGCGATTATGATCAATATTAATGTAATTGATATTTGAGTTTGCTTAATTTGAATAAAAGGATTTAATACGAATGATTATTTGAGAAATAAGTATTTAAATAAATTTTTAATCGTTGGATATTTCCCATTGTGAATTCTGAACGTTATGACCGTTTAAAAATTCGGTTTCAAGATTAATATTATCTTTATAAAAACTTAATTTAGTTATATGAAATAAATCCGCGTATGATTTATAAATGAGGGCTTCTTTGGTCCTTGTAAAGAAGGAAATCATGTTTCCATAATTTCGGATTTGATTGTAGCTACCAGCAATAATAAGTACATTATTAAAATCATTATCTGAAATTTGAAACAAGTTATTTAATATTATCTTTATGAATCGTATGGTTTCTGTTATTTATAATAACTTTATTTTGGAGGTTTTCCTCAACTACTTGTTTTTTATATCTAGAATTAAGCTTGTTCCTTTCCCCATGTTTCTTTTCGTAAATTACTTCTTCTTATTTTGTCTATCTTTATTTTGAAAATGTAACATTTTCTCTTGGGCTTGCTGCAATAATTTAGGAATATCATCGTGTTTGATTTTATTAAATAATATATCAAAAGGTCGATGATTGGTTATTGAATGAATTGTTAAATTATATTTTTGTGCTGCTCTAATTATACTTTCGGAATAATCAATTAAATTAAGCTCATCTTTAATGCAGCGAGCAATTTCTGTTAAGGTAGAGTGTGCCCTTTCTATTTCTCCGTTAGAAGTACTATGTCGAGGATCTGCAAAGAATAAAGATATCCCATTTCTCTGTGCAAAAGATTTAAATTGGGATGAAGAAAAACTTCGTTCGTTATCTATCATCAAAAATTTGGCTAATGGAAATTGTTGTAAAATTTCTGAAACATTATTTTCTATATTCAGTTTATTAGGGATTTCCTTTACCACTAAGTATTGCGAATACGAATCTATACAAGTAATGAATATAAGATTTGGGCGTAAAATATGTCAAGGTGCAAATTCTCACCTTCTCTTTCTGGAATTGGTTCTTGACCGATAGAAATCTGTGTGTCTGTGTGTGAATCTAGGGTGTCTGCTGTATTTGTTTTGATTGCAGATAGTGCAATTCTTTATAAACTCCTTAAGCTTTTTGTATAAATTTGGCCAATAATAAAATCTACTTATTTGTTTATAATTTTCATCATAGAGGGAAGCTCTACAATGAGTTTATGTGATAATAAGAGATCTGTCTTCAGCGTTCTCGACATCCTGGACAAATGTCATTGTGTATAAAAATTTATTTATAAAATTGTCCTTAAGTGGTTTTTGGATTCTGTAAAAATCTTCTAGAGTACAGTGAACTCCTATGGTTATATTGGGTGGAATATATTCCCTTAAGATTGATACTAAATTTTCTGGAGTGTCATATTCTATTATATGTCTAATATTTCCGAATACATTAATCGACTCATGTATTGTATACCTCCTCGTTGCTATTAGCAATTGTTGCTTAAACTGGTTTAAGAGTTTTCGGGTTTCTTGTATTACATTCTCAAAACTACTCTCTCCAGAATGCTAAGTATTTTGATCTGAGACCGATTAATTACTTTCCGTTCAATTATTTATTTAAATCCTAGATAAAGCGTCCGCAACAACATTTGTTGCTCCTGGCTTGTAAATAATTTCAATAAAGGAATACCACCTTTTCATCTCAATATTTGGATTTTTTTGAGAAATGGAAAACGAAAGAGGTTGATGATCAGTATAGATCTCGATGTTGTTAACCCCATAAAAATAATTTCGAAGATTTTTAAAAGCCCATACCATAACTAAAAGTTCCTTTTTATTGGTTGCGTACCGAACAATTAGGTTTTTGTCAGAGTTTTTGAAATAAATGTAATTGGTTTTCCTTCCTGAGAAAGAAAAGCACCAATTGCTAAGTCTGAAGCGTCCGTTGTTAGAGTAAATTTTTTATTATAGTCTGGTTGTACTAGTTCTTACTTGTGCAATTCAATTTTCTTTGAGCTCGTTAAAAGCTCTTACAGCTGAATCATCAAAATGTATTAAAGTTTTACGTGATGCCTTTTTTGATACTTTGCCGTTTTGGCCTTCTAAATATTTTGTTAAAGGTTTAGCTATCTTTGCGTAATTTTGCACAAATTTTCTGTAATATCCTGTAAGGCCTAGGAAGCTTCTAGGTATCGGATATTTTAGGTATCGGATATTTTACGATAGTAGAAATATTTTCGGGATCGGTTTTTATCACATTGTGAGAAACAACGTAACCGAGAAAATTGGTTTCTAATTTAAAGAACTTTGATTTTTCAATTGAAATTTTCATGTTGCGTTCAGCAAAATTTTAATAATGAGAATTAAATCTTGGTAATGTTGTTCAATTGTTTTTGAAAATATAATTATGTCATCCATATAACGTGACATGTTTTACCCACTTGTTCTCTTAAAATATCATCAATCGCTCGTTGGAATATTCTTAGAGCCTTGGTCAAACCGAAATGTATTCTTAGGAATTCGTATTTCCCGTTGTTTATTGAAAATGAGGTTTTCTGAATGTCTTGTTCATTCATGAGAATCTGATGAAATCCAGATTCCAAGTCAATTGTTGAAAAGTATTTGGCTTTCCCAAGATTTGACAAAATCACTGAAGGGTCCTGCATTGGATATCTATCTGGTATTGTATTTTCATTAAGTTTTTTATAATCAATTACGAGTCTGAGTTTTGGAGTTCCGTCTACATTGAAACCCTTTTTTGGTACTACTAGTACTGGTGAATTATAAGGACTTCTACTTGGCCTTATAATTTCTTCATTTAACATTCGATTTATTTCAGAATTCACAAAATCTGAAGCTGATTGAGCATAAGGGTATTGTTTGCTGTAAATGGCCCTATCATTTACGGTGTTTATTTCACCGCGGATATCTGTCCTAAATGGGATCTGCATATTTATTTTTGAATGCTCTTCATTAATAATATTTAATATTTCTTTCTCCAGATCTTTTCTTTGATCTGCAGATGATATTTTTATGTTGTTTATTTTTTGATTGTCGGATAGTTCAACGACGGCGTATTCAGAATTTTTATATTCCAAGCTTTTATTTTTGTCGGCTTTCTCAACGACGGCGCGTTCAGGATTTTTAATTCCAAAACTTTTATTTTTGTCGGATATTTCAACGACGGCGTGTTCGGAATTTTTGAATTCCAAACTTTTGTTTTTGTCGGATTTTTCAACGACGGCGTGTTCAGGATTTGTGTATCCCAAACTAGATTCGCTTTGATTACCCATTTCAGATTCGGATCTGATTTGAGCTTTTTCATCAAAGTATTTTTTTAATATAAATTCTTTTAATGGAAGAATGGTGTTTTCTTCTGTTAAAGAATGTTGGTTTAATATGTTTCCGTTATCATAATTTAATTTTTCTTCTATTCCATTATATTTAATTACTACCTTAGCTGTATCAATTACCGCTCCTATTTTATTTAATAGGTTATAGCCGACCAGTAAATCTGAGTCTAGCCCATCTATTTCATAAAAAGTATATCGCGTATCAAAAATAGTTATCATATGGTAATATTTAATTATTGAATATCCATTCACTGTAGATACTCTTTTGTAAATTGGAAGCTCGTTCTTATTTTTTAAATTCCTGTTTTTATATAACACGAGGTGCCCCAGTGTCAATTATTATTTTTAATTTTTTATTTATTTTTGGATCTTTTCTAATTAAGTAGGGTAAGCCTACTCCTGACTTTTGTCTAAAAAATGGTTCTCCTCATCGTCCCCCTTTATTTTAGCTTGGCCTTGCTGAGTGTTATGGGTCTCAAATTTTTTTGTTTGATCCCGCTTGTACTGACTATAATTATTATTTTGATATTTATTATAGCCTTGATTATAGCCGTTGTTAGCCTTATTCTGAACCTGGATAGACTCGTCTACCTACATTGGTTCCGGCTTATTTTGTGGCTGCTACAGGTGTTCCACTGTTTTTGTTGGTTATTATTAAATCTTAAACCTGGTTCCAAGAATTATTTTTATTCTGATTATAATAACCGTAAGTATTTTTGTTCTGGTAGTTGTCATGATTAAACCTTAAATTATTATTGTTTCGCTGGTTACTATAACCATTGTTTTGCTGTCTAGTCTTATGGTTGAAATGGGTTTGTCCATTTCCATTAGAGTTTGGCTCGCTATGTTTTCTCTGAGTAGTAGAGAAGCTATTGGCGAAATGAGCCCTCATGTTGTTGCTTTCCAGTTCCTGAACTATGACCACTGCATTTGGTAGGTCAGGTGGATTCATTGAGAAAATAGTATCTGAAATTTGGCCGTTGAGGCCGGTAATGAAAACTCTAAGAGCTGTCTTCCTATGTTTCTCATTCATTTCCGCTGTTATAGGTTTGTTTCTACCGTAGGTCATAATAGTTTTATTAATTAGCAGAGTTAATTTTCTATTAACTGTACCATAATAATCCATTATGGATAATTTTCCCTGACTCAATACACTTAATTCCTGTTCAATAATGTGAATTGGTCGTTTGCCGCTAAAGACGAAGTCAAGTCTCGCCATTATGGCATCGAAATTTAATACAGTACCGTTATGGGTTAAGGCGTCGTTTGCCATTCCTGTTATTTTGTTTCGTAATATAGATAAAGCAGAATAAAATCTTTCACTCCCTTTGGCATATTTCCCCATGACTTCTGCCGATTTTATATTCGGATCTACAATCTCTGTCTGATAATCCTCAACCGTTTTAATTTTGTGAGAAAGCTGCGATCTTAAGTTAACGATCTCCTCCTTTAATGGATTTAATTCAAGATTTACAATTTGCTTAATTAAATCTCCTACATTTAACATTGTGTTGTTTGTTATTGCCTGATGGCTTGTATTTTCTTGTGGATTCATGTGGAGTCTTTTATTTGCTCCAGTCTGGCTTGTTGAAGGTTCTGGCATTTTGAGAACTCTTTCAAAATTTGAAATTAACTCTTCCACTTTGTATATTTATATTTCCTTTTCTGTTTTTAAATTGTCTCGGGGTCTTCCTTCTTTAATTAGGTCTTCCTTCTTTTCCAATATTTGGCAAGGGATTGCCCTTCAGCCTGTTTTCTTAAAATGTCTTTGTGGCTGATTTTGAAGATTTTTTTTTAAAATTTGTTTTTCACAATGTTTTTTTTTTTTTTATTTTTTTTGATGAAAAATTTGTTGTCGCTTTTTGATTTTTATATTGTCCGAGCAGTGAATTTATGTTACGATCACTATTTTGTAGTTTGAGATTTTAAGGGGATTATTTCATTAATTAATTTCCACCTTAGTTTTTCGATCAACACAAACTTTTTATTTATTCGTCGGTTGTATCGGGTTTTATTGGCCGCACTAAATTCCTTTTTTCACTTTAAAACTTTTTTGTTTTTATTTTAAAGCTTTGTTAGAATTTTTTAATCGCATGGCCCTACGTTGGGCGCCAATTAAGTTTCTCACTCGTGATTTAATTATTTATTTATTTATTTTTATTTTTTAATCACTTAATCACTAATACAATTTTTCAATAGTTCGAACTTAGTTTATTCACTGCTCGTTTACTTTTACTTAATTAGCACTACTGTTCGATTCAGATCTCAAAAATGGACTGCCTGATCTCTAGTTCATTGATCAATAATCAAACCTCGGCTTAAGAGAATTTATCCCAAAAAATTGATAAAGAGAATGGCTCAAGAGAGTCGGAAAATAGGATGATGCAATTTGCCAATTAAATTTAAAGTCCAATCTTGGCCGGAAGTTGGTGTTTACATTAGCGGAGTTTTAGGGACTGCTTTGGGGATCTTTTTGTTTACGTTAACGGACTCGAAGCTCGCTTTGGGGATCTTTTGTTTACGTTAGCGGACTGGATGTTTACAGCATCCGTTTGATTTGGGCTGCGTGAAATTGATCTGGGTGGGAATGATTCGGAGGCCTGGTTGAAAGAAATAGCTGACCACGGGTTTATCTCGGGTCTGTCAGAGTTATTTGGAAATTGGCTCTCGGCTCAAAGTTGTTTATAAATTGGGTAAGAGCCGCTTAGTAATGTGTCATATAACTTGCATATGCTGTCCGTTCGTTACAATTATGCCGACGCCAGCACTTTCTGTGTGCGGGCTAAGCCATAACGATCGGTTCATATTTCGGCTACTTAGGGTTTATGTCCGGGACTTTTTTTAATAGATTATAGCCAACCAGTAAATCTGAGTCTAGCCCATATATTTCATAAAAAGTATATCGCATATCAAAAATACTTATATGATAATATTTAATTATTGAATATCCATTCACTGTAGATACTCTTTTGTAAATTGGAAGCTCGTTCTTATTTTTATAAAGTCCTGTTCTTATATAACACGAGGTTGCCTCAGTGTCAATTAATATTTTTAATTTTTTATTTTTTTTTTGGATCATTTCTAATTTAGTAGGGTAAGCCTACTCCCGACTTTTGTCTAAAAAATGGTTCTTCTCAATGTTATTTAATCTCATCGTCTTGTTAGCCTGTTGGTTAACAGTTACAGTTGGTACCCTTTTATTCTGGGCTTGGCCTTGCTGAGTGTTCTGGGTCTCACATTTTTTTGTTTGATCCCGCTTGTACTGACTATAATTATTAATTTGATATTTATTATAGCCTTGATTATTGCCGTTGTTAGCCTTATTCTGAACCTGGATAGACTCGTCTACCTACATTGGTTCCGGCTTATTTTGTGGCTGCCTACAGGTGTTCCACTGTTTTTGTTGGTTATTATTAATTCTACCCTGGTTCCAAGAATTATTTGTATTCTGATTATAATAACCATAAGAATTTTTGTTCTGGTTGTTGTCATGATTAAACCTTAAATTATTATTGTTTCGCTGGTTACTGTAACTATTGTTTTGCTGTCTTGTCTTGTGGTTGAAATGTGTTTGTCCATTTCCACTAGAGTTTGGCTCGCTATGTTTTCTCTGAGTAGTAGAGAAACTATTTGCGAAATGAGCCCTCATGTTGTTGCTTTCCACTCCCTCTGGCATATTGCCCCATGGCTACTTCTGCCGATTCTCTCCAGCTTACATATTTATCCTCTTCACCTTTATATTCCCTAACAGATTTGATGATCTCATAAGATGTGTCGCAGTTTATATTTGGATCTACAATCACTATCTGTCTAAGTTAACGAAATTTTTCGAAATTTGAAATTAACTCTTCCTTTCTTACAAATTTTTTATATAATAATAATAAAAAATGTATGATAATAATAATAAAAAAAATAGTATCGTAATAGTATAGTACCTGTTGGGGTCGTCCTTAGCCTGAATGATGATCCTGATTGGGGTCGTCCTTCCTTTTTTTGTTTTTAGATTTTGTTTGGGGTCTTTCTACTTTAATTCTGTTTTCAAATGGGTCTTCCTTCTTTTCCAATATTTGGCGAGGGATTGCCCTTGTCCGAGCAGTGAATTTATGTTACGATCACTATTTTGTAATTTGAGATTTCAAGGGGATTATTTCATTAATTATTTCCCACCATAGTTTTTTGATCAACGCAAACTTTTATTTATTCGTCGGTTGTATCGGGTCTTTTTGGCCGCGCTAAATTCCTTTTTTCACTTTAAAACTTTTTTGTTTTTATTTTAAAGCTTTGTTAGAATTTTTTAATCGCACGGCCCTACGTTGGGCGCCAATTAAGTTTCTCACTCGTGATTTAATTATTTATTTATTTATTTTTATTTTTTAATCACTTAATCACTAATACAATTTTTCAATAGTTCGAACTTAGTTTATTCACTGCTCGTTTACTTTTACTTAATTAGCACTACTGTTCGATTCAGATCTCAAAAATGGACTGCCTGATCTCTAGTTCATTGATCAATAATCAAACCTCGGCTTAAGAGAATTTATCCCAAAAAATTGATAAAGAGAATGGCTCAAGAGAGTCGGAAAATAGGATGATGCAATTTGCCAATTAAATTTAAAGTCCAATCTTGGCCGGAAGTTGGTGTTTACATTAGCGGAGTTTTAGGGACTGCTTTGGGGATCTTTTTGTTTACGTTAACGGACTCGAAGCTCGCTTTGGGGATCTTTTGTTTACGTTAGCGGACTGGATGTTTACAGCATCCGTTTGATTTGGGCTGCGTGAAATTGATCTGGGTGGGAATGATTCGGAGGCCTGGTTGAAAGAAATAGCTGGGGTTTATCTCGGGTCTGTCAGAGTTATTTGGAAATTGGCTCTCGGCTCAAAGTTATTTATAAATTGGGTAAGAGCCCCTAAATAATGTGTCATATAACTCCCCCCATTCTAAATTGAATCGTCCCGATTCATTGGAACTGATGGGTATATTGAATGTAATTCTTGGGTTAATTCGACAATGATATTTTCTTCTAGGGTATTTTCATTGTCAGGTAAATAATAATTTCATTATCGGAAATATTATTTTCTGGTTCAATTTCTATATGATTTTGCCATGGTTTGAATATTAAAAATTTTCTGAATTTGATTACAATCATAATAGTTAAATATATAAATGTGAATATGATTAATATTAACGTAACTGGTATTTGAGTATGTTTAATTTGAATAAATGGATTTAGTATGTTAATATTATCGAATGTGAGCTCCGAATCATTAGATATAATATATTCGGATACTAAAAAATCTGTATATTTTCGAGCTGTGATGTATTCCAATATCTTATTGTCTACATTGGTGTAGGAAATATGATTAATTTTAGTGGTGCCATTAAAAGTCAATAAATATGACCCATTTAAATGAGTGTCATTAACTGTATTTTCTCCATTTACAAAAATGGCTCCATCTTGGATTACATCTACATTTTTATTTTTTTCTCCGATTTTGATACAAAAGGATTTTTCTCCATTTAGTAATCTAGTGAAACAAGAGCCTTCTGGGTTAAGTGTGCAATATTTATTAAATATTTCTGTCTTAAAATTAGACATTACATGGTACTTATTTCTACATTTTGCGACGTGATTATCAATTAATAATTTTCCATCATTATGTGAAATGGATCTTGAATTGTAAACGTGGATCTTGTATTGTAAATAATAAGATCTTGATGCAAAGCGATTTTAAATTCAGATATATCTAAAAGGTCTGTTATAACTACAGGTATATCTTCGTGCTTATAAATTTCTAGTATATCATCATTGTTTAGAATTTTAGTATTAAATGCATCAATTTTGGCAAGTGTAATTGTGTCCATTAAATTTATAAGATCGTAAGTAAGCAAACGCAGACGATATTTTCTAAGTGGAATTTCTTAATTTTTAAAGGCTGTTTTGAATTGTTCAAAGATTTTATCTCTTTAAATATTTTAGAATTAATAACGAATTGATCGTTATTATTTTGTATTAAATCATCGATTTTATTTTGGACTGTTATGAAATCATCATGATCTGGTGTTCCCGCTATCCATTTCCAAATGGTGCCTATTTCATTAATGCCTCTTTTTGATCTACTGGGTATAACTTGAGAGATAAGTATTTTAATAATTTCTAAATCGTGGGATATTTCCCAAAGAAAATTCTTGTTGTCGTGACCCTTTAGAAATTCTGTTTCAAGATTAATTATTTCTCTATAAAAACTTATATTAGTTATATGAAATAAATCTGCGTGTGAACATCTTTGGTATCCTTGTAAAGAAGAAAATCATGGTTCGTGTAATCCATAATTTCGGATTTGGTTGTTGCTACCAGCAATAATAAGTACATTATTGAAATCATTATCTGTAATTTGAAACAAGTTATTTAATATTATCTTTA
Organism: Drosophila biarmipes; assembly: GCF_025231255.1. NCBI lineage: Eukaryota > Metazoa > Arthropoda > Insecta > Diptera > Drosophilidae > Drosophila > Drosophila biarmipes. The sequence goes on along the minus strand of NC_066611.1, from coordinate 1,978,570 downwards.
TGAATCGTATGGTTTCTGTTATTTATAATAACTTTATTTTGGAGGTTTTCCTCAACTACTTGTTTTTTATATCTAGAATTAAGCTTGTTCCTTTCCCCATGTTTCTTTTCGTAAATTACTTCTTCTTATTTTGTCTATCTTTATTTTGAAAATGTAACATTTTCTCTTGGGCTTGCTGCAATAATTTAGGAATATCATCGTGTTTGATTTTATTAAATAGTATATCAAAAGGTCGATGATTGGTTATTGAATGAATTGTTAAATTATATTTTTGTGCTGCTCTAATTATACTTTCGGAATAATCAATTAAATTAAGCTCATCTTTAATGCAGCGAGCAATTTCTGTTAAGGTAGAGTGTGCCCTTTCTATTTCTCCGTTAGACGTACTATGTCGAGGATCTGCAAAGAATAAAGATATCCCATTTCTTTGTGCAAAAGATTTAAATTGGGATGAAGAAAAACTTCGTTCGTTATCTATCATCAAAGATTTGGCTAATGGAAATTGTTGTAAAATTTCTGAAACTTTCTTTTCTATATTCAGTTTATTAGGGATTTCTTTTACCACTAAGTATTTCGAATACGAATCTATACAAGTAATGAATATAAGATTTTGGGCGTAAAATATGTCAAGATGCAAATTCTCACCTTCTCTGTCTGGAATTGGTGCTTGACCGATAGGAATCTGTACTGGGTGCCTGTTGTATTTGTTTTGATTGTATAAATTTGGCCAATAATAGAGTCTAGTTATTTGTTTATAATTTTCATCAAGCCCTCTATGAGCTCTACAATGAGTTTCTGTGATAATAAGAGATCTATCTTTAGCGTTCTCGACATCCTGGACAAATGTCATTGTGTATAAAAATTTATTTATAAAATTGTCCTTAAGTGGTTTTTGGATTCTGTAAAAATCTTCTAGAGTACAGTGAACTCCTATGGTTATATTGGGTGGAATATATTCCCCTAAGATTGATACTAAATTTTCTGGAGTGTCATACTCTATTGTATGTATATTATTTCCGAATACATTAATCGACTCATGTTTTGTATACCTCCCCGTTGCTATTAGCAATTGTTGCTTAAACTGGCTTAAGGGTTTTCGGGTTTCTTGTATTACATTCTCAAAACTACTCTCTGCTGAATGCTGAGTATTTTGATCTGAGACCGATTAATTACTTTCCGTTAAATTATTTATTTGAATCCTAGATAAAGCGTCCGCAACAACATTTGTTGCTCCTGGCTTGTAAATAATTTCAATAAAGGAATACCACCTTTTCATCTCAATATTTGGATTTTTTTGAGAAATGGAAAACGAAAGAGGTTGATGATCAGTATAGATCTCGATGTTGTTAACCCCATAAAAATAATTTCGAAGATTTTTAAAAGCCCATACCATAACTAAAAGTTCCTTTTTATTGGTTGCGTATAATTGTTCGGTTTTTGTCAGAGTTTTTGAAATAAATGTAATTGGTTTTCCTTCCTGAGAAAGAACAGCACCAATTGCTAAGTCAGATGCGTCCGTTGTTAGAGTACATTTTTTATTATAGTCTGGTTGTACTAGTTCTACTAATTTTCTTTAAGCTCGTTAAAAGCTCTTACAGCTGAATCATCAATCTGTATTAAAGTTTTACGTGATGCCTTTTTTGATACTTTGCCGTTTTGGCCTTCCAAATATTTTGTTAAAGGTTTAGCTATCTTTGCGTAATTTTGCACAATTTTTCTGTAATATCCTGTAAGGCCTAGGAAGCTTCTAGGTATCGGATATTTTAGGTATCGGATATTTTACGATAGTAGAAATTTTTTCGGGATCGGTTTTTATCACATTGTGAGAAACAACGTAACCGAGAAAATTGGTTTCTAATTTAAAGAACTTTGATTTTTCAATTGAAATTTTCATGTTGCGTTCAGCAAAATTTTAATAATGAGAATTAAATCTTGGTAATGTTGTTGAATTGTTTTTGAAAATATAATTATGTCATCCATATAACGTGACATGTTTTACCCACTTGTTCTCTTAAAATATCATCAATCGCTCGTTGGAATATTCTTAGATCGTTGGTCAAACCGAAATGTATTCTTAGGAATTCGTATTTCCCGTTGTTTATTGAAAATGAGGTTTTCTGAATGTCTGGTTCATTCATGAGAATCTGATAAAATCCAGATTCCAAGTCAATTTTTGAAAAGTATTTGGCTTTCCCAAGATTTGACAAAATCACTGAAGGGTCCTGCATTGGATATCTATCTGGTATTGTATTTTCATTAAGTTTTTTATAATCAATTACGAGTCTGAGTTTTTGAGTTCCGTCTACATTGAAACCCTTTTTTGGTACTACTAGTACTGGTGAATTATAAGGACTTCTACCTGGCCTTATAATTTCTTCATTTAACATTCGATTTATTTCAGAATTCACAAAATCTGAAGCTGATTGAGCATAAGGGTATTGTTTGCTAAAAATGGCCCTATCATTTACGGTGTTTATAAAACGGCGGATATCTGTCCTAAATGGAATCTGCATATTTATTTTTGAATGCTCTTCATTGATAATATTTAATATTTCGTTCTCCAGATCTTTTCTTTGATCTGCAGACGATATTTTTATGTTGTTTATTTCTTGATTATCGGCTAGTTTAACGGCGGCGTGTTCAGAATTTTTAAATTCCAAATTTTTATTTTGTCGGATTTCTCAACGACAGCGCGTTCAGGATTTTTAATTCCCAAACTTTTATTTTTGTCGGATATTTCAACGACGGCGTGTTTGGAATTTTTGAATTCCAAACTTTTATTTTGGTCGGATTTTTCAACGTCGGCGTGTTCAGGATTTGTATATCCCAAACTAGATTCGCTTTGATTACCCATTTCAGATTCGGATCTGATTTGAGCTTTTTCACCAAAGTATTATTTTTTCAATATAAATTCTTTTAATGAAAGAATGGTGTTTTCTTCTGTTAAAGAATGTTGGTTTAATATGTTTCCGTTATCATAATTTAATTTTTCTTTTATTCCATTATATTTAATTACTCCCTTAGCTGTTTCAATTACCGCTCCTATTTTTTTTAATAGATTATAGCCAACCAGTAAATCTGAGTCTAGCCCATATATTTCATAAAAAGTATATCGCATATCAAAAATACTTATATGATAATATTTAATTATTGAATATCCATTCACTGTAGATACTCTTTTGTAAATTGGAAGCTCGTTCTTATTTTTATAAAGTCCTGTTCTTATATAACACGAGGTTGCCTCAGTGTCAATTAATATTTTTAATTTTTTATTTATTTTTGGATCATTTCTAATTAAGTAGGGTAAGCCTACTCCTGACTTTTGTCTAAAAAATGGTTCTCCTCAATGTTATTTAATCTCATCGTCTTGTTAGCCTGTTGGTTAACAGTTACAGTTGGTACTCTTTTATTCTGGGCTTGGCCTTGCTGAGTGTTCTGGGTCTCACATTTTTTTGTTTGATCCCGCTTGTACTGACTAATTATTAATTTGATATTTATTATAGCCTTGATTATTGCCGTTGTTAGCCTTATTCTGAACCTGGATAGACTCGTCTACCTACATTGGTTCCGGCTTATTTTGTGGCTGCCTACAGGTGTTCCACTGTTTTTGTTGGTTATTATTAATTCTACCCTGGTTCCAAGAATTATTTGTATTCTGATTATAATAACCATAAGAATTTTTGTTCTGGTTGTTGTCATGATTAAACCTTAAATTATTATTGTTTCGCTGGTTACTGTAACTATTGTTTTGCTGTCTTGTCTTGTGGTTGAAATGTGTTTGTCCATTTCCACTAGAGTTTGGCTCGCTATGTTTTCTCTGAGTAGTAGAGAAAATATTTGCGAAATGAGCCCTCATGTTGTTGCTTTCCACTCCCTCTGGCATATTGCCCCATGGCTACTTCTGCCGATTCTCTCCAGCTTACATATTTATCCTCTTCACCTTTATATTCCCTAACAGATTTGATGATCTCATAAGATGTGTCGCAGTTTATATTTGGATCTACAATCACTATCTGTCTAAGTTAACGAAATTTTTCGAAATTTGAAATTAACTCTTCCTTTCTTACAAATTTTTTATATAATAATAATAAAAAATGTATGATAATAATAATAAAAAAAATAGTATCGTAATAGTATAGTACCTGTTGGGGTCGTCCTTAGCCTGAATGATGATCCTGATTGGGGTCGTCCTTCCTTTTTTTGTTTTTAGATTTTGTTTGGGGTCTTTCTACTTTAATTCTGTTTTCAAATGGGTCTTCCTTCTTTTCCAATATTTGGCGAGGGATTGCCCTTGTCCGAGCAGTGAATTTATGTTACGATCACTATTTTGTAATTTGAGATTTCAAGGGGATTATTTCATTAATTATTTCCCACCATAGTTTTTTGATCAACGCAAACTTTTATTTATTCGTCGGTTGTATCGGGTCTTTTTGGCCGCGCTAAATTCCTTTTTTCACTTTAAAACTTTTTTGTTTTTATTTTAAAGCTTTGTTAGAATTTTTTAATCGCACGGCCCTACGTTGGGCGCCAATTAAGTTTCTCACTCGTGATTTAATTATTTATTTATTTATTTTTATTTTTTAATCACTTAATCACTAATACAATTTTTCAATAGTTCGAACTTAGTTTATTCACTGCTCGTTTACTTTTACTTAATTAGCACTACTGTTCGATTCAGATCTCAAAAATGGACTGCCTGATCTCTAGTTCATTGATCAATAATCAAACCTCGGCTTAAGAGAATTTATCCCAAAAAATTGATAAAGAGAATGGCTCAAGAGAGTCGGAAAATAGGATGATGCAATTTGCCAATTAAATTTAAAGTCCAATCTTGGCCGGAAGTTGGTGTTTACATTAGCGGAGTTTTAGGGACTGCTTTGGGGATCTTTTTGTTTACGTTAACGGACTCGAAGCTCGCTTTGGGGATCTTTTGTTTACGTTAGCGGACTGGATGTTTACAGCATCCGTTTGATTTGGGCTGCGTGAAATTGATCTGGGTGGGAATGATTCGGAGGCCTGGTTGAAAGAAATAGCTGACCACGGGTTTATCTCGGGTCTGTCAGAGTTATTTGGAAATTGGCTCTCGGCTCAAAGTTGTTTATAAATTGGGTAAGAGCCGCTTAGTAATGTGTCATATAACTTGCATATGCTGTCCGTTCGTTACAATTATGCCGACGCCAGCACTTTCTGTGTGCGGGCTAAGCCATAACGATCGGTTCATATTTCGGCTACTTAGGGTTTATGTCCGGGACTTTGAAATATGTAAGTACTTTCGGTACAGTGGGTATTCAATATATGTGCATACTACATCTCCCTCCTTTTGAAAAATAACGTATTATAATGAAGTTATTTTTATAATAAAAATTTCTATTAATACATCCCTTCTTTTTTTTATTTATTTATTTTTTTTTTGTATTATGTTATTAGAATCAAAGAAAATGAAATTATTGAAAGAATATGTGTATTTATTTATCTATATATGTGTGTCTTTGTATGGCCATACTAAGTGCAATTTACGAAATAAAGATTTGTCAGAGTTTTTGAAATAAATGTAATTGGTTTTCCTTCCTGAGAAAGAACAGCACCAATTGCTAAGTCAGATGCGTCCGTTGTTAGAGTACATTTTTTATTATAGTCTGGTTGTACTAGTTCTACTAATTTTCTTTAAGCTCGTTAAAAGCTCTTACAGCTGAATCATCAATCTGTATTAAAGTTTTACGTGATGCCTTTTTTGATACTTTGCCGTTTTGGCCTTCTAAATATTTTGTTAAAGGTTTAGCTATCTTTGCGTAATTTTGCACAAATTTTCTGTAATATCCTGTAAGGCCTAGGAAGCTTCTAGGTATCGGATATTTTAGGTATCGGATATTTTACGATAGTAGAAATTTTTTCGGGATCGGTTTTTATCACATTGTGAGAAACAACGTAACCGAGAAAATTGGTTTCTAATTTAAAGAACTTTGATTTTTCAATTGAAATTTTCATGTTGCGTTCAGCAAAATTTTAATAATGAGAATTAAATCTTGGTAATGTTGTTGAATTGTTTTTGAAAATATAATTATGTCATCCATATAACGTGACATGTTTTACCCACTTGTTCTCTTAAAATATCATCAATCGCTCGTTGGAATATTCTTAGATCGTTGGTCAAACCGAAATGTATTCTTAGGAATTCGTATTTCCCGTTGTTTATTGAAAATGAGGTTTTCTGAATGTCTGGTTCATTCATGAGAATCTGATAAAATCCAGATTCCAAGTCAATTTTTGAAAAGTATTTGGCTTTCCCAAGATTTGACAAAATCACTGAAGGGTCCTGCATTGGATATCTATCTGGTATTGTATTTTCATTAAGTTTTTTATAATCAATTACGAGTCTGAGTTTTTGAGTTCCGTCTACATTGAAACCCTTTTTTGGTACTACTAGTACTGGTGAATTATAAGGACTTCTACCTGGCCTTATAATTTCTTCATTTAACATTCGATTTATTTCAAAATTCACAAAATCTGAAGCTGATTGAGCATAAGGGTATTGTTTGCTAAAAATGGCCCTATCATTTACGGTGTTTATAAAACGGCGGATATCTGTCCTAAATGGAATCTGCATATTTATTTTTGAATGCTCTTCATTGATAATATTTAATATTTCGTTCTCCAGATCTTTTCTTTGATCTGCAGACGATATTTTTATGTTGTTTATTCCTTGATTATCGGCTAGTTTAACGGCGGCGTGTTCAGAATTTTTAAATTCCAAATTTTTATTTATCGGATTTCTCAACGACAGCGCGTTCAGGATTTTTAATTCCCAAACTTTTATTTTTGTCGGATATTTCAACGACGGCGTGTTTGGAATTTTTGAATTCCAAACTTTTATTTTGGTCGGATTTTTCAACGTCGGCGTGTTCAGGATTTGTATATCCCAAACTAGATTCGCTTTGATTACCCATTTCAGATTCGGATCTGATTTGAGCTTTTTCACCAAAGTATTATTTTTTCAATATAAATTCTTTTAATGAAAGAATGGTGTTTTCTTCTGTTAAAGAATGTTGGTTTAATATGTTTCCGTTATCATAATTTAATTTTTCTTTTATTCCATTATATTTAATTACTCCCTTAGCTGTTTCAATTACCGCTCCTATTTTTTTTTAATAGATTATAGCCAACCAGTAAATCTGAGTCTAGCCCATATATTTCATAAAAAGTATATCGCGTATCAAAAATACTTATCATATGATAATATTTAATTATTGAATATCCATTCACTGTAGATACTCTTTTGTAAATTGGAAGCTCGTTCTTATTTGTATAAAGTCCTGTTCTTATATAACACGAGGTTGCCTCAGTGTCAATTAATATTTTTAATTTTTTATTTATTTTTGGATCATTTCTAATTAAGTAGGGTAAGCCTACTCCTGACTTTTGTCTAAAAAATGGTTCTCCTCAATGTTATTTAATCTCATCGTCTTGTTAGCCTGTTGGTTAACAGTTACAGTTGGTACCCTTTTATTCTGGGCTTGGCCTTGCTGAGTGTTCTGGGTCTCACATTTTTTTGTTTGATCCCGCTTGTACTGACTATAATTATTAATTTGATATTTATTATAGCCTTGATTATTGCCGTTGTTAGCCTTATTCTGAACCTGGATAGACTCGTCTACCTACATTGGTTCCGGCTTATTTTGTGGCTGCCTACAGGTGTTCCACTGTTTTTGTTGGTTATTATTAATTCTACCCTGGTTCCAAGAATTATTTGTATTCTGATTATAATAACCATAAGAATTTTTGTTCTGGTTGTTGTCATGATTAAACCTTAAATTATTATTGTTTCGCTGGTTACTGTAACTATTGTTTTGCTGTCTTGTCTTGTGGTTGAAATGTGTTTGTCCATTTCCACTAGAGTTTGGCTCGCTATGTTTTCTCTGAGTAGTAGAGAAACTATTTGCGAAATGAGCCCTCATGTTGTTGCTTTCCACTCCCTCTGGCATATTGCCCCATGGCTACTTCTGCCGATTCTCTCCAGCTTACATATTTATCCTCTTCACCTTTATATTCCCTAACAGATTTGATGATCTCATAAGATGTGTCGCAGTTTATATTTGGATCTACAATCACTATCTGTCTAAGTTAACGAAATTTTTCGAAATTTGAAATTAACTCTTCCTTTCTTACAAATTTTTTATATAATAATAATAAAAAATGTATGATAATAATAATAAAAAAAATAGTATCGTAATAGTATAGTACCTGTTGGGGTCGTCCTTAGCCTGAATGATGATCCTGATTGGGGTCGTCCTTCCTTTTTTTGTTTTTAGATTTTGTTTGGGGTCTTTCTACTTTAATTCTGTTTTCAAATGGGTCTTCCTTCTTTTCCAATATTTGGCGAGGGATTGCCCTTGTCCGAGCAGTGAATTTATGTTACGATCACTATTTTGTAATTTGAGATTTCAAGGGGATTATTTCATTAATTATTTCCCACCATAGTTTTTTGATCAACGCAAACTTTTATTTATTCGTCGGTTGTATCGGGTCTTTTTGGCCGCGCTAAATTCCTTTTTTCACTTTAAAACTTTTTTGTTTTTATTTTAAAGCTTTGTTAGAATTTTTTAATCGCACGGCCCTACGTTGGGCGCCAATTAAGTTTCTCACTCGTGATTTAATTATTTATTTATTTATTTTTATTTTTTAGTCACTTAATCACTAATACAATTTTTCAATAGGTCGAACTTAGTTTATTCACTGCTCGTTTACTTTTACTTAATTAGCACTACTGTTCGATTCAGATCTCAAAAATGGACTGCCTGATCTCTAGTTCATTGATCAATAATCAAACCTCGGTTTAAGAGAATTTATCCCAAAAAATTGATAAAGAGAATGGCTCAAGAGAGTCGGAAAATAGGATGATGCAATTTGCCAATTAAATTTAAAGTCCAATCTTGGCCGGAAGTTGGTGTTTACATTAGCGGAGTTTTAGGGACTGCTTTGGGGATCTTTTTGTTTACGTTAACGGACTCGAAGCTCGCTTTGGGGATCTTTTGTTTACGTTAGCGGACTGGATGTTTACAGCATCCGTTTGATTTGGGCTGCGTGAAATTGATCTGGGTGGGAATGATTCGGAGGCCTGGTTGAAAGAAATAGCTGACCACGGGTTTATCTCGGGTCTGTCAGAGTTATTTGGAAATTGGCTCTCGGCTCAAAGTTGTTTATAAATTGGGTAAGAGCCGCTTAGTAATGTGTCATATAACTTGCATATGCTGTCCGTTCGTTACAATTATGACGACGCCAGCACTTTCTGTGTGCGGGCTAAGCCATAACGATCGGTTCATATTTCGGCTACTTAGGATTTATGTCCGGGACTTTGAAATATGTAAGTACTTTCGGTACAGTGGGTATTCAATATATGTGCATACTACATCTCCCTCCTTTTGAAAAATAACGTATTATAATGAAGTTATTTTTATAATAAAAATTTCTATTATTACATCCCTTCTTTTTTTTATTTATTTATTTTTTTTTTTGTATTATGTTATTAGAATCAAAGAAAATGAAATTATTGAAAGAATATGTGTATTTATTTATCTATATATGTGTGTCTTTATATGGCCATACTAAGTGCAATTTACGAAATAAAGATTTTTAATCTATCCTTATGAACTGTTTGTTTCTTATGTTTAGTATTTGTTATTACTATGTTATCTCTATCTCCTATATCCGTTACTATATACGGACCTGTATATAATTATTTAATTGGATTTATACCAATAAAATAGTCGACGACTTTTACCCCTGAAATTTAGAAACTTTTCGTATAATTAAAAGGCGGAGTTTTATTTTAATGATTATTTATTAACAGGGCCGAAGTGCCTCTGTTCAAAATCAAATAAGAACTGAAACATAAAATCAAACAAGACAATCCCGCAACTTATGGTTACCAGATCGTTTCATAGTGGCCTCGCAAATATGTCTTGGTTGCCGGCTATGCAACGACATTCGGTCAAATGCTTATTCAGCTATTTGGCCAGTGTCGTATTCGGTCAGCGAACTCAGACCGTTTGTTTGTCTTAACTACTCCCCCCCTTCGAGGTTAAGGCCGCCCTCGGCCGACCCTATCTCCGCAACGACGTCCCTCAGCCGCTTTGCAGACCTCGCAGTGATGATGCGCTGACAGGTGAGGCCGACACAGATGAGCGCGCAACATACAGCCGCCACGGAGAACGCCACGTTGTAGATGCGATGCGTTCCGGCTTCTTCTCCTTCAGGTTTCGTTCATTTAATCGATGAAGGAACGGTAGGCTCATAATATCTTGGCTGGCGGTGATATTCAAGATAGGGAAGCTGGCGATGCCAGGGACTCTACTCTGGGCGTTGTTGTGGTTGACGAATAGAGTCCCGTTGATTCTGGCTCTGTCGTTGAAGGTGATGAGGTGCGTGCCCAGCACTCTGATCTCGGTACCGTTGTCGACTTGATTCATTGCTGGATTATCGTTGACTATGATAATCCCCTCGTCTACCTCGGTGATCGCCTCCAGGTCGCTAGGCTGAATCTCGCAATGTGCCGTGCCCCCTGCGTGTATTTCCCTTGCGCATGAGGTCAAAATGTGGCCCCCGGCGAGACGGTGCAGCTCTGAAGATTATGAGTTTCTCCATCACAATCGGCTATGGCGTTTTCCGGCATTCTCAGAATGAAGTTTTTATGGGCGACAGGGTAAATAGTTATTTTTCTACAGGAAAATTTGACTTTGGGGAATTTAATAATAAAGTGCAATGAGTTAGGGGACTAAAGAAATTTTACGGACGAGACAGACATAAGGTCACCTATCGGGGTGTTGGTGGGTTCCTCTAACCAAATTGATTTCTTGTCTGCGTGATCTAAAATTTTAGGGCTAACTATGTTAGCTTTCGCAAGTGAAATAGCCAACATTAAATTTTGCAACTCCATCGACAACATTCTATTTCTAGCCAGCAAAGTTTCATAAAGGTGACTTGTGTCGATTTGTGAATTTTGAGCATCATGTGTACCTGCCACAACCTTTAGTATGGACCCTAGGAAGTCTATGCTTCTCGCGACCCTGTGGTGCGTACCCAAGGCCTCTAGCAAGTCCTGCAGATGCACCGTATCTACGACCAGGAGCTTCTTCATGTGAGACTGTGGAAAAACGTCAATGAGCTTGACTGTCTCTTCTACAACTCGTTCGTACTCCGACAGGTTCGCGGAATGTTTTACATAAGCATACTCTTCCCAGACCAGGACTTGCCCATCTATGATGGGGATGTACTTGGCGTGCGAGTAGTCGGTGATGTGCGCCGAAGCCAGTGACAAAGAAAAGACAAGTAAGATTTCAAACCTGTAGGGTGAAATGCGTGTTTTATTTTTACTTTAGTTTTTTTCTTTTTTTCTTAGAGAGGATACCAAGCACCAAATGAAAGATTGAAAGAAACTTATGCCAAGGTGGGTAAACATAAATGCGCCTAGTGGCTGACAAAACTATTACTAACTAATACTAGCGTGCCTAGTGGCCAAAAAAGTGGCTAAAAAAAAGGAGAAGAAAGGGGGTCATTTTATGTTGTCTTTATGGACCACCCTCCCCTTAATTAGGACCGTGGTCCCCAGGTCCGCTTCTACAGCTCTTTCTTCGCACAATGGCGTCAGCTTGTTTCCCAGCCTTCTGTTGGACTTAACTAATACTTTCTCGCCAACTTCAAAGACTCTATTCTGCCGCGACGCATTCTCTCTGCTCCTTAGCGCATTTTGAGCGTTTCTTATTTTGCTTTGGATCTGATCTTGCGGTTCGTCTGAACGCGCAACGGTGGAGCATTCGCAATGTTGCCTCCAAAACCGTTGGTCAGCATTGTTGAGATTGTCTGTGAGTTCAATGAGGGCTCATTGTCACAGTAGATTGTCTTAGCCTTTGGGAAGAAATTCATCAATTGAAGAATTGCTGGCTTCAGATCTTCAATGGTTCTCGGCGGGATGGGCTGAACTACAGCGAACTTGGAGAACTTGTCGACGCAAGTGAGGCAGAATTTCCTATCAGTGGAAAAGATGTCTATGTGTAACATCTCCCCCGTATGTGAAGGGATTGGCGTTTCGCCTAGTTCTAGTATTTGGCTCTGCGACACTCCTTACGTTCTCTTGTGCAGCCCTGTGGGCGCGATTATGTTCATCCGTCAAGATTTCCCTTCTCTCATTGATGTCGAAGATGTCGGCGACTATCTTCTTACAATGTTGGAATTTCGTTGCTGAATCTGGGCGAGGGTGTGGAGGTCGCAATAGATCGCGTTGACCACTTTGGGGTTAACTGCAACCTTAATTTCCCTAAATAAAGATTCCCTGTCAACGAAATGCAGAGTATGCCGAGTTTTTTCTCGGAACAATATGACTCTCCTAGTTAAAGGGTACCTTGCCTTCTCAATCACGATCTGATTCCTAAAGCAATTTATTGGCTTTTCGGTGGTCTCGATGGTGTAAGTGGCGGAAGCTTAGCTATGTATCGTAGCGACATCAGAGCTTGGAGTGTTGTCTATAAGGGAATTAACGTTTTGCCGTGACAATGCATCAGCTTCGTGGTTTTCTTTCCCGGGTTTGTAGAATAATCGGCCGACGGTCTCGTCGATCCAGGCTTTCCAACGCTTTATCTTTGCATTGGGGTTACCCTCGGAAACTGCAAAGGTCAGAGGTTGGTGGTCTGTGTAGATATTGATTTCTCTTGCTCCGTGAATGTATTGACGAAGCTTTGCTAAGGCCCATAAAATTGCTAGGAGTTCACGCTCGTTAGTAGCGTAGTTCGCCTTTCTGTCTTTGAGAGTTCTAGAAATCATTGTGACTGGACGGCCATTCTGTGATAGGACTGCCCCAATACCGTATGCCGAGGCGTCGGTGGTCAGATCGAATGGATGTTTGTAATTAGGGTACATTAGCATGACCTTTTCCGACGCCAGAATATTTCTCAGTTTTTCAAAAGCGTTGCGCTGTTTTTCGTTGAAGAACACAGAATACCAGACACCGGTTTTGGGATGGCAGCAAAGTCTTTTACAAAGCACCTATAGTAGCTGGCCAAACCTTAGAAGGATCTAAACTCGTACAGGTTTTTTGGGTCAGGGTAATGCTGGATGGCCCTTACTTTCTCGGGGTCAGTCCTAGCTCCCTGATCGGTGACTATAAAACCAAGGTATTCTACGCTTGTTTTAAAAAACTTAGATTTCTCTTTAGCAACCGTCATGTTTGCTTCAGTTAACCTTTTCAAAATCACGTTAACGTGTTTGACATAATCGCTTTCGTTTTTTGAGAAGATTATGACGTCATCTACTTAAACGTAGCATGTCTTGCCAATTTCTTCACGGAGCACATCGTCGATGGCTCTTTGGAAGATGCTTCCCGCGTTCTTTAGACCGAACGGGAGCCTACAAAATTCGTACTTGCCTCCATTTACAGAAAACGAGGTCTTCTCGCGATCACGTTCCGCCAGAGTTATCTGGTGGTAGCCTGACTTCAGGTGTAGTGTCGTGAAATATTTCGCTTGTCCGACGTTAGCCAATATTATTGATATGTTTGGCATTGGGTATTTATCCGCAATGGTTTTTGAGTTCAGTTTTCTGAAATCTATTACCATACGCTTCTTCTTGTTACCCGTTTCGTCTAAATTAAATGCCTTCCGGAATATTAAAAAAAAAAAATTATTTTTTATTTTAAAATATTATTTTGGTTATAAGCCTTTATTGATTAATTTATTAACACAATTTTTAGATAACACTTTTCGTTACTATCTATTACCGATCGCGGTCTTCTTCAAAACTGGACTGACTTTTCCAATCTCGAATCTAATCCAATGAACCTCGGCCAGAAGCTTTTCTTTAAGAACTTTTGAACTTAAATTTATGTTCAGATTAAAAGCTTAAGATGAAACTGTCGCATCTTATTGTGAAATTGGAACTTGAAACGCAAAAGGCGCAATTGATTGGGTTTGGAACGGAAGCTGATGTTTACTTTAATTTTGATTTGTTTAACTTAGATGGAGAACCAAGATCGGACCTCAAAGCCAAGGGCAAAGACAAAGGCAAATGCAGAGATTGAAATTATTGTTTATAAAAGCCATAAGTGGCCTGGTTTCACGGGTTGGATAACTTCTACACCTTTTTTGTTAACAACCCAAATTGGGTTATTATACTGTGATTTGGATTTTTGTATGATTTTGTCTTTAAGGAGGTTTTTTACCTCTGAATCGACGAAATCGGCCACACCCATAGGCTAAAGGTATAGCTTAGAATATATAGGTTCCTCGTCCTCCGTTCGTATGGTTGCTACAACCGAAGTGTTGAACGGTAATGCTTCGTCTGGGTCAGCAAAGGCATTGACCCTGAACCTTAGCATCTGTGCGAATTTAGCTTTGACGCACGACGGGGCATCTATATCTGCTGCTGTGGTGAGGTTAACGCTTACGCATTTATGATATTGGATGGTCTCGGATTTGGAGCCCACCCTTAATTGCTTGTCTTTTAAGCACAAATCGACTCCCGCTTGAGCTAGGAGGTCATGGCCTATAATGCCATCGAATGTCGACAGGTTGATTATTAAAAAAAATGGGGCGGTTACGCCGAAGATTTGTATTAGGCATTTTTTAGTTATTTCGTTTGAACCATGGATTGAATAAATCGAGAATGGCTTATCGACAGGGGTAAAGTATTTTAGTTGCCGAAATGGCTTTATGTAACCTTTTGCAGCGCCCGTGTCGATTAAAAATTTTTTGCTGACCCCTGCTACTCTGCGTTGAATGAACGGTAGCACGAACTCGGCCCTAAAAAATTGACCGCATCTTGGTCTGAATCTGCGTCGCTGTCTATATTTCTGACGGCTGATGTGGCTGCCTCATTGTAAGAGAAATATTTGTGCATGTGATGTGTCTGGCGTAATATGATCAACTCTTTGTCGCTGACCTTGTCCAGACGTGCGCTGAGAAGCGGAACGTTTCTGGTTTTTGGGTGTAGTTATTACCCGAGGGGCTTGGCCTTGAAAACGCCGTTTGTTGCCGAAATTTGGACGAGGATGGGTCTATGTCCATTGGCTCCGGCGTGTCTGAGCTATTTGGCTTGCTTTGTGCCCCACGTTGGGCGCCAATTATTTAATTTGATTTATATCAATGAAATAGTCGATGACTTTTACGCCTGAAATTTAGAAACTTTTCGTATAATTAAAGGGCGGAGTTTTTTTTTAATGATTATTTATTAACAGGGCCGAAGTGCCTTTGTTCAAAATCGAATAAGAACTGAAACATAAAATCGAACAAGACAATGTGCTTAAAACGCAAATATGTCGTGGTTGCCGGCTATGCAACGACATCCGGTCAAATGCTTATTCAGCTATTTGGCCAGTGTCGTATTCGGTCAGCGAACTCAGACCGTTTGTTTGTCTTAACTTACAGGTTACATATATATTTTATTAAAAAAACGAGACAGGTCATAAGTTAGGTCCTAAATATTTAGGATCTAACTTTTGACCTGTCTCGTTTTTTAATAAAACTTTTTAATAAAACTTTGGACACTTTTTTAGTGTCCACTATCATTCTGTCGAAAGCATTTAATGGTGTGTCTGTAATTGTTAAAGGGGTTTTTGTACTCGTACTCAGTTATATCTTTAGACATGCTTTTCCAGTAACAGTGTCTTTTTACTTTGGCCAAAGTTTTTGATATGCCAGTATGACCTCCTTGAATTGGATCATCATGAAATGTAGACAAAATTGCTTCTTTTTCTTTTAAATTTCTTATTTGGGTCACCGGGTGAGTAGCGCTACTCTTAATGTTTTCAAAATTTTATTGCCCATTAATTTGAAATTATCTATTGAAGTATGTTTAAAGATATTTTCCCACGGTGCCACTTTGAGTTGGCTGATTTTATGTATGCCGGCTTGCATTTCAAGCCTTTGGAAAATTTGATCTAAGTCAATAACTTCATTAGTATATAAATCGCTAACATCATATCTTGCAGTAATTTTGCTGCCTTGTTTAAATAAAAATAACGTATCTTTTATCTGCAAGGTCACTACTTTACGTACTTCATCATTTTTTATGACGTCGTATACGTTGGGCTTAAAAGCTTTATTTAAAGATTGCATTGGCAATTCATGTTCTTGATTTTCCGCGCGGAATTTTTGTCTACTTTGATATCTAGTAGTGGCTTTTAATATATTTCTAGTTATATTTTGTAGATCTTTGATGGTTATCCGTGATAACGCATCGGCTACATGATTATCTTTTCCCTTTAAATATTCGACTGTAAAGTTGTATTCTTCTAGTTCGAGCCTCATACGTGTCAGTTTAGAACTGGGATTGGTCATTGAGAAAAGGTATATTAAAGTTCTATGGTCTGTTCTTATTAAGAAATGTTTTCCATATATATAAGTTAATTTCCAAATAATTAAAACTTCAAAAATTGGATTAAGATGTCTTATTTATTCGAGATACAAATCGGAACTAGCCCTACTCTACATAGCGATCTCTATTTAAAGCTGTGGGTTGGGGCAGCGACGTTGGCTTTGGCGGCAGCGGCGCTGGCAGCGGTGTTGGTAGCGATGACAAAATTGCTTGGTTGCAGAATCTGTAGGGTCTGCAGAATTTGTATTCCGTACTTAGTTGCGGCTGACCGGATGCTCGTGTTTATGTTATTGAACTTCATGTTATTGAACTTGGGCTGCAACCTTGTGCTTGACAATGTTGCAATATTTCAGGAGAAAAATATGCGGAAATATTGCTGTTGTTAACTTGTATATTGGTTAGCAGTTTTATTGCTTCGCTGATAATACTTCTACAGTTTCGCCTTTGACGTTGCCTCTTAGTCTGGAAATCACTTTAGTAATTGTTGTTTCATTAACGATTAGATTTCTGGCGACACCTTTTAATAGACAGCTAATTCTTCGTGCCCGCCTTTTATTGATTCTATTATTTGTAAAGCATCAATGAAACTTGTTAAATTTTCAGCCTTACCATCGAAAACTGGTATAAGCTTGGATGATGTATTAATAAAAACAATATTTGAATGTGCCATTGTGATAGAGTTACTTATTTTCTTTTCTATTACACTCGAAGTATCTGAATCTGTTGAATTGTCCAGATCAATGTATACCGCCGGAATAGTAAGATTCTTTAATCTTCATCTTCTATTTTGAGGTTTACTTTGGGAAGCTCTTCTGACTTCGATTCGTTTGTTTCTGTTGATTCCGGGTCAGTTGCAGTGTCAACTGCTATTGAAGTGTTTAGAACGGTTGGTACCGATATTTCTAAACTGAACTTTTGTTTAACAAATATTAAATTAGATCGTAGTCGTATCAAAAGTTTCGATACCTGTGACCAATGATCTTGATTCGCTCATATTTTTTTTAATAGATTATAGCCAACCAGTAAATCTGAGTCTAGCCCATATATTTCATAAAAAGTATATCGCGTATCAAAAATACTTATCATATGATAAAATTTAATTATTGAATATCCATTCATTGTGGATACTCTTTTGTAAATTGGAAGCTCGTTTTTATTTTTATAAAGTCCTGTTCTTATATAACACGAGGTTGCCTCAGTGTCAATTAATATTTTTAATTTTTTATTTTTTTTTTGGATCATTTCTAATTTAGTAGGGTAAGCCTACTCCCGACTTTTGTCTAAAAAATGGTTCTCCTCAATGTTATTTAATCTCATCGTCTTGTTAGCCTGTTGGTTAACAGTTACAGTTGGTACCCTTTTATTTTGGGCTTGGCCTTGCTGAGTGTTCTGGGTCTCAAATTTTTTTGTTTGATCCCGCTTGTACTGAATATAATTATTATTTTGATATTTATTATAGCCTTGATTATAGCCGTTGTTAGCCTTATTCTGAACCTGGATAGACTCGTCTACCTACATTGGTTCCGGCTTATTTTGTGGCTGCCTACAGGTGTTCCACTGTTTTTGTTGGGTATTATTAATTCTACCCTGGTTCCAAGAATTATTTGTATTCTGATTATAATAACCATAAGAATTTTTGTTCTGGTTGTTGTCATGATTAAACCTTAAATTATTATTGTTTCGCTGGTTACTGTTTTGCAGTCTTGTCTTGTAGTTGAAATGTGTTTGTCCATTTCCACTAGAGTCTGGCTCGCTATGTTTTCTCTGAGTAGTAGAGGAACTATTTGCGAAATGACCCCTTATGTTGTTGCTTTGATGATCTCATAAGATGTGTCGCAGTTTATATTTGGATCTACAATCACTATCTGATAATCCTCAACCGTTTTATTTTGTGAGAAAGCTGCGATCTTAAGTTAACGAAATTTTTCGAAATTTGAAATTAACTCTTCCTTTCTTACAAATCGTCGTCCTTCCTTTTTTTGTTTTTAGATTTTGTTTGGGGTCTTTCTACTTTAATTCTGTTTTTAAATGGGTCTTCCTTCTTTTCCAATATTTGGCGAGGGATTGCCCTTGTCCGAGCAGTGAATTTATGTTACGATCACTATTTTGTAATTTGAGATTTCAAGGGGATTATTTCATTAATTATTTCCCACCTTAGTTTTTTGATCAACGCAAACTTTTATTTATTCGTTGGTTGTATAGGGTCTTTTTGGCCGCGCTAAATTCCTTTTTTCACTTTAAAACTTTTTTGTTTTTATTTTAAAGCTTTGTTAGAATTTTTTAATCGCACGGCCCTACGTTGGGCGCCAATTAAGTTTCTCACTCGTGATTTAATTAAAAAAATTTATTTTTATTTTTTAATCACTTAATCACTAATACAATTTTTCAATAGTTCGAACTTAGTTTATTCACTGCTCGTTTACTTTTACTTGATTAGCACTACTGTTCGATTCAGATCTCAAAAATGGACTGCCTGACCTCTAGTTCATTGATCAATAATCAAACCTCGGCTTAAGAGAATTTGAATTTGATCTGGGTGGGAATGATTCGGAGGCCTGGTTGAAAGAAATAGCTGACCACGGATTTATCTCGGGTCTGTCAGAGTTATTTGGAAATTGGCTCTCGGCTCAAAGTTGTTTATAAATTGGGTAAGAGCCGCTTAGTAATGTGTCATATAACTTGCATATGCTGTCCGTTCGTTACAATTATGCCGACGCCAGCACTTTCTGTGTGCGGGCTAAGCCATAACGATCGGTTCATATTTCGGCTACTTAGGGTTTATGTCCGGGACTTTGAAATATGTAAGTACTTTCGGTACAGTGGGTATTCAATATATGTGCATACTACATCTCCCTCCTTTTGAAAAATAACGTATTATAATGAAGTTATTTTTATAATAAAAATTTCTATTAATACATCCCTTCTTTTTTTTATTTATTTATTTTTTTTTTTGTATTATGTTATTAGAATCAAAGAAAATGAAATTATTGAAAGAATATGTGTATTTATTTATCTATATATGTGTGTCTTTGTATGGCCATACTAAGTGCAATTTACGAAATAAAGATTTGTCAGAGTTTTTGAAATAAATGTAATTGGTTTTCCTTCCTGAGAAAGAACAGCACCAATTGCTAAGTCAGATGCGTCCGTTGTTAGAGTACATTTTTTATTATAGTCTAGTTGTACTAGTTCTACTAATTTTCTTTAAGCTCGTTAAAAGCTCTTACAGCTGAATCATCAATCTGTATTAAAGTTTTACGTGATGCCTTTTTTGATACTTTGCCGTTTTGGCCTTCTAAATATTTTGTTAAAGGTTTAGCTATCTTTGCGTAATTTTGCACAAATTTTCTGTAATATCCTGTAAGGCCTAGGAAGCTTCTAGGTATCGGATATTTTAGGTATCGGATATTTTACGATAGTAGAAATTTTTTCGGGATCGGTTTTTATCACATTGTGAGAAACAACGTAACCGAGAAAATTGGTTTCTAATTTAAAGAACTTTGATTTTTCAATTGAAATTTTCATGTTGCGTTCAGCAAAATTTTAATAATGAGAATTAAATCTTGGTAATGTTGTTGAATTGTTTTTGAAAATATAATTATGTCATCCATATAACGTGACATGTTTTACCCACTTGTTCTCTTAAAATATCATCAATCGCTCGTTGGAATATTCTTAGATCGTTGGTCAAACCGAAATGTATTCTTAGGAATTCGTATTTCCCGTTGTTTATTGAAAATGAGGTTTTCTGAATGTCTGGTTCATTCATGAGAATCTGATAAAATCCAGATTCCAAGTCAATTTTGAAAAGTATTTGGCTTTCCCAAGATTTGACAAAATCACTGAAGGGTCCTGCATTGGATATCTATCTGGTATTGTATTTTCATTAAGTTTTTTATAATCAATTACGAGTCTGAGTTTTTGAGTTCCGTCTACATTGAAACCCTTTTTTGGTACTACTAGTACTGGTGAATTATAAGGACTTCTACCTGGCCTTATAATTTCTTCATTTAACATTCGATTTATTTCAGAATTCACAAAATCTGAAGCTGATTGAGCATAAGGGTATTGTTTGCTAAAAATGGCCCTATCATTTACGGTGTTTATAAAACGGCGGATATCTGTCCTAAATGGAATCTGCATATTTATTTTTGAATGCTCTTCATTGATAATATTTAATATTTCGTTCTCCAGATCTTTTCTTTGATCTGCAGACGATATTTTTATGTTGTTTATTCCTTGATTATCGGCTAGTTTAACGGCGGCGTGTTCAGAATTTTTAAATTCCAAATTTTTATTTTGTCGGATTTCTCAACGACAGCGCGTTCAGGATTTTTAATTCCCAAACTCTTATTTTTGTCGGATATTTCAACGACGGCGTGTTTGGAATTTTTGAATTCCAAACTTTTATTTTGGTCGGATTTTTCAACGTCGGCGTGTTCAGGATTTGTATATCCCAAACTAGATTCGCTTTGATTACCCATTTCAGATTCGGATCTGATTTGAGCTTTTTCACCAAAGTATTATTTTTTCAATATAAATTCTTTTAATGAAAGAATGGTGTTTTCTTCTGTTAAAGAATGTTGGTTTAATATGTTTCCGTTATCATAATTTAATTTTTCTTTTATTCCATTATATTTAATTACTCCCTTAGCTGTTTCAATTACCGCTCCTATTTTTTTTAATAGATTATAGCCAACCAGTAAATCTGAGTCTAGCCCATATATTTCATAAAAAGTATATCGCGTATCAAAAATACTTATCATATGATAATATTTAATTATTGAATATCCATTCACTGTAGATACTCTTTTGTAAATTGGAAGCTCGTTCTTATTTTTATAAAGTCCTGTTCTTATATAACACGAGGTTGCCTCAGTGTCAATTAATATTTTTAATTTTTTATTTATTTTTGGATCATTTCTAATTAAGTAGGGTAAGCCTACTCCTGACTTTTGTCTAAAAAATGGTTCTCCTCAATGTTATTTAATCTCATCGTCTTGTTAGCCTGTTGGTTAACAGTTACAGTTGGTACCCTTTTATTCTGGGCTTGGCCTTGCTGAGTGTTCTGGGTCTCACATTTTTTTGTTTGATCCCGCTTGTACTGACTAATTATTAATTTGATATTTATTATAGCCTTGATTATTGCCGTTGTTAGCCTTATTCTGAACCTGGATAGACTCGTCTACCTACATTGGTTCCGGCTTATTTTGTGGCTGCCTACAGGTGTTCCACTGTTTTTGTTGGTTATTATTAATTCTACCCTGGTTCCAAGAATTATTTGTATTCTGATTATAATAACCATAAGAATTTTTGTTCTGGTTGTTGTCATGATTAAACCTTAAATTATTATTGTTTCGCTGGTTACTGTAACTATTGTTTTGCTGTCTTGTCTTGTGGTTGAAATGTGTTTGTCCATTTCCACTAGAGTTTGGCTCGCTATGTTTTCTCTGAGTAGTAGAGAAACTATTTGCGAAATGAGCCCTCATGTTGTTGCTTTCCACTCCCTCTGGCATATTGCCCCATGGCTACTTCTGCCGATTCTCTCCAGCTTACATATTTATCCTCTTCACCTTTATATTCCCTAACAGATTTGATGATCTCATAAGATGTGTCGCAGTTTATATTTGGATCTACAATCACTATCTGATAATCCCCAACCGTTTTATTTTGTGAGAAAGCTGCGATCTTAAGTTAACGAAATTTTTCGAAATTTGAAATTAACTCTTCCTTTCTTACAAATTTTTTATATAATAATAATAAAAAATGTATGATAATAATAATAAAAAAATAGTATCGTAATAGTATAGTACCTGTTGGGGTCGTCCTTAGCCTGAATGATGATCCTGATTGGGGTCGTCCTTCCTTTTTTTGTTTTTAGATTTTGTTTGGGGTCTTTCTACTTTAATTCTGTTTTCAAATGGGTCTTCCTTCTTTTCCAATATTTGGCGAGGGATTGCCCTTGTCCGAGCAGTGAATTTATGTTACGATCACTATTTTGTAATTTGAGATTTCAAGGGGATTATTTCATTAATTATTTCCCACCTTAGTTTTTTGATCAACGCAAACTTTTATTTATTCGTCGGTTGTATCGGGTCTTTTTGGCCGCGCTAAATTCCTTTTTTCACTTTAAAACTTTTTTGTTTTTATTTTAAAGCTTTGTTAGAATTTTTTAATCGCACGGCCCTACGTTGGGCGCCAATTAAGTTTCTCACTCGTGATTTAATTAAAAAAATTTATTTTTATTTTTTAATCACTTAATCACTAATACAATTTTTCAATAGTTCGAACTTAGTTTATTCACTGCTCGTTTACTTTTACTTGATTAGCACTACTGTTCGATTCAGATCTCAAAAATGGACTGCCTGATCTCTAGTTCATTGATCAATAATCAAACCTCGGCTTAAGAGAATTTGAATTTGATCTGGGTGGGAATGATTCGGAGGCCTGGTTGAAAGAAATAGCTGACCACGGATTTATCTCGGGTCTGTCAGAGTTATTTGGAAATTGGCTCTCGGCTCAAAGTTGTTTATAAATTGGGTAAGAGCCGCTTAGTAATGTGTCATATAACTTGCATATGCTGTCCGTTCGTTACAATTATGCCGACGCCAGCACTTTCTGTGTGCGGGCTTAGCCATAACGATCGGTTCATATTTCGGCTACTTAGGGTTTATGTCCGGGACTTTGAAATATGTAAACACTGCAACAAAGTGTTACAGTGCGCACCCTTTAAGTACTTTCGGTACAGTGGGTATATGTGCATACTACATCTCCCTCCTTTTGAAAAATAACGTATTATAATGAAGTTATTTTTATAATAAAAATTTCTATTAATACATCCCTTCTTTTTTTTATTTATTTATTTTTTTTGTATTATGTTATTAGAATCAAAAAAAATGAAATTAT
The DNA here is from genome assembly GCF_025231255.1 of Drosophila biarmipes. Lineage (NCBI taxonomy): Eukaryota > Metazoa > Arthropoda > Insecta > Diptera > Drosophilidae > Drosophila > Drosophila biarmipes. The sequence goes on along the minus strand of NC_066611.1, from coordinate 1,955,308 downwards.
TGAAAGAATATGTGTATTTATTTATCTATAAATTAAAACAAGTAATATTCCAATTTGTGTAAATTGATAATATTGCAAAGCCGGCTGGCTATGCCTCCGTGGCAGGGGTAGAGCCGGCTGATTAGGTATTGGTGACCGCCAAGGTTGGCAGCCACTGGAGAGTCGGGTGGTCGCTCAATTGATTGTCCGGGCCGGCGGTAGGTCACTGCCGCTGGTTGGATATCCGTGGCGAGGGTCGGCGGAAGGTAACTGCCGCTAGCGGCCCACGTCGCTGTAGATCACAAGGGATGGTCGTACTGCTCCTATGTTGAGATAGGGAGATTACGGTGGAAGGATGACTGTCCTTCGATACCGCTGGCCTAGTGACTCAGTCAGTATAATAATTAATAAAAGAGTTAACGGCTAAGTGCCGGAGTTTCATGCATGAGAGCTGGTGCTCTTTATTTATTGAATATCAAATATGAACTGAATATGTGAAAAGAACTTAAAGCTAACAAAGGCTCACAGCGGCCGCGCAAATATGCAGTGTCTGCCGTCTGTGCACGAGCATCCGGCCCATTGCTGGGTCAGCAGTCTGGCCGGAGCTTCATTATGATGTTGACTGTGGTCAACGACTCTGGTCTGGCTGACCATAGTTAACTACTCCCCCTTTAAGTTAAGGCCGCCCTCGGCCGTAAGTAATTCGGCGATGACCTGCCTAATCTCACCTTCGGATTTCCTTGCCTTAGTGAAGTGCCTGTAGGTGAGCCCGATGCAGATGAGTGCGCAGCATATTGCTCCTGCAATAATTGCTGCGAGACGTGATCGGTTGTTATCGATCTCTTCTCTGAACTCCTTGATGAACTCCAAGTTTCGTTCACTCAGGCGGTGAAGATACGGGAGGCTGAGGACATCTTGGGTGGCGGTGATGTTTAATAAGGGAAGACTTGCTGTCCCTGGAGCTCTCTTATGGGTGTTATCATGGTTGATGAAGAGCGTGTCATTTATCGCGGCCTTTTTCTCAAAGGTAATGAGGTGCGTGCCGTGAGTCCATGTCTCTGTGCCGTTGTCCACTCGCACTTTGGCCGACCTGTCATTGATGATTACAATCCCTTCGCCCACGTAGGTTATCGGGTGCAGGTCACTCTCTTGTATTCGGCAGTGTTCCACCCCTCCAGCGTGCAGTTCTCTGGCGCACGTACTCTCTGAGGCAAGGCGGCAGAATGCGGCTCCCGGTGATACGGAGCAGTTTTTAATGGCGTAGATTTCTCCGCTGCATTCGGCTATGACGTTGTCTATTATCTGCAGCATTGTCCCCCCATGGGCAACTGGAAAAACTGTGATCTTTTTGCAGGATAGTTTAATTTTGGGAAATTTAATGATAAAATGTAAAATGTTATGGACTGTAGAATTTTTACGGACGAGACGGACAAAAGATCCCCTATGGGTGTGTCGGTGGTTTCCTCAAGCCAAGCTGATTTTAAGTCTTGATGATCTAAAATGTTCGGACTAACAATATTAATTTTGGCTAGGTTTATTGCAAGCATTAAATTTTGTAATTCCGTCATCAACATGCGGTTTCTAGCAAGCAGTGTCTCATATAAATGTCCAGTGTCTACTTGTGAATTTTCAGCTGATTTCAATATTGAATTGACGGTGTGGGTAAGTTGGTTAATTTGGTTTTGGACTTTAGTGTTTATTTCAATCTGTCTATTGTTTGACTCGGCTAACTTCATTTCAGAAAATCTTATTTTCTCAAGGTCACCGGCATCCGGTGTACCTGCTACGACCTTCAGCACTGACCCTAAGAAATCCAAGCTCCTAGCTACTCTGTGATGAACGCCCAACGACTCTAATAAATCCTGGAGGTGAGCGGTGTCCACGCTCAGAAGCTTCTTCATATGGGATAGCGGAAACATGTTGATCATGTTGTTTGTCTCCTCTATTACGCGCCCATATTCTGAGAGGTTTGCTGTATGTGTGACATAAGCGAACTCCTCCCATACTAGGATTTCACCATCCACGATGGGGATGTACCTGACCTGTGAATAATCAGTAATGTGGGCCGACGCCAAGGACAGGAATATGCAAAGTGTTGGTCCGATCCTATGAAATTAAACTTTAGCTATTTTATGCTTTAAGACGTTTTTCACCACCACCAATAAAATGAACTTAAAGTAAACTATGCCAGTGGCTACAAATATTATAGTAAGAAAGGGTGTGCGCCAAGTGGCTTGAAGGTATTATAAACTAATGAATAAAAAACATAAAGGACATTGTTGGTAGCATCATTTAAGATTGTCCTTGTGGACCACCCTCCCCTTAATGAGGACCGTGGTCCCCAGGTCCGCTTCTACGGCTCTCTCCTCACACAACGTTGTGAGCTTATTTCCTAGCCTTCTGTTGGACTATACCAATACCTTTTCGCCGACTTCGAATACTCTGCGTTGTCGGGAGGCATTTCCCCTAGTTCGGAGCGTGTTTTGCGCCTTAATGATCTTATCCCGGACCTCCGTCTGTGGGTCATCTGGGTGCTCTTGCACGATGTCGACCGGTCGTTTGTCAACGACGGAGTGAATTGACTTATTATATTTGGCGGTTGCCAATAGAATAATCTCCACAGTATCAGTCATCCCCTTGTCGATTTTTAAGCACCGAGCGAGTTCCAAGAGGGTGCTATGAAAGCGCTCCACTTGCCCGTTTGAGACGCTATGGAGTGGCGGTGCATTTGCTATGCTGACGCCAAAATGATTGTCAAGCATGGCTGAGATAGTATGTGAATTTAACGAAGGTTCGTTATCGCAATAGACTACTCTAGCCTTAGGGAAAAAATTCATGATCTGTAGTATGGCTGGTTTAAGATCTTCGATTGTCCTCGAGTGTACATGTTGCACAACTGCGAACTTCGAAAACTTGTCAATGCAAGTGAGGAAGTATTTTTTGTCTGTGGAAAAAATATCGATATGGAGCAATTCTCCCACATGAGAGGGGATCGAAGTCTCGCCTAGCTCATGTTTCTTGGGGTGCCTATCGTACTTGGCTTTCGCACATGTTTTGCAGCTCGCTACGATTTCAGTAGCTAACTTGGCCATCTTTGGAAAGTAGTACTCGGAGAGTACCTGCTTAATATTTTATTGGGCCGATCTGTGGGCCCTATTGTGCCCGTCTCTCAGGGACTGCAAAAATATCCGTCACGCGGTTTTTGCAGTGCCAAAATTTGGTGGCTGGAAATTGCCGAACCAATTCGTCCTGAATCATTGCCAGCGAGTGCAAGTCGCAAAGAATGGCGTTTACGCCCTTAGGAACGATTGTGTCTGCGAGTTAATCAATTAATGACTCTTTGCAGGAGAAGTTAATCGCATGCCGTCTCTTGTTTCCAAAGAGGACGAAGTAAAGATGTTGATATCTTTTACCGCGTACAGATAATGTCGCAGCTTAGCCAATGCCCAGACTATGGCCAAGAGTTCCCTCTCGTTAGTGGCGCAGTTAACTTCCCTGTCTTTCAATGTCCTTGAGATCATTGTTATTGGGCGTCCCTCTTGGGACAATACTGCGCCAATGCCATGGGCCGAGGCATCTGTCGTTAGATCAAATGCCTTTTTGTAGTCGGGGTACCTTAGCATTACGTCGTCGGATGCCAAGATATTTCGTAATTTCTGGAACGCTTGTTGTTGCGCTCCAGAGAATTGAACCGGAATGTTTCGTGACCTGTGTCTACTAACTGTTCCGTTTTCCCCTTTTAGGATGTCCGATATAGGTCTCGCTATAGCTGCGAAGTCTTTAATGAAACATCGATAGTAACTGGCTAGGCCTAGAAACGATCGTACCTCAAAAACACTTTTGGGTTCCGGAAATTCTTTTATGGCCTTAACCTTCTCTGGGTCTGTTGTAGCACCGTTACAAGTGACTATAAACCCGAGGAAACTCACACTTTTCTTAAAAAAGCTGGATTTCTCTATAGATACTCTCATGTTCGCCTCGTACAGGCTCTTAAGAACCCAATCTAGGTGCTTGATGTGAGAGTTTTCGTCTTCCGAATAGATGATTACGTCGTCCACGTAAACATAGCAGAACTTGCCGATCTGTTCCCGTAGTATGTCGTCGATGGTCCCCTGAAAAATGCTGCCTGCATTTTTGAGACCAAACGGTAGTCTGCGGAATTCATATTTCCACCCATTCACTGAGAAAGAAGTTTTTTCTCTGTTGCGTTCTGCGAGTATGATCTGGTGGTAGCCAGACTTGAGTTCCAGCGTTTAGAAATATTTAGCATTACCCAGGTTGCCTAATACCATGTTTATATTTGGCATGGGGTATTTGTCGGGCACGGTTCTTTCGTTTAGCTTGCGAAAGTCAATAACTAGTCGCATTTTCCGGTTGCCGTGCTCATCAGTCCCATTTTTATCCACAACCCAAATTGGATTGTTGTAGGGGGATACCGACTTCTGAATTATCCCGTTCTTAAGCAGATCTTTAATCTCTTTGTTGACGAAATCCGCTGCTCCCATGGGGTACGGATATAATTTTGCGGATATGGGCTCCTCATCAACTGTTCGGATGGTGGCTACCACCGATGTGTTGTAAGGCAAAGCCTCATTAGGGTTTGCGAAAGCCTTTTTCCTGGTCTTCAGCATTTTCAAAAACGAGTCTTTTGCCGATGGCGGTGCATCTGAGCAGTTCACGCTGGTGAAATTTACGTCAGTGCACGTGTGGAACTCGATTTTCTCCGCCTCGGTGCCCCAATTTAGGCTACCGGAAGCTAGGCAAAGCGTTGCCCCTGCCTGCTTTAATAAGTCAAGGCCGATTATTCCATCAAAGGTGGATAAGTCCGGTAGTAGAAAGAACGTAGTTTTTAAATTAAATAAGGACACAAAGCATTTCTTTGTAATAGTAGTAACGCCATGAAGTGAATGAATAGTGAAAGGGGAATCGACGGGGCGAACGCCTTTTAAACCTTCGTGAGGCCGAATGAAATTTTTCGACGCGCCCGTGTCGATGAGGAACTTCATTTCTTTCCCCGCTACTCTTCGTCTGATGACGGGTAGCAGGGATTTTCCCCTAAAAAATTAATCGTTTCTGAATCTCAGCTTGATCTGCGCTTTGGTCGATATGGTTAACCCTCTGTCTTTTGTGAGGGCCTGATCGACCGGAGGGGGTCGGCTTCACGTTTTGGTAAGCCTGGGGTCGGTTGTCTCATCCTGGAAATGGATGGGCAATGTCCATCGGTTCCGGGGTATTTTCTTGCGGTACAGAATGTACCTGCGCTCTATGCTGTTTGCTAAAGTGCGGGTTTTTACCAGCACCGAACTGTTGATTTGCGTGAGGAAAGGATTTTTCCTGTTGGCGATCTTGTGGCTTTGAGGTTTGCCTACGATCCCTATCCTCTTGGCTCTTTGCAAACGAAGTTGCGAATGTATATCTCTCGTGGTTAGATTCCACTTCCTGGGCTAATGCCAATGCAGTTGGCATGTCTTTCGGCTTCGCCGAGAAAAGGATGTCGGAAAGACTGCGTTTGAGTCCCGAAATAAATACGCGGAGCGCGTCGTCCCGGAACTTTTCACATAAGATTCTTGCCGCCGACGCTTCGTACGACATCGTGAATTTATTGGTAAGCAAGGTGAGCTTTTTCTCGACCTCGTCATAGTATTGTAGGAGAGTGAGGCTTCCCTGTCTGAGGGTACCCATCTCCTGCTCGATAACGTGTATCTGGCGCTTGTCACTATACGTGAAATCGAGGCGATCTATGATCGCGTCGAAATTCAGTATAGTGCCAAACGAGGACAGCACCGCATCGGCAGGGCCTCTAATTTTGCTCCTAATTATAACGACCGCCTGGTAGTGGCGTGAGCTATCTACGTAGTTCCTGAATATGAAATATGCGGCTGCCGCCGCCTGCCGCCAAGAGACCCGTCAGCGCGGGTGCTGCTTGCACCGCTGCAACTTGGGCGGCTAATTCTTGAATGGTTTGGCGTAATTCAGCTTCTCTGGCCATGGCTTGGCCGGCCGCCTCTGCCAGGGCTTGGCTAACGGCGGCCTGGATAACATCCCTAAGCTGGTTCGAGTCCATCATCTCTACTTGGGGGGTATTAGGGGGTTCTTGAGTGGGTGTGGAAGTGCGTGGGGGCTCTTCTCTGTCGGATTCTGAGTCACTACCAAACCCCTTATTCTGCCTGTATTGCGTGAACTGAGAGTTCATGTGTAGTGGAGCTAAATCGCACTGGTAAGAACTGCTCGCTCAATCTGTTTTGGAGGCAGTTGGCATGGTAAGGGGTACGCGGGGACGGAGCCGCCGCTTATCAACGATGTATGTGTGCTCGTTGAATTGAGCTGCCGCCTTGCCAAGCACTGGCAAGGTAAGAAGTACGCTGGGCCTGAGCCTCCGCTATGATAAACAAAGAAAAAAAATAAAAAACAACGATTGCCACACAAATGCATGTGCGACCGTATCGGGTTCGCAGCAGTAGAGTGGAGACAAAGAATAAAAAATGAAATTGGACTGCGAAGCTAATACCGAGAATTTTTATTCGAGCGAAGCGACAAATAGAAACAAAATAAAATATCTGCACACAGGAAAAAGGTTTTCCTTTTATATATTTAAATAATAAATGCCCAATAAAAATCCGAATTTGGTATGCTCAATTATAAGAGTCTTGGCTCTGATATTTATCCTCCACAATACGCTAATTTATACACCAAAAGTATCTGAATGGTAGCAGTACACCGCTGCATAGAGTTTATGTTGCGTACACAGTGCGAAAAAATATTAGTGAAAGAAATAAACACTAAACACTATTAAAGTCGTAACGTTTAATATTGAGATTCTTTTTTTTTATTTTTTTTTTTTTACTTTAGACTTGTTAATTTGTGCCCTGGTCCGAACTATGGATTATTTTTTAGTCGAAGACGTAAAAAGTTTGGCCGAAGGGCCCACTTACATGGTCTGTAATGGTGTGTTTATATCTCGGAACGTTTGCGCTGCTGTCACCTTCCAACTTCTGCTAGTTGGTCGCCAATTAAAACAAGTAATATTCCAATTTGTGTAAATTGATAATATTGCAAAGCCGGCTGGCTATGCCTCCGTGGCAGGGGTAGAGCCGACTGATTAGGTATTGGTGACCGCCAAGGTTGGCAGCCACTGGAGAGTCGGGTGGTCGCTTCAACTTCCTTCCTCAATTGATTGTCCGGGCCGGCGGTAGGTCACTGCCGCTGGTTGGATATCCGTGGCGAGGGTCGGCGGAAGGTAACTGCTGCTGGTGGCCCACGTCGCTGTAGATCACAAGGGATGGTCGTACTGCTCCTATGTTGAGATAGGGAGATTACGGTGGAAGGATGACTGTCCTTCGATACCGCTGGCCTAGTGACTCAGTCAGTATAATAATTAATAAAAGAGTTAACGGCTAAGTGCCGGAGTTTCATGCATGAGAGCTGGTGCTCTTTATTTATTGAATATCAAATATGAACTGAATATGTGAAAAGAACTTAAAGCTAACAAAGGCTCACAGCGGCCGCGCAAATATGCAGTGTCTGCCGTCTGTGCACGAGCATCCGGCCCATTGCTGGGTCAGCAGTCTGGCCGGAGCTTCATTATGATGTTGACTGTGGTCAACGACTCTGGTCTGGCTGACCATAGTTAACTACTCCCCCTTTAAGTTAAGGCCGCCCTCGGCCGTATGTAATTCGGCGATGACCTGCCTAATCTCACCTTCGGATTTCCTTGCCTTAGTGAAGTGCCTGTAGGTGAGCCCGATGCAGATGAGTGCGCAGCATATTGCTCCTGCAATAATTGCTGCGAGACGTGATCGGTTGTTATCGATCTCTTCTCTGAACTCCTTGATGAACTCCAAGTTTCGTTCACTCAGGCGGTGAAGATACGGGAGGCTGAGGACATCTTGGGTGGCGGTGATGTTTAATAAGGGAAGACTTGCTGTCCCTGGAGCTCTCTTATGGGTGTTATCATGGTTGATGAAGAGCGTGTCATTTATCGCGGCCTTTTTCTCAAAGGTAATGAGGTGCGTGCCGTGAGTCCATGTCTCTGTGCCGTTGTCCACTCGCACTTTGGCCGACCTGTCATTGATGATTACAATCCCTTCGCCCACGTAGGTTATCGGGTGCAGGTCACTCTCTTGTATTCGGCAGTGTTCCACCCCTCCAGCGTGCAGTTCTCTGGCGCACGTACTCTCTGAGGCAAGGCGGCAGAATGCGGCTCCCGGTGATACGGAGCAGTTTTTAATGGCGTAGATTTCTCCGCTGCATTCGGCTATGACGTTGTCTATTATCTGCAGCATTGTCCCCCCATGGGCAACTGGAAAAACTGTGATCTTTTTGCAGGATAGTTTAATTTTGGGAAATTTAATGATAAAATGTAAAATGTTATGGACTGTAGAATTTTTACGGACGAGACGGACAAAAGATCCCCTATGGGTGTGTCGGTGGTTTCCTCAAGCCAAGCTGATTTTAAGTCTTGATGATCTAAAATGTTCGGACTAACAATATTAATTTTGGCTAGGTTTATTGCAAGCATTAAATTTTGTAATTCCGTCATCAACATGCGGTTTCTAGCAAGCAGTGTCTCATATAAATGTCCAGTGTCTACTTGTGAATTTTCAGCTGATTTCAATATTGAATTGACGGTGTGGGTAAGTTGGTTAATTTGGTTTTGGACTTTAGTGTTTATTTCAATCTGTCTATTGTTTGACTCGGCTAACTTCATTTCAGAAAATCTGATTTTCTCAAGGTCACCGGCATCTGGTGTACCTGCTACGACCTTCAGCACTGACCCTAAGAAATCCAAGCTCCTAGCTACTCTGTGATGAACGCCCAACGACTCTAATAAATCCTGGAGGTGAGCGGTGTCCACCCTCAGAAGCTTCTTCATATGGGATAGCGGAAACATGTTGATCATGTTGTTTGTCTCCTCTATTACGCGCCCATATTCTGAGAGGTTTGCGCGTCTACAAGATGTGCCGAGGTCGCAAGAGACGGACGGAGATTGGGTGCCTCCGCGTGAATGGCGAGCTGGTCACCAATTGGAGTGACTGTGCGCGAGTGCTCCTCCGCAACTTTTTCCCAGCTGCGGAGTCTGACGCACCGATTGCCCCCGTGGAGGAAATCCCACCGCCCTTGAATGTCTCGGAAGTTGATGCTTGTGTCGCCAGGTTGAAGAGCAAGCGCTCGCCTGGCATGGACGGTATCAACGGGACGATTTGCAAGGCTGTGTGGCGTGCCATACCTCAGCATCTGACGGCGCTGTATTCAAACTGCGTCCGGTCGGGGTACTTCCCCGCAGAGTGGAAATGCCCACGTGTAGTGGCACTGCTCAAGGGACCCGACAAGGACAAGTGCGAACCGTCGTCATATCGCGGAATTTGCCTGCTGCCGGTTTTTGGCAAGGTGCTCGAGGCCATTATGGTGGATCGTATGAGGGAAGTTCTTCCGGAAGGCTGTAGATGGCAATTCGGATTTCGCCAAGGACGTTGTGTGGAGGACGCTTGGATGCACGTTAAGAGCAGTGTTCATGCCAGCCCGGCGAAATACGTGCTCGGAATTTTCGTGGACTTCAAGGGAGCCTTCGACAACGTGGAATGGAGTGCTGCATTGCGCCGATTAGCCGAACTGGGATGCCGAGAGATGGGCTTGTGGCAGAGCTTTTTCTCAGGCAGAAGCGCAGTGATCCGAAGCAGTTACGAGGCAGTTAATGTTCCCGTAAGTAGAGGCTGTCCGCAGGGATCAATCAGCGGCCCATTTATATGGGACTTGCTGATGGACGTTCTGCTCCGACGCCTTGAGTCGTACTGCGCCTTGAGCGCGTACGCGGATGACCTGCTGCTTCTCGTCGAGGGAGAATCCCGAAGCGTGCTAGAGACAAAAGGAGCGCAGCTAATGTCCATCGTAGAAGCGTGGGGGATGGAAGTCGGCGTTGCCGTTTCCACCAGCAAGACGGTGATAATGCTGCTTAAGGAGAACGCCCGCCCACCTTTGGCACGTAATCCTTCGGGTGTGCTTAGTGGGCCCCCAGCGGTCAAGCTTGCTGGAGCAAGCTTGCCGTATGTAAGCAGTTGCCGGTATCTTGGCATCACGGTCGAAGAAGGCTTGAAATTCTCCAAGCACTTCACCTCGCTCAAGCAGCGAATGACCGGAGTCGTTGGAGCATTGGCGCATGTGCTTCGAGCAGACTGGGGATTCAGTCCTCGAGCCAAGCGGACCATCTATGCCGGACTCATGGTACCCTATGTGCTATTTGGTGCCCCGATATGGTATGTCGATACGACGCAGGAAGTAGTGGCCAGGAAGCGACTTCTTTCTTGCCAGAGGCTCATCCTGCTTGGTAGCCTCCCGGTTTGCCGAACAGTGTCTACTGTGGCACTGCAGGTTCTTGCTGGCGCTCCCCCGCTTGATTTGGTCGCCAAGCAAGTGGCAGCCAAATACAAGCTTAAGCGTGGATACCCGTTGGAGGAGTACGATCTGTGTTATGGCGAGGACCTCACAAGTCTAGCCGAGGGCAGATGAAGGTGCGTACTGAGCAGTGCATACTGCACGCGTGGCAAGACAGATGGGATAGCGTAGAGTCATCCGGCCGGGTGACCTACAAGTTCATCCCGGATGTCGAATTTGCCTATCGCGATCCTAACTTTGGATTCACGATGCGTACCGGATTCTTACTTACAGGACATGGATCGCTAAACGCATTTCTGTTTGGTGTCAGAGCGTCAGGCACTGCCGCATGCTCATGTGGCGACCCATATGAGGACTGGCAACATGTTCTATGCGACTGCCCGAACTATTGAGATTTGCGAGACCTCGATGGACTTGGTGTGCAGCAAGTTGGCGAAAGATGGATTGTATTCGATGGCATACTAGCGGATCAGGAGAAGACCAGAAGGCTTACAGCGTTTGCCGAGGAGGCGTTCAACCGGAGGAGGGACTCTTAGTCCTCATCCCTGCCGTGTGGTAGCAGCGAAGAATACTGCCACAGTCTGTCATTGCTTGTCGTAGGAGGCGACTAATATGACATGGTTGCCCCATCCGAGCTTGTCGGAGCTGAAGGGGTGAGGCCCACCGAGCCTGTATTTTTCGGTACCACGGGTTGAGCAGTTATCCAAGGCTGCTCATTGAGGTCGGCCCCCTTGTGGGAGTTTCGTGGTGGCTGTGGTTGACACCTATATCGCGGGTAGAGTCCCCGGGCTCGATTCCCACTGTCCTTCGATACCGCTGGCCTAGTGACTCAGTCAGTATAATAATTAATAAAAGAGTTAACGGCTAAGTGCCGGAGTTTCATGCATGAGAGCTGGTGCTCTTTATTTATTGAATATCAAATATGAACTGAATATGTGAAAAGAACTTAAAGCTAACAAAGGCTCACAGCGGCCGCGCAAATATGCAGTGTCTGCCGTCTGTGCACGAGCATCTGGCCCATTGCTGGGTCAGCAGTCTGGCCGGAGCTTCATTATGATGTTGACTGTGGTCAACGACTCTGGTCTGGCTGACCATAGTTAACTTATATATGTGTGTCTTTGTCTGGCCATACTAATTGCAATTTATGAAATAAAGATTTTTAATCTATCCTTATGAACTGTTTGTTTCTTATGTTTAGTATTTGTTATTACTATGTTATCTCTATCTCCTATATCCGTTACTATATACCTGTATATTTTGCACCTAACCCATGACCTGTCTCGTTTTTTAATAAGACTTTGTCACCTACTGATATATCTATACCCCTTACTTTATGATCGTATAGTAGTTTACTTCTATTCTTATTTGCTTCTAACATAACTCTGGCTCTTTTATAGGCTACTTCTAATCTATACTTACTCTCCTTAGTATAGTCATCTATATTATATAGTGCTTCTACACTATCTATGCTACTAAAACGTTTTGGTAAATTACTTGTATTACCAAATACTAGCTCATATGGACAATAAGTATGTGCCATAGAAGGGGTCGTGTTGAAACAAAAGACAAAATATTGAAGCCATACGTCCCAATCAGTTTTATCAACCGATATGTAAGATTGTATGTACTCATTGAAAGTTCTATGACTTCTTTCTATTGTTCCAACTGTCCGGTGGTGGTGTGCTGTTGATGTATTATTTGCAATATTTAAATATTTGCACAAATCGTCTATAATTGAATACTTATATTCTGTTCCCAATATTGCTTTAGCGACAGTATTAGCATTTTTATTCGGAACAGGTATGACAACTAAATACTTAGTTAAATCACACATTAAAGTGATTAAAGTGACATACTCATTGCCATTTTCTGATTTTGGCAGTGGACCAATAGTGTCCACTATCATTCTGTCGAAAGCATTTATTGGTGTGTCTGTAATTGTTAAAGGGGTCTTTGTGTGTTTAGTTATTTTGGCTTTTTGGCATTTTTGACATTTTCTTACGTACTCAGTTATATCTTTAGACATGCTTTTCCAGTAACAGTGTCTTTTACTTTGGCCAAAGTTTTTGATATGCCAGTATGACCTCCTTGAATTGGATCATCATGAAATGTAGACAAAATTGCTTCTTTTTCTTTTAAATTTCTTATTTGGGTCACCGGGTGAGTAGCGCTACTCTTAATGTTTTCAAAATTTTATTGCCCATTAATTTGAAATTATCTATTGAAGTATGTTTAAAGATATTTTCCCACGGTGCCACTTTGAGTTGGCTGATTTTATGTATGCCGGCTTGCATTTCAAGCCTTTGGAAAATTTGATCTAAGTCAATAACTTCATTAGTATATAAATCGCTAACATCATATCTTGCAGTAATTTTGCTGCCTTGTTTAAATAAAAATAACCTATCTTTTATCTGCAAGGTCACTACTTTACGTACTTCATCATTTTTTATGACGTCGTATACGTTGGGCTTAGAAGCTTTATTTAAAGATTGCATTGGCAATTCATGTTCTTGATTTTCCGCGCGGAATTTTTGTCTACTTTGATATCTAGTAGTGGCTTTTAATATATTTCTAGTTATATTTTGTAGATCTTTGATGGTTATCCGTGATAACGCATCGGCTACATGATTATCTTTTCCCTTTAAATATTCGACTGTAAAGTTGTATTCTTCTAGTTCGAGCCTCATAATTGTCAGTTTAGAACTGGGATTGGTCATTGAGAAAAGGTATATTAAAGGTCTATGGTCTGTTCTTATTAAGAAATGTTTTCCATATAAGTTAATTTCCAAATAATTAAAACTTCAAAAATTGGATTAAATTGGATGTCTTATTTATTCGAGAACAAATCGGAACTAGCCCTACTCTACATAGCGATCTCTATTTAAAGCTGTGGGTTGGGGCAGCGACGTTGGCTTTGGCGGCAGCGGCGCTGGCAGCGGTGTTGGTAGCGATGACTAAATTGCTTGGTTGCAGAATCTGTAGGGTCTGCAGAATTTGTATTCCGTACTTAGTTGCGGCTGACCGGATGCTCGTGTTTATGTTATTGAACTTTATGTTATTGAACTTGGGCTGCAACCTTGTGCTTGACAATGTTGCAATATTTCCGGAGAAAAATATGCGGAAATATTGCTGTTGTTAACTTGTATATTGGTTAGCAGTTTTATTGCTTCGCTGATAATACTTCTACAGTTTCGCCTTTGACGGTGCCTCTTAGTCTGGAAATCACTTCAGTAATTGTTGTTTCATTAACGATTAGATTTCTGGCGACACCTTTTAATAGACAGCTAATTCTTCGTGCCCGCCTTTTATTGATTCTATTATTTGTAAAGCATCAATGAAACTTGTTAAATTTTCAGCCTTACCATCGAAAACTGGTATAAGCTTGGATGATGTATTAATAAAAACAATATTTGAATGTGCCATTGTGATAGAGTTACTTATTTTCTTTTCTATTACACTCGAAGTATCTGAATCTGTTGAATTGTCCAGATCAATGTAAACCGCCGGAATAGTAAGATTCTTTAATCTTCATCTTCTATTTTGAGGTTTACTTTGGGAAGCTCTTCTGACTCCGATTCGATTGTTTCTGTTGATTCCGGGTCAGTTGCAGTGTCAACTGCTATTGAAGTGTTTAGAACGGTTGGTACCGATATTTCTAAACTGAACTTTTGTTTAACAAATATTAAATTAGATCGTAGTCGTATCAAAAGTTTCGATACCTGTGACCAATGATCTTGATTTAATCTTTCCCTGTGATCATGTATTAGCATTCTCGCTTCATTAAAGCACTTTACTAATATTTCAACATGCTTCCTTACCGTGTTCTTTGGATGGGTCTGTTCTGACAAAATTAGTTTTAATGTTTTATAATTCCCCGTACAATTTGTTCCATTCCATGCCTTTAGTTAAGCCATACTTTGTAAGAAGAGTTACATGAAATATTTTAATATTTATTTTTTTGTTATTTCAGATTTTAGGTGTTGACATTTATGTGTAATCACTTTTGTTTGTGCTGTTTTTTTTTTCTTTTAGATTTTGTCCAGGTCATTTGCTTGACTCTGGAATCTTTTCTTCAAACATTTGTTGTGTAATTTATACAATTTTCGTAATACGCTTGCCAACATTATAATAACGATTATCATTAACAATATTGTGATTGTCAGAAGATCTATTTTTTTTAAATTCAACTTTATTAACGGCATTTGCCATGGAATCTACAACTTTTGTATCTACCAAACCCATTTTGGATATTGTATCGATTTTCTTTTTTCCAATTTCTATCTTATTTTCCTTTGTGTCATGTAATGTTTCTAGGAAGTAATGGTCAGAATCATTTATTTGATCTGTTTTACTTATGCTATTACTTCTCATTAGAAAAGAGTGACGCAGGAGGTGGCGTATTCCCGCACTCAATTTGCTGCTGCTGCTGTCCGGCGCCTTTTGGGCTCAGGTGTTACCGGTGCCGGTCCTCGCACAGGTGTGGTTGCAGTGGGCGCTTTCCAGTGGTCCAGGGCAATCCTTCGGGCACGTCTTTTGGAGTTTTGGTAATTGTTTTGGGGATGGGGGCTTTGTTGTTGTTAGTGTTTCAATTATTCTTCCTATTGGCACTGAGTGAGTGGAGCCAATTTTTGGGCGTTTATTATTTATTAATTTTTCTTGCAGAAAATCAAGTTCTGTTTGTAGTTTTTGGGCCGTAGCCCACGCGGGAGGTGGAGTATTTACGTAGAGTAGCCACTTCAGGTGTGCTACCCTTTTTTTTATGTTTTCCGCAACTTCTCCGCGTTTGCCCATTGCTTTCACTCTACCCACTGAGATTTTTTTTCGTCCGTGTATCCGTTTTCCAGTTTTAGTTTTTGTAGTCTTCCTTCCTGTCTTCCATTACTGAGTGTCCCTTATCCGAAAATTGCGTTGCAGGAAACGGTCGCCATGTTATATAATAATTTAGTCGTTCCTTTTAAGTTTTTATTTCGTTTTATTTTACTTAGTTGGAGCAGCAATGGTGCCGCTCCAGCGATCGAAGTGTCTCTAATCTTTTACCATATTCTTTAAGTCTAAGTAAGGCTAAGTCTCGTAGCTGCGCTGCTCGCAGGCGGCGGCAGAGAGACGGCTATGTACCTATATACTTATGTATAAAGGAGTGTAGTTATATACGTTGCTATGCGCTCTTAAGTGGTGGCGCGAGGGGTATGCATATGCTGTCCGTTCGTTACAATTATGCCGACGCCAGCACTTTCTGTGTGCGGGCTAAGCCATAGCGATCGGTTTATATTTCGGCTACTTAGGGTTTATGGCCGGGACTTTGAAATATGTAAACACTGCAAGAATGTGTTACAGTGCGCACCCTTTAAGTACTTTCGGTGCAGTGGGTATTTAATATATGTGCATACTATACTACTATATCATATAGCTGCCATAAAAAACAATTGGAAAATTAGTCGGAAAATATGAAAAAATTATATCTTTGGTGTTTTTTTTCATATAACCTTCTAAGCTTGGAAGTACATTGCTTAATTAGTTCTGGATTGAATTAATATGTATCAAAATCGGACAACTATATCTTATAGCTGTCATAGAAACGATCGGAAAATTGGTGTGAAAATAATATGAAATAAATTAAGGCTTTGGGCCTCTTTGACATATGATCTTATAGTATTGGAAATATAATTTAATAATATAATTAATAATAATAAAATTCGGACTACTCTAACATATAAATTATAACAAAAGTAATTTCATTATATTTTAATTTATTTATTGATAACCCGTTTGGGCAGCTTGAGCTCTGTTTAGAAACTAGAAGTTCAATTCGAAAAGAGACTGCAGCTCGCCACTCCATCGCCCGGCTATGTCGGGTTAACTCCTCCCAGTTTTAAGTTAAGGCCGCCCTCGGTCTTTCCAAGTATGTCAGCCAGCAGCTTGCTCCGGTTCTTCCTGTCATTTCGGCGACGGATAAGGAGGAAGAGGGCAAAGCATCCTAATAGTAGGGCAGTGGTAGTCCCACAGCTGAAGACGGGGCCGCTGACTTTACTCGTGCAGAAACGGTAAACTGAGGAGTTGGTGGTGCTCAGTAATGTTGATTTAAGCCATGGTTGGCACTGCCGGTGCTTTCCTCAGAACCCCATGATGATTGATGTATGGGGTACCATTCAAGCTTATTTGGTCTTCGAAGGTTCCTTGTAACGTGCCGGCAATGTTTTGATGAGTACTGCCGCCTGTTATGTTTGCAGCAGCGTCGTTGATGATTAGCATGCCTTCGTCCACCATAACTATGGGCTGGAGATGGCTGGATTATGTGTCGCAGTGAGCGAGAGCGCATCAGCTGTTGAGCGCATGTTGAACTCTCCAAAGTTTTGCAGAAGGTTGTTCCTACGGCTATGTCGCAGTTAGGGACGGCCAGAATTCGCTCCCCGCAGTCGGCTATAGTGTTGTGTTGATCTAAATCTAATATTACGTTATTGTGCTGAACGGGATAAATCATTAACTTTTTGCAAACTACTTTCGGTTTTGATAATTTAACTAGAAAATACAAAAGGTTATTATTTTGAAATATTTTTACTTTACGCCAGCACACTGACATTTGTAAGGTGTTCATTCGTTATCTCTTTCACATCAATGTTATCTTAAATAACCGGACTCAACAGATTTACTTTGGCTAGAGTTATGTTATTAAGTTTTACAATTCAGTTATTACTGCTCTATTTTTTGCAAGAACTGTCTCGTACAGGTGTTCGGAGTCTACTTATCTGACTTGCTAATGGAATTTACTTGCTGGGACATAAGATTAAATTGGGTTTGAATCTTGCTATTTGTGTCTATTTGATTATTTTCACCCTGTATCAACTGCAATTGTCTGAATTTTATTTGTTCTTCAAAGTCTGGAGTCCCTGCTATTACTTTTAATGCGGATCCTAACATGCTAATACTGCGACCCTGTCTATGGTGTATTTTAGAGTACTGCTAGTTCCATATGTTTTCTTGGGAACTTTGTCGTTAATGATGATGTTTCGTCCGCAATATTAATTCAATACTAATTCCAAAGTTTCCTGTTAAGATTGATTTTATAGTCTCTGAATTAAGAGAGCGTTCGTTGTCGCAGTATAAGGTCTTTATTTTTGGAAACAGATTGACAAGTTGGAGTAAAGGTGTTTTAATGTCTATAATTGCTCGCGAGCCTATGGGTTGAACGCAAGCAAACTTAGAGAACTTATCCACAGCGGTTAAAAAATATTTCTCCAACGTAGGTTGGTTCGTGTGTTTTAGCAATAGTCTGTTTCTCGGGATGGCGATTGTATTTCCCTTACGAGCATACTCTACAATTCGTTACTACTTCAGTAACAATTCTTGTCATTTTTTGAAAGAAGTTGTCTAAAAGTATTTCTTTAACGCTTTCTTGAGCAGCGCGATGCGCTCTGTTGTATTCAGTCACAGCTATTTCGAGTTGCTCTGATTTGTCGGTTACGTCAATTACAAGAGATTTTGAATATCTAAGGACATTCGAGGGGAATTCGTGAATCAAAGCGTGTTGAATAAATGCAAGAACGGGGAGTTCGCAATGTATTGCGTTGACGACTTCTGGCTTCACAACATCTCTGAGAAGATGTAGTAGAGAGTCCTTGGCCCTGAATTGGATAATATGTCTCATTTTATTTTGGAACAGAACATAGTTTTTGGTTGCTGAATGCAGCGATTCTTCAATTACAATTTGGTTTGCAAAGCAATTTATCGGTCTGTCCGTTGTTTCAATTGTGTATGTCAGGGACTCTTCACTGTGAATAGTGGCGGCGTCAGAGTCACCACTATCTTCAAGCGCGCTTACAATTTGATGGGAAAGAGCATCCGCCACTTGATTCTGTTTGTCAGGGGTATAAACGACGGTGGCATTGTGCTCGTCGACAAACGCCTTCCAAGTTACTATTTTTACGTTCGTGTTTTTTGGTGGTACAGCTGATGTCAGGGGCTTGTGATCTGTGTAGATTTTTTACCCCATATAAATAGTTTTTCAAATTCATGCTATGGCTAAGAGTTCCTTTACATTTGCCGCCAGGTGCTCCTCGTCATTGCGAATTGCGCGCGAAATCATTGTAATAGGCCGTTTACCTTGGGATAATACGGCTCCTATGCCATGCTGTGAGGTATCTGTAGTTAGGTCAAAGGGTTTACTAAAATCGGGATACATGAGAGTTTCTTCCTCCGATGCTAAAATATTTTTAGTCGTTCGAAGGCCTCTTTTTGGGCTTGATTTAAAATTATCTCAATTTTTCTAGACTGATTTGCACCTACTTTACCATTGTCGCCCTTTAGAATATTTGTGAGCGGACGAGCGATGGTAACAAACCCTTTTATAAAACATCTGTAATAACTAGCTAACCCTAAAAAGGATCTAAGATTAAATAATGTTTTTAGGGGCAAAAACGTATTATGGCTTATACTTATCATCCTCGGTTTTTTTTATTTAGTTTTCTTAAGTCAATAACCAGCCTCTTTTTTTTGTGGCCATCCTTATCAACACCTTTTTTATCTACAACCCAGACGGGATTATTGTAGGAAGATTTTGACGGTCGAATAATGCCATCAGCAAGAAGTTGTTTAACTTCCGTGTTGACGAAATCCGATGCACCTTGAGGGTAGGGGTACATTTTTGAATAAATGGGTTCTTCATCCGTTGGGTTTATAGAAACCGTGTTTATATTACAAGGCAGGGACTCGTTGGGGTCCGCGAATGCGTTTGATCTAAATTTGATCATTTTCTGAAAAGAATTTTTAATGACCATCGGTACGTCTTTATCATCAACTTTTACAAAATTTACATCTTTTAATTCAGCGAATTGAAGGGCCTCTATACCGCTTTCATATTCTATAATATTTTATACTAAATTAATTTTAGCATTTATCTCCTTTAGGAAGTCTAGACCCACAATACCATCAAATTCCTTTAGGCAATTAAAGATAAAGAAGGTGTTTTTTTTATTAAAAAGATGAATAAAGCATTTTTGTCTTACGAATGTTCCCCCATGAATGGAGTTTACTGTAAAGGTCTTCTCAACCGGCATTATATATTTTAACTCCGTTAGGGGCTGAATATATTTTTTTGAGACGCCGGTATCTAATAAGATCCTTAAAGTACTCCATGATATCGTACGAGTTTTGTACGGAAGCAGGGACTTACCCCTAAAAAGTTACAGTATTCCAGGCCTGATCGTCTATGGCTGAGGCTTCTGTTCTTGCATAATTCTCATATTCAATATCTTCGCTTTGCTCGGTAGGGTTTGTTTCTGAGTTCTCATCGAGACATCCTTATAAACCTTTTTGTTGTTCACTTGCCACTTTGACCGGGATGTAGGGTCTACTTCCATGGCCTCGGGCATTTGGTATTGGTTCTTTTGACCAAACGGTCTTTGTTTAGAACTACCGGGATACCTGTACTTATAAGCCTGGTCTTGCCCAGACTTAACGTAGTGCGGATTTTTCTGTCCGTCGCCCGTTTTCTGGCTGTGTTGACTGCCAGTTCTTTGTCGCTAGCGAATTTAGCCAAGCTTGCGGCGTAGGCGCACCTGTCATTAGCCGCTTCCGCTTCTTGAGCGAGTGCTAATGCGGAGGACATATCTTTAGGTTGGGCTGGGAATACTGCAAGTCTCAAGGGCTTTCTTAGCCCGGAGACAAAGGTGTGGAGAGCGTCGCTCCTAAATTTCTGGTTCAACACGGCAGCAGCGGAAGGCTCGTGAGACATTAGTGTTTTGTTCGTAAGAACCGTAAGCTTCTTTTCTATTTCGTCATAATACCTATTTAGAGAAAGTTCGCCTTGTCTCATGGTATTTAATTCCTGCTGAATTACGCGTACATGCGTGTTGTCGGCATATGTGAAGTCAAGACGCGCTACAATGGCGTCGAAATTCAAAACTGTGTTAAAGGAGGCTAGCACGGCATCTGCATTGCCCCTTACCTTGTTTCTTTTAATTGCTACCGCTTGGTAGTGCCTGGGACTGCCATTAAAGGGCTTAAAAACAGTGTGTGCAGCGTTAGCCGCTTGTCTCCAAAAGAAATAATTCTCCTGTTTCCCGTCGAATTCGGGAATGGATTTGACAATATCTAAAGGCTCTTTGCACTTTATATTATTGTCGATACTTATGGCCTCATAGGCCTTGACTTCCGTATTTTTTAAAGAAATAGAACCTATTTACCCTCTAACTCTTGGAACTTTTGTTCAAGAGCCTGGGCCTGTGTAGTCAACGCTGCCTGAACTGCGGCGCGTACAATTTCGAAAATATCGGTATTCGACATACTGATACTGTTCCCAATATACCCTGCGGTTTCGTTAGTTTGTAATTTCTCAATTCTGAGGTTCCTTTAACTTTTTCTTGTTTCTTTCGTCTCTATGTTTCAGTTAATTTATTAAAATAATCCCTGAACTGAAAAAAAATATTTTTTTCTTGTTTTTTCTTTTTTTTTAAGTTTGATTCACTGAAGAGATAATAAACAATCGCCTTACTAACATTTTGTCCAGTGGAAACACAATATATTTTTTTAAATAAAAAATACTTGTATTGCTTTTCTGCGGGGGCGAAACGATGTGATGAATTCAGTTGTTGAATATTCGCAGCTTCTTTATCCTCCAGTAGTTTGTTTTGAAATTTAGATGTATTTGCAGTTTTTATTTTATTTCACTCGAAAAAAACTTTATTTCGTTTTTATTTCTATATTTTGCACATCAAAAAAATTATTGATTTAATTTTCTTTAAGACGATTGCGCTTCTTTTTTTAAACGACTTTAAACAGTTTTTTATCCACGAATTCGTTTTTTTGAATTCGGAGTCGCGGAACTTTCCACGGTTGAGCGCCAATTTCATTATATTCGAAATTTTTTATTGATAACCCGTTTGGGCAGCTTGAGCTCTGTTTAGAAACTGCAAGTACAATTCAAAAAGAGACTGCAGCTCGCCACTCCATCGCCCGGCTAAGATGCTGATTTCGCACTTTTGGGCAGCCGCTGCTGGCGGCCTGCAACTCCGTTACTGGCCGACCTTTGTTGACGCTGCGCCTCGTGACCATGACCCCTCAGCGCTTGCATTGGCCGGATCGGACATCGCAGCCTGGATTCCCGCTTACGCGTGCATCCGGTGCTGGCCCAAGATCGATGACCGTAGTCGGGTTAACTTGTATGTTTGTGTGATTCTATTTGGGGGTGGCGCTAGTAGCGTCAATCAACGGCAGCCCCGCCGGTAGTGCTGTCCTCGATGCAAATCCTCGTCGCGGTTCTCGGCCAGGTCGCTCTTTCGCGACGGAAGCTGCGCCACAAATCCAAAGTAAACTATCTAACACCCAAACTAGGAAAGCCGCTGCTGTTGCATGTGGCTTGGAACACTCCCCACGGGATTGGATTTAGAGTTGATTATACGTAGGTTCCCACATATCTAAACCGCCTTGGAATCCATGGAGCAGACGAAACCTCAAGTGCGTAGTAACTAATACAAAAGTAGCCTGCAAATCGATTAACTTGTGTGGCGTGGTTTTAAGTGAGTGGAAGTACTATTTTAGCGAAACAAAGGTGAGGAATGTAAATCTAAGGTGCCAGTTTTCTTTCTTTAATAGTTTCCAAAAAGTGTTCAACTTACGTTTAAATGTAATTTGAGAGCGGTTTGTAGGCGTGGTAAAAGTGCTTTCGGGACAATCGAAAGATATTGGGCGTGACATGTTCGCCAAGGAATCTAAATTTAAAGTCACAATTATCTTCATTTGATAGTTTTCTAGATATCAACGTTCAAACTTACTATTTTTAAAGTTCATGGGCGGTTCGTGCGCATTTGAGTGAGCGTGGAAAAACTTTTTTGGTCATTTTCAGGTATTACGAGAAGAGCACATTTCAGTTAACGTTTTTTTCTAGCACTTTAACTGTGAAATTTGAGCGTTAGAGTGGGTGTGGCACCCTGCTGAAACGAACTCGCGCTGCGAAGAACACCTAGAAATCTGCATGCCAAACTCAAAAACTGTGGCTTTTAAAGTTTTCGAGAGCTCAGCGTTCATACGGACAGACGGATATATCTTGATGTGTCTAAAAGAATAACTTTTAAAGTGTAGTAAAATTCCTTTCGATTGCGAGCTATTTCTGCAAGGGAGGTATGTGTTACCACGCTGAACACAATGTAGCTGTACAAATGTAAAAACTACATTTTAACCTTTTAGTATATTCTCATTTCCATCCTAACTAGTCGATCTAGCCATGTCTGTCTGTCCGTTTCTACGCAAACTAGTCTCTCAGTTTTGAAGCTATCGGGCAGAAGCAAGAGTCTTCTTTCTATTGCAGGTTGTATAAATTATGTTTTAAGTATAATCTCCGCGCTGTCCCTCGCCGAGGTCAGTCGATTCCGGGGAAGAGGGCGATGACTCAGCCTTGGCTGGCTGCTGTTGTGTCTGAGCTGGGCGGTTTCCGCTGGCTCTCCTTTCCTTCCAATTTAGTAACTGGCCAACCCTAGAAAAGACCTGAGACTGAACAATTTTTTTGGTTCAGTGTATTCCTGGATGGTTGTTACCTTTTCCGGGTCTGTTTTAGCTCCGTTTGATGTAACGATGAAGCCTAAAAATTCAACGCTTCCTTTGAAGAATTTGGTTTTTTCTGGTGCCACTCTCAGGTTGGCTTTGCGCAGGCTTTTTAGGACAAAACTTAAAATGTTCCACCCAAATTTAAACCACTACAAGACAGGCACCGATTTGAATATCCAGTATATATTAAAATGAAAAAAAAATAAAACGTTTCAAGGGAACCAAGGAACCGTTTCTCTACAAGCCATAGAACTGTCATCTAGACAAGCTCACAGTTTTCATTTAAATCAGAATTCAACGCACTACCTCATCTACTAGCCTTTTATTATCAGTTTCTGGAAAGTTTCGGGTTTTACCAGCCAAAAGACCTTCATCGTAGGCAAGCGATATCGCAGATTTCCACTATCAACTATTCGTTGTACTTCAAGCTGAGCGGCAAAGGAACTGGTGGTTTCCCCAGCATTACAAGGTAAATTAACCTCTGCTGCGCGAATGATAAAACATTTTTTACGTGTATGTGTCTAACCAAGTGCAATTTAACATAACTATGTACATACTTAAACAAATTAAACTATTTACAATACGGACTGTCCGTACACATACGGTGATCGCGTACCATCGTTCATCCCCACTAATAAGGATTTTCGTAGCTGAGCGAGGATTTCAGGTGCTTACATTTTCGGGATTGTTACGATTAAAAATGAATATAAAGAAAAAACGCTTAAAGGACTAAATAGGAAAAACGCAAAGCCCATATCTTTCTATGAAACCCACAATCTGCGTTAAATGAATGCTTAAAGCAATGTACTTGTTTTATGCTCGCAAATCATTTTATTATACGAGTTATTTGACGTTTAAGTCAAAGTATCAATTTAGTTGGACTCTACGCAGAAATATGGAGCAAAGTGTTTTTAATTATCATACATTTACAAGAAATAAGTTACTTACATCTTCCTACTAAAAAATCAAGAACGCTACACGTTACTAAGATAGGAAATTGATAAATTAATTTAAAGTTCAGTCCTGACCCCATCATCGACCCACTTTTTGTTTTGTTATTTTCTTACTTGTTTATTAAAAGGGTGTACAGATTCGTCGAAAAGTTAGTCACAGGAATATATATTCTCATTCAAGACCCAAAGTTTTGGGTTGCTTTTTTGGCATCTTACAGGTCTAGTGCATACTAATTTATTGTTGTATAAATAGACGCATAAAAAGGCTCCGTAGTGAATAATGTTATACCCATACGAAGACGAAAAGGGTATACTAGATTCGTTGAAAAGTATGTAACAGGTGAAAGGAATCTTAAGAGTAACAGAAAGTAGGACAATAAAGTATACAGAGATAATTAGCATTTTAAATATGTATGTTGTATATGTATTACTTTTTAAAATGTTTAGACCCTTCTTTTGCACCCAAAATGTTTTGTTTTTAATTTTAAAATGTTTTGCATTAAACTTAGAAGGTTAAATGTTTTTTTTAATTTAAAAAGTTTGCAAAGCAGTGAAGGAAACGTTTATATATTCTTGATCAGCGTTGCTAGACTAGTCGATCTAGCCATGTCTGTCTGTCCGTTTCTACGCAAACTAGTCTCTCAGTTTTGAAGCTATCGGGCAGAAGCAAGAGTCTTCTTTCTATTGCAGGTTGTATAAATTATGTTTTAAGTATAATCTCCGCGCTGTCCCTCGCCGAGGTCAGTCGATTCCGGGGAAGAGGGCGATGACTCAGCCTTGGCTGGCTGCTGTTGTGTCTGAGCTGGGCGGTTTCCGCTGGCTCTCCTTTCCTTCCAATTTAGTAACTGGCCAACCCTAGAAAAGACCTGAGACTGAACAATTTTTTTGGTTCAGTGTATTCCTGGATGGTTGTTACCTTTTCCGGGTCTGTTTTAGCTCCGTTTGATGTAACGATGAAGCCTAAAAATTCAACGCTTCCTTTGAAGAATTTGGTTTTTTCTGGTGCCACTCTCAGGTTGGCTTTGCGCAGGCTTTTTAGGACTGTGTCAATGTGTGTAACGTGGTCTGCAGCATTTTCGGAGAAAATTATCACGTCGTCTACATAGACGTAACAAATTTTCCCGATCTGTTCCTGTAGTACGTCGTCAATTGCCCTTTGAAAGATGCTTCCCGCATTTTTCAGTCCAAAGGGTAGACGGCAAAATTCATACTTTCCTCCGTTTATGGAGAAAGCAGTTTTTTTACGGTCTATTTCAGCCTGAAAAATCTGGTGGTACCCCGATTTTAAGTCTAGGGTAGTACAAAATTTTGCCTTTCCTAGGTTCGCTAGAATCATAGGAATGCTTGGCGTAGGGTAACGGTCGGCGATGGTTCGTTCATTCAGTTTCCTGAAATCGATCACCAGCCGTTTTTCTTGTTGCCATCTGCATCAAGTCCCTTTTTGTGAACAACCCATGTCGGGCTGTTAAATGGAGACCTAGGGGGCCGGATAATGCCATCCTTTAACAGCTGTTTGATTTCTGTGTTAACAAAATCAGCTGCTCCCATGGGATAAGGGTATAGCTTGGAATATACGGGTTCGTTAGTCTCCTTACGAATCGTGACATTGATCGAGGTGTTAAAAGGTAGCGCCTCGTTAGACAGCGAAAACACTTGTTTCCTCTTAAGGGTCATTTTTTTAAACTCAGCTTTCACTGAATTTGGGACTATTAAGTCATCGATATTTGTGGAGTTCACGTTATCGCATTCGTGGTATTTGAGTTGTTCAGATATGTTTCCATACCTGATTACGCTGTTACGTAAATCTAGTGCCGCTCCGGCCTGCGTTAGCAAGTCGAAACCTATTATGGCATCAAAGGTCTTGATGGTATCAAGTAAAAAGAATTGAGCCTTTTGGCCGAATATGTGCATAAAGCATTTTTCTCTGATCTGATTGGAGCCATGAATGGAACTCACAGTGAATGGGGAGTCGGCAGGCATTATGTTCTTCAGCTCCTTTAGGGGCCTTACATAACTTTTTGCCGCTCCAGTGTCAATGAGGATTTTTATAGTTGTCCGCGCCAGCCTTCGTTCAATGAAAGGCAAGCAGGACCTTCCTCTAAAAAATTGACGATGTCGTTACCGTCGAATGAGTCACTGTCATCATCAATTGCATTTAGTGCGGCTGTGGCCGAGTATCATCCGCGTTTGCGGTTTGCTCAACATTGCTAACCCGCTGGCGCCTTTGGCCAGTCATTCTCTCTGAAGAGTTTGGTCTTTTTGAGCCCTGCAAATGTTGGTATTGGGGGTTATTTCCCTGTCTAAAGCCTGTAGGATGTCGGAATTTAGAAGACGATGGATCAATATCCATAGGTTCTGGTGGTTGATTTGGTTTACCCTGATCTACCCAGTTGTCTTGTTTACGCCATGAATCATTGTTTTGATATTTGTTTGGCTTTTTACAAAAATGGTGTTTTTTTTCCGGGCCCGCGGTCGGCATCAGAATTTTTCCCTAGTTTTTCGGGCGCTCGGTGTTGGCCCTTGTGAAAATCAGTATTCTGATTTCTTTGTTCAGCTACCTTGGCATATGTGGCCGCGAACATACTTCGTTCACTTAAAAACTAAATACGAAGGAATTTACGTAAGCTAAGTGCGGCCGGCAAGCCGACCGCTCGTGCAGCCAAAATGCTGACACTAGCAAAATCAACATAACTCACCATACCGTGCACCAATAAGAATCAGGCCCGGCCCCTAAAGATGTTTACGCTGATTCTGCAATTAAACACTAGGGTGATCCAATAATCACCCAGGATATGTACCGACTTATAATTACTCCTTAACAGTGTTAACATATATAAGTCGGAACCAGCCGGATCGGACAACTATATCTTATAACTCCCATAGGAACTAGCGGCGAAAATATTTTTAAAAAATTACATCTTTGGTGTTTTTTGACATTTAACCTCCTACTGTTGGAAATATCATTTTTCAATAAGTTCTGAATTTCAAATTAATTTTTTTAGTAACGATCTGAAAATTAGTGGTAAAATAACATGAAAAAATTATATCTTAGGTGTTTTTTAACACATAACCGTTTAAGCTTGGAAATAACATTTTTTAATTAGTTCTGAAATTCAAATTAAATTTTATCAAAATCGGAAGACTATATCATATAGCTGTCATAGGAACGACCGGAAAATTGGTGGAAAAATAATATACAACAAATTATAGCTTTGGTGCTTTTTGACATATAACCTTCTTAGCTTGAAAATAACATTTTTTAATTAGTTCTGAATTTCGAATTAAATTTTATCAAAATCAGTTAACTTCCTTTCTTGTTTTTATTGTTACTTCTTATTCACTAGTTTACACAATTGTTATTAGTACCGAACTTAATTTTCACTGCTCGCGATATTCAAGTTGTCGACCGATCAATTCGGATTAAAAAAACGGACGGCCTGACTTTGGTTTAATAATCCATAATCAAACCTCATCTTAAGAGATTTATCTGAAAAATCTGATTAAAAGAATCATCCAAGAAAGACGGAAAATAGGATGATGAAATTTGTCAATTAAATTTGAAATTGAAATTTTGCAGAATTGAAATTTTGCCGGAAATCGATGTTTACGTTAGCGGACTTTGTGTTCTCTTTTTGGGGCTCTGGTGTTTACAGAATCCGTTTAAAGCGGAGAGTGTGAAACTGCTCTGAGTGGAAATCGATTGGAGGCTTTGTTTAATGAATGAAAAACAGCTCTTACCTCAAAGTTGTTTATAAATTGGGCAAGAGCCGCTAAGTAATGTGTCATACAACTTGCATACTACAAGGCCTTTGCCTGGTCGCAGCGCTACTGTCAAAGTGCGGGGTCAGCACTTGATATCCGGCGATCATTCGCTGAGCGAGTGTTCCCAGCGCTGCAGCTAAAGCGCCGGGTCCTGCGAGAGTGTTTCTGGTCGGATTCCGGTCGATGGCCCCCAGAGTGTGGAGTCGGCAGTTTCCTTTCTGCGCGTGTTGGCCACCGGATATGGCCTGCAACTCGACAAATTCTCCTCACGGGAACCGGGCTTGTTAACTTATTTACATATTAAGATATAACCACTGATGTTGCTGTGGGCAATTGCCCGGCCTACCTTTGCCCGTACTTCGTGGGAAAGGCCTCTTCCCACGGCCCCTTTCCACACATTTACCGGTGCTGGCCCAGACAAAGTACAACTACGAAATCTCTTAGCAATTTATTATAATTTATTGGCTAACGCTAAATTAGAACATTGAACATAGAAATATGGAAATAAAATAAATAAATCTTAGAATCGAAACGGGAAAGTAATTTGTAAACGCTAATTGTGCATTAGATTGCATTTGCAAACCGTAAACACAAACAAATTTTTGCACAGCGACTATAGTCACTAAAGCCAAATGTTTAAAGACAGGCGAATTATGTCTGTGGTCCGAAAGTGGCTGATCACAGTAGTATAGATATAGGTACTTATTTGGGTATTCCAATGAAATAAGGACAAGACTGATTTTATTCAATTCTGTGTATATAAAATGAGAGCTAACATTAAGAGTGGGGTACATATGCTGAGATTGAGAAACTCCTTCGGTCAGCCCTTTCCGGCCGGATGCCTGTGACCCAGTTGTTTACCCGGTTCGGTATCCTGAGTCTGCTGTGTCGGCGGTTTTATGTCCGGGCTGAACGGCATCGCCGCTAATGGCCCAAAGCTCGAGGGGGTTTGGGTGGAGGTGGTGCTGTGAGCCTTTGAAAAGCCTTTGACTCCGTTAACCACTCACTTCTTTTATTCAAATTAGATCAGCTTGGGTTTCCTGGTAATCTATTATATTGGATATCATGTTACTTGAATGGTAGGACTCAGAGGGTTATATTCAAGAATGCTGTTTCAAAATTGATCTACGTGATATCTGCTGTGCCTCAGGGTAGTCATTTGGGCCCTTTGCTGTTTACTTTGTTTATTAACGATCTTCCCTCAATCATAACACATTCTCGTGTACTAATGTATGCTGATGATGTTAAGCTTTGTTTATCATATAATAATATAGCGTCGGAATTTAACTTACAGTCGGATATTGATTGTTTTCATGGATGGTGTGAGTAAAACCTTTTAAATTTGAACTGCCTTAAATGCAACGTTATGACTTTTTATAGGGGTACTCCTACGTTTATCAGTTACTTTCTTAAAAATACGCCACTTGACCGTATATATTCAGTCAACGATTTAGGTGTTCTTCTTGACCCTAAACTTAAATTTGACTGCCACATTATGTCCACTGTTAACAAAGCCATGAGTGTTCTTGGGTTTATAAAGCGTTGGTCAAAAGAATTTGATGACCCTTGTCCGTCCTATTTTGGAATATTATTCGTCGGTTTGGAGTCCACAATATCAAGTGCACATCGACCGTATTGAGTCGGTAAAAAAAAATTTCTCTTAGTTTCCCTGCGTAGTTTAAACTGGGATCAAAACGTAAGGTTCCTTCCTAAGAGAGTAGATTACAATTGCTTAATTTACCTACACTTGTAAATCGTAGAACAATGCTTGGTACTATTTTTATACAAAATCTTATAAGAGGTGACATTGATTCTGCAGAACTTTTAAGCCGCCTAACATTTAACGTTCCCGTTAGACTAACACGAAATTCTTATCCTCTAAATTTGCCACGATGTACATCAAGTTTTTGTCTGCACGAGCCCTTTCGCGTTCTATGTAATAACTATAATAAACTTTATCATTTAATTTGCATTAATTTGCATTTTGATAGTTTTCTAGATATCAACGTTCAAACTTAGTATTTTTAAAGTTCGTGGGCGGTTTGTGAGCATTTGAATGAGCGTGGAAAATGTGTTTTGGTAATTTTCAGGTATTACGAGAAGAGCACATTTCAGTTAATGTTTTTTTTCTAGCACTTGAACTGTAGGAGCCACCATTTTATGTGGAATTTGAGCGTTGCGAAGAACACCTAAAGTTTTCGAGAGCTCAGCGTTCATACGGACAGACGGATATATCTTGATGTGTCTAAAAGAATAACTTTAAAAGTGTAGTAAAATTCCTTTCGATTGCGAGCTACTTCTGCAAGGGAGGTATGTGTTACCACGCTGAACACAATGTAGCTGAACAAATGTAAAAACTACATTTTAATCTTTTAGTATATTCTCATTTCCATCCTAACTTATCTACCGGACAAAACTTAAAATGTTCCACCCAAATTTAAACCACTACAAGACAGGCACCGATTTGAATATCCAGTATATATTAAAATGAACAAAAAATAAAACGTTTCAAGGGAACCAAGGAACCGTTTCTTTACAAGCCATAGAATCTAGAATCATCTAGACAAGCTCACAGTTTTCATTTAAATCAGAATTCAACGCACTACCTCATCTACTAGCCTTTTATTATCAGTTTCTGGAAAGTTTCGGGTTTTACCAGCCAAAAGACCTTCATCGTAGGCAAGCGATATCGCAGATTTCCACTATCAACTAATCGTTGTACTTCAAGCTGAGCGGCAAAGGAACTGGTGGTTTCCCCAGCATTACAAGGTAAATTAACCTCTGCTGCGCGAATGATAAAACATTTTGTACGTATATGTATCTAAGCAAGTGCAATTTAACATACGTATGTACATACATAAAGAAATTAAACTATTTACAATACACCGTACACATACGGTGATCGCGTACCATCGTTTGTCCCCATTAATAAGGATTTTCGTAGCTGAGCAAGGATTTCAGGTGCTTACATTTTTGGGATAGTTACGATTAAAAATGAATATAAGGAAAAACGCTTAAAGGACTAAATAGGAAAAACGCAAAGCCCATATCTTTCTATGAAACCCACAATCTGCGTTAAATGATTGCTTAAAACAATATACTTGTTTTATGCTCGCAAATCTTTTTATTATCCGACTTATTTGACGTTTAAGTCAAAGTATAAATTTAGTTGGACTGTATGGAGTGTGTTTCATTTATCAGTGTTAAGTTTAAGTGTTTTTAATTATCATACAATTACAAGAAATAAGTTACTTACATCTTCAAAAATCAAGAACGCTACACGTTACTAAGATAGGAAATTGATAAATTAATTTAAAGTTCAGTCCTGACCCCATCATCGAACCACTTTTTGTTTTGTTATTCTCTCCCTGCAAACACAGAATTGTTCTACTTGTTACTTGTTTATTAAAAGGGTGTTCTAGATTCGTCGAAAAATAGGTCACACGAATATATATTCTTTTTCAAGACCGAAAGTTTTGCGGTGCTTTTATGACATCTAACAGGTATAATTACTTGTTTATTAAAAGGGTGTACTAGATTTGTCGAAAAGTTATAGATGCCTCCTTCGCTTTCGATTCATATAATTTCTTATTCTTATGTTTATTTAGGCCAAGCATATTTCTTGCTCTTTTATAAGCTACTTTTAATCTATATTTACGTTCTCTACTTTACTTATGGTATTAAGGTATTCTGGTAGACTGCTTGTCTTTCCAAATATTAATTAATATGGACAATAGTTATGTGCCATAGAAGGGGTTGTGTTGAAACAATAAACAAAATATTGAAGCCATACGTCCCAGTCAGTTTTATTAACTGATATGTAGGATCGTTTATATTCATTAAATGTTCGATGACTTCTTTCTTTTGTTCCGACAGTTTGGTGATGATGTGCAGTTGATGTTATATTTTGTATTTTTAAATATTTGCACAAATCATTTATAATTGAGAATAAAAGATTGAATTATTTCGTTTGCTATTGTTGTTGCACTTTTGTTTGCAACTGGTGTAGCTACTAAATATTTAGTCAAGTCACATATAAGTGTGACTGCATATTCATTTCCTTGCTCTGACTTTGGTAATGGCCAGTTATGGTTAATGGGTTCTTATTATGTTTTATTATTTTTGATTTCTGGCATTTTTGACATTTCTGGATATGCTGTGTTACATCACGAGTCATACCTTTCCAGTAATAATGTCGTTTGACCTTGACCAAGGTTTTTGTAATGCCTGTATGACCTTCTTGTATGGGATCATCATGTAGTGTAGACAGTATAGCTTCTTTATTCGTATTTATTATAGTCACCGGGTTGAGTAGCGATATTCGTAATGTGTTCAATATTTCATTGCCCATATTTTTGAATTTATCTATTGAAAGTTTTTCAAAGATATTTTCCCACGGTGCTATTTTTAATTGGTTTATTTTTAATTGGCTATTTTTTAAGCCAAATGGCAGTCGCGTGAAGCGATATGATTCATTGTTTGTTGAAAATGACATTATATTTCTTGAGCCTTCTTCTAGCTCTATTTGATGAAATCTTGAAAAGTATTTAGCTCTATCTAGTTGATCTAGAATGTCGTCGATCCTGGGTAGGGGAAATTTATCGGACAGAAATTTGTTATTTATTTGGCAATAGTCTATTACTAATCTTCATTTCTTAACGTCTGAACCTGGAAATGGTTTTTTGGGTACTAATAAAAGAGGGCTATTATACTCGGATACAGATTCTTTAACTATATTGTCTTTTATTAGCTTATTTACTTGTTTCTTTATCTCTTCTTGATGACTATGCGGTGTTCTGTTCTTTATCCTTTAGTCTTAATTCTTGTTTGTTTCAAGTCCGAATATATCACTACATTTTGAACATATTTTAGTGAGTTGTGACTTAAATTGTTTTGGAAAATGTTTTTATAGTTAAGCTATGACTTCTTCTGTTCTTGCACTTTTATTTGTTTGAATTATTTCATAATTCGAAAGAGGTTCATAATTCATATTATTAATGTCGACTAATTGGTCATTACTGGTTGTATTCCGTAAACGGACAAATGCGTTATTCGATGTTGCCACTGTATTTGCAGCATAAATACCAGATGTAATTTCCTGGTTAGGAATTAAGACATTATCTTCTGATAATGTCTAACTTTCGGACAACTTCAGATCTTGCCAGTAATAGTATTAAATTATTACCGGAGCTGAATTTTATTGGAACATAAATGGGGTATTTTAGGTTATTTGGTCTTAGTATGAACCAATTATTTTCTGGTTCACAGTCTAGTTTGCAATTAAAGGTTTTAATGAAAGGGTTTTTATGAACTCCTGTATTTCCATCACATGGTATTGCAAAATCTTTACGGACTAAATTGTAATTATGTGAAATAATATATCTGTTTGTCTGTAGCTGAATTTGGATTAAGCCATTGGACGTGAAAATGCCATGTCCAATGCCTTGAATATTTACAGTTTTTTCTTTTTCAATGTTATCAAAGACAACTGAGTTTTCTTTGATTAGTGATATATCTGCTCCTGTATCTAGCAGAAATGTGAGAGTACTGTTTGTAGAAGTGTTCTTAAAGGTTACAAACATATTCAGACTCAAGTTTATTGTGTGTACTTTTTTATTTAATTTTGGGTACCTAAAGGTGTCTGGCAGTTTTCCGAACTGCTCTGTGTTACACGTACGTTAGAGGGGTTATTGTTACCGAGGCCGCGACTTGAGTTACCGCGACCCCTGTAATTTCCTCTGTACTGTCCTCCGCCTCTATTATTGTTGTTGTTGTAATTGGCCCTTCCTCGGTAGCTTCCACCTCTATTATTGTTTTGCTGCCCACTGAAATACAGGACGCTATTAGCGTGCCATGATGTATTTTACCCTTTCTATTGAACAGTTTTTGACCATTGCCTTAACAGCATGTGCTGTGCTGTATTTGGCAGCTATTTCTGAAGTTAGTCTATCGTCGATATAGGCTCCTTCTAGGGCCTTTGTCAACTTACCTACTTCTTGCCAACCAATATGTGTTGGCCGTTTTTTGTTTTTGTTGTGAATTCAGTAATTTTGCTGAAATTACTTCTACTGATTCTCCTTTTACTTTAAATTGTAGTTTGTCAATTATGGCTGTAATTGTCTCTTCATTGGTTATTAACTTTCTTGCATGGTCTTTTAATTTTGTCTTTATTAGACTAATAACAACTGTTTCATGAGGACCTTTTATGGAATCAATTAGACTCAAACCGTCTATGAAACTCGTTAGGTTTTCTGCCTTTCCATCGAACTCATGTATTATCGATGAGGCTAACTTTAGATATTCTAATTGTGTCATAGCCATGTTTACTGTTTTTTCGATTATGGACTCTGATTCAGATTCGGATGGCTCTGGTAAAATTATTACCGCTGGTATTATTAGATCATGTATATCTTCTTTTTTTTTTCTTTTTTAGTTTCTGAATCACTTGCTACTTTGGAATCGCTAACAAAGTCTTTATCTGTATTTTTATCTTCTTCGACTACTGCTGGAGTGTTTAATATTGAGGATATTGTTATATCAAATGAGTACTTTGTTTTGATACTATTTAGATTATTTTTTAATCTATGTAAAAATCTTGATACGTACGACCAATGGTGAATATTTAGTTTCTCTCTGTTGTCGTGTATCAATGATCGTGCTTGATTGAAACAGGCAACTAATATCGTTGCGTGCTTACTTACTTTTTTGTCACGTTTGTAATATTCCTATTTTGCGTCAAGCATTTGTACGATTTATCAAATTTTAATTTGATTTCAACTAATTCGGCATTCAATAGATGCCATTCCATTTCATGCTTATAGAGTATTTGATATAAATTGTGTCAAACGAAAGAACAAACAGAGTTTGGATAAGAATTTATTTTCGTCATTTTCGTACAGCTATACGGGCTGCACTGCTATCGAGCAAATTCGCACGATTTTACAATTTTGTTTTATATTAATATTCTATATATATTCCATATTTAGCATTTGATGTTTCCTGCACTCTTTGCAGTGCGGCCAGCTTCTGTGCCCTCTATGGCACTGTGGGTTCCTTGGCCAGCTTGATGTGCGTCGCGTTGCCGATGCTGGGTTGGCACAGGCTATTGATCCTTCTGGTTGCACGTCGCAACGCAATGTGGTGAGAATAGCGGTCCCTCGCAGTCAACAGGACACCTATTCTTTAGTTTCGGCAGTACTGCTGGTATGTGAATGGGTTTTGTTTTTAACAAGTTCCTTATTTGATTATTATAATCTGGCGAGTTAGGGTGAGAGGCTTATTTTTTCACACGTAGGGTCTCTATAAGATGGTCAAGCTCAGTTTGTAACTTCTGGGCTGTAGACCATGCAGGCGATGGCGATTGTTTGTATATTAGCCACTTTAGTTTGACTATTCTTTTATTTATTTTGTGGTTTATACCACCGAGCTGCTTGCCCATTACTCAACTCTACTCACTCAGATGTGGGTTTTCTCTTGTTGTCCATCAGTTTTATGGTGAAATGTTTCTTTTGCCGATGCCGCTGTTGTTGTTGATGCTACTTCTGTCCTTGGTCTTACAAGACCGCTGTCACGGTCGCCATGTGGGATTATTGCAATACCATAACGTTAGATTAAGCTCTTTATTATGCAAAATACATTGGTTCAGTATTGTGATCTTTATTTTGGAGCAACATGTACGTGTCTCTCCAATTGTTGGACAATATCTGTTTTGTAAAAAATCATGCTTAGGCTAAGCTTCCGGTAAAGCCAGCAGCGGAGCGGCTGCATTATGTATACATATATATGTTATATATTGGCGGAAGGAATGTGTTATGCGCGCTCTTTGTTATGTATGTAAAAGTGCGACGGCCAGCGAGGAAACGCGTGGTCAGCACTTTAAGTTCATAGCGCATATATGTGATCATGTTACACATGCACATGAATTGGGATGTTTACAATAACACTGCAACAAAGTGTCACATATAAATTATGTATGTCTTGGTGCTGTATATAAGTACAGTAGGGATTCGATAAGTGCGCATAGTACAATACACGAAAAAATGAAAATCTACAGTAATCGTCCGATTGTTTCGACTGGTATTTCGAAAGGTATTGCAAAACTTAAAAAAATTAATTGGTGTGGGAGAAAAAGTGATAATAGTGTAAAAGTTACAATTTCGAAAATTTGATCTGTTGGGGCCGGGGGGATCCACCTAATTAAAATATGCGTCGAATGTCACCTCAACCGTCAAAACAGATGCTCCGTTCAAAATACGTAAATCAAGATTTTCGTGGTCCTTTCAAATTGAAAATTGTATTTTGTTTGTCAAACTGACATGTCACTTTGTCCCAAAACGTTATTTTAGAGTCCTGAAAATTCTAGACGATGTTGAAAAGCTCAATATAAGAAACATTAGTTCTACCACTTAAAAAAAAAAAACTAGCTAGTTTGGCGTTAAAACAGCTTTATCTACATTTTGAACTCCCGTAAATTATAGAGTACTGAAGCTACAGGCTTGTGCTATACGTCGTTAGAATGAACTATGTGCGCATGTTAATCACGAGTTGTCTAAATACCACCGTTTAAAAATTATTGGCCAGAGTTTTTTGTTTCGGCTTTCTAACGGCTCCAACTAAAAATAAAATAAAATTTTAGGGAGCAGCCCTTGTGATAGCTCCATTTTTGGCGTACGACACCTTGTAAAAATACCCATGTCAAAGTTCTTAATCAACAAAAATGGCCACATTTACCAGTTCAGAGCATCCCACACTTCCTGAGCATTGACCTTTTTTGTACGTATCCAAACTCTATTTGAATGTTTTGAATATTTAGGATGATGCTAAACAGCTAAATTTAAACAAGATTACAACTTTTGGAAAAATTAGATAGTTTGTCGGGGAAACAGCTATAAATAGCCAAATTTTTTATACCCGTATCTTGGGAAGTATTTGCAGTTTCGCCACGCTGAATTCAATATGCCATTGCTTAGTTGTTTGATTTAAATTATGCGTTACGAAAGTAAAAAATTAAGAAAGTGTATTTATTTAGTAGATCGTATATTACACTTTCGTCACAGAAATTGATATCAGAACTTTTGTATGTAGGTTCGATCGTCCCTTTATTTTTACCTCGTTAAGAGGTATTTTTATTTGGTTTATTTTGACCGATATAAATTTTTCCTTTTCCAATACATTCCTAGGATGAACCAGGACGGCCATTATCAATCTATCGACTATGATGGGGATTTATCGAGCGACATCAGTAGCAGCAGCTCCGTCCTGTTATCGGATTCGGACAGCACCACACCACCACGATGCAGCTCCACTGGGAGTGAAATACCATCGCTAAGCGATGAAGATGATGATCAGTTAACAAGCTCGGTGAGCAGTTTGCAAGAAGACGAATCGGTCTCAACGGAACCTTTCGTGCGCCAGGATCAGATGTCACCGATAGAAAACTCCTACGCCGAAGTTTTCAGCGAGAGAACCACACTGACTGTAGAGCGGTTGGCGATGTTGAACGTCGAGGACAACGTCACACCTGGAACGGTCTCGGCTCACTGGTCGGTAACATCCTGGGTGCGCTCCCAAATCAAGCCACACATCACACCAGAAAGTGATGTTGAAGAGGTTCAAGAGACCGAAGAGACCGACTCGTCATCGTCCGACGATTCATCCGAAGGAGGCGATGGTCGCAGGGCAACAGTTGAGGACTTTGAAGACTACCTGGATAGCCTACTCCGGCTGGAGTCCCGATCCGAGAGCACTCCCAACGATGTCGATGATGTCCTGCTCCTAGCAGCTCCTGATTCCACACTTCTCCCGATGGAAGATATACAGTACCCCGGTCCAGAGTTCCTAGAAGGGCCACCACTGCCCGCAGTGCTTGATGAAGGCCGAGCGATCCTCCATGGATCGCTTTTACCGAGTAGTGATACGGACCAGCACGATGTGGAACAACAAGATACGGTGCGCAGTCTACCTATGCAAGCACCCGGGCGCGATCGTTCGGAGTCGTGGCGCCCAGTACCTAATGTGACATTGCCAGTAACTCAAGGAGGAGAAATCTTAAACACGACTACACCGCGGACAGTGTCACCTAGGGCACAAGTCTCGCCATTTTTCGTGGCCCAAGGGTTGCATACCTCCACCCGTCTACTCCGATCGAACTTAGGGCGTACAATCTCACCGACAGCCCTCGGAAGACAGCCAGGGACAGCTCCATCAGAGACCGAAGACACGGAATGGGGACTGGAGGATTTTCGGGAATTTCCCGGTGCAGAGGAGGCTCTGAGTGAGGACCTCTGGGTCGTAGCTCCTCCAGCATGGCAAGTCGACACGCCTGACCGCCGCCTACCCCCGACCCTAGTCCAGTTTGTTCTCCAGCATGAACGTACCAGAGTCCGCTTTTTAAGACGCGAATGGGGTCACCGGTTCCGAATCACCATCTCGGGGCAGCGAGCCGTCACTATTTCCAAGTGCTACGAAAAAGAATAGGGGTGGGAGAAAGCAAAAAACAAGCGCCCAACACATTTATCGTCTACATCCTCTCATTAGCCCAGGTGGCCAACAAAAAATATATAATATAGGAATGGACCTAAAATCGGACCAGTTGCAGCCGTATATTTGGTTGTTGGTGTTTAGCATTTTTGATTGCCAACAAAGTAAGTAAGTGCTGAGGCGGTAACTTTGGCCGGCCGTTGTAAGTGTGCGGCTGCGGGATTTCGGTGGGGGACCTCCGTGAGTAAATGCTTAAGTTATCCTAGCTATGAGCCCTGCATCTCTTGCCTCGCAGTCCTCTTTCTTCCTGCTGATAAGTTCATCATAAGTCCATTTACAATGTTGTAGTTTTTTTTTATATGGACATTGATGCACTTCAAACAGTACAAACAAGTGGCCCAACGACACCAAGCACGTGCTTGTTAAGCGCGGCGCCCTTTTATCAACTTGGGCAAAAAATGCGACTTCTTACAAATATTTATTTTCTGATTTCTTTTTTTATTTATAAATTTATTTGTTATTAATTATTACATATTCCGGTCTGACTTATTCATAGATAATGATATAATTCTATGCACAGAATACGATCCTATTTTAAAGATCGGTAGTTTTATTGAAAATATTAAGTCTGTTATATTCATTATCGCTTTAAATTCCACAAACTCGTACATATGTTCTTCCGATACTGCCTGTATGCTCTGATCTACGTATTTTATGTAAATTAAACTACACTAAATCAGACCTCTTAACAGAGGCCCAGAGCAGTAGCAATGGGTTGTAGACGGGCGGGTGGCTGGCCGATGCTCGTACGTGGATGTCAACTACTAGTCAACTACTAACCTCTCAGGAATGAGACCGCCCTCGGCCGACCCTATATGGGTAATCCTCTCTTTAGCTGGGCCGTTCTTCTTCTGGCCTGGGTGACTCGCCGATAGGTCAAGCCGATCAACCATGGCAGTACCATCTGATTAGACCGATAGTCATTAACCGCTTAAACGGTGAAGACTGAGTACGTTTCGCTCCAAGGTGACATTCAGGGAAGGTAAGCTGGCTACTCCTGGAGCCTTTTTCTGGGCTGTGTCATGGTTGACAAATCGGGTTTCGTTAAGCGTGGCTCTCTCGGTATAGGTGATAAGCCATTGTCCAAACTCACGCGAGCCGGGCGATCATTTACAATGACAATCCCATCGTCAATGTATGTAACGGCATGCAGGTCACTTTGCAGTGCTTCAAGCGTGGAGTTCTTGAGCGCACGATCTTAGCGGCAGCTGGCCAAACGTAGCTAGTGGTGTGATGGAACAATTCTTCACTGTGTAGATCTCCCCGTCGCATTCCGCTATTACGTTCTCTTCCAGCCTGAGCATGGTGTCGTGATGGGAAACGGGGAAAACGGTAATTTTGTTGCAGGCTAACTTAATTTTAGGAAATTTAATAATTTTAACGGAATACTACGGGCAAAACTTCATTAATCGCGGTCTCGGTGGGCTCTGCCATCCACACACTTTCCAGGTCTGCATGGTCTAATATGCTAGGGCTAACGACATTAACTTTGGCTCCATTGCGATCATCCTATTTCGAGTTAGTAACATCTCGAATAGGTGTCCCGTTTCAATTTGAAATTCTTTTGTCGACCTCAGGAGTTGATTGACTGTTGTGGAAATTCTATTGATTGTATTTATTAGTTGGAATTCATTAAATTCTTCAGCGTCTGTCGTTTCCGCCACTACCGTCAACGCCGTCCCCAGGAAGTCTAAGCTCCTGACTACTCCATGATGGATGCTCAACGAGTCGAGCAGGTCGTGCATGCGTCATTCCGTCAGTCTCTTCCAATAGGCGCCTATATTCTGAGAGATTCGCTAAGTGTTCTACAAATGTGAATTCCTCCCATACCAAAATTCGACCATCAACAATGGAAAATCATGGAAAAAGGAGCACGATAAAAAATAAAAGTAATAAAAAATGTACGCCAAGTGGCTAGGGATAAAAGTAATAAAAGAATGAAAAATTACCAGGCGACCGATAACATGGTTATGCTTAACCTACCTAAGGTTATCCATGTGGACCACCCTCCCCTTAATAAGGACTGTGGTCCGCTTTCACAGTTTTTTCTTCAAACAATGGTGGTATAGTTAACCTCCCTGTCACTTAATGTCCTAGAGATCATAGTTATGAGGCGTCCTTCTTGGGACAGCACTGCACTCGGAAAATTGTACCTGAATGTTCCTAGATCTATGCTTACCAACACTTCCATTTTCCCCTTTCAGTATGTTTAAAATGCGTCTCGTTATTGATGCAAAGTCTTTGATGAAGCATCTATAATAGCTGGCCAGACCTAGAAAAGACCTTACCTCAAAAACATTTTTGGGTTCTGGAAATTCTCCAATGGCTTTTACCTTTTTCTGTCTGTCGCTGCACCGTTATTGGTGACTATAAGCCCTAAAAAGCTAACGCTTTTCTTGAAAAAAATTGGTAAATTGGTATGGCAACAAGGTATTTTGACAATCACGTATGTACTGGGTTATATATTTACTCATTCCTTTCAATAGCAGTTTCT
This sequence comes from Drosophila biarmipes, assembly GCF_025231255.1. NCBI lineage: Eukaryota > Metazoa > Arthropoda > Insecta > Diptera > Drosophilidae > Drosophila > Drosophila biarmipes. Next base: position 1,914,658 of record NC_066611.1, on the reverse strand, counting down.
TTTGACCTTGGCCAAGGTTTTTGAATGTCCTGCTTGAATAGGATTGTCACGTAGTGTAGAAATTATTTAATTGGCTGGGCCAGCTGGCGGTTCCTCCGTGGCAGGGGTAGATCCGGTTGGTTAAATATCCGTGGGGGGCCGGCAGTAGTTTACTGCCGCTGGTTGAGTAGTGGTGATCACCAAGGTTGACAGCCACTGGAGAGTCGGGTGGTCGCTTCGACTCCCTTCCGTCTTCCGAAGTTTACGGTGGGAGATACTTATCTCCGTTGTTACGACCCATAAGGCACGATAAACAAATTCAATAATCAGAATAAATGTAACGGCAAGGCCGGAGTTTTATAATCGAGCTAGTGCTCTTTATTTTAAATCCAAATTAAAACTGAAACTTAAGATTTAACAAAAGCTCATGCAAAGCCAGATGCCCGTGGCAGACCGCTGACCTTGCACATTCTGCAGAAGTCATACGATCGCTGTCAGCCAATGAAAAGTAGCCACGGCTCGGAATGATACAATGTGCTGGCTCAGCTCTCGGGCCAATAAGGTGGACCCAATTTAGGGTGGACCATGCATGAGAGAAAAGTGTAATAATAATAAAAAATTATTAATACTAGAAAATGATAAACATTGATAAATGATTAATATTAATAAAGGAAATAAGAATTGGCCTGCTCAGCCTAAGCTGGGAGTTGGTTGTTAACTACTCCCCCCTTAAATTAGACGCCGTCCTCGGTGACAGCCAGTTCGTCGATGGACTTTTGTAGCTGGGCTGCCTCTCGTTTGCGCCTGCAGTGTTGTTGGAGCAGGACCAAGCCGGCTGACGGCAACTTCTGCTGCGAACCAAATCCTCGGGGAACCTCCAGCCGACTCATCATCTCGGAGCTCCTGCATTAAACGCAGGTTATGCTCATTCATCCGCTGTAGCAGTGGCAGACTCAGTATGTGATCGTGTCCCGTGATGTTAAGTAAGGGGGAGGCCGCAATACCCGGGCTCATATTCACTGAGTAGTTGAGGTTCAAATATACGGAGTCCTTGATCACCGTCTTTCTCTCGAAGGTGATGAGGTGGGTCCCTAATATGGTTGTTGTGGGACCGTCATCGATGGTAATCCTCGTTAGTTTCTCATTAACGATAATTACTCCGTCGTCCACAATTGTAACGGGTTCCAGATTGCTGGGCCGCGTCCGGCATGTAGCCTGCATGTAATTGCCTGGCACAGGTGTCGTGAGACGCTTTTTTGCTAAATGTGGCCAAGTTGGTAGAAGTGCAATCGGAGACTGCTAGGATTCCGTCATCACATTCCACCACGATGTTGTCTTCTATTTGTAGCATAGTATGGTAGTGTGCGACAGGGAAGAGCAGGACTTTTTTACAAATACGCTTAACTCTAGGATACTGCTTTATAACGTGGACAAGAACATTATTTTGAAAAATTGTAATCTTAGATACATCCATAAGTCTAACTATTGGGACTTCCGTGAGCTGTTCGTCAAAAATAGCCTTTAGGTCATTGTGATTGAAAATAGTAGGATTGATGATATTATTTTTAGCAAGTGTGATGGTGATCATACAATTTTGGATTTCGGATATCAACATTCTATTCCTGGCAAGGAGTGTTTCATACAAATGGCCTGAGTCAACAAGCCCGTCCCTCTTCTCCCTGAGGATCTTGTTTACTGTGTCTGTGAGTAGATTGATGTGTTTTTATGTCTCTGTGTTAATTATAACTTGTCTATTATTAGCCTCGATAAGTGACGCTTGATTGGTGTTAATTCTAATTAGATCGTCCGCGCCGGGTGTACCCGCCTCGACCTTAAGGACTGAGCCCAAAAAATCAAGGCTCCTGGCCATTCTATGGTGTATCTTAAGTTCCCCCAAAAGGTTCTGGGCATGCTCAATGTCCACTTCCAGCAGCTTCCTCATATGGGACTGTGGGAACAGTTCCAGCCTTTTGACTGTGGAGTCAATTATGCTGGCAAACTCGGACAGATTTGTCGAGTGCCTGACCACGCCGTACTGTTCCCATATTAAAACATTGCTATCTAGCACCGGGATGTATTTAGGGTGCGAGAAATCGGTGATTCTCGCTCGCGGTGGACAGCAGTATGATGGATATAATGGCGAGCCTGTGGGAATTACAGCAAAGAGTGGGTTTTAATATAAGGGAGAATGTGGCAGGTGGAATGCCTACCTAATGTTGTCCTTATGGACTACCCTCCCCCTAATGAGAACAGATGTTCCCAGATCTGCTTCTAAACGCTCTTCTGAATAAAGCGGTGACAATTGGCTCTCTAATCTTTTGTTGTTGCGAAGGTGTACCCTTTCACCGACTTCGAAGACTCTGTTTTGCCTCGAAGGATTAACCCTGTCTAGTTTGGATTGCTGTGCTTTGTCCATCTTGGCTTTAATTGCCAGCTTCATCTCATCGCTGCTGGCGTGGATGACCTCTACCGGCCTAGACTCTGTGACCGAATGTAGCGACCTGTTGTATTCTATAGTAGACCTCAATATTAGTTCCACAGTATCCTCAAATTTTTAATAAATTTTGAGGCATCTGGCAATTTCCGCCAGGGTACTGTGAAATCGCTCAACTTGGTCATTGGAGCTACTGTGTAGCGGTGGCGCATTGACAACGTCGATGCTGTATTGGTTTTTCAGCAATGATGTGATTGTCTCCGAGTTAAAGGAGGCCTCATTGCCGCAGTATATGGTCTTGGTGTTATGGTAAAAATTTACGAACTAGGAACTAGGAAGAATAAATGCTCGTACATCTATTATTGCCCTAGAAATCAAGGGCTGTACGAAAGCGAATTTGAAAAATTTATCAATGCAAGTTAAGAAAAATTTTTTGTCGGTCGAAAAAATGTCAATATGCAACATTTCCCTAACGTATGATGGGATAGGCGTAGTTCCCAATTCCTGTTTCTTGGGATGGCGGTCGTATTTGGCTTTATTGCAGACCTTGCAATTTGCGACCACTTCGCTAGCTAATTTTGACATGTTTGGGAAGCAAATAATTCCGGAGAATTTGTTTTGCGTTCTCCTGGGCCCTATGGGCGCGATTGTGCTCGGTGTTAGTGATTTCCAACTGTTCATTAGCGTTGGTTATGTCACTGACGAAGGTGTTACAATGCCAGAACTTGGTCGCAGGTAATTCCTGCCTCAAGGCATGCTGGATGCGAGCCAGGGTAGGGAAATCACAGTTAATCGCGTTCACAACGTTGGCGTTGATGACCTCTTTAACGGATTCAATAAGCAAGTCTTTCTTATTAAAATTGATGATATGGCGAGTTCTATTTCCGAAGACTATGAAATCTTGGTTGGTCCGCTTCTTCCAAATTAATTTTGTTTCTAAAGCAGTTAAGAGGTTTGTCTGTGGTCTCTGGCCAGCCGGAAAAATTAAATAAAAAAATTAATTTTTTATTTGTAAATATATTTTGGTGAAAGACCTTTATAGAAAATTATTAACACAATTATTTTTATTCACTTCTCATACTTCTTTATTATTATCAACCGATCGCGGTCTCCATCAACTTCGGACTGCCTACTCTAATCTTGAACCAAATCCAATGAACCTCGGCCAGGAGCTTTTCTTTTTGAACTTTTAGAACTTCAATTTATGTTTAGATTAAAAGCTTGAGATGAAACTGTGGTGAAATTCAATTATGCAGACCGATTGGAACGCACAATTGGAACGCAGAAGGCGCAATTTATTGTGCTTCGAACGGAAGCTGAAGTTTAGTTTAATTTTGATTTGTTTCCACACAATGCCCAACTCATTTATTCCCTTTTTTAATCTAGTTGAAATTAATTGTGATAAAATTAATTCGATTACTTCTAAATCATATCTAATTTCCCATTGTGATCTTATATTAGTATCCCTTTTTATATTATCTGATTCCAATTTTATTATTTCTTTATAAAAACTTAAGTTAGTTACGTGGAATAAGTCTGCGTATGAATCATATGTCAATACGTCTTTATTGTCCTTGAATAAAAGATACTCGTGACTTGTATAGTCAATTATTTCAGATTTTGTAAATATAATAAGGTGTAGTATGAGCATGTGATAAAAAATTTTCTGGAAAAGGTAACAAAAGTAATATATAAATATTTAGAATTTTATATTATCTTTGTGAATAATTCTATTTCTACTGTTGATTCTTATTTTGTTAGGTCAATTTTCCTTAACTACTTTTTTTTTATATCTAGTTTTAAGTTTATTTCTTTCCCCATGTTTCTTTTCATAAACTACCTGTCCTACATGATATTGTTTTTCTTTTCTGTTATCATTATGTGTTTCTAACCTTTTTTTTTGTGTATAAATTAATATATGTCAATATATTTAGATATTTACTAATTGTTATGTGGAGCGGAGCTGCCACAGAGAAACAAAATTGAGTTGAGTTTAATTGTATTTATTACGAGGAGGAACCGCTCGCTCGCTTCATAAAATCAGAGCTGAATACAGGAGTATAAACTTAAAGCTAACAAAAGGTTTTCTTACAGCGGCTACGTAAATATGCAGAGTTGCATCTATGGGGATGCAAACAGTACAATGCTGGGTCCGCAAAGAATCCGATGCATGGTCGCGGACTCATTGTCCTGTTAACTTAGTTAACTACTCCCCCTTCAAGATTTAGGTCGCCCTCGGCCGACCCTATCTCAGCGATTACCTCCCTCAATTGGGCTGCTGATTTCTTTGCGTTAATGACTCGCTGGCAGGTGAGCAAAATACAGATCAGAGCACAACATATCGCTACTACGATTAGCGAAACCTGATACGTTTGGGTGTTGTTGACCTCTTCTCTCACTTTCTGGATGAACCTCAAGTTATGTTCATTGAGGCGATGAAGGTAAGGGAGGCTCAAAATCTCGTTTATGCCGGTTATGTTCAACAAAGGAGAGCTTGCCACTCCCGGATTCCTTATCCGGATGTTGTCGTGGTTGATGAACACGATCGTTGAATGTTATGAGATACGTGCCACGTAAGGAAACATCCGGGTCATTGTCAACCCGAACCTGCGCTAAACAGTCATTAATTATGATAGTCTTCATTCACTTGAGTGACCGAGTGCAAGTCGCTCGGTTGGGTATCGCTCAAAATCTCGTTTATGCCGGTTATGTTCAACAAAGGAGAGCTTGCCACTCCCGGATTCCTTATCCGGATGTTGTCGTGGTTGATGAACACGATCGTTGAATGTTATGAGATACGTGCCACGTAAGGAAACATCCGGGTCATTGTCAACCCGAACCTGCGCTAAACAGTCATTAATTATGATAGTCTTCATTCACTTGAGTGACCGAGTGCAAGTCGCTCGGTTGGGTATCGCAATGCGCAACACCTCCTGCGTGAAGCTGACAGAATGTAGCACCAGGTGTCGCGGTGCAGTTTTCAACTTGATGGACTCTTCCATCACATTCCGCAACGACGTTGTTCTTCATCCGTACGATCACATCATGGTGGCGACTGGGAAAATGGTGACCTTCCTACATACAAACTTTATTACAGGAAATTTTATTATAAAGTACAAGACATTGGTAGATTGAAGTATTTTTACGGACGCAACGGATATTGCTAATGGGAGTGTTGGTAGGGTCTTCCAGCCAAACTGATTCTAAATCTGCATGGTCTAATATGTTAGGGCTGACAATATGGCTAAAGCCAATGCAATGGCGAGCATTAAATTTTGCAATTCGATCATTAACAATCTATTACGAGGAAGAAGAGTTTCGTATAAATGTTCGGTGTTAATTTCTTATTTTTTTGCCACATTCAGAATTTGGTTAACTGTAACTGTTAGTAGATTAATTTGATTTCGAACTTTGTTATTTATTTCTATCTGTCTGTTATTCGATTTTACTAACTGAGATTCCGTAAATTTAATTCTTTCCAAATCATTAGCATCTGGAGTTCCTGCTACAACCTTAAGTATAGACCCTATGAAGTCTAGACTTCTTGCCACTCTGTGGTGCACTCCTAATAAGTACAGTAGGTCCCGAAGGTGATCGATGGCCGCATTCAGAAGCATCTTCATGTGCGACCGTGGAAACAAGTCGCTCATGCCTGCGGTCTTTTCCACAACTCGTCTGAATTCCGAAAGATTAGAAGAGTGGGTGATTCCCTCCCATACTAGAATGCGGCCCTCCACAACTGGAAAGTACTTGGCTTGAGAAAAGTCGGTAATGTGCGCCGACGCCAAGGATAGGGAAAGGAGGATGGCAAGACTGAACTTGCTAAATGGAATGGGTACATTTTACTTTCTGTTTTACTCATGCAAAGGCTTCCCACCAACAAAAGGAATGTCTTAAATGATAAATCTTAGGCTCAAAGATGGATCTTATAACTAATGCCAAGTAGCTATAAATGTTACTTTAGGTTGTCCTTGTGGACCACCCTCCCCTTAACGAGGACCATGGTCCCCAGGTCCGCTTTAACGATTTTTTCTTCACATACATAGTGGCGTTAGCTTGTTGACAAGTCTTCTGGACTTGTGAAGTCCACAAGAACTTTGTCGCCAACTTCGAAAACCCTGTTCTGCCACGAAGCGTTTTCCCTGGTCCTAAGTACGTTTTGGGCGCTTTTAATTTTGTCACAAACTGTCGCTGCATGTCTTCTTCCTCACCCTGTATAACGTCAGCTAGCCTCTTGTTGATGACTGAGTGGTTTGATTTCTTATATGTACTTTGTGGTGGCTAACAGAATCACCTCCACGGTGTCACTTATGCCTTTATTGATTTTCAGACATCTTGCCAGCTCAAGAAGAGTGCTGTGAAAGCACTCCACTTGACCATTTGAGACGCTGTGCAGAGGTTTTTTTTTTTTTTTTTGTTAGTGGTGGTTTAAAGCTAGCTTACCGAAGTCTGGGACTCTAACCCAGTAAAAACTCCACCCCCTCCCCGCTTCCCCGGCGGTACCGCCGTTAGGTATTACTTCGCCGGGGGGGAATGCCCTAAGGGCTACTATCCTATTGGAATTTCGCAGTCTTTCTGCGATGCGCAGTTTTTTAAGAATTATTGTGGCCATGTTACATACAGCGGACCAATTTACTTCTGATTCAAGCATAATTTCCACCAGGTTACAAACGGCTGGCGTCCTCCCAACCCTTATGCTCAGATCTCGACGTTCATTTTAAAACTCTCACACAGACAAAAAATACGTGCTCTGCGTCTTCATTATCCGACTCGCAGAGTGGGCAGTGCGGATAACGTTCATGCTTAAACCTATTCAAGTAGTATTTAAGGCATCCATGTCCTGTCAGCAGTTGCGTTAAGTAAAAGTCCACATGTCCATGCTTCCTTCCCAGCCATCTCTGTAGTTCTGGGATAAGCTTATGTCCTTTGCTGCTATTTGCCCACCTCTCCTGCTACTTTGCATTGGTGACTTGTCTGCACCTTTTTCGTAGGGATTCGACAGTTTCCACCCCTGTGCTACCTGCGCGGATACCCACTGACTCCACTGCTAGCAGGTCCATCGGTCCATGGTCCATTCCGCGTCATGGGATACCGTGCGGAACGCACAGCAAAACCCTCAGGGCACACAGTTTCTGTACGGAATCACTCTCCTGCAAATAACTCCCATTTTTTGTGGCTCGGGCCCATATGGGAGCAGCGTACATCAGCGTCGATGTGACAACGCTAACCAGTAATCTACGTCCTGGTTGCCTCGGCCCACGAGTGTTCGCCATAATTCTCGAAATTGCTGCCGCGGTTCTGCCTGCCTTGCCACTAGCGTACGCTAGATGCTCTTTGAAAGAAAGCCGGTGGTCGATCATGACCCCCAAGTATTTTAAGCTTGGGCGAGATTTTATGGTGGCTTCTCCAATTTTAATAGTGGCCGTTTCCACTTTCTGCCTGCTACTTAACAGGACTGCTTCGGTTTTATGAGCTGCCAAGGCGAGACCCTTAGAGTCGAGCCATGCGCTTGCTCGTTCCCCAGCTTCATTGCAGATTCTTTCCGCGTCTGGGAGTTTCTTGGCCGTAACTACTATGGCTACGTCATCCGCGAAACCAATGAGTCGTGCCCCTTCGGGCATCGTGATCCTAAGGATCTCGTCGTACATGACATTCCACAACAAAGGGCCTAGGACTGATCTTTGGGGGACTCCCCCGGTGACCCTGTGAGTCGATTTCCCTGATTCTGTTTCGCACAGGAGCAGGCGACCTTCGAAGAAGCTCGCTATTACTCGCTGTATGTACACCGGGACATTAAGTTTGCTTAGTGCATTTAGTATGTGGTGTCAGCTAGCGGAGTTGAATGCATTTTTAACATCCAATGTTGCCGCTATGCAATACTGCTTAGTGCCGTACAACCACCTTTTTCCCTCAATGGCTTTGTCTGCGATCTCACACAGGTTAACAATGGCATCGATTGTGGATAGTCCCTTTCGAAAACCATACTGCATCTCAGAGAGGCCGTTGGTTCCGACAAGGGCACTTTCTATCCGGGAGTGGATAATTCTTTCAAGAATTTTGCCCACCGTATCCAGCATACAGAGTGGCCTATACGAGGAAGGCTCCTCCGCTGCCTTGTCCCCCTTTGGTATGAGTACCAACCGCTGAGTTTTCCAGCGACTAGGGAACACACCTTCTGTTAGGCATGCATTATACGGGTCAACATACTATTTTGTGTTTGCTTTTATGGCTATTTTTAATACTTTATTCGGGATTTCATCGGGTCCCGGTGCCTTATCGTCCTTTATTGTCTTAAGAACCTCAAGGACTTCCTCAGGACTTGTGAGCTTAATGCTTCTCGTGTCTACGATCTGTGCTATACGCGCCATACCCTCTTGCTCAGGGAATAGTGTTTCTACTACCCTTTTTAGGAAGACTGGGCATGTCGGCGACGGTCTACTAAATGCCTGAAGCCGTTTTGTGACGAGTTTATATGCGAAGCCCCAAGGGTTGGAGCCTATTTCTTCGCATATATTATTAAAACACCTGCGTTTGCTTTCTTTTATTAGTTTTTCCAGGGCTCGTCTTTTTTCCCTGTAATATATCTGAAGTGCCCTAAATTCGAGTCTTCCTCTTGCTCGTTGGTATGCGCGTCTTGCTCTATGGCATTCTTTCCTGGCTTCCGCAATGGATTGGTTCCACCAGTATGCTGGTCTTTTCCTTGATGGGAGTTTCCCCTTCCTCTGCATAGATGCATCACAGGCTACCTTGGTGTAATCTGCGATGCGGTTTGCCCTTTCGTCTGCTGATCCGTTTGTAGAGAGGTCCTCGAACAACATCTGTTTGTTCCAGAGTTCAGCAGTACTAGCTCAAGTGCGGCGAAGCTCTCCAGTAGCGCCCTTCCCCTCGCATTTATTCGGGGCTGCCTTTCTCTACTATTGGGTGGGTGCCAGGCTGCTTGCCGATGCTCTCCGCCCTTTTTTCTGGCGATCTCGCCATCACATTACCGCCCACCACCTGTCCAACTCCTAGGCTAGCTCCAGGGGGTTGTGCCCCGGTCCCCTACCCACCATATCCCCGCCTGGGGAATTCACCGGTACTGCACTAAAATTTGGGCCTTTGCCCGCAGTGATCGGACTTTGATCAATTATTTAATATAAAAGGAAAAAATCTTAGTGATAAGGTTTAGAAGTTTTTTATTTATAATTTCCCGCGAGAAAATACCGCCCAAGGCACGCACTTATGTGCTTCGCCTGCACCCTGTCCGAAGCTTGCTGCTATGGCACCCGCAGCCCCTTTCGCACACTACGATCAGCTGGTCGCACAAGCGCTTTTTACCACTGATTTAGTGTTTACGAACAAAAAGCGCGAGTGGAAAATTTGGCAACAACTAAACCAAACAACGAGTGGAGATAAGGAAGAGGAAAAAGAAAAAGATGCCTCCCCTCCCTCGCCAACGACCGGCCCCTGCCTGGCCGCCAAACCTGGTGGGGACAAAGTCCCGGGTTGTTCCTGGATGCCGTCCACGACCTCCTGGCCACCAGCTGACGTCGAGGTATGTGTCCAGATGCTTCAGGCCGGATAGCCGGCTGTTCCTTCGGGTTTTTGCTGAAAACTTTGGAAAATAGACGGAGCGAATTAAAAACGCGACCGCACTCTCTGCTTTCACAACTCTCTCCACGCTGTGCAGAGGTGGTGCATTTGCAATGGCAACACCGAAGTGATCACTTAGCATAGTCGAAATCGTATGTGAATTTAGTGATGGTTCATTGTCACAGTAAATTGTCCTCGCATTCGGTAAGAAATTCATGAGCTGTAGTAGACTGTTTTTAAATCCTCGATTGTTCTGGAAGCAACCGGTTGTACTACGGCAAACTTTGAGATCTTGTCTATGCAGGTGAGAAAGTATTTTTTATCCGTGGAAAAAATGTCTATGTGTAACATTTCTCCCACATGAGAAGGGATCGCTGTTTCGCCTAACTCTTGCTTCCTCGGGTTATGCCTTAGCGCACGTTTTGCAGTTAGCGACAATTTCGTTAGCTAATTTAGCGATTTTTGGGAAGTAGTACTCAGTGAGCACCTGCTTTACATTTTCTTGGGCTACTCTATGGGCCCTATTATGTTCGGCCGTAAGGATTTCTCTTCTTTCATCGTGCCAAAACTTGTGCAAAATGTATTGCATTCACACCTTTGGGGACTATTGTGCCTGCGAGTTCATCGAGTAATGTCTGCCCGTGAGGAAAGCTGATTACGTGTCGTCTCTTGTTTCCAAAGAGTACGAAACTGCGTTTTAGCAAGAAGCGCGCCTCTTCTAGAACAATTTGGTTCTGGAAGCAGTTAAGCGGCTTGTCGGTTGTTTCTATGGCGTGAGTTAGTGATATCTCACTGTGAATTGTCCCCACGCAAGACTCAGCATCTTGCGTTTCCATGGCGTTCAGTTGCTGTCTTGATAGCGCATCAGCAACTAAATTCTCTTTGCCGGGTTTGTAAAAAACTTTTGCGCCGGCTTCGTCTATGCGCGCCTTCCACCTTTTGATTTTGGAATTGGGATTTGATTCCGATACCGAGAACGTTAACGGCTGGTGGTCGGTGTAGATATTTATGTCCTTTACTGCATATAGGTAATGTCGTAATTTTCCAAGTGCCCAAACAATGGCCAAAAGTTCCCTTTCATTGGTGGCGTAGTTTACCTCCCTATCCTTCAATGTTCTCGAAAGCATTGTGATAGGTCGACCCTCTTGAGAGAGCACCGCAGTAATTCCATAGGCTGAGGCATCCGTCGTTAGATCGAATGCCTTTTTATAGTCCAGATATCTTAGCATGACATCTTCAGACGCTAATATGTTGCCCAATTTATAAAAAGCCTGCTGCTGTGCTTCAAAAAACTGCACTGGAATATTTCTGGATCTGTACCTGGATACACTTCCATTCCCTCCTTTCAGGATTTCTGAGATAGGTCTGGCAATCGTTGCGAAGTCTTTTATAAAGCACCTGTAGTAGCTTGCAAGACCTAGGAATGACCTTACCTCAAATACATTCTTTGGCTCGGGGAACTCCTTCATAGCCTTTACTTTTTCCGGGTCTGTTGTGGTGCCACTACTGGTGACGATGAACCCAAGGAAATTTACGCTTTTCTTAAAAAAACGTGATTTTTTGGTGGATACTCTCATGTTTGCATCGTATAGGCTCTTAAGAACCCAATCCACATGCCTAAGATGAGAGTTTTCATCCTCAGAAAAAATGATGACATTGTCTACGTAGACGTAGCAGAACTTGCCGATTTGCTCTCGCAGAATATCGTCAATAGTTCTTTGAAAAATACTGGCGGCATTTTTCAGGCCAAATGGGAGCCTTCGAAATTCGTATTTTCCCCCGTTTACGGAAAAGCAAGATTTCTCGTGGTCTTTCTCTGCGAGAATAATTTGATGATAGCCGGATTTTAGATCCAGCGTCGAAAAGTACTTGGCTTTGCCAAAGTTACCAAGTATCATCGAGAATTGTCCTCTCGTTAAGCTTGCGAAAGTCTAAGACCAGTCGCAAATTTCTATTGCCCGCCTCATAAATACCCTTCTTATCTACGACCCATATCGGGTTATTGTAAGGAGAGGCCGACTTTTGGATTATACCATTTTTTAGCAGGTCTCGGATCTCCCTATTGACGAAGTCCGCTGCTCCCATGGGGAACGGGTATAACTTAGCACAAATTGGATCTTCGCTCTCTGTTCTGATGGTGGCTACCACCGAAGTGTTGTAGGGTAAAGCTTCGTCAGGGTCTGCGAAAGCTTTACTCCTACTTTTGAGCATTTCCAAGAACGCATTTTTTACCAAGGGCGGTGCATCTGAGCAATCCGCGTTAGTGAAGTTGACATCAGGGCATTTTTGGAACGAAATATTCTCAACCTCTGTGCCCCATTTGAGCTGACCAGAAGCTAAGCAAAGAGATGCCCCTGCCTGTTTTAACAGGTCGTGGCCGATTATCCCATCAATGGACGACAAGTCTGGTAGTATAAAGAACGTGGCCTTTATATTAAATAGTGAGACGAAGCATTTCTTTGTTATTATAGTCCCGCCATGAATTGAGTGGATTGAAAACGGTGATTCCACTGGGCGGACACCTTTTAACACCTTGTGGGGCCGGATAAAGTTTTTGGACGCCCCGGTGTCGATGAGGAACTTCATCTCTATCCCTGCTACTCTTCGTCTGATGAAAGGTAGCAGGGATTTTCCCCTAAAAAATTGATGGCGTCGGAATCGTAATCGCAACTGACGTCATCATCGATCGCTCGCGCCGCGCTGGCGGCAGTGTGGTCATAGGACTGAGGGCCACTTTCCACACTTTGCGTGGTATGATGAAGCCTCTGCTGCTTCTTCGGGCCACCTGACCGTTCGGATGAAGCAGGCCTTCTATTTTGGGAGGCTTGCGCGTGATTGGGTGGAATTATTTTCGAAAGGGAGGGATCGACCTCCATAGGTTTCGTCTTAAAGACGTTACTATTGCTGTGCTTATAGGCGTTTTGGTCTGAGTGGACCTGTGCCTTATATTGTTGTTTACTATAATGCGGATTTTTGCCGCTGAGAACCTGGACGTCTGCTTCCTGAGGTGCCCTTCCTGCTGGCCCTTTTCCTACCGGCCTACGGTCCTTATCCTCTTGGCTTTTAGCGAAAGTAGGCGCAAAGGCATATCTCCCATGATTAGATTCGACTTCTTGTGCTAAAGCGAGGGCCGACGGTAAATCTTTTGGCTTTGCTGCGAAAAGTACGTCTGTTAGGTTTCGTCTGAGACCCGATATAAAGACCCTCAACGCATCGTCACGGAATTTTTCACACAGGATTTTTGCCATACCTGTATCATAGGACATATTAACCTTATTGGTCAGCAAGGAGAGCTCATCTCGACCTCGTCATAATACTGCAACAAGTTTAAGCCCCCTTGTCTTAGGGTGCCCAATTCTTGTTCGATGACGTGCATCGGACGTTTGTCACTGTAAGTGAAATCAAGGCGACTTATTATCGCATCAAAATTCAGTACAGTGCCGAATGATGAAAGGACCGCATCGGCGGGGCCCCTGATTTTGCTTCTTATAATTATTACAGCCTGATAATGACGAGAACCGCCATTGTGCCGTCTGAACATTTCATAAGCAGCAACGGCCGCTTGTCTCCAAGAGACGTATGCTTCTTGGGCTCCCGAGAATTCCGGGAGACATTTGACGGCATCTAGAGGCTCATCACAACGGACCTGATCTATAATCTGTATGGCTTCATACACTCTTATTTCTGGGGCCGGAGCTGAGGTCGGTGCGACGCGCACCGCTTCTACTCGAGCGGCGAGCACATCAATTATTTGCCGTAGCTCTTGTTCCTTACGCTCGTTCTGGGCGGCCTGCTCTGCTAGTGATTTGCCGACGGCAATTTCAATGATGGCTTTAAGCTGTTCTGGATCCATGGCTGTGGCCTTGGGACGTTCTATGATTGCTAAATTTGCAAGCGAAGCTAAAATATCTCCTTCACCCCTAGATTCCGAATCGCTAGAATAATGTTTCCCACTTCTATAGCAATTGAATGCGTCATTCATGAGTAGTCAGACACATACGAGCATGGGCAGACCCAATAAAAGGGAACAAAAATAAACTAAGATAAAACGAACCTGTTGCAGGTTTCGTATTACCGCACGGAGGCAGCGAAATAACAACCAAAGAAGGAAATAACCAAAACAAAAAATGTTTACGTTGCATTTAATGATTTAATTAATTTTTACTTGCTTAATTGTTCTTTATTTCGATTTCTGACAGTCTTTCTAAAGGAAAACAAAACGTATTTCCCTCTGAAGTGGCGTAATAAATCACAGTCAGAAATTGGTGTTAAGGAAAAAAGTTGTCCTAGTGCCAAATATTAATAAAGTAATTCAATTAACTTGACTAACTGCAATTTGTTTTTTATTTTTGACCACTGCGGATATAACATCAATGTAACTTTAAGATTCCACTCACATTATTTTTGCAATTTTTCCTTCCTCAAAAATTTCCTGGTAAATAAAATTTTCGCCGCTGGTCCACCGCCGTTGTCCTTTCCGAAGTTTAGTATTTAGGATTTTACGATTTTTTAGGTAATATTATTTTTATCTTTTGGTAGGATTTTTACGTTTCACAAAACCCGCTTTCTTTTCTTTTTGGAAGTGGAAAAGAAGCACTTGTTGGGCGCCAATTAATATATGTCAATATATTTAGATATTTAATAATTGTTTTGTGGAGCGGAGCTGCCACAGAGAAACAAAGTTGAGTTGAGTTTAACTGTATTTATTACGAGGAGGAACCGCTCGCTCGCTTCAAAAAATCAGAACTGAATACAGGAGTATAAACTTAAAGCTAACAAAAGGTTTTCTCCCAGTGGCTACGCAAATATGCTGAGTTGGCCGTCTGTGCGGATGCAAACAGTCCAATGCTGGGTCAGCAAAGAATCCGATGCATGGTCGCGGACTTTTTGTCCTGTTAACTTAGTTAACTTATACATGCATTGGCATATATAAATGTTAGTTAGTGTGAGGGCCAGTCGTCTCCGTGGGAATGCATGGTTAGCATTTTAGGGCAAGCTCGCCGGCCGGACACTTAAAAAGGAATGTGTTAGTTTGTACGGGCATATATATATGTTAAAATAAAAACTTAAATCATTCGTATGTGCCCATACAACGAATATATATATATGTAATTAAAATAGAATTAAAATGTATCCTCCCCTCGCTACACTAGTCCAGAGAATGCAATAGTCATCATTCTCTGAATTGAGTTAAGAGCTTTTTTTAGTCCAAAAGGTAATCGCGTGAAGTGATATGAGCCGTTGTTTGTTGAAAAAGACATTATATCTCTTGAACTTTTTTCTAGTTCAATTTGATGGAATCCTGACATTATTTCATTACGCTCTAGCTAGTTGATCCAAAACTGCCCCCTTCCCCTGCTGGCCTTGAGACTCAGTCAGTGCAAAATAATAAGAGATATTTAATGGCGGTTGCCGGAGTTTTGCAATGCTATAGAACTTGTGTTTTTTATTCGTATAGAGCTTGAAGCGAACTAAACTTAAAGTTGACTAAAATGAAATTCATAGCGGCCACTCAAATATGCTGTGTTTGCCGGCTATGCACGAGCATCCGGCCAAATGCCGCGTCATGTCCGTCTGGACAAAGGAACAATCGGGAAATTAGTGGGAAAATAATATGAACAAATTATTTACTAAAGTTGATTATTTCTTATAACTGCAAGGGTATACAAACTTTGGCTTGCCAAAGTTAACTTCCTTTCTTGTTTCTTAAGACATTTATTAAGCAATTTATAAAGTTTATAGAAACAATTTGCGCACATTATAACAACAATTATTGTTAACAATGTATGAATTAATTCTAAATCACTGTTATTTGACTCTACTTTATTAATAAGATTTGCAGTGGAACCCACTGTTTTTGTATCTATTAAACCCATCTTTGGGGTTGGTATTCTTAATATGCATCTTTGTCTGTCAAATATTTTAGATTTTTGAATTAATTCGTGAATTTTGTTAATGTTATTCATTAACAACTAGTGTGATTTGAATAATTTTGATTATACTGTTTTGACCAATTATTATTATATTTGACATATAATTGCCCATTTTGTGTATGGTTTTCAGGCCGTACTGTAATCGGGCAACTTTTGCGTCGCTCAATTTTAGACATTTGTTTTATATAATAAATGAAAAAATATGCATCGCGGTGCAATTAAACAAAATTGTGCAGTGCAGAGGAAAAAATGTATGCGCTCTTGGTAGCGCTGTCGGTTTACTTGTCCTTGGACTGGCTTGGTGCGCCCGTCAGTACCGGTGCTGGCTGCATAGGTTGTTACTTCTTTGGTGGGGCACTGGTGCTGGCTGCACAGGTTCTCACAATGAGGGGAGTACAGTGGTCCCTCGCAGTCATCCACACACGTCTTCTTTAGTTGTGGGCTGGCAACTTTTTCTGGAGGAGGCAATGCTTTTAACGGTTTTGTCAATATTTGGAATTAGATGGTAGGTGGATGTGTGTGTGCTGATTTTTTCGTACTGCTAGCAAAGTTTTTATGTGTTCAACTTCGGCATGTATTTCTACCGAGTTGTTTCAACTTATCGCATTGCGCTGTTCAGCAGCTTCAGTAGTTCAGCCTTTCTAGCTTTTAATCTTTTGACCACGCCACTACGTTTGGCACCCATCACACTCTACTCACTGCGTTTCTTCTTTTCGTTCTTGTAAGCTGTTGTTGTTGCCGTTTTTGCTGTTGTTGCCTTTGTTGCTGTTGCCGCCTTTGTTGAAGTCTAGATCCAGGTCCAGATCCTTTTGGACCAAAGTCACGGTCGCCATATAGTGTCGCTCGCCACATTAGTGAGTATGCATCTTATTTTTTGATATTCTTCTTTTGTATTGACGCTTCCACCGTCAAGTTGTTTCTGATTTTACAATTTGCCTTAGGCTCTAAGTAAGCCTAGGTTTCGTAGCTGCGCTGCATACAGTTGGGCGACAGAGAGACGGCTGTGTATATCTTATGTGCAACAGAATGCTGTCACTTGAACTTTCTGTGAACTCATATTTCGGCCACTTAGGTTTTTGACCGGGCCTTTGCTTATGTAAACACTGCAAGAAAGTGTTACAGTGTGTTTGCTTCAAGTACTCTTGGTACAGTATATATTCAATATAAGTGCATACTACGCAATATCTTCCACCTTGAATTCCTCAACCTTTAAAGGACTCAATTCATTATTAACTATTTGTGCTGTTTAATCGCTTACATTAACCGTCTGGAGGGTGGAGGCATGGTTAGAATTTTTTCAAAGTCGTTGATTAACCCTTTCACCTTGTTTGTTTTTATTTAAATTTTTTTAATTAAATTCTTATATATAAGATGTTTAGCTCACTAATTGTTCTTCTTAGTTTCCTAGGATATGGGATGTCTTCGTTTTGCCTGATGATCCTGTTTGGGGTCTTCGTATAGCGAGGGATGGCCCTCAGCTCTTCCTCAAATTTATTTCTCGGCTCTTCCTTTTATTGTTGAATTTGTATATGATTTTTAATTAATTTTGTATTTATCCGTTTGATTTTTCTAATATTTATTTTTTTTTATTTTTGTTAAATATTTGATTTTGAGAATAATAGTTTTTTGAGCAGAGTGTTTTTTATTACGGTCATTAATAAAAGGATTGTTGTAAACAAAGGGGGATTATTGCATTTATTGTTTTCCTCTAGCTATTTTCACTATGTAAACCGATTAAGTTTTTGAGCGGCGCGAATTCCCTTTTTGTTATCGAAAACTGTTTTGCTTTAAAACTTATTTCGGGAATTTTTTAAAATAGCACCGCCCCACGTTGCGCACCAATTAAGTTATAGTGAATTATTATTGAATTTTAAAAAAAATATATTTTTTACCCTTGCAGAGGGTATAATGATTTCAGTCAGAAGTTTGCAACGCAGTCAAGAAAACGTTTCAGACCCCAGAAAGTATAGCCATGTCAGTCTGTCCGTCTGTCTGTCCGTTTCTACGCAAACTAGTCTCTCAGTTTTGAAGCTATCGGGCAGAAACAAAAGTCTTCCTTCCATAGGAACTAGCGGGGAAAATATTTTAAAAAAATTACATCTTCAGTACTGTTGGAAATATCATTTTTAAATAAGTTCTGTATTTCAAATTAATTCTTTAAGGAACGATCTGAAAATTAGTGGTAAAATAACATGAAAAAATTATGATGTCGTTACCGTCGAGTGAGTCACTGTCATCATCAATTGCATTTAGTGCGGCTGTGGCCGCGTTTTCGTAATCTTGAGTATCATCCGCGTTTGCGGTTTGCTCAACATTGCTAACCCGCTGGCGCCTTTGGCCAGTCATTCTCTCTGAAGAGTTTGGTCTTTTTGAGCCCTGCAAATGTTGGTATTGGGGGTTATTTCCCTGTCTAAAGCCTGTAGGATGTCGGAATTTAGAAGACGATTGATCAATATCCATAGGTTCTGGTGGTTGATTTGGTTTACCCTCATCTACCCAGTTGTCTTGTTTACGCCATGAATCATTGTTTTGATATTTGTTTGACTTTTTACAAAAATGGTGTTTTTTTTTCCGAGCCCGCGGTCGGCATCAGAATTTTTCCCTAGTTTTTCGGGCGCTCGGTGTTGGCCCTTGTGAAAATCAGTATTCTGATTTCTTTGTTCAGCTACCTTGGCATATGTGGCCGCGAACATACTTCGTTCACTTAAAAACTAAATACTAAGGAATTTACGTAAGCTAAGTGCGGCCGGCAAGCCGACCGCTCGTGCAGCCAAAATGCTGACACTAGCAAAATCAACATAACTCACCATACCGTGCACCAATAAGAATCAGGCCCGGCCCCTAAAGATGTTTACGCTGATTCTGCAATTAAACACTAGGGTGATCCAATAATCACCCAGGATATGTACCGACTTATAATTACTCCTTAACAGTGTTAACATACAACCATAGTCAAAATTATTTTCACAACACACAATTATTTGCACATCCCAACTTCTTTTAGTTGTTATTCTTGTTGTTGTTGAACAATTTAACTGAAATAAATATTATAGCGTAGCTTGATCTATGCTTAAGCGACAAAAAAAGAAATGCGAAAAATAGCGGTTCATAGGACAAAGCTAAAAGAAAAAGAAAAAAAGCTTATCAGTTGTCAAAAGTATTTGCGCACGTTTTCGGTGCGTCAAAATTATTTTCACAAAACTTAGTTTAATTTATTTCAGCTTATTATCTAATTTTAACAAACGATTTTCTTAATTTTATAAAAATACATTATTAATATTTAGTTACACCACCTTTGGCATCAATGACAGCTTGTAGTCTTTTAGGTATTGACCTTACCAAAGTTTGGGCAAATTCAAGGGTCAATTTGGACCAAATTTCGTCGATTTCAGCGATGACTCCGTCGCGTTTTCTATTTTTATCAATAGTTCTTTGATTTTTTACAAAAGCCCAAACGTTTTCGATAATATTTAGGTCTGGGCTTTGTGGTGGCCAAGGAAGAACCTCCTGATTAAGGTCGCTCAAAAATTTGGTCGGTATCCTACCCATGTGGCATGGAGCATTGTCCTGCTGAAGAATCCATTCATGTGTAGGAAAAAGTCTATTTCCTGACACAAAAGCATGGTCATTAAGGATTCGAACGTATCCGTGCTGGTTTAAGGTTCCTTCTATCGGTACGAGGTCTCCGAATCCATAATAGCAAAGGCATCCCCAAAACATGACTGTGCCACCACCAAACCTATTGATTGGCTGGGCTGCCAAATGCTTTTGGTTTTTCTTTAAATGCATAAAATGGTGGCTGTAGGACCCCTGGAACTGAAATGCAGCCTCATCCGTCCATAAAACATTATACCAAAAGTCAAGAGGCTTCTTAATATATTCCAATGCAAATTGGAGGCGTTTTGTTCGGTTGGTTGGTGTGATGTCAATCACTTTGCGGACAATATATGTATTAAAATCAGCTTCTTTTAACCTGCGACGAATTGTAGAATCACTTATTTGTTTACCAATTATATTTTTTGATTCTTGGGCAATTTTCAATGGACTTGCACTTGGATTGCTCGCTACAACTCCTAGTAAGTGCCTGCATTCTCTTTGGTCCAACACAGGTTTTCGGCCTGATCTTTTTTTATTTTTTAAAGTGCCAGTTGTGTCTTGCTTTTTTACTAAGTAGTAAACATTTCTGCGCGAAATTTTATACAGTTTAGCGATTTCAGCTGCTGAAATACCGGCTTTAAACTTAGTAACAATTTCTGCCCGGAGTTCAAGGGTTAACTCCCTTGTTTTAGGCATTTTGTTTAGATAAATCTAAAAGATAAATAATTATTTTAATTGAATTTTCACTGAATTGAATTTATTAGAGAAAACGAACCGCCACTTGTCGCTGCAAACCAAATACTAATGACGAAATTGCATTGTGAAAATAATTTTGACGCACCGAAAACGTGTGCAAATACTTTTGACAACTGATAAGCTTTTTTCTTTTTCTTTTAGCTTTGCCCTATGAACCGCTATTTTTCGCATTTCTTTTTTTGTCGCTTAAGCATAGATCAAGCTACGCTATAACATTTATTTCAGTGAAATTGTTCAACAACAACAAGAATAACAACTAAAAGAAGTTGGGATGTGCAAATAATTGTGTGTTGTGAAAATAATTTTGACTATGGTTGTATATAAGTCGGAACCAGCCGGATCGGACAACTATATCTTATAACTCCCATAGGAACTAGCGGCAAAAATATTTTTAAAAAATTACATCTTTGGTGTTTTTTGACATTTAACCTCCTACTGTTGGAAATATCATTTTTCAATAAGTTCTGAATTTCAAATTAATTTTTTTTAGTAACGATCTGAAAATTAGTGGTAAAATAACATGAAAAAATTATATCTTAGGTGTTTTTTTGCTTTTTGACATATAACCTTCTTAGCTTGAAAATAACATTTTTTAATTAGTTCTGAATTTCGAATTAAATTTTATCAAAATCAGTTAACTTCCTTTCTTGTTTTTATTGTTACTTCTTATTCACTAGTTTACACAATTGTTATTAGTACCGAACTTAATTTTCACTGCTCGCGATATTCAAGTTGTCGACCGATCAATTCGGATTAAAAAAACGGACGGCCTGACTTCGGTTTAATAATCCATAATCAAACCTCATCTTAAGAGATTTATCTGAAAAATCTGATTAAAAGAATCATCCAAGAAAGACGGAAAATAGGATGATGAAATTTGTCAATTAAATTTGAAATTGAAATTTTGCAGAATTAAAATTTTGCCGGAAATCGATGTTTACGTTAGCGGACTTTGTGTTCTCTTTTTGGGGCTCTGGTGTTTACAGAATCCGTTTAAAGCGGAGAGTGTGAAACTGCTCTGAGTGGAAATCGATTGGAGGTTTTGTTTAATGAATGAAAAACAGCTCTTACCTCAAAGTTGTTTATAAATTGGGCAAGAGCCGCTAAGTAATGTGTCATACAACTTGCATACTACAAGGCCTTTGCCTGGTCGCAGCGCTACTGTCAAAGTGCGGGGTCAGCACTTGATATCCGGCGATCATTCGCTGAGCGAGTGTTCCCAGCGCTGCAGCTAAAGCGCCGGGTCCTGCGAGAGTGTTTCTGGTCGGATTCCGGTCGATGGCCCCCAGAGTGTGGAGTTGGTAGTTTCCTTTCTGCGCGTGTTGGCCACCGGATATGGCCTGCAACTCGACAAATTCTCCTCACGGGAACCGGGTTTGTTAACTTATTTACATATTAAGATATAACCACTGATGTTGCTGTGGGCAATTGCCCGGCCTACCTTTGCCCGTACTTCGTGGGAAAGGCCTCTTCCCACGGCCCCTTTCCACACATTTACCGGTGCTGGCCCAGACAAAGTACAACTACGAAATCTCTTAGCAATTTATTATAATTTATTGGCTAACGCTAAATTAGAACATTGAACATAGAAATATGGAAATAAAATAAATAAATCTTAGAATCGAAACGGGAAAGTAATTTGTAAACGCTAATTGTGCATTAGATTGCATTTGCAAACCGTAAACACAAACAAATTTTTGCACAGCGACTATAGTCACTAAAGCCAAATGTTTAAAGACAGGCGAATTATGTCTGTGGTCCGAAAGTGGCTGATCACAGTAGTATAGATATAGGTACTTATTTGGGTATTCCAATGAAATAAGGACAAGACTGATTTTATTCAATTCTGTGTATATAAAATGAGAGCTAACATTAAGAGTGGGGTACATATGCTGAGATTGAGAAACTCCTTCGGTCAGCCCTTTCCGGCCGGATGCCTGTGACCCAGTTGTTTACCCGGTTCGGTATCCTGAGTCTGCTGTGTCGGCGGTTTTATGTCCGGGCTAAACGGCATCGCCGCTAATGGCCCAAAGCTCGAGGGGGTTTGGGTGGAGGTGGTGCTGTGAGCAAAACATCAGCAGTAACAGGCGCGCTTGCGCGACCACAGGCGTGGTCCCAAGCCTGGTAAGGGGAAAAGGGAGGGATGATAGCGGGCGACTATGTTCCTTGCACTTCTTTTCGCACTCAGTTTTTCCGTTTCATTGCTTTGGTGCTCCTTAGTTTTCCATGAAATTCAATTTAAAGAAAATATTGACTTACAAATTATTTATTGCCGCATACTGCGAGGCTGCCGCCCATTAAGCCTCGCCCATACATCTTTACTTGCATATGTAATTTTCTGATGTTTGTTTTGGTTCGCGCTACATAACTGATTTGGATATAGATCTAAATAAAACACTTTGTTAACCTAATTGATGTTCTTTATGTGGTTGAGGCGGAAACGTTCTGGAGAACGCTGCTGCTGTGAGGAAAACTGCAATACGGCCCTGTTGCTGCCTCTTTGTGTGTATGTTTGTGTGATTCTATTTCAAATCCAAGTAAAATCAAACCCAAAGTAAACTATCTAACACCCAAACTAGGAAAGCCGCTGCTGTTGCATGGGGCTTGGAACACTCCCCACGGGATTGGATTTAGAGTGGATATATACAGATATATACAGATTTTAGTAAGGCCTTTGACTCCGTTAACCACTCACTTCTTTTATTCAAATTAGATCAGCTTGGGTTTCCTGGTAATCTATTATATTGGATATCATGTTACTTGAATGGTAGGACTCAGAGGGTTATATTCAAGAATGCTGTTTCAAAATTGATCTACGTGATATCTGCTGTGCCTCAGGGTAGTCATTTGGGCCCTTTGCTGTTTACTTTGTTTAATAACGATCTTCCCTCAATCATAACACATTCTCGCGTACTAATGTATGCTGATGATGTTAAGCTTTGTTTATCATATAATGATATAGTGTCGGGATTTAACTTACAGTCGAAAATTGATTGTTTTCATGGATGGTGTGAGTAAAACCTTTTAAATTTGAACTGCCTTAAATGCAACGTTATGACTTTTTATAGGGGTACTCCTACGTTTATCAATTACTTTCTTAAAAATACGCCACTTGACCGTATATATTCAGTTATCGATTTAGATGTTCTTCTTGACCCTAAACTTAAATTTGACTGCCACATTATGTCCACTGTTAACAAAGCCATGAGTGTTCTTGGGTTTATAAAGCGTTGGTCAAAAGAATTTGATGACCCTTGTCCGTCCTATTTTGGAATATTATTCGTCGGTTTGGAGTCCACAATATCAAGTGCACATCGACCGTATTGAGTCGGTAAAAAAAAATTTCTCTTAGTTTCCCTGCGTAGTTTAAACTGGGATCAAAACGTAAGGTTCCTTCCTAAGAGAGTAGATTACAATTGCTTAATTTACCTACACTTGTAAATCGTAGAACAATGCTTGGTACTATTTTTATACAAAATCTTATAAGAGGTGACATTGATTCTGCAGAACTTTTAAGCCGCCTAACATTTAACGTTCCCGTTAGACTAACACGAAATTCTTATCCTCTAAATTTGCCACGATGTACATCAAGTTTTTGTCTGCACGAGCCCTTTCGCGTTCTATGTAATAACTATAATAAACTTTATCATTTAATTTGCATTAATTTGCATTTTGATAGTTTTCTAGATATCAACGTTCAAACTTAGTATTTTTAAAGTTCGTGGGCGGTTTGTGAGCATTTGAATGAGCGTGGAAAATGTGTTTTGGTAATTTTCAGGTATTACGAGAAGAGCACATTTCAGTTAATGTTTTTTTTCTAGCACTTGAACTGTAGGAGCCACCATTTTATGTGGAATTTGAGCGTTGCGAAGAACACCTAAAGTTTTCGAGAGCTCAGCGTTCATACGGACAGACGGATATATCTTGATGTGTCTAAAAGAATAACTTTAAAAGTGTAGTAAAATTCCTTTCGATTGCGAGCTACTTCTGCAAGGGAGGTATGTGTTACCACGCTGAACACAATGTAGCTGAACAAATGTAAAAACTACATTTTAATCTTTTAGTATATTCTCATTTCCATCCTAACTTATCTACCGGACAAAACTTAAAATGTTCCACCCAAATTTAAACCACTACAAGACAGGCACCGATTTGAATATCCAGTATATATTAAAATGAAAAAAAAATAAAACGTTTCAAGGGAACCAAGGAACCGTTTCTTTACAAGCCATAGAACTGTCATCTAGACAAGCTCACAGTTTTCATTTAAATCAGAATTCAACGCACTACCTCATCTACTAGCCTTTTATTATCAGTTTCTGGAAAGTTTCGGGTTTTACCAGCCAAAAGACCTTCATCGTAGGCAAGCGATATCGCAGATTTCCACTATCAACTATTCGTGGTACTTCAAGCTGAGCGGCAAAGGAACTGGTGGTTTCCCCAGCATTACAAGGTAAATTAACCTCTGCTGCGCGAATGATAAAACATTTTTTACGTGTATGTATCTAACCAAGTGCAATTTAATATACGTATGTACATACATAAAGAAATTAAACTATTTAACATACGTATGTTCGTACACATACGGTGATCGCGTACCATCGTTTGACCCCATTAATAAGGATTTTCGTAGCTGAGCGAAGATTTCAGGTGCTTACATTTTCGGGATTGTTACGATTAAAAATGAATATAAGGAAAAACGCTTAAAGGACTAAATAGGAAAAACGCAAAGCCCATATCTTTCTATGAAACCCATAATCTGCGTTAAATGAATGCTTAAAACAATATACTTGTTTTATGCTCGCAAATCATTTTATTATCCGAGTTATTTGACGTTTAAGTCAAAGTATGAATTTAGTTGGACTGTACGCAGAGATATGGAGCAACGTGTTTTTAATTATCATACATTTACAAGAAATAAGTTTCATCTTCAAAAATCAAGAACGCTACACGTTACTAAGATAGGAAATTGATAAATTAATTTAAAGTTCAGTCCTGACCCCATCATCGAACCACTTTTTGTTTTGTTATTCTCTCCCTGCTAACAAAGAATTGTTCTACTTGTTACTTGTTTATTAAAAGGGTGTACTCGTCGAAAACTAAGTCACAGGAATATATATTCTTATTCAAGACCCAAATTTTTGTGTTGCTTTTATGGCATCTTACAGGTCTAGTGCATACTAATTTATTGTTGTATCAATAGACGCATAAAAAAGGCGCCGTGGTGAATAATGTTATACCCATACGAAGACGAAAAGGGTATACTAGATTCGTTGAAAAGTATGTAACTGGTAAAAGGAATCTTAAGAGTAACAGAGTAGGAGTATAAAGTATACAGAGACAATTAGCATTTTAAATATGTATGTATAAGTTATTTAATTGTGTTTCTTTATTTAGATACCAAGGTATAGAGACTTTTTTCACTTAAGCCTTTTCAAGCCAAAGATATTTTAATTCGTACAATGGATTGTTAATTATAATATTGATCGCCAGCTATAGCTGCGTAGTTCAGTTTAAAACTAAACTGAAGGTCTATCCCGGTCGCACCATGAAGCCCTTTTTTGCGCTGCCGCGCAACCGCCTAAGTGCGATGTCAGCATTCCGTATCCAGCTAGCGACGATCACTCGCTGCAGGCGTGTTGGGACCGAGCCTCGGGCAACTGCCCCGGGAATGCACGATCAGCAGTTCCGCCCTTGCGCGTGTTGGCCATCGGATCCGGTCTGCAATTTGGCAATTTTTCCAAATTCTTTTGCGCTTGCTAACTTCTCCTTCTTTTAAATGGTCGCCGTCACGGTGACCAGTCTGTTCTATGTCATCTGCAGCCCTTGATCTGGCAAGACGTTTGTTCTTCAGATAATGTTTGCCGAGCCAGATAAGGCAGCATAACAGGATGGCGACTAGTATGATGAGAGAATTGTTGAGGAAGGATCTCATCGAGTACCGCTCATTAAGGGTTCCAATGTGGTGGAGGTTCCTCATGCTAAGCTTATGAAGAAATGGAAGACTTAGCCGGTTATGGTGACAAGTGATGTTTACTACGGTCATAACTGATACTGCAGGTTTCTTCTTCGAGCTTCCCAGTTGGTTTATGAACCAGGTTCCATTGACGGCTACCTTGTCGGAGTACGTCACCAGGTATGTTCCCGATATTCCCTGGTCTCGGCCCTGATCATCGGTAATGGTTGCGTTAACGTCGTTGATGATGGTGGTTTCGGAAACGATTTGCTGTGCGCAAGTGTTGTTTTGCAGTTCCCTGCAGAAGGTGGCGCCTACAGTCGCTTTACAGTAGCCGATGTTAAGGTTCTGCGTTAGGCATTCGGCGACTAAGTTCCCGTTCTCAAAGTCTAGGATCTTGTTGTTGTGCTGGACCGGGTAGACCGTTACCTTCTTACATACGAACTTTGGAGTTGGAAATTTAATTAGGAAGTGAAGAATTTCTGAATTTTGGAAGACACTTATGCTAGATATTTCTAATATCATCTACAAGACCAATATTAATAGGCTGTTTGTCCTTAAATTCGCCAATGTCAGTGCTATCCAGGATAGCCGGACTAACAATGTTTATTTTTGCCAGGGCTAAGCCCATAAGAATGTTTTCTAAATCTGTGATAACGATTCTATTTTTTGCCAAAATAATTTCCAGAAGGTGTCTTTCTTTTTCTGTATCGAATTTTTGAATTTTATTCATCGCGTTCGCGAGTTCATTTAAGCGTTCTTGAAATTTGATATTTAAATCTGTTTGTCCCTCGTTTGTTCTCATTATTCTCTTGATTGATTTTTATCTGCTCCCAGTCGCTGCTCTATTGTGGATTTTTAAGGTAGCTACCAACTTGCGAATGTGTCGGAGGTCCGTTAATATTACTGGTGTCCTATGATCGTCAGTAAACGTTTTCGTCATTGCTTCTGTCTGCTCTACGTAGTCATCGTAAGATGTCAGGTTCGTTGCGTGTTGTAAGTATCCGTAAGTCTCCCAGATTACGATGTCGTTGTCTTCTATCGGGATATAGTCTGCGTTCGTGTAGTCGTTGAGTTTCACCGTCACGTCTGTCCTAACAGCCACTAGTGCCAAGATAAAAAGATATTGTCTTAACCTAGAAATAATATGAAAAGAATAGAATAACGAAAAGCGTAGTAAGGATCTTTATCGAAGATTGTCCTTGTGAACCACCCTCCCCTTAATGAGAACCGTGGTCCCCAAATCTGCCTCAATGATTCCCTCTGAGCATTGCGGCGAAACTTGTTTCCTAATCGTTTATTTGCTTTCAGAAAAACTTTTTTGCCGACTTGATAGTTCCTATGGGTCCTATCTTTGTTAATTTGGTAGATGGTTTTTTCCTGTGCCTGTTGGATTTTCTTGCTATTTTCCCTTTCGAATTCTGCGGGCTTGGAATGGACAATTTCTATGGGTTTTTCGTTGGTTACTGAATGAATTGATTTATTATATTTGTTGGTAGCCAAAAGGATTATCTCAGTGGTGTCGTTCAGCTTATGTTCTATTTTTAGGCATTGGGCTATTTCTGCTAAAGTGCTATGAAATCTCTCCACTTGGCCGTTTGAGGTACTGTGGAGAGGTGGTGCGTTCGAAATAGTAATATTAAAGTTGTTTAATAACATTGATTTTATTGTTTCGGAATTTAATGACCTTTCGTTGTCGCAATAAATTGTTTTTATATTTGGAAAAAAATTAATATGTGTAATATAGGGGCCTTAATGTCGACAATAGCCCTTGATGCGATAACCTGCACCGTGGCGAATTTAGAAAATTTATCGACACACGTAAGAAAGAAGATTCCGTCTGTGGAAAAGATATCGATATAAAGAATTTCCCCTACATAACCTGGTATTGGAGTTTGTGCTATAGCCTGTTTGGATGGATGGCGTTTGTATTTTGCCATAGAACAGGTCTTGCAATTTAAGGTTATTTCTATGGCTAAATTAAGCTTTTTGGAGAAAAAGTAGTCCCTTAAAATTTGTTTTACATTTTCTTGAGCCGCTCGATGGGCTCTATTGTGTTCTGTTAATATAATTTCCTTCTGCTCGCTTTTGTCCGTTATGTCTTGAACGAAATATTTCGTGTGTCTAAATACGGATCCTGGGAACAATCCTACTAGTCGGTGCTGGATTTTTGCCAGGATTGGGAGCGAACAATGTATTGCGTTCACTGCATTGTTAATAACTACATCCTGTAACACATTTAGCAAATTGTCATGGTCCGAAATGTTTACTATGTGTCTCACCTTGGTTTTAAACAAAATGAGTGTGCTTACCGATGAACTGTTCCCCTCTTCAATTATTATTTGGTTCCTTAAACAGTTTCCCGGTTTGTCCGTTGTTTCTATAGGGTAGGTCAGGGATTGTTCGCTGTGCATGGTAGCCGCGTCAGATTCTACTGTATCTTCTAATACATTTATATTTTGACGAGATAATGCGTCTGCTACGAAATATTCTTTCCCCGCTTTATAAATCAGCTTTGCCCCGTGGTCATCAATAATCCCTTTCCATCGTTTTAATTTCGCGTTAGGGTTTTTGTCTGAGACAGCAAAAGTTAAAGGCTGATGGTCGGTAAAGATCCGTAACTCCGTACAGATAATTACGAAGATTTTTAAGTGCCCAAACTATGGCGAGGAGTTCTCGCTCGTTGGTGGCGAAATTTTTTTCGTTATCACGTAGTGTTCGTGATATCATTGTTATCGGGCGTCCGTCTTGCGATAGTACCACCCCTAGACCAAAGCCTGACGCATCCGTTGTCAAATCGAACGGTCTCTTAAAAGTCTGGATAGGAAAGTAAAACATCTTCTGATGCTAGGATTTCTCTTAGTCTGTGGAATGTTTCACTTTGTTCTTTGTTAAGATCGATATCAATTTTTCTTGACTGATATTTGCTCGTCTTTCCGTTTTCGCCTTTAAGGATACTTGTTAGGGGCCTGGCGATTGCCGCGAAGTTTTTAATAAAGCACCTGTAGTAACTTGCTAGTCCTAGAAAGGATCTAAGTTCGAACAAAGTTTTTGGCGGCGGAACTCTTTAATAGCCTTCACTTTTTCGCGTGATGTCCGCAGTCCCCCTTGTGACACTATGAATCCGAGATATTCAACGCTCTTTTTAAAGAACTGACTTTTCTTGGGATACTCTCATGCCGTCCTCAAGAAGTTTTTGTAGTACCCAATTGATATCGTTAATATGGTCTTCTTTGGTTTTGGAGAATATTATAACATCATCGACATAAACGTGGCATATCTTAGATATTCCTTCTCTTAGGACATCATCTATGGCTCTCTGGAAAATACTTGGAGCATTCTTGAGCCCAAAAGGCGTCTACAGAATTAGTGTTTGCCGTTATTTATCGAAAAAGCCGTTTTTTCTCGGTCTTTCTCTGCCAGCTCTATCTGGTGGAAACCTGACTTGAGGTCAAGAGTGGTAAAAAATTTGGACTCTCCCATATTTGACAGTATTGTCGAAATCATAGGGATAGGGTATCTATCGTCCACTGTTTTTTGGTTCAACTTCCTAAAGTCGATAACCAATCGCTTTTTTTTTAACCCGTTTTCGTCAATTCCTTTTTTATCTACAACCCAGGTTGGGTTGTTATAAGGAGATTTGGATGGCCTTATTACGCCGTCCGCTAGAAGTTGTTTAACCTCTGCGTTGACGAACTCGGTTACACCCATGGGGTGCGGGTATGACCTGGAATATACCGGCTCCCCATCCGTTTTTATCGTAGATACCGTGTTAATGTTGAAAGGTAGCGCCTCGTCTGGATCGGCGAAGGCTTTACGGTTTTTTATTATTATTTTATAAAAAGGAGTTTTTACTGCGGGTGCACGTCACCATCATAAATCATAAAAAATTACAAGACTCATCTGTGTCTAGATCATCCTGTATTTCCGTATATGTATTACTTTTTTAAATGTTTAGACCCTTCTTTTGCACCCAAAATGTTTTGTTTTTAATTTTAAAATGTTTTGCAATAAACTTAGGAGGTAAAATGTTTTTTTTAAATTTAAAAAGTTTGCAACGCAGTGAATGAAACGTTTCAGACCCCAGAAAGTATATTTATTCTTGATCAGCGTCACTAGAAGAGTCGATCTAGCCATGTCTGTCTGTCCGTTTCTACGCAAACTAGTCTCTCAGTTTTGAAGCTATCGGGCAGAAGCAAAAGTCTTCTTTCTATTGCATGTTGTATATAAGTCGGAACCAGCCGGATTGGACAACTATATCTTATAACTCCCATAGGAACTAGCGGGGAAAATATTTAAAAAAAATTACATCTTTGGTGTTTTTTGACATTTAACCTCCTACTGTTGGAAATATCATTTTTCAATATGTTCTGAATTTCAAATTAATTTTTTTAGTAACGATCTGAAAATTAGTGGTAAAATAACATGAAAAAATTATATCTTAGGTGTTTTTTAACACATAACCGTTTAAGCTTGGAAATAACATTTTTTAATTAGTTCTGAAATTCAAATTAAATTTTATCAAAATCGGAAGACTATATCATATAGCTGTCATAGGAACGACCGGAAAATTGGTGGAAAAATAATATACAACAAATTATAGCTTTGGTGCTTTTTGACATATAACCTTCTTAGCTTGAAAATAACATTTTTTAATTAGTTCTGAATTTCGAATTAAATTTTATCAAAATCAGTTAACTTCCTTTCTTGTTTTTATTGTTACTTCTTATTCACTAGTTTACACAATTGTTATTAGTACCGAACTTAATTTTCACTGCTCGCGATATTCAAGTTGTCGACCGATCAATTCGGATTAAAAAAACGGACGGCCTGACTTCGGTTTAATAATCCATAATCAAACCTCATCTTAAGAGATTTATCTGAAAAATCTGATTAAAAGAATCATCCAAGAAAGACGGAAAATAGGATGATGAAATTTGTCAATTAAATTTGAAATTGAAATTTTGCAGAATTAAAATTTTGCCGGAAATCGATGTTTACGTTAGCGGACTTTGTGTTCTCTTTTTGGGGCTCTGGTGTTTACAGAATCCGTTTAAAGCGGAGAGTGTGAAACTGCTCTGAGTGGAAATCGATTGGAGGCTTTGTTTAATGAATGAAAAACAGCTCTTACCTCAAAGTTGTTTATAAATTGGGCAAGAGCCGCTAAGTAATGTGTCATACAACTTGCATACTACAAGGCCTTTGCCTGGTCGCAGCGCTACTGTCAAAGTGCGGGGTCAGCACTTGATATCCGGCGATCATTCGCTGAGCGAGTGTTCCCAGCGCTGCAGCTAAAGCGCCGGGTCCTGCGAGAGTGTTTCTGGTCGGATTCCGGTCGATGGTCCCCAGAGTGTGGAGTTGGTAGTTTCCTTTCTGCGCGTGTTGGCCACCGGATATGGCCTGCAACTCGACAAATTCTCCTCACGGGAACCGGGTTTGTTAACTTATTTACATATTAAGATATAACCACTGATGTTGCTGTGGGCAATTGCCCGGCCTACCTTTGCCCGTACTTCGTGGGAAAGGCCTCTTCCCACGGCCCCTTTCCACATTTTTACCGGTGCTGGCCCAGACAAAGTACAACTACGAAATCTCTTAGCAATTTATTATAATTTATTGGCTAACGCTAAATTAGAACATTGAACATAGAAATATGGAAATAAAATAAATAAATCTTAGAATCGAAACGGGAAAGTAATTTGTAAACGCTAATTGTGCATTAGATTGCATTTGCAAACCGTAAACACAAACAAATTTTTGCACAGCGACTATAGTCACTAAAGCCAAATGTTTAAAGACAGGCGAATTATGTCTGTGGTCCGAAAGTGGCTGATCACAGTAGTATAGATATAGGTGCTTATTTGGGTATTCCAATGAAATAAGGACAAGACTGATTTTATTCAATTCTGTGTATATAAAATGAGAGCTAACATTAAGAGTGGGGTACATATGCTGAGATTGAGAAACTCCTTCGGTCAGCCCTTTCCGGCCGGATGCCTGTGACCCAGTTGTTTACCCGGTTCGGTATCCTGAGTCTGCTGTGTCGGCGGTTTTATGTCCGGGCTAAACGGCATCGCCGCTAATGGCCCAAAGCTCGAGGGGGTTTGGGTGGAGGTGGTGCTGTGAGCAAAACATCAGCAGTAACAGGCGCGCTTGCGCGACCACATGCGTGGTCCCAAGCCTGGTAAGGGGAAAAGGGAGGGATGATAGCGGGCGACTATGTTCCTTGCACTTCTTTTCGCACTCAGTTTTTCCGTTTCATTGCTTTGGTGCTCCTTAGTTTTCCATGAAATTCAATTTAAAGAAAATATTGACTTACAAATTATTTATTGCCGCATACTGCGAGGCTGCCGCCCATTAAGCCTCGCCCATACATCTTTACTTGCATATGTAATTTTCTGATGTTTGTTTTGGTTCGCGCTACATAACTGATTTGGATATAGATCTAAATAAAACACTTTGTTAACCTAATTGATGTTCTTTATGTGGTTGAGGCGGAAACGTTCTGGAGAACGCTGCTGCTGTGAGGAAAACTGCAATACGGCCCTGTTGCTGCCTCTTTGTGTGTATGTTTGTGTGATTCTATTTCAAATCCAAGTAAAATCAAACCCAAAGTAAACTATCTAACACCCAAACTAGGAAAGCCGCTGCTGTTGCATGGGGCTTGGAACACTCCCCACGGGATTGGATTTAGAGTGGATATATACAGATATATACAGATTTTAGTAAGGCCTTTGACTCCGTTAACCACTCACTTCTTTTATTCAAATTAGATCAGCTTGGGTTTCCTGGTAATCTATTATATTGGATATCATGTTACTTGAATGGTAGGACTCAGAGGGTTATATTCAAGAATGCTGTTTCAAAATTGATCTACGTGATATCTGCTGTGCCTCAGGGTAGTCATTTGGGCCCTTTGCTGTTTACTTTGTTTAATAACGATCTTCCCTCAATCATAACACATTCTCGTGTACTAATGTATGCTGATGATGTTAAGCTTTGTTTATCATATAATGATATAGTGTCGGGATTTAACTTACAGTCGAAAATTGATTGTTTTCATGGATGGTGTGAGTAAAACCTTTTAAATTTGAACTGCCTTAAATGCAACGTTATGACTTTTTATAGGGGTACTCCTACGTTTATCAATTACTTTCTTAAAAATACGCCACTTGACCGTATATATTCAGTTAACGATTTAGATGTTCTTCTTGACCCTAAACTTAAATTTGACTGCCACATTATGTCCACTGTTAACAAAGCCATGAGTGTTCTTGGGTTTATAAAGCGTTGGTCAAAAGAATTTGATGACCCTTGTCCGTCCTATTTTGGAATATTATTCGTCGGTTTGGAGTCCACAATATCAAGTGCACATCGACCGTATTGAGTCGGTAAAAAAAAATTTCTCTTAGTTTCCCTGCGTAGTTTAAACTGGGATCAAAACGTAAGGCTTCCTTCCTAAGAGAGTAGATTACAATTGCTTAATTTACCTACACTTGTAAATCGTAGAACAATGCTTGGTACTATTTTGATACAAAATCTTATAAGAGGTGACATTGATTCTGCAGAACTTTCAAACCGCCTAACATTCAACGTTCCCGTTAGACTAACACGAAATTATTATCCTCTAAATTTGCCACGATGTACATCAAGTTTTTGTCTGCACGAGCCCTTTCGCGTTCTATGTAATAACTATAATAAACTTTATCATTTAATTTGCATTAATTTGCATTTCAACATCTATCTTCATTTGATAGTTTTCTAGATCTCAACGTTCAAACTTAGTATTTTTAAAGTTCGTGGGCGGTTTGTGAGCATTTGAATGAGCGTGGAAAATGTGTTTTGGTAATTTTCAGGTATTACGAGAAGAGCACATTTCAGTTAATGTTTTTTTTCTAGCACTTGAACTGTAGGAGCCACCATTTTATGTGGAATTTGAGCGTTGCGAAGAACACCTAAAGTTTTCGAGAGCTCAGCGTTCATACGGACAGACGGATATATCTTGATGTGTCTAAAAGAATAACTTTAAAAGTGTAGTAAAATTCCTTTCGATTGCGAGCTACTTCTGCAAGGGAGGTATGTGTTACCACGCTGAACACAATGTAGCTGAACAAATGTAAAAACTACATTTTAATCTTTTAGTATATTCTCATTTCCATCCTAACTTATCTACCGGACAAAACTTAAAATGTTCCACCCAAATTTAAACCACTACAAGACAGGCACCGATTTGAATATCCAGTATATATTAAAATGAAAAAAAAATAAAACGTTTCAAGGGAACCAAGGAACCGTTTCTTTACAAGCCATAGAACTGTCATCTAGACAAGCTCACAGTTTTCATTTAAATCAGAATTCAACGCACTACCTCATCTACTAGCCTTTTATTATCAGTTTCTGGAAAGTTTCGGGTTTTACCAGCCAAAAGACCTTCATCGTAGGCAAGCGATATCGCAGATTTCCACTATCAACTATTCGTGGTACTTCAAGCTGAGCGGCAAAGGAACTGGTGGTTTCCCCAGCATTACAAGGTAAATTAACCTCTGCTGCGCGAATGATAAAACATTTTTTACGTGTATGTATCTAACCAAGTGCAATTTAATATACGTATGTACATACATAAAGAAATTAAACTATTTAACATACGTATGTTCGTACACATACGGTGATCGCGTACCATCGTTTGACCCCATTAATAAGGATTTTCGTAGCTGAGCGAAGATTTCAGGTGCTTACATTTTCGGGATTGTTACGATTAAAAATGAATATAAGGAAAAACGCTTAAAGGACTAAATAGGAAAAACGCAAAGCCCATATCTTTCTATGAAACCCATAATCTGCGTTAAATGAATGCTTAAAACAATATACTTGTTTTATGCTCGCAAATCATTTTATTATCCGAGTTATTTGACGTTTAAGTCAAAGTATGAATTTAGTTGGACTGTACGCAGAGATATGGAGCAACGTGTTTTTAATTATCATACATTTACAAGAAATAAGTTACATCTTCAAAAATCAAGAACGCTACACGTTACTAAGATAGGAAATTGATAAATTAATTTAAAGTTCAGTCCTGACCCCATCATCGAACCACTTTTTGTTTTGTTATTCTCTCCCTGCTAACACAGAATTGTTCTACTTGTTACTTGTTTATTAAAAGGGTGTACTCGTCGAAAACTAAGTCACAGGAATATATATTCTTATTCAAGACCCAAATTTTTGTGTTGCTTTTATGGCATCTTACAGGTCTAGTGCATACTAATTTATTGTTGTATCAATAGACGCATAAAAAAGGCGCCGTGGTGAATAATGTTATACCCATACGAAGACGAAAAGGGTATACTAGATTCGTTGAAAAGTATGTAACTGGTAAAAGGAATCTTAAGAGTAACAGAGTAGGAGTATAAAGTATACAGAGACAATTAGCATTTTAAATATGTATGTATAAGTTATTTAATTGTGTTTCTTTATTTAGATACCAAGGTATAGAGACTTTTTTCACTTAAGCCTTTTCAAGCCAAAGATATTTTAATTCGTACAATGGATTGTTAATTATAATATTGATCGCCAGCTATAGCTGCGTAGTTCAGTTTAAAACTAAACTGAAGGTCTATCCCGGTCGCACCATGAAGCCCTTTTTTGCGCTGCCGCGCAACCGCCTAAGTGCGATGTCAGCATTCCGTATCCAGCTAGCGACGATCACTCGCTGCAGGCGTGTTGGGACCGAGCCTCGGGCAACTGCCCCGGGAATGCACGATCAGCAGTTCCGCCCTTGCGCGTGTTGGCCATCGGATCCGGTCTGCAATTTGGCAATTTTTCCAAATTCTTTTGCGCTTGCTAACTTCTCCTTCTTTTAAATGGTCGCCGTCACGGTGACCAGTCTGTTCTATGTCATCTGCAGCCCTTGATCTGGCAAGACGTTTGTTCTTCAGATAATGTTTGCCGAGCCAGATAAGGCAGCATAACAGGATGGCGACTAGTATGATGAGAGAATTGTTGAGGAAGGATCTCATCGAGTACCGCTCATTAAGGGTTCCAATGTGGTGGAGGTTCCTCATGCTAAGCTTATGAAGAAATGGAAGACTTAGCCGGTTATGGTGACAAGTGATGTTTACTACGGTCATAACTGATACTGCAGGTTTCTTCTTCGAGCTTCCCAGTTGGTTTATGAACCAGGTTCCATTGACGGCTACCTTGTCGGAGTACGTCACCAGGTATGTTCCCGATATTCCCTGGTCTCGGCCCTGATCATCGGTAATGGTTGCGTTAACGTCGTTGATGATGGTGGTTTCGGAAACGATTTGCTGTGCGCAAGTGTTGTTTTGCAGTTCCCTGCAGAAGGTGGCGCCTACAGTCGCTTTACAGTAGCCGATGTTAAGGTTCTGCGTTAGGCATTCGGCGACTAAGTTCCCGTTCTCAAAGTCTAGGATCTTGTTGTTGTGCTGGACCGGGTAGACCGTTACCTTCTTACATACGAACTTTGGAGTTGGAAATTTAATTAGGAAGTGAAGAATTTCTGAATTTTGGAAGACACTTATGCTAGATATTTCTAATATCATCTACAAGACCAATATTAATAGGCTGTTTGTCCTTAAATTCGCCAATGTCAGTGCTATCCAGGATAGCCGGACTAACAATGTTTATTTTTGCCAGGGCTAAGCCCATAAGAATGTTTTCTAAATCTGTGATAACGATTCTATTTTTTGCCAAAATAATTTCCAGAAGGTGTCTTTCTTTTTCTGTATCGAATTTTTGAATTTTATTCATCGCGTTCGCGAGTTCATTTAAGCGTTCTTGAAATTTGATATTTAAATCTGTTTGTCCCTCGTTTGTTCTCATTATTCTCTTGATTGATTTTTATCTGCTCCCAGTCGCTGCTCTATTGTGGATTTTTAAGGTAGCTACCAACTTGCGAATGTGTCGGAGGTCCGTTAATATTACTGGTGTCCTATGATCGTCAGTAAACGTTTTCGTCATTGCTTCTGTCTGCTCTACGTAGTCATCGTAAGATGTCAGGTTCGTTGCGTGTTGTAAGTATCCGTAAGTCTCCCAGATTACGATGTCGTTGTCTTCTATCGGGATATAGTCTGCGTTCGTGTAGTCGTTGAGTTTCACCGTCACGTCTGTCCTAACAGCCACTAGTGCCAAGATAAAAAGATATTGTCTTAACCTAGAAATAATATGAAAAGAATAGAATAACGAAAAGCGTAGTAAGGATCTTTATCGAAGATTGTCCTTGTGAACCACCCTCCCCTTAATGAGAACCGTGGTCCCCAAATCTGCCTCAATGATTCCCTCTGAGCATTGCGGCGAAACTTGTTTCCTAATCGTTTATTTGCTTTCAGAAAAACTTTTTTGCCGACTTGATAGTTCCTATGGGTCCTATCTTTGTTAATTTGGTAGATGGTTTTTTCCTGTGCCTGTTGGATTTTCTTGCTATTTTCCCTTTCGAATTCTGCGGGCTTGGAATGGACAATTTCTATGGGTTTTTCGTTGGTTACTGAATGAATTGATTTATTATATTTGTTGGTAGCCAAAAGGATTATCTCAGTGGTGTCGTTCAGCTTATGTTCTATTTTTAGGCATTGGGCTATTTCTGCTAAAGTGCTATGAAATCTCTCCACTTGGCCGTTTGAGGTACTGTGGAGAGGTGGTGCGTTCGAAATAGTAATATTAAAGTTGTTTAATAACATTGATTTTATTGTTTCGGAATTTAATGACCTTTCGTTGTCGCAATAAATTGTTTTTATATTTGGAAAAAAATTAATATGTGTAATATAGGGGCCTTAATGTCGACAATAGCCCTTGATGCGATAACCTGCACCGTGGCGAATTTAGAAAATTTATCGACACACGTAAGAAAGAAGATTCCGTCTGTGGAAAAGATATCGATATAAAGAATTTCCCCTACATAACCTGGTATTGGAGTTTGTGCTATAGCCTGTTTGGATGGATGGCGTTTGTATTTTGCCATAGAACAGGTCTTGCAATTTAAGGTTATTTCTATGGCTAAATTAAGCTTTTTGGAGAAAAAGTAGTCCCTTAAAATTTGTTTTACATTTTCTTGAGCCGCTCGATGGGCTCTATTGTGTTCTGTTAATATAATTTCCTTCTGCTCGCTTTTGTCCGTTATGTCTTGAACGAAATATTTCGTGTGTCTAAATACGGATCCTGGGAACAATCCTACTAGTCGGTGCTGGATTTTTGCCAGGATTGGGAGCGAACAATGTATTGCGTTCACTGCATTGTTAATAACTACATCCTGTAACACATTTAGCAAATTGTCATGGTCCGAAATGTTTACTATGTGTCTCACCTTGGTTTTAAACAAAATGAGTGTGCTTACCGATGAACTGTTCCCCTCTTCAATTATTATTTGGTTCCTTAAACAGTTTCCCGGTTTGTCCGTTGTTTCTATAGGGTAGGTCAGGGATTGTTCGCTGTGCATGGTAGCCGCGTCAGATTCTACTGTATCTTCTAATACATTTATATTTTGACGAGATAATGCGTCTGCTACGAAATATTCTTTCCCCGCTTTATAAATCAGCTTTGCCCCGTGGTCATCAATAATCCCTTTCCATCGTTTTAATTTCGCGTTAGGGTTTTTGTCTGAGACAGCAAAAGTTAAAGGCTGATGGTCGGTAAAGATCCGTAACTCCGTACAGATAATTACGAAGATTTTTAAGTGCCCAAACTATGGCGAGGAGTTCTCGCTCGTTGGTGGCGAAATTTTTTTCGTTATCACGTAGTGTTCGTGATATCATTGTTATCGGGCGTCCGTCTTGCGATAGTACCACCCCTAGACCAAAGCCTGACGCATCCGTTGTCAAATCGAACGGTCTCTTAAAAGTCTGGATAGGAAAGTAAAACATCTTCTGATGCTAGGATTTCTCTTAGTCTGTGGAATGTTTCACTTTGTTCTTTGTTAAGATCGATATCAATTTTTCTTGACTGATATTTGCTCGTCTTTCCGTTTTCGCCTTTAAGGATACTTGTTAGGGGCCTGGCGATTGCCGCGAAGTTTTTAATAAAGCACCTGTAGTAACTTGCTAGTCCTAGAAAGGATCTAAGTTCGAACAAAGTTTTTGGCGGCGGAACTCTTTAATAGCCTTCACTTTTTCGCGTGATGTCCGCAGTCCCCCTTGTGACACTATGAATCCGAGATATTCAACGCTCTTTTTAAAGAACTGACTTTTCTTGGGATACTCTCATGCCGTCCTCAAGAAGTTTTTGTAGTACCCAATTGATATCGTTAATATGGTCTTCTTTGGTTTTGGAGAATATTATAACATCATCGACATAAACGTGGCATATCTTAGATATTCCTTCTCTTAGGACATCATCTATGGCTCTCTGGAAAATACTTGGAGCATTCTTGAGCCCAAAAGGCAGTCTACAGAATTAGTG
Source organism: Drosophila biarmipes (assembly GCF_025231255.1). NCBI lineage: Eukaryota > Metazoa > Arthropoda > Insecta > Diptera > Drosophilidae > Drosophila > Drosophila biarmipes. The sequence continues at coordinate 1,875,024 of NC_066611.1, read as the reverse complement.
TTTGCCGTTATTTATCGAAAAAGCCGTTTTTTCTCGGTCTTTCTCTGCCAGCTCTATCTGGTGGAAACCTGACTTGAGGTCAAGAGTGGTAAAAAATTTGGACTCTCCCATATTTGACAGTATTGTCGAAATCATAGGGATAGGGTATCTATCGTCCACTGTTTTTTGGTTCAACTTCCTAAAGTCGATAACCAATCGCTTTTTTTTTAACCCGTTTTCGTCAATTCCTTTTTTATCTACAACCCAGGTTGGGTTGTTATAAGGAGATTTGGATGGCCTTATTACGCCGTCCGCTAGAAGTTGTTTAACCTCTGCGTTGACGAACTCGGTTACACCCATGGGGTGCGGGTATGACCTGGAATATACCGGCTCCCCATCCGTTTTTATCGTAGATACCGTGTTAATGTTGAAAGGTAGCGCCTCGTCTGGATCGGCGAAGGCTTTACGGTTTTTTATTATTATTTTATAAAAAGGAGTTTTTACTGCGGGTGCACGTCACCATCATAAATCATAAAAAATTACAAGACTCATCTGTGTCTAGATCATCCTGTATTTCCGTATATGTATTACTTTTTTAAATGTTTAGACCCTTCTTTTGCACCCAAAATGTTTTGTTTTTAATTTTAAAATGTTTTGCAATAAACTTAGGAGGTAAAATGTTTTTTTTAAATTTAAAAAGTTTGCAACGCAGTGAATGAAACGTTTCAGACCCCAGAAAGTATATTTATTCTTGATCAGCGTCACTAGAAGAGTCGATCTAGCCATGTCTGTCTGTCCGTTTCTACGCAAACTAGTCTCTCAGTTTTGAAGCTATCGGGCAGAAGCAAAAGTCTTCTTTCTATTGCATGTTGTATATAAGTCGGAACCAGCCGGATTGGACAACTATATCTTATAACTCCCATAGGAACTAGCGGGGAAAATATTTAAAAAAAATTACATCTTTGGTGTTTTTTGACATTTAACCTCCTACTGTTGGAAATATCATTTTTCAATAAGTTCTGAATTTCAAATTAATTTTTTTAGTAACGATCTGAAAATTAGTGGTAAAATAACATGAAAAAATTATATCTTAGGTGTTTTTTAACACATAACCGTTTAAGCTTGGAAATAACATTTTTTAATTAGTTCTGAAATTCAAATTAAATTTTATCAAAATCGGAAGACTATATCATATAGCTGTCATAGGAACGACCGGAAAATTGGTGGAAAAATAATATACAACAAATTATAGCTTTGGTGCTTTTTGACATATAACCTTCTTAGCTTGAAAATAACATTTTTTAATTAGTTCTGAATTTCGAATTAAATTTTATCAAAATCAGTTAACTTCCTTTCTTGTTTTTATTGTTACTTCTTATTCACTAGTTTACACAATTGTTATTAGTACCGAACTTAATTTTCACTGCTCGCGATATTCAAGTTGTCGACCGATCAATTCGGATTAAAAAAACGGACGGCCTGACTTCGGTTTAATAATCCATAATCAAACCTCATCTTAAGAGATTTATCTGAAAAATCTGATTAAAAGAATCATCCAAGAAAGACGGAAAATAGGATGATGAAATTTGTCAATTAAATTTGAAATTGAAATTTTGCAGAATTAAAATTTTGCCGGAAATCGATGTTTACGTTAGCGGACTTTGTGTTCTCTTTTTGGGGCTCTGGTGTTTACAGAATCCGTTTAAAGCTGAGAGTGTGAAACTGCTCTGAGTGGAAATCGATTGGAGGCTTTGTTTAATGAATGAAAAACAGCTCTTACCTCAAAGTTGTTTATAAATTGGGCAAGAGCCGCTAAGTAATGTGTCATACAACTTGCATACTACAAGGCCTTTGCCTGGTCGCAGCGCTACTGTCAAAGTGCGGGGTCAGCACTTGATATCCGGCGATCATTCGCTGAGCGAGTGTTCCCAGCGCTGCAGCTAAAGCGCCGGGTCCTGCGAGAGTGTTTCTGGTCGGATTCCGGTCGATGGTCCCCAGAGTGTGGAGTTGGTAGTTTCCTTTCTGCGCGTGTTGGCCACCGGATATGGCCTGCAACTCGACAAATTCTCCTCACGGGAACCGGGTTTGTTAACTTATTTACATATTAAGATATAACCACTGATGTTGCTGTGGGCAATTGCCCGGCCTACCTTTGCCCGTACTTCGTGGGAAAGGCCTCTTCCCACGGCCCCTTTCCACATTTTTACCGGTGCTGGCCCAGACAAAGTACAACTACGAAATCTCTTAGCAATTTATTATAATTTATTGGCTAACGCTAAATTAGAACATTGAACATAGAAATATGGAAATAAAATAAATAAATCTTAGAATCGAAACGGGAAAGTAATTTGTAAACGCTAATTGTGCATTAGATTGCATTTGCAAACCGTAAACACAAACAAATTTTTGCACAGCGACTATAGTCACTAAAGCCAAATGTTTAAAGACAGGCGAATTATGTCTGTGGTCCGAAAGTGGCTGATCACAGTAGTATAGATATAGGTGCTTATTTGGGTATTCCAATGAAATAAGGACAAGACTGATTTTATTCAATTCTGTGTATATAAAATGAGAGCTAACATTAAGAGTGGGGTACATATGCTGAGATTGAGAAACTCCTTCGGTCAGCCCTTTCCGGCCGGATGCCTGTGACCCAGTTGTTTACCCGGTTCGGTATCCTGAGTCTGCTGTGTCGGCGGTTTTATGTCCGGGCTAAACGGCATCGCCGCTAATGGCCCAAAGCTCGAGGGGGTTTGGGTGGAGGTGGTGCTGTGAGCAAAACATCAGCAGTAACAGGCGCGCTTGCGCGACCACATGCGTGGTCCCAAGCCTGGTAAGGGGAAAAGGGAGGGATGATAGCGGGCGACTATGTTCCTTGCACTTCTTTTCGCACTCAGTTTTTCCGTTTCATTGCTTTGGTGCTCCTTAGTTTTCCATGAAATTCAATTTAAAGAAAATATTGACTTACAAATTATTTATTGCCGCATACTGCGATGAAAGCGCTTTCAACGAGGCTGCCGCCCATTAAGCCTCGCCCATACATCTTTACTTGCATATGTAATTTTCTGATGTTTGTTTTGGTTCGCGCTACATAACTGATTTGGATATAGATCTAAATAAAACACTTTGTTAACCTAATTGATGTTCTTTATGTGGTTGAGGCGGAAACGTTCTGGAGAACGCTGCTGCTGTGAGGAAAACTGCAATACGGCCCTGTTGCTGCCTCTTTGTGTGTATGTTTGTGTGATTCTATTTCAAATCCAAGTAAAATCAAACCCAAAGTAAACTATCTAACACCCAAACTAGGAAAGCCGCTGCTGTTGCATGGGGCTTGGAACACTCCCCACGGGATTGGATTTAGAGTGGATATATACAGATATATACAGATTTTAGTAAGGCCTTTGACTCCGTTAACCACTCACTTCTTTTATTCAAATTAGATCAGCTTGGGTTTCCTGGTAATCTATTATATTGGATATCATGTTACTTGAATGGTAGGACTCAGAGGGTTATATTCAAGAATGCTGTTTCAAAATTGATCTACGTGATATCTGCTGTGCCTCAGGGTAGTCATTTGGGCCCTTTGCTGTTTACTTTGTTTAATAACGATCTTCCCTCAATCATAACACATTCTCGTGTACTAATGTATGCTGATGATGTTAAGCTTTGTTTATCATATAATGATATAGTGTCGGGATTTAACTTACAGTCGAAAATTGATTGTTTTCATGGATGGTGTGAGTAAAACCTTTTAAATTTGAACTGCCTTAAATGCAACGTTATGACTTTTTATAGGGGTACTCCTACGTTTATCAATTACTTTCTTAAAAATACGCCACTTGACCGTATATATTCAGTTAACGATTTAGATGTTCTTCTTGACCCTAAACTTAAATTTGACTGCCACATTATGTCCACTGTTAACAAAGCCATGAGTGTTCTTGGGTTTATAAAGCGTTGGTCAAAAGAATTTGATGACCCTTGTCCGTCCTATTTTGGAATATTATTCGTCGGTTTGGAGTCCACAATATCAAGTGCACATCGACCGTATTGAGTCGGTAAAAAAAAATTTCTCTTAGTTTCCCTGCGTAGTTTAAACTGGGATCAAAACGTAAGGCTTCCTTCCTAAGAGAGTAGATTACAATTGCTTAATTTACCTACACTTGTAAATCGTAGAACAATGCTTGGTACTATTTTGATACAAAATCTTATAAGAGGTGACATTGATTCTGCAGAACTTTCAAACCGCCTAACATTCAACGTTCCCGTTAGACTAACACGAAATTATTATCCTCTAAATTTGCCACGATGTACATCAAGTTTTTGTCTGCACGAGCCCTTTCGCGTTCTATGTAATAACTATAATAAACTTTATCATTTAATTTGCATTAATTTGCATTTCAACATCTATCTTCATTTGATAGTTTTCTAGATCTCAACGTTCAAACTTAGTATTTTTAAAGTTCGTGGGCGGTTTGTGAGCATTTGAATGAGCGTGGAAAATGTGTTTTGGTAATTTTCAGGTATTACGAGAAGAGCACATTTCAGTTAATGTTTTTTTTCTAGCACTTGAACTGTAGGAGCCACCATTTTATGTGGAATTTGAGCGTTGCGAAGAACACCTAAGAATCTGCATGCCAAACTCAAAAACTGTGGCTTTTAAAGTTTTCGAGAGCTCAGCGTTCATACGGACAGACGGATATATCTTGATGTGTCTAAAAGAATACCTTTAAAAGTGTAGTAAAATTCCTTTCGATTGCGAGCTATTTCTGCAAGGGAGGTATGTGTTACCACGCTGAACACAATGTAGCTGAACAAATGTAAAAACTACATTTTAATCTTTTAGTATATTCTCATTTCCATCCTAACTTATCTACCGGACAAAACTTAAAATGTTCCACCCAAATTTAAACCACTACAAGACAGGCACCGATTTGAATATCCAGTATATATTAAAATGAAAAAAAAATAAAACGTTTCAAGGGAACCAAGGAACCGTTTCTTTACAAGCCATAGAACTGTCATCTAGACAAGCTCACAGTTTTCATTTAAATCAGAATTCAACGCACTACCTCATCTACTAGCCTTTTATTATCAGTTTCTGGAAAGTTTCGGGTTTTACCAGCCAAAAGACCTTCATCGTAGGCAAGCGATATCGCAGATTTCCACTATCAACTATTCGTGGTACTTCAAGCTGAGCGGCAAAGGAACTGGTGGTTTCCCCAGCATTACAAGGTAAATTAACCTCTGCTGCGCGAATGATAAAACATTTTTTACGTGTATGTATCTAACCAAGTGCAATTTAATATACGTATGTACATACATAAAGAAATTAAACTATTTAACATACGTATGTTCGTACACATACGGTGATCGCGTACCATCGTTTGACCCCATTAATAAGGATTTTCGTAGCTGAGCGAAGATTTCAGGTGCTTACATTTTCGGGATTGTTACGATTAAAAATGAATATAAGGAAAAACGCTTAAAGGACTAAATAGGAAAAACGCAAAGCCCATATCTTTCTATGAAACCCATAATCTGCGTTAAATGAATGCTTAAAACAATATACTTGTTTTATGCTCGCAAATCATTTTATTATCCGAGTTATTTGACGTTTAAGTCAAAGTATGAATTTAGTTGGACTGTACGCAGAGATATGGAGCAACGTGTTTTTAATTATCATACATTTACAAGAAATAAGTTACTCACATCTTCCTACTGAAAGAAAATCAAGAACGCTACACATTACTAAGATAGGAAATTGATAAATTAATTTAAAGTTCAGTCCTGACCCCATCATCGAACCACTTTTTGTTTTGTTATTCTTTCCCTGCTAACACAGAATTGTTCTACTTGTTACTTGTTTATTAAAAGGGTGTTCTAGATTCGTCGAAAAATAGGTCACACGAATAAATATTCTTTTTCAATACCGAAAGTTTTGCGGTGCTTTTATGACATCTAACAGGTAGAATTACTTATTTATTAAAAGGGTGTACTAGATTTGTCGAAAAGTTAGTCACAGGAATATATAGATGTCTCCTTCGCTTTCGAATCATATAATTTCTTATTTTTATGTTTATTTAAGTCAAGCATATTTCTTGCTCTTTTATAAGCTACTTTAAATCTATATTTACTTTCTCTAGCATAATCATCTATGTTGTATATAGGTTCTACAGTACTTATGGTATTAAGGTATTCTGGTAGACTGCTTGTTTTTCCAAATACTAATTCATATGGACAATAGCTATGTGCCATAGAAGGGGCTGTGTTGAAACAATAAACAAAATATTGAAGCCATACGTCCCAGTCAGTTTTATTAACTGATATGTAGGATCGTATATATTTATTAAATGTTCGATGACTTCTTTCTATTGTTCGGACAGTTTGGTGATGATGTGCATTTGATGTTATATTTTGTATTTTTAAATATTTGCACAAATCATTTATAATTGAGAATAAAAGATTGAATTATTTCGTTTGCTATTGTTGTTGCACTTTTGTTTGCAACTGGTGTAGCTACTAAATATTTAGCTCTGACTCTGGTAATGGACCAATTGTATCCACTATAACTCTGTCGAAAGCTTTTACTGGTGTTTCAGTTATGGTTAATGGGTTGATGGTTAATGATCATCATGTAGTGTAGACAGTATAGCTTCTTTCTCTTTATTTTTATGTATTATAGTCACCGGGTTGAGTAGCGATACTCGTAATGTGTTCAGTATTTCATTGCCCATATTTTTGAATTTATCTATTGAATTTTTTCAAAGATATTTTCCCACGGTGCTATTTTTAATTGGTTTATTTTTAATTGGCTATTTTTAAGCCAAATGGCAGTCGCGTGAAGCGATATGATCCATTGTTTATTGAAAATGACATTATATTTCTTGAGCTTTCTTCTAGCTCTATTTGATGAAATCCTGACATAAGGTCAAGGCATGAAAAGTATTTAGTTCTATCTAGTTGACCTAGAATGTCGTCGATCCTGGGTAGGGGAAATTTATCGGACAGAAATTTTTTATTTATTTGGCATTAGTCTATTACTAATCTTCATTTCTTAACGACTGAACCTGGAAGTGGTTTTTTGGATACTAATAAAAGAGGGCTATTATACTCGGATACAGATTCTTCAACTATATTGTTCTTTATTAGCTTGTTTACTTGTTTCTTTATCTCTTCTTGATGACTATGCGGTGTTCTGTTCATTATCGTTTAGTCTTCATATTTATTACTATATTTTGAACATATTTCAGTAAGTTGTGACTTAAATTGTTTTGGAAAATGTTTTTATAGTTAAGCTATGACTTCTTCTGTTTCGAAAGAGGTTCATAATTGATATTATTTATGTCGACTAATTGGTCGTTACTGGTTGTATTCCGTAAACGGACAAATGCGTTATTCGATGTTGCCACTGTATTTGCAGCATAAATACCAGATGTAATTTCCTGGTTAGGAATTAAGACATTATCTTCTGTTGAGTTAATGTCTAACTTTCGGACAACTTCAGATCTTGCCAGTAATAGTATTAAATTATTACCGGAGCTGAATTTTATTGGAACATAAATGGGGTATTTCAGGTTATTTGGTCTTAGTATGAACCAATTATTTTCTGGTTCACAGTCTAGTTTGCAATTAAAGGTTTTAATGAAAGGGTTTTTATGAACTCCTGTATTTCCATCACATGGTATTGCAAAATCTTTACGGACTAAATTGTAATTATGTGAAATAATATATCTGTTTGTCTGTAGCTGAATTTGGATTAAGCCATTGGACGTGAAAATGCCATGTCCAATGCCTTGAATATTTACAGTTTTTTCTTTTTCAATGTTATCAAAGACAACTGAGTTTTCTTTGATTAGTGATATATCTGCTCCTGTATCTAGCAGAAATGTGAGAGTACTGTTTGTAGAAGTGTTCTTAAAGGTTACAAACATATTCAGACTCAAGTTTATTGTGTGTACTTTTTTATTTAATTTTGGGTACCTAAAGGTGTCTGGCAGTTTTCCGAACTGCTCTGTGTTACACGTACGTTAGAGGGGTTATTGTTACCGTGGCCGCGACTTGAGTTACCGCGACCCCTTTAATTTCTTCAGTACTGTCCTCCGCCTCTATTATTGTTGTTGTTATAATTGGCCCTTCCTCGGTAGCTTCCACGGCTACCTCTATTGTTTTGTTGCCCACTGAAATACAGGACGCTATTAGCGTGCCATGATGTATTTTACCCTTTCTATTGAACAGTTTTTGACCATTGCCTTAACAGCATGTGCTGTGCTGTATTTGGCAGCTATTTCTGAAGTTAGTCTATCGTTGATATAGGCTCCTTCTAGGGCCTTTGTCAACTTACCTACTTCTTGTACATATTGGTTGGCCGTTTTTTGTTTTTGTTGTGAATTCAGTAATTTTGCTGAAATTACTTCTACTGATTCTCCTTTTACTTTAAATTGTAGTTTGTCAATTATGGCTGTAATTGTCTCTTCATTGGTTATTAACTTTCTTGCATGGTCTTTTAATTTTGTCTTTATTAGACTAATAACAACTGTTTCATGAGGACCTTTTATGGAATCAATTAGACTCAAACCGTCTATGAAACTCGTTAGGTTTTCTGCCTTTCCATCGAACTCATGTATTATCGATGAGGCTAACTTTAGATATTCTAGATGTGTCATAGCCATATTTACTGTTTTTTCGATTACGGACTCTGATACAGATTCGGATGGCTCTGGTAAAATTATTACCGCTGGTATTATTAGATCATGTATATCTTCTTTTTTTGTTTTAGTTTCTGAATCACTTGCTACTTTGGAATCGCTAGCAAAGTCTATATCTGTATTTGTATCTTCTTCGACTACTGCTGGAGTGTTTAATATTGAGGGTATTGTTATATCAAATGAGTACTTTGTTTTGATACTATTTAGATTATTTTTTAATCTATGTAAAAATCTTGATACGTACGACCAATGGTGAATATTTAGTTTCTCTCTGTTGTCGTGTATCAATGATCGTGCTTGATTGAAACAGGCAACTAATATCGTTGCGTGCTTACTTCCTTTTTTGTCACGTTTGTAATATTCCTATTTTGCGTCAAGCATTTGTACGATTTATCAAATTTTAATTTGATTTCAACTAATTCGGCATTCAATAGATGCCATTCCATTTCATGCTTATAGAGTATTTGATATAAATTGTGTCAAACGAAAGAACAAACAGAGTTTGGATAAGAATTTATTTTCGTCATTTTCGTACAGCTATACGGGCTGCACTGCTATCGAGCAAATTCGCACGATTTTACAATTTTGTTTTATATTATTAATATTCTAAATATACTCTATATTTAGCATTTGATGTTTCCTGTACTCTTTGTAGTGCGGCCAGCTTCTGTGCCCTCTGTGGCACTGTGGGTTCCTTGGCCAGCTTGATGTGCGTCGCGTTGCCGATGCTGGGTTGGCACAGGCTATTGATCCTTCTGGTTGCACGTCGCAACGCAATGTGGTGAGAATAGCGGTCCCTCGCAGTCAACAGGACACCTCTTCTTTAGTTTCGGCAGTACTGCTGGTATGTGAATGGGTTTTTTTTTTAACAAGTTCTTTATTTGATTATTATTATCTGGCGAGTTAGGGTGAGAGGCTTATTTTTTCACACGTAGGGTCTCTATAAGATGGTCAAGCTCAGTTTGTAACTTCTGGGCTGTAGACCATGCAGGCGATGGCGATTGTTTGTATATTAGCCACTTTAGTTTGACTAATCTTTTATTTATTTTGTGGTTTATACCACCGAGCTGCTTGCCCATTACTCAACTCTACTCACTCAGATGTGGGTTTTCTGTTGTCCATCAGTTTTATGGTGAAATGTTTCTTTTGCCGATGCCGCTGTTGTTGTTGATGCTACTTCTGTCCTTGGTCTTACAAGACCGCTGTCACGGTCGCCATGTGGTGATTATTGCAATACCATAAGTTTAGATTAACCTCTTTATTATGCAAAACACATTGGTTCAGTATTGTGATCTTTATTTTGGAGCAACATGTACGTGTCTCTCCAATTGTTGGAAAATTGTATTTTGTTTGTCAAACTGACATGTCACTTTGTCCCAAAACGTTATTTTAGAGTCCTGAAAATTCTAGACGATGTTGAAAAGCTCAATATAAGAAACATTCGTTCTACCACTTTTGAAAAAAACTAGCTAGTTTGGTACTGAAGCAACAGGCTTGTGCTATACGTCGTTAGAAGGGTATTTCGAAGTACTATGTACGCATGTTAATCACGAGTTGTCTAAATACCACCGTTTAAAAATTATTGGTCAGAGTTCTTTGTTTCAACTTTCTAACGACTCCAACTAAAAATGAAATAAAATTTTAGGGTGTAGCCCTTGTGATATCTCCATTTTTGGCGTACGACACCTTCTTGTAAAAATACCCATGTCAAAGTTCTTAATCAACAAAAATGGCCATATTTACCAGTTCAGAGCATCCCACACTTCCTGAGCATTGACCTTTTTTGTACGTATCCAAATTCTATTTGAATGTTTTGAATATTTAGGATGATGCTAAACAGCTAAATTAATTTCGGAAAAACAAGATAGTTTGCCGGAGAAACAGCTATAAATAGCTAAATTTTGTATACCCGTATCTTGGGAAGTATTTGCAGTTTCGCCACGCTGAATTCAATATGCCATTGCTTAGTTGTTTGATTTAAATTATGCGTTACGAAAATAAAAAATTAAGAAAGTGTATTTATTTAGTAGATCGTATATTACACGTTGATATCAGAACTTTTGTATGTAGGTTCGATCGTCCCTTTATTTTCACCTCGTTAAGAGGTGTTTTTATTTGAATTATTTTAACCGATATACATTTTTTCTTTTCCAATACATTCCTAGGATGAACCAGGACGGCCTTTATCAATCTATCGACTATGATGAGGATACATCGAGCGACATCAGTAGCAGCAGCTCCGTCCTGTTATCGGATTCGGACAGCACCACACCACCACGATGCAGCTCCACTGGGAGTGAAATACCATCGCTAAGCGATGAAGATGATGATCAGTTAACAAGCCCGGTGAGCAGTTTGCAAGAAGACGAATCGGTCTCAACGGAACCTTTCGTGCGCCAGGTTCAGATGTCACCGATAGAAAACTCCTACGACTATGATGAGGATACATCGAGCGACATCAGTAGCAGCAGCTCCGTCCCGTTATCGGATTCGGACAGCACCACACCACACCGATGCAGCTCCACTGGGAGTGAAATACCATCGCTAAGCGATGAAGATGATGATCAGTTAACAAGCCCGGTGAGCAGTTTGCAAGAAGACGAATCGGTCTCAACGGAACCTTTCGTGCGCCAGGTTCAGATGTCACCGATAGAAAACTCCTACGCCGAAGTTTTCAGCGAAAGAACCACACTGACTGTAGAGCGGTTGGCGATGTTGAACGTCGAGGACGACGTCACACCTGGAACGGTCTCGGATCACTGGTCGGTAACATCCTGGGGGCGCTCAGAAAACTTGGAAAGTGATGTTGAAGAGGTTCAAGAGACGGGAGGGACCGACTTGTCATCGTCCGATGATTCTCCGGTTGGGGGCGATGGTCGCTTTGGAAACGGCGGATATCAACCACCCCTAGGTGACGCTGTCAGGGCAGCGAACGTAGCTTGGGAGATCTACCAAGTAACCCCCGGACACCGAATCTCAAACCAGACCACTCCGCAGCCATTGTCACCTAGGGCACCAGTCTCGCCATTGTCAGTAACCCAAGGCCAGCACTCCTTTACACAAGGACACGTTGAGTGGTGTGTTGAGATGGACCAAGATACCGGAAGGGCCGGCACGTCATCGTCCGACGATTCATCCGAAGGAGGCGATGGTCGCAGGGCAACGGCTGAGGACTTTGAAGACTACCTGAATAGCCTATTCCAGTTGGAATCCCGATCCGAGAGCACTCCCAACGATGTCGATGATGTCCTGCTCCTAGCAGCTCCTGATTCCACACTTCTCCCGATGGAAGATATACAGTACCCCGGTCCAGAGTTCCTAGAAGGGCCACCACTGCCCGCAGTGCTTGATGAAGGCCGAGCGATCCTCTATGGATCGCTTTTACCGAGTAGTGATACGGACCAGCACGATGCGGAACAACAAGATACGGTGCGCAGTCTACCTATGCAAGCACCCGGGCGCGATCGTTCGGAGCCGTGGCGCCCAGTACCTAATGTGACATTGCCAGTAACTCAAGGAGGAGAAATCTTAAACACGACTACACCGCGGACAGTGTCACCTAGGGCACAAGTCTCGCCATTTTTCGTGGCCCAAGGGTTGCATACCTCCACCCGTCTACTCAGATCGACCTTAGGGCGTACAATCTCACCGACAGCCCTCGGAAGACAGCCAGGGACAGCTACATCAGAGGCCGAAAACACGGAATGGGGACTGGAAGATTTTCGGGAATTTCCCGGTGCAGAGGAGGCTCTGAGTGAGGACCTCTGGGTCGTAGCTCCTCCAGCATGGCAAGTCGACACGCCTGACCGCCGCCTACCCCCGACCCTAGTCCAGTTTGTTCTCCAGCATGAACGTACCAGAGTCCGCTTCTTAAGACGCGAATGGGGTCACCGGTTCCGAATCACCATCTCGGGGCAGCGAGCCGTCACTATTTCCAAGTGCTACGAAAAAGAATAGGGGTGGGAGAAAGCAAAAAACAAGCCCCCAACACATTTATCGTCTACATCCTCTCATTAGCCCAGGTGGCCAACAAAAAATATATAATATAGGAATGGACCTAAAATCGGACCAGTTGCAGCCGTATATTTGGTTGTTGGTGTTTAGCATTTTTGATTGCCAACAAAGTAAGTAAGTGCTGAGGCGGTAACTTTGGCCGGCCGTTGTAAGTGTGCGGCTGCGGGATTTCGGTGGGGGACCTCCGTGAGTAAATGCTTAAGTTATCCTAGCTATGAGCCCTGCATCTCTTGCCTCGCAGTCCTCTTTCTTCCTGCTGATAAGTTCATCATAAGCCCATTTACAATGTTGTAGTTTTTTTTTATATGGACATTGATGCACTTCAAACAGTACAAACAAGTGGCCCAACGACACCAAGCACGTGCTTGTTAAGCGCGGCGCCCTTTTATCAACTTGGGCAAAAAATGCGACTTCTTACAAATATTTATTTTCTGATTTCTTTTTTTATTTATAAATTTATTTGTTATTAATTATTACATATTCCGGTCTGACTTATTCATAGATAATGATATAATTCTATGCACAGAATACGATCCTATTTTAAAGATCGGTAGTTTTATTGAAAATATTAAGTCTGTTATATTCATTATCGCTTTAAATTCCACAAACTCGTACATATGTTCTTCCGATACTGCCTGTATGCTCTGATCTTCTAGGTATTTTATGTAAATTAAACTACACTAAATCAGACCTCTTAACAGAGGCCCAGAGCAGTAGCAATGGGTTGTAGACGGGCGGGTGGCTGGCCGATGCTCGTACGTGGATGTCAACTACTAGTCAACTACTCCCCTCTCAGGAATGAGACCGCCCTCGGCCGACCCTATATGGGTAATCCTCTCTTTAGCTGGGCCGTTCTTCTTCTGGCCTGGGTGACTCGCCGATAGGTCAAGCCGATCAACCATGGCAGTACCATCTGATTAGACCGATAGTCATTAACCGCTTAAACGGTGAAGACTGAGTACGTTTCGCTCCAAGGTGACATTCAGGGAAGGTAAGCTGGCTACTCCTGGAGCCTTTTTCTGGGATGTGTCATGGTTGACAAATCGGGTTTCGTTAAGCGTGGCTCTCTCGGTATAGGTGATAAGCCATTGTCCAAACTCACGCGAGCCGGGCGATCATTTACAATGACAATCCCATCGTCAATGTATGTAACGGCATGCAGGTCACTTTGCAGTGCTTCAAGCGTGGAGTTCTTGAGCGCACGATCTTAGCGGCAGCTGGCCAAACGTAGCTAGTGGTGTGATGGAACAATTCTTCACTGTGTAGATCTCCCCGTCGCATTCCGCTATTACGTTCTCTTCCAGCCTGAGCATGGTGTCGTGATGGGAAACGGGGAAAACGGTAATTTTGTTGCAGGCTAACTTAATTTTAGGAAATTTAATAATTTTAACGGAATACTACGGGCAAAACTTCATTAATCGCGGTCTCGGTGGGCTCTGCCATCCACACACTTTCCAGGTCTGCATGGTCTAATATGCTAGGGCTAACGACATTAACTTTGGCTCCATTGCGATCATCCTATTTCGAGTTAGTAACATCTCGAATAGGTGTCCCGTATCAATTTGAAATTCTTTTGTCGACCTCAGGAGTTGATTGACTGTTGTGGAAATTCTATTGATTGTATTTATTAGTTGGAATTCATTAAATTCTTCAGCGTCTGTCGTTTCCGCCACTACCGTCAACGCCGTCCCCAGGAAGTCTAAGCTCCTGACTACTCCATGATGGATGCTCAACGAGTCGAGCAGGTCGTGCATGCGTCATTCCGTCAGTCTCTTCCAATAGGCGCCTATATTCTGAGAGATTCGCTAAGTGTTCTACAAATGTGAATTCCTCCCATACCAAAATTCGACCATCAACAATGGAAAATCATGGAAAAAGGAGCACGATAAAAAATAAAAGTAATAAAAAATGTACGCCAAGTGGCTAGGGATAAAAGTAATAAAAGAATGAAAAATTACCAGGCGACCGATAACATGGTTATGCTTAACCTACCTAAGGTTATCCATGTGGACCACCCTCCCCTTAATAAGGACTGTGGTCCGCTTTCACAGTTTTTTCTTCAAACAATGGTGGTATAGTTAACCTCCCTGTCACTTAATGTCCTAGAGATCATAGTTATGAGGCGTCCTTCTTGGGACAGCACTGCACTCGGAAAATTGTACCTGAATGTTCCTAGATCTATGCTTACCAACACTTCCATTTTCCCCTTTCAGTATGTTTAAAATGCGTCTCGTTATTGATGCAAAGTCTTTGATGAAGCATCTATAATAGCTGGCCAGACCTAGAAAAGACCTTACCTCAAAAACATTTTTGGGTTCTGGAAATTCTCCAATGGCTTTTACCTTTTTCTGTCTGTCGCTGCACCGTTATTGGTGACTATAAGCCCTAAAAAGCTAACGCTTTTCTTGAAAAAAATTGGTAAATTGGTATGGCAACAAGGTATTTTGACAATCACGTATGTACTGGGTTATGTATTTACTCATTCCTTTCAATAGCAGTTTCTTTTGACCTTGGCCAAGGTTTTTGAATGTCCTGCTTGAATAGGATTGTCACGTAGTGTAGAAATTATTTAATTGGCTGGGCCAGCTGGCGGTTCCTCCGTGGCAAGGGTAGATCCGGTTGGTTAAATATCCGTGGGGGGCCGGCAGTAGGTTACTGCCGCTGGTTGAGTAGTGGTGATCACCAAGGTTGACAGCCACTGGAGAGTCGGGTGGTCGCTTCGACTCCCTTCCGTCTTCCGAAGTTTACGGTGGGAGATACTTATCTCCGTTGTTACGACCCATAAGGCACGATAACCAAATTCAATAACCAGAATAAATGTAACGGCAAGGCCGGAGTTTTATAATCGAGCTAGTGCTCTTTATTTCAAATCCAAATTAAAACTGAAACTTAAGATTTAACAAAAGCTCATGCAAAGAAGTCATACGATCGCTGTCAGCCAATGAAAAGTAGCCACGGCTCGGAATGATACAATGTGCTGGCTCAGCTCTCGGGCCAATAAGGTGGACCCAATTTAGGGTGGACCATGCATGAGAGAAAAGTGTAATAATAATAAAAAATTATTAATACTAGAAAATGATAAACATTGATAAATGATTAATATTAATAAAGGAAATAAGAATTGGCCTGCTCAGCCTAAGCTGGGAGTTGGTTGTTAACTACTCCCCCCTTAAATTAGACGTCGTCCTCGGTGACAGCCAGTTCGTCGATGGACTTTTGTAGCTGGGCTGCCTCTCGTTTGCGCCTGCAGTGTTGTTTGAGCAGGACCAAGCCGGCTGACGGCAACTTCTGCGGCGAACCAAATCCTCGGGGAACCTCCAGCCGACACGTCATCTCGGAGCTCCTGCATTAAACGCAGGTTATGCTCATTCATCCGCTGTAGCAGTGGCAGACTCAGTATGTGATCGTGTCCCGTGATGTTAAGTAAGGGGGAGGCCGCAATACCCGGGCTCATATTCACTGAGTAGTTGAGGTTCAAATATACGGAGTCGTTGATCACGGCCTTTCTCTCGAAGGTGATGAGGTTGGTCCCTACTATGGTTGTTGTGGGACCGTCATCGATGGTAATCCTCGTTAGTTTCTCATTAACGATAATTACTCCGTCGTCCACAATTGTAAGGGGTTCCAGATTGCTGGGCCGCCTCCGGCATGTAGCCTGCATGTAATTGCCTGGCACAGGTGTCGTGAGACGCTTTTTTGCAAAATGTGGCCAAGTTGGTAGAAGTGCAATCGGAGACTGCTAGGATTCCGTCATCACATTCCGCCACGATGTTGTCTTCTATTTGTAGCATAGTATGGTAGTGTGCGACAGGGAAGAGCAGGACTTTTTTACAAACACGCTTAACTCTAGGATACTGGTCTATAACGTGGACAAGAACATTATTTTGAAAAATTGTAATCTTAGATACATCCATAAGTCTAACTATTGGGACTTCCGTGAGCTGTTCGTCAAAAATAGCCTTTAGGTCATTGTGATTGAAAATATTAGGATTGATGATATTATTTTAAGCAAGTGTGATGGTGATCATACAATTTTGGATTTCTGATATCAACATTCTATTCCTGGCAAGGAGGGTTTCGTACAAATGGCCTGAGTCAACAAGCCCGTCCCTCTTCTCCCTGAGGATCTTGTTTACTGTGTCTGTGAGTAGATTGATGTGTTTTTGTGTCTCTGTGTTAATTATAACCTGTCTATTATTAGCCTCGATAAGTGACGCTTGATTGGTGTCAATTCTAATTAGATCGTCCGCGCCGGGTGTACCCGCCACGACCTTAAGGACTGAGCCCAAAAAATCAAGGCTCCTGGCCATTCTATGGTGTATCTTAAGTTCCTCCAAAAGGTTCTGGGCATGCTCAATGTCCACTTCCAGCAGCTTCCTCATATGGGACTGTGGGAACAGTTCCAGCATTTTGACTGTGGAGTCAATTATGCTGGCAAACTCGGACAGATTTGTCGAGTGCCTGACCACGCCGTACTGTTCCCATATTAAAACATTGCCATCTTGCACCGGGATGTGCTACGGTGCGAGAAATCGGTGATTCTCGCGCTCGCGATGAACAGCAGTATGATGGATATAATGGCGAGCCTGTGGAAATTATAGCAAAGAGTGGGTTTTAATATAAGGGAGAATGTGGCAGGTAGAATGCCTACCCAATGTTGTCCTTATGGACCACCCTCCCCCTAATGAGAACAGATGTTCCCAGATCTGCTGCTAAACGCTCTTCTAAATAAAGCGGTGACAATTGGTTCTCTAATCTTTTGTTGTTTCGAAGGTGTACCCTTTCACCGACTTCGAAGACTCTGTTTTGCCTCGAAGGATTAACCCTGTCTAGTTTGGATTGCTGTGCTTTGTCCATCATGGCTTTAATTGTCAGCTTCATCTCATCGCTGCTGGCGTGGATGACCTCTACCGGCCTAGACTCTGTGACCGAATGTAGCGACCTGTTGTATTCTATAGTAGACCTCAATATTAGTTCCACAGTATCCTCAAATTTCTAATAAATTTTGAGGCATCTGGCAATTTCCGCCAGGGTATTGTGAAATCTCTCAACTTGGTCATTGGAGCTACTGTGTAGCGGTGGCGCATTGACAACGTCGATTCTGTATTGGTTTTTCAGCAATGATGTGATTGTCTCCGAGTTAAAGGAGGCCTCATTGTCGCAGTATATGGTCTTGGTGTTAGGGTAAAAATTTACGAACTAGGAACTAGGAAGAATAAATGCTCGTACATCTATTATTGCCCTAGAAATCAAGGGCTGTACGAAAGCGAATTTGAAAAATTTATCAATGCAAGTTAAGAAAAATTTTTTGTCGGTCGAAAAAATGTCGATATGCAACATTTCCCTAACGTATGATGGGATAGGCGTAGTTCCCAATTCCTGTTTCTTGGGATGGCGGTCGTATTTGGCTTTATTGCAGACCTTGCAATTTGCGACCACTTCGCTAGCTAATTTTGACATGTTTGGGAAGCAAATAATTCCGGAGAATTTGTTTTGCGTTCTCATGGGCCCTATGGGCGCGATTGTGCTCGGTGTTAGTGATTTCCAACTGTTCATTAGCGTTGGTTATGTCACTGACTAAGGTGTTACAATACCAGAACTTGGTCGCAGGTAATTCCTGCCTCAAGGCATGCTGGATGCGAGCCAGGGTAGGGAAATCACAGTTAATCGCGTTCACAACGTTGGCGTTGATGATCTCTTTAACGGATTCAATAAGCAAGTCTTTCTTATTAAAATTGATGATATGGCGAGTTCTATTTCCGAAGACTATGAAATCTTGGTTGGTCCGCTTCTTCCAAATTAATTTTGTTTCTAAAGCAGTTAAGAGGTTTGTCTGTGGTCTCTGGCCAGCCGGAAAAATTAAATAAAAAAATTAATTTTTTATTTGTAAATATATTTTGGTGAAAGACCTTTATAGAAAATTATTAACACAATTATTTTTATTCACTTCTCATACTTCTTTATGATTATTAACCGATCGTGGTCTCCATCAACTTCGGACTGCCTACTCTAATCTTGAACCAAATCCAATAAACCTTGGCCAGGAGCTTTTCTTTTTGAACTTTTAGAACTTCAATTTATGTTTAGATTAAAAGCTTGAGAAGAAACTGTGGTGAAATTCAATTATGCTGACCGATGCAATTTGACGGACAATTGGAACGCAAAAGGCGCAATTGATTGTGCTTCGAACGGAAGCTGATGTTTATTTTAATTTTGATTTATTTAACTTAGCTGGGAAGCCAAGATCGGACCTCAAAGCCAAAGGCAAAAACAAAGGCAAATGCAGAGATTGAAATTTTTGTTTATAAAAGCTATAAATGGCCTGGTTTCAGGGGTTGGATAACTTGCACCGTGGCCGCGTCAGACTGGCCTCAGCCTCTAAGTTATTCAGGGGTTGCCTCGATTGCGCGTCAGCTACTACGTTTTTGTTTTCCGGGTGTGTAAAACGTTGTTTTCATCGATGAATGCTTTCCATCGCTTGATCTTAGCGTTGGTGTTTTTGTCGGATACCGCATATGTGAGAGGTGGTCTGTGAAGATCCGTACCTCATTGTTACCGTACACGTAATTTTGAAGTTTGCCTATTGCCCAGACTATCGCCAATAATTCTCTTTCGTTGGTGGCGTAGTTCAGCTCGCAGTCCTTTAGCGTGTGTGAAATCATGGTAATGGGTCTTTTATTCTGGGATAGTACCGCGCCTATTCCACTCGCTGTGGCGTCGGTGGTTAAGTCAAACGGTGATTTAAAATCAGGGTATGTCCAAAATTTTACGAAGGTGATCGAATGCATTTCGCTGGGTTTCATTAAACCTGACAGCTACTTTTTCCGACATATTCTTGCTGACCGTCCCGTTTTCCCCTTTGAGGATGGCGGTCAGAGGACTAGCAATAGATGCAAAGTTTTTTACAAAGCTTCTGTGACAGCTCGCCAGGCCTAGGATGGACCTGAGGCTAAACAGATTTTTTGGTTCCGGGAACTCTTAAGCACCGTTTCAATATGCTTGACATGTTCCGTTTCATTTTCGGAAAAGATGATAACGTCGTCAACGTTGCAGCACATCGTCGATGGGTCTTTGGAAAATACTCCCTTCGTTTTTTAGGCCGAAGGGTAGTCGGCAGAATTCGTACTCACCATTAACTGAGAACGAGGTCTTCTCTCGGTCCTTTTCAGCCAGGTATATTTGGTGGTACCCTGACTTCAGGTCTACGGTGGTAAAGAATTTGGCTTTTCCCAAATTCGCTAGAATCATGGGTATGCTCGGCATGGGGTAGCGATCGGCGACTATTCGCTCGTTCAGCTTCCTGAAGTCGATTACTAATCGCTTCTTCTTACTGCCATTATCATCAGTCCCTTTTTTGTCAACCACCCAGGCAGGTACTTTGTATGGGAGTTGTATGGGGATCTGGACGACCTGATTATGCCATTTTGCAGCAGCTCTTTGATTTTATTGTTTACAAAGTCTGCTTCCCCCATAGGATAGGGGTATAACTTCGAGTAGACAGGTTCGTCACTCGTAGTTCGAATAGTAGTGATGACCGATGTGTTGAAGGTGAGCGCCTCGTTAGAGGTCAAAAACACCTTAATTCTTTTCAGAATAATTTTTTTTGAAATCGGCTTTAGCCGAACTTGGCACCACTACGTCATCGATTTTTGTGAAGTTGACATTTTGACAGTCAAAAAATTTGAGCTTTTCAGTGACGTTTGCGTATTTTATTACACTGTTGCCTAGGTCCAATGTTACTCCTGCTCGCGTTAGCGAATCGAAGCCTATTATAGCATCGAACGTGCTCAATGTATCCAAGAGGAAAAATGGACGTCTAGTCCAAAAATTCGCATTATGCACTTGTTTTTGACATCAATGTAGCCGTGAATAGAGCTCACAGTGAAGGGGGTTTCGACCGGCATTACGTTTCTTAGCTCCTTTACGGGCTTCACATAATTTTTTGCCGCCCCGGTGTCGATGAGAATTTTTGTTGATTTGCCAGCCAACGCTCCCTAAAAAATGGAGGAGGTCGTTAAGCCTCATAATCTTCCTCAATGGTGACAACCTCAGCCTCAGCTGTGGTGGCATAATGGTGGACCCCTGCGCTTTGGCCAAGGATTGTCCTAATGAGGTTTACTTTGGTTTTGCTTAGAAACGAAGTGCGGATTTTCATCCTCACCTCTCCATTGCTTTCCCTGACCCTTATTATTGCGCCTATTGCCCTCATTGAAATGGGGCTTGTCTTCTATAGCTTTCGCGGATGCCGCGAACGCACTTCTTTCAATGCTGTTCTCGGCCTCTTGCGCTAACGCCAGTGCAGACGGAAGGTCTTTTGGTTGTGCTGGCAGCACGAGTGACTTGAGTGGTCTTTTAAGCCCTGCAATGAATGCATGAAGGGCGTCATCCCTAACCTCCTTATTTAGGATTGTTGCTGTGTGCATCGAAGTTTAGCACTGTATTGTGGGACGTGAGTAGTGACCGAGTGGGACCGCAAATTTTGTATTTAATGATGACAACGGCCTCGTAGTGTGCCTCGCTGCCGTCTTATTTCTTGAATACTTCATAGGCATATGATGCAGCCTGCCTCCACGAAACGTACTCTTTGTGGCTTCCACTGAACGTCGGCAGAGATTTTACTATGTCCAACTTGACATCGCATCTTACTGCAGGGTCCGGTACTACTCTTTTATAGACCTCCACCTGCGGCGCTTGCACTGACAGCACGCTAACCTGTGTTCTAACCACTTCGAATTCTGTGGCGAAACCGACTCTTAAACGCTCTTCCTGTTTATTAAGAGCGGCGCTAACCGCATTTGCGATAAGCGCTTGGATCATTTCTGGTTCATTTCTGGTTGATCTATGTCCCTAACTTCGGGGCGAAATCCTACTTCTACGCTATCAATTTCCTGTTTTACTTCTCTATACACCAACTTATTTGCAGTTAAAGGGCGCGGGGTAAATACGAGGTATTTGACGATTGGGCTTAAGAAATTGCTATTTCCTATTGCTGGGCATAGGAAATTGTATACACTGGTATTTGTGTGTTATGTATGTGTAGACCTTGGCTATTGTCGGCGCTCACTTCAGGGGTGGAGTTCGAATCTTAGTAATAATATTAATCCGTTGGGAGCCAATTATTTAATTGGCTGGGCTAGCTAGCGGTTCCTCCGTGGCAGGGGTAGAGCCAGTTGGTTAAATAACCGTGGGGGGCCGGCAGTAGGTTACTGCCGCTGGTTGAGTAGTCGTGATCACCAAGGTTGACAGCCACTTGAGAGTCGGGTGGTCGCTTCGACTCCCTTCCGTCTTCCGAAGTTTATGGTGGGAGTAAGTATCTACGTTGTTACGGCCCTTAAGGCACGATAACCAAATTCAATAACCAGAATAAATGTAACGGCATGGCCGGAGTTGTATAATCGAGCTAGTGCTCTTTATTTCAAATCCAAATTAAAACTGAAACTTAAGATTTAACAAAAGCTCATGCAAAGCCGGATGCCCGTGGCAGACCGCTGACATTGCGCATTTTGCAGAAGTCATACGATCGCTGTCAGCCAATGAAAAGTAGCCACGGCTCGGAATGATACAATGTGCTGTCTCAGCTCTAGGGCCAATAAGGTGGACCCAATTTAGGGTGGACCATGCATGACAGAAAAGTGTAATATTAATAATAATAATAAAAAATGATTAATACTAGAAAATGATAAACATTGATAAATGATTAATATTAATAAAGGAAATAAGAATTGGCCTGCTCAGCCTAAGCTGGGAGTTGGTTGTTAACTTGTAGGCGCGCAAAGCCTTCTCGCATTCCCCGTTCTTGGCAGACATCTTGGAAATACCCTTGCCTTTGTACTGTGCCGAACTAACCGTGACCACAGCCGTAAATCCTCCGTTGAGACTGATGTGCATAGTAAAGTCGCTAATAAATATGCCCTTTATCCCGTTGAGGGATAGAAATACGTTTTTCGGCCGATTTATTATTTGGATTAAAACAAAAAAATCAAAAAAGATGATATTTAAGCGATCAAAAGAGAAACGGAGATATAACAACAGCTATATTGGCCGTTTGTGGGCGTTGGAATCTTTTTTTAGGTCAATCGATAGGTGTTGATGAAGCTAATACATTTCAATTACCTTTTTCTTCTAGTACTAAAGCTGTAGGTGCCACAGAAAGCAATGAAATATGCATGCCAAGTCCCACTCCTCTAGCTCTTATAGTTGCCGAGATCTCAGCGTTCATACGGACATGACTAGATCCACTTGGCTAGTGTTGCCGATTAAGAATTCATATACTTTATGGGGTCGGAAGCATCTCCTTCACTGCGTTGACTGAAATCAGTATACCCTCTGCAAGGGTATAAAAAATATTTACTAAAGTTTATTATTCCTTATAACTGCAAGGGTAAACAAACTTCAGCTTGCCAAAGTAACCTTCCTTTCTTGTTGATATATTATCTTATAATATTGGAAATATACTTTTTAATATTTTAAAGAATTTCGAATTCAATTTAATAAAAATCGGAATATTCTAACATACAGATGTAAAAAAAATGGTCTGAAAAAAAGAATGAAATAATTTTTTTTAATATCACTGAAGTCAGCAACAATCCTTCACATTGTGTTACTAAAGTTGGTTATTTCTTATATCTTATAAGAAGTAATTTCAAATTTTCCAATAAATATTGGAAAATATTAGTTGTTTCCGTTTTTATTATAAAAGGAATACATTTCATTGTTTATAATAAAAATTTGAGAATATTTATTTTACATTTTTATAAAAGCAATGTACTGATTCGCCTTTTTTTATAAAACTTAAAAAACAATTATTTTTTAATTTTTATTTTAGAACTCATAATAATTACGATAAAGTTGAAAGCGTAGTGCAAAAAAGCCTTTTCAACTTTCGAAGTTCTTTGCTCTCGCTCTAACAAAGTCACAACTAACAACTTTTGTCCAAAATTTATTGCCGCACATTAACATACGTACAAGTTAAATTTGTGATTGTATGGTGATTAAAAAAAATATAACATTTTTCTTTTACATCTTTGGTGTTAAACCAAAGGCAAATGCGAAGATCGCTGAGATTGAAATTGGAAAATTGTTTATAAATGCCATAAGAGGCCTGGTTTCACGGGTTGGATAACTTACACGCAAAGCCCAGCTACAGTTGTGCAAGCTCATTCCCCGTTTCCCCTTGCCGACAGCCGCGACAAAAAGGGACGCTTACGTTCCCTATGCAGATCTATACTCTTTGGTATAAGACTTATTGAGCGTATATTAAGATACCCTATTTGTTATATTATGAGTAATAAAAGTAATTTAATTTTTTTTATAAAATAATGTCATTACCTAATAAAAACAAGCCCTCCCCTTAACTTTTTACTAGACTAATTTTCTTATATTTTTTCTTTGTTGATCCAGCTTTTTTTGGAAATGCTTTCCTAAACGCAATAAATTTACTCTACGAGTAACGGGTAAAATTAGGCTTTGTGCGCACTAATTTGAATCGAGGGTTCACCGCCTCCCCAGGAATTGAATATAATTTAGCGAAAGCTGAGATAAAACACTTACGTGAACGCTGTCGATAACGGCTGGCTTAGCGCAGCTTTAGAGCGATGTCGACGGTCTACCATTATTATAGATAGCTTAATCTAAGGCAACAATAATAACCGATAATATTTTTCGACGATCCTTAACCCTTGATTACGATATACTGGGAGCAGCGTGACCGCTCCAATAACGGACAAAAATAATACTTCTCCAAAAATAAATATCATTAAATACCATACCAAATCTGAACACAGCCGCTTTAAATCGCTGTTTAAATCACATATAGAATCTCTGAAGCGAACAGCTGATCGGCATAGGTAAAGCTTATCAGTTGCTCCGAAAAAAATTAAAAACAATGCAAAACTATAAACAGTTTGAACCTTAGCATGTGGAATGTTTAAGCGCCAAATTATTATTTCATTCCTATAAGCAATGTGATCAAGAATGAGACTTCCATTCAAGCAGGCGGAGGAACTATTGCCGGCCCAAAGGGACAGCACGGAAATTTGTAAAATCTAGAAGCGTTTGGATCCTTTGCTTATCCTAGGAATTTAGAACTATTATTATTATTCGAATTATAAAATCCATAGTAAGCAAAACTCAAGAATGCGTAAAAAGCTTTGAGAAATTAGGATTACTTTAATGCAATTGATTAACACATTCCATTTCTCTCCCATAAATAGAACACGAATGGGGTGGCATTTCCTAACAAAGACATTTTTCTATTTGCTGTGAAGATAAGCATTCAATTCATAACTATTTAATAAAAATAAAATCCAATATAAATAATCGCTTCCTAATCAATTTTTCCACTTCTTTCAGATTTTTTGGGAGTTTCTGGTCAATAGTGTTGGATAATGGTTGTTAAAAATTCCACAAAATCAATTTTTGCATCCCTGTAACGCGACAATTTTGGAGGATAAAATAAACTTAGTTTTGAGGCGAGCAAAAGTACGGGTTTGGTTGGATCCTTGGTATTTGTTTGTTATTTCTGGTTAGAACAAGCATTTATGTCAGTGCATCATCACTAGAAAATTTTAATAAGTTATAAATAAATATTGGTGTCGTGAATAATCGTTCCAATTTAAGGAGGGCGAATACGGGTTCAGTGGGACAAAGATCATCTTTATAGCGTCTTCCCACAGGGGTCCATAAAGTTTTGCCGTTCCTAAAATTTCCCAGTTAGTTCCCCATCGAAATTTAAGGGACTCTTTTACGCGATAGTTGGACGATGTTTTTTCTGTGCAACTCTGATTTCTCCTTCCTGTCAGTCAACAAGGAAACATTCACTTCGAAAACGAAAACAATGATGACAGGGAATAGAAGTTTAACATTTGAATATGGGAAGCAACTGGTTTGGTTTGAGTAGCCACAAGTCTTCAGGTCAGCTGTATCGAAAGGTAGATGTGGTAAGGAGTTTCACATTTGTCAAAAAATCCCAATCGTTTCGAATGGATGGGTGGTTATTGGCTCACTCGAGAGGAAGTCCTCCACATAAGCACATGCGCTAGGGAGAAACATGTGAGAGTTTTCAGTGTTTTTGAGATATTAGCTGATTTGTTGGGTTGCTGGTGCAGAAATACCCTCTGTCTGAACGGACTATTATACCCTACGATATGAATAGATACTATCGCTTGGCACCGGTCGACACTACTATCGATAGACCGCCCACGACAATCGGCCGTACACGTAGAAAACAAACAGACAAGGCTACTTTTAAAAGCACAGCACATCAGGCGCAATGCAATAAGCCCTGTGCGCCAGACAGATAGCAGATACCACTAGCTCCAGGACCAGGCCTTGCCCTCCACGCCCGGACTTGATCCACGATAGCACGGGGCAGTCCCGGACGAAAAATGCTAGGTGGCAAGCGAACAGGGTCGCGGCACATAGCCGTAGTGCTGCTGATGTGCCTCTTTTGGTACGTGATCTCCTCAAGCAACAACGTGATTGGCAAGATGGTCCTTAACGAATTTCCGTTCCCGATGACGGTGACTCTGGTCCAGCTGTGCAGCATCACGTTGTACAGCGGACCCTTCTTCAACCTGTGGCGCATTCGAAAGTACCAGGACATCCCGCGCTCCTACTACTACCGCCTGATAGTCCCGCTGGCGCTGGGCAAGCTCCTGGCCTCCGTCACCTCCCACATTTCGCTGTGGAAGGTACCGGTTTCCTACGCTCACACAGGTGAGTTGAGTGCCCGTCGATCTGGAGTTCCCCAACACGTCAGCATTACATTCCTGATGTCTCGATGTCTCGAAAAGGCAGTTATCATGAGAGACTGATGAACGTTATCATTTCATATCACTCATATTTTGACACTAGGCAACTTTATAAAACCAGTTGTAATGATTTGGGAAGTAGAATCTATATTTGAAGATTTGGAGTGGTACACGTCTGTTATTTAAACAGCTTTAACGCCATTATAGCAGGGTTTAGAATAATCACAATGTAAACCATTTTAAGGGCTTTGGAGTACGGACCCATTTCGGGCTTAGATATTATAGTTTTAGGTAAATAGCTATATTGTAAGAGCCGATTGAAATCATATTGTTAAGTCTTCAGTGCTATTATAGATATTGGCAATGTTTTTTAGGAAATAAAGCCTAAAAAATGGGGGAAATGCTATATTAACTACATATAGCATACTATTTTGGAGTCTACAGTTTTATTTATTTTTATCTATTTGAAAAGTAATTTTTTAATGTATTTTTCCCAAATTCCCTTTTAATTTTGGAGTGCATTGTTATCAAATCTTTATATTACTTTTATTTATTTTTTTTACAATTTACAAAAAAAAAAGATCAAAATTCTGAGTCTCAGAGCTAAGAGTATACAACGGAACTATAATTTTTTAACATTATTTTCTCTTTAGTTCTTTGACCATTCCTAAATAATTGCTGATTTAAAATTTGAAAAAATTCGGTAGAAAAAAAAGAATAAAATCTTACTCAAAATTCTGAAATAAAAAAAAGAGCTGTACGCCAGAGAAGAAGGGATATGAAATTAAACAAGGAAGCTAAAATTTGTTCTATCTTTCCATTCAGTTCTCTGAAAACTATATGATATATATTGATAGATATTGTCCCATCAGTGTCGTTCCAGACGCCTTTTTTCACTCCGATATGCTTAGATCTGAGGTCGAAAACGTTTTCTTTACCTGTTACATACTTATCGACGCACACAGCATACCATTGAGCTCCATCTAACGCAATGTTGCCATAAACTTAAATTTGCCCCCATATTCTTCTCCTTTAGTAAAAGCCACAATGCCACTATTCACCGTCGTTCTGACGCGCCTCTTTTTTGGTGAGAAACAACCGACACTCGTGTACCTCAGCCTGCTGCCCATCATTACGGGAGTGGGCATTGCCACCGTCACGGAGATCTCCTTCGACATGATGGGTCTGATTAGTGCCCTCATCTCAACAATGGGCTTCTCCATGCAAAACATCTTTTCCAAAAAGGTACAGTTTCCGTTAGCCAGCGATTCTTCAGTCGCAATTCACACCTTCCAAATGTTTCGCCCGACAGGTGCTCAAGGACACCAACATCCATCATTTACGGCTGCTGCATTTGCTTGGCCAGCTGTCGCTGTTCATCTTCCTGCCCCTCTGGTTGTACATGGACAGCTTTGCTGTATTCCGCCACACGGCAATTGTAAGTATAGTAGAGTTGGGTCTCTGCGAGAGCTTGAGACAATCTTATCTTGCGAACTGTGTATTTCGTTTAGATAAAATATTCAATAGGGGCACATAGTATATAAGTAATTTCCTAGATGCACGATCTACGTGACTTGTTTACAATTATATCATTAATTATTATCTCTGGTACAAACAAAAATTGCAACCTCCCAAAAACACGCATCGAAGGTGATTAAACGCCAAAAATGCCTTAGATTCGCAAATTTTTTGTGAATATGTGAGATATACATACTTTGTCATCTAAAGTCTCAAAAGAAAATGTCTGGGATAAAAATATTTTCAATTCGGGGCGTGGCATTCAGTAAAGGGCTCCCCTACCAAATAGGTCATTTGCGGTGCTCATCATAGGGCATAACAGCTTTGTCTAAAATATAAATCATATTCCATTCACGAGGTACGAGAATTCCCCTGGAATTATAGCAATTTCTCTATCCTTGTTACACCATTTACAACTTTTTAAAGATTGTGGATAGCTTAAGTGTTATTTAAAACTAACAGATCGGAAACTATCTTCGGTAAGACGAAGTTTTTATACTTCTTTAGCTCCCCTAGCGGCTTAGTGGCTTATTAGTGAAGGCACTCATTTGTCGCAGGTGGTGTGCAATCTCGCATGAAAAAATATTGATTATTATCTGGTTAGAACTTTTTAATAAATGGTCTGATTTCAAACATTTTTGTCTTATAGATAGGTCTTGATAATAAAAACAAACTCCCATTTAAATGTTTAACAAATATCTATAAATAATATAAATATCTATCTCCCCTACCAAATAGGTCATTTGCGGTGCTCATCATAGGGCATAACAGCTTTGTCTAAAATATAAATCATATTCCATTCACGAGGTACGAGAATTCCCCTGGAATTATAGCAATTTCTCTATCCTTGTTACACCATTTACAACTTTTTAAAGATTGTGGATAGCTTAAGTGTTATTTAAAACTAACAGATCGGAAACTATCTTCGGTAAGACGAAGTTTTTATACTTCTTTAGCTCCCCTAGCGGCTTAGTGGCTTATTAGTGAAGGCACTCATTTGTCGCAGGTGGTGTGCAATCTCGCATGAAAAAATATTGATTATTATCTGGTTAGAACTTTTTAATAAATGGTCTGATTTCAAACATTTTTGTCTTATAGATAGGTCTTGATAATAAAAACAAACTCCCATTTAAATGTTTAACAAATATCTATAAAAATGCGGGATTTAGAGTTAGTGTAGATTGAGGGCGTTGAAGCGCTCGGTTAAATAAACCTGCCTTGCGCAGGAAGCCCCAAGTTCCAACATTTTAGCTCTTATAGTTACCGAGATTTCATCGTTCATGTGGACAGTCGGACATTTTTAGATAGACTCGGCAGGGAATTTTTATTTCGTAAGTTCTTTTGGAATGAGATAAAATTGGGAAAGCTGTTGATTATTGTTTCTGTTCTGTAACGTAAAACCTTTCCTCTTTGCAGAAAAACCTGGACTACCGGGTGATTGCCCTGCTTTTCGCAGACGGCGTTCTTAACTGGCTGCAGAACATCATCGCCTTCAGCGTCTTGTCGCTAGTCACTCCACTAACCTATGCAGTGGCCAGCGCCTCAAAGCGGATCTTCGTGATTGCCGTATCGCTCTTGATCCTCGGCAATCCGGTTACGTGGGTCAACTGCCTCGGCATGACGCTGGCCATTGTGGGTGTGCTGTGCTACAATCGCGCCAAACAGATCACGCGGGGCCGGGAGAAGCCCACGCTTCCGCTGTCGCAGAACAGCCATGTGAAGTACTCGCCGCTGGAGCAGCATGCAGATCCGTATTACCGGGGATCGGTTAACGGAAAACTATCAAATGGACTGCACAGGACAGGAAACAGCCTCTTGGCGAATGGCAGCGGAATGCCGAACGGAACGACCACGCGGCTGCTCTTTGTCTAGTTAGTAGTTAGTAAATGTATCCAATAGGCGGGTTTGCTGAAGAGCATTTACCCGTGACCACCACCACAGAATTTCCAACTCTCCCCTTCTCTTCTTATATATGTATGATATATATATATATTGAATACGTTTGACTAAAGAGGCACAACTCTAAATTTATTTATTTTAAGGAAGAACGAAAATATCTTTATGTTTTAATCGTAAGTGTCTGTTTTATATGTATACAATGTGGAATAAACTAGGCACCAAACTGCGATTAGAACATAAGGGTATGCTTGCTTTATTAATTTTGAAAATTAAATAAGAAGCAAGGCGCGGAGGGTGCTTATACAATATGGCTAAATATTAGTGATTAGTGAATTAACTGACAGAGTGTCTGTGTTGTTCTGTAAATGTTTCTACGTGTACGACTCGCAATAATAACAAAAAGTATACACAAGTTGTATTCAGAATGTGAGCTATGAATTTTAGAATTAAACTCGAAAATAAAAATTAGAATGTTGTGCCGATTGAGTCAGAAGTGCGTAAAGTACGTGTAAGTTAGTCCAAAACGCATAGCAATGTAAACTGTATTTTTGATAAAGGCTCGTAGGTGAGCGGAGTGTGTAAATAAGTAGGTCAAGACCCTGATTTCCATGTCCCCACCCCGCTAGCTTATAATTTGTTTTTCAATTTTACTAGGCTGTAAAGTGTATTCAGAAAGCGTTAGCGCACGTTGAATTCAAGAATAAAATTGTTGACCGTGTACATACATAGGCATAGCAAATGCAAATCGCTGTGTACGTTTTGACCTAACCTATTTGGCGTTTCTGCCACTGACCAACGCAATGTCCAGCGGCGCCCCCAGTCCACCTTAGGATAGTGTGCCTACGACGGATTGGGTACCAGCTTGATCCACTCGTTGACCACCTCCTTCTGGTAGCCGATCCGCTTCAGCAGTGCCTCCGAGCGCCAGTTGGTGGACACAATCCAGGCCGTCAAGGTGACATCCTCGCCTCTGGCAATTCTTCGGGTCATCGCAGCCGCCAGGAGTCCGCCTAGTCCTCTGCGCTCCGCCTTTGGCAGCACTTGAAGCATGCTGAAAGCGGTAAAAAGAAGTCGAGCTGTTTAGCAGGAACCGTCTACACATTGGTTAATACCTATAATAAAGGATTTGTGAACAAATTAAAATTTAAAATATTATTTTGATCTTTTTCCTAGTGGAAAAATAAATATTATGGAACTGTACAACACTGTCTAGGGAAATAACATGAACCTCCGTTGGTCAATATTGAAATTTAAGTTTCGGAAGCAAAGCTATTATAAAGAAATCCTACAAGTCTCGATTATTGACCGGATTTATTTCGAGTTTGTACGAAATCAACAGACGGTTTAGTCCCTAAATCGTTTTAAAGATACAACATTTTCAGCGACATTTAAAGAGTGCAATATTCTTATTCTAAAAAATACATATTTATCATCCAAATAGGTTTAAGACAAGCACGGAGATATTAAAAAATTTTTTACAAATACTTTTTTTTAGCTTAGCCATAACAGTATTGAAAACGACTGCCACTCCTAGGATTTTTTTTAATTTCGAAGTTCGTTATAAACTGATAATTTTATGGAAAGCCAAAAACTAAACAACTAAAAAAGAAAGTGGACTACTAAATCATATAGCTACCATAGGAACAATAGGATAAATAATGGGAAAACACTAAGTAAAACAATTATAGCTTCGTTGTTTTGATCAAATTCTCTGCTACTTCGGTAAATAACACTTTTTTAGTCCTTCAGAATGACAAATAAAATTGTAGCTAGTAGTAGCGTAGTTTCTACGCAAATTTGTTGGTTTAAAAGCTATAAAAATTAAACATTGCCTAAAGTACTTTTTTAACTTGCAGGTACTGTATACGACAGAGTACGTCAAAACGGACAAACGTTACCAGAAAAACAATCTAGAAAAGTTTTAGCTTTGCTGCATCGGGCGTGATGCTCGGATATGAACGATCGGAAACGTGCTGAGAACTCAAAAAAGGAAATAATAAATATTTCTCAAATCAACTGAAGAGAGATAGAGACATGGGTAAGTCGTCATCTGGACCAACCAATATGATCAGTAAGTATATAACAGCATAATAGTGCCCTCTGGATGGGTATAAGCCTTGATGCTTGGGTTCTTCCAAGTCTTTGGAATACGCACCCAAGCCCGGAGAAGTCGTTCTGGAAGATCCAGGCAATCAGCTCGCCGGTGTCGCTGCGGCACACTCCCAGAGATTTGTTGAAGCGAGTCAGCGCCCGGAGGTAAGCGAGCGAGCCCTCGCCCTTGTTGGGCCAGGTCTCGTGCACCATGGCCGCATCCTCGTCCCGCAGCGGCCGAATGTCGAACTCGGACAGCAGCTCTGGGACTGCTGCATTTGTGGCTTCGCCATGCGGCAGGACCATGCCGAAGCACTGACGCGGCTGGATGGAGGTGACACCCCGTTTGAGGGCCAACTCCTTGACCTGGGCACAGAACTGGAGATCCACATTGGTCAGTAGGGCGCCCTGCGTCCACTCGATCAGCTGCGTGCGCTCCAGGCACTCCCACATCTCCGGAGCCCCGCCGGGCTGCCAGCTGAAGAAGGAGACGCTCTGCACGATGTCCCGGTGAAGACTCACATAGGTGCCCCACTGCCGGAAGTCCCCCCTCCTGTGTGTGAAGAACTCCTTTCTCAGGGAGATGTAGTTCGGGTCACCGCGCTCTATCCCAGCCTCGTCCAACTGGCGGTCCCACTTCCGCTGGTTGTAGAGCAACAGGTAGTGGAAGTTCCTCACACCACACTTCTGTTGGTAAAGGCCGAGCAGTTCGTCCACCTCAGCGTCGCTGAGTGGCCGCAAGATATCCCCGGCCTTATCGATGCTCATCGCCGAGTCCTAATCTGTCTGCCCGTCCGATCTGATCTGGGTTTTTCGATGTGCTTTCCGTCCGCCCGCCGTCCAGTGACTGACGGGCCTGCCGTAGTAAACACATATGTACATACATACTAACTCGCTAGTGCGACTACTTAATTTCATTCCAGCTGATTAGATTTCTCTAGTTTCCCAGGGGCGAAACTCGCCGAGGCCGCCAGGCAGGGGCGTCAAAATCATCGGCGTCATCGTGGCCGAAAGAAGTTTATCGTGTGCATGGCATGTACAACCGATAAGTATTATTTCAGTTAACTAACTTAACTACAGATCGGCTGACAGTTCCGCCATTCGCAAAATCGTGTTCCTGGCAGTGTGACCGAAGCTTTCAGAACTCACCTGCAGCGCGTGTAGCACGGTCTTACTGTCAATAAACCTTAGAGGTTATAAAATAAGTTTAGAAAAAGTATAAAGTATAAACTTCCTATTCAACAAACAAATGTACCTTACTTACCTACTTTATAGGGTCGGAAAAGCTTCTTCTACCTGTTACATACTTTCCCCCGAATACAGTATACCCTCTTTACTCTTCTAGTACCGGGTATGAACAGTAATGCAAGCAAGATCATTTTTCAATGAAAATGAACAAATAATTGGTGCTGAAAAATATTTTATTGGTTTCAAAGACATTATCAAAAATATATCTTTGGGATCCTACAAAATGAGATTTAGGGTTTTCGCATATAGGGTTAACTTCATATTGACTCATACGCCAGGGCCTTTCTTTTACAAGCCGAACACCTGTCGTGCGTTCGTAGTAGAAATCAGAGGTCTTTTCAAAAACAATTCAATTCGAAAAATTGCTCCAACTTATAAAAACCGATTGTAGGTGACAAATATGTGGGGACACTAGTTAAACAATTTTTTAAAATTAAAGTTTGTTTTTATTTTTAAAAAATTTAAAAATTTGCGTTTTAAAATAAAATTCTTAAAAGTGAGAGGTATTAGAACTTTATACAAAAGACATGAATTCAATCGGATAACTAACAAACTAGCTGGAGATATATATTTGCAAACAGAGGGTACTTTTTGAAAACTAGTTTTTTTTAATCTTAAAACATTTTAACTAAGAAAATCTTTTTTGGCCAATCCTGACACACATTTACTTATTTACCGAATAGTTTAGGTAAAAAAAAAGTTTCACGCAAATCAAAAATGTTAAAAATTATATAAGCAAAACGAGGAAGAATTTTCAGTAAGTTCACCCCCGATTGCTTTAAAACTCGACTTCCCCAGATATGCTGATAAGGAATTTTTGATATCCCTTATAATGCCCTTTGAGAGGGCATAAACAAGGTAAAAAACAACAAGGAAGGGGAAGCGGGATGTGAAACTGCCTAGCAACGAGGTTGGCTTGGGACCTCCTATCACTTTCCACTACAGCACACTTTCGTCAACATGGTGCTCAGTAAGTAGACCGGGTTCCAGAAATTCTTCCTGATTTTAATCCGCCTTACACTTTAGTCACCGAAGAGCTGGTGCGCAAGAAGTCGGAGCACAATGAACGCCTGATTAGCACGTTGGAGGAGATCTCCCTGCACCAGGAGGACATCGAGGCCATAGAACACATCCAGAACTGGTGTCGCGACCTCAAAATCCTTCTCCTCCAGTCCAACCTGATTGCGCGCCTGGAGAACTTGCACAAACTAAAGCGCCTGGAGTACCTTAATGTGGCCATCAACAACATTGAGAAGGTGGAGAACCTGGAGGGCTGTGAGTCCCTCAGAAAGCTGGACCTGACTCTTAACTTTATAGGAGAACTGACCAGCTTGGAGTCGCTGTGCGGAAATCACAATCTGCGCGAGCTGGTACTCATCGGGAATCCCTGCGTGGACTATCCGCAGTACAGGAACTACGTGGTGGCCACTTTGCCGCAACTGAACAGCTTGGATTGCGCAGAGATCACGCCTTCGGAGCGCCTCCAAGCGTTGCGGGAACTGTCCAAGAACCGGGCCATCATCGTCCAGAAGCAGGCGGATCACGCTATAAGCCGGGATGAGCAGCGTATCCGGGTGGCGGAGCAGCAGGCCGCCTTGGCGGATCGTTGTGCCGGAATAGAAGACGAGGAGGAGCGCATCCAGGCCTTTTGGCAGGCCAAGAGCGAGCACTGCCCGGAGATTCGCACGGAGATCGCCCGGCAGCACCGCTTAGGCCGGGAGCGGCACGAGCCCAAGTCCCCGCTGGATCCCCCGAAGCAGGAGCGCAATCTGTTCGCTCCCTGCGGCAGACCGTACAACCTGAACCAGGGCAAGCTGCCCTTCAAATTCCAGGACGAGGCCGATCATTACTTGCTCCAACTAGAAGTCTACAGGTAAGTGGGGCTGAACAAGCCCGGCAAGCTGAGCGCTAAACGATACTTAGGACAAGGTGGCCCCATTTTTGGGCAAGCAAAATAAAGGGCTAACAAAGGGATTGATATTTCACCCTTGACCCTTCGTCGTTTGAAAATGTCTGGGTACAAGTTCAAGCTCGATCCACATCAGCGGAGTGAAAAAACCAAGTGTCCCTCATGATAACAGCAATTTCTTTGCTTTGGCAGACCAAAATTTAACTTTTCTCGGAAACAGCCGATTTTCTGCATGCATAGCTCCATCTCCCTCGCACTCCATTGAGCTGGGTGACGGTATCTGTAGGTCGGACCTTCGACTAAAGCGATCTCTATTGTTTTGTGTTAGAGTTGGTATTCTACCTCTTTTAAAGGTGTTTTATGTGACACGCAGCTACTTAAAGTATAAATAATAATAATCAGCATGTTTGCTTTCCTTTTTAATAAACCTCTGCCACAGACACCTGGACACCTCCCTAATTGCTGTGGACGTACAGCCCTTGTATACTAGAGTCACCGTAAAGAAAAAGATCTTCCAGATCGCATACAGTGAGGAGGTCAAGCCGAGTGAGTCCACGGTGCAGCGTTCGCAGATCACAGGCCACCTCATGGTCAAACTTAAAAAACTAAGAGTCAACGACCTACTGATCACGAAGGGTGCGACTAAAAGGTGAGTATGCAAAATATGTGAACTAAGTGTAGGTAGTTTACAAGGCCCGTTTAGATATAAGGTTACCCTGCAGCAGCGTTTATATGCATATTATTGCAAAAAATAATTCCAACATAGGAACGACAGTGGAAAAAATGTTATCAAAATAGGCTTCCTTCGCCTTTCATTTTAAATAGTGAAAGGATGGAGCAACAATTTTCAGCAGAGGATCTGCAGGGTACTTTCAACATGGTTTCTTTAATTTTGTGGGCCCACACAGAACGCTAATTTTAAAATCCCTACTATAATATGCCTTTGCTTTTCCAGTTGTACCCGCTCTGATGGCGGACAAAAGGACGACCAACCCGAGAAGAGGCTCTGTGGAGTTGTGGACATCAGCAATATCTGTCCGCCCGAGGACCTCCCCGAATTAATTTGAAGAAGAGTTTATTATTTAAAAATGGTTTATTTAAATATTTGTCTGTTTTGGTTTGTTTTCTCCAACCCCATCCTTCGTTTTGTTTGGTTTTATCGATCAATCAATAGCTTCCTAGTAACCTCTTCAGCTCGATCGGATGTCTATATATACGCGCTTGTGTTTGTGTGTACATATACAATATATATATAAATGTAGTTACATTGCCTTATAACGCAAACCATATGGTAAAATAAAGATCACAAAGGAGGATAAACGAAAATAAAGTCTAATTTCTTTCAGATTTTTGTTTTGAGGGAGTGCCAAATCAGGGAAAACGTCTTTGATTACGGTTGCAAACACAAAATAACAAAAGGGATTCATTCGATTCGTTTCGATTTGTAACTTTCTGTGGCAAACGAAGAGTGTTTGCATTAAGGGGATACTTATTCGGGGTTTTATGGTCCTCTTGAATGGCTATACAAAACCAGGACCTAAGTCTTGCTCAAAAGATTCACGGCTTCCGACTGCTGATTTGCTGTTTAAAAGTTGCCTTCATGCTGTATTTACAAAACATGATCATCGGGATTATCGGTACTTCTATCGCTTTTGTATACATATCTATATATATAAGTAAGTTGTGAAACTGCTATAAATTACAAGATACATAAAAAAAATGTTTCGATTTTATCTGAAAAGTCGTTTTGTCCTGTGGAAAGTGTGTGATGTTGTTGGGATTATTCATGGAGAGTCCTGTCTTATCTGAAATGATCATAGTTTATTTCTGTTTCGATTCTTTTTAAATGGATATAGCAACAATCTTGTATTCTCTCTCGCTCATATATTTCGGTATTTGTTTTGCTTTTAGTTTGAATCTTTAAGTAGTTTATAATCTAGCTGTGTTGTGTGCATTTTTTTTTTCGGTTTGCTTTTACTCTTTTATTTATGTAAGTATTTCCACCTATTTATTTAATTCATTTCGTATTTTGTTTGCTTGCATTTGCTTAAGTCCATGGTTTTTTCTTTATATCTTGTTTTTGTTGGTTTCCCGTTGTTGGTTCTCATACAAAAATTGAACAAAGTAAAAATATTTCGAAAAAGCGTTGTTACTGTCTACTTTATTTCCCCTTCTTTTCTTTGTGTGTTGCTGTGGCTGTTGTCATCGCTGTTTTGGCCAGACTCAAAAACTTGGTTAACAATCAATATTCGTAGTTGAAAAAACGAGGTAGGACATTGTTTTTATGTGTTTACTTTTGCTTACTACTCTACTCGGGTTTGCACAATCAAGAAAGTAATCAAGAATTAAATTAAATGAAGCGCATCTAATAGATTCGGACTTGCGTGGGCTGGGCGGTCTTGTCAAGTGTGAAATAAACTACAGTTAGAAATACGTATTTTGCTTACACCTTATAGACATGACAAACATACATTTATGATCAACTAAGCTAATAATTCTAGAATACATAATCCGTCGCCTTCGTTTTCCCTTATATGCCACCCTCTCTTCAAAGTCCGTCCTGCAAGCCTTCAATTATTCTTCCGCCC
The DNA here is from genome assembly GCF_025231255.1 of Drosophila biarmipes. Taxonomy (NCBI): domain Eukaryota; kingdom Metazoa; phylum Arthropoda; class Insecta; order Diptera; family Drosophilidae; genus Drosophila; species Drosophila biarmipes. The sequence continues at coordinate 1,837,319 of NC_066611.1, read as the reverse complement.
TTTCTCGCGGTGTACAAAAAAAATAGCGTGGTTTGCTCATGTCTTGGTTTCAAAAAATCGAAAGTTTGTTTTCTGCGACCATATTAAGCCAAAAAAGGGCTACCATTGACTCTTTTCTTGCCGGCAAAACTTGGGTGCACCCCCTAAACAAACGGTAGAAGCGTGTTGAAAAAACCGATTCAACTTAAGCTCACTCTTTCCGCCTCCAAGTCACCAACAGCAAATGTGTGTGTTTTGTGGGGTGTGTATGTTTTTCTGATGTTCTGTTTTCTGTTGACTGTGCGTTGTTCAGCAATTGCAACCAGGTGCTATAGCCAGGGACCAGACCAAAAAATTGACTCTTAGACCCGCAGAATTTCGCACGCTTTGTTGTAGCAAATGGCTATCCAGTCGGGCTGTGTGGCGCCCCACTGGATCTGATTGACTTCGCCCTCGGCAGCTGTATAGGCTAAAATTGGATCCTCTATTGCTCGTGGCATTTGTTGTATATCCCAGATCAGTGCTTGGTGATCATCACCGGCAGTGCAGATGTGACAGGAACTGAAATAAAATCACATACAATAGTTTGTGCTGGAAAGAGTTGGGTCTCGCGCGAAACTCACCTATGCGGCGCCCACGCAATACCGTTGACGCACGCTCTGTGATTGCTCAGTCTTGCAACGGGTGTACAAGGAACACGAACATCTAAAATTATAACTTCGCACGAGTCCATGGCAACGGTGGCTAAATAGTTCGGATCCTGTTTGTTCCAGGCCAAGCGCAGCAGCGCCGTGTGGGCAGGATCCTGAAATGGTTACGTCAATTAATGGCTCATCGGGTCCCACTTCTTGAACTGTACCCACCTCATAGATAATGGTTGAGTGCTCCAAATGGCGCAGGTCGAACATGCGCACCGATCCATCCGCTCCCACAGAGGCAAACATATCCCGACCGCCGCCTGCCCGCGAAAAGGCGATGTCGTACACCTCCTTGTCGTGGGCAATCAGCTGCGTCTTCACGTGTCCCGCCACATACACGCGGGCGTGCGGCTGTCCGGTCTCCAGTCCCCATATGGTGCAGGTGGTGTCTATTGAGGAGGTGCCAACCAGATTTGGATCCACCTCGTTCCAATCGAACGAGGTGAGCGGGGCGCAGAAGTCACTGTTCTTGTTGTTATTTAGCACGCACTCCAGCCGTGTGTCTGGTTCGCCGGCGCGCCATACCCGCAAATAGTCACCGCTGGTGGCCAATAGATCCGGATAGACGCCCTTGGAGTCCGGTATCCACATGATCTTTGTTGTCGGATATGGATGATCAAAGGTGCTAGTTCGAAGCAAATAAGATAAACGAGGTTAATTTTATGTTTAGTTTACGCTTACCATATATGTTTAATGTTTAAAACCCCAAAAAAACTAATTTTCTAAGCTTCTGTTTAATTAACCACTTTTTGTAATCTGACGGGACATTAAAAATGATAGGAAGCTTACTTTGGCAAGTCGGAGTTTCTATATCCTTTCAGATTGTTCCTGTAGGAGCATTGTATTTATTACTTTCCCACCCATTTTCGGATCTTTTCTATGACAGCTAGATGATATAGTCATCTGATTTTAATAACAAAACAACAAAGATATCGTTTATTTTCCCGCCAATTTTCCGATCGTTTGTATGGCAGCTATATGATATAGCCGTCCGATTTTAATAAACTTAATTCAAAAGTTAGAACTAGTTAAAAAATGTTATTTTCAATCATTTCCTAATCAAAAATAAATCGAAAACATCTCATTCACCGCGTTGCAAGAGTATTAAAATTTACAGATTTAAACTTGAAGTTAAATGGTTCCAACATAACTCCGATTAATATGGGGAAAAATTAAAAAAGAACCGAGATATTCCCCTTCCAAACGAGCGTGGCAGCTACATGTAAGATAAAATTTACCGATTTTAATACTTTTCTTAAAATTAAGTGAAATTAAAAAAATATATATTATGAAATCTTAAAATGTATGTATAATTGATTTATTTATTCATATGTTATTTTTTGTATTAATTAGAAAAAGTGTAATTAATTATGATTTTTTACTGCCTTTAACAATATCTAATCAAAAATTTGTCGCCGTAGGACTCTGTTGAATTAAGCCAGATTTTTGGCTTTTTCTCCCACTGTGCGGCTTGGCGAGAAAAAAATATCCTTTCTTGTTTGATTTAATTTTCGTATGTTACTCCCATTCAGATGTACAGAGTTCGGCAGGATACGAAAGCAAAATCTTTATCATCGAATATTTAAATTTTATAATAAACTAACTAAATGTCAATAGCATAGCTTCATCTCCCACTCCCTTAAGCTGAGTAGCGGGTAACGAATTTTTACCAAAAACTTGTAGTATTATTCTTAGGTTAAGGACCTATTAGCTTACTTTTGTTTTAGCCGTTTATCCCTCTGACCCTATTCTCATTTTTGAAGCTAAAGAAATAAAATTTGTCTTTGTCAACCTGGCAATAGCTTCGAGGCTGAAATGTTGTGTTGGATTTTCAACAAAGCAGCTTTTCAACAGTTTGGGGGATAGCCAAGTGCCACAACAAAACAACATTAAATTTTGTTGGGAATAGCAATAAGTCTTTCAGTTTTACTAGAATCATTAGGTGCCGGTTTCTCAAGTCCTTAAATTGTCCCTAATAGCTATCTGCTATCTGTTAGAAACCAGATAAACTCAACCTTAGTAGGAATTATGAAAACAGCTATCACTTTATTAAGCCGATAAATACTTAGTAGGGAGTCTGAGTCTGAGTGCTATAGTTATGTCTCATATTGGCGATTAAAAAAAAAATTCCCCTAACAGGGACTTTATCTTTTCGAATAATGTAAGCCGAAAGTCGAGAAATCGGCCCTAGTAAGGTATCATGTAAGTCCACATGGGGGCGAAGCGCACCTGGAGAAAACGGGGAATCAGCTATAAATTAATTTCATACGTCAGTAACTTCTGAGCTAGTAGTGCTATAGTCGTCGAAAAGGTATTTTCAAGAGCTATGTTCGCCTTCTTAACGTAATATGTCTAAATACCATAAATTGTTTATCCAAACCTATATTAGGGCCATAGAATCATTTAAAAAAAAAGTGTGTTATACAGCTTGATAATATACATTTTGGTTGTTCGGTTGGAGAGTCCGTTTTAGGGGAAAACTACTTAATTCCTTACGCCCATATATTCTGGACCACTTAAACGTCAGGTTTGTGCGTACACTCCATCAAATAGTCCAATAGGAATTTTTGCGACACTTTTTGGAGTTCAAATACGTCTTCAACAATGTCGTTTTAAATTTGGAAATTACGGCTTAATGATCTAATTTGTGATAGTGCATTCGTTTAGTCGAATGCAAAATCATTTTTAGGATGAAGGTTTTTCCCGGTAAGAGGTGATTTGCTCCCGATTTACCTCTTAGCACTAAATTCGCTTGTGTCCTCGTCCAGGCTGATGATCTGCACCTTGTTGTTGTACTCTTCGATGAAGCTGCCAAGTGCGAGTCGGAACCGCTTGTCAGGCCGCACGCTCCAGTTCATGGAGTACAGGGGCCATGGTGCGAGATACTTATAGATCTCCTTGCGCTTTCCGGCGGTCGATGACATAACTGTGGACAGGAAAGGATCTGAATGAGGACCTGGTTGAGGGACTGGCACGCAGAAGCGGCACCGAGACGCACCTGAACTGTGTGGTGGGATACCCAGACAAAGGAGATGATCAAGACGAAGATGAGCCGGTGCTTTTGAGCGTTCTTAGGGCCGTTTCGCTGGTGGGTGGTTGACTAAAAACAGCGACCCGTAGACGGTAGTAATGATGATGATGATAGTGACCACTTAGAGTAGCGGACAACTCAACAGAACGGCATGGAATGGGAAATAAAGGTGCTCGCTGGCCACTGTCATTTGCACACTCTACCAGCTTTTCTTTATGCTTTTCCTGTGGCTATCCCTCTTCCTGAAGTTCACTTCATTTTTTGTTCTGATAGTGCTGTCAGCTTGGCCGTTTTCCGGCTGGAGTCCGTCAGTCGGCCGGCGTTTCGACGTTTTCGCGACCAAATTAGAGGCTGAAGAACACAAATCAGACTCTTCGGAACGAGCCCAATAAGCGGGGCGAGCGAATCAGTCCAACGGCGTGAACATATCGGCTGCAAAGCGTCTGTGCGGCCAGGAATTCAATCATTCCCGGCACTCCGAAAAAGTTGGCAACACTGAAACGTAATGCGACGCGACAATTCGTTTGTACGGCATTTAGCAAATTGCATTGGCAAATGGCGACAGCTTTACCCACTGCGTTGGCAACAACTGGACAAACGCGATTCGCTAGGGCGGCACACCGGCGGTCAAAGGCGTTGCTCGAGTTGGTAACAGAATAACTTTTAACAGAATCCTTTCGCCAGATTTTTCACACAAAAACTAGAGCTGGTTGAGCAATCAATGGCCGTATCGATGGTATCGATTTTCTGAAACATCGCGTCTGCTGCCAAAGTAATAGCCGATTCACACATACTGCGCTTGTGCGATGTCCACTCCACGCTGTAATTTCATAAGAAATGTGTGTGCACAAACACCGTGTCACGATTTTGACAACACACGAAAGTTGACTATGAATTCAACCTCAACGCGTGAAATGGTTAAACTCAAACACTGGTAACTCTACATAGTTATCGAAGTCGCCAAATCGATAGAAAGACATAAGTACGTCATATTTTTTGCCAGTGGTTTTTTCATTCAGCGGTAATGAAAATTAATTTTCATGTTTTATTTTGACGATTGAAAAAATGTATTATTGGTTTGAACACACGGTTAAAATATGTGAAAATTCTCGTAGCCCACAATCATACCTTTTCTATTTTCACTACGCTTGCCTGAAAGGAAATATCATCCTTGATCAATTTCCTAAAAGCAATGCAATATTACCTTAACGCTTAAGAAATGGCAACGAGCGAAAAAAAACTTTGGAACCATTTCAATAAAATATTTAAAAATAATGGCAGCAAGACATTAAAATCTTTAAGGTTTGCGCTTTGAGTTGCTGATCATGTTAAATTATGAAAAAGCTATTAAAGCAATACTGTTCCATGACGGTTCAATTCAAGGAGGTCATATAGGTATATCGTTAGAACCAGCAAAAATAAAAAGGTAATTTTTATTGGAGAAATATGCCACGAGATATCTCAAATTCATGACAAAATGTCTTAAATGCGAAAAGTCGAAAATCACTAAAAATAATCTATACACACGTGGACTCCATTAACAATTAACACCCCAAACAGCTTTTGACGAAGTAATAGTGAATACGATCGGTTCACTTTCTTAGTCTGAACAAGGAAATGAATACGTAGTAACATTGATCTGCGATTCAAAACAAACTAAATTTGAAGATAACAATTTCCAATTTGCCAACATGGTCCTTGGGGGAGTTGGAACCAAGATGGGAAGGTAGTTGTACTGCTGAGGAAGGCGCCCAGCATCTTCGTTTTTAGTTCGCAGTTTTGTAAATTCACACAAGAACAATATATATAATTGCCAAATATTTAAAGGCACACATAGGTCAAAAATGTCACTACAACTCGCTTCACACGCAAATTTACTCAGTATTTCAGTGTTTGTTAGTCAGTATTTGTACGAAAAGGTATTCCGCCGTTAAAAGGAAATGGTTGTTGGTATGGGACCAAGAAAACTTCCAACGGCTTGGAACTAATTGCTTTTTTTAAAGGAAAAGACTAAGCTTCTTTTTTGTGCCTCAGTTTCACGAAAACATACATTACTTATCTAAAGAACAAGCAACTTGTGGCATACAAAGCAGAAATGATTAAAGAACTGTATCCGAAGAAGATTTTAAAAATACCTAAAAGATCCGAAATGTTCTCACTTGTAATAATTTTCGAAGCGTCACTGTTGGCTTAATTACCTATTCAATTTTTATAAAGTACCCGTTTAAAACAGTGATTTTAGGTGACTTTTCCCGGCTTTGACTTTCGCTGAATCGGAATTCGGCCGTTGAATACCCCAGTGTAAAGAGGCTATTAACGGGCCTTTTCCCTGTCCGCTCTGCACACTTATCGATTGTATCGAAAGGTAATTAATAAAAATCGGTTTGGTTTCTTTTCTAACGCAAAGCCATGCGGTCACACTTGCCAAAATAAAAAAATATCCGATTAAAGAGTGAGTTCTGCGCTGTGCTAAAAATTGCTAAAACTCAGCCGAAAATAAACGCTTTGCTGTGCGAATCGAGGCTGGTGTTTGTCTGCCATCAAAGTGTAGTGGAGCGACCGAGACACGGGTTTTGGCCGCGCGACCTCGTTCGCCTGGTGGTGTTCATCCTGCTGTCAAATGTTTTCACCCGTTTCACTTGTCTCGCTCGCTCCCAATCCCTTTTTTTTGGACTCGGCGATGGCCGAAAAATTCCCAAAATCCATTCGCACTTTTCCACTTTCCATTTTGAGAACGATATTTCACTTTGCGTAATTCGTACGCTGACTGCTGTGTGTGTGGCTGTGTCGCCAACAGTGCTATCTCGCTCGCCCGCACGGAATTCGCTGTTTTACTACTACTCCTGGCTCTCCCCCTCTTCCTCTCACATTTCACTGCCAAACATGCGCGCGCTTGTGTGTGTGTGCGCCTTTTATAAATAGAATTTCGTTTCATTTCGCTTTGTATATTGCTGGTATTTGTTGGTTTTATCATAATTATTTCGACGCGCAGAGGATGTGCGAATCTTTATCCAAAGAAAGCGCTTAAAACGTGGTAACCGTGGAAAAGTTCGGTTCAGCTGCAGCAGTGTCTGTGTGACCGTGACTGTGTGGGCCGAGGCACTATTTATTTTTGTTGCGTGCGTGTGTGTGAATGGGCCAGTTGTAGTTGTGCTCTACGAACGAAAGATCGATTCACGAAAGTGTGGCCATTTTATAACCGTCGGAGCGCTACGGCTCTCTCGTGGGGACCGTAGACTGCCTGGCGGCCGCCCCAGCACACCCACACCCACTCGCAACTTCGTTTGGGTGTTACCGCATAGGGCCGACCAGCCACCCCCGCCCTCCACCGCTCTGTTGTTATGACAAACCTGGAGCGGTCCTCCTGTTCTTATTTTGCAATTGTAAACAGTGACGCAGCTGATCGGTTTTCCCTCCGCCTGCCCACCTGACCCGGAGGAAAAGCTTGGCCAAGCTCACGCTCTCAGTGCTTTCAAGGATTAATTAATTATTGGTGGTGCGTTGCGCTGGTGAATAATCAATCGTGGAGGCAACGGGGATGCCGGAGCGCCGTCCTCTCACACAGCCCAGCATTATCTCTGGGATCCGCTAAAGTGTTGGATAAGCCTGCATAAATAGTAGTTGGAAGTGGGATCTACTTGCATTCTAAGTTTTTATTTTCAAGTTTACCAGTGATTTATTTATATTCATTTAATAAGCTCAAATTGTTTTAGAATATATCTTTATCCCTCATACAAGTTCTGGTAAATATTTGTATAATCTATAATGACTTCAGTCAGCATCCGTGGACGAGCCTATCTAGCCATGTCCGTCGTCCGTCCGCTTGACCGGTTTTGAATCGGGTGAAACCCTCCAAAAATCGTATTTCTATTGGAGGTAGTCTTAATTCGGAACCAGCCGGAACGCCGATTTTCTCATAGCTCCCAAGGGAAGATAAAACAAACACTTTTTTAAAGTCAAAACTCAGAGCTTTCGTGTTTTTGGCTATTAACTTATACTCTTTGAATGTTTAGAATTTATTATATATTTTAGGGCTATTGGAAATTAATTAGGAATGTATGTTTTTGATCTACAAACTCCTAGAAACTATGAATTAAATTTAATAAAATTCGGACTACCATGGAAAAATAATGTAATAACAATACACAACCCACTTTTATTCGTTCTCGGTAAAAAATATTCGCTACTAAATTGAAATGCAATGTTATTTTATGTATACAAATTTTAAATATTTTTTACTTTTCTTAAAAAATAGTTTCTACATAGCTCCCATAGAAACCTCCTGTAAGGACACATAAACTTCAGCCTGTCGAAGTTAGCTTTCTTTCTAATTTTAATTGATTTTTTTATTCGTATGACTCAACAAAATCACAAAATTGACTGAGCTTTTCTTATCATAAATTCCCATTACACCTATAACTCATCTGCTTTGATCAGAAGGAAATCACAAATTCCCATAAGTTAGGTAACCTAACTACTTATGATAGCTCTTGTCTTTTAATGAAAAGTAACAGTTCATCAATGCAAAAATGAATTACATTCAATTAGTCGGTACTATTACGTTGACTGTCACTGTATTTATATATATTATTATAACCCTTCAAAAGTAACCTTACAAACTTGTTTTGTGCCCTAATCTGCTCTTCCTTTCAGTTTTGCCTGCAACCTTAGAAGCAACAGTAACGGGTCATAGATGTAGCACATAAGCATCAATTAAGTTTAAGCTAATGCTAGGAAAGTAATTCAAGGATAATGTAAATAACAGGGCGCAGGTGGGTACATCCGTGCATTTGGAAGATTCATTTCACATTAAACAACTTAAATACTCTATGCACATGTAAAGCCTACAAAAAACAGAAACGGAAGCAAGCCCAGCCGGAATCACCCGCTCAGCAATACCACCTGCTGCACCCAGAACTAGCCAAGGACACTCTCGACCTCAACCTGAACCCGGAGTTAGACCTCTGCCGCTGCTGCCACTAATATGCGTGTAATTGCGCCGCGAAGATCGTCAACATCAGCGGCGGGCAGCGGCAGTCTCTACGGCACATCGTCAGCCGGCACCTCCGGCGACAGCAGTACCAGCGGCAGCCACCACATCAGCAGCTCCACCAGCACCACCACTGGCAGTGGTGCGGTGGATCGGCCCAGCGGAGGCGCCACCACGAACGGTTATTCCCGCTACTCGGGCAGCTACGAGCGCGGAAGCAGTCTGTCCAAGTGGCTGCCGAGCTCGTCTGGCGGCTCAAACTCCGGCTACGGCAGCAGCTACTATCCCAGTTCGTACTCCACGTACTCAGCGAACAGCGGATCCTCCAGCTCGTCGTATGCGCCTCGCTCCAGCTTGCAGCGGAGCAGCGTTGGTTCCACCTCGTCGTATCTGAGCGGCGGATCCGGTACTAGTTCGTCCGCCTACCGCACAACCTCCTCGTATCTGAGCGGCTCCAGCTATGATTCACCTACGTATAGCCGATACGGAGTGAGTTTCACCTTACTTACCTATTAGATTTACCTGAATTTACTACACACCCATCCTGAATTTTGGTCGATTACTTTTAAGTTTGATGGCTGATTTCTCGGTTTTCAGTTACACATACTCTACTATTGTGTTACGTATCCTAATGATGGGCCCTTGGTATAACTCTACCCTCCTACCCTATCCCTGACATCATTATCTGCATATTTGGTGAAGTCGCGTATAAGTCAGAGGATTCATCGTCCACGTACAGAAAATGTTCGCTAAATTGTCTTTTAAAAAAGAATTTAATAGTGTGGGATCAACAGCTCCCAAGTGGGCCAAACCAGTTACAAAGATCCATATTCCGTCAAACACTTGTATTTTCTTCTTTAAGAAAACGTGTCCTTCAAATTTCTCAAAACCGTTCTCCCCTAGTCATTTAATATTGTTGTTGTGAAAAAAATCAAACAGCTCCAGGAAATTCGGACCTTCTGAATTAGAGTGGCCTACTTAAAAGATTTTGATCCACTGTTATTCCACCTAGGAAAAACAAATACTTTCTATCCCTATCAAGTCTAAGATCTTAGTAAAAAGTAAATCCGATTTTTTCAAACATCTGACTTGTAGCTTAGAATTTAGAAGGCATACTTTTGAAACAATCAAATACTGGACAGATATCAACGACTCGATTTCACTAAACCTTAGGACCTTAACCTTGTAAACGCTTATATTGGCATTTGTATCGTAATGCGTGCATCTGTGCTGCATATAATCAGTCCCAAAATTCATCGGTTGGTAACCCGCTTTTGGTTAAATGCATTTGATCCCGAGAAATAAGCTCCACAGCAGACTTCACTCACTCATGGATAATGGTTCATGGACTCATGGTCCTTTTTGTGGTGATCATTTTCCCGCCCGTAATTTGTCTATTTTGGTGTTAATTACCATCGTTTCGTATCATTTAGAACATTAATTTTGTTGCGTTGAATACTTCCGTTTGATTGTGTTGTATTGCGTTATTGCAACAACAAGACACCATGCACCCCATTCAAATCGAAACACCCACTTACCCATTCACTCCCACATGAATGAAGTCAAACACTCACGCACTGCGCAAATAGGGTGTGTATTTAGTCAAGGCGGGATGGCAAGTAGTTATCTATAACAGAATATTAATCTTTGACGATAACATTTTCGGCTTTCTAGAAAATATGCGTTAATATGTGTATTAAAATTTAAAGGCTCTTACAAATATAAAATCCAGTTAGGCCTAGAAAATATATTAAGAGCTAACTTATTAAATAGGTAGACACTTTTTCCTTAAGTGACTGAATTTAACCTAACAACATTTTATGAATTTATTAAAAAGATGAAACTAATGTTTTGGCGCCCAAGAATTTTTAAATTAATCCCATTGGTGGAATGTTAAGAACCTTACCATATAAAAGCAGAAACCAAAAAAAAAAGAATGCGGAAGTTCATATTTAGTATCCTTACTTCTAAAACAATATCACGCCATTTAAATTACAAAAAAGTTAGTATAAACGCAAAAATATGGGGAACATAATCAAATAGCTGTTATAGACCATTTATATATATGTTCCTATAGTCATTTGGGATACCCTTGCATAGGGTTTAATAAATTAAGCCAGAAGTTTCCACGCAGACATTACCAACCCTTCAGTATTATTAGATATATTCATAAAGAGCATCTCTGGACGAGCCGGTATAGGCAAACTTAGGTGACGCTACGTCGAGCCACCCATATGATTGTACAGCAGCCTCTTCATGTTGCGAAGCGGGCTTCTCAGTGCCTTGAAGGGGGTCCTAGGGTAATGTGTGGCTTGTCACGCGGATTGCAGCCTGAAGCTAACAATGCGTTTTGGGAAGGCCAGGGGAGATGTTTGGTAAAAAAAGAAGACATCGTATCGCAGTTTGGGACACTAGGGATACTTGTCCCCTCGTCCTTTCTTTTTCCTCATCTCTGCAGCTTCTACCGAAATCTTAAAAAAATCAATGTTCTATTATATATATAGTAGCAGAGTCGATCTAGCCATGTTCTTCTGTCCGTATGAACGCTGTGATCTCGGAAACTACAAGAGCTAGAGGGCTGCGATTTCAGAACTCGATTTCTCAGCTTAGGTTTGTTGCCCGAATATGCCACGCCCACAAACTTGCACTTGCACTGCATAAGAGACCCTAGAACCTTTATGTTCAATTCCAATCTTTTCAGCTTTTATAGTAATCCTCATCAAAAATAGCAATGTTATATAATGTTTTCAGGGTCAGAAACTCTTCAAAAAAAAAAAAACACTACCTGTTACATACTTTTTGACGAATATGGAATCCTTTAATTGCTTTCGATCATAGAGTCTTCTGGGGTCTGACAATTTTTTAAGATTCGAGAACATACAAATTGTGTATATTAAAATGGGAGTACCCTGTCAAAAAAACATTTATAGACAAATCTTTCTGCAATATGATATGGTTTAAGCTGCAAGGGCTTATCAATTATGGCCTGTAGAACCAGCAATAAATGTTACATTAACTTTTAACCTTTTGCTATAACTTAGGATATTTAGGCAGGATCTTAGGCTTAGGGGTAAAACTCTCGAGCGGCCACCTAGGACCTGCCTCACGATGAATTCGGTTACAGGGCGACACTGGTTCACCTACGCCATCGCGAGAGGTTGCCAACGGCGTCAATTCCCAAGCTCACTCCACAATCACGCCCACAGTCACATCCCTGCGAACCACTTGTTGGCACAGATCCAATAACATAAAAACAAAAATAAAACAAAAAGACAAAAACAAAACAAAGACAAAGACTCTTGTAAACTCGCAGCAAGGTTAATGCAATGGGGCGACAGCTCTTTTCGCCAATCGGTGAGAGTTGGTGGGTTTAAATACACTCCGTAGGTGTTACCTATTTTTGGAGTAGGGTAGGGAAACGTCGACGTTGGATACCATGCCAGCGCATGCATTAAAATGAGAAATAAAAAACTTTTTTGGAGGCGAAGCCAATAAATATTTACAAAATATTAAATTGGTTAATTTTTTGGGAAATTACAAAGTTAGTGTTAGAGCTTTAAAAAAACGGAATAAAACATATAAATGTTAAAGCAGTGAGTTTGTTCAATTGCTTCTGTCTAAATCTTGTTTGTATACTTGTTTACCGAATAGTATAAGTAACAGGAAAGTAAGTTAATATTTGCGAAACGAAGTTCATTACCCTTGCAATTATGGGAAATCGTTACTTATACATTTTGAATTTGAAAGGTTTGTTGCTAGAAGTATTAAACAAAGGTGTTATGTTACTCAATACCGCAGTTATCACTAAAAATATATTATTTAAAAACAATATATTATTACAAAACGTTAAATTTCGATTTATATGAGGATTTCAGTGGCGGACCCTAGATCTTGAGAGATTTGTATATTGACGCTTACTTCCAATACTTCGTATGAAAGCTTGAATAAGCTCAAGAATCTGCATGCGTTTATACGGACGGACAGACATACGGACATTGCCAGATTTACTTGGCTAGTGATTGGAAACCTTGGGGTGAGCCAAAGTTTATTGAGGAAGAAGCCTTGACATATAGAATCGGACGCACATGGCAGGATCGACTCGTCTAGTAATGCTGATCAGGAACATATATACTTTACGGGGAAACGTCCCTTTCACTGCGTGGCAAAATGTTGTCAGAAAAATATTTAACCTGTGCAAGGGTATAAAAATGAATGAGAGGAGTGAATCATAATGCTATAAATAAGTGATCTCTAATTTAAATTAGGTAAATGTAGCTTTGTAGTCGCAGCTTACAAGTCAAAAAAAAAGAAACATAAATCTGGTAAATAATCGGGCTGCAGGGTATCGCCTCAGTGACCCGCGACCGCAATAAGTTTTTAAGAAAGAAGGTTTTCATCCTGGACTCTGAACCCACTGACCCAATATCTTAGTGATTACTTTTCGTACACGTAATTTGCTGTTCATTTGTGTTCAACTCAGTCATTGACCATATCATTGATGTTTCTTTTCTTTACATTTTGTTTTTGTAATATACATTTTGACACTGAAAACATGAAACGTTGACGTTTTCCGATATCGTTTAACTTCACCGCCTTCCGTTACTCCAACTCAAAAAACAAAAACCGCAACCACAAATTCATTGATACCTGTAAATGTTTCGCCAAAAACACTTTAAATATCGAAATCGAAAATCAAGTTACCGCGCAAATCGGCGTCCAAGATTGCAACCAATGGCGTTAGCCTGACCGGATCGGCCAAAAAGGAGGATTACGGCCTGCGGCGTGGCCAAGACTCCGCCAAGAAGCCACCGATCAGCGGAGGAAGTGGTGGCCAATATGGCAGTAGCAGTAGAGACACCCAAGGTGATGGCAACAAGCGGCCGGCCAGTTCATTATCATCCCCATCGCTGGCCCGTTTGGTGGCCACCTCCGGATTGGACATATACGAAAAGTACAGTCCGGCCAACTATAAACCCAACTGTGAACTGTCACGTTCCAGGTCGGGGCATTCTGAGGCGGACCTGGAGAACGGCAGCAACAAGGAGACGACGCCCACCTGCACAGTGACCCTGGAGAGGCCGCGAAGTAGTGCCAGTCGCTACAGCCTCATCTACAGCAATAGCAGCGATGCGGGATGGGACTCCTCGGGAGCCTCGGGAAGACAGAACTCCGGGAAGTACTCGATAAACAGCAGCAGCAGCACTGGCGATGTGCCCTCGGCCACCTTTACACTCCGCAGCAACCGCACGCGTCGCAGCCAGATGGAGGCTCCCGCGACCACGCCAGTAGAGTCAGCAGCTCCTACAGCACCAGCACCACCACCACCACCTCCGCCTCCACCTACAAATGGCCATAAAACGGGCGAATCAAATGGCGGGCTGGAAACCAAGCTGAACGGTGTGTCACTGCTATCAACTTCGCCAAAAAGAAGTGCCATACACGAGCGAAATCAGGACACCACCGATGATGCAAGTGTAGGGCAGGATAACGCGGACAATGCCGATGTGAGCACCTCGGCCACATTTAAGCTAAACGACAGCAGCAAGGTAAACGTTTGGGCAGAAGTTGAGAGGAAACTAGAAGAGCTGCCCCGAAACGAAACAAACTAATTGCATGCTCCACAACCCAAACAAATATATGGCGTTTGCGAAAAATAAGAAACCATTAACCCCCACCCCAGCATAAACCATTGACCCCTACCTCATTTTATTCCAATTCCACTCTCTGTTTGTTCGCCAGTCAACCCAGCAAAAGCCGATCATTTAACCAACTTTACATTTCTATGTATTTTTAGCTAAACTCTTGCAGATTGCGATCCTTCTAAATTAAATTAAACCTAATACCAGTCAGAATAAGCTCCAGGCTAATTAACAGTATCCCAACTAAATTAAACCCCCTAAAAACGTCATAAGATCATGAAAAACATTTGCTTAGGACAACTGCAGTCACGACAGGATAATCCGGTTAATCGAGAGTAGTTATTCCTGGCAGGCGGCGAGAAAACAAACAAACACAACACAAAATCTCGTATCTACTCGACCGTAGGCAGGCAACAAAAATAAACGCTAGAAAACTGCAATCAGAAGAAGAGCAACTGCAGCAGAGAGAAGAGGAGTGCGGTGACCATCCCGTCGAATGATGTTAGACATTAAGAAGACTAGAGGATTCCACAAGATTCCACAGGCATCAAAATTGCAGACAGCAGCGGGAACAACCTCATCAGTAGTAGCAACATTAGAAGCCAGTGCAGCAGAAGTGCCATCACCAGGCGGATCGGCAGGAGCAGCATCTTCATTGTCGGGGCGGGGAACTGGCAGTCTTGCCACTCGTCTGAAAAACCCAGTGCACGGCAAGCACTCGACAGTTCCTGAGGCTCCTGTGGCTGTTGGCAAGACCCACGCCGCCCTGGCGGCAGCCAAATACGGCAGAGGCGGCGTAGTACCAACACAGGTCCGCTCCACGCCGGCGTCCACGCCGAGCAGCCAGTCCAACCCGGTGCGGACTGCCAATCAGCGGTATTTCCTAGTATCCAGCTACAAGGATCCCACATTCCTCAAGGCCGAGTGCGAGTTGGCCCACGCCCAGGTGGCAGCCAGCAAGGTGAAACCCAGTTCGCAGTCACACAAGCGGAGTCGAGCAGGTGAGGACTCAAGGAACAATAACCACAACGGCAGCCGAGCACCAACGCTGGTGGATATGCGACGCACGTCCATGTTCAATGGCAATCAGCAACCAACCACCATCGGCAGCAGCACCACCATCAACAACACCACCAGCAACGGTGTTCTCAAGTACAGTGCCCGCTCTACGACAGCAACACCGGCTTCCACGTCGACCAGGAGCTACGGCAAGCTGAAACCGCTTAACAACAACCAATCAACCGCCGGATCAGCTATGATGAATGGCCTCAACACGAACAACAACAACACCAGCAACCTTAACAACGGCGGCAATAACAACATGCAACGCCAGCAAGAGCAGCAAGACGACATTAGCTACATAGACAGCGATGATCCGCCGGCCACTAGAGGTCCCGAAGGCGGGGAATCGACCGCCAAGGCGAGCATATGCTACTTCAAGCCCATCACTCCGCCCCTGCAGCTGCGTCACCAGCAGAATCAGGTGCAGCAGCAGGAGCAACATCAGCCACCTACCAGTTCGAAGTCGGCCAGCCATCGCTATCCGCGGCCCAAGTCCACCATCATAGCATCGGGGCACTCGAATTTCGCAGCCAGCTACGAGAAGTTTAGTGGTGCTCTCTATAAGCAAACCAATGGCGAGGCGAGCCCGGAGAGCAGGTACAGCAGCAATGCTAGGCGGTATGGCATAGATTCCTTGAGCATCAAGGCCTCCATAGAGAAGTTCAACAACCTCAGTGGACAGAAGAGGCTTACTCCGAGCTCTGGAGCTGGCTTGGGATCTGGCAGTGTGGCAGAAGTGTGTTTAGGGGTCAGAGCCGGGACTAGTCGAAGCAGCCACCCATCGCAGGCGGGCGGGAGTAGCGGCAACCTGCAGCAGCGCTACAGCAGCGACCTGGACAACATCCGAGTGGCTGCTGGCTACAGTAGTTCCCTGACCAGAGCAGCCTATCGCACCACAGGCACGGTGAATAATGTCAGCGCGCCCGCGGCGGCATCAGCTGGCTTGAACGACCCTGTTGGCAAGGGAGGAGGAGCCGCCACGGCTTCGGTTTCGCCCATTAACAAGGTCACTGTGAGGGGAGCTCACAGCAGCCGGCAAACGAACGAGTGCGAGAGCCTAGCTATAAGCACCAAGGTAAACAACGATGCAACGCCGGCACCAACACCCAATGTTGTCGGCGCAACAGTAACATCCACACCAGCCACGTCTTCCGTCTCCACAGCCACAGCCACAGCCACAGCCCAAAGCTCCACCAACGATAGTGTAAGTCGGTCCTTGGTCAGGTCACCGATCAGTTCAGTTTAGCTTTATTTTTTGAGTCCACTACATTTTCGTCTTTATATACTATTATGAAACAAGAAATTCCTGTACTTGGCAAGAGCAAGCGACTGAAATTGTAGCTAGAACGTATATTTATTCCATTTTAATATTGCATTTACCACACACCACATATGTTCCTTATTTATCGTCTGCCTCTCTTTCATTTCACTACCGATGCGAGGCTAAGTCACAATATACTTTTTGTTGTCCTTAGCATGCTGGTCTTTTATCGCTGTCTACTTTCACCTTCATCCGCATTAAGAAACACAACACCCTCTACTAACTTCGACTTATGGTTTCTTTCTTGATATCTAATTGTTCGATTGCTAGTTGCTTTGATTGACTAACGTACCTCTTCCTTAATACTAACGATTAATCTGTCTCCCGAACCGAAAGACAGCTCGAGGCTATCAGTGATGGGACGGTTCCGCTTTTAAAATAGTTAATGAAACTTTGACAATGAAGAGGTAAAGTGTGGTAAGAAGAGAATAAATCCTAAAGCAGATTAAATACGTTTATTGTATCCTTTTGTTAACACTTTACCTGAATATGAAATAGTATTCACAGACACTCGTGTCGACTTTAAAGACCCCCATCACTGGAACTGAATCGCTGTGTTGTTACTTGGGTTCGGGAACCTCATAAATATTAAATGAATTTTACTCACGTGCACCTCTTTCTCTGTTGTGCAGACGGCGGCAAGGAGCGGCGTTGGAAGCAGCAGCAGTGCCCGGAGCGTGCTGCCTCCCATGACACCCACGTCGAGTCGGTACTGGGATCGGGATCGGGACAGCGGCACTAGTCGCAATGGCGTAAGCAGCTCCTCCGCCCTCAACTCGTCATCACTGAAGCACAATTCGGACGATGGCTACAAGAGCGCCACGTCGTCTCGCGATGAGAAGTCCGAAGGTGGGTACAGCTCCAGCACTGTAGAAACTTACCAAATCTAGAGAGCTCCATAGTCCAGTGCCTCGGTTAGCATGTTCCCGTTGCTCAGCTAACTAATTAACCAAAACAAAACACAATTTTCACTGAAAAATTCTTCAAAGATGTGGCCGCCTCTAATCGACACTTTTTTGGGGATGCCAACTATCCTTACTGCTTGATTTTTAAATTAAAAATCGTATAACTATTAATACTTCTCAATTTCAAACCCAGAATTTGTCATTAAATAAAAAATAACTCAAAACAAGTAGCTTCAAACGTATATCCATTTCTCCAAAAGTCTAAATTCGTAGTAATAGCTGAAATTTAAAACAAAAACCTTCGAAAAATATTAGAACGCAGAGTAAGAACGTTGTAGAGGGATCATTTGGAGGCTGGGGATCGGGCGAGGATGATAGATCCTTCCGTCAGCGAATGCAAGCCCACGCATCCCAATTGGGGAGTAGAGACCTCGGCTGTGCCGCCCCTTATTGGATGAAACTAATCCGAATCCCCTCTTGATATCTCCTTCCACAGGTCTGTGCGGTTTGCGAAACATCGGGAACACTTGCTTCATGAACTCTGTTATCCAGTGCCTGAGCCACACCCAGGAGCTGACTCGCTTCTTGCGGTCGCACCATGGCTCCCGCTCGTCCTCCACCAAGGATCAGCAGATACTCCACGGTGGGTTTTGTTTAAGCCTTCGCATCGGTCTGTTCTAAACCCTTATTGGTGCCTGCAGAATTTGCCAAACTTATCCAGGAGATGTGGACGTCGAATGTGCACACTGTGACGCCTATGGAACTGAAGCGGGCCTTCTCCACCAAGCACCGCATGTACAGCGACTACAACCAGCAGGACGCGCAGGAGTTCCTGCGCTTCTTCCTCGACTCGCTGCACTCGGCCCTGAACACGGGCGTCAAGGGGGAGACGCTCAGCATTGACGATAACCTCAGGTGGGTCTTGACTTACTGACCTATTACTCATGCGCTAAACTCGTGATCTTCCGCAGTGACAATAAGAAAGCGGACCTGACCTGGGAGTGGTATTCGCGGCACGAGAACTCGCTGGTGCGCGATCTTTTTGTTGGCCAACTCAAAAGCACCCTGAAATGCACCACCTGCGGCAACACCAGCGTTACTTTCGATCCGTTCTGGGATCTGAGCGTGCCGCTGCCGTCTTCTTCGCGCTGCAAACTGGAGGCTTGCCTGGACCTCTTCATCCGGGAGGAGGTCCTCGACGGCGACGAGATGCCAACGTGCTCCAAGTGCAAGACACGGAGGAAATGCACCAAGAGCTTCACCATCCAGCGTTTTCCGAAATACCTGGTTATACGTAAGTTCCATATCTAGGGTTCTACTAGGGCTAGCAGTAAGCCATTTCTTTTACTGAGATTATCAATGGAGGTTCTAAGATTTGTTATCTAGGAAGTTGGGTCCCACTCGTAAAGGCAGGGTTCTTGCATAAATTCGTTGGGAAACCCGAATTCACGATTACTGCAATCATTACTAGGTCACTTGTAGAGATAAAGAGTGTATTGTAATTGAGGAAAAGTACATTTAATCTTGATCATCATCACTAGCTTAAGGCTGTGGTCTCGGAAACTAGAGCTAGGGGGTTCCAATTTCAGATTTTCATCATTTTGTGTACCAATTGCTGGTCTAAACTACCTATGACATCATTCATTTGCAGACCTGAAGCGCTTTTCGGAGACGCGCTGGAGCAAACTGTCAAACATTGTTGAGTTCCCCACATCGGAGGGCGAGCTGAACATGGGCTCCTACGGCGCCAACTCCAACTCGAATGTGCATTACACGCTTTATGCGATATCCAATCATATGGGTGAGTAGACACGCGTCGTGGAAGTTCATTGTACTCATTGGTATTTGTGCAACAGGCTCAACTGCCGGCGGGCATTATGTGGCCCTCTGCAAGCATCCCGTATCCCGCAAGTGGCACGAGTTTAATGATAATATGTAAGTAATACCTGCAAACGATCCGAAGAAATAATACCCTACACAAACATAGATGAACTCAACCAACTTAAATATTCCTTTTAAACCCTATTAATTGAGCTTTTCATCCTATTCTGCAGCGTCAGCGATGCCTTGTCCGAAAACCATCTCGTTTCATCCAGTGCCTATATTCTTTTCTACGAGCGTGCGTAATACCCAATCCGTGCTTTGCGGCAACCGGCAGGTGCAGTGTGGATGACAATGGGGTTCCTGATGTCCCGGCGCACTCCTCAGATCGGGATGGAAACCAGACGACTATGGCAGCGGGACGAGAGCGAAAGGGGAACGGATAACCAACAAACGAACTCTTAGAAACGCTTCGTAGAATTGCATACAAACAAACTTACTTAATTTAACTCAACTTAAAGCAAAACAGAACTAACACTACTTAAAGCAGAAACCAAAAGAAAGAAGGGGTTACCGGAACATAAGTGCATACAAAACGAGAATCAATGTACATATAAAAACGAACTTCGACGGCTTAACTTACAAGTAAAAACCAATAATAAAACTCCTACGAAACATAATGAATCTGTGCAATAACAACTTCGGCAAACCAAAGCCCCGGGATGAGGTCAGGAGAACTAATATAGAAATGTAACCTTCAACTTGCATCGGCCTTTCTCCCTCTCGCCTGTCGCTCTATCTCAGTCTTTCTCACTCTACGTGGTTTGCCGAAGGGAATGTTCTGTGGTTGTGTGTAAAAAACAAACAAATGAAAAGTGGGAAAAGAAAACCAATTTAATACCTAAAGTTCGTCATGTGCAATATTTTTCATAAAAAGAAAACCATAACTGCAACAAACTCTTTCACTAAAGACGATTAAACCAAACAACGCAATCGCACCACAAATCACACTAGCTGAAAGAAATGGCTTTTTAAAACTAAAATAATATTAATTAGCTGGTAAATGAACAACAATCGAATGGGGGCGAGAAGTAAGCTGAAATGTGCATTGTGAAAACGTACTTATGATAAATGCTAGTAGTAAATGTAAAATGAGGCGATCAGCAGCTACAACACCAACAAAATTGTTATACTTTAGCCAAGACACCAACAAACCATCCAGCCCATGTGAAAAGGGATGTTCCCAAGGGCCAAAAGACCTACAAAGTTTGTTTCAGATCTATATCACTTTTGTGTTTTTTTTGTTAGGCTTGGGAAAGCAACCAAACTAGTCTTAAAACGAACGCGTTGAACATGAGGGTTACTGAACAAAGCACTGTTTTGTTTCTTTGATTTTGTAGTTTAAGTCTAGCGTTTCCATCACCTCAGCAAACCCTTTTAGACTTGCTGCATATTATTTGTTGCTTACTCTGTCTTTATACCTACATATATTATATAACTGATTTATTTATTGTATTTATGTAAATTATGAAAACACCGACACCCCCACACCCACTCTGCAAAACAGGCTGTATTCATTATGTACGTAGCTTGTTCCGGGCATGTGCAAGGGCAGCTACAGAAAAACTAAAGCCACACATACACTGCACCTAAATTTCAGACGAGAGATAATAAACAAACAAGACACCTTATTTATTTTTTTGTAAAAATCAACTTTAATTATTTGTTGCTTAACTATTAGTTTCAATTATAATTGTTGAATATTTTACTAACGTTAAAGAAAACAAAAATAAAAATCCCCAAGAGAAAAACGGAGAAATAAATGAAAAATAAAAGAGAAAACATACATTTGAAAGGTTTTATTTGGCGCGCCAAAATCTTATCGCCTGTAGTGCATGAGAAAAACTGAAATATTTGGTTCGTCATTGCATCCTAATTTGATTTGTCATAAGAACAAAAACAACGTCTTATTTACAAATCGCTCCTTGGCAATCCGAGGTTTGCATACTCCTGCAGCTAATACCTTGTCATACAAATAAAATGGAAGTTATGGCAAAGAAGATTACTCTACGGTTAAAGAGAATACAAGAAAAACATCGAAGCTATCCTAATGCTTTCGCTTGAATTGACCCAACGGCAGCTGTATAATATAGTTTAAAATTGTATTTCGGGGAGTAAAAACAGCATTAAAAACAACGAAGCAGTTATTTTTTAAAATTATTTTCTAAATCATTTTTGTATTTTTGTACTCTAGGGTAAAGGAGAATGTTTGCAGAACATCGAAGCTAACCTAATACTTTCTACTTCTTCCTTCTAACGATCGCACGGACATGGCTAGAGGACTCGGCTTTTCACGCCGATTAAGAATGTTCCTTTTGGGGTCCCTTCCTTTACTGAGTTGCAATCTTTGCAGGCAATAGTGGCATTTAGGTAACGAAAAATTGCTGTTTTCCTTGAAAATATTTAAGCCCTCAACGTGGATTTAAATATATAAATAAATAACAACGCGAAATTGATAATAAGTATGTCAACAATTTGCACCCCCGCTAGGGCGACTCCAGTCACGCCCTTGAACTGGGGTGCCAGCTTCATTTTATTTGTATTTAAATTTAATAAAAGTTAAAGTATGCTTTGCGACAATTTTCTCAAATTTAAAAAATATATCTTTAAACGACTACTTCGCAACTTCACGTCCTGCGGATCTGTGTTTTGGGTATTGGGTATGTTTTGATTTTTATTGACGACGTCCAGCGGCTTAGTAACTGCAACATAAACTGGGTAAATTACTCATACAACTCCAAGGGTGTATCTTAATCGGAATTCGGGGGTGGGGATGTGGCCTATCTGCATGTGTGACTCAGTGCGGAGGGAGCTGTTTTTGTGACCGGCTGTGATCCCGGACAAGAGTTAGGTTTTTTGAGCACCAGTGCCAGCAAAAGCGACGACAGTTTAACAAAAAAGACAACAGGTCAACTGCACGCTGTTTGCTGTCAGCCGGTCGCTGCTGATCGCCGATCCCCTGGGGAAGTGACAATGGCAGCAGCAGTGGCGATGGTTTTGGGTCTTGCGGCTGTGGCAACGGCAACGACTCCACCGAGGTGGTGGCGTCCTCGCCTGTGGCCGAGGATCATTTGCTCTCGTCCTTCTCAGCCTTGTCCGCCTTGGCGCTGGCCCGAGTGGCCTTTTTGTTCTCGTACATCTTTATCAGCTCGCTCTTGGTGGGCATGGGCTTGATGTAGCCGTGTTGCACCAGGTACTTAATGGACACTGTGGTGCAGCCTGCAATGGGATTGAAACAGTCATATTAGGCTTTTGAATTGAAATAAAATGTTGGGGAATGTTTAGAATTATAGTTAGTTTATTGATTTTTGATGGAAGTACTGTTCACTTAGAAAACGCTTCTACACTTGACTTCTGAATATAGAAAGCTTGAAAGGTTTTCATATTTTTAATAATGTTTTTGGATAAATATCAAAAATACTATTTCTTTGTGATATTTTTATACCCTTTACTCGTAAGGTAAAGGGGTGTATTAGATTTGTCGCACAGTATGCAACAGGTTGAAGGAATCATTTTCGAACATACCCTTTTACTTTTACGAGTAAAGGGTATAAATGAACAATTTTGTTTGTTTTTGATATTTATCCAAACACTATATTTAAGTTTACTACTTTTAGTAGTCAAATGTGGAAGCGTTTTCTAAATGAACATTACTTCCATCAAAAATCGACTTGGCTAGTGGTGCTGATCGAGAATATTCCTATTTTATGGGGTTGGAAGTTCTTTTTTCTACACGTTACGGCCTTTCCCCGATTACAATGTAGCCTCTACTCTTTGATTATTGGGAATAGAAAGTTAAAATTACATAGAGTAGATAGGGGTAAGGTAAAGCAAATAATTTTAGTCAATTTGAGCATTAAACAATTTTGACTAAACAGGTTTAAATATAATATATATATATTGAATACATTATTTTAACTTTGTAATATGAAGTATATATTACAGAAATCAAATAGGCTCCCGCTAATACTGCAAGTATTTACTGCAGACCGTAAAGACTTTTGGAGCCCTATTCAGCATGGAGGATTTTAAATTATTGTTTCACCATTTGTTGATGGTTTTGTAAAGGCAAATACTTCAACAAATCCAGCTTCTAATAATCCATATTTTACATATAGGAGGAACTACCCGTGAAGAAAAGAAAAGGACCTTACCCAGAGTGAGGGCGTAGCGCAGGGGTGTGGCCACTTTGTAGCAGAGATAGGCGATGGCATAGTGACCCATGTCCGAGCCCTGCACCTTCTCAATGATGGTCTCACTCAGGTGTACGTACTGCAGCAGAGCGGGCACGTCAACGCCACTGCAAAGAAAAGGCATTTTTATCGAGTGTTGGTTGAGCTTAGCTGATGCCCACCTCTTGGACAGGTAGTAGAAGCCTCCGAACCAGCCCACCGACGTGAGCACGTGCACCGGGATGAGCACGTACCAGTACTGCTTGTACATGTGCTTGAACTTGGCGAAGAGACCCATGTTGGCCGCCTCGCCGAAAAGATCACTGGACGAGGTGCTAGTGGCTGCCTTCTCATCCTTGTCGCCTGTGCCGGAACTGTTGACTGCGGGAGGTGAAGGAGCCGTCGCCGCATGGTTGGCGGACTTGTGGTTGAAGCGGATGCTGGCGGCGGGCAGGATCGGGTTCCGGCAATTCGCCATTGGCCAGGAGTCGCTGGCCGGACTCGGTGTTCTGGCCATCGCCGTCACGCACCTGGGGTGGGCGCCACTGAATAGACGCAAGGAGCAGGCGAAAAGGCGCTGCCGTGAGAGCAGGGCCACCGTTGCCATGGTTGACGAGAGATCGACCTGTCCCCTCCAGAAATCTGAACTTGGGCGGCGTTATGCGCGAGTCTGCAGCTGGCTGCCGGAACGGATCCGAACACACCGGTCGATTCCGATTCGCTTGCTTCGTCGGCCGATCCTTCTAGACGCACGTACTTACGCAGCGAAGCCTCAGCACAGCAGCCCGACTCTTAATTCTTAAATAAGTAGGACTAGTTGGATTTCATATATGTTAACGCAATTTCACCTGGCCTGCTACGTTATCGGGCTATCGGGGCTCTGTCGAAGAAGCACTGACTGTTAAGTAACAGGGGTGGCGCGAGGAGCCGGTTGGAGCGAAATAGAATTTCACACCGCGGCTTCACTTAAAAATCACAATTTATATTTGTATGCATAAGTTTTGAAATTTAGAGCCCTGACCATTAATTAGCTCCATACTTCAGTGGCTGTTTCTTAGGAATACAAATGATAGATAGAGAAGGGGGACGTCGCTACAACTCCCCCTAGCCGAAAGTGGGACCTCTAAGGGCTTTTCAGAATTTTATATTAATTATTTACAATATTCATACAGCATTGGAAATGCTTCTTGTCAAGTCGCACAATACTGGCCGATTCTACAACCATTGTACTGGTGTGTTCTTCCTGCGTCGTTTTTACGTAGTTTTCTGCATTTCCTTTATCTTTTATTTCAAAAATCAATATAAAGTATTTATATTTTTTACCAGCATTACTCGACAAGTCGATCTAGTCACGCCCGCCTGTCTGTCCGTCCGTATAAACCTTGAAATATTGAAATTTTAAATGAGATTTTGTTTTGATACTCAATGTCTGCGTTCTACAAAACAGCACGATGGAGTATTAACCATTGTTCAAGTTTGTTCTGCTGATACATACGACGTCCAAACAAAACGTTCTACCTGTAAAGCTCAGTTATGAATTTCAAATGTTTGTTAAATTTGTGGAAACACCTGCTGAGTATTTTTCACTGTATAACTTTAGGCGACGGTGTGCAAGGGGTATAACACGGTGCTGTTAATGCTTAACGCCGTGCTGTTAGGAGCAACACGCTAAAAACACTGTAAAATTCAGTCAGCTGTTCGAGATGAATATTAGATGTTCTAACTGAATTTCAATTGCTAAGCCCATGGATACGGCGGAACAGGAACTGGACGTGGTGCCACCGGCGGTGCTGAGCCTGAGCAATTGCCCGGGAACCACGCCCGGCAAGCCGCAGAGCAAGAACCAGCTGAAAAAGCAGCGCAAACTGGCAGAGTTCGCAGACCTCCGGAAGCTGCGGCGAGAACGTGAGCGGGAGAAAAAAAAGCAGAAGCGTCGGGAGGCCAAGGAGCAGGGCCTGCCCGTCCGGGTAGGTCCTTCCCGCAAGGAGCTCAAGAAGCGCCAAGCAGCCGAAGGTCAGCCTGGACTCTGCGTTGCCATCGACCTGGACTACGACGACCTGATGCAGGAGCGGGACATCTCCAAGTGCGTCAAGCAGTGTCTCCGGATTTATACTATTAATCGCCGCAGTGCGCAGCCAGGCAAGTTGCACTTCACGGGCATACGTCGCGACGGACACATCCACAGTTCGTTCAAGAAAAACGATGGCTGGGAGAACTGGCACGTGGAGTACCACTTCGATCGCAGACACACCGATGTCTTCGACACCAGCAAACTAGTATATCTCACCTGCGAGTCAGATCAAGTCCTCGACAAGCTGCAGTCCGACTGCACATACGTCATCGGCGGACTAGTGGACCACAATCACTTCAAGGGCCTGTGCCATTCGAGGGCGACGGAGGCGGGCCTGGCCACTGCCCGCCTGCCGCTCAGCGAGCACGTCGACATGAAGACGAGGGCCGTGCTTAGTACATACCACGGTGAGTGGCAAGACCTTAATCCCTGCTATTTCTGCAACGCAGTAAAAAAAACATTTTCGACTACCTTGACGAGTCGGTCTAGCCGTGTTCGTCCGTCCGTCTGTCAGTTTGTTGAACCTTGTTCAATTCTATCGCAATGCCCAGTGGTCTTCATCTGTTACAGTTTATGTTCGGAGGAACAGGCCGAATAAGGCATATACACACATGGTTATCATGGAAAGGAATAAGAAATAGAGAAACAACCTTTAAATAAAATAAAAGCGTCGGTGTTTTTAGACATTTTCCACTCTTAAGAATATTAATATATAATAATAATATAATTACTAAAAATCGGACGACTCTAACAAGTAAACGGTCAGAGAAATAATGAAATATTTTTTTGTAATATCATTGAAGCTAATATCTCATTAAAAATCGAATGCGTTGTTACTAACGTTGATTATTTCTTATAACAGCAAGGGTAAACAAACTTCGGCTTGCCGAAGTTAACTTCTTTTCATGTTTTATTTTAAAATTTTAAATTTTAGTGATAATTTTTAAAGCCCCAAACTAACGTAACGTATAATATACTATATTTATTTCAGTCTTCGAGTTGCTGATTAAGGTGGCTGCTGGCCAGGATTGGACCTCGGCTATTCTGGACACGATTCCCTTGCGAAAGGGAGCGAAGGCGAAAACCACCAACGGCAAGGAGGTGCCGGAGGAACAGGCTCTGGACCAGGAACAAAAGCTGGAGCAGACGGAGGAAAGGCCGGAAGATGAGCTGAAGAACACATCCATAGCCGCCATCGAACCAGAAACAAAATTAGACTCTTTTGACAGTTGACAACAGTCAAGATCGCAATTCGAGGTCTTTTTGATTTTTATTTCAGTTTCTTTTGTTTTTACAAAATCACAATTACTTTTGTTTAGCAAACTAAACTATAACTTAAAATACATAGTGCAAATAATAACAAAAATACAAAAAAAAAGTGTGTTACTGGTTTTCATGTTTCAGTTGTTTTCTTCAATGTACAATGATAGCCAGGGACAGAAATCGCTGGAGAAACGACAATGTCTTACATTTTTTCATTATTATGTTGTTACGATTTGTGCACGTTTAATGTCGAATGGGTGTTCAAAGATAACACTGGACTATATTTTTGCTTCGTTTGATTACATAATTTGTCATTATTTGGTTTTTAAATTGCTGTTTTCAGTTTTGATTGGATTCAGATTAGGAATCTCTCCCTCACAGCGACATCAATATAACCCGACATAGACAAGGGTGCCACAGAAACCACCATAGCGCTAAGTGTAAAATTTGTACTCCAGCACATAAGGAACTCAGCCCCATTCGGCGCTCCTCGGTTGCTGTGGCACCCCTGGTAGGCGGTTGGAACTGTGGTATGTACATTTTGCAAGCTGTCGCTGTTGTTTCGGTTTGTGGTAAGTAGATAAGCACAACAGGACTAATAGGTAAAATAGGAATAAGCCTAGGGTTATATAAATAAACATGTACAAAGCCATCGAAAAATAGAACGTTTGGCTTAACTTTAGGGTAGTTTTGGATATTTCATTTAGTATACATCTAAATATAGCACTAGTCTATAGCAAAATGTATTACTGATCTCCACCAGGGAAAGTATAACCGTTCAAACCGTCCGCTTGTCTGCTTTTTAAACTTGTCTTGTCTGTCGATTTTGAGTTCCGTGTGTGTATGCATATGTAAATTAAGATAATAGCTTTATAATACGACGCATCGGACCAATCTTCGATTCGGTCCAATCCTTACTTGAAGTCGTCCGTTTCGAGTATCTCAAAGTCGCTCTCGTCCGAAGAATCCAAGGCGGTGACCATGCGCTGTTGCTCGCGGTTTCGACTCGCATCGGTTACATCCCCGTCGGAGCTGGCTGCGGCAGCACCACCTGAGCCCCACTGCACCAGGCCAGAGACGAGGTTGGGAAGAAGCTTTCCGCTGTTCGCCAAAAGCGCCTGAGCCTGGGTTTTGACGGCCAGGGCCATTAGCTCGCCAGCGGGATCGGGTCCAGCGGTTATTTGGCGCAATTGAGGGTTCCCGCTGGCATCCACGGAGGTGTGGTCAGGGAACTGCAGCCCCTTGGACAGACTCTCCTCGGATGAGGAGGACGTGGTGGACAGCGAAGAATCGCGCTTGAAATGGCCCTTTCGGAAGTTCATATCCTCGTTCTCCTTGGCTATGTGCGGTTGCTGCTGCTGGTTCTCCTGCCTTTTGGCCGCCAGCAGGGCCAGATCATCATCTTCGTCGGTGGAGTGCTCGTCGATCTCGGGTATCACGTCCGGAATCAGCAGCTCGGAAGGTATGTCGTCGCTGCGCTCGTCATCCTCCTCATCATTTGCTTCGGTGGGCGAACTGATGGTGGCCACATCGCTGGCTCGCTCCAGCACAAAAAGATTCGACTCGTTCACATCCGGCAGGAACTCGTCTTCCGCCTCGGCCTCCAAATTGTTGTAGTTAAGCTTCTCTGTCCATTGGAAGTCTGAAACAAGGGAGTTTCGCATTATTTTCAATGAGATAAGGTTTCGCAGTGGAGGTTAAGTTTTTCCCCCTTACAAACACCTGTGAAGATAAGCTAAAGCCTGTCTGACGCCCACATTTTTAAAGATTTTCTTTTACTGACTCAAATGCTAAAAATCATACCAGTCGCATTGTTGTTAAAAAAGTTGTGACCAACTAGGCTAAACTAGTTTTATCCTGCACTTTTAAATTCTGATATCGTAAAAAGAGCTGTACCCCAAGTTACAATAGAATATTATTAAAAACCACTAAGGTAATACATTTTAAAAAATAAATAAATAATTCTTAGCGCTGATATTTGACAGCTGATTTTGGACTGTAAGAAGAGTGCTTCTTAAATGGGAGGTATAAGGTATAAGATATTAGCCAAAAGAGATAAGGCGTGAGACTGTTGATTTGATTGATTGATTTGATTTGTTGGCACAATTCGTCTATGAGCATCACATCAAATGAATTGGCGGGTATAAATTCCTCTAACCCCAGACTTTTGCCAGTAGAAACAGAGGCGCTCCAACGCGAGATACAGATACCAAGACTAACGCATCAGTAGGCGATTTTTTGTGTACAAAATCTTGTCAATTATAACACCTAACGATGTCATCCCGGGGTACAGAGTGACAGAATTTAACGTTGTTGGGCGAGGACCCTAGCTCAAAGAAGGGTCGTTAACAGTGTGACCAACGTAACCAGCGGCGCCTAGATCAGCACTGACACAACTAAGAGTGTTAAGTGACTTCTAGGAGTGAAAACGATCGTCCGCTTATTGCATTCGGATCACAGAAATGACTTCCGTGGAAAAAAGAGGGACTTTGACGACACATCTCGAAAGAAAGTTTCCTCGGCACGATTTCTGTTCTTGTAAAATGTGTTATATCGTTTGTCTACCATCCAGAGGTGACCAAAAAGTGATTTAACGATTTTTGTAGTTGTAATATGTGTTCTATAGTGAATCTTCCAGAAGTTATTGCGAAGATTATTCTGACGATATGCGATAGTTCTCTGGGTAGTTGCTTGTAGTGACTAAAAACTACCTACAGAGGGACTACTATTACGTGTTACTTTGACTTAAACTTAAACATAATTTTGCGATTGGTAGGATTGTTGCCATTTAGAGAGGTATAAATCAATAACATCTGTGTCAACTAACACAGACAGAATCTTGCGCTGCGTTGAACTCCTAGAATCTATATGATCCGGAAATAGTTTCCGCGGTCTCTGAGAGTTACACATAGATCCACCGGGCTAGTTATAAAGATCGATAATATATATTTAATGTTCGCAAACATATCGACTTTTACCTGCTTAATGTTAGTTAATCTAAAGTAATAGGTATTTTTTATAAAAGCTGGTTTCATGGATGGAAGAGTCCAAAATGCTGTTTTAAAAAAAATTTAACAAAAGTATTCTTTGGTGCAATAGTATAATTATAAACATAAAAAGACAATATTTCTATGAACTCACTTGTCAATGCCATTACGTTTTTATGAATTTTAAAACTTTTACTCCATGTTGTTATACCTCCGCTACATAAATACGATTACTTAATCAATGTTTCTTTGATAAAATCTCCTTTGAGCCGTCTATATATTATCATTTGTTCAAATCGAAACCTGATACATTTTCTTGACTTTTTTATTTCCGTGGGCAAAAGGCAATGTTAAATCTTTTTTCGTTTTTCGATGCACTACGCACTACTTCCACCCGACCAAACTGTTCCCAAGGAATCCTATTTTAGCCTTATGCGTCGTTTGCGTTAGGAAATTCGTCTAAAGAGACCAGAATCATGGGCAACAACAAGAACTCTTGCTTTCTGCATCACGAACATGCACCCAAACACAAGACATCTCCCTGGCTTGTGTAGAAATCTTGATGTCCCCTCTGGAGGCTCCCTGACCACTCACCCTTGTGCTCGATCTTCAGCAGCTTGAAGTTGTACTTGGTGGAGACCAGGGCGGAGACCACTAGGATGGTCAGGACCAGCGTGGAGCCGGAGATGAGGTGGCCGAACACCGCGAGGGTGCCCAGGCAGCTGCTGCTGGCCAAGCAGAACATACTGGGGCTGCTGTGGCGCCAGGCGTTAATCCTCTGCAGCCAGCTGTTGATCTTGCCGCGCAGCTCCTCCGTGGGCACAATCCGGAAGCTGCAGCGTGTCCAGTAGATCCAATAGGCCAATAATCCCAGGAACAGCACGCCCAGCGGTCGGACCCTGGAATGGTACGTGGCGGAGGTATATTTCAGTGGGTTTATTTATAGCTGGCGGTGAAATGCAGCCGAGCTGCAGGGGACAAGTGCTCGATGGCTACTGCGAGAGACAGCCTCGAGTCTCGATGATGTTATGATGTTATGTTTAGGGCAATACTTAATAACCGCAGAGTGGTAAAACATGTTCTAGCAGGAAGCTTGAAGCTTGCCTAAAACTTCTCCCCAACCAAAAAGCTGGTCAAACCTGGTTGAATGAACGAGTGTATTTTTGGACTCTTAATTATGTTAAACGCCAGAATGTTTCTACAGTGCGTCACAAGGTGATATGGCTGGCATGTGATATTATACGATATATAAATGATTTCTTTTCAGGTGATACAAATTGCTTTTGTTAATTTTGTTATTAAAATAATAATAAGGACTTATTTAAACGTATATTAATCGGGGTACGTTCCCCAATAAAAGAATGCTAAACAATATTGAGAAACAAATATGTGGTCTAAAATTGACCCCAAATCCATATTAAAAGAAGGAAAAAACCCTATTTTCGGCGTTAGATTGGGCGTGATATCAATGGATAGGTATTTACGAAACCAATTTATTTTTTAAAAACAGAACTTTTGGAGCCGCAAACTTGCGCTTTATGATTTTTCAATGTTTTCCCTGCACTTAAACTGTATGTGCCACAGTTTTGGGCGATTCTCTATCTTTTAAGTTATTTTAGATTTTTTATTTTAAGATTTTTTGAAGTCTGTGAGCGTCAGAGTGGGCGTGGAATCTATTCGATTCGAATCTGTAACATACTTTTCCCCAGGTATTACATAAAGGGGCGCTATAGTTGAGTGCCTCGACTACCATATACCCTAACCCAGCTCACCAATTTTACTTGGTCCTTTCTGGCTCGCCAACAAATACTTTAGAGTGGTGCACTGGGAAGCACCATACTAGCGCTGCTTTACTCCAAGAGTCATGGGTATAAAAACACAAACATAATCTAAAGAAGTGGATTATTTGGGTAATTCACAATTCACAAAAAAGGTGTAACCTCGCAATTGGCTTGTCGAAAAAAATATAAAATATAAAAACAAACTAAGCTCAAGATTGGGCAAATAATAAATCAATAATAATACAAGTCAGGCGTAGAGTAAAATGAAGAAAGGGTTCCTCATGAAGTTTGTTACAGGTAAAAGGAATCGTTTCCGACCTAGTAAGATATATATACTGTCTGTCCGTATGAACTTTGAAGGCTTAAATGTTGTGATAAGGCATTTCGATTTTATGGCTTCCTGAGCAGCTTTCACCGCCACTTAAACGCCTAGAAACGCATATATCGCGAAATCTGTCTGTCTGGTACCAACATTTTTAAAAATATTTTGTAAAAGTGTTATCCTTGTGATCATATACCCATATATGTGCCACAAGTTAAGAAATTAACGCTAGGGAGTCTAGTGTGCAATCCCAGGATCTCCATCAATCTTGCACTCATCCTAGCTGAGTTGCGGGTAACTGAGAGTCGCTGGCATCGACGCTGACACTCCTGTTTTTCAAAGTTAATTTCATAAAATATAGTGAATTTTTTAAAATAATTTTTGTTTTATTTTTCAAAATGCCGGTTTTATGGAGTATGTGCGGCTTTGTAATTCTTGTCCGAAATTAAAAAACAAAAAATATTTCCCTTTTTTATAGGTCTATCTTCTATTTGAACATTAAACCCTCGAAAGAAATGATGGCAAAAAACTAAATGGGGTTTTGGTAGTGGTAGCTCTTAGCAATTTCGGCCGATTCCCTCGTTTACCTTAATGATTAAACTTTTGGCAAGAGTGTACAATAAAGGTACAAGGTTAGGGAAAGAATTTATAATAAATTAAACTATTTTTTAAAGCAAATTGTTGGTCAAAGCTGTTGCTTCATGTACATCCTCCCTTGCTTTAGCTGCAAGGCTATTTTGTCTGTTGAATTTAATATTTTAAAAATACCCTTGCTTTTACTGTGTACAATGTAAATGTGCACAAGTCAGCGGCTGCTCGTCTATATAATTTAATTCCTTTTTGGTCAGTTGCGCCACTCAGAACGCTTTAATGGATGGAGAGGGTGTGGTCGGTGTGCATGGCATGGAGTGATATTTTTATGTGCGAATGAGTATTTATGTACAGCAGAAACAAAGGTGTAAGCAGGCACAGACTACATGTGGGGTTAAGTTAATAGTACTAATAACCTAGTCCAAAATAAACTAATGGAAATTATCAATTCCACATGTATTTCCTATTATTCCACTAATTTAATTACTAAATATTCATTATCAATGTATTCTTTTGTATCTCAATCTTACTTCCAAATCTATTCTATCAATATTAAAACCATGAATAAAAGTACATTTTGTGCAATGGTTATGTTGTTGCTAACGCAACCGGAAACAAATATGGCTTTTTCAAATGATTTTTGATAAAACAAAGAGACATTTTTTATTAAAAGCCTATGGTATGATCAATTTATTTATTTATATCTCCGGTATTGTTCAACCTCGTGTGCTTTCGTTTGGGCATGTGCATGCCCCTAGGTTTGAATCAGTGCGCTTTTACATATGTGGAACATTCTGCATGCGTGCGGAAATATATTCCCAAAATAAAACACATGAACCAGCTTTCAGCTCGAAATCGGCCATGCGACGTGGTTTGTTCCCTCCTACAGCTCCACAACTTGACTTCTGTCACGGGCTCTGCGGTTTTACATATTATATTTTCATTGCATCGGCTGCTTTCTTTTTGGTAACATCAGATGCGCTCGCCCCAATTGCAAATGTGTATATTACGTACGCAAAGCATTTATGAAGTCTGTTTTTTATACAAATTAGTATACTTATATTCATTTTAGTCAGAAGTTTGCAACGCAGTGGAACACATGAAGTATATATATTCTTGATCAGCATCTATAGACGAGTCGATCTAGCCGTGTCCGTCAAGTCAAGTGTCTAGTTTTTTGTGAAATTCCAATTTTTAAATTTTTTAGGACTTTAAAGTGGAAAACACAATTTTTTTTTGAAAAATCGGCTTCTTTGTCATTGTGAAATCAAAATTATGAACAAAAAAAAACTCGACAGCGATATATCTTGTAAAATATGTACAATAGTGTTTCAATTTTCAAAGGGATCGGGTTTTAGTTTTGAAGTTTTAATGCGATGCCCATTTAAAAACGAAAATCCTGCAGATGCTTCAATTTTTGACATAAAATTCTTCAGATATTATGCCTTTAATTTAAAAAATAAAAGCGAAAACAAAATCCTAGAGTTTCCATAGAAATGATCAAACAAATATTAAAAAAAATAATTCTTTTAATTTTAACTTTGCTGATTTTAACATACTAACTTCTACTCTTGGGAATATTATTTATTTGATATCAGAGAATTTAGAATACAATTTTGAAAATATCGGACGACTATATAATACAGCTGCCGAAGGAACAATCGCATAATTAATTAAAAAATAATACAAAGACCGTTATATTTCATTTTTCAATGCTCCTGCAATTAGTTTATAGTTTTCTAAAAATCTGAAAGCTGTGTACGTACAACGAATTGCAAAGGTATAGAAACTGCGGCTTGCTGAAGCTAGCTTTCTTTAAGGTATTATACATTTTATTCAACATTCGGAAAGATTTATCAACATAATGTGTCAAAAATACACCGGAGCTACAATGAAAAAATGTTTTTCTTTGTTTCCGAATATTTCCATAAAAGCTATAGGATATAGTTATCCGAACCACTCCTTCCCCCTGCCCGCCATAGAAGTAAAACTTCTGGGAACGTTTCAACCCTATAGCTTTAAAACTGAGAGCGTAGAAACAGACGGACGGACACAAGGACAGACGGATATATCTTGGGATGCTGATAAAGAATATACAGTGCTAGGCAAAAGTGAGTTAAAGTTTGCTAATTGAGACTTTTGCCGCTTAAAAAGGTCTTTATCAGTGCGATGGAACTCGACAACCTTACAAACATACCAACAAAACAAAAACATTATTTATTTGGCACCCATTTTGAACAAGAATACGAGGCTCAATTTGCTACAAAAAACACGAAAGAAAGTTAGAACTACCAGACGAAGTTGTTTATCATTGCAGTTAAAAGATACGGAAAATGCAAATGAAGAAGTTATGCATTTTAGGATGTAGCTTAATGGCAGCTTTGCGTCGCTAGGGACAGATCGATTCATGAAGATTTGAAATTAACTTGAGCTGGTCAATAGGGTTTAGAATCTGCAAAGCCTAATCCCAACTTTAATAGTTTCCGAGATCCAGCGCGCATGCGGACAGACGAGTAGTGATAATCCACATAAGAACTTTTGTGTTTATACATGTAAGCATTAATTTGAAATGTAACATTTTGATACAAAGTGTGTGATTATTTTTTGTTCGAAGATTGGAAAGCTGCTCCCATGGAAACGACATTGCTAACTTCCCTTCTGGTTATCGTACACTTCGGCAGTGGCTAGGGTGTCCTAATCATTGCGTCGTGTGTTCAGTCGTTTTCTTCTGCGTTTGTAGTTGATTTCAATTTTCAAATGAACCCTTGATAACATTTTTTGCTGATTTTTGGGAGCACAACATTGGGAGGTGGCGGCATAACAAGCACCATGACACGGAAACACTACTGCTACCTGTTACTCCGCGAAAGAGGGGCTTACGCCCAGAGCAGGGAGGGGGCGGGCCTGCTAGTGGGTGGGTTTGGGACGTACCAGGCCATGAGGACGACTGTGACGATGGCAGTGGCTCCGCAGTGGAGCGTGGACCTTGACGGACGGGGCAGGGCTTGGAACATGTTCGATGGACTCGTGTGCTTCGGCGTGTGCTTCCCCTCGCCTCTTGGCTCCCAACCTCGGGCTTCGGGCTTCGGGCTCCGGCTCCGGCTGCCGCAGTGGCGGGCTGTGTTCCGCTGCGCTGTTCCAGCGGACTTCCGCCTCGCTTTCGATTTCCGCTCCTGCAGCAGCGAGACAATCGGTTCACCGTTAGGCCAGGTTCCGTATCAGCTGTGCGCATGGGCGGAGAGGGCACCTCGCTCTCTCCTGCTCTCGCTCTGCTCCTGTGCTTCCGTCCTTTGCTCGCTCCCTTGTGAGGCCTTTGTGGCGCTGCGGCTGTTGGTGGAAGAGGAAACAATGTTCATTAGCCTTGCATGCGATGTTTTTCGGCCACTCGCCGTTTGGCGAATGACTTCGCCGTGCCTTTTCCACTCCCACGAGCTCTCTTGTCTGGCGGATAAAGAACTGAACGCAAGAACACAACTGCGTTGTGCGACTGGAAAATGTGGTCATGTTATTGCGACTTTTCGGACCAGTGGATAGCCATGGCACAGAGCACTACTTATATAACTTATTTTGCAAGCTTATTCGACGGCACTCTTGTTTTGCGTTTGTTTTCCCTGGCGTTGCTCTATCGCTTTGTTTACCGCCTTCCTCACCGGCTGCGTGCGAGGGAGACGGCACCACAGCGTGGGAGGACGGCCCGCGGCGGGGGAGGACAAGGCGCGCGGAGAACCCGAGTTGTAATGTCGAGAGGCAAGCCGGGCAAAACTAACGCCCAGCAGCCACAACTAGCGCCTTAGAACATCGCACAGCGGGCAAAGTTGTTTGGCCTTCGATGTCTTTTTCTATTGCGTCGCAGAATGATGTACAAACAAAAACAATACCACAACCACACAAACGGCGTACGAGCACACACATGCACACCGCACACACACACACGCTGTACATATGTGCGAAACTTGGCGCTTTTGTTTTTATTTCCTACACTGGCGCAGCAGGGCGGGGAGGGGTGGGGGCAATGATGATTTGGTGCTGCACTAAAAAAAGTAAAACCCGACCGGATCTATTTTTGCAGACATTACACTTGTCTCGCACACACACACGCCTGCACGCACTCCTTACACACTTACAACGCAATTCCGAGCAGGAAGATGTGTGGCAAAGAGCCCGAGTGTAGGCCTAGTTTCGAGTTAAAAAACGTTTTTCAACCCGTTTCCCAACTACCTAGTTAGCGAGCGACACACACAACAAACAGTGTAAACAGAAATCGACGAGCAGACACGCATCCAGAGCACAATCTACAAGTTTGGCATACTTCTCGCTGGAGCTGGCGGTGTCCAAAACCAAAACACTTTTGAAACTGAGTTGCCGATTTCTCGACTGCCAAACAAACTCGATCGCGCCACAGAGCAATGATAAAAAATACAGATTCCCTTTAGAGCTGGGAGGCCGCCGATAGTCATCGATTCGACGCGCTCGATATATTTGAGGAAATTTGAAAAGAGTGCCCCAAATATGGTGAGGACTGTCTAGCCAAAAAATACCAACGAAAAGTTATGGGCGTCTGTTGCTGAAAGGACCCAGGGTATTTCTTAAGCTGTTAAAAATTCAACATTAAATTGTAGTAATTAAAGTTCCCTGTTAAATTTTCACTTTTAAGATGTCAGCTATTTGTCAGATTGCCAGGCTGTGCTTACCAAAGATTCGGTGTAATATTAAGAAGAATGCCGAGAATAGGGCAAAAAACTGAACTGTTAGAACAGCTAACAGGCGCATTCCATCAGATATCCATTAATTGCATTTACCTCTTCCTCCGTGTTTTCAAGCGACCAGAGATACCCTCTTACTTTTAGTCGAGAGCAGCGAAAACTCTGGTTTTCAGCAATTCAACAACAGCTGATTAACAGCTGACCATAATTCAGCAATTCAACAGTTTAAGGAATACCCTGGCTATATTTATGGTATAAATAATAACATAATTTGAAAACATCTTTGGACAAAAATTTGCCTCGGTACTAGCTAAATCAAGCAGGATGATAATCCCACGCGCATGTCGTGAAGAATTGGCTGCTGCTCCCCAACAATTATGTTTACTACCGCAAAGCGCGGATTAAAAGATTAAAGCTCACGTTTGGAAAAGGGTTGTGGAAGAAATCGTATGTTCGCTTTGGTCAGGCCCGGTGTTAAGGTTTTTTTTATAACTTAAAAAGTTTAAGTTGAGTAGGAAGGAAATGTCGGTTGTTGTATAACAATAACATTTAAAACAAAACTGCATAAACTGTTGGTAAAATAAAAAAAGGGGTTCGGTCTTTGGCCCACCACTGTGTAAATATATACACATCCCTTTAGCTCCCTTTCGCTAAAGAACGGGTATTTGATAGTCGAGGCACTTAATTATAGAATTCTTCCTTGTTTTGTTATGCATAAGTTAGTTATGTACCTGGCATATGTTTCAAACATATAGGTATTTAAATATTTATTTGTATAAATTAAGCAAACAATTAAAAAGAATAATATTTTATATTATATTATAATACCAAAGTAGCCAAAGACCACGCTGACAAATACCGAAAATGTTGTGGAAAATAAGGGTATTCCATAAATTTCTGCCAGTTGTTCTCAGCTGCTCCATTAAAACTGAGTTTTCAGACATTTCAGTAAAAAATTGGACAACTTCTCACAGCTGCTCGGAAATTAATGAACTCGCTTTACTGCTGAAATTTCAACTCATCAATTTAGCAGCTCAATTTAGCAGCTAGAATGTGGTATGAAAGACATTACAAATATTGATAACTACCCTTCCGAAATAAATAAATGCTGGATCCTAATATTTATCATACTATCGCTAAAATAATTAATAAATTTTAACAGTTTAAAAAATCGTTATTATTTTTGGAGTTTGGTATCAAAATTGTTCGTAGCAATCGGTGTTTCATAACTAGATATAATAATCGGTTATCGATAAATCAAATTGGGGTCGCAATTTTTGTGGGATTTGAATTTTTGTTTGAAAATTAGTGTCGGTTTTGGTGTTGAGGTGGTCCAAGTGGCTTTTGCAAGCTTTTACTTTCGACAACGTTCACGTTTATAACCCAATATTGAATTGAAAGCGTTTCGAAACTTTTTTATTTTGAATACCTTTGCAAAGGTTTCTTGCTTTTTGGCGGGAAGTCGATGGCCCTCGCAGTGCTATCGTTATTTATCATCTCTAATAGAAACAACCAATTAGAACATTGAACGAAAATTTAAACAAAACAAAAATTAGTAGCATAGCAGTCTTTTGAGCACACATTTCGATTTTCCCAACAAAATTCCCCGTAGCTAACACCGATGGATGCCACTTGGTAAGTGTGTTATTCGCGTTTCTTGCGTGGTTTTATAGCTTGTAATTACTTTTACTGCCTAATGTAATGCAAATCCCTCTTTCAGTAGGGCTATGGAGCAGCTACTGGCGGCCGTAGAGCTAAGCCGGAGCCAAAATGAGGACACTACGCCCACGGCCAGCACCACCATATCGATCTGGAGCGACCCTTCCGAGGGCAGTGCCCCTGGTTGCGCGGACCCCGCCTCCTTCCGGTTTCGGCTGGATGGACAAGCCATACTACCACCACTGGTGAGTCGGAAACTTGTCCAGGGAGTGGCGCTTACTAAGGCGTAACCCACTCTTTATGTTCCAGATCACTAGTGCCAAGAGGCGCGAGGTGCAGCTTGCCCGCCAGATGGCTTTGAAGTTGGAGGAACGCTACCGCCTGGCCAGACACTCGGCGGGATCCGACATGGCCGGTCGGCGGAGCCTGCCCCAGCTGAAGCAGACGGAGACTTTCATCTACGACAGCACTCGAAGCCAGACACGTCCTCAGACTCTTGTCCTTGACACTCAGCTGCCCACCATACAGGTTGATCCTCCCACGCCCCAGCCGCCGCTGGAGCCAGTGGAGAACTTGTCCCCCAGGCGGCACAATCGAATTACCGAACGCATCCTGCAGTTTGAACAGTCGGGACTGGGTAAACTTTTACCCAAAGTTCAGGACAAGAGGATCCTGCGCTCTAGTACCAGTCCTTCGATAGTTGAGTGCAATGAAAAGGAGGTAAAGAAAACGGAGTTAGGGTCCTTACAGCCAGGTCCAGCTAGTTTTCAGCGCTCACGGAGCTTCACGCTGGAGGAGCCTTCTCAAGTTCTTGTGGAGCATATGCAGCGGGAGGCCCAGGCGGTCAAGCCTAGCCAGAGTTTGGTGAACTTTCAAAAGCAGACCATAGAGTCCCAGGCCAAACGGGTGAATCGCAGTGTCAGGTGTAAGAGCAGCAACACCACAACAAACACTACAACCACCGGTAGCAGCTGCTCCAGGAGAGATCGTGAGGTGGAACGTATAATAGAAAGAGCGTTGGGTGAACATGGCCCTCTGGAAGCTAGCCGGAGAGCAGGAGTGCGCAACTACCTGCGTAGTCACCGGGAGCGGATGAATCAGTTGGTCCTTTACCAGGAAGAGGAGCGTCGTCGCATGCAGACGCAATTTGATCAACAGCAGCGCCAACTCATTGAGGAACTGTGTGCTGAAATTGATGTTTCATCGAGCACCGAAAATCCTGATGGTCTAGTCTCGCAGAGTACCAGTACGGGAGACCTGCAATGTGGCCTATCCACCCCTACAATGTCCTCCTTTTCGAATGCCACGCCACGCAGCTTCCAACATCTGGATGATTTTCTCACGATGGAAGACAGCTGCCGGATGGCAGCTCCTTCTTCCGCTCGAAAGAGGTTGTTCAGTCCGAAATTATCTCTGGGCTACGACTCGGAACCGCAGTTGCTAGGGGAGATAAGTACTCCCAGCACACCGCGATCGTTACCACTCAGGAACAGCAGCTTAACCAATAGTAGGCGAAGCGGGCAAGTTGTCAGGAGACGATCGCAAACCGTGGGCAGTCCCAGGAAATCGAACATTGCTGCTGGTCGCGAAGTGATCAAATCACCAGCGAAGGTTGGTAGTGCAGTAGGACGACCAAAGGGCTCCCCCGCAAACGCCAGCTCCACTCCGTCGAAAAGGGGCAACGCCCCAACAAGAAGCAGCTCATCCCCCAAGCAACTGAAGAATGTAAGTGATCCAAACTATTTCGTTTATTACCTTGTTTTCTTTACTGAATGCCGAAGGTTTTTGTTTTCTATTTCGAACACATTTTTTTTATAAATTTACTAAAACTCTTCTCGATATCGATATCGTATGTATGTAAATTAGGGTGGACTTGAATACCATTGCAGAGGGTTTGAAAATTTCAGTCAGAAGTTTTAAATACCTTGAAGAAGACGTTTTTAGAATACGAATCACTAGACGAGTCGGCTAAATCGACTGTCCCTACCCCTTTCTACTCAAACTAGTCTCTGAGTTTTAAAGCTATCCTGATTAAACCTTCCCAAAGCTATTATCTTGAGCCGAATCGGACAACAGTATTGTGTAGCTTCTATAGGAATGTTAAAAAAAAATATTAAAAAAAACAATTTTAGAAAGTTTACCTTTGGTGGTTTTTAAATAAACTAACTTCTGCTCCTGGGAATATCACTTTTTCGATGTTTCAGAATTTCGAAAAATGTAAATAAATAATTACCCATATGGACACAGCTTGTAAATCACTGTAAGTAAAGAAAATTTTATAAAACCAAAAAATTTTCCAGGAATCCTCCTGCGTTAAAAGAGAGAAAGTTTAACATTTAAAATGCGGGTCTCTACCCTCGCGGTTGAATTAGGATGGCAAATCAAGTCACATGTAAATATTTAATTGTAAAAAGTGTAGAAGCTTATTGGCTCGTCTTAAAGATATAACCAAAAAGAAGCATAAAAATAACAATATCTATCTAACATTTGTAATGTTACTTTGGAAGTTACGTCTAACAAAATTAAACAGGCACCGTCCACTAGGGGCTTCGCCAAGAATGTCCTAGAATTCGATCTATTAGACATTAAAAAGGAGCAACGAATATCGAATAGTAATATGTAAAATTTTTTTAATGCCAGATGAAACGAAACAATTTTTAAATATTTGTATGCTATAAGAGAGCATACTAGTACAAAATAAAAACCTTTGGCACAAAAATGTCTTTATTAAAATTCTAACCGAAATTATAAGGACTTCTACTTATAATTCACTAATGTCTATGCACTTGGAGTTTTTGCATGCACTCCTTAACTTTTATGGACACTTTCTGTATGCTATTCTATTATTTTCACTTTCCCAACTCAAGCAGCGCAAGAAGATATAGCAAGTCGGGTGGCTAGATTACCAAGTGCCTTAACAAAGACTGCGAGGAAACCGAGGGACCAAACCTCCAGAACCAATAGCTAACCTATTTACTAACCCATTCAGCAAGTGCCTTCTTCCCCTGTTTAATTTCGAATCTGATCCCCGCCAGAGTCATACGAATCTGGAGCAGGAAGAGCGACAGTGGGCAGCCACGCGTATAAATGCAGCAGTGCGGGGGTTCTTGACCCGCCGGCTCTTTGCCACCGAGCAAGTGCAGCGTATAGTCCAGACCATCAGGGACACCTTGGTCTTCGTGCTCAACCTACATCTTGAAACCTGCGGAAACGGCCTGGAAGCAGAGGAGCCCGCTAATCTGCGCCTTAAGGCGCGACTGCTTCAACAGGTGGGTTGAGGGCCTTAAACTAATAGTCAAAACTGTATTGCATCAGAAGAATATCCATTTGAATGTTTAACTATTAGTTTATCATTTAAATATTAACATCTTGTCACTATGGCCGGCAGTACACGTAGTGGCGAAAGCTCACCAGATGAGTGTGCGAAGGCAACTACTATAAAAAGTCGCAGAAATGAAAATCTGCTTTGATAGTCCGATCGTAACAAGTGAAAGGTATTGCAAAACTAGAAAGATTGATTTGGGAGAAAGAGCAGTAAAAGCGGAAAGGTTAAAAATTACAAAATTGGAGTTTTGGAGGCCGGTTTTGATTTGAATTTGCACCCTAATGGGTGTATTAAGTAGCTTGAGTTAGAAAACATGTGTTCTACGACTTTTGGAAAAACACAGTAGCTCTACGAGAAATCCAAAGTAACAGATTCCCATAAAGGCAATCCGTTCGTATTTTTGACAAATGTGAATCTCCGATTCCGAATCTCCATCCGATAATAGCTGAAGACCTGTGGCTAATCAAACCAAAACTGTTGCTTCTGCGCCTTCCATTTTATATTGTTCCCTTTCATAATTGTTTAAGCTGTCGTAGTGAATGATTC
This sequence comes from Drosophila biarmipes, assembly GCF_025231255.1. Lineage (NCBI taxonomy): Eukaryota > Metazoa > Arthropoda > Insecta > Diptera > Drosophilidae > Drosophila > Drosophila biarmipes. Next base: position 1,794,393 of record NC_066611.1, on the reverse strand, counting down.
AATTTTCACTGACAAGAAGAAGAACTCAGAGTTGCACCGATAAACATCGCCTAACTATCGCATAAAAGAGTCCGTTAAATTTGGTTGGGGAAATAACTGGGAAATGTTCGGAACGGCAAAACCTTATGGACCATCCGTTCAACGGTGGAGGGATCTCTGTGGAAAAATTCTATAAAACAAGGTTATTTAAAGTTAACCTTTCATAATGCTCAGAGGGTAATTTTCGGAATGTAGGAGTTAGATTTTGTTTTTATTGCGAAGGGAATAATTTTGTTATTAATAAAGGGATTTTCGCGCAGAGAAAGTTTATTTCAGCCCGCTTTAACACACAAATTGCAAGTTGGTTTGGTGACCATGAATTAAGAACTCAAAATGAAATTAAAGTTAAATTATTTTGTCAATACCAACCGACCAAATTGACAATTTAAGTCAGTGAAATCACTGTTATTGGTGTATGCCAATACGAATGCCTCTGGCGCCAGCTGAAGACATTTTTAAAACTGGTGAGCAGAGCAACCAGTAGATGATATCGAGGCCATTTCATTTATTCTTGTTCCACTATTTCTTTGCTTTCCTTAACAGCTCTGCACGGCCAGCCGCACGCTGCATATGATCTTCTTTCAGACCAACACAAAGGAACGCTTGGAGATCATCGCTCGGGATAGAAAGAGGATCAAGACCAAACTCCTCCTCAAACACAGCTGATCAAATTCAAATGTCGTAGTTTTGAAGGCAAGAGGAAATTCTAATCTAAACATTCCTGCCCTGAATAAGTACCTATTTTATTTTTCTACAATCAGCAAAGTTTTAACTTGATATTGAATGAAATATAACAAGTACGGAAAATTTGTAACTTAACTATGAAAAAACAAGATAAAATAAAGGGCAGTTCTCTAGAAATTTATATCTCGTTCGGTCGCACTTTTGCCACTTATTATTTTTCGATTATGCATCGGTTCTTTCCAACATCATATTTATTTACCTTCTTTTTCTTCAACCTTAAGCTTAACTCGCTGGTTGCATTTTCTTAATTTTGTTAAAAATGTTATAAAGAAAAGCTTAGAACAAAATGGTTCTTAATAATTTCTCCTTAAGTTTTCCGTTTGATTAAATGTATTTGATATTCTGACATCATGTTAAACCCCAATCTTCAGGAGAATATGGTCGACGAAGCTAGAATTTTATATTTTTAAAACAAGGGAGAACGCTATGGTCGGGTGCCTCCACTATAAGATATCCGTTACTCAGCTAAAGGGAGCATAGGGGAGAAGTAGATATAAAAGCAAACCGGATTGCAAAGCGCCATCGACCCCCGATTTCGACTCGACTGGTGATGTAATCAAGAATATATATTACTTTATCGGGACGGAGACTATTCCTTCGACCTGTTACAATGTACTTTCGGAATACGATATACTCTCTTACTCTACGAGTTACGTGTACAAAAAACTTAAATTAAACCATGTTGCTTAAGGTAAGCTTTCATTTTTTTGGAGAATAATATGTGGAAGGTAGGAATTTGTTTTCGATAACTGTTTTCTAAATAACCTATTTCACTATTTAATATTGAATTTATAAAAAATACATTTGTGGGGCGAATTTATTTAAGTAAAGGTTGAAGTACTTTTCGGGGCGCTTACAAATTTCGAGTCTTAAAAGTCCGAATTATTTTTCAATACCTATCGCCTTACTTATAAGACATGTGGACAAATTAAATCAGTTCTGCCACACAGTGGTGTCTGTCAATAGGAATGCATCAAGCGCTTTGCAATTGGCGAACAGACTAGCAGATATTTAATAACAGAGGCATTTTTATACCCTTGCAGAGGGTATCATGATTTCAGTCAGAAGTTTGCAACGCAGTGAAGGAGACGTTTCCGACCCCATAAAGTATATATATTCTTGATCAGCGTCGCTAGACGAGTCGATCTAGCCATGTCCGTCTGTCCGTCTGTCCGTCCGTTTCTTCGCAAACTAGTTTCTCAGTTTTAAAGCTATCGGGCAGGTAGTATACAAGTCGGAACCAGCCGGATCGGACAACTATATCTTATAGCTCCCATATGAACTATCGGGGAAAAAATTAAAAAAAATTATATCTTCGGTGTTTTTCAACATACATATAACCTTCTAAACTTGGAAATAACATTTTTTAATAAGTTCTGAATTTCGAATTAAATCAAAATCAAAATCGGGCGACTATATCATATAGCTGTCATAGGAACAATCGGGAAATTAGTGGGAAAATAATATGAAACAATTTTTTACTAAAGTTGATTATTTCTTATAACTGCAAGGGTATACAAACTTGGGCTTGCCGAAGTTAACTTCCTTTCTTGTTGATTTTTACTTTTTTTCATTTTTTTCAAACAGTTGTGCACATTTAACCTGTTTTTCTTTTATACTAATAGTAAAAAGGAACGATTGGAGATCCTCGCTCGGGGTAGATTTGGGATCTGAACTTAACTCTTCCTAATCTGCCGGTTGGAATGCCATATATTAGAAGGGAAGAACAAGGAAATCTTAAGCAATTATTCCTTCCTTATATAAACACCTATTTTATTTTCCTATACTCACCATAATGCTTACAATTATTTTATAAAGTAACCATATTTGACATTAAATTTATTGAGATTATCGAGTCAGAACAGAAGCAAAATTATATTGTGTTTTATTTAAATGTTGGGCAGTTTCACAGAAGTCTTCTTTACCTCGATCACAGCAGGGCCCACTATTAACGCCCACTACTAACGCCCACAAACGACCATAACACTAGAAACCGTCTAGCGCCCACATTTTGAAATGTTTTGTAAACACTTAAATGAGATTGAGCTCTTATTATCAATACGGACGATTCATAAAAGATACAACCAATATGATTATTATTTTGCAAAGTCAATTGAGTTGGACACCATATGCAGGAAATCTGCCGTTTTCACTGATACACCACTAAGCCACTAAGTTGAGGAATACTAAGGGATAAACGCCCAAATTCATCCGAATTTTTATAAATCAAAAATCAAGCCTACCAAATCCAAATGAAAAAACTGTCGTCCATAACTTAACCCATAACTTTGTTTTCCCGCGAAACTGCCAAGCTATTCCGCTGTCGGAAGCAAAGGAGCAGACAGGAATGGGTCAATGGAAAGAACTTTCGTCGCACTACCCGGTCCGAAGAAATCATTCTTGGGCAGAGAGTTTAGCGGATGGGAGCTGGGGCGATGGTCAACATGATAGTCGGGTCCGGTCTTGACTCACCGGTACCGCAATGGAGGCTCTCCAACGCAAGTAGGCGAAGTTTCTGAGTAGAGTTAAGGAATGCAGCAGAGAGTCCCTGTAGCGAGGGAAAACGTAATATGGTGGAATCCTGAACTGAATACCGAGCGACAAGAGATCAGGAAAATGAGGCACAGGCTGCAGGCAGCTCGCCGGAGTGGCAACGACGATGTTGACTTGAAATGCCTCAGGCCATTATAAGAGGCTTCCTCCTGGCAATAAAGGAGCAAAACTGGCGGGACATTGTGGGACGGCACAAGGACGATTCATGGGCGCAAGTTTACCTAATATGTGGAGACCGGAAATAGACAGCCGATCCTGGATGTTTTAGGTCGAACGGCGAGCCACTTACGACATGGCACGACTGCTCAAATGTGCTCCTCCGCAACTGTTCTCCCACCGATCCTTGCAAGGGGTCATGGGGAATCGGCTGGAGGATGTTCTACCGGATGTCTGCGGATGGCAGCCATAATGAGCAAGCCTGCCGTACATCACCAAATGCCGGTACCTTGGCATTTTAGTCGGTGAGCGGCTGAGTTTTCTCTAGCATAGCTCCAAGTCGATTGGGGCTCAGCTCCCATGCTAAGGGGACGATTCTGTGGACTCATGGTCGCCTGTGCCCTCTTCGGTGCCTCGGTCAAGTACAAGACAGTGTCCATGGTGGCACTGCAGGAGATTGCTGGTGCTCCTCCAATGGATTTGGATGCTCACAGGATTGCAGTGAAGTTCAAGCTGAGGAAGGACGTTACCCTGGATGAGGGCGACTGGCTTCACGGACATGACTTGCCTGCGTTGGACTGGAAATCTAAGGTGGCTCTGGTAGACGAGCGTCTGCTATATAAGTGGCAGCTGAAGTGGGATCTTGCGAAACACGTTCCGTGACTCGCTAGTTTTTCCCAGAGACAGCGTTTGTCTACAGTAGGAAAAACATTGTCTTTGCCCTGAGAGCCGGGTTCTTGCTGACAGGACACGGGTCGAACGAATTTCTCCGGGTCAGAACCCTCAGCACGACGACTGCATATTACTCACCTTGGGCGCAGCGCCCATTGCCAGCTCCAGTATTTGGTCAGCAAGAAAATAATTAATGATTGTTTGAAAAAATTTATAACTATCATTATTAAATTAAATAAAACAAACTTTTTTACTTACACTTTCAATTAGTGTGATGGCATGCTTTCCTTCCTGTGAAGTTTTTCGTAAATACGCGCGAAATAAAAGTGTACGATTGCTCAATTAAGTGTTAGGATCAATCATTCTATAATTTTAAAAATAAATTTAATTTTCTTTTAGATTTTAGTTTTTTAGTCACCATCTTCATCAGCTATTGAGTTTAAAACCATTTTGAAAGTTGAGTCCATTTGTTCATTACAAAAAATATATAAAAAGTATTTCTATAACTTTGGAATGGTTAAAAATATTTTATAATTTTTTCACTAATCAACAAAAAATTATTATGGCTGTCCGCACTGTCGGGCCATGTCCTTAGCAACCATCCTGCACCTGTCCACTTTGTGTTCAAATCCGACGCATCTTTGGCACTCATAAGCGCGCACAAAGGCCCGGCACTTGTTCGCAAACCATGCGAAATATGCCTTGTCCCCGTTGTCGCTTCGACGTTAAACGTAGCGCCATTGGCCTGCGACCAGGGCTTTTCGAGGTGCACTGTCCTCTTAAACTTCGCCAGCCAAATTTTGACCCCTATAAAAAGTTCGATGAAAATCGGACCTTCGGAACAGAGGTGGCCCACTTGGAATACTTTGACTCCGTAGTAAATGCCTTTGGGTTTGATCGCAGGTCAAGAAAATCTGCCTAATCATTTTTTAATAAAACCCATCTTCTTTTGGACAAAAAATATTAATAACCTTTATTTTTACATTTTCTTGGCCCAAGAACAACAAACAATTTGATAAAGATTAAAGATTCCGATAGCTAGTCGATCCATTTGATAGCGCCCGGAAAAGCACTATCTTTTATAAGTTACATTTGCATGGATTAGGAATACAAGTGCTTTAGGATTTTCAGTAGACTGCAAGTTATGAGTGCCTCTGCTTAGAGGTGCTAGGTGCCTCTTCATAGCTGGCTTGATCGATATCGGAGCTATCAAACGATAGCTTAGCGGGCGCCATGGCCGGCAGCAGCAGAAACTCGTTGAACAAGAAGTCTGCGTCCATGGACTGTGTTTTGCCATGATATCCGCGGACGACACCCCGCTTTGGCGGTTCTATAAATCGCTCCTTGACGATCAGGGCCCCTGGTGAGGGCGATGACGAAGGGGACGGCGAGGCCGAGGTTGAGCAACACGCGTTCATCATTCGGCCGTAGTATGCACGTGGAGGCTCCCGCTCCGTCGGGACTTCACTTCCACCTCCTGTAAAGGAACAAAATAATTTGAGCATAAGTTTACGGTTTTCAGGATACATATAGTATATTGTTTTTTTTTTTTTTAAACTTTTTTTTAGAATTTTGTTTGAAAGGGATCATTCATAAAGCAGTTTTGACCAAATAACACAATGCATCATCGGAAAAAGTCAATGGATTGGACTATATTTCCCTCTCTGTGTTACGGTTAAAGTAATAGCAATAGGGTATAGACGTCTCATAGAAACAGTTTTTTAACTTGATCTGATGCACATTCCTTATGGTGGTTGGATATGCTTTAAGACAATAGCGTTAAACTGCGCCTACTACCGGTAACGAAACAGACGGAGAAACGGACAAGGTCAGGTGGCCAAACGGACAGGACTATATCGGTTCGTCCGAGAAATGCTGATAATATAAATATATTTATACCTAATAGGGTCGAACACGTCTCTTTGCTGAAACGGTGTTCAAAACAAATGTTAGTAATATTTCATAGATACCTCTCTGATGCTGTGGTGATCCACCGAGGACTGCACCGCTGCCACTTTTGAGGTCAGTACAGCTCTGGGTGTGACTCACGTTGTCATAATCATCAGTGGCTTGCATGGGCGTTCGCTTAAGCGTGTTGCTTTCAAAAGGAAAGTTGGAGTTCGAAGTCGACTGAGTGAGGTTCTCAAACTTGCGCAGTCGGGCATCCTGGCGCAGATGATGCGTTCCCGCCGCCGGCAGATTAATGGAGGCGTGTAGAATCGGTCCGCCCCCCACCGAGCCGGTTTGATCGCACTTCTCCTGTACCGCTGCTTGAGCGACGTTGCCCTCAAACAGGCTGACCTGTTTTTGGATCTTAGGCGAGACGGTGTCATGGGCACGGCGGACAGGACGCAAATGCTCTGGCGAAGCCTGGGTAATCCGCACGGGCAAAGCAAACCCAAATCGCGGATCATCGCTGGCTACTTCCGGAGGACCCTCTGCGTGCGTGGGACAGCAATAGCAGCTCTCTAGTCGCGGCTCACAGTCGGCCGGCAGAGAAGGTGTTGTGGCCGCTGACAAAGTGGCATCCTCATCATCTTCGAACCCCTGGAAAGTAAAGAGATGTTTTCATTCTAACTGAGAAATCGCAGAGCGCGATGCATTGTAATTTATTTTCATTTCGTGCTGTTGTTTTTGAAACCTTTTCCCGTTATCCGTAACGTTTAGTTTTGCTCATTTTCCCCACACTCAAAATAAGATTATCCCTAAGATAAAGGAAATCGCACAACTTAGGGCGCTGCAAACAGAAAAGGATTTTAACTCTGATAAAACTATGGGCTATACTTTTTAGTGTCCTTTATTATTAATACTCAACAGCATTTCCTATTTTTAGTTTTTAATACAGGTTGAAAAGACCGTCGTTTTCATTGGGGATTAAGAAAGAAGAGGGATCTCCTTAGAAAGTAATACCGAAGAAAAAACTTACATTTTTATTTGTTCGAACAAGTACCTTAAGTTCAGCAACTAAATTTTGTAAATATGTTAGCTGTGGAAGCTGACAAAAAATTTGAATTCTACTCGCATCAAATTGTCTTTCTAAACAAAGAAGAGATTGCCCTAAAATTAAGAAAAAATTAAACAAAAGCTAACCCTGAATATAGGACAAATTTTCATAGAAAATATTTTAGGCGTGGTATATCAGTAGATCAAAATCAAAAAATGAATTTAAAAGTTAGAGCTATAGTAGCAAAAACGGAGGTGTTTTTTTTATTTCTATATTTATTATTCTGATTCTGTTAAATTACATATTTTAAGTTTTAATAATTTTAGTAAGCAATTCAACAACATTCCAGGAAGAGTTCGCAGTTCCTCGGAAATGTTTGCCAAAATCTCTTTCAAGCTTGTCCAATTAAAATAAAATATTTCATAATTTTTAGGGCACTAAGCCTTTACCTTTGAAACAAAAAAAAAAAATCGTAAAATTAAAGGAACATTTCCCATGTTTTATAACACATACATATTTCTTAATTAAGTTTTTTTAATTTTAATGGCAGTTTATTTGTAAAATACGAAAATTAACACTAGATTTCAGATTTCATTCCTACTTTTACTACTACTTGCAATAGAAAAAAGTCTTTTGATACGGTTTCATCGGGATGGGTTTAAACTAAGACCCTAATTTACGTAGAAACGGAAAGACGGATCTGGCGGGTTGGAGACCTTTCCCTCTCTAACCTGCAATCTTCTGATTGCACCCTCTGCAAGGGTATAAAATCTGCGACAATATAAAAGCTAAGGAGAACTTTTTAAACATTTTTGCGACTGTAAGCCCTTAGTTCTCACCCTCTTCAATTGTAGATCTAAGAGATTAACACTGTTTAAAAAAAACTGTCGGTTTCGAGAAAAGGGTGAACGATTTGTAGAATTTGACTCACAGGTAAAATCGTGAAATTAGTAATTTTATCATAAACAATTTAATCGAAATGTATTAGAACACAAAAAACTACACTCACATCCATTGACAGCGACATAGAGCCCTTGTTGGCCACCATGCTCAGGTCCAGATCCATGCCAAAGCTGACTGGAGTGAGGCAGGTGCTTCCGCTGCCATGCTCCTCGCATACGCTCAGAAAGACTCCACCGCCCACTGCTCCTTCGCCGGATTCCAGACTGTCCTGGTTCATGGGCTCGAAGGACGGAGGCACTGCCTCCCACTGTTCCATGATCTCCATTGTTAGGTCCAAGCTGGAAAAATAAAATGGTTTTTTACATAAATAAAATACTTAAGAAATAAAGACTTAGAATAAACTTGTTATTTTACCTTGGCTTTGTTTCCAATTCTGGAAGGGATGCCTCCTCACAGTCCTCAGCTGCTTGCAGACTGTCTTGCGGGTAAACTTTTTATGAAAAGTGGGTGTGTTTGGTGACCAAGGGTTTAAGATGTTAGTTCAATAATTACATATTGACAGGAGCTAGGTAACGTAAAAAGTTATGGAACGACACCGACTAAAATACTACAATTTATAAGCAGACAAAAGAGGAATAAATAAAAAATTCAATAAAGGTGTTCATGAGAGACGACAAATTGGTATTAAATCATTTATTGAAAAGCAAACAGGGATGGCGAGAACAGAAGTTACTTAGAAAACCCAGCGATTTAATTCCCTAGCAACACAAAAAGACATTTCCGATTTGTAATATATATCGTGCTTTTACTTTTTGAATAGACTTTCAATACATTTTTTAAGTTCAGTACATTTTAAAAGCTTGACTATCAGCTTAAAAATAAATTTAAAAATGTGTTTATACCCTTGCAGAGGGTATAATGATTTCAGTCAGAAGTTTGCAACGCAGTGAAGGAGACGTTTCCGACCCCATAAGTATATATGTTCTTGATCAGACGAGTCGATCTAGCCATGTCCGTCTGTCCGTCCGTTTCTACGCAAACTAGACTCTCAGTTTTAAAGCTATCGAGCTGAAACTTTCCCAAAAATCTTGTTTCTTTTGCAGGTAGTTTATGAGTCGGTAGTATCCAGCCGGATTGGACAACTATATCCTATAGGAGAAAAAATCTTTGGTGTTATTTAACATATAACCTCCCACGCTTGCAAATTCAATTTTTTAATTGGTTTTGAATTTTATCAAAATCGGACGACTATATCATTTAGCTGTCATAAAAACGGTCAAAAAATTGGTGGGAAAATAATATGAATAATTATATCTTTGGTGTTTTTTAACATATAACCGTCTTAGCTTGGGAATAACATTTTTTAATTAGTTCTGTATTTTGAATAAAATTTTATCAAAATCAGACGACTATATCATATAGCTGTCATAGGAACGGTTGGAAAATGGGGTGCTTTTTGACATATTATCTTATAATATTGGGAAATAATTTTATTTTTAGGAATTTCGAAATAAATTTAATAAAAATCAAACGATATAGCCGTCAAAGAAACGGTCACAGAAATAATGAAATAATTTTTGTTTATGATCAGTCAAGCTAGCAACAATCTTAACAAATTTAACATAGTGGTACTAATATTGATAATTATTTCTTTGCAAGGGTATAAAAACTTCGGATTGCCGAAGTTAACTTCCTTTCTTGTTTCGTTTTGGAAGTCGCAAAATTTAAACACTGTTAGTAAGGCTACTTAGGTTTAAGGGACGAGCGATTTGTTTATTAAAAAAGTGTAAAAGCAGAAAGAGGCTGACATCTTGTAAGCATATACCCGTAAAAGTTCAAAAAAATTTTAGAGGACAACTCTTGGCGTATACCAATTTTTTCTAATTGTAGGGTAAGGGTACGAAATGATAAATACACGCTAAAACACTTTGCAGATTTGAAAATGATTTATTTTTTCGTCAATAATGGTGGGAAGTGTACAATAATGGAATATAAATTTAACTGTACACTAAAGTCAGTTCAGTTCTGTGTTTAAATCAAATCAAGTTTTTTTTTTTAATTTCTAGCTCACAAAAAACAATCGGTTTTCTCATATCCTACAATATGTTTGTCACTTTTCCCTAGAAAGTAATGTTGAATATATTATAATGCCACATGGTCAACCGGCGCAAAGAAAAAACCTGTTGCCAAAAATCTTAGAAACACTTGTAAATATAACTGACTTGACTTTCTTTGCTCTGGCATTGTATATTTGAATAAAAAATATCAGCTAATGCATGAAGATGCATTTCAACACGTGTAAATAAAAGGAAAGGTTCATCATTTTCGGCACCCGTTTTTGGTGATTAAGCAGCCATTTTCAACTGGGCTCTGCTTAAATACACTTGTGCTGCTTAAGAGCCCCTAAAATCATTAGTCTCAACTTTCTAACTTTAGTATTTTTCCAGATCTCGGCGTTTGTAAGGACGGATAGAGACCTAGACGATCGACTCAGAGAGGATATACAATTTATACGATTGAAGACGCTTTCTTCTGTCACGTACTTTCCGAATACACATTCTTCGAGAAAAAGGTATTATGAACTAGGTAAAAATTGAAATATGGGAGTATAGGTTAGGTGCCGAGTGGAGTAAAGTGACAAACTAGTCAAATTTCCAATTTAAAATTCAGAATAATTGAAGTCTATTTTTTGTATCGCGCCGACAATGTATTTACAATAATATTATTTAGAATATGCGTAATTTTTCGAGGATATCGTGTTGGCTATAATTGCTCAATTTAAACCCAGAATCGAAGTATACATTTTTGATGTGTACAGTTAAATTTGTATTTAAAAAAAAAAAAAATAATTTTTAGATTTGCATAAAGTTTAAAATACTTATATTAGGAACTGCAGTATTTAATTCATAGCAATTTTACCATTGAACTTTTACAAAAATATGTTTAATAGATGTCAGAAATTGTTTGCTTTCAAACTATTTTAAATATAGATTTATGGAAAAATGGCATTAAAAAAAGAAAACACCTAATTTGGGAGGGAGAAATTTAAGTGAAATGTAAATTTATGAAAGGACATAATGCCGCCAGACATGACATCGATACACAGTTTTGCTCTTCCTGGCAATTTTATTCCAATTTTGAACATAGGCTTACGAGCTAAAGGAATTCAATACAGAATTATACATGCATAAATGTACACAAGAATAAAAATGAATTTTAAAAGAGCTAAATAATGATTTACTGCATTCGATTTAAATGCTTGGGTCTGTTGAATTCTCTGAAAAATAAAAATAAATAATAAATATATAAGCGTAATTAAAACAATGCTCGGTTTACATTTTCCCTGAATGGAAGCTGTTTTTAAAAATGCTCTTTGCTTTATTATTTGTATGTTAGAAAATTCAAAAGGTTATATTTTCTTCGTTACTCTCAGATCCAGATAATGTTTGCGATTTCAAAATTTTGAATAAACCCGTTTTTTGAATCGGACGACCTGGTATATACATAGGTGCCAGAGGAACTCTCAAATTAATTTTATTAAATGCGACTATATCTGTAATAGGAATTATAGATATTTTTTTCAATTATATGGATATGCACGGGTATATCAACTTTGCCCTGCCGAAGTTAGCTTCCTTTCTTGTTTAAAACAAAAATGCACAAATTTTATTAAATCAATATTAGGCGCACTGCAAATTTCAAGAGCAATATACGAATTTTATAATTTTGAAATTGGTTCGATTTAGAAAAATAGGGATACGAGTGTGTACTGAATAAGCAAACCAAATCCGTTCACGTTCAACACTGCCACTCCACCACAGAATGTTTCCTGCACTTACGATGCTTCTTTTCCGCCAGCGATTGCAGTAGCTCTGAGTTGCTGTCATCCAGGTTCGGGCACTGGCACTCGGGAAGAAGCCGCAAGTGAGCGTCGGTTGCGCCGGATTCGCTGCCACGCCGGTCGAAGGTCGGCGTTACGGGCCTCTGCTGCCCGCCGATTTGTGCCTCATTGCTGATCGTCACGCCTGGCTGATTTGAGGCGGTCAGCGTCATCGAGGAGACTGCTGGCAAGGTACTCTTGGCGAAGCCCCGTGGCGGGGAACCCGTCGGCGTTTTGAAGATTTGCGCCAGAATCATGTCCTGCAGGAAGCTGTCCAGCTTGCGCAATGACAGGGCGTTGTGCAGCGTTTCAAGCGGTCGAATTGGTGGTACGTCGCCAAAACCTGCACGAAGTAGTTGTCATTATCAGGCAAAATATACGAGTACATTTGTCACAGAGTTGAATTTTCGATATGTTGTATAAAACACACTTATATATATATAGATATAGATATTTATTACACTGACTTATATTATACACTATTTACATAAAATACTAATTATAAATAGCCTGGCAAAGTAAGCAATATAAAAATGCAAGATACATAAAGTAATGGTAACAAAACCAGAAAGACATAAGCTTCTACCTTTTGAGAATTCGTTTTTGGCACGATTTTTTATTCTTAGGATGTACTGTTGTCTAGTCGATGCCTAACACTCATTTCACCTAAATTGACTTCGAAGCAAGTATTTCATGAACGAAGTTCTGTATGCAAATTTACTTTAAATTAGTAGGTTACCGTAGGTTGGCACCGTCTGAATGTTGGGCGTGTCCACATATATACAAAGTTAATATATAATAATAAATAAAAATATATACTCGTACATTACTTTCCAACGAATATAGTATACCTACCTACAAGTAACGGGTTTAACTAAATGCATTGACAAATTTGCCTGCTTCATTTTAAAGTTCAAAGATTAATGATTCAAACGAGACCTAATGAATCATCAATAAGCTGGGCAAAAACAAAAGGTCATCTAATCTACAGACCTCTTCCAGAGTGTTTCTTGAAATTTGAAAGTAACTTAGTTAAAAACCTATTCCATATACTAACTTGTAGTCAACAGGGTGGGATATTGAATGGTGTATATATTTTTATAAACTTGGATGGCAAAATGCAAGGCAAAGTTCTCTCTTTCTGAAGGATAGACTAATGTCCCATCGATACATATTAAGTTTAAAGTAATTGATTAAGCTTAGGTTTTGCGCTTATGTTTTATAACACTGGTCGAAAAAATGTTCTAAAGTATTATGAGACTTAAAATGTATATCAATACTAGCAATCGGAGGTTCAATTTCCCTACACCCAAAGCAACTAAAATATTAGAAGACAAGGACAAACGCTGTAGTCGAGTGCCTGTCTGATACCTGGTACGCTGTTTCAAATTTTAAATAAAGTATTTTCCAGGGCATTTTGTGAGAGTTAGAGCCATGGCTTTATAGGCACTTTATAGAATCTAAATGTTACATTTCAATTCTGAAGCTCCAAAAATATATGCTACCCAAAACTTAGCGTGAGTGTGGTTACTGCTAATATGGGCTTCATAGGCACTAATAGTATCTAAACTTGGGGCTTTTATTTTATTGCTTTTATAGATTTCGAGATCACAGCGTTCACACAGACGAGATCAACTCGGCTAGAGATCCTAGAGAAGAACATATACGTTTACTTAGTTACTTAGACTAACGAGTATTATTTGACTTCTTACTTTTGCCCCCAAGAGGTGAATTGGAAACGCGATATGAGAAGTAGATTTAAGGCCAACTTGTAGTGACTCTTTTAGTCACAAGTAGTGATTATTTTCTATCTGCGTTTGGATCTAATCGTAAATGTCTAGGATTGATAAATACCCTACGAAATTTATTAAGCTCTTCGACGCGGATCAACATACTTGAGCTAACAATTTGGTATAATTTTATGCATTTGACTTCCGACTGCCTTCTTTACGGACATGATAGTATCACACATGATTTTTCTTTGCCAAGGGCATCTCTAAACCATTTAGATTCTTGATTTCTGAACACTCTTATTCGATGAAATCTAGAAAGGATGGGCTTCTCTCGACCAGTGTGGGAAGGGAAAAACTTATAGGTATCTTACGCATTCTAACAACATTCTAGCCCTAAGAGACCCGACTTACTCCATCCGAAGGGAAGAATATTCCGGGCTCAAACCAAGTTTAATATGGGGTGTTGTGTACTTACCGGACGAGGAGACCGGTATCATATCGCGCAGATTGGGAGCGGAGGAGCTTCCGCTAATGACGGCGGTGCTGAAAAGGCTATTTGCGCTGGTGGCCATCTTTTTGCTAAAACCACCGAAACCCAACATTTTCATATAGGACATCTGGCCGGCAATACTGTGTCTTTGGCGACGCGACGAACTGGACGAGTTGGCCGATGACACCGATGCCGAAACTGACACCGAGACTTGGCTATCTGTGGCGATGGTATTGGTACAACAAGACAGGGTCGTGGTAGTGGTGTTTGTATTCGTGGCGGTGTTGTTGGTTTCGATCAGTGTGTTTTGGGTGATTCGTGGTGTTTGGTGTTGTTGTTGATCGGCGATCGTTGTTAGGTTTGGGTGTTGATGTACATGATGGTGTGGTGCGTCGTTTGGGGTGGGATCGATTGATTGGAATTGGTTAGTAAATGGTTTATTAGAAGACATTGTTGCTGTATTATCAAACAAAGCTGCTGCTGCTGCTGATGTTGTTGTAGTGGCGGTGGATGGTGTAAATGATGCTGGGGATGTTCGGGTTGCTGTTGGTGTAGGATTTCGTATACCTTTTGTGAGATCGGTTACTGTATCTGTTGGTGTGACCGTTGGTGAAACTTGGGTAGTCGTTGATTCATCTTTCATTGTATCCGTTATGTTTGTTTTTGTATCAGCTCTAATATCTGTTGCTATAGTAGTTGGTGCAAATGTTGTAACTGTTACTGTCTCTATTTCTACATCCTTTGGTATGAGTATACCCTTAGATATTTCACTTTCTATTGTAGTGTCTACTGATTTCAATGTCGTTGCATTGGAGCTTTTTATGCTCGTCGATTTCGTGGTAACTGCTGTGTCTGTTATCAACAGGGTGGGCAGGTTGTAGACTACATGGGGCTCCGGCTGCGATGGCACCTCCCACACCTCCCCTGTGGGTGTGACTTGCTCCTTGATGGGCTCGAAACAGCTCACGAAAGATCCGCTGGAGGACGCAGCCGCACCCACAGATGAAACGGTGAAGCGAAACGGATTGTCCGTCAGAACAGGAGCCGAGGCTGGCATTGACAGCTGACCACAGGAGCTACTGGTGGCCTTTCGTTGGGCAGATGATGAGGCCGAGGAAGATGCTTTGTCCATGTCTTGGCAGAGACGTAGGGTGGAGGCTGTGGGCGATGTGGTAGCATGAGCCATTGGCGATGAAGCACCCATCGCGGGCTTTTGAGCGAAATAGGAGCTCATAAGGACGGCCGGTGCCGAGCTGGACAACTGGAAGTCGTCATCGAAACTGCTGCCACTGACATCCGCCGCCGCTGTCGGCCCACCGCCTGCCTCCGAAAGCTGCCCAGCTTCTGGTGGGGAAGACGCAGCCTTCGCCTGGCCCAAGTTAACGAGACTCTTTGAGTGCGAATGTGCCTGGACAGCCGAGCTGCTGCAATTGCAGGAGCTTAGGGGTCGCTCGTTGGTGGCTATTGGTGAGATCTGCGGCAGGTGCCGGAGCTGCTCAAGATCTTCGCCCTCGTCGCAGCTCTCCATCCGTCGCATGGTCAACACATGGAGACGTTTGTGCGACAGCGAGCCGCATTGGGGAGTTGCAGGATGCAACGAAAAATCAATATCCGACAATGGCAGCTCATTCGTCGATGAATCGATTTTGAAAAAGGACAAACTATTCGTAACGCGAATCTGAAAAGCAGTGCGATTTCCAGCTTTGGGATAGGCTTCTCCTTCCGAGTTGCCCGCTCGAGCATGGACTATCTCTCTAAATTCAGGAGAAAGTACTTGGTAGCTATCTTCAAACTCAGAAGTTTTCACCTGAAAGCTATCCTCCTCAGAAGTAAGACCTTGGAAAATCTCCTCAGAATCATTCAATACTAAATACCAAAGTCACATTCGGTCCGAGATCCACATGGAACCAGGTAGAAGGGTAATTAGTGATAAATGTTGGTTTGATCAGGTTTTCAGTTAGAAATTAGGCAAGTTCGTTATGATATATTCGAGAATTGGAGTGTCAGTGCATTTTTGTATGTGTGTACAAATAGAAAACTCATTAGCCGAGATAGCCAAAAGTCGAAGATTGCAGAAAGTTCGTAGTTAACCAAAGGTTCGTAAAAACACGGGGATAGAAAACGAAGGAAAAAATGTTTAAACCAAAAGGAAATCAAAGGTAAGAAAAGTTAAATCGGCACGCCGAATGGAAAATGCTCCTGCGGGACCTGGACGATGGTATTACTCTAGTGCAGGGACCTCACCACCGAATCTTGCTACAAAACTCCTTTCGGTAGACCTTGAATCCAAAAGTCAGCCATTGCGTTTAAAGTTTCTTGTTATACGTTTTCCAATCTAGTGGGAACAGTGCGGTACAAGTCAAATTCGAAAATAAATATGGTAGGACCCTTCATTTGTAACGAAATTATTATTCAAGATTTTATTAATGATTTTTTTTTTATAGGATTTCTAAAAGTTATTAAGAGACCTGTCCTCAGTCCTGACTTAAGCCCCATCTGCACATCCGATGCATGTCTATAAATAGAGCCAAATTCGTTAACCAAACAAATTTAGATATTGCTAAAGCTTATAAATGCCCTAAGATTATAATTTACGGGCCGTAGGAATGGCTTTATACTCACATAGGTAATTGTTTGCCTTTGCAAAGAATGATCTGACAACTGCTTATTTTGTACTTTGTTCTTTTTGTGCGTTTTTAGTCAAGATTTTCTATTAATGATTTCTTGTAATATAGATATGTCTTTGTCAAAGAAAATATGTTTTACGGTAAACGTTTTTAAAGGAAAAGTAACCCACTATTAACCCACTATTAAAATGTGTGCTATTAATCTAATGGTTCCTTGCCATAGCTTTAATAATTGAATAAAAACACCTCACGGAGGTGTTTCTTCAAATCACTGCTTTATACCTGCCTTTACCAATCGTTCAGACTCACAAGGGCATTCAAAGAAATTTAAAGTTGGCAAACGTGGCAGCTGCAGCGGCAAAGGCTCTTAGTAAAAGCTTTAGTGGTGCGTATATATCACAATATTCAGGCCTGGAAGAATACGTGGGTTCGGGTCCGGTATGTCCTTGTCTCTGTAGTTGTTTATATATTGATGTGTGGGTGTGGGGAGGCGTGGATGGGTGGGAAGGGTCTGCAAACAACAACAACGAGCAACATATAGACAGACAGAGTAACTTTAACCTTGTTCCAGTATTGTTCATGCACTGAAACAAAACAGAGATAGATTGACAGCACGGAGAGAGGCAGACAAACAGGCAGATACAGAGAGAGTTTGATAGAGGCCAAATAAGAAGGGGGTAATACTTCACAGTGTGAGGACGTGGCAGCTGGACGCCAGCAAAAATTTGAATAGTTCTTTCGGAGGAACTGGTTGATGGGTGTAAATCTTTCCTGGCGTTCAGCTGCATTTCGTAGGGGCGTGGGATGTGTGCAGAGCCGTGGCTAGAGTGGCAGTGTGTTTGTTTGTTTTGTTGTGACTGAGACAGTTTCACCAGCATTGCCAAGTACACGGGATTCCGCGGCCAGATGCTTCCGGATTTTATTTTTTCTAGACAAACAGTACGTTTTGTTTGTCATGTGAAAAATACAGATCGAAATTTATATGTATTCAATGAAAACGTGTGTTTTAATGCGTTGTTTTTCTTGGGTGGAGTGTCATTTCGATCGTTGTACAATAGAAAAAATGAAAACCAAAAAATGTTGGGCACAGCTCAAAAGAGATAGAGATGAACATTTTTGTAAACTTTTCTTGAACAATAGTGAGTTTTATGGAAAGTTAAAACCGAATAATATTCGTTTACCATTCCAAATAGAGCGACATCTAGCTAAAGGATATATAAGTAATATCTATTTTATATGTATATAAAAAAGGGAGTAATAATTGTCGAAATATTTGAAGTGAAGGAATATAAAATAAAACTAACGTTGTTTCTGAATTTTATGTAGGGGTCTGCTTTCTTTAGTGTTAGTCTTGGGGGACTTCCCGGTGGTGTCAGATGGCAGTGCGATCGGGAAATCGAGTGACGCAACCACAGAAATCAAAGAAACAGCATGCAAGTAACCCCACAAAAAATATGAGTACCATAAAAGAGGACAAGAAGTTATGCAAAATTTAAAGAGATGAATTAGGGTGGTTCTTCGGGGAATCCGAGGCCTGGATAAACTGGCAGAGAGAATCGCTTGGTTCCTCAACTAACTCTATATTCCTGTAGAGTAACTGAGAGTTAACTGCAACTTTTCGTTTAGTAAACCAACACATCATCAAGAAATGCTATTTTTTGGCAATGACGAATAAAAATGAACTAGTAAATTATAAACATAAATTAATTCCCATGTGAATACACTAAAAACAAAAGGCCGATAGAACAGCACATTTTCTGCGTGAGAATAAACGCTAAACAAAAATTGCCAAGAACTTTCCATCCCTCAAAGTTTTGGGAAAATATTGCCAAATATTTGACTTTCTTAAGGCTTGATAAGACAAAATACAAATGGTTGTTTTTTATTTCAAAAAACGAACAAAGAAATTCCTTCATACAAAATTTGGATTTTCTGTATTAAGTGTTGCAGTGTCTCTAGGCACATTCTCAATAAAAGAACTTCCGTGAGAAGTTTCACATTAAGAAGTTAGATTCAATCATTAAAACTTATTTTTCGAGTTCCTTCTCTGCCAAACCTTATCAAGCAATAATGGGTAAGTACGGAAACCAAACCATATCAGTGCGTATTAGTAAGAAATTGGAATTGCCAATAGGGTAGTTGTGAGACGTGATAAACAAAAAAACAGATTTTTAGATAGCTGGGTAACGGGGTGGTGGTGAATTCCAGTCTCTGAGGAAAAGGCGGCTGTGGAGGCGGCGGCGGCAAGCTTTGCTCGATCGACCGTCAGTCCCTACCCAAATATACGTACCCGGCTCCTTGGCACAAACGCCGGAGGAGGGACGCTGCTCGAAGCTCCGGGAACGTGGTTCGCAGTCTGGGCTCACTGCACGGATATCAGGACTGATTGGCCGGAGCTGCTGGCTTTGCTGCTGTTGCGAGGCCAGTTCCTCGTTCAAGCGCTTGGCAAGATCCATTGCCTCATGACCACTGACCGTGTGATGAGCTCCGATGGGGATGGGCTTCGATTTGAATTGCTTTGACCTCAGTTCTAACCGGTTGAATCCAAAGGCGGGGGAAGTGCGTTCAGCGTTGCGATCGGTGCTTCTTTGGCCGGTAGTCTGAAAAAAATTCAACAGACATTACACATTACACACCGAAAAAAATCAAAACTGGCTATCAATCATGTATTTTTTAATACTCGTAGAGTAAAAGGGTTTTGCTGTGGACGGGAGTCCACTTAGTGACGAAGCGCACCAAAAGAGTACTATACATATGAACACGAAGAAATGAAAATGATCTTCCGATCAAAGAGCGGTACTAAACAAATGTAAAAGTGTTCGTCTAACGCAGGCAGTAAAAAGTTTTTTATATTGTATAATATTATATCTTTTACTTATGTATTTGTAATTTAGGTTTCTGTAAACCTTCATCCGGAAGAATTATGCAAAACATTTTAAGAACTGAAATGGACTAATGGAATGGTTATAAGCGGCCTATTATCTTAGGTCATCGTGGACCTAAGATATTGAACTGTACCTAAAAATATTTGACGGCTAAAAATCTAGACCAAAAAACTAAATATGTCTGTTATATGTACATTGGTTCTTGCCAAACTTGCCAAACGATCTTAGATACTACAACATAAAAAATATGTTTTTCGTTCGGATAACGAATCACTGCGCAGTACCTAAGCTTTGCACTCCAATCCCGGTTAGGAGTCGGGTTTAGCTCTTTTCAAAATTAAGAGCTGTAATCTTTCATTTATACGCGAGAAAAAAATTAGGGTTGACTTAAATTGTATGTGCTTTCATTTCCCTTTATAAGTCTTTATCAATAGGCTCGGAAATGCTTCCAAAAATAATATTCTTAATTGTACTAGTAACGGAAAAGCAAACGAATTTTACCTCCAAATTCAGAGGCCTAGTATATGAACTTACCACTCGCTTCTTGCCCTCTCGCTCCTCTCCCGAATTCGAGTCGTTCTCCTCCTCGATCCTGGCGGGATTGGACTCATCCGAGGACTGCAAGCTTACATTGCAAGCATTGTCGCCGTGAGAATGCGGCCGAAAGCCCGGACCTGGCGGCAAGTTTTTCTGCACGCAACAGTTAACACCTGGACTGAAGTGAAGTTCGACGTGGAAGCGTTCTTCGGAAGTTGGATCCTTGGTGGGGTCTTCGTAGAGCATGATGACGATTTGAGACATGTAGTTCAGTTCCGATACCATTGAAATGTAGTCCATGGCCCGACGCCACTGCTCATCCGTGACCACATTAAGTAATCCCCCGTAACGCAGAACCGTCAGCAGGGAGTGGACATGCGATTCACTGGTGAAATAAAGCCTTGTGCGGACATGCCTTTGAGGACTTGCCACACCATGGCTGTAGTGTGGGTTCAAACGGTTCATAAACTCGTCTTCAACTTCGTCAATATTTCGCTGCAAGTCACCCTTGATCTTCCTTAGTAGTGGAGAGCAAATACCCTGGCCAATGGCCAATTTTTCCTGCGGCGTCAATCCATATTCCTGTGGTATAACTATATCAGCCAGATTCTTTGCGTATATGTACAACTCCTCCGCCTGATCATACTGCAGAGTATGCTGATTATGCTGCAGATCGTACTTGATGCAATCATAGATATCTGGAATCTTGGAAATGTCAAACAGTTTCGATTTAGTGCTAAAATCCTTTTCGATTTTCTCCCAGCGACAGCGCATCAGGTCCCATGTCTCGCCGTGGTACAAGATCGCGTCCTTGGTCTTCGGATCGTCCTTCTTGATGCTGATAATGTGCAAGAGCTCCCGTATTAGCAGATGCACATGGTGACAGCAGTCTACTGGATTCTTAACGAAGTCCAGCGCCTGGGTGATCGATTTGCTATTGCAAGGATTAATCTGCTCGCGATCCTCCTTTGAAAACTCCCGATCATTCTGCATTAGCTCGTGGAGTCGTCCCTTCGCCCTGTTGCAGATAATATTAGAATTTGAATATTTTCATGTTTTTGCTTTATTTTTGAGAGGCTACTATAAGATTTTCTCAAACATAAACCAACATATTTATAAGAAGGTTTAAACGTCGTTTTAGGCTTATAGTTTATCTTTTTATCTATCAAATAAAGCACAATACCATATTTTTCATTAGAAAACAAATATATATATTTTTAATACAGAGGACTTAGGCCATCGTTCTATTTTAACTTTTTTTCAATTGTCCTTAAATTAGATTTGGTTTTTTCCCTTCCCTTTAGGTTCTCCCCTCCCCCAAATCAGCAACCCTTCTGTTTAAGCACTTCGTAATTATAGGCGCATGTGAAATAAATATTTAGGGATATGCTTACAGGTTCTGATACTTGCTGGAGTCACAATCATTGTCCAGTAGTCCGTTTGTATTGGCGCTCTTAACCATCTGGACAAGGATGGGTGTGAGTTCGCCCTCTAGGGCTAGCAAGCCCTTGGCAAAAGCGGCAGCTGTCATCTGGACACGTCCCTCATCCGAGGCGTAGATTTTGAGGTCGTGCCGGAACGTTGAGTGTAATCTAAAATATTTGTGTTTCGATGAATTCAAATAATTAAAAGTCTAATTTAATATGTACAGTTCTTATATTTAGAAATGACAACAAGAAAAGAAAGCCATTTACGAGTGCCTCGAATATCAGATACGCGCTACTCAACTAAAGGAAGTGCCCCGGAGATGAAGATATGCAAGCAGCCAAACGACTGCTTCCGAGATTCCACAGGAGCTCCATAATTGTCTATATATGCCAGTATTTGCTTATATTTTACCCGTTACTCGTATAGTAATAATAAAATAGAATAAACTTATGCCAACTCGATATAAAAAAATGAATATTGCTAGGTGATCGATGGTTATAGATGAAGTATAACTTTAGGAAGAAAGGGTAAACTCACCTTAGCAGGCCCAGACCCTGGGTTCCCGAGTAATCTGATCTTCCCTGCCCACCTGGATACATGCAACGGAAGATGCGGCCCAGTTCCTCTGCCTGTATGCGACCGGCTGGCGTCAGTTCACCGCCCCACTTGAGGATGAGGACCAGCGATGGCTCCACAGGCTGATCTGCTGCTGGATTAGCTTCGCTTTGGTTAATCGGGGCACTTGGATAAGGGGAATCCGACCGGACTTACTGTCATCGGAGCTAGAACCGCGTGGGCGACCCTTCGGTTGGTACTTCATCTGAACCTTGCGATTTATGCCGGAAAAGTGGCCGTACATTTCCAGAACGTTCTTCAGCTGTTCCAGTTTGCTTTCCTTCTCCTCGATCTCGGCGTGGGCCTTTGTGTGGATCTCGCTAAGCAAAAAACGGGCAATGTCCAGGATTTCCTGCAGTTGCTTGGGCCGCTTCAACTTAACGTGGCCAAGCTTATAGCCGTCGTACTTCTCGAAGATCTCAAAGAATCTGATTGGAAGAGATGGTTTTTGTCATACATCCTTCAGGGCTCTAAGTTAAGTTACTCACTTGGGATGTCGCACCTCCACCTTCATCTTTTGTTTGGGAGTGCGATCACCATGCCGGATCACTGCCACCACGCAGCGCAGCTCCATCATCTTGCCGAAAGTGGTGGGCACAATAGGAGGGTCGTCCAGTTGGAAGGGCACCGACCAGGGGATGTGCAACGTAGGCGTTAGCTCTCTTAGGATCATGTTGCCCAGTATCTTGGCACAGTCGTCATAGTACTTGTTCGAGTTCTTGACGAAGCTAAACCCATTAACATCGCAGACGTAGCTCTTTCCATTGGCCCGCAGCAAATCGAACCCGCATACGGTTTGCTTGAAGGCAAGGCACACCTTCCGTGAGATGAGCTTCTCGGAATGATTGAGAATCACTGGATAGCGAATTTCCTTGCCCTCGCTGTCGCGTTCCACTTTGCCATCCAAAGCGGGACTTTTGCGGGCCTCGGCATGGGCGTAATCGGGTCCCACAGTGTACACCTTGACGTCTGTGCCTGAAAAGTATACTAAGTTGTAAAGGTGATGCTGGATTCAGTGCGTTCGACTGGCGGCCACTGGTATGTTTCGGTGTTTTTCTACTTATTTATTGTTTATCTATTAACTAGATTTATGCGAGCTTGGCGATGAGCGAAACGTTCGTGGCGAAACGCAGGACAAGGCACTATGAGTGATGCTTCGTTGAGGAAATAATTAAGTGGGACTTTCAGATTCGAACTAGCCAAAGCCATAACAATAAAACAGCCAGGGCGCATTAGCGGGGTTATCATGACGGCAGCGATGGAAGAGGTTTTTTCTTATGAAAGTCAAGTTATTATACCCATTACTAGTAGAGCAAAGGAATGAACTAGGCTCGTCGTAAAGTATGTATCAGGTAAGAGGAAGCGTTTCCAACTCCATAAAGTAGATATCCCTAACCAAGTCGATTTTGTCCATCTGCCAGTGTAAACGCTGATGTTACGGAAACTATTAAAGATACTGAAGTCGGATTTTAGATTTCGATTCCTCAGCTTACCTACGTCCACTCCTTCGACCTCCCAAACATGTGGTTGTAGGAAACTAGAAAAATGTTAGCTATTATGTATTGGCTTCGACAAAGCCTATCCACTAATTAAAATAAATCTAGCTACTTACACTCCGAGTCCCACAACCGGACCAAAACTGTCGAGCTTTTTGATGCTGGAAACAAATTTTAACTGACATGTATTGGTCTCGTCAATACCTATGAATTTACCTTACTGTTTAATGTGTAAGTAAGGTAAGGAATCTAAATCTGAAATCCCCATTCTATATATTTAATAGTTTCCGTAATATAAGATCGACTCGGCTAGTGATCCAGAAGTTATATTTATATGTATCTACCTGTTACATACTTCTATAAATACATACAAATAAATAAAAGTGTATAACACAGTGTAATTTGTTCGTTTGAATCAGTCTTATACCTAAACATATTGCATATAAAATGTAATTTAAGGATAATTTGATAATTTTATAATTTGAAAAGAAGTCAAGTAATTTGCTATTACAAAAATCATTATACCAAGGGAAGCATCTAGATACAACTACCTAAAAACCTCCTATTACTCGTTAGGAATTAAGGTGGAATGGATTAGTATTGGGTAGTACCAACAGCTGCATAGAACATAGAGCAAGTTGCATACCATCAGTGGGCATAAAGTCCTCGTAGATGAATGATCCCGTCTTGCGCACTCTGGACTCCGGGGAATATACGCTGCTCCGGCTGCCTATTTTCCGGAAAAGCCGTTGACTTCCCCCACCCGCCGATGTCGGGTAGTATATGTATATGTTGTGATCCTCCGCCGAGACCGGCTTCTCCACAAACGGTTTGTTAAATGTGATTCCATTAACCTCGACGTGATCCTCTGACTCGATCAGCTCATGATCTATTGAGTAAATATGCATTATCTAGGATTAGCAGGTAGTGTGAATTGATATATTGGGGGCACCCCTATTTCGCTGTTAAAAGATGATGACGATCCATGTTGTGCAATCTACTTTTTTGATAATGGACATCGAACACCATTTGTCTATACTTACGTTTGGGATCCGGCGAATCGCGGTCGAGGACGGCATAACGCGGTATCTCAATGCCCTCCTTCTCCAAAATAGCGTATACCCTCCGCCTATCCTGAATATCATACTGCATGTGCAGGTTATTTAGCACGAATGGGTTCCGTAGCTGGGCATACTCGATGGCCTTCTCCAGCGGAAAGCCCTTCGAGTGAAACGAAACCAGGCAGTCGCAAGTGGGCCAATTCTGAACCGGCTCTCGGAGGATCACGTTTTCCTCGAATGTCACCAGCTTAATGAACTCGAATTCTCCGAGGCGCGTGAGGATCTCCTTCATCGGCTTCGACTGTGTCTTCTTGGCCATCGCGCAGATTCCGACAACAACTTGCTTGCTGTTGCTCGACGAAGTGCTCGTGTCGGAGTCCATCCCGTCATTGCTATCACCGAAGTCCGTGTCACCCTTTAAGACAAAAGGAGGCGTGTGTTAGAAGCGATTTGATCAGGTATATGCAATTTTTCCTATTGGTCAACTACAATGTTACGCTATAGTCTTCTATTAAATAACCGTTACTCAGCTAAAGAGAGTGCGAGAGGGATGGAGGTAGGTTTGCTTGTGGCTAGCGTTATCTAGCGCCACCTAGCGTTTTTAAGCTTTTATTCCTCGTTTTGAAAACTGATATTTTTCATATCTAGATGAACCATTTTCGTATTAAACTGAACGCTTTTCTCGCCCAGCAACTCCAAAATGTTGAGTTTGAGTAGAGTGAAGTTATGAAGATATGTATGTGTTTAAATTGGTTTTCTGGTCGGGATCCAACCTGACCCCGATATAAAGATTACTAACACGCATGCTATTTAGCACTAGTTTAAAAACTAACTAATTTGACTCATAACTCGTAAGGTTATTCTTTTCTCGTGTAGTGTATTCTTTACTCTGTGTTTTTGCTAAAATGTACGTAACCAGTCGAGGGAAATGTGTCCGAACCTATAAATTATATACGTGATTGGGACACTGTACACTTCCGCTCTTCGAGTAACAGGTATACAAATGGGGGATAGCTCCCTTGCTGACAAACGATTTATACATCTGCCAAATCAAGGGTTAATAAGACCCTAACGTCGAGGCACAAGCACCAACAAAGGAAGAATATGCTTCGCTAAGCAAATAAAAATAAGAACGAGGAAACGTTTCTCGAAATGTGAAACGGCTTTCAACCGGAATCCAAGAACTAGGCTTTGATCGGCTCTTCAAACCAAATTAACTGCAATCGGCTTATCAAAACAAAAAAACATTATGATGGTAAGCTCATATTGTTACGAAGGGAAAGATATTTTCAATCCCGTATGTCAAAAACAGTTGGCAACAAAAACAGGAATATTGATTATTTTAATCTATTGTACGTAATGACAGATTTTGTAGTGATTGACCACCAGATCAGCATAGCTCGTTAGCGTTTTAGAGGTTTATATACTAGTCCAAACCAATGGAACCTACATTCATACAGACATCGCAGAAGCAAAAATCATCGCTATCCTCATCGCTGCCATGGCTTGAGCCGAAATCCTTGTAAGTGCTACCGTTGAAAGGCCCATACTCCCCAGCGTCGTCGTTCTGGCTTTTGTGGAGCGGATTAAACGGGCCCGGTTGACTGCCTGCTCCGGCACTCAGGCTTCGTCGCTGGCGCTGCAGCAATCGATTTCGGCGCCTGCGATCGCGACCAGGAGTCCGACGACGACCGAATATAAGTTGCACTGCGTCCAGACTGTGGCGGCGACTAGAGTGCGCACCCTTAGGACACGCACTTTCCACACACTCCGAATCGCTCAAGACCGCTGCAGCGGTTGCTGAAGTTCCGGCGGACGCAGCGGCAGCTTCCAGTTTCTTTTTGTGCCGCTGATGACGCGACCGAAGGTTCTTTAAGCGCCACCAGTCCTTAAACCAGGTCCACTCCATTGTGTTGCCAACTCAGTTACTTTTCAACTAAATCTGTCTGATTAACGAGTTACCAGCCCGCAAGGGGTTGCTTTTGAAAATGTAAAAAACAATAGGACAAATTCGAAATGCGGGTGCTCCGGAGGAGCTCTTAGAACGAGCAGAGCACAGGTAATCTGGCGGATCATAGACCTTTAAGGCAAAATCTCGTCGTCGCTTTTATTTCTATACTATTTAAGAATGTAACACAATCGTATTCCCAATTTTTTAGAAGATATCAAGGATCAATAATACCCCTTGCATGAGTTTAAAGTAGTGAAACAATATCATTAACTAATAAAATCGTCTCTCCGTAGGTGTCAATTTTTTAAGTCTGAGTCTTCAATGTCATGTTGAGCTGTTGTCCTCTGCCAAATAAAATTAACATTAATTTGATTTTTTCCGTAAAAATAATTCATAATGTAATGCTAATTTTACTAACGACAAAACTCAACAGTTGGGCCGGCAAATTGACATGGAACGTTGCCTCTAGTTAATGACAAAAGTCAACACGACCAGATCAGATAAAACCGTCTGATTTCCCAAGGAACGTATCTGATTAGAAAACATTTTTGAAAGTCTTCTGTGATTGGAGATTGCTCGGAAGAAAATTTTGCGACGCCCTTGCTTATACTTCTTGATAAACATTTCAATTGCTTATTGCTTTCAATTGTCTTGTACGTTTGATCCATTTTGTGTGGGCTTATAGCTGCATTTAGCTGCGCCTAAGTGATCTATGGCTGACAACAGTGATGGGTATCGATAAACCAAGCTGTACGTGTGTTCGTCGGCCGAGTTCCTTCAAAACAAATGCCCTAACTCTGAAGAAAACTGAAATCGCAATCTGACGAGGTCAGCTGTTCCGAGCGACGCGGCAAACTGAGTGTCGGAACTAAACAAAACGGTTCGCTTGGGTCCGCTGGGGATCGAATCGGATCGCGTCGGACTTTTCAGAGCGTCGCCATTTGGTTTGCGCCCACTCACAAAGTCGGGGCGAGCCTAGTCAGCTGCAGATAACAGGGAGAAAAACGGAAAGAGATTGTTTGCCTGAAGAGAAAAAATAGTCACCTTTGTGATGCACACTGAGAGAAACAAAGTTTTATTTTTTGTTAATTTCGGTCGCAAAGATAAACTTAAGACAAGGTATAAAATAAAGACGAACTGTTTGCAAAATGGTTAGTCTTTATTTCGGGACACCCCAAAAAACATATTGGTCAGATTGACCAATAATTTGGATAAGCATAGACTTTTCTACTCAACCATTAAAATAGTAACTTAAGTAGATTAAACAAAATATGAAAAAAAAATATTTAAAAGTCAGTTTTTCAGTCACTTATCCAACTCATAAAATGTAGTATTTAAATACATAAAACTGATAAGTTAACAATTGACAGATACTTCAGTGTAGCATATTTACAACTAAATTAATAATAAAAGTAATTTTAAGTCACCTTTTCCAAAAGTAAGTTCATCTTACACCATTTGGGGGAGTGGCTTGCACTTGACTTTTAGCTGTGTGGATGTGAAGTCATAACTTTATAAATCTTTCTGTACGGCAGTTGGGAATTATAAGCAACACATTTCGGAAAATGTGTGATAGTATTGTCTTGAGTATGGAAAATTTTAAGTTAGGGTAAATCTAACTATTTACAGTTTCATTATCCAAAATACACTTATCACTTATCATTGCTAAAATCAAGTACAAACAGATCGATTTTACGCGAACCATTGAAGAACGTTTGTGCTGAAAAAGTTCGCACATGAAGCACATTATGGATTTAGATATCTGTCAACTGTAATGATTCCAGCTTATTCTATAAGCTCTCTGGATATAAGGCAAATAACTTACACAGTGTTAATGTCTGTTAACGGCAAGAACTAATAACTTTAAAATATTAATGTTATTTAGACATATTTCGATTATCTCAGTTTTCAATCCTTACTTCTCTTACTAGCTCATAATTAAAACTCAATTCAAATTTACAACATATGTATATTGATTTAAGATGCCTGTAACTTTCTTCCTTTATTATTAAATCGTTCTTGTTTTTAATACAAATATGATTTAAATTTATTGGAAATATGATATTAATCTGTTTTATATCCGAAAAATGTACACAGATTTTAATTTCTCAGACTTTTAAAATATTAATTTGCACTAATTTTACGTGCAAATGGTATTTGTATCATAGATTTTTAGCCATGACAGAAACCCCGATTTGAACAATATTTAAATTTGTAATATATAAATTTATATTTAAAGGTACATACACATTTGTTATTATTTTTAGTGCATGGGGAGGCCAAGAATGAGTAAACGAAGGGGAGAACGCGTTCTCTTTGTTTAATTGTTTCGACTTGCTAGAGACGTCTTATTATCATGTTCGCTTTCATTTGTTGACGACACGACTCAACTACAACGTACTTACTTATATGGCGCTCGCGCACTGCTAATAAAAGCGACTACAAAGGCATCGAGCGCACAAAGGGAGCGACGAAAAGCAAAAACTGGTAACAAGCGGTGGCTAAGGCCGATAAGAACTCCGTTGATAAAGGTGCGAGTCTTGTGGCCCAGAACTTCCGCAAAGTCGCCTGAGCGCCAATTGGCCAAGTCAATACTCGCTTTATGAAAAGTATATTTTTCCGTACCTAAAGTCATTTTGCCTTAATTTAAGAATATTCGGTCTTGACTTATTATTATTGTGGGGCATATTCAACCATTTCTTAACTTGGAAAGATAAATAATGTTTTTTGGCACCTTTCTTACCAGTATGGAGCATTTGAATAAACAGAAAAGGCAACTGCCTTAGGAATGCTCAATGACCTTCGAATGTGCGCTTTCCTGGAAATTTGTTGTATGATACAAACGTTGGGAAATACTGAGACTATATATTATTGAACCTTAAATGAATGGTTGTTGGGATCGATTTTGAGAAAACCCCCAAAGCATGAGCGCAATATATAACGCTTACGTTATGGGTAAAATATATCGAAGCCATTCGACCATTCATTAACAAGTTATAACCATTTAATAATAAATAATTAGCAAATTCGACAGAGTGCTAGAGGGACGATATCTTTATATTTCTACAACTAGTTTCGGCTTGCCGAAGTTCCCTTCTGTAGAGTGAACATACATAAGTGCGAATTACAAATTAAATATTACATGTGTACAATAGGCCGGTCCACTTTTTAAGCTTTATCTCTTACCCAGTCCGCATTGAGGATTTTAAAGTCCAAAGACATTTTTCGCACAAAACCCGTTTATTTATCCCACGAATTATATTAACCGTGGTACAAGATTTAAAAAATTATGGTAGTCTACGAACGTTCCGAGGGATTGCCTGGAGTTGCCCATATGTACAATGTATTTCACTTCTTTCAGATATTCAGTGTATCCAAAAACAAATTTACTGAATAGAACGCGTTTTAGGGTCGCGAATCGATTTCAAAATTTATAACTCATACGCACTGTTGCCTTTGATGTGTGAGCCTGACTTGCTCAAATTTCTTAATTTCGTTTGTCACTTTTCCGGGGACTATTTCAAAAAACATTTTGCAATTGTCCATTTCAACTAATATTGACTGGGATCAGAGTGGTAGCCAAGTTGGGGGTGGGAAATCTATTTATTCGAGGGAAGTTCTAACTGGAACACCTGTTGTATGAGTAGTTTTTGGGCAAACCCAAACCATGCAAATAAGTGCGAAAGCATTTCATTTTTTGTACCGCCCTAATTTACATTGATCGTACATAAGAACATAACATGTACATAGGTACATAAGAACAAAATAAACTTACTTCTTGTATATTTTGGCATTAATCAAAAGGTTAAAAGCCTAAAAATTGCCTAGAATTTAGGTAAAATTTTCCTAAATCTGGAGATATTGTAATTTAAATTCCAATTGACTTCTCCTATACCTTTTAACTTTTATTGAATATTAAACATTTTTGTAGGAGAGTACATTTAAAACTTTTTCCTAAGCTTGAAAAAAAAATGTTTAAGAGAAATGTTAAAAAAAAAACTAATAGTAACTGCAAAATGATTTTCTTAGACCTCCCTCTTTACAGTTTTTATTATGTTTTAAGGTAAAATCTTATTATAACTGGAATATGCTTCGAAAAGGCGCATAAAATCGCATTAGGCCCACGGTTTTCGCCACAGGACTGTTAGTCGTAGACTAATTGAAGAACCGAAAGATCAACAGTGCTGCAACGGTTTCGCCCGTCAATTTAACGTACACGGATTCTCGGTTTTATACCCTTGCAGAGGGTATAATAAATTCAGTTTGGTTTTTAATTTCGAATTAAATGTTATCAAAATCGGACGACTATATCATATAGCTGCAAGGAACGATCGGAAAATTAGTGGTAAAAAAATATACAAAAATTGTATCTTTGGTGTTTTGTAACATATAACCTTCTACGCTTGGAAATAACATTTTTTAATTAGTTCTGAATTTCAAATTAAATTTTATTAAAATTGGACGTCTTTATCATATAGCTGTCATAGGAACGATCGGATAATTGGTGGGAAAATAATATGAAACAAATTATAGCCTTGGCGTTTTTTGACATATTGTCTTATAATATTGGGAATAAAATTTTTTATATTTTTATTTCGAATTCAATTTAATAAAAATCGCACTAATTTAACATTAAGATGTCAAGAAAATGGTCTGAAAAAAAAGAATGAAATAAGTTTTTTTAACATCACTGATGTCAGCACAATACTTAAATATTTAACATGGTGTTACTAATTTGATTATTTCTTATAACTGCAAGGGTATACAAAATTCGGCATTTACTGCCATCCAGTGCTTTGCAAGATTGGGTAAACGACCTTCCGAGTCTTCTGATCTGTATAGAACAATATCAGACTCCCCCGCCACTACCACTGTTTTAGAGCAATTTAAATTTTACATTATCAGGTCTGAATTCGATATTTGAATAAGTATTGAGTTTATTGGACAGATAGAGGGGGAGGCAAAAGGCCAAACTGTTAAATTGTTATTTATTCAATATAATACGCTAGCCGCGCACTCTGGTCTCTCTAGGTGCATTCTAGGGTCCAGGAATGCAGTAATTTCCGATTCGGATATCAACTTAAAAGATTTTTTTAAGTCATAAAAGATGTTTGATAAGTACACACGAGAGTAGTTCACTGAGAATCACTATTTGTCAGACTGCAGCAATGCAGCGTCACTTCAATATTTGTGATAGGGCTCACCAAAAAAATTGTATTTGCAGCCGCAAAAGTAAATGCGGTGCTTTACCGCTCCGTCCGCAAGTTAAACCTTGACTGCGGATCTTGAGATGCAATTGGGCCCGAATGCCACCCGATATTCCAGACGGGGCCCTTAGGCCAACACCAAAACAAACAAATTGAACAAACAACTGGCACTGGGATTTAATTAATGCAGCCAGGGAGCCGAAAATTTAATTGTAATTTAACGCGCTCGCCGAATGAGCAAACAATCGAACCGAAAGGAAACAGAAAAAACAACGACGGTGTTTATAAACAAGATAAAACGAGAGATGGTACCGGCTTCCAAGACCGGTTACTCAGCTAACAGGAGTGCGGTAGAGGCTTAAAAAATCTATTTTTTGCATAAATGTGTACCCAAAGTATCCAAGAAAGTGTCCCCAAAATGTCAGAAAACAACTCCAAGTACTTCTAAAGTTATGGAAGAAAAAGTGAGCAAGTGTCGGGGAGGCATACAAGCGGCCGGAACACATTGACGCGATTCCTCGGCTTTTCATTTTTACGATCTTACGATTGGCGGGAAAGTCCTATCGGAACGAGACAACATTTATTGTACTTGTGATAAAATTATCTTCTAGTTTAACGCTAAAAAAAACTTATAAACCCACGTATTAAAAAATCAAATATGAATTTTAAATCTTTTTTCCTTTTTGTTCAATTTTTAAGTTTTTACTAGAATGAAAAATGCAACCTGCAGTTGTTTATTAGTTAAAATGAGTAACTTTGTAGTCAAAAATTTTATTCTTAAAAATTCGATACATTAATTATTATAAAATTAAAAATAAACACTAAAAAAATCACAAATTTCAAAACGATCTGTAAATTAGTTTTCGAGAAGATTGTACAGCGACACCTTTTAGGAGAACGATTTAAAGTTTTGGACTCTAGAAGACCAGTCTGGATGAACCCACGATCAAAGGGTCATATCTTTTTCAATTTTCGTTCGATTGACATGCAATTTGATCACAACATTCTTGAAATGGTTTACATTAATAAAAAATAAGCGAAAGAAATGTTAACTTCCATTTCCCATGGTGCATCCCTACCCTCGAGTTATTCATTTCGTGTTTGCCTCTCTTGGATGTTCTGCACTAAAAGTCAACGAAATAACACGCAAAAAAAATGTATGAGACGTTTAAAATGTATTATATGGCTTATTATTTTTGAAGCTGTTTCGGATATACATATCGTATCTGAATGCGCACCTTCCCCTACGGAATGTTGCGTAGCACTTATGTTTAGGAATTGCGCTGAAATCATCAATTTTTCCTCCTTTTCAATCGAACATACCCCTTATTTTTGGGGGGCGATAACAATTAAAGCGGGTGAGCGAGTGAAGAAGGATTTTTAAAATGTAGTAAAATAAACGGTGAGTAATTTGTACGAATATTTTGAGGTAGTTTCGAAAGGTGTAAATAACAAAAACGCAATGTATTTAAAACTTATAATGTGTTTTGTTCAGCCTTTGCCTTGTGAATCGTTCTCAAAGTTCCATAAAAATTACTCATACGACACGTATGCAAGCCAGGACTTTAAAAGAAAAATCGATTTCTCATCTCCAACTCTTTCTACTCTCGTATCTCGGTGAATATGAATCAAATATAAATGACAAATACCGAAGTGTTTTTGTTGGGAAGACATATGTAAGTCAGAAATTGACACCTCGTACTTTCTTACCAAGTGAGTGCCACCCACATTAGAGTGGGCGTGCTGATAGGTATTGACGATATACTTTTTAGTTAACATTTTTTTTGGCATAAAAACTGTAGGCGTAACAGAACACTGCGCTCTATACGAAGTTAAGGAATCCCAACCTCGAGCTTAGACAGTTTCCGAAATATGTGAGTCAAATTGAGTATATTTATAAGTTCGTGGGCTGCTTGTGGGCAGGGTAAACAATTTTTTTAATTCATACTCTACGAGTAACGGGTAATATAATAATAATATTATTGATCAGTTGATTATTCGTAGACCCTTTCTTTAACAAAATGAGCATCAAGTTAGCAAAACAACTTTTGTTATCCAACATTTTTCTGCTAAGTTGGTATCAAGTATGAACTTCCTAAGCTGCGTAACAATAATTAGAAAATTTATTTATATAATCTTATATTTCTCTTAATATAGATTTCTCAGATTCTTGCAGGTGTCATATAGACGTAAGCAACTAGTTCATTTTTTTCAAAATAAATTCTAAGCATAGAGCGACGAAATTTGTTGTTTTCCGAAGCT
Organism: Drosophila biarmipes; assembly: GCF_025231255.1. Taxonomy (NCBI): domain Eukaryota; kingdom Metazoa; phylum Arthropoda; class Insecta; order Diptera; family Drosophilidae; genus Drosophila; species Drosophila biarmipes. Next base: position 1,760,210 of record NC_066611.1, on the reverse strand, counting down.
TTTACGGATAATAACGAAACGAAAACAGTTCAAAACATTTTGGAAAAAATTAATTTTAGTGAGTACTGCTTAATTTTACTAGTACTTACTAGTTTTTATAAAAAATAAATGTTAAAAGTTGAGCGATAAAATGTATTCTTTCACAAATAATTTACGGATAAATACGGCGAATTCCCAGTTCCCAGTGTACTGTTAACTTAATATTAACTTAGCAGAACACCTTATAATTAAACAAAATTAAACGGAAAATTGTTTTCCTAGTTTATTGACGGATAAAAGTTTCGCAAAAACGTTGAATTACTAAAAGCTAGCTAAAAAGCTAGAAGTTACGAAGCTAGAAGCTTACTTATTTTACTGTCTTAGTGCATTGAACTCTTGTTACATTATACCATGTTATCTAAAAAAACTATATATATATGTTTCCTAGAAGTAGGAAAATCGTTTAAATGTAACTAATTTTTTTTGTAATTACGTTCGTAAATTCGTCAAGTTCTGTAATGTTTTTCCGGCTGTTAAGGTGCACACCGCCTATGTATGGCGTATGTATGTATATTAACAGCGTAGAATTTATGTGCGTCAGCCCCCTCACCTATCTAAACTGATGCTTTGGGGTGTTGTTGTTGTTTTTGCCTAACGGAACTTTGTTAATTTGGAAAACGCACTCCCAAAAGTGTCAAGGAGAGGGAGTCCTAGGGAGAGCGAGAGCTTTTGGCATTGACATTGAAAAGTCAGCTGTTGGAGAGAGCGAGCAGATGAGTGGGAAGAGCAGGAGAGAGTGTGGCGGAGAGCCGAAGCAGCACTGCAAGAAACCCGCAAGAATGTCAGGGTCAGGCAGCGCATGCAAACATCTACAGTCAGGGTCAGCAAAATAATGTCACACTTTAAAATTAAAAAAAAGTGTTTTTCTGAAACAAGTTTTTTGAAAAAATTTTAATTTGTTACATCCATTATGTATTCCATTTTGACTTTTGCCAAGCTTTTACAATAATGTTATAAGGTTTTTTAGGACCATTAAATTAGTGGTCACCGATCACTGCTATAATTGGGACCTCCACTATAACAGTGTACGTGAGTTTTAGGCAAGTATGTGCACTAGGGTGGGTCGCTGTGGGGGGACGTAATTTTCGAAGGACTCTCAGTAATGTTGGCAAACACACTTGAGGTCTAGAACCACCTTTATATTGCTCGCCAATATTTATTGATACCCTTTAGGCATTACGTTTGGCCCCATGCAAATCGACCCGCCCTAATGTGCATTTAGCCCACTTACTAGTAGAGTGACATAAGGTTGAAAACATGATTTTTGAGTTAATGATGCACAAATGTTTGTTATGTAATTATCTAGTGTTCTTTCGATCTTGAATAATACAGCGCATATTTTCGCACTGCTGAGAGACATATGGCGCAGAAAACTTTGGGAGCCTTTACATATCTCGAAATGCCATTCTTGAGTTATTACTCTCTAGTAAACCAACGCTATGCAAAGCGATAATAATAATAAGAGAACCCCATAGTTTTAGTTAGTTATTGGAAACATACGTTGCCATCCTGTAAGCCCAGGTAGAAGCCCACGCGCTGCTGCTGCGGGTGAATCTGTGGCGGGTTCTGCTGTTGCTGCTGGGATATATCCTGGTAGCCGGATTCCAGTTCCGTGTAGGACATTTTACCAGGTGCGGGGGGTGTTTTCCAACGAAAAGGGAGCTATGTGTTTTGTGTTATTTCACATTATCACACGCACGAGCACACAATCGTCGCACGCAAAGAAAAAGTTTATTCTTCGTATGACACTTCTATTTGTCGCACTGTTCTTCGATTTTACGAGTTACGAAATCGGTTTTTGGCTTTGGATTTTTTATTAATTTAATTATTATGCTGGGAAATTTGGGAGAGCGGCGAGCGTCGGCGGGAGCAAGAAGTGAGCGAGGCAAGCACGCTGGCAGCGGGAGGGGGTTACGGGCTGGCCGTAGCGTTCGCGCCGCTGCTGCTGTTATGTATTGATTGCCGAATGAGTTTCACTTTTTAACTGCAATTATGCTTCATTTAAGAGCCAAAATTTGCACCCTCGGCTGCCCGCAGAAAAAGTTTCGAAAAGTAAACTTTTCCATCGATTTGTTGACATCGAGGTTTGGCCATCGCAGAAAGAGCGGAAATTGGTGGAATTTCGCCAGTGCTCCTGGGCTGGTCACACCGAAAGCCTGTACACCATCCTGCACCCAATACACCCTCCTCACATAGCGGAGACGCACTTCCGAGAGCCGATGCACCCTCCTGAAGCCTAGTACTCAGGCCAGCTAAAACTGCGTTTATGCGGTGCCCGTTAAATAATATATAATTATAATAAAAAACTAAAAACTTAGTACAGAATATTGCGATAATGTTCCATTTCCGTTCAGTTCCGAAAACAAAATATTAGGGTCTTCGCATTGTTTTGACATTACTTCAGCAGCTATACGATAGAGTCGTCCGTTTTTAGTTAATTTCAGTCAACATTCTAAAATACTGAAATAAAGATATTTCCAAGAGTAGAAGTCAAACAACACCGAAGTTTCATTTTTTATAATATTTTTTTGATTATTCCTATGAGCTAAAGAATTTAGGTGCCCGGATCGTTTAAGCTTGTTTTTTGCGGAAACAGAATTAACCTTTTGGTAGGATTTCATCGCGTTAGCTTTAAACTGAGAGACTAGTTTGCCTTAAAACAGACAAGCTTTCGACTTTTCTAAAATTAAAAATATTCACATACATATTTAGATATTGTTACATATTATTTTACAAGACAATTTTTTTTGCCACGAAATATAAAACTGGGAGAGTATTTCGTGCACACTCAGAAAAAAACCGACAAATCGAGAATGATTTGCTTCTATGGCGATTTCTCTGAATTTTGGAAAATTGCCTTTTGGTGACGCAGGGAGTTAGCCTGGAATTTTAAAAATAAACAAAAATATTTTTTTAATTTTAATAAAAAGAAAGTTCTAAAGTACAGCATTTATTAAAAATTCTTGCTTTGTAGAAAAATTTATTTTTCATACTTTTCCAGTGTGCTTCATCACTACATGGACAGCCGTCCACAATGATACTGACTGTACACAACTTTTTTTTGTTAGATAGATGACTTGACTTCATGTCGAATTGGAATTTTGTGTATTCCTTAACCTATACGAACTAAATATTTTTAAAAAGAGTCTCTTCAATTTATGGATGGATTAGGGATTATAAAATTTGTTTTATATACATCATAAAATTATTTATTTAAATAAAACAAGGAAGAACACTACAGTCGAGTGCCCCGACTATCAGACAACTGATACCCAACCAAAGGGAGTGCGATGGAGAATGAGGTATGCAAGCAGAAAAGCTACTCTTTCCGGGTTAGCGGGAACCACCTATGTAAACCTAAAAAAATTGCTCTTTATTCAAGAAATTCAGCGTTAAATCGGCAAAATCGCCAATGATTTTTATCCTACGCCGACTCGCCTTTATTTTAAGTAATTCATTTTCTTGAATTTATGGTTTGCCATTTCTGAATAAAATGAGACATTTTTCTTAACTGTACGGTAAAAAACTTTATAAATAAGGAATATTTTCTTAAAATACATTTGAGGAATTTGTTTGTTTTTGTATGCCAATTTTGAGTTGTAAATGGGAATATAGTCTATAAATTTGTATATTTACCTGCATTTATTTAAGATTTATTTTATATAAATACTTTTCATAAACATGAACATATTAATACCAAAGAAAAAATTCTAACCTCAGAACTCGAACCCGCGACTGGTCACACCATATCCAGATATTAACTAAAGAGGGCTATTGTGTTTTTGGTCCAGCCAATAACATTTATTCTAACCTAAACCTTTTTAAGAACCGTTTAAGCAATTTGTAAAGTAAAGAAATTACCATTATTTAAAGGAAAAAATAGAAAAAAAGGTGCAATTCTTACTCTTTTTGTTTACAAAATTTTAGATTATATAAATTTTAGAAGTTTTTTCTATAATCAAGAAAATATTTTTAAATTTAAGAAAATATTTCCTCATTCAATAAAATCACGGGTGATTTTCGAATATTTAGGGTGCATTTTTTTGAGTGTAGTGGCGATTACATTATTTGGTCATAACTTCTTAATTAATGATAAAATTTGAAGAATTCAAGATATGGAAAAAAGCATCATTAAACAAACGGAATCTAATTGCTAAAGAACATAAGACCACGTCTTTAAACCATTATAAATGAAGAAACTTTTTGTCATAGATATAATTAAAGCAGGAATGTTCTATAACAACAGTGGGTCTTAGTTTTCAAAAACTGACTTATTGTAAAGGAAGCAGGCACATTATTTGCACAATAGAAAACGCTCAAACTCGTTTGGTGACTCGTTTCTTGTTCGCCGCCAGAATGGACAAGATCGCAGATACGCAGATCGTAGACTCACCCGGTGTTCGACAAGTTGTTCACTTTCTTTTTCATTTCACTTTTCCCCTCTGTATCTCTTTCTCCGACATGTGTGGCGTTTCTGAAGACGATGATGACGGCTTACAATGTTGTTTGAATAATACATTTCTTAAATTTTACACTTCTCTGAGTTAGGGAGCGTTGAGTAAATGATTTTGAAATACAGGAGTGGTCTTACGAGTAGCGCGAAGATAGATTTGAGTTCTTGGCTAATTAGATAAAGTGAAAGGGTATATTATATTCGTTGAAAAGTATGTGAGGCACGCGCTATTGAGGTATTGTGAGTAACAACCCGGCAAACTTTGAAAATGGTAGAATTTTTTGTTCGAATCTTTTAAAATTGGCAAAAAAGAAACCTATTTCGAAAAACATCCTTTTCTTTAAATTCATTTTGTTGAAATCACTAATTTTTTAATTTGTTAAAAATAAAAAAAAAGTATTTAGGAATTGCCACCACAAACCAAAAAATGTTGTTTAATATATGCGCCAGTTTGTCACCTACAATGGATTTTTATAAGTTGGAGCCATTTTTTTGTATTTAAAATATTGAATTGTATCTTAGACCTTGCTTGTTGCTTGTTGCAGCAAGTAGTGCTTCTCACTTGAAGTTTTAGCTGAGAGCTGGATCTGTCTGCGATCTCGGAAACTATGAGCTATTGAATTAAGATTTCAGATTTAAAATGCTTAGTTCGGACCGCCCATTAAAAAGTGTTAAGCTAATAAAGAAGTCGACGCTAGGTGTGCACCTGTTAAGGTCGCTGCGCTGCACATCTCCATCGCACTCCCCTCTGCTGAGTATTCAATAGTCGGCGATTCTCTTGTTCAAAGTACCATCATCGAATTCTGAAACACTTATATACAAGCGCTTCCGCCAAGTTGTGGGTTGAGATATTCAAAGCAAAACGCCAGTAAGCGTCCTTTGGCCGTTTGTTCGATTCACCTTTCCAAGTCCGCCTCATTAATCATGTGTCCCCTAATGCTCTCACCTGAAGTTAATTGCTCACCTGGGCAGAGGGCGTGGCTGAGGGGGGATATTGCAAAATGCACGTGCGCCCTGCATTACCAGTGAAAGATACCGAGGAGACACCGAGAAAAATCGCTTATCGGCGACTTTTCGAAACTAGCAAGCTTTCTCTCCCTTCGCCCCCTAGAAAATATTTGTGGAAGAATTCGAAAATCCAGTGGAGAGTGAAAGCAGCCGGCGAAATGTGCGAGTTTCGTTTGGTCTTTTGCCAAGGCCCAAATACAAACTCCGAAAATCTCCCAAAGATCGTTGACTGCGGTTGTAGCTGTGTGCTACCTGCGTGTGGACCTGGCTGCGCAGGTGTGGGTTCCACACTTGCCGCTTGTTTTCATTTTTGGGCTTGGCCGATCGGCGATCGCAGTAGTGAACTCGTTTTTGGTCGCCTTAAAGTTATTGAATGCCTGGTCACTGGCGGGGGAATTTATTGGACACGGGTGGGCACATGGTGTGCCTATACATATGTACCGAACTGCGATTAGGGGCTGCAGGCCTATGTGAACGCTGAACACAATCTTATTTAAAGGCTGACTACAGCGTGCATTTCCAGCAAATTAAAAAACTTGGTAATCGAACGATCTTTTCCACACTAACTTCTGGAATGGGTTTAGCAACTCGTTTGGTACTTAACAATTAATAATTCAAAGGACAAAATGTTTACAAGCTTGTTAAGAGTCAAAAGAATTAGTGGAAGTTGGTATACTTAATTTGTTAAAAATAGTCTGAGTACTATTTGGGATATCCCAAATCATTTTGAATATCCCAGGACATGAAACGATTGGTTCCTTGTTGTCGAACTCTCTGATGAAAGCCATCCGTTTCGGCTACTTTGGGGCCATTGAACTTTGAAATTTTTGAAATTTTTGCTAATTTCAATGCAACAAATTTGTCTTACTGCCAAACCATAGAGGGTTATTTGGAAAGTTTTTAAAGCTTAGCATGTCCGGCGACTCATGCTAGACAGGTGTTCCCATTTTGGGTTTAAGTTACGAAATGTTGAAACAAGAAAGCTGGCTGGAACGCCGATGATTATGTACCCTCCAGGTCGTTCCTATGGGAGCAATGTATATATATAAAGATTAACAATTTTAAATATACTAAGATTTAAACCTACTATCGTATTGGTTTTGTTGAAAAATAAATATAACGATTTAGCAATTTTTGAAATTAGTTTGTTATCAAATAAAAATATAACGTTTTAGCAATATGTATTGGTGCTATATTAGTACATATATGAACTAGTAGTCCGATTTTTGTCTGTAAAAATACCGGAATAAAGGAGAACATGATCAAAACCAATAAAGCTTAGTATTTTCCCATTGCCGCATATTATTGCCTATTAATATTCGATCGTTCCTATAGCACTTACATATATATTCCGAACTTATAAAAAATAAATGTTTAAATAAAAAATATTTTTGTGGAAAATTGCAGACCTGTGTTTTTGAAGCTGAGAGACAAGCTCGCTTAGAAACGACCAAACGAACACCGATCACGGATATAAATACTTTAAATCTGGTAAAAAATAATTACCAAACAACCGAATTATTCCTAGGGATTTCATTAGATTTGTGATCTGTAAATCACAGCTAAATCAGTATAGAATTGTAGGAACAAGTGCCGGTGCTACTATTTTGGCCGCAGCAGTACGTGGACAAAGGCATCGATAGGTAACGATTCTGCTTATCATGCAGTCACCATGTGCGCCATGTGATCAGCGATTTATGAGCACGCCGCCAAATGAAAAAGAAAACACAAGGTGTCGACGTCGAGACCAAAGCTGCGGCCAGCAGCAGCAGGTTGCAACTTACATGAAGCAAGTGCCGTGAGTGCAAAGCAAAATAAAGAAAAAGCGGAAAATGCCCAAAAAGAAGGGGAAAACCAGTCATGAGGTTGCACGCCAGGAGGTTTTTCGCAATTGCTGAAATATTTTTCCACTTCTTCTGCTCCTTTGTTTTTTGTCCCCCTCTTTTTCGCCAATTGCGTAAAATATTTTAAACTGCCCTTTCGAATTTGCCTTAGAGGCGGGGGAGTCGGGACTTTTGGTTTTAATAGTTTTTTCTATCTGACATTGCTGATTGTTGGCTTACTTAGATGATTGACAACACTTTTGTGGCTGAAAACACATATTCCCGTAGAGTCACCTCCGAAATAATATTTAGTGAATGCTTCCAGAAGGATGACAGTAGTTAGTTGGATCATAAAAATGAGGTAACAATATTATACATAGTTACTTTTTGAAAGGTCTTTAAGACACTTGTTTATTAATATTCCAAGTTCCAACCAATTCAGGTTGCATATGAATTAACATACAACTATAATGACACCCTTTAACTTTGCAGCTCTATTGATATGGTTAAAACTCGAAAGGAATCCGACCTCTGATCGAGACATGCACCGCTTTAAAATTACCGTCCATACAAGCCATGTTCGCTAAATAAGGTTAATAGTATTGCTAAAATAAGGTTGATAGTATTGGTAAAATAAGGTTAATATTATTTGTCAAGGCTTTGTATTGTTAGCACTGACCAATGTAAGGAGCTTAATGTTATTTCCCAGCTGCCTAAGCTAGTTGTTGCTTACAATATATTCATTTATTCGGCAGAATTAAAGGAAGAAATTAGAGGTGTAAACTAAAACATATATCGCCAAAATTAGTTAATCGCAACTCAAGATGTTATTACAAACATGGAGTTCAAAAAAAACCTTTAAAACAAGAAAGGAAATTAACTTCGGCAAGTTGAATTTGGTTTACCCTTGCAGTTATAAGAAATAATCAACCTTAGTAACACCATTTCACATTTTTAAGAATTATTGCCAGCTTCAATAATTTAAAAAAAAATTGTTTGTATAAATATTTTATTCTCTGATCGTTTTGACAGTTAAATGCTAGAGTTGTCAGATTTTTATTAAATTTAATTCAAAATTCTCAAAAATACATAAATTATATTCGCAATATTTTATGATAATGTGTCCAAAAACACCGAAGCTATAATTTGTTTCTTATTTCCCACCAATTTCCTGATCGTTCGTAAGGCAGCTATATGATACAGTCGTCCGATTTTGATCAAATTTAATTCAAAATTCAGAACTTATTAAAAAATGGTATTTCCAAGCGTAGGAGGGTTTATCCTAAAAACACCAAAGATATAATTAAAAAAAAAATGTTCCGATTATTCTATCTATATTATTACTTGCGTAGAAACGGACGGACAGACGGACGGACAGACGGACGGACAGACGGACGGACAGACGGACGGACGGACAGACGGACAGACGGACAAGTCGCCTAGCAGTCAGGGCGATAGTGTCAGCCGTGGCAGGAAAGGTCGCTGTCATGGCTGAAGACACTTCCGCCGCCTTCTTCTACTGCTTCCGGTGCTGCCTCTGTAGGCACTGGAGAAGCTACTTTAGATGACGTTGAAGGAGCTGGAAAAGGCTATGACCATGCCATAGAGGTAGTCAGTTGCGTTAATTAGGTCACAGGTCATGCTAGTGTCATCACTTTCTTGAGAAGGACCTCCACTAAAGAGCTGCTGCGGATCGTGGTCAACCACGAGGGCCTCGGTGCGAAATGCGATCCTGGAGAACTGGTACAAGCAGTCGAAGGAGACACATCCGCCGATTGGGCCATCAACGTATGCCTCTGCATACCCCAGCCTGCCGGTACCTTCTGCCGCGAAAGCGGCTGCCGGCGGAGAAAGTGCTCGCTCGCAATGCGCCTCCACAAGGTGAGCGGCCGGGTGCTTGGTGCCATCATCCGCACCTCACCGTCCGGCGAGATCAAGAAAGTAGTGGTCAACAAGAAGCCCGCGTCGCCGCCAAATGACTTCATGAGCGAGTTGCACAAAATCAACTGCGCTGACAGAATGGACCCCGAGGCGTTCAAGAAGCAGGTGCAACTCGAGAAGTCGTGGTCGCAGACGGATGACGCCACAGTTGATGTGACGCTTAAAGTCAGCTCCACGGAGCATACATTGGCTGGTTCACCTACAACTCCCGTTGGGGCGCATCACGCGTGCCACAAAATGTCGGCCGACAGTGCGGACAGACTAGCCACAGGACACGCGAGTCCAGAGCCCGGTGGGCTGCCCGAACTGCCACTTCAAGGGATACCCCTTGGAACACCACATGTTGAAGAAGAAAAAATTTGTATGAAAAAAAGAAAAATATGGCTAAACATTTTCAAAAAATCAAACAAAATGAATTTTGAAAAATTCTATTTGCTGTTACCATTAGTTTTGTTTGGAGAAACGTTTTGCATCAAAAAAGTTGAGATTCCAAGATGACGAAAAAAATTCAAAGAGCAGATTTTCACAAAAACAGTATTGTATCATTCAAAGGGCATTTAAATTACCTTTTCATTCTTATTTTAAATTACCATTTAATTATTTGTAGTCTTTATACCCTTGCAGCGGGTATAATGATTTCAGTCAAAGCTTGCAACGCTGTGAAGGAGACGTTTCCCCATAAAGTATATATATTCTTGATCAGCGTCACTAGACGAGTCCATCTAGCCATGTCCGTTCGTCTGTCCGTCCGTTTCTACGCAAACTAGTCTCTCAGTTTTTAAGCTATCAGGCTGAAATTTTCCCAAAAGTCCTCTTTCTCTTGCAGGTAGTATATAAGTCTGAAGCAGCCGGATCGGAAAACTATATATTGTAGCTCCCACAGAAACTATAGGGAAAAAAATGTAGAAAAAAATATATCGTTGATTTTTAACATATAACCTCCTACGCTTGGAAATAACATTTTTTAATTAGTTCTGAATTTCAAATCAAATATTATCAAAATCAGATGACTACATCATATAGCTGCCATACGAACAGTCGGAAAATTGGTGGGAAAATAATATGAAAAAATTATATCTTTGATGTTTTTCAACATATAACCTTCTAAGCTTGGAAATAACATTTTTTAATTAGTTCTGAATTTCGAACTAAATTTTATTAAAATCGATCGACTATATCATCTAGCTGTTACAGGAAAGATCCGAAAATGGGTGGGAAAATACGGTCAGAGAAATAATGAAATATTTATACCCCTTACTCGTAGAGTAAAAGGGTATACTAGATTCGTCGGAAAGTATGTAACAGGCAGAAGATGCGTTTCCGACCCCATAAAGTAGATATATTCTTGATCAGGAGCACTAGCCGAGTCGAGCCATGTCCGTCTATCCTTATGAACGCTGAGATCCTGGAAACTATACAAGCTAGAACAGCCAAACTTGGCTTCCTGCTGAGTAACGGGTATCTAATAGTCGAGGCACTCGACTATAGCGTTCTTCCTTGTTTTTTGAATCCAGCAACAATCCTTAAAAATTTCACATGTTGTTACCAAGGTTGATTATTTCTTATAACTGCAAGGGTATACAAACTTCGGCTTGCCGAAGCTAACTTCCTTTCTTGTTAATTTGTATAATACTAAGAATAAGACTTGTTTTTAGTCGCCAATCGCCAAAAAACACGTTCAGAGAAGGGCCACCGGAAAAATTTAATTGTGCTAACATTTCAAATGCGAAAACTTCAAGATGCATTGAAAGCTAACAGGCTTGCGGTAGACCTGGACATCGATCTTACATCGACGTATGCTTGTTAGAACATCGGAAAACTATGATTTCTCCTTATTTCACCTTATTAATCTTTTCTAGCCACAAACACTCAATTTAGACTAAACGAGTACGGCAGGTAACTTGGACAAGACGGAGTTTTAATACCCTTGTTGGCTGTATGATCTAAAATATGGCTGAGATAAGCTAGCCGAGTCGAGGTAGCCATCTAGAATGTTGGGATTAAGCATCAGGTTCTTGCACTTCCTTCCGTTTCACTCCAAACAGCATTATAAATTTGAGAACATTTTGGTGCGAAATGAGTATGAAATGTTCTTGAACCAAGAATTTATTATGATGAAATTAAGAATAAATTCCCCATAAACAAATATAAAAATATAAAAATTAAATTCCGAATTATATAAATATATTCGATATAATATATATTCCGATATATTTATAAAAGAAGTAAAACGTTACGCAAGTTATGAAGTCTGTGATATTCTTAGCAATACTTCGCTTAAATTAAATGTGTTAATCTATTGAATTTATATTATTACATAAATTATTTTTTTAATTTTAGAGTCGTAATTGCTTCTTCTTGTACGCCAAATAGCAAACACAAATAAAGGACTTTCTCGGATACTTTGTGTTTTAAGAGTGACATATTCCTGAATATTTTCCTATATATTGGGGTCGCCTTGAAGTCACTTCGTAGAGTCTTCTTTAGTTTCCGACAATAAAACACGAGAGTAAATACATATACAAATAATAATTACGGTAAGCCTATGTTTGTCTCTTCCGGTAATCGAACTTATGGTTGCAAGCTTACATTAGACAAAATCAGTAGCCGCCACTGTCCCGGTGCGCTTCGTCACCACGTGGACTGCCGTCCACAGTGATACTTCATAAGGGGTCGGAGTACTTCTGGGGTACTTTTCCTAAAACAAATCAAATATCTTATAGGATATAAGAATATATATAGGATAGTGTGTGACAAAAAACATTGTAACGTCGAACGTACAAGCCTTTTTTGTCTAAAGTGTTGAAAAAGTGTTCGCATTTAGGTGGAGCCAGTGTGCGAATACGGAAACAGTCGCTGTTGTGCCCACATTTTGATACACTTGCAAGGGGGTACAGAACTTTTCAACGCAGTGAAAGAAACGTTTCAGACCCCATAAAGTACACGCATCCCCAAAAGAGTCCATCTAGCCATGTGCCCTTGCTAAAAATACGTTACTAAAATAAAATTGGAACATTATCGTAATATCTCTGTGATTATTTGGCTTTCTAAGAATCCGAAAGCTCTGCACACACAATGCGCCCACGGGAACGACCTGCGAGGGTATAGAAACGTCGGCTAGTTCCTAGACTTGACACGCAGAATGTACTTGTGCCCCTGAAGCCCAGCTTGCTCCGGCCGAGTGCCACGCCCACAAGCCGCAAAAGCATGCGGCGCCCGCATTTTGAAACACTTTTGCTTGGTCAATATATGTGCGCACACTGTACACTGCGCAAATCGCATGCCGAAAAGGTTGAAATTATACGTTGAACGAGGCCCTCGACGCGCCGTTCTCGTTGATAATTGTGAAGAAATTGTGTGCCTTGCTCGTGTTTGTTTTGGTTATGCTGCTTCTGTAATTTGCGATTTTTTATTTCCCCTCTGCGGCTCGCTGTGGCTGTTGTTGCTTTCACATAATTCGAGTTGAACGCTCTATTTAAGCCACCACGGCAAGTGCCTCAAAGTAGATGTTAGGTCTACTTTGCGAGCCAAAAAGTGATCAAAACACTTAATTGCGCCCGAAACGTTGGCCGCTTCTTCGAACGTCTGTTTTATATAGCTCATAACTTTTGTTGATGGATATTTACCTTCCTCACAACGCAACCGTTACACGCCTTTTGCCATTTACAAAGGAGCATTTTAATGTGTTTCCCTACCCAGAAATACCGAACGAGAGTTCAGTTATGCAAGCAGCCCGAAAAATTTATACAAAATCACGTTTCCCTCGCCAGCGACAAATAAAAATCCAACGCATTTTTCGAATCCAACCCAAGGCAGTACCATTGAATTCTTTTTTACGCGACTTCGACAAACATAGACTACTGTGGCGGGGATCAAGTTTGCAGCTTTCGGTTTTGTGCCCAGAATCATCAACGGAAAACAACAAACCATGGGGTATAGTATAGTGTATAGTACATAAACCCCAAAGATACCAAACTTACTTTGGGCTTAGTCGAGGACCCCTGCCAGGGCGGGACAAGCGAAGCGAACTGGAGACATTATCTTAAATCCCTACCTAAAAATCATCTTCCTAAAAGTATCTGCACGAACCAAAGTTGGGCCGAACGGCGGTGGGCAGGCTGAAGATGCTGGCTGAAAGTTCAACATTCGAAAGTGAGCTGTGGGCTGCGCCGCTGCCGCTGCCGCTGTCGGCACCTCTTTAAACGCAGATTTACGCGAACAGGTTGTGGGGCCGCTGAAGTCAGCGATGCCTCTTCAGTGGGTTTTCCCGCCAGGCTTGGCTATGTTGTTGGAGGGACTGAGAAGCCGGCGAGGGAGAGGCTGAGTCGAGGCCGACTAGCGGATACCCACTACCGCGAGGTGCCTGGGACTACGAGATACTAGTCTTCGCGTCCTCCCGCCGACTTAGCCGCTCCTCTGTGCTTCTCGTGCAACAACAACGAGGTAGCATACCGAGTGCCAAAGCTCGCTGCGCCAGCTTTTGGGGCAGCGTCGCCGACCGCGCGCGCGGCGATCGACTGGGGCTGGAGACGCGAGTTCAGTCAGCAACGAACGCGCCGCAGAGCAGCACGCACGCGCACCGCTCCGCGCTCTCTCCGCTTTCCTCTCCGCCCGAGTAACGGTACTGTGTGTGGACCGCCGAGCAGAGATCGCTTTCTCGCCCGATTGGCAGGCTCTCGATCGGCCGGTGTATTTTTTTGTTGTTGAGTGTGGAAGTGAAATGGAATTCGCTGCGTTTTAATTGCCCGCAGCACAGTGCCACTTGTCGGGCGGATTTCATTAACCCGGGATAACACAGCAGCGCAGCCACACCTCCGGAGAGCGAGCCGAGGATATATCTGGCGAATAGGCAGCAGCACGCAGATACTGCAAAGCCACGTACTCCGCTGCGATCAGCGTAAGTTCGCAGAGAAAATGCTGGAAAGTAAGAGTGGCGACAACAGTCGTGAACTACAAGTGACATTATCGGGCACGTGCAAAGCCAGGGCCCACAACCTGTAGGACGGGTTAACCAGGGCAGATTAACCGAATCAGTGGTGAATTTAGCCCGAATTACGAAGGTCTTGGGAGTGAAGTGCCGCATCTTAAGCAGCCACGAAGTGCGTTGTTGCCTGGAGGAGGGGCCCATTGTTCGGGAGGGTCTGTGGTGGGACTCTACACCCGCCTGCACTGATTGTGGCACCGAATTTCAGGCTAAGAAACCAGCACACTCGAAAGGCAATAACCCAAATTGTCTATTTGATGGTTTATTAATTTTTAAATTGACTATCTAAAGCAAAATAATTGATAGTCACGTTTGACTAAAAGGTTTTACTGGATCCAACCTCGTCCATCTATCTGGCTGTCCATCCGTTTGACTGTATGAACTCCGAGATCTTGAACATCATAGGAGCTCTAGATTTTGGGCTTATCTTGTAGATTCTACACTCAAAGAAATTTTACAGCAATCGGTGGTCAAGGAGTGTTGGGCAACAAAACAAGCGCAATATTTTGTGTACCTTTAGATCGATTTTTCTTAAACCATGAAGAATCTTCTGTTTTGAATGTGTTAAAAATATAGGACAATGTTTCTTGAAATCTGTGGTTGCCTTTAAAATGGGAAATAAGTGTTACAAATAAAAGGACATAGTTCTTTTTTGTTTTAGAGGTAAATATATGTTTATAAAACACAATCGTAGAAAACGTTTGCCCTGTGGCAAGGTGATCTTATATTGGGGTCAATTCGATGACTTCCTCTTCAGACATTTAAACACTTATCTAATATTGACACCTAGATGGGGGCACATTGATGACGATTTTCCAACTTAAATACTACCTAAATACTTTAAATACTAGTTTGCATAGAAACGAACACACGGACATGGCTAGATCGACTCGCCTGGCGGTACTGATCAAGAATATAAGACTTTAGGGATCGGAAATCCTTCACCTCCTATTCCTTTGCTTTGAATTTGCATTTCTAAATTAAGGAATGTTAAAGGTCAGTGTCTGACCCATAATTTACTCTGTGAAGCTTAGAAAATATTGAACGGCATTGATCTTCAGTGTGTCGTTATGCACTTACGTTAGTTTAATTTACAATATGACATTCGGAACAAAAATAACAAAAAAGTCAAGTGGCGATTTCATCAAAATGTGTGGAAATATTTCACTTGTGCAGCTATTCAAAAGCTCAAATCATCTTAAATCCATTAGTTCGCTTACGAGTTTCAATCTATACACACAAGAAAATTGTCTTTTTTAGATTTAATAATGGAGATAGTGGTTCAACAAAGTGTACTTGGTTATTGCATTAGTAAATAAGTAATTGACTACATAAAATAGTTACAATAACAACAGCAATAATATAACAAATTTTCTTCAATCTAATTTTCGATCTTCTGCTCCGTGACCAAAAATTAACTTAAAATATGATTTCAAAAACTATAAATTCTAGAAAATGTATATTTTATTTCAGCAGGGTGCCCTCTAGTGACCACTTTTTGGAAAACGTTCAAAAAGTGTAAGGGCCATTTTCGAGTAAGGGGTATTTGATAGTCGATGACATCGTTTATAGCGTTTTCCCCTGTTTAATAATATACACATTTGCCTTGCCAGCACGCATATAAATTAAATGTTTCAACTTAAAGACAAGTAACTTAAAAGTATAAAAATTAATTAAATAATTAATAATAAATTATTAACTAAAAAAAATGAATGTGCTGCCATTGTGGAATTGTGTATAAAAAAGCATTGCATTGACATTAATATTTATATTATTTGTATTATTTTCGGATTAAAATGTAGCAAGGGGTAACGTTTGTTTCTCTTTTAGCATTGTCGCTTTTGGACGTACTTGCAAGACATTTCTTCACATGCGGCCCAAAAATATAGGCGCGTGCCCATCCCTATTTGATACTCAATTTCCTCACCCACCATACTCAATCGGAACTTGCACATCTGTTCATTGCACTTGGCATAATGCCGCTGTTACATTTATGGACACCCCCGCGAATTATGGGTTTCACCATCGAATACACCAGCCCACTCGACTCCCCGCCCTCAGCACGCGTACTTATGTGATAATTGCAGGAAGTACACCTCACACGAAATGTTGCATTCAGAGAAAGTTTTTCCTTGAAATGCACATATTGTAAATAATAAATGCGAAACGAAAAATTGCAATGTGGCCAAAAAACATTGCGGCTGCCCACTGGCTAATTGAAAGTGAAAGGGGGAACCGGACTTAGTTGCCGATATATGGGTATGCACTAACAGAAAACGTGGTAAATCGTATCGTATTTCCACTTAATTCCAATATGAAATACTTTAGGGATTATTACCTATTACCTACCGCTAAAAAGTGTGGCCTTCAAATTAAATTTTTGATTAGCAGTTTACAAATCTCGGAAATATTTGCTGAGTAAAGGGTATGTGATAGGAACATGATTTCAGCGAGTTCTGTGATTAAACACGAACCCCTATCTTTTAACTTGTTATAACTGTTACCCATAGATCAACGTCACATTTTTTAATATTTTATTTAAATTTAAATTATGTTCTTATTATCGATATCCATTCAAGTTACACCATTTATTAAAAAGTTATAGCCAAACAAAAATAAATTATTAGAAAACTCAATAAAGTGCGAGAGGGATACAAAAAATCAGCTGCTTGCAAAAACCCACTAGCGCCACCTAGGTTCCACATGTGGCGCGTTTGTGATACCTCGTAAACAGGCAATGAAAAGGAATAAGAAGCGCTTTGTTGTAAGCTGAGAGGTATCTGATAGTCGAGGCCGTCGAATGTAGCGTTTTCTCTTGTTCTGGCTGAAAATAAGTGTTATCGGCAGTTCTAAAAATTATAAGCCTGATCCGCTACTTCATTACCTCGCATTCGGACACGTGTTGCGTTTCTGAAGTTATTTTGTTTCGATTCCTTTTAACCGCCGCCGATTTGCTTTGCAGCCACTTTGTTGAATTGTCATAATTGGCATAAACCAGTTGGCCAGGTGCTGTTAGCTGCGTGCGTTGCTCTCGTTTTTCAGTGCCTAAGTGCGTAAGTCAATTTTCCAGCCACCAGCCACTTTCCGCAAAACACCCGATCGATCCTTTCGGCTCGAGCAGATATACTAATAGACAAAAAAGCGAAATTCCAGCGTTACTTTAGGAGTAACAGCTCTCATAGGACAAAAATGTTTTAAACTATAGAAGCAGGGGTCCCATATAAATACGTTTTTAGTGCACTATTCTCTCTAGTTAACATGTTAAATTGCCATTTTGGCTAAGTTAAAGCTTTCAGTGCCTGAAAGCCGAATATTTGTTACTTTGACCAAGATTTTCCCAAAGCTGGGAAGGCTAGGGCTTGGGTTCAGACTACAACCGGAGTCCATTTAGATTTGGAAGCGTTCAGTTTTGGGCCAAGAAAACTTGATAAACATATAAATTTAAATACAAATTTGTTAGAAGTTCTTTGAAAATCAGAAAGCGCTGTACATGCAATGCTCTTACGGGAACGAGAATCCCCAATCATTACAGACCATTTATCTTTACATTTTGTATGCAGAATTCAGTTGTTTTAGAGTTGGCTTTCAACCAATTTGAAAATCTTAAAGGCAAACAACACTTTGCAGGCGTTTCGTTCTGGTCGCCCCACAGTGCGACGGCAACGACCTTGCCGCTGGAAGGGGGCTGGCGATTTCGGTTCCAGGGGAGATCGTGCAACGAGAGTGCAAGTGCTCAAACCAGATTGGGCAGACATCTCGCGGCTAACTACATGCAATATTTTATGGTACATACACACGGAGCATTGCATTGACAAAGTAGACCAAAATGGTGGCCAAGTACTACGAATAAGTTTAGTTGCAGTATGACTTCAGATGTAGATTCCTCAGCTTCGCAGCAGCAAGCGAGATTGCAGAGCGCCACCTACACGGCATTCAAATATTTGGTAGTGCGATGTAGTTCTAGGCCTCTTGTAGGCGTAAGAGTGGGCGTGGCACATAAGCGTAACAAACTTGGGCTGCGCACGAAGCTAAGGAATCTAAATTTGAAATCTCAACTCCATAGTCTGATAGTTTTGGAGATCTCGGCGCTCACACAGACTCTATCATAATACATTGAATAGGCTAGTGATCCGGATCAAGAATATATATATATACTCGATTCACTATTCTAAGTATTATTCTAGCTGAAGACCTTTGACCCGACAAAAAAACATTAAAAAAATGAAATTTAAGTGATCTTAATTAAATATTTGATAATAATATTTCAGCGAGTTCTTAAATGTTGTTCTTGTTTTTGCAAAAAAATGATTAAAGAATTTAAATTTTAAAAACTTTGACGAAAAAAGGAAAATAAGTGTTGTCTCTTATTTATACTTATACTTATTACTTTATAAATCATTTTTTTTCCGAAATATTGCAATTTTGACTTAAAAGTAAAAGAAACATTTAAAAAAAGGAATTGATTTAAAAAAATATTTTTTTAACAATATTCAGGGCTACCTTTTCTTCAAAAAGGAACATTTTAAATTATTTAAGAGACTTCCCACTTCAATATATTATATTATTACTAAAAAGAATTATTTTTTAGATGGTTGAATGAGTAACAGGTATCTGATAGTCGAGGAACTAGGTAATATTGTTCTTACTTATTAAATATTAGTACTTTCGAAAGAGACCAAATTTTCTGAAAGGGGCTTTAGTGCTACGAACAATATTTATGAGGAAATCCACATTTTAACAAACTAAAATTGTATTATAAACTATTCTGATGAAAATGTATTATATGGCCTACTAAATGGATAGTCTCTGCATTCTTTACATTCCAAAATAGTTAGAGTCTTCTGGAGGAATTAGATTAAAAAGGTTAATAAACCTTAACAAAAAAACGATTTCCCATAATTTTAAAAAGTTGATTTTTTGACAAATCATATTAGGAAAGCATACTTTTCAAAATATATATTTCTTAAAACATATAGCCCAAGCCTGTTCACAAGTAAAAGGTGTTCGAAGTGTAGCTATTTATAGATACTTTTCCGCCTAGCTAATTTTTCCAAGAGATAACTAAAGTTGAAGGCCCATAATATTTCGTTTTGGGACAAACTGACAAACAAAATAAAACTTTCATATTTTAAGGGAGAATAAAACTAGACTAATGAACTTGTGAGCTTATTCCCAACGGTCCCCACAGATCAAAATATCTAAATTTTCACTTTGACACTTTCACCGCTCTTTCTGCCAAACCGTCCTTTAGTTTTTACGAAACCTTGCGATTGATGGGTCACTTTTTGCGATCGGCCTATCACAGTAGATTTAAGTTATTTGTGTATATTTAGGAGCCGCCTTTCCACACTCTCATGGCGATGATATTTGCACTTTATAGAGTAGGTTTTAAAAACTTAAACTTATTTTAAACCTTTATTTTACAAACAAATCTATGAGTTTTTAAAAGATGATCGGCAATAGGTTGTGGCCCTGAAGGTATATTCTCCAGTTAGGTAACTCACGTCGCTTTCATCAATCGAAATTAATTGTCTAGCTTAGGGCAACAGTGTGTTGAAGATTTAATTAAAAGGTCCAAGTGCAAAATTTAAAGTTATATAACCAAATTAAACCTACGATTACGAAAAAATGTTAATTGCAATAAGCTGTCAAAATAGATTTATTTCAATAGAAATAATACCTAGCGTAATTTTTGTTATTTAACATATATTATAAATATTTTAATGAATAGATATCTACGATTTATTGTCACTGGTTGAGCTTTCCTTGAAATATATCTAAAGGTTTTTGGTATGCGAATAGAAACGAGTCGCCAACATTTACAGCAGGCCAACCACAGTCTTGAAGGCTGCTGAAAATCAGAAATGAAAACAAAACAAAGCCGAAAGGCAAACAATGCGAAATTGTCATTTGGCCAGCGACTCCTCGATCGTGTGACTAAAATGCTGTGACATTTGTCTGCTTGCAAATGCAACTCATGTGTGTGTTAACCCATTTTGTGGCAATCAGCCTTAACTTTGCCTCGCAACCGGTATCCACATGATCATAGTTATTCTCATTCCAATTCGATTGTCTAAATGCCTGCATAAAATTATTTACCCCTTAGTTGAGCCAAGAGACGTGGGGGAGAAAGGGCTGCGTTCTAGATCGAAGATACTTTATGCACACACAAAAAATCGCAGCTAAACCAAAAAAAAAAAAACAAATTGCCTGTAGTGATATCTTAAATTGATTAATCCGACACGACGGCATTTAATATATTATATGTATGTGAACAAATCTACACCTATAACTATTCAAGTGACATACAAAATATATTCGGGTGATATTATTCAACCCATATATTCCTCAAATATATTATTCAGTTCTGTGACTGTATATAAAACAGCCACAATACAAATTCTGTACTATTTTTTCATTAACAATTTCACTCTATCTCTTTTACTGTGCTCCAGCTGCGTGTATATATTATGTACTATTAAAGTACTTCATATACAATCCACTTCAACAGCTTTTCTTTACCTACAACAATTATTAAAATATTTCCCAAAGCTAAAAACAAATCCTAATATTGGCAGGTGACAAAAAAAGCACAGACAAGCGTTTGCTTGTAAGCGAAGTCTTCACAATTCTGGCAAATATTTTTTCAGCGCTATTTTGCATCTGAAGCGCCCTTTTTTAGGGAAAACAACTTTTTTTAGCTTTTAAATAAAAAATTAATTTTAATTACTATTAATAATCCATTATTTTTTTATAAATCGTATTTTTTTATTGTTACCTTTATAATTCTTTACATAAAATAATAAAAATTATGTTGTAAAATAATTTATTTATAATTAACTAATAGTTTTAAGATCGCGTCGAGCTGACATTTATCAGACAAAAATGCGGTCATTATACGCTATTGGGTAGTGGTCTTAAAAGTCAACATTTAGAGAAAGTGCGCAAGAGTGCACCTATATACTCAATGAGCTTGCTGCTCGTCATCAATACACTACCCAATAAAAGAAGGTTTCAGAGGTGGAAGGAGATGGAATCATTTTGTAGCTCTATCGAAAAATTACATTTTACTGAAGGGGTTTGTTTTTTTAGTTTTCAACTTAAACCCTATTATACGAGTCCCACAATCAAATATCCTGGTTTATTCGTGCAACCCATATGCCATTCAAAATAAAGCCGTAATTAATTTTTTGATTGAGGGCCACCGACCACTAGAATTTCCAAGAATTTCAGTACTCAAAGGCTGTGCTCTGTGTTCAAAGAAGAACCACCCCGTGCTTATACGTAAGACGATGGAACCGAGAGAACCCTCTCCTATTTCTGTACCCTTTTTTCCTGGGCTTTCCTACATTTCATCGATCAAGCACCCCCCAAGAACCCATCATACAATGTTGTTTCCTTATGGGATAATGGTCACATTCTCAATATTTGAACATGAGGCCCCACAGGCTTGGGCGATTTATAAACATAAGGTAAAATCAACCAATATAATAGTAAATTGGAACCAACCCATCGAACTGCTTTTTTGTCCTGTGCGTAATATAAACGTAAGGTCTACTTAAATAATGGTTATGTAAAAATAAAAAAGTGTAGAATGGTCCTATCCTATATTGCACTCAATTAACTTTTTTAAGAGTTATTTTTAAGAGTTATCCAACCATTATATATTAAAAATGCATTTTTTTTGTTGGCATACTCAACTATTTAGAGGTGTGGCTTGTACTTGAATTCCAGGTAATGTGGAAGTATGGTAAAGACAACATTTTGAGCTTGGCTTGGGAGTCCAAGAAATGCCAGACCCAGTTGGGATTATAAAGTTTATAATATAAGCAACATATTGGAGCAAGCTTGTAAGTTGGTGCACACTTTTGTATCGAGGAAAAACCATCTTTGATTAACTACAGAGAAACCCAATATTTAACTTTGTAAAATTGGCACGATCCAATTCTAGTTTTCCAGGAGTACCAAACAAACTTGTGCTCCACTACCTGTAGGTTTTCTTAAATATTTTCTTGAACCATTACCCATTGAAATTTGAAAACAATGTTGAAATTTCTTGATTGTTCAAAGTTTCTCTGATGAAAATCCGCTTCTAAGCAATAAATCTAAAACCTGTCTAGCCCACATTTTTGAAAATTTGGCAAATGCAATTTTATTCTTAATACTTTAAAAAGTATAAGCAAATAAAAAATCGCCGCTAGGTGGCGTCGTTGTGGGCGTGCACTTGTGAACAGTCGCATCGCCGCACATTGCTAACACATAAGTAACCCCCAAACGAAAGACTTAGAAAACGAACTTGCTGCAAGGAACATGTACAAATATTCTCTAATAGATCTTATGAGCAAATGGAACGCAATTTTGTGGAATATGTCAACCGACTTCGGTTTTGAAATACCTGCTCCACTTGCTCTTGGATTGTTCTAAGCAATGTTTTTTATTATTTATGCTTTTATTGTTGTCTCGATGGCGGTGATGCAACGCAGAGCAACTCAAGTGCTGCAATTTCTGCTGCAGTGTCGCATTTCACAGTTATTTGTTATTGTTGTACGTGCTCTTTGGATGTTTTAATAAGCCATTGTCGCTTGTCTGTCACGGCAGGCGACGTTTTAATTAGCTTAGACAACGGCGGTGCGGACGTGTATCACATCTAATAATATAATAGCACTACACCAAACAACGCGCTGCGATTGCGTGGGTAGCAGGAAGCTTCATCATCTACAATTTCGTCTCGTGTCTTACTTTGTCTATAGCCATCAGTCGAGCAGTCAATCAGTAAGTCAGTCAATGTTGTGGGAATTTTCACATTCTTTAAGCATTAGTTTTTCTCGTTGTATGTTGGCAGCTCCGCAACATTTAAACACCGAAAAATCGGAGAATGATAATTAGTCAATTTCAAACTGGCACTTGTAATAAGCTTTTAGGATCAATTGGATACTAGGTTATGGTATATTTTACGAACCCAATAGAGATGTAGAGTTATTTGTGTACTCACTTTGCAAATATAACCCGAAATGAATTTATTTAAAGAGATCAGTGTCTTAACAGAAAACACGCCCCAATTAAAACACAGTTTATATATCAAAAAACATTATTTTATTTACGTTGTAGGTGGGAATGGCCTTTATTGAGTATAACTCGCAGAGCAGGTCCTCAACTTTTTCGTAACCTTCTTTTCACTCATAAACCGCACCCTTCGCACAAGATCGAAGAAGATAATCTGTATGTTTTAACATTTAAAACATGCCGGAATGCACATTACAAATACATTAAAATAACTTTATGAAATCGCTTTAAGTCGTATTTAAAGCATACAGTGGACAATAGATTATAAAAAAGTAAAAAGTACTTCCCAAGTGCCTCGACTATCATATACCCCCTACTCAGTTAATCAATTAACCTCATTAAGTAGTGCTCAGATTTAATGGATTTTTGGCACGTCGATAGATACTGACAGTTAAAATAAAATAAATTAATAGACGTGGATGTTACTTTCGAAAGAGATTTAATAAACATTTTCAGACCTATTGATAGTTTAAAAGTGGTTGGCCTTCTGGCTTTAAATAGTTGGCAACATTTTCGATTTGGTGGGAACGGCTTGTTGTGGTTGGAGTTTGGAAAATAAACAACAATACATGGAGCTCGATGGCCAGAGGAGGGAAGGCCGGGTACTTTGAAACCAAACTGAAGGCAGCCGTTCGATTTTCGTGTGCTAATTGAAGAGTGAGCCATGCACGTTTGGCCGTGTGTACCTGGTCAATTACGCCTAACTACTGTCTGGGCAGCCACGGAGAAAATGAAAAGTGCCACAAACGAGTAACCGGACTTGTGACAGTGGAAAGCTTTGTCCCTCGTTGGGGGAAAAGCCTTACGTTGCCCGCAAGTGGCGAAATGCCAAAGGCAAACTGACAAATACCACGCTAAATACCAGCTTTCCTGCGCCCAGAAACAAGTGGGGCTATTTTGCAGGTAACGATAACCTGCAGTTTGAAAAAAACGAGGAAGAGCGCTATTGTCTGGTGCCTCAACTATAACACACCCATTACTTAGCTAACAGGAGACGGGTATATAGGTAAAAGCAGCAAAGTGATGATGTAAAGCGCCACCTACCTGCTATGTCAAAGTGTGGTAATGTGCGCTGCAGGCAAATGTCGAAAGTTCTTGAGCTGTTTGTGGGCTTCAGAGTAGGCGTGGCATTCTACTGCGCTGCGCAAGAAGCTCAAGAATATACCATAATATAAGTCACAAGTTTCTGCCTTTTATAGTTTGGGTCCATACGGACGGACAGGCGCTTTCTTCTGCCTGTTACTTACTTTCCGACATATCTTATTTATTTATTTGGTAAATTTGGTTAGTAATACTGAGGAAATAGCAGACAATAAGTAATACAACATGTTGTACAATTCAGTTGGCGTCAGTTTTCTTGTGCCCTAGAATCATCAGAAATGTATTGGTTTCGTCAGGTAAACTCTGTCTGTTTCGCACATTTTTAAATGTTTAGTAGAAGCGTAAGTTTTGTTTTGTTTATCAATACCTATCTACCAGTCCAAAATTGATTTATACTGGCCTGCTTCTGACCCTGTAAGTGACGCCCTGCAACCTCGAACAAGTGCTGCATATCTCCATCGTGGCTTTTCATTTTCTTGCGAGTCTCGCGTAACAAAGCATTATTAAACCGATCTGCTAGTGATCCTTACAAAGAATATATACTTAAAGGGTCGAAAGCACTCCCTGCTACCTATTAAGCTTTGGTTACCTTTCCTGTTTTGCCTGTCAATAGCGATTGTCTCGCTTCACATTTACTTTGCCTTTCGATTTCAGTTTTCGGTTTCGGTTTCAGTTTTGGTTATTGTTTAATTACCAACAGAGTGTGAACCGGTTCGCAGAAGCCAATAACAATGACAACCGGCCAGCACAATACAAATGTCAAGGTGTTCCATTGCCGAAGCCGGTTTACACTTGTTTATGCTAAATTCGATTCTAAGTAGGTATTATAAGTGGATTAGAAGCCAGCGGAGAACAAACGATTATTGCAGCAATTATGTCGTCAAACTCCAGCTCAAAACGTCAATAAATCGATGAATGGCCATAGGCGATCGATCGATGGATAAATAAGAGATAAGTGAGTGTTCTAGATCAGTCGAGTTTTACGATTTCAACGGACTTTTTGTAGTCACTAAACTGTTAAACATTCCAAAATTTTTCAAGTTAGCTGCTTGTATCTCAAAACACTCAAAGTAAAGTGTTTATTTATTTAACAAAAGAAAACAGATATACTCCTTAATTTTCGCAAAAAAAAATTTTAAACAAGAAAGGAAGTTAACTTCGGCATACCGAAGTTTGTATACGCTTGCAGTTATAAGAAATAATTAACTTTAGTAACACCATGTGAAATTTTTAAGGATTGTTGCTGACTTCAGTGATATTAAAAAATATTATTTCATTCTTTTTTTTTAGACCATT
The DNA here is from genome assembly GCF_025231255.1 of Drosophila biarmipes. Classification (NCBI taxonomy): domain Eukaryota; kingdom Metazoa; phylum Arthropoda; class Insecta; order Diptera; family Drosophilidae; genus Drosophila; species Drosophila biarmipes. The sequence goes on along the minus strand of NC_066611.1, from coordinate 1,734,502 downwards.
TTTTTGACATCTATATGTTAGAGTAGTCCGATTTTTATTAAATTGAATTCGAAATTCTTAAAATAAAAAATTATATTACCAATATTATAAGATAATATGTCAAAAAGCGCCAAAGCTATAATTTGTTTCATATTATTTTTCGAATAATTTTTCGATCGTTTCTATGGCAGCTATATGATATAGTAGTCCGATTTTGATAAAAATTTATTTCGAAACCAATCAGAAAATGTTATTTCCAAGCGTAGGAGGTTATATGTTAAAAAACACCAATTTTTTTTTAAATTATTTCCCCGATCCGGCTGATCCGACTTATATACTACCTGGAATAGAATGAAAACTTTTAGGAAAGTTTCAGCCCGATAGTTTTTAAACTGAGAGACTAGTTTGCGTAGAAACATACGGACAGAAGGACGGACAGGCGGACGGACAGACGGACATGGCTAAATCGACTCTTCTAGTGATCAAGAATATATAAGTATACTTTATGGGGTCGGAAACGTCTTCTTCACTGCGTTGCAAACTTCTGACTGGAATCATTATACCCTCTGCAAGGGTATAACAACGAATCCATTAAAAAAATTGTTGACTTCTTTTTCGGTATTTAGGGCTCAAACTGCACCAGGAACTACCATAAAGCTTTTGGGGTACTCTCAGAATATTATTCATTATTCAATTATCTTAAATAATATTAATAAGTTATAAAAGTATACTTACAGCGTTACCACATTCATGATTAAAAATATATTCTCTTCTGATTGCAGCTTGTCAATGAACTAGTGGCATCGCCATTGACAAAACCCACTGATTTAAGCCAATCAGCAGAAATGAACGAGTCCAGTAATCAACAGTCAGAAGGGGATTTTAATGGGCGCCACTCCGCATCGCCGGCCCGCACCATAGACTCACATGATTCCACCACGGGGAGCATGGACACCATTGTGGATCGCAGCCTTAACCGCGAGGAGCTGCACCAGGTGGTGACCAGTATCGAGCAAGGCACAAATACCGCGTGCACGACAGGGTCCGGAAGTCTAACCAACTCGCAAATTGGCACGCTAGAAAGAGACGCCTTGCGGAAACAGCAGGAGGACCAGGAGCAGGCACGCCAGGATGCCCAGAGTCACATTTATTCGAGTCCAGTCTACGATGAGAAGCCGCCGCTGAAACTTCTTTCAGCAGGTTTGGACCTAAATGCGGAAAAGGGCGAGGCCAGTATTGAAGAGGACAATAAGCCCAAGTTGATTTCGCACAAGGAATTCAAACAGCAGCTGGAGGAAGCGATGGTGTCAAGGCAACCCAACCAGGTAACCCACACAAAAAGAGCTCAATTTGAAATTGAAGTACCTAGCTTTTTATATAATACTCGCTCTTGCTCAAATTTACAAAGGCAAATAGTTCTGCAAATATTTAAATAGTGCTTTACTGTTTAAAATAGTGGTCAATATGCTTTAATACTTCTTAAATGAACTGCCATAATCATAGTTGTCAAACATATAGCACAGACCCACCAAGACTCTTAGAAACAAACAAGAAAAGGCGCTAAAAGTCGAGTGCGGCACACACCACACATGCCAGTGCACTGCGGTGCCCAGCCACCTGGCGGACGGTAGCAATACTAGAAACCAAATCAAAAACACATTTCAAATACAAACGCCATAAGGTTCTTATGAGAGCGAGCGAAATGGCTGCTAAAAAAATCAGAGGGCTTATTAGATTTAATTCGATTCTTAAAAACAAGAAATGGCTCCAACCTATGAAAAACCCAATTGTAGCTGACAAATAGGGCATATTTTAAAATTAAAAAAAAGTTTGTGGTTAGTAGTTAACATTTTTTTTAATTAAAATTTGTTTTTCTTTTTAAGAAATTAAAAACTTTGTGTGCTTAAAAAAGCGCATTTATTAAGAGGTTTCAAAGGATTTTATGCAAAAGACATGAAATCAATCGGAAAACTACAGATGGAGATATAAACATGAAAAAAGGAAACTTTGAAAACAAGCTTTTTTTACAAACTATAAAATTCGAACTAAAAAAATTAATTTTTTTTTTTGGCCAAATCCTGATACACTTTACTTATTTTCCGAATAGTAGAAATAGTAGTAGTAAAAAAGCTTCAGGCAAATCAAAAATGTCTACTTAAAAAAAGTGTTCGGTTTATACAAAAACGGCCCATATGTTTAAGCAGAGGATGTTTTGACGCTTTTAGAACTTAATTATTTTGAACTAAAAATACTTTTCTTAAACCAAATCCTGATACACATGCTTACTTATTTAACGAGAGGTATGAGTAAGTCAAAAAAAAAAAAAAAAATTTGACCGAAAAAGGCTTAAGTTTTGTAATATACACCTAAAAGGGACGCAAACGTCTCTTTCCCTGCGTATAAAACTCGAGACCAAAATTATAGTACCTAATGCAAGGCTATAACAAAGTGGTCAAACACACAAAAAACTCCTTAAGTAATTTATATGAAATGGTTTTCAAATCATGTCCGATTAGCGGGCCCTCTTGCTGTTGACTTCCAGCTAATGGTGAAATATATTGAAGACTGTACAGAATGTGTATAGGCTTTGGAAAGGTGTAAAATTTCAGAGATTGTCTTGGAAGTCTTAGTCTTAGCATTGATCGAAAAAATATCTTATGTTGTTGTTGAATATTTTTTTCAAAGCTCCAATAAGAAATTCACTCATAGCTAGATCGTTACTACGTTAATAGTAAAGATATATTTTTCTTAGTTACAAAGCACCTGCAATTTCAGATTTGAAAAGGAACATTTTTTGAGTGTTTTTATAGACAAATCAGCATTTATACGTTTTCTGTTATATAATTATATTTGATTTTAGCTGCAATCATATGTACATATCTATTTTTCCCAGGTGAATGCCACCAAAAGTGCGTCTAACACTTTGGACTCCAGGATCAGTCGAAAACAGCGCTGTCCCCCGGAATTAATCAAGTACAAGGAGGGCAGCGGGGGCGGCGGCAGTGACTCCTCCTCGCTATCTTCGAAGGATCGGCGCAAACGTAAGGCGAGTAACGAATGCTGCTCGGCCTTTCCACTGCAAATAGTGCTGGGCACGCTGCAGCTGCTCCTGGCGATCTCCCTGGTAGCCCTGGGATCGCTCCTTATCGTCCGAGAAGCACCGCTCTCCTTGGCGGGCTGCGGCATCTGGACGGGATTGATAGCCGCCGTCACCGGTTCCCTAGGAGTAGTGAGCATGCGCAAAACGCAGACGGCCTTTTTGGCTCTCAGTTTGGTGTGCATCGCGAGCAGCACCTTGGCCATGGCTGTTTCCGGGGTGAACTTGTCCAGAGACCTTAACAGGATGGCGGAGCACGAGGTCGAGCAGGTATAATTTCGAGCCCCCTATCAACGGAAGTCATTTTGATTGTTTATTTCCCTTTAAGTTAAATTTGATCCATGCCAACAGTGAGGTCTCCGCCACATGCGGACTATTTTTCACCCTTTTTCTGCACTTTGTGGCCAGCATTGTCTCCGTCTATAGATGTACCCTCCAGATTTGCACAAAGTGAGTACAGTTCCTATTACAGAAATATTTTATTTTATCTCCAAAAATATATTTTAAAATGAAAAACTAAACTTTGGACGGTCTTGCGGCTCAAGCTATTATATTTAAAATTTTCTCCTGGTCCCATTTTCCGCTGAAACGAGTTTCCCGTCTCTTTCTCGTACATGTATTTTTTGTAGCCTATTACTCTGCTAAGAGTTTCACTAGCGAATAAACTTATTTTTTGTAGTGTGACCGAAGGTTTCAAAGTTTACCCGCAACTGTAGCATGGTCTCACTGTCAAGCCGCAAAAAATTTGTGCTGGTGGACAAAGAAGGTGGCTTTTCCAGCTGTTCCATACTTACCAAAATTACCGTAACCAAATTCTTTTGCCTAGAACTTACTTTCTTTGTGCGGACACGACCGGTAGGATTTCCAAGTTTTTCTTTGTTAGCCGCCTATTTCCCACTTGCTCACTCCTATGGCTAGCTTGCGTTTTCGTCAATGTTAGTAGGGCTTTTAAAGAAAAAATCGATGAAGCTGAATTTTGATCGCTGAAGCGGAAACCCCCCAATGTGATTATACTGTATGAGTTTTAAAAAATCGATCAGTTGAAATTGTGGAGCAAAATTAAACATCTACTGTTAAGAAGTCACATAATACTTTTAAGGTAACAGGGAACGACATTTTTTCCCAATAATTACATTCAAATAGGTTTATATGTATGCATTTACTAGAGAGTTCTAAAAAAAAATTGATCTCTGTTTCTGCAGTATCGGTCATCAGTAATTTATCAGAAGTTTACCAAAAAACGTCGTTGTTGGTGAATCATGTATTTATTAATAGGCAAAAAACAAAAAAGTACTTGCTAAAATGAATCATTACAGGTGATACTAAAATATTATAGAGTTTCCATCGCTTTTTAATGAAATAAGGTGACAGATCCTTCTTAAAATTTCTGAAAATTACGTTTTGTATGAATCAGCTGATAAACAAAATTCCGTTTTAAGGAACTTGTTTCCATAAAGAAGATACACAGAAGAGACACTTGCTAGGAAGATACCTGGAAATATCTTTTACTTTAAGTTTTTACTTTCCGTTTCGTTATTTTTTTTAGAAGGAAATATATTTTGAATGCAAAGAAGCTGTTACAGGGAAATTGTTGTGGGTGCAGTACCTAGGAGCCTTCATTGGCTCGGAACTCAGCACTTCTCTTCTTGAAAATACATTTTACTACCCTCTATAAAGGAATTGACCAGCTTATGTCTTCTTGGAAAGACCTGGCACCTGCTATTTATCGAGTGCCCTCTTCCCACAAAGGTCCATCCACAAACAATTATCCGTTGAACGAATGGTTCTTAGCCAAAGTTGCAGGACTATGACGAACTCTTTTATGTGATACTTAGGCTATGTTTATTCGGTGTTCTGAATTCTTCTTTTTGATAGTGAAGAATAGGAATAGGGAATAGGGATACCCGAAACACCTGACAAAAGCGGGAAAAATGTAGAATCGGAGCGCGTAATTGTGTTGTTATTTATTTAATAATTTGAACGACTTAATGGAATAAGATGAGCGAAACCATTTATCATATTTGGCAAAATCCGATAAATAGCGCGTAGTAGAAGTTTGGCTTTATAAGTAAATAACTTCTGCCTGCATTAAAATATAATTAAACCTTAAATGCAAAATTGTAAATAATAAGTTTTTATTATTGAAATTGAATTGGAACTCTCGAAATGTCAATTATTAAATTTTGAAAGTTCTTGTAAGTTGTTATTTTTTCAAGAGATTTACAAACAAGTGAATTTATTCGTCAAAAATGTTTAATATTTTTGGTCTGAATTTAATTACCGCTTTAAGAGTTGTATATAATTTCTACTTATATATGGATTTATTTCAAGCAAAGTTTTTTTTTCCCGCCATCTGACTAACATTTATCGAAATTAATTCAAGAGGTTGGCAACGCCATATTCTTTTGATAATCTTCGAAAATTACTACGAAGTTATTAACTTTCTGTTTTAAACAAGGTCCCTTCTCTAGCAGTATGGATTATATCTGCTGGTTCTTAAGTTTTTCAAGGAGACGTTGGATATTTGTTATGAGTATTGTCTTAAATCAAGATTTATTCTTGCTTATACAAAGTATGTATGTATTTTTCTTCGAACCAACACCGTCACTGCTCTTGGAGGGAAATTTGATTGGCAAAAATTTCTGTGACACACCTGGCTAAAACATCGATTACAGAAAGTGGGATCGATGCATTTAGTGAGACAAAAATATCGATGTATCGATGCCAACATCGATTTTTTTGCAGCTCTAAAAAAACTTTATTTATTGTTTAATGTGTAAATAATAGTGATAAGAAGCAACACAGCTGTGCGTACTGGGGAGCGGATAGCAAAGCATACGGCGTACAAAACGGGGGCGCGTTAAGAAAGCACAACTTGTTGGCCGTAAAAGGCACGAAAGGCAGAAAAATCCGGAGAAGCAACAGCGCAGTCGGCAGCGACGCCCACACAGCGGAAGTAATAAAAAGGAAAGAGAAATCGGAAGGAGGGGCTGAGCGGAGGAGGGGGAAAAGCAGGTGGGAGAGGAGCACTAGCTGGCTGAAAAGGTTCAGCGGAGTTTGAAGCCCAGGAACGGCCAGGAGCAGCAGTCCCACAACGCCAGCAGCCACCGAAGTCATGCCGCTGGCCGATTCCCAGAAGGATCTCCGCCAGCAGCCGCAGCAGCAGCAGAATGTGTCCTCCACCAGCAGCAACAACATTGCGGAGCAGCAGTGCATTAGCAGCAGCGGCTTGGGCCTGCAGCTGCGACAGCGCATGCAGATCACCTCGTCCGGCTGTAGCAGCCTCGCGGTCACGCCCATGGAGCACACGCCCACCGAGGACGAGGAGAGTGGCGGCGGCAGCAGCGGGGTCAACTCGTCGGTGACCACGGTGACCTCATCGCAGCGTCGCCAGCAGCTGCATCAAGTGCAACAGCAGTATGCTTTGCAGGCGGCCCTGGAGCAGCATCACATCTCACCGGCAGCGGAACAGGAGTCTTCCAGAGACAGACCGGTGCACCGAACTCTATGCCCGCCCCCAGAGCTCATGGAGCTGAGCGATTCCGAGTCCCAGGGCGGGAGAATAGAAGAGGCAATTGGAGGAGGAGCGCCTGGCCAGGAAGACACCGAAGCCCTAGATGATACCGAAAACGAATTCGAGCTCAAAGAGGTTATAAAAGAGGGTCACGACAAGGCCGATCCCTCCCAGTTCGAACTCCTTCGAGTCCTGGGCGAAGGAAGCTTTGGCAAGGTGTTTCTGGTGCGGAAGATCATAGGGAAGGATGCGGGCACCTTGTACGCCATGAAGGTGCTGAAGAAGGCCACCCTCAAAGTCAAGGACCGCGTGAGGAGTACCAACGAACGCAAGATCCTGGCCGACGTGGGGCATGCCTTCATAGTGCGCCTGCACTACGCCTTCCAAACCCCCGGAAAACTCTACTTGATATTAGACTTCCTTCGTGGCGGCGATCTGTTCACTCGCCTGTCCAAAGAAGTAATGTTTACCGAGGAGGACGTTAAGTTCTACCTGGCGGAACTCGCGCTGGCCATGAACCACCTGCACTCGCTGGGCATCATCTACAGAGATCTGAAACCGGAGAATATACTGCTCGATGAGCACGGACACATAGCCTTGACGGATTTCGGTCTGTCCAAGCAGCCTCTAGATGGATCCAAAACCTACAGCTTTTGCGGAACTGTGGAGTACATGGCACCGGAGATTGTGAACCGAAAGGGACACGATTTCGCCGCCGATTGGTGGAGTTTCGGGGTGCTCATGTACGAAATGCTTACAGGGAATTTACCTTTTCATGGCCAAACCCGCCAGGAGACTATGAACCAGATCCTAAGAAGTAAGCTGGGCATGCCGGAAAATTTGTCGCCAGAGGCGCAGTCCCTGCTGCGAGCTCTCTTCAAAAGAAATCCTCAGAATCGCTTGGGCGCGGGGGCCCAGGGAATACTGGACATCAAGGCGCACTGCTTCTTCGCCACTATCGACTGGGTGAGGTTGGAACGAAAGCAGGTGCGTCCGCCTTTCATACCGGCTGTTAGCCGTGACGATGCCTTCTACTTCGACGTGGAGTACACCTCGAAGTCTCCTAGGGACTCGCCGGGTGGTCCCATCTCCGCATCTGCGCATGAAATTTTTCGTGGCTTTAGCTTCGTGGCCCCTGTTCTCCTGGAAGGTCAATGTGCCGGATCGAATAGCTGCTCCACCAATGCCAGTCCTCTGCACAATATAGCTCCCCTTCCTGCTGCTCCGGCGGGTGCGCCCCGGACGTTGCCCGGTGTCCTGCCTGGAAACTTCCATGCGGAGTATAATCTTCTCCAAGAACTGGGCCGGGGAACCTTCTCGGTTTGCCGGCTATGCGAGCATCGCGCCTCCAAGAAACATTACGCCGTAAAAGTGATCGAAAAGGCTGCTGTGGCCGCCGCATCCACGTCCGCCGACTGCTGGGAGGAAGTAGAAATTATGTTAAGGTATGGCAACCACCCCAATATCGTCACTCTGTATTCGGTCTACGAGGATGCGGGCTCTGCCTATCTGGTAATGGAGTTGCTGAAAGGCGGCGAGCTACTCGACCGCATACTGGCCGTGGGTCAGATGTGCGAAAGCGAGGCGAGCGCCGTGTTGAGAACGATTGCATCCGCGGTAGCTTACCTCCACGAACATGGCGTTGTCCACCGAGACCTGAAGCCCTCCAATATGATTTACGCCAGTATGCGACAGACTCCCGAAACCCTGAAGCTCTGCGATTTGGGTAAGTGTATGGGGCGTTGGTACATACTTCTTATACGGACATGCAGTCGGTTTTCTGGTTTTTAGTTTAACTGGTATACCTTAGCAGATTTTTTTGATTTTAGTCAGTATTTGTATGATTTCGAAGGCATGATATGACTTTATTTGCAAGGATATATAAACTTTAGGGTTTTTTGTTGCTTGCATAAATACAATATAAATGTATAGTTAGACAGCTTAATCCTCCTGTTTATTCAAAAAATAAATAAAATGGTTATAAAAGGCTTTCTAGATTTTCTTAAAATATATTGATCAATGATCAGTGATGATCTGTGATCATTGATCACGTTAGTTACACCAAATAGAAAAACACGATCCATACTGCAAGTCTGTTTCTCAAAATATTCCTATACGGCGGAGTATTAACATTCCGATTTCAATCCAGGCTTCGCCAAGCAGCTGCGCGCAGACAACGGACTTCTGATGACGCCCTGTTACACAGCCAACTTTGTGGCGCCCGAGGTCTTGAAGCGGCAGGGTTACGACCTGGCCTGCGACATCTGGTCGCTGGGCGTGCTCCTCTACATCATGCTATCCGGGCGGACGCCCTTTGCCAGCACTCCGAACGATTCGCCGGACGTGATACTGAAACGCATCGGGTCGGGCCACATTGACTTCACCAGCAGTCGCTGGGCACTGGTCAGTGTGCCGGCCAAGGAACTGTTGCGCCAGATGCTGCACATAGTGCCGGAGAACCGGCCGACGGCTGCGCAAATTCTCGATCACGCCTGGCTGCGGGATCAGTTCGCCAACGGCGTGCAGCTTACGGAGTACGCGGTGGTGCCCGGAATACAGCTGTCGCTGGGCGCCCAGCAGCAGCAGCAGAATCACATTTCGATGGCTCTGAGGGGAGCCGTGGATGCCACGTTCCGGGCCATCGCCATACCGCAGGCGGCCAATGTGGGACCTGTAGAGCTTTCGATGCTAGCCAAAAGGCGGGCCAAAGACAGAGCCAACCTGCACTCCTAATCCTGGGCCGCAGCATGGTGTCCGCGGCGCCAGGCCAAAAGGCAGATAGTCAGGCTGGTTTTCCGACTCTATAGTATTCTGATCCAATGCTGCTGTGCCATACCGCGTCGTCTCGTCGTGGGTAATGTGCACACGCTTGGTTCGCACCTACACCAGTTGGGCTTTCCTCGCAGACGCTGCCGAAGCACTAAGCTGGGCGTAGTTTAGGGAATCGGCCCAACTCTATGTATTTGACAAACAGTGCTAATTGTTTATTTTATATGAAAGCATACCAGATGCCAAGGCCAACAAGCAGAGTGCGGGCATCTATATACACAGATATAACTATACAGATACGGATATACACACATATATATATATAGCTATTTATAAAAGGAATCTTGGGCAAGGGCCTCGAGAGCGGTGTGCATGCGGAGCCAGGATCATCCCAGATGGTGCCTGGCCTCGCAAAGTGTATCCTTAAATCGAAGTTCGCACACAGAAGTTTACAATACAAAACAAAATGCATACATATTTTTAATTAAATTAATCGTAGCTAAATTTTTCAACATCACCGTGTTATTGTTGTTTAACTTATTAATTATAATTAAAATGAAAAGCGAAAGGTATATACACAAAGCAAGAGTTAGAGCCACAATTCATTTTTTATTAATAATAACTTTTGTCGCCAAACTATGAGAAAACGTACAGAAGCTAACATAAAACTGTAAAAAGAGAATTTAAAAGCCAAGAGTTTCCATAACATTTGACTCGGAATGTAGAATTTTCGCAAAGAACTATAAAATATACAAACTAAATACAAAACTAAGCGATTATACAGCATATGTACATAAAAGCGTTCGCGAAATGTTTCTTTTCGGGCAAACTGACGTTTTTCTTTGAAGTGAAATTGTTTAAGCCTTGTCAAAGTCTAAGCCTGCTCCCAAGTTGTAACAGGTTCATCTTGTAATTCATTATAAATCAAAAACGTAACAGCTGCGAAAGCATCGAAGTGGTTTCCCCATTTGGTTTGATGTCTTCCAGCAGAAGTGCATCCTCCCACATAGAAACCCTCAACCAGGTATCTGGTACCTGGCTTTAGTTAAACTAACTCGAAACAAGTATTATTATGCGGCCGTATTTAAACAATCGACCCGAGAACCTGTTTGTGATTTCGCAGGAGAATTCTTCGGTACTTCGTTTCAATTAATGCCAAAAACGTGTTAACAATTATGTAAAAATATTGCAAAATAGGCGGAACAAAGGCATGACAAAGCTGAGTAAAGTTATGTACAAGATTCGTGTGAAACAAACAAATATTTTGAGCAACAAGCCATCTGAAAAACCAAATTTCTCCCAGATTTTGGGTCTTGTTGGCCGAATGTGTGTGTTCCGGAAGTGGGTGCCTGTGTGTTGTGTACGTGTGTGTTCGTTTATAAGATTTACGCGCTGTGCCACTACTGAACTTATGCTAACGAAAAACAATAATTGAACTCACGCCAGCTAGAAATGTTAGTTAAGCTGTAACAACTTGTAAGACAGACATGGTGATATGTGTTTGGCGGGTTGGAGAATAGGTTGATGAGGGGATTACGTATGGTTACCCGAAAATACTTTTAAATTAGATAGCTGAAAAGTCAACAAAAACTTTGGTTCGAAACATTATGTAATTTAAAAACACCTTGGAAGAACAATTAACTAGTTGGTACGCTGAATTTGTCAATGATATTAAGCAGTTCAAAGCAAACACTCGACATTTATTCTCAGTAACAGTTGACAGCATCGAAGCATGGTTTTAAGATAACTCACAAATGTTCTCTGTCCAGCAAGCTTGAAAACATTCTGTTAAATCGGTACAAAATTTGAGAAAGCACATTGCTACGGCAGTTAGGCTTTCCCCAAATATTAGGTCAGCATGGACTGTGGAAAACCCTACACAAAAAAGACAGAGAAGGCACACAATCCCCAGATACATGAAGTATAACCAAGACTTTGAGCCCAGCGCCCGTCACCCACTCACATAGCCACTCAGCTGTGGTAATCAGACCCCGATCTCGGCAAGGACATCGAAAAAATTCCCCCAAAATACCCCAAACATGCATTTGGATGCTACGTACATATATTTTCTTAGTAGATTTTTACAGCTTCCAGAACTATATATTCATATGACAGAAATCTGATAACGCAAAAACAATTATTCCACAAATTAACACTTTAACACAACACTTTTATTGTAATCGAGTCGATTCCAAGTTATTGTAAAGTTGAATCATAAAAACCAAGAAAATAATTGAAAAAAAATAAAAAACCTAAGTTCTAATTTGAATTGTAATTACACACACGGCAGTTTGCGTTTATCTATGGGTTGATGAGCATAGAGAACATACGCCAGAAGAATGCAAGAGGTAGAGGGAAGCGCAGCTGACCCCATAAACTGCGGTGAGTGGATTCAGCCGTGTCCGTCTCCTTTTCTGTCAGTCCGTCCGTACGAACGCTAAAGTCTCGGAAACTAAATCTGGCATGCAGATTCTTGAGGCTCCGATGCCCACAAAAGCCCACTCTAAAACCTGTCTCGAACTGCTTTTTTGAAGATTTTGTAAAAGATTAATTTCAATCATCAATATCTTCACTACATAAACTGTCCAAATCAGTCCATCCATTAAAAACATATAAGCAAATAATCGACACCAGCTGCGGGGCTAGCGATATTGTCAACAGTCTCTTAGCCGGGCAACAGGTATCTGATAGTCGGGCCGTCGACCTCAGCGTTCTCTCTTCTTTTACGCTACGGCATCTAACAACAACGGCATAAACAACAGAAATATTATTTTTTACATAGTATGCCGCACTTGGGTTGATATGGAGAGTTCTGATTTTTGCTCTTATACATTTGTGCAAATCGAGTTCGAATAACATACTTGAAAGCGAAGGCTGGAACAGGTATAATATGGTTCTGTAGTTGTATATCGTCTTTTTCGATAAGACATAGTATAATAATAGACATCACAATAACTATCTTTCTAGTTTATGTTTAACAATTATTGTTAATTTATTTTTCTTTATCGTTTCGTTTATGCTATACGTAGCTTAGAATACTTTTAATTTCGTATAATTGGAATCATAAGGTTTAAGTTTGCGTTATTTGAAAAATGCAGGCCATTGCTCGCCGCTTTGTTCATTCATTAACTGTTTTGGATCAAAATAAATACACTTAACTTCAGAAAATTATTGTACATTGCAATTAAGTTTACTCGCTTTTCTGTTTGTACATAAGCAAATTATGTAGAAACTTTAAATGTGTGGAATTTGTTCTTGTGTGTTGAGTGTAAAAATATATAGATGTCCCAATAACTTTCGGCTATAGCTATATCGGCTGTGTGGCAGGACGTTTGTCCTAGTGCTTGCTCTTGCCCTTGCGACCCTTTTGGAGCTGTTTTTGGAGTTGCTGCCGCGACGCCTCTTTGTCCTTATCATCATCCTTCTCCTGAACCGTGTCGGACGCTAAAATGTATGAAATTAGAATCAGTATTGTTTTGTATTTAAAAAGGGTTTTCTTGAATTGGGTGGCCTCTTCATGTAATTTTGTTACTTGCTTTTTAATTGCATAGGAATTAAGAACTCGCTACAAAAACCACATTTAATGGCCAGATGAAAAAGTTATCCTTGGACTTAATAAAGTCAGGTATTATTTAAAATATTTGTTTCGATATTTGCATGTAGTTAGTTGTACACGTTACTCATTAAAGTAGGGGTTCAAAGTTTGAGTTTACCGCTCGGGAAATGTCTTTGTAGCTTACCCTTACCTGCAACATCCTTGTCTTTAAGCTGCACTTGCTCCAGCGTGGGGCTCAGTTCAACCACCAGGGTCTCGTCGACCGACTCCTCCACCTGTTGAGGCTTCTGAGAAGACCTTGCCTCGTGCACAACCACCTCGCCCTCCTCCTCCTCCTCGACAACGTGAGCTTCCTCGGCCACTACGCCATTGAGGACGGCGACCGCCTCCTGGGCCATGTTGGCCTGTGCTTGGCGGCGTCGGTGCTCGAGATCCCGTTTGTAGTTCTGCGTCCACTCTACATGCTCCTTGTAATACTGGCTAACCGGAATGACAATCACTGAGATATCGTCAACAGTGGCTGCTGCCTTGCTGTCGGCGAGACGCCAGTGCCCGGAGTCGTTGATTTTTCCCCGAGCACGAGCCACCAGCTCCTGGGCGACCATCGTATAGCGATGCTTCTCCGTAGGATATTTGGAGAGCGTCTGGAAGACAATGCGTGCAACGCTCTCGTTCTCGGAAACATCCCACAGGCCATCGGTGGCCATGACGAGCACGCCGTAATCGCCATCCCGGTTGTCGTCATCCGAAATGCAAACCACCTGCGTAAGATCTCGCTGCCTCACATCGGGATGGGGCGTGAGGAAGGGTTTTATCTGTATACCCGTGTTAATGGCCAGCAGATCGTGATCGCCGAAACCACGCGTCACTCCTAGTGTGCCCAGCAAGCGGCTTCTCTTGCCCTCGCCATTCACCACCGGCATGCGGAGATCCTCCCGGGTCAGCGTCTTGTAAGTCCAGCCACGCATTGTGCCCTGTCGGCAGAGAATGCGCTGGCCCATGTCCTTGATGTGCGGCCGTTTGGCGTACTCCATTGCCACATAATGTTGACCCATAAGGTGCGGCTTCAATCTAGCTACATTCAGCAGACGTTCGCGCTCGGTTTCGGGCGTGTGATCAGCCGAGAACGGCACTGGATAGCAGCTGGCTTCTAGTGGATCCGGTTCAATACCAGAGCTCGTACTTGTTTGTTGCCTATCAGAAGTGGCACGGCGCTGGCAGAGCACAGCTCTAGAGTCGCCGGCATTGGCCACATACATCTTGCCATCAATAAACAATGAAACGCAGGCGGTGCAGCCGCCGGCATCTCGATAACGATCGTTGTCCTGCGCTATCAGCGAGTCCATGTTGAAGAAGGCACTTTCCAGAGCACCGATGATAAGTTCGTCCTTGGTCACCCGGCGCTGGAAGTAGATGGGGTGCGGGAATGTAGGATTCACTTGAATGCCATCCCCTCCGCCACTGGCGGAGTCCGCATCCCGTGGCAGGAGCAGCTCAAGGCAGTCTACTAGCTTTTCGTGCAGGATGTGATGAAACTGGTGCGAGGCCGCCAGTGCGGCTCCATATCCGGCGTGTCCATCAAAAATTCCGAAGTATGTGTACGGAAGATCTGGGTGCTTGTGTTCAGGATCCGAGAGAACTTGCCTGGGAATACATATACAAAACAATGTATAGAAATTCTAATGCAATTGGGGCTGTTTTTCTGAACAATAAGAAAGGTTTATAACCGCATGTACTAGCTCATAGTATATGGTTTTTAAAAAATTACACGATCATGAAAGAAAGCTAACTCCGCCAGCTGAAGTTTAGCAATCAACCATTCCTATAGAACCTATATGATATAGTAGTTCGATTAAAAATAATGTATTTCGAGATTTTAACATTTAAAAAAAATGACAAACCCCAGTATTGATTTAATCAATTAATGCCTAAAAACAACGAAACTAGAATTTTTCTTTGGTTTCTTTATCCGAATATTCCTACGGGAGCATATAGTTACAAGGAAGAACACTATTAGACTAGTTTGCGGGTGGGCAGACGGTATGGTTAGGACGACTAGTTTAGTGATGCTGGTGAACAATATTTCCACCTCCTCCACTGCGCTAAAATCTTCTTGATGAATTAATACCCTTTTTAAGGGTATTAAAAGGGCTTTATGACACATAATTCAAAAATGAATAGGATTGTCTGATTGGGATGAGTTTTGCACTTATTTTAACAAAGAAAACTCCTACCACATTTTCTTCTGAACTCAACCCCTTTAAAAAGTTGTGATGTACAAATTTAGAGTGAAAAGTAATAGCTGTCGACCGCTGTATTACTTGATTCGACTGGAATATCGTAGCAGTTTCAATTCTGCGACACACTCCCGGTGCGACTTTCTTGTGTTAATTTTGGAGACTATTATCGTAGTTTCTGGTTAATAAAAGTTCTAGTTGAACCTGCGTGTGTATACATCCAGGGTATAACTTAATTTCAATACGAGTTCCAGAAATTCAAGCTTGTTTTAGGAAGGTTGTATGAACCTACGACTATATGGTCGACTGTCGCAGTTTGTAACGAAATTATTTAGCACGCGAGTAACTGGTGTAAAAAACTGAAGGAAATGATTGTAAAACCTAAATTTGATGAGAAATGGAGCTGGCCCACTGACTGACGACTTCGAAGACACCTAAACAAATGAGTTTACGGGTCAAAACTGGTGATCAAATCGATAGTGAGAAGTGGTGACCGCCCTCGGCTGGCCCACTTACCGACAGAAGGCGCCCTGGTCCTCGTTCCACTCGGATTTGCCGGAGTTCACGCACTCGGCGTATCCGGTGCCCCAGGGCAGCAGGTTGATGTCCCGCGGAACGATGATGGGCCGCACATTGTGGTCCGCCGAGGCGCGCAGTTCGTCCGGGGTGAGGAGCTGCAGAAAGGGAGGCCGGGCGTAGGGGAACTTATCCGGCATCGGCTGACCGCCGGAGCCACCAAAGCGAAGGCGCTGGTGCGGGGAGTTGTGCAGGTGGCCGCTTCCGGCACCAATCCGCCGCTCGCCTGGCCCTGGCAAGGGCGGCAGGTCCGGCGCGATGGCCGATATAAAACGCTCCTTGATGTTACTAAACATGTTCCTCCTCTTTCTCTCTCCCTTGCCGAGGCCCGTGCGCTTCGTAATCGCGCTCTCGCTCACTCCCACTGACGTGGCGAGCTTGCGATGTTGTTGTGCTGCTGCCTCCTGCTTGATTTGATTGAACTGATTGAGGTATCGGGTTTATAGTCCGTGTGCTTGGGCAGGCAGCGAAGTGGGGCCTCCGATCTGAAGCGCTGGGCGCGAGTAGTTTCGCGACAACTTTGGGGATTAATTGTCTTTTTAACAAAAATAAATCGATAGCGCCCAGTGTGGCCGTGCATACAGTGCGCCGAAACACTGAGGGTGAGGAACGGATGGCGTGAATAGAAACAAAAATACTAGAACTCTAACCAGACCAGGTTCGTGCATTGCTGTTAAAGCCTTGTCCCACTATATTGGATTAAAACAAACCAGTTTTCTATGCGATAACTCTGTAAATACCCCTTTCCCACTGAGATCAGTCCACCATCTACCATCCGTTGAACGGATGGTCCACAGGGTTTTGTCGTTCTGAAAATTACCAATCAGACGGACACACCTGTGCGATGTTTCTAGGTAAAATTCTGAATTCTTCTTGAAAGTGAAGAAAAAATGCAGGCAACAATTTTATGCTGATTAGCCACATCTCTTAGGATCAACTATTATCGGATGCTAAAGGGCTCTGAGAGAATTTAAGTTTCAAATTTGCCGAAAATCCTAGTGGATGGACCCTAAGGGAAGAGGTTATAATGCTCAAACATACATAAATATTAATTTTGTTTAATTTTAAAGAGCTGCTCAACAAAAATGTTTCACTTTCTAAACTTCGAACCACTTTGAAATGAACTTTGTCAAATATTAAATTTATAATAAAATATTAAAAGCTCTTAGTTTTAATGGCTGTTCAATGGTTGTGAAAACCATACTAAATCAGCTCTTTTAGATACTTTTTAAGCAAAAATAATAAAATAAAGGTTATTTGTAGAGGTTTGTGCCATTATTTAAAGCTGTAACGATAAATATGCAGTCTTATACAGTGAAAAGTCAACTAACAAACGTTTATCGAAACTGACTCAGGAAATCTTTTGCTTTTTCTGGAGTCTGCTAGGCTAACCCGATTACCGCGGCAAAAGAGTATCTTGACGAAAAGCGTTTGCCTCTTGCTCTTTTCTACCGTTGTCACATGATTTTCATCGATGGCCTACCATTGAAATCGTATTTTTATATCGGTTGTAGTCTTGGAAATGTCTGCCATCGCGGTTCATGTCAAGGCTGGCCCTGTTGTTCTAGTAGGAGTTGGCGGCATTCCCATTTCTGTTTTAACTTCTTCAAAATCATTTATTTTGCAATGACCTGTACATAATATTTTGGAACAGGCTATGTGACCAACGTTGAGGATTCAAAGGGTATATATTCTGGAGTCGGAAATCTCCTCTACCTGTTAATGTTTAACATGTAAACGAATAACTAAAATTCAAGTGCAATTTAATATTTATGTTTTCCTCGTTTGTTTGCAGATCGGAGCACAGCGAGCTGCGTGACGTCATTGTCAAGTCGAGTTCTTCGGGAATGGCCTTGGACCAACAAAAGGTGGATCAGTACATTAAGGCGATGTCCTTAAGTGGCACTGAGAAGGTGAGTCCGAATGTCAGTTAAGCGAAACATGCAGACTGTGTTCTATGTGCGGCTTATTGTAGGTGAACAGCGAGAAACTGGCGGCCATGTGGATGTATGCCACCAAGATGGGAACTCTGCCGCCCCCCTCAGTCCGGAAACTGACGCCCCCTTCGCGCCAGATAATGCTGATTCCCTCGACCGCTGGCAGTGGGGTGAGCCCGATTCCTATTTTCCAGGGGCTTCCAGCGCGATGGAAACATTGAGCCTTGTTTTTGGCTAATTCGGTTATTGGTTAACAAGAGGTTTTCTCCGCCAAAGTAGTTCTTCGGACATATATAAACCACCTTTAGCAAAACGGTGGACAATTATTCGATTATTAGGATATAGATTGCACTTAGGGTTTTCCCTCGAGACATTTTTTTTTATCGAGTTTCGTAGTAAATTCTTTTTCTTCTGTTTCCTGTTCAATTTAATATATTTACCATAAAAGCTAGACTCTTGGTTTTTGGACATTTAGACTCTCGAGCCCCACTCTCTCCAAGGGTGAACACTTTTTAAATCGTATTTATATAAAATATATTTGACCTCTATTCCAGCTGTCCAGCTGTACCAGAAACAATCATCATCCTTCTCAAGCATTTTGGCTGTAAATAATGTAATATAAAATAACAAGTAACATTTAAATACGTGTTTGACCATCACCAAGCCGTTTACTCGTTTTTTTGAATTTTTTAACAAAAATTAAGAGTTACTGATCATTTGAAGTGTTTTTTATAAGATACAAAGCCAAAGGAAGCTAACTTCGGCAAGCTGAAGCTTGAACATCCTTGCAGGTCGTTCTAGAGGGAACGTTGTATGTACAGGGCTCTCCGATTCTCAGTTAACTAACAACTTTTTCAAAAATAGTAAGATAATGTTACATTTCATTTTACTACTGTGTTTATAACTGTCCTTGTATTATTTTGACGTTATCGAATCGCTCCTATGGCAGATGTATGATAAGGTCGTTCGATACATAATTTACTTACAAAACCTTTAAATTGTTTAGATAGCACCGCCGCCACCCACACGCCTGCCCCCACCGCCGCCGGTGGCCGGGCTTTTGGTGCCGGTTGCACCGCTTCCGCTGCAATACCGTGGAATGACGCTGCCCTACATGCGACCCGGCCCCGGATCTGTGCTCTACGCCCACCCGGCCAGCTTGAGCGGCACATACCGGACCCACAAGAGCACCAAGTCGGCGGAGATCAACGGGCAGCGGAGGCGCAGGCGGGCGGGAAAGTCGGACGCCAATCGCCGGCAACGCCGCAAGTCGGAGGCGGACGTCCTGGACGGCGCACCCAATTTCCAGTACACGGGCCTGGATCGAGCCATAGCCGACAGCTTTTTGGCCAGGCAAGAGCAGTCGCAGGCGGGAAGTCACATTGACTACTCTTCGTCGGCTTCCTCGGACTTGTACGGCGGGCAGAGGGCTTCCTCCAAGACGAAGATCGTCTGCCGGGACGTGGTAATGTGACGGGAATCGAACTTTAAATACCCCTAACCCATTTCCTACACTCTTGTATATATTCTTTTCTTGAAGTGATTCGAAGTATCTTTTCCCGTGTGGCTTGAGGAGAACAAGTACCCATTTCCTATCCGCAACTTTGTCTATGTATCTATATATGCGTACTTACTGTAAGACCCCTATAAGTATGAATCGAATAAAGTAATATTTAAAGAATAAAATTAATTAACTTAAACTAGGAATTACTTCTTCAAACACACAATGTTTTGTGGTGAAAATAAACAAAATGTCCGGACACTATGGCTATAATGATTCCAAAAACTCTTCACAAATCACAGGGGAGTGTAAGGTAAGGCGGCGTGGTTATTCCACATAATTGTAGTATATTTTTCCTAACGTGCTGGCAATGCATTTACAATAATATTATTGCGAATCCGCGTAGTTTTTTCTGGTTTAAAAAAAATGGATTTTTGGAAAGTTGAATTTCAAAAATCGAATCGATGGACCATGGTAAGAAAAGTGAATAGCTCACTGAACTGTAAATGGTGACCTTTTAAAACATTACCAAAACAACAAAAAATATAATTTACGGATTTTTATTTCGACGAATAATTTAAATAAAATTTTGCCTTAAAATTCGATGTTCTTACTGCAAAGATAGGGTTAAACGGTTTGAAAGGTAAAAAAGTTTAAATTGTATGAAGCATTTTTCTTACTAAAGTGCAAAACACTATTATTAATCTGTTTTTGCAACTGATAATTTCTATAATTTTCTAATTTTCTCTGTGTATAAAATAGAATAAAATTGCCTTCATTGAAAAATCCACATGTGAAGTGTAAACGCCTCACATGTTTTTGGAATGTTCGACAAAATCAGCCCAAACACATGGTTAGAAATGATAATCATTTTGAAGAATCAAGTAGCAATTCTTCCTTTTTTCAGTATTCTTCTTCGGAGAGTTTTAAATATGTTTATCTAGCTCCTCCCCGAAGTAATTTTAGGGGGTATTTTGCTGTTTTCTTTCATTTTCAATTTAAGAGAGTTTTCAGAGAGGGAAAAATTATACCAAATAAATTAACCATGCGAATAACAAATTTATTTATTTATTTTTCCGAGTTCCCGTCAATAGCAAATCAATTTAACTTATTTGTTAAACATTTTTTTAATATAAAGAAGGTTTCCTATCGCAAACCATATAAGCCAAAATAATGAATTAAATTGGGGTTGAGGAGGGGTGTACAAAGGAATCTAGGAATTCGGTTTCGAAGGACTTACATGACCCGTAAAAGATATAAACATTTTGATTTGATTCTCGAATTATTCCCACAGTTTTCCACCAAAGTTGTATTTTTATGTGCATTATTGGGGAAAAACCTCAGCTGATGAGCACCAACACACGGTTGGAATACTTCATTTGTCTTCGCTAGCGGATCTTTTGAGCTACCCCGTAAAATCCTTGGGGGTTTCTTGTTTTTCCGACTGAAACGACGCCAGCAGACCAGGCCAAGTTGAATACTTTTTTTTGGTAATTGTCTCAATAGCACTTAAAGTCTGGGGACCAGTAATGATAAGGAATCTCGTTCTCAAATTCGACCCCAAAGCTCTTGAAGTTTCGAAGACACTTACCCTACGAGTAGCGGGTTTAATCATTAAGGACTATGATATCACTACGTCATAAATAAGTTATCCCTCTGCAAAACGTTGGTTATACATACTCCTCATTACTGGTTGAAAATATTTTATTGGAGCAACCAGGTTTTCCGGTTGCAGTGTCTAAAAAACGGTAGAAAATTATAGGTAAGCCCTAAAAATCCTCGTCGCTGTGGTGCTCCGCCTTGTTGGCCGTCTTCGGTCGCAGTGGCAGCTCTCCAGTTAGCTTTGAAATGCTGATGTCATCTATCGAGTTGAGATCGACTGGGAGCAAGTAAAGTCACAGATTATTCTAGGTTGAGGGCGTAACTTCTCCACTTACAATCGTCGTCGCCGCCGCCCAAGGCCATATTGCTCATGCCACTAATCCCGCTGATGCCGCTCATCCCACTCATCCCCATGATCTCCCCGACATCGAGTTCGCTCTCTGAGCTCCCGAAGCTGCTGTCATCCTCCCGTGAACTGAGCATGCTGCTTCCGGGACCATGGCGGCCGTTTCGGTGGGTCCCGCCTGCGTCTCCTCCAGCCGCTCCACTTCTTCTGGATCCCCGGGTGGCTCTGACATCGCCACCTCCTTCGGGTCCTGCTGCTCCCCTTGCTACTGTTTGGGTTGTTATAAACAGCAGACATATTAATATTATTGGATTTCTCCAAAACTACGTAAGTGTCAAAGAACCTATACTATTTTGGATCATTGCCTATAAGGTTCTACCTAAATTACGATGGATTTCTGTAACATCAACTTCAGTTTCTTTGTGAAGAAGAAATTGCTGTGAGACCCCTGAACAAAATATTTAAAATGCGAAAAAC
Source organism: Drosophila biarmipes (assembly GCF_025231255.1). Classification (NCBI taxonomy): domain Eukaryota; kingdom Metazoa; phylum Arthropoda; class Insecta; order Diptera; family Drosophilidae; genus Drosophila; species Drosophila biarmipes. The sequence goes on along the minus strand of NC_066611.1, from coordinate 1,712,911 downwards.
CCACCTCCTTTTCTGCTCCTACCCGTTGTTGGTCTTATTCTGGAGGTGGCAGTACCAGGACGTTTTCCCTGAGCCGAAGGCACGCTGCTCTGCTGCATCAGCTTATCCTCGTCCCGTATATCGGGTATCTCAGAGTCCAGGCCGAAAACACTCCTCCCATTTACCACCATGTCCAGGTCGGAGACGGCCTCGCCGCCATCGTCGCCCTCCTCCTCGTCGTCTAGATCGTCGTCGTCGTCGTCGTCCTCTATGAGACCCTCCGGAATGAAGGGCATGGAGCTCTCTGAGGGCTTCTGCAGCACGGGCGAGGCGATGGGCGTGGCACGCTTAGTACGCAGCTCCAGTTGGGACTTGAGGGCATCGCGGACATGCAGCCTTAGGAAGAAGCGCTGGAAAAGCTGCTGCAGCTCCTTCTCACAGTCCTCGAACTCGGCCATGTGGGCCGGCCGAATGCGATGCAGTGCCTCCAGTCTTTGGCGGGTTCTTTCCAGCTCCGCTCGGCGGCGCTGCAACTTGGAGCCCAGGGCATTGGACTCCACCTTCGCTGCCTCCAGCTGGGCTTTGCTTGACTGCAGGCGAACTTGACTGGCCTGGATGGCGTTCTTCAGGGTTCTCTCCACACTGAGCAGCTCCAGGGGTCTTTGGGCCTGGGACAGCCGGGTCTCCTTGTTCAGCAGTTCCTTCGAAAGCAGCTCGTAGATAGTCGAGCCTCGCTGGGTTAAGTCTGCGGCCAGCTCTCGCGCCTTTCGCAGTTCGTCCATCTTGTCGCCAATATCGACGGGATTAAGGCTTCTGTACTGATCCCGCTGGTCCTCCTCGTCGCGATCCCCCTCGTTTTGCACTGGGGCTGTCAGCAGTCGCGTTACTTTCTGTAGTTCCGCTGCCGTGACCGCGGCGGCTGCATACAGTTTCTTTGGATTCAGACGTATGGCCGCCTTGGTCACAAAGAACTCCGTTGCCGAGCGAACGAGGAGAACCCGCTGCTCCTCGGACTCCACGCCACCGGGCAAGGTGGCACCCGGCTCCATCAGACCAGCCAGCCATTGGAGCAGCTCGGTGACTATGTGAAAGCTGGCAAGGCTGCCGTGCGGACTGGCCAGGGACTGCAGGGGAAATACACGGGGAAAGCCCAGCAACTTAAGGTGTTCCCCCAAATCTGGAGGAGGGAAAGCTTTCCGCTGCAGGATGAGGAATTAGGGGACGGAGTCAGTACGCACCTCGCACATCCTTGAAGGACATTTCTGGTTTCCAACGTGTTCACCCGTTTTTGCTGCGCTGGCAATTGCATTTTCCTCGCCGTCATTTGTTGTGGTCTTTGGCGTCTTTGTTTGCGCCACCGAGTCCAAAGTTGATAGTTGCCAGGCAACGGCAAGTGCACAGTCAAAAAAATGGTTGATGTATTTCAAGAATTATCATAGTATTAAAATTATTAACGTTACACCGGAAAGGAATCTTCAGCTTGCCAATGTAGTATAGATAGAAGGCAAAAATGGGATTCTTATTTAAGTAATTATTTTGATCAATAATGTTTACTTACTTTACAATGAAAAATGTATGGAGATAAAAAGGTACACTTAAACAATTTTTTAAAAGTTTTCATTTTATTTTCCATAGATTCCTATGGTAGTTGCTGCAAAGGTTGAATTAAAAAAATCAGCCAAACAGAGCAAAGGGGAAAAACAGACCAAATGAAGATAAGGAACCTAAATCTGATATCTGAACCGTCTAGTTTTTGTAGTTTCCGACATCACAGCGATTAGACGGGCAGACGGTTAGTACAATACGGACAGGAAAATACCATATACCCTGTTTGGTTATTTCATTATGTATTTATTAATTTTTTTTCGATGAGTATCAAAAGCTGCGAGCAGGGGCGCAGCACAGCTGACACCGCTAACAATTTACTTCCAAGCAGTCGGCAAGCAAAGGTCATACTTATCACCCTACAAAATACTAAGGATACTAGATACTACTAAAAAATACTAGATTAGGAAGGATCGAAATACCTATGTAATATATTGAAGAAGAACAGAACAATAATAACTGGTAACTTTGTAGAATTGAAAAGCTCTCAGATTGTCCAGTAAAATAAAGCGGACGATAAAATGGAAAAATATTGAGAAAACAATAAAAAGAAAAAATTCTTATTAAATAAACCTACGGTTTAAGCCAAAAGGGTATATCAACATCTGATTGCCAACAATTAAAATTTCTTTCTTGTTCTAATACAAAAATTTTTAATTGTAATATATTTTTTTTAATTCTATATAAAAATCATAAGTGCAATAATTTTGGGTTTTAATGCAGTTTTTTCAGTGCCGTTCTCCCGACTGTAGAAAGTTTTCATACAATTGCTGTTGTGGGTCATACATACATAATGCACCTAGGAAACGGTTGCTCGGTAGCCTTTTCCCTTGAAATTTAGAGGATGCGTGTCAAATTGGGTAATTTTTTCCCCTAATATTGCGCCTAATAATATGAAATAGTGACTAATACAGTGACTGAATTTAACCTGTTGCACTTTATATTGAAGTTTTTTCTGTAAATACTAAAGAAAGGATTGTTTTAATTACTGTCCCATTTTAATTTATGCTTGTATGCCACTGACAGATTTTTTTAAAAAAGAGTCATTGGTTTTGCTTCAAAAAAATGTTATTTTGTCGATTAAAAGCAGCATTTTTGACCGATTAACTTCCCGATAGAGGCGTGCCTTAGTTTTCGTTCTGGTCGGCTTGGGTTTTCTGAAAACTGTTTGTTCTTGTTAAGACTAGAGAAAACGCTCTAGTCGGCACCATCGACTATCGATTACCCCATACTCAGTCAATGATGCGATGGAGAAGTGCAGCAAAGCGCAACCCAACGGCGCCACCTGGCGGCACCATTTTAATATGCTGAAAACGTTTTAATATAATCGGTCGAGACAAGTTTTAGAGTGGGCCTGAGGGCATTAGAGTGGCCTTGGCATCCTTCGAAACCTCCAGATTATCACTTTTCTAGTTTTTATAGTTTCCGAGAACTCGGCGCTCATACGGACGGACAGACAAACGGACATGGCTAGATCGACTCGGCTAGTGACAACGTTTCCTTCTAGCCGTTACATACTCTACAAGTGACGGGCGAAAAAATTTGGTCTTGCAAAAGCCAATCACACTGTACGCCGTTCTATGATTTTTATGAAAAGCTTTACCAGACTCACTAACATGCTGTGCCAATCAATCGGATGTTCGATATAAGATATAAGCTCAGTGTTGATAGCTACTTGCTCACCAATTTAAAAGTTTGCTTCGTATTAATGCGGGGAATTTCTCGGAAAATGCGGATAATTGGAAAAATGAAACATTTCCTATAAGATGATTTAATTCCCAATTTAAAGTAGCCCACAACCCGAAAAATATTTCATGTCGTCTTTTGACTCTCCACTGTTCCATAAATTTCTCGAAATCTGTGAATAATAATTTAATACATTTTTTCCTATACCGTGCAATGTGGAACAAGCCCTGGGTTAATGGCGATCCGTCCAAGGGGTATAAATTATTTTAAAGAAAGTGTTGTTATTGAAATTTTAAGGGTGCCGAGTATCAGTCATAGTCATGACTGGCGAAGTGGTTCTCGTACTGGACTTTGCAGGGGTTTATAGCCGTTCAAAATTCACCCACTGCTAGGCTACTTTCTTGAAATCTTTGGATAATTTGTGATGCAATTTTCCAGCATCATTGCTTAATCAACCCATCGACCTATTATAGGCCATTTAATTTTTATGATCATTTAATTTTTAATGCATTTTTTATTAGACAATTTAAGGGTGGGTACTCGCAGTCTAGTCGCTGGGACGTACTTTTCCTAACACTTTTGTTCTTTAATTTTTTCGATTAGGCCCCAAAATAACCAGAAAATCAAAGGGTTAAAAGCTTAAATAATAGCCACCACAGCTGTATATCCCTTAACGCGTCGTAGATAATTGTGTGTATTTAAAGTTTATAATATTATCTCTCCAAAAGGAATCGCTCTTGTAGCCAGCTTCGATTCAAGCCATCGCACTATGGGGACTTTGACCCGTTTTTAATAACTCCTAAACTATGCGAGGTATTTTGATCATTTTTTTTTTAGTGGTAGGAACACCCTTACATTGAGTTTGGAAAAGTGGGCGTATCATTTAAACCCCCCCACCCCACCTATTAAAAAATATTATCTTTTACTTTCCATTTTGTTTTATTATTTCTTTTTTATTATTTTCTATTTAAATTTTATAGAATAAATAATAAAAAATCAGTCAGCTGCGTCTAAATTTTTCTCTGCGAATTTTCAGTTGAATGATAATAATTCTACGACTTCGTCTGGAAAAATAACTCTATTATGTTTCTGATTACCCCTTCTTAAATTTAACGATGAAATGTAAGACTCTGAAGTTTCCGTTGCTCTTTGAAGAAAGTCTGTGTTCTAAAACTAGCTTGACGGATATTATTATGAATATTTGTAAGCAGCCATAGTATAGTTTCCTTTTCGGGTATAGTTTTCTCTTCTTTTCAATTAAATACCAGCTTATATTATTTTCCCTAAATACCTTGTTCATTTTTCTTTTGCAGCCAAATTTCCGATAAATTTACAAAAAACATTCGAATTTTTTTCTTTAAACGAGTTTTATTCATTTTAACAATACTACTGTCCATATGCTCACAAATAAAAGCGATCAAGGCACTCAGTTTGTCTCGGCCGCATTTTGCTCGTGCCAAATTTCTAACGGGGCCGCGTTGCCAATTGAGAAGTTGCTACACAAAAATTAAATTATAAAAGTCGCAAAAAGCGCAGATTGAGAAAGGATTCCTTAAATTGGGAATAAATCAATCTACAAGATGGTATAAGACAATGTCAAAATTTTTTGCAAATTCCATTGGAAGTCGAAATTTCTTCTAAAAAGATACACACAGACATCACTTGCTAAATTTATAAATTGTTTGAAAAATACAGATAAAATAAAGCATATATTAGTTATGACATATAGTAGACTGTAGCAGAATGAATTTCCGTTTCATATTTGAAGGATTTAAGTTTTCACAAAAATTAGGCTTAACGTAAACACGTGCTGTTAGCTTGCAACTGCCGAGTTTAACTGATACTTGCAAATAGCACCTTTTTGGCACAAAAACGGGTCAAAGTCCCCACAGTGCATCGGTATTATGGCCACAAAATACATTTACTCTGTAAAATGGAATATTGGCTATTGCAGGGTACAACAAGAAAGGAAGTTAGCTTCGGCAAGCCGAAGTTAAATGTTATTTCCAAGCGTAGGAAGTTATAAGTTAAAAAACACCGAAGATATAATTTTTATACCCTTGCAGAGGGCATAATGATTTCAGTCAGAAGCTTGCAAAGCAGTGAAGGAGACGTTTCCGACCGCATAAAGTAAATATATTCTTGATCAGTATCACTGGACGAGTCGATCTAGCCATGTCCGTCTGTCCGCCCGTCTGTCCGACCGTTTCTACGCAAACTAGTCTCTCAGTTTTAAAGCTATCGGGCTGAAACTTTCCGAAAAGTTTTATTTCTATTGCAGGTAGTATATAAGTCGGAACTAGCCGGATCGGACTAATAATATTTCAGCTAAAAACCTTTTACAATAAATGATGTTAATATTGGTGTTGTGCCCAACCAAACAATAATTGTATTGCTGTTATTGTTATTATTAAGAAAAATGTGTTGAGCCTAAATGAAATATTTTACTACGTATATGTTCTAAAATGGGGTATAGGGGTTTCGTGGAAAAGTGCTTCGGTCATGGAATCCTACATTTTAGCCCATACATGGACATAGCTCCAGGCGTAGGCCCATTTTCATTTCTCGGTCATTTTTGATCATTCCCCATTGCGAGGATTCGATCAGTGTTTAGTAGGCTGCTTTCCTGTGACAGTTGAAAAATTGTAATCGGAACCTACCAGGTCAAGCTCTAGCGCCTTTCTGTAAAAATTAAAAAATCTTTTTTAATTCGGCATATCCTCGAAAGCCGCAGCCATGGGCCCAAGGAAACGCATTTCGAAGATCGCATCGCGGAGCGAGGTGCCTGTGGCGCAGACGACGGAGAGCGCGTCCGGGCGTTCAGTTGGCACCCAAACCGATGTCCTGGCAATTGTTCCGCCGAAGCCCAAGAAGACGAAGGACAAGGGCAAGGCGCTGGCCTTGCAGGTTCCGCCGTCCCAGCAGGTGGACACATACCTGATGCCGGCGGTCAATCCGCAAGCATCGCCGGTGGCCGCTTCCGCCGTGGAAGGTGGACAGCCGGCGGCTTGCCCGGAGTTTGTCCCCGAATTGAATGAGAAGGCGTGCCAGGCGGAGCACGGCGCTACTCCGGACCCGGCCGACCGGGGGATCACCCCGAATTTCGGCGAGCGGCAGATGACCTACCTGAAGTCCCTGGTGACCAATCGACGCGAGAAGGCCAACCACTGGGATCGGAAACGTCTAGAGACTCTGATGGCCCTGATCAACAACAACCCACCGCCGCGTTGGCACCTGGCCTCCCAGATGTGGCTCGAGGTCGACCAACTGGAGGAGCGCATAGAGGCCTACGATCAGAGGGAGCTGCTGGATGCCAAGAAACGTAAAGTGGACGAGGAGCTGGAAAATGAGCAATGTGAGGGGCAGGACGGGCTGCAGGAAGGGCTGCAGGAACGGCTGCAGGACGGGCTGCAGGAAGGGCTGCAGGACGGGCTGCAGGACGAAGAGATGGACGACACACAGAACGAGCAGAACGAAGAGGTTCTTCAACTTCCAGCGACGACTTAGAAAATCGAGCCACTGTTCTAAGTCTTATTGTTCATATTACATCATTCATAAGAATTTAGAAAATGTAATCTGTTGGGGCCGCTGGGGATAAATACACCCCACGATTAACCGAAAATTCTATACGATGTAAAACAGCTCAATATAACCCACATTGGTTCTACCATATTTGAAAAAACAAGCTAGTTTGGCGCGAGCTATAAAAAGCTTATTTTTCTACACCTTGTGAACTACTAAAGCTAAAGGCTTGTGCTATACGACGTTAGAAAGGTATTTTGAAATACTAAGTACGCGTTTTAAACACGATTTGTGTAAATACCACCGGTATAAAATTGTGGCCCAAGATTTTTTTATTTCGATTTTTTCTTTAGTTTTTTTTGATTTCTTAATACTTTTCTAACGATTTGCAACTACAATTTTAAGATCTCTTCTTCTTTTTGAGATTCCATAACTGTGATATTTTTGTATTTATTTAGTATAATCCATGTTCGTCACAAAAGTTGATATCAGATCTTTTGTTTGCTGTAGGTGCGATCGTCACTAGATTTGTACCTCGTTCAGTGGGGTTTTCCTTGATTCCTTACAACTGACAAACACAATAAGATGGGTGTATAATAATGCCACATGGAAATTACAATAAAAGATAAACCAAATAATTAATTTAATATTCTTAAAATGGCTGGCCTTCAAGAGTATAAAAATCATGATTATGATTACATAAGAGAATATAGTGACTCCCAATCCCCGATTATGAGATTTAGGGCCCTATTCGTTTATTCCATTAGACCGGTGGGGCAGGGAAGGTGAGAGTGGGGTAAGGATTGTAAGATTGTAAAGTTAGGTTGAACATAGCAGCTATAAACAGTCACTGTGAAAGTAATATCATTGAAAAAACTTTCCATTGGAGAATTGATGTAAATGTTAAAACTGATTTTAAACTATCCTACCCCCAGTATTGGGGTAAAAGTAGTCATAAATTTACATTCGCTGTAAATGGCATGTGGTTGATATTAATTTTTGGATTTTGGAGTCTTTGGACATCAATCCTTTTTAACCTGCCTTCGTGTTTCACCGGGGTCAACTTTTATGTGACCGTGTCTTTTCACTAAGAAAAAATAGCGAAGAAAAATTATAAACACTCACGGAAATGTGCCAATTTCTTTAAAAAAAATTATAAGCAAGAAAGGAAGTTAAGTGCGGCAAGCCGAAGTTTGTATACCCTTGCAGTTATAAGAAATAATCAACTTTAGTAACACCATGAGATATTTTTAAGGATTGTTGCTGACTTCAATGATATTAAAAATTATTTCATTCTTTTTTTCAGACCATTTTTTTGACATCTATATGTTGAAGTAGTACGATTTTTATTAAATTGAATTCGAAATTCTTAAAAAATTATATTCCCAATATTATAAGATAATTTGTCAAAAAGCCCCAAAGCTATAATTTGCTTCATTTTTTTTCCCACTAATTTTCCGATCGTTCCTATGACAGCTATATGATATAGTCGTCAGATTAAAAAAAAATTCAATTTGAAGTTCAAAACCAATTAAAAAAATGTTATTTCAAAGCGTAGAAGAAGAAGAATATGTTAAAAAACACCGAATATATTATTTTACCACTAATTTTCCGATCGTTCCTGTGGAAGCTATTTGATATAGTCGTCCAATTTTGATAAAATTTAATTCGAAATTCAGAACCAATTAAAAATTATTATCTATAAGCTTAGAAGGTAATATATTAAAAAACATTTCATATTTTCCGTCTAATTTTCCGGTCGTTTATATGGCAGCTATTTGATATAGTCGTCAGATTTTGATAAAATTTAATTCGAAATTCAAAACAAATTAAAACATGTTATCTTCAAGCGTAGGAGGCTATATGTTCAAAAACACCCAAAATATAGTTTTTTCATATTCTTTTACCACTAATTTGCCGATCGTTCCTATGGCAGCTATTTGATATTGTCGTCCGATTTTAATAAAATTTAATTTGAAATTCATAACTAATTAAAAAATGTTTTTTCCAAGCGTAGGAGGTTATATGTTAAAAAACACCAAAGAAATTATTTTTTCAAAATTGTTTCCATGATAGTTCCTATGGGAGCTATAAGATATAGTTTTCCGATCCGGCTGGATCCGACTTATATACTACCTGCAATAGAAAGAAGACTTTTGGGAAAGTTTCAGCCCGATAGCTTTAAAACTGAGAGACTAGTTTGCGTAGAAACGGACGGACAGACGGATGGACAGACGGACGGACATGGCTAGATCGAGTCGTCTTGTGACGCTGATCAAGAATATATATACTTAATGGGGTCGGAAACGGCTCCTTCACTGCGTTGCAAGCCTCTGACTGAAATCAATATACCCTCTGCAAGGGTATACAAATCCCAGGAGAGACGAGTTTCCAATAAAGTGTCTCGAGCAGAAGAAAAATATTGAATGAATGAAAAAATGTATAACTTCTTTATAACCTATTTAAAGCTCAAATTTGTTTAATTGACAGAGGGCCGCACTCGTTTCATTCGACTCTGCCCCTACAAGACCAAAGACCGAGACCCTTGCAATGTAATAAATAAAGTTAGACATGACGCGATTCATCGGGCTTAACCTGACATCAAGGACTAGTATCCCAAAAATCAGACATATGACTGATATATGACTTTCCTAGATGGTTTTCAAAATTTTAGAGATATGTAAGTAAGTATGAAAACAATTATGTAGGTCGGCCACCAAACTTTAAGAACTTACTTACTTAGCCTAAAACAAGTTTTACAAATTTGTATTAAAGAAATCAATGATATTAAATTTGAACGATGTCAGTTTACACCTTTCGTAATTAAAACCATAAGCTTGCAGGTAAAATAAATAGCCATAACATTGGCACTATTTTTAATGTTTAATGATCTTCACATTCTTTTTTTCTTATACATTTATTTTCATTCAACGTGTCAGCAGATATAAACTCCGCTGTGAAACCGTACTTGGATGATTTTTTCAAATAACTATATAGTACGCACACCATGAGACTGTGCAAAGGCGACTACTATATCCGCGGAATTGAAAAACTGCTGTGATGGTTCGACCCAAAGATACTCCAATAGAAAGGTAACGAAAAAAATTGAGAAGGTTGCCTGCTTATATTTTAAACATTTGCAAAAAGGGCAGTAAAAGTAAAAATTGAGAAAATTTGGATCTTTTGGGGTGGTGTCCCGGCTATTTACCTAGTCTTATTCTTTCTGAGAATTTGCGTTGAACGACATTTGTTAAGCTCCAATGCTGCATGCAAAAGGTCCTCTAAAAAAGTATACTGGGGGTCTTTCCAAAATGAAGATGGTAATCCCCATGTTTGTGGGTTTGTATAAATCCGTTTCTGATTTTAGGGTCTCCGGTGTATTGAGTACTAGTTTGCCGGGAAATAAAAACGGACAGATTCAAAGGGCTACGTCTCTAAAAAGGTTATTTAATATGCTAGCCACACTCCTATCCTGAAGTGGAATAGAAATATAGAAATTTTAAAGTAATAGCAAAAAGTTGTTTTTTAAAAATCATTTTTAGAACATTTTATCCTAACGATTTCTTTTTGAATTTTAAGCTAGATTTATTCCTTAACTATTGAGATTCCTTAACTTTTGATTTGTAACACTTTAAAAATATACTAATGATGCGAGAAACTTAAATAGTTTTATAAAAACTTGTAAAGCTAATTTTAATTGGAAATGTATTGGGACATAACCAAATAACAATTTTGTTGCTTATAAAGATTTAATTAATTATTTGAGGTACTATTTAAAGAAAAATAGAAGTTTTAAATTGTTCGCAAAAATATATATATGCGTAACGTACTGGGATTGATAAGGCGTGTTGCTCTGATGCGAGGAAGCCCTGGTTCGGATACCCGCTCGGCTTATGCATTTAAAATAAAATATTACATTAAGAGAAAGATTAGATTTAAGGAAGAACGACAGATGACCTTAAGATTCTACACACTTGTTACATTTAAATTTACTGCCGTCTATGCTTACCGAAAACGAAATATAATGGTCTTTAATTATTTTGACATTTATTGTCTGATCGTTCCCATGACAGCTATTATCATATCGCTGACATATCATATCAAATTATAATTTTTTTAATTTTGAAATATAAAAATACTGATATTCCGGAGAGTAGAAGTTAAGTTATTAAACACTGATTGGCTAGAAGCATATCTTAATCTCTCTCGCACTCCTTTTAGCTGAGCTCAGGTGTCTAATAGTCGATACCATCGCTATTTAATTGAATGCATATATTATTCTTACTTCATATTTACTGCATATAGTCGCACCTAGGTAAATTCTGATCATTGTTTTGTTTTCTCCATAAAAGCTTTAAGCTCACACGCATTGCCGTAGATCTGCAGTAGTATTGAAACATCACGCGACTATTTTGCTTGCATTTTTGGTCTGAGTTGTTTGCCAGTCGGATAGTTGAACTCCACCCGCTCACTAATCGCAACCCGCTTGAAACCTATTGTAAAACCGCGTTACATTCAATAAAGCTTGAAAATACTATAAAACATTAAAAAATTATAATTCTAACTTCGACTCTTGGGAATATCTTTTTTTTTAATTTTAAAATTTTATAAAACACTAAAAAATTATAATTTTGATGGATAATTAATGAAGAAGCCTTTATGTTTTGATCGCCTTTTGCAAACTATTTTTACACAAAAATTTTCATTTCACGTTCAAGATTTTTCAGGTATATTTTACTTGAAAAACCCTCGAAATAAATCCCTATGGCATTCGGTAAAATAAGGTTTCTAAGTTATTTCTAAGGGTATAAAATGTCACAAAAATGCAAAAAAAAAACGAAAAAAGAAAGATAGAAAATGCGTGTACTCCAACTGGACGCAGTTTGAATACAACGCCGTCAGATGCTGAGGTATTGCCTTTCCATGGCATCTGCGGACCCGCTAACGGAGACGACGGGTGCAGGCGGTACCTCTAGCGATGACAGCGTTCCCTCCACAAGTGGCTCCGGTCCGCCACTGGCTCCATCGACGGCCGCGTACTTGGCTTGCGAAGCATCCCTTGCAGCAGCCCTTCCGCCACGCTTTCCCTTCGGCCGGCGCTTTCTACCACGGCTAACACTGCCGCTACGACTGCTCGAGAGCTCCGTCTCCATCGGAGCTGGGCCCACCTACCGGCAACTTCCGGATTCCTATCTAGTGCAGTCACCCGATAGAAATGTCCCCGGGTCCGGCAGCAGCGAATTCAGCTGAACAGCTGATTTCGACAGAGAAAGCTCGCTCTCTCAGGCATAGCCCGAACGCCTCACTCACGAAAGCTCTCGCCCTCGACGAGAAGCTGTGGATCATCCGCGTAGGCACTCAGTGAGCAGTACGACTCAAGGCGCCGGATCAGTACATCCATCAAAGGGGCCGCTGATTGACACACAGCCTTGCAAATCGACCCGTTGATACCGTCCATGCCAGACGAGCGCTTGCTCTTCAACCTGGCGACACAAGCATCAACTTCCGAGGCATTCAAGGGCGGTGGGACTTCCTCCACGGGGATGATCGGTGCGTCAGACTCCGCAGCTGGGAAAAAGTTGCGAAGGAGCACTCGCGCACAGTCACCCCGACTGGTGACCAGCTCGCCATTCAGGCGGAGGCACCCAATCTCCGTCCGTCTCTTGCGACCCCTGCACATCTTGCAGACGCGCCCCAGGGATCGTGCGAGTTTTCTCCCACGATGCGGCTCCAGCTGTCCTCCTTGGTCTTCACGATGAGCTTCCGGTAGTCGGCTGTGACAAGCCGCAGCTCCACTACAGTCAGCTCGGCCACGTCATCATGCTGATGGCGTCTGGCATACTGAAGACGGCGCCTGAGTCTCCTGACTTGGCCGGACGTCCTCCTTCCCAACGCACATCGATATCGCTGTGCGATCTAATGTTATCGAACATGTAGCTTCGACTAGGTTGGTTCAAGGCCACCACGCGGCATGCGTAAGTGGGCACCAACGCCCGGCAGTTGTACGCAATCCAGCCAATGTACGCCTTGCCGCCGTCAAGCACGTCGAGGGCCGTGGTGCTGACTTCCAGCGTCACACTTACAGTGGCGCCATCCGCCTGCGACCACGACTTCTCTAGCCGCACCTGCTTTTTGAAAGCCTCCAGGTCCATTCGGTCCACGAAGTTGCTTTGAACAGCTCACTCATAAAGTCAGCCGGTGGCGTCGCAGTATCGACATTGCTGACCAGAACTTTTGGAGTCTGGGCTGGGCTTTGCTTCACCTCCAAGCCAGCTTCTGCAAACTTCCTATTTGCCACAACCTTCTTTATTTCGCCGGACGACGGGGTGCGGATAATGGCACCGCCACGCGCCAGTCCTCTGACTTCATGCAGACGGACTCCTGGTGAAGGAGCAATCTCCTTTCGCACATTTTCAGCCAGCTGCTGGCCCCAAATGTTCGGGTCTGAGCTGTGCACCACAGTCGACCAGGTCGGGACCGGCACGGCATGGGGCATGGCAGAGGGCAACGGCAGGCTGGGGTACGCAGTGGCATACACCGAGGGCATCTGGGTGGCTCCATGTTGGATGGTCGGCGGTGGCGGCGTTGGCAGCGGCGTCCTCTTCACTTGCTTCCATCGGTCTTCCAGAATCGCATTGCACTTCGTGAGTGCCGAGATCAGGGCCTCGTACTTTGCGGCGACTCTGAGTACCTCCCTCGTGCAGGTCCGTCCCAGGCAGGTGGTGACATCCAGCACGACCTCCGACCTAATTTTCGCGATCTCCTCTTCACTTGCTTCCATCGGTCTTCCAGAATCGCATTGCACACCGTGAGTGCCGAGATCAGGGCCTCGTACTTTGCGGCGACTCTGAGTACCTCCCTCGTGGAGGTCCGTCCCAGGCAGGTGGTGACATCCAGCACGACCTCCGACCTGATCCTCGCGACCTCCGCGGAAATTCGGGCGAGGCCACCTCTCACAATCTCCATTGCATCGGGTTCCTCCACGCAGTCTACAGGCGTTACAGGAAGCAGCGGGAGCAGGCGGCGGCGGCATCTCCAACGACGACAGCGTCTCCTCCGCAAGTGGCTCCGGTCCGCCACTGGCTCCGTCAATGGCCGCGTGCTTGGCCTGTGAGGCATCCCTCGCAGCTGCACCCCTGCCACGCTTTCCCTTCATTATTTTTATACAAAAAGTAAAACTCCGTTTAGTCTGATGTTGTTGACTATTATATTTTATGACAAGACAGCCTAGATCAGGCCTCACACGTTGCTCGGCAAAATTAATCTGTAGCATACGAGTGCAGGGTCCTCTTTTTAGAAAAGATAACGCTGACTTAATAGTATATGCTTTATTCACATTCGACTTGTTAACTTAGGTTTTACAAAATACACGTGTGCTATAGAACTGTCCTTTGCGAGATTCTGGCAGCTCACTCACGTTGCAACTGGGTATCGAATACAACTTAGGAATATCGAGTACAGAAAGGGAAAGATATTAGATCAGTAGGTGAGACCGCTTCTAGTGGTCCTTGTCTCTCCAGTACCGCATCCCACACGAGTATAACGTTTGGATTATTTACCTAACTTGGCAGCAGAATATAAATACAAAAATAATTTATTTCCGCTGTTAAAATTCCGTTGGGCTTACGTTGGTTTCGTTGGGCGAGGAAATAAACATTTTTCAAAGAGCTAAAACCATTTGAGCTGCTGGACGGTGGGTAAAGTCTTCTGGGTCCAGCCGCGACTCTGAAAAGTCTTTCGGAGTTGGAATCGAATCGATAATGGTGCGCCGATGGATAGCCCTTGATGCGGCAATTCCGGCAAACCTGCCCGCTCTGTCGGGAGACCATGTCCTTCGCCTCCATCCTGAAACTGGCCTCTTTGGGGTCGAATCTGACGCACCAATGGCACTTGCCTTCGTCAAGGACATAAAGAGCCGTCGCGTCGACCTCCGGCGTCATGTTAGTTGTAGCGCCATTGGCCAGCGACAATGGCTTTTCAAAACGCACTGTGCAAAGAGCAACTGGTCGATAAGCTGGCGGCGGTGGAGTCTTTTTCAGCTGCCTGTAACTGTTGCAACTTATGCAACTAAGAAATAAAGCTTTGCAAGGCCACTACCAAGTTCTTTTCCTGCACTTGTGCCTACCGCCAACAGTGGTATGCGGGATTCGCATAATAAGTTTTCAATAAAAATTATTATTTTGTTGATATTTTTAAAAATCTTTTTTTTTATTGTTGTTTATAATTAGATTTAAATCGATTATTTTAATTGGTGTGTTTCTTAAACTTTTTACACCAGCTTACATGAAAAAGAAAACGCCTTTTTTCAATGACAAATATTTTTTTTTTAGTTTTGTAAGCTGGCATAGGATGTTTAAGAAACATTAGATAAAGTTATTTTCCTATCGATCCGGCAGCACCGGAACAACAATTCACACTTCCGGTTGATAGCGCGAGAGAAATCCCGCACTTGTGCCTACCGCCAAGAGTGCTTAAGAACCAAGAGCGCTCTCTCAAACACACGTGCTGGCAAATTCTAATTGGCAAAAATAAGAAATTCCTTATTAAACGTCAGTTTTCCAGAACGATTTTTACGTACAATTAGTCACAGGGAAAAACGCAAATTTTAATACAATTTTTAGCGTTCAAATCCACCGATTTATCATAATAATGAGGAGCGCGAGATACACACGTCCGTCGTTATTGGATTGACCTCCCATTCATATGCTCGAAATATTTCCGACCTCTAAAATATATAAAATATATTATTATTATTATAATATTATATATTTAAAATAGGTAAACCTATTACAAAGGCTCGGAGGAACTTGCTGATGGCCCTGATCTCGGCGCTCATGGTGCGCAATGCGATTCTGGAGGACCGATGGAAGCAAGTGAAGAGGAGATCGCGAAAATTAGGTCGGAGGTCGTGCTGGATGTCACCACCTTTCTGGGACGGACCTCCACGAGGGAGGTACTCAGAGTCGCCGCAAAGTACGAGGCCCTGATCTCGGCGCTCACGGTGCGCAATGCGATTCTGGAGGACCGATGGAAGCAAGTGAAGAGGAGATCGCGAAAATTAGGTCGGAAGTCGTGCTGGATGTCACCACCTGCCTGGGACGGACCTCCACGAGGGAGGTACTCAGAGTCGCCGCAAAGTACGAGGCCCTGATCTCGGCACTCACGGTGTGCAATGCGATTCTGGAAGACCGATGGAAGCAAGTGAAGAGGACGCCGCTGCCAACGCCGCCACCGCCGACCATCCAACATGGAGCCACCCAGATGCCCTCGGTGTATGCCACTGCGTACCCCAGCCTGCCGTTGCCCTCTGCCATGCCCCATGCCGTGCCGGTCCCGACCTGGTCGACTGTGGTGCACAGCTCAGACCCGAACATTTGGGGCCAGCAGCTGGCTGAAAATGTGCGAAAGGAGATTGCTCCTTCACCAGGAGTCCGTCTGCATGAAGTCAGAGGACTGGCGCGTGGCGGTGCCATTATCCGCACCCCGGCGGCGAAATAAAGAAGGTTGTGGCAAATAGGAAGTTTGCAGAAGCTGGCTTGGAGGTGAAGCAAAGCCCAGCCCAGACTCCAAAAGTTCTGGTCAGCAATGTCGATACTGCGACGCCACCGGCTGACTTTATGAGTGAGCTGTTCAAAGCAACTTCGTGGACCGAATGGACCTGGAGGCTTTCAAAAAGCAGGTGCGGCTAGAGAAGTCGTGGTCGCAGGCGGATGGCGCCACTGTAAGTGTGACGCTGGAAGTCAGCACCACGGCCCTCGACGTGCTTGACGGCGGCAAGGCGTACATTGGCTGGATTGCGTACAACTGCCGGGCGTTGGTGCCCACTTACGCATGCCGCGTGGTGGCCTTGAACCAACCTAGTCGAAGCTACATGTTCGATAACATTAGATCGCACAGCGATATCGATGTGCGTTGGGAAGGAGGACGTCCGGCCAAGTCAGGAGACTCAGGCGCCGTCTTCAGTATGCCAGACGCCATCAGCATGATGACGTGGCCGAGCTGACTGTAGTGGAGCTGCGGCTTGTCACAGCCGACTACCGGAAGCTCATCGTGAAGACCAAGGAGGACAGCTGGAGCCGCATCGTGGGAGAAAACTCGCACGATCCCTGGGGCGCGTCTGCAAGATGTGCAGGGGTCGCAAGAGACGGACGGAGATTGGGTGCCTCCGCCTGAATGGCGAGCTGGTCACCAGTCGGGGTGACTGTGCGCGAGTGCTCCTTCGCAACTTTTTCCCAGCTGCGGAGTCTGACGCACCGATCATCCCCGTGGAGGAAGTCCCACCGCCCTTGAATGCCTCGGAAGTTGATGCTTGTGTCGCCAGGTTGAAGAGCAAGCGCTCGTCTGGCATGGACGGTATCAACGGGTCGATTTGCAAGGCTGTGTGTCAATCAGCGGCCCCTTTGATGGATGTACTGATCCGGCGCCTTGAGTCGTACTGCTCACTGAGTGCCTACGCGGATGATCCACAGCTTCTCGTCGAGGGCGAGAGCTTTCGTGAGTGAGGCGTTCGGGCTATGCCTGAGAGAGCGAGCTTTCTCTGTCGAAATCAGCTGTTCAGCTGAATTCGCTGCTGCCGGACCCGG
This sequence comes from Drosophila biarmipes, assembly GCF_025231255.1. Lineage (NCBI taxonomy): Eukaryota > Metazoa > Arthropoda > Insecta > Diptera > Drosophilidae > Drosophila > Drosophila biarmipes. Next base: position 1,695,536 of record NC_066611.1, on the reverse strand, counting down.
GGACATTTCTATCGGGTGACTGCACTAGATAGGAATCCGGAAGTTGCCGGTAGGTGGGCCCAGCTCCGATGGAGACGGAGCTCTCGAGCAGTCGTAGCGGCAGTGTTAGCCGTGGTAGAAAGCGCCGGCCGAAGGGAAAGCGTGGCGGAAGGGCTGCTGCAAGGGATGCTTCGCAAGCCAAGTACGCGGCCGTCGATGGAGCCAGTGGCGGACCGGAGCCACTTGTGGAGGGAACGCTGTCATCGCTAGAGGTACCGCCTGCACCCGTCGTCTCCGTTAGCGGGTCCGCAGATGCCATGGAAAGGCAATACCTCAGCATCTGACGGCGTTGTATTCAAACTGCGTCCAGTTGGAGTACACGCATTTTCTATCTTTCTTTTTTCGTTTTTTTTTTGCATTTTTGTGACATTTTATACCCTTAGAAATAACTTAGAAACCTTATTTTACCGAATGCCATAGGGATTTATTTCGAGGGTTTTTCAAGTAAAATATACCTGAAAAATCTTGAACGTGAAATGAAAATTTTTGTGTAAAAATAGTTTGCAAAAGGCGATCAAAACATAAAGGCTTCTTCATTAATTATCCATCAAAATTATAATTTTTTAGTGTTTTATAAAATTTTAAAATTAAAAAAAAAGATATTCCCAAGAGTCGAAGTTAGAATTATAATTTTTTAATGTTTTATAGTATTTTCAAGCTTTATTGAATGTAACGCGGTTTTACAATAGGTTTCAAGCGGGTTGCGATTAGTGAGCGGGTGGAGTTCAACTATCCGACTGGCAAACAACTCAGACCAAAAATGCAAGCAAAATAGTCGCGTGATGTTTCAATACTACTGCAGATCTACGGCAATGCGTGTGAGCTTAAAGCTTTTATGGAGAAAACAAAACAATGATCAGAATTTACCTAGGTGCGACTATATGCAGTAAATATGAAGTAAGAATAATATGCATTCAATTAAATAGCGATGGTATCGACTATTAGACACCTGAGCTCAGCTAAAAGGAGTGCGAGAGAGATTAAGATATGCTTCTAGCCAATCAGTGTTTAATAACTTAACTTCTACTCTCCGGAATATCAGTATTTTTATATTTCAAAATTAAAAAAATTATAATTTGATATGATATGTCAGCGATATGATAATAGCTGTCATGGGAACGATCAGACAATAAATGTCAAAATAATTAAAGACCATTATATTTCGTTTTCGGTAAGCATAGACGGCAGTAAATTTAAATGTAACAAGTGTGTAGAATCTTAAGGTCATCTGTCGTTCTTCCTTAAATCTAATCTTTCTCTTAATGTAATATTTTATTTTAAATTCATAAGCAAATATTTAATTTTTGTTTACTCAGGCCGAGCGGGTATCCGAACCAGGGCTTCCTCGCATCAGAGCAACACGCCTTATCAATCCCAGTACGTTACGCATATATATATTTTTGCGAACAATTTAAAACTTCTATTTTTCTTTAAATAGTACCTCAAATAATTAATTAAATCTTTATAAGCAACAAAATTGTTATTTGGTTATGTCCCAATACATTTCCAATTAAAATTAGCTTTACAAGTTTTTATAAAACTATTTAAGTTTCTCGCATCATTAGTATATTTTTAAAGTGTTACAAATCAAAAGTTAAGGAATCTCAATAGTTAAGGAATAAATCTAGCTTAAAATTCAAAAAGAAATCGTTAGGATAAAATGTTCTAAAAATGATTTTTAAAAAACAACTTTTTGCTATTACTTTAAAATTTCTATATTTCTATTCCACTTCAGGATAGGAGTGTGGCTAGCATATTAAATAACCTTTTTAGAGACGTAGCCCTTTGAATCTGTCCGTTTTTATTTCCCGGCAAACTAGTACTCAATACACCGGAGACCCTAAAATCAGAAACGGATTTATACAAACCCACAAACATGGGGATTACCATCTTCATTTTGGAAAGACCCCCAGTATACTTTTTTAGAGGACCTTTTGCATGCAGCATTGGAGCTTAACAAATGTCGTTCAACGCAAATTCTCAGAAAGAATAAGACTAGGTAAATAGCCGGGACACCACCCCAAAAGATCCAAATTTTCTCAATTTTTACTTTTACTGCCCTTTTTGCAAATGTTTAAAATATAAGCAGGCAACCTTCTCAATTTTTTTCGTTACCTTTCTATTGGAGTATCTTTGGGTCGAACCATCACAGCAGTTTTTCAATTCCGCGGATATAGTAGTCGCCTTTGCACAGTCTCATGGTGTGCGTACTATATAGTTATTTGAAAAAATCATCCAAGTACGGTTTCACAGCGGAGTTTATATCTGCTGACACGTTGAATGAAAATAAATGTATAAGAAAAAAAGAATGTGAAGATCATTAAACATTAAAAATAGTGCCAATGTTATGGCTATTTATTTTACCTGCAAGCTTATGGTTTTAATTACGAAAGGTGTAAACTGACATCGTTCAAATTTAATATCATTGATTTCTTTAATACAAATTTGTAAAACTTGTTTTAGGCTAAGTAAGTAAGTTCTTAAAGTTTGGTGGCCGACCTACATAATTGTTTTCATACTTACTTACATATCTCTAAAATTTTGAAAACCATCTAGGAAAGTCATATATCAGTCATATGTCTGATTTTTGGGATACTAGTCCTTGATGTCAGGTTAAGCCCGATGAATCGCGTCATGTCTAACTTTATTTATTACATTGCAAGGGTCTCGGTCTTTGGTCTTGTAGGGGCAGAGTCGAATGAAACGAGTGCGGCCCTCTGTCAATTAAACAAATTTGAGCTTTAAATAGGTTATAAAGAAGTTATACATTTTTTCATTCATTCAATATTTTTCTTCTGCTCGAGACACTTTATTGGAAACTCGTCTCTCCTGGGATTTGTATACCCTTGCAGAGGGTATATTGATTTCAGTCAGAGGCTTGCAACGCAGTGAAGGAGCCGTTTCCGACCCCATTAAGTATATATATTCTTGATCAGCGTCACAAGACGACTCGATCTAGCCATGTCCGTCCGTCTGTCCATCCGTCTGTCCGTCCGTTTCTACGCAAACTAGTCTCTCAGTTTTAAAGCTATCGGGCTGAAACTTTCCCAAAAGTCTTCTTTCTATTGCAGGTAGTATATAAGTCGGATCCAGCCGGATCGGACAACTATATCTTATAGCTCCCATAGGAACTATCATGGAAAAAATTTTGAAAAAATAATTTCTTTGGTGTTTTTTAACATATAACCTCCTACGCTTGGAAAAAACATTTTTTAATTAGTTATGAATTTCAAATTAAATTTTATTAAAATCGGACGACAATATCAAATAGCTGCCATAGGAACGATCGGCAAATTAGTGGTAAAAGAATATGAAAAAACTATATTTTCGGTGTTTTTGAACATATAGCCTCCTACGCTTGAAGATAACATGTTTTAATTTGTTTTGAATTTCGAATTAAATTTTATCAAAATCTGACGACTATATCAAATAGCTGCCATAGAAACGACCGGAAAATTAGACGGAAAATATGAAATGTTTTTTAATATATTACCTTCTAAGCTTATAGATAATAATTTTTAATTGGTTCTGAATTTCGAATTAAATTTTATCAAAATTGGACGACTATATCAAATAGCTTCCACAGGAACGATCGGAAAATTAGTGGTAAAATAATATATTCGGTGTTTTTTAACATATTCTTCTTCTTCTACGCTTTGAAATAACATTTTTTTAATTGGTTTTGAACTTCAAATTGAATTTTTTTTTAATCTGACGACCATATCATATAGCTGTCATAGGAACGATCGGAAAATTAGTGGGAAAAAAAATGAAGCAAATTATAGCTTTGGGGCTTTTTGACAAATTATCTTATAATATTGGGAATATAATTTTTTAAGAATTTCGAATTCAATTTAATAAAAATCGTACTACTTCAACATATAGATGTCAAAAAAATGGTCTGAAAAAAAGAATGAAATAATTTTTAATATCATTGAAGTCAGCAACAATCCTTAAAAATATCTCATGGTGTTACTAAAGTTGATTATTTCTTATAACTGCAAGGGTATACAAACTTCGGCTTGCCGCACTTAACTTCCTTTCTTGCTTATAATTTTTTTTAAAGAAATTGGCACATTTCCGTGAGTGTTTATAATTTTTCTTCGCTATTTTTTCTTAGTGAAAAGACACGGTCACATAAAAGTTGACCCCGGTGAAACACGAAGGCAGGTTAAAAAGGATTGATGTCCAAAGACTCCAAAATCCAAAAATTAATATCAACCACATGCCATTTACAGCGAATGTAAATTTATGACTACTTTTACCCCAATACTGGGGGTAGGATAGTTTAAAATCAGTTTTAACATTTACATCAATTCTCCAATGGAAAGTTTTTTCAATGATATTACTTTCACAGTGACTGTTTATAGCTGCTATGTTCAACCTAACTTTACAATCTTACAATCCTTACCCCACTCTCACCTTCCCTGCCCCACCGGTCTAATGGAATAAACGAATAGGGCCCTAAATCTCATAATCGGGGATTGGGAGTCACTATATTCTCTTATGTAATCATAATCATGATTTTTATACTCTTGAAGGCCAGCCATTTTAAGAATATTAAATTAATTATTTGGTTTATCTTTTATTGTAATTTCCATGTGGCATTATTATACACCCATCTTATTGTGTTTGTCAGTTGTAAGGAATCAAGGAAAACCCCACTGAACGAGGTACAAATCTAGTGACGATCGCACCTACAGCAAACAAAAGATCTGATATCAACTTTTGTGACGAACATGGATTATACTAAATAAATACAAAAATATCACAGTTATGGAATCTCAAAAAGAAGAAGAGATCTTAAAATTGTAGTTGCAAATCGTTAGAAAAGTATTAAGAAATCAAAAAAAACTAAAGAAAAAATCGAAATAAAAAAATCTTGGGCCACAATTTTATACCGGTGGTATTTACACAAATCGTGTTTAAAACACGTACTTAGTATTTCAAAATACCTTTCTAACGTCGTATAGCACAAGCCTTTAGCTTTAGTAGTTCACAAGGTGTAGAAAAATAAGCTTTTTATAGCTCGCGCCAAACTAGCTTGTTTTTTCAAATATGGTAGAACCAATGTGGGTTATATTGAGCTGTTTTACATCGTATAGAATTTTCGGTTAATCGTGGGGTGTATTTATCCCCAGCGGCCCCAACAGATTACATTTTCTAAATTCTTATGAATGATGTAATATGAACAATAAGACTTAGAACAGTGGCTCGATTTTCTAAGTCGTCGCTGGAAGTTGAAGAACCTCTTCGTTCTGCTCGTTCTGTGTGTCGTCCATCTCTTCGTCCTGCAGCCCGTCCTGCAGCCCTTCCTGCAGCCCGTCCTGCAGCCCTTCCTGCAGCCCTTCCTGCAGCCCTTCCTGCAGCCCGTCCTGCCCCTCACATTGCTCATTTTCCAGCTCCTCGTCCACTTTACGTTTCTTGGCATCCAGCAGCTCCCTCTGATCGTAGGCCTCTATGCGCTCCTCCAGTTGGTCGACCTCGAGCCACATCTGGGAGGCCAGGTGCCAACGCGGCGGTGGGTTGTTGTTGATCAGGGCCATCAGAGTCTCTAGACGTTTCCGATCCCAGTGGTTGGCCTTCTCGCGTCGATTGGTCACCAGGGACTTCAGGTAGGTCATCTGCCGCTCGCCGAAATTCGGGGTGATCCCCCGGTCGGCCGGGTCCGGAGTAGCGCCGTGCTCCGCCTGGCACGCCTTCTCATTCAATTCGGGGACAAACTCCGGGCAAGCCGCCGGCTGTCCACCTTCCACGGCGGAAGCGGCCACCGGCGATGCTTGCGGATTGACCGCCGGCATCAGGTATGTGTCCACCTGCTGGGACGGCGGAACCTGCAAGGCCAGCGGCTTGCCCTTGTCCTTCGTCTTCTTGGGCTTCGGCGGAACAATTGCCAGGACATCGGTTTGGGTGCCAACTGAACGCCCGGACGCGCTCTCCGTCGTCTGCGCCACAGGCACCTCGCTCCGCGATGCGATCTTCGAAATGCGTTTCCTTGGGCCCATGGCTGCGGCTTTCGAGGATATGCCGAGTTAAAAAAGATTTTTTAATTTTTACAGAAAGGCGCTAGAGCTTGACCTGGTAGGTTCCGATTACAATTTTTCAACTGTCACAGGAAAGCAGCCTACTAAACACTGATCGAATCCTCGCAATGGGGAATGATCAAAAATGACCGAGAAATGAAAATGGGCCTACACCTGGAGCTATGTCCATGTATGGGCTAAAATGAAGGATTCCATGACCGAAGCACTTTGCCACGAAACCCCTATACCCCATTTTAGAACATATATGTAGTAAAATATTTCATTTAGGCTCAACACATTTTTCTTAATAATAACAACAACACAATATTAACATCATTTATTGTAAAAGGTTTTTAGCTGAAATATTATTAGTCCGATCCGGCTAGTTCCGACTTATATACTACCTGCAATAGAAATAAAACTTTTCGGAAAGTTTCAGCCCGATAGCATTAAAACTGAGAGACTAGTTTGCGTAGAAACGGTCGGGCAGACGGACAGATGAACGGACAGACGGACATGGCTAGATCGACTCGTCCAGTGATACTGATCAAGAATATATATACTTTATGGGGTCGGAAACGTCTCCTTCACTGCGTTGCAAGCTTCTGCAAGGGTATAAAAAGAAGGTGAAGATCAATAAACATTAAAAATAGTGTCAATATTATGGCTATTTATTTTACCTGCAAGCTTATGGTTTTAATAACGAAAGGTGTAAACTGGCATCGTTCAAATTTAATATCATTTATTGCTTTCATACAAATTTGTAAAACTTGTTTTAGGCTAAGTAAGTAAGTTCTTAAAGTTTGGTGGCCGACCTACACAATTGTTTCCTTATTTATTTACATATCTCTAAAATTTTTAAAACCATTTAGGAAAGTCATATATCAGTCATATGTCTGATTTTTGGGATACTAGTCCCTGATGTCAGGTTAAGCCCGATGAATCGCGTCATGTCTAAGTTTATTTATTGCGTTGCAAGGGTCTTGGTCTTTGGTCTCCTAGGGGCAGAGTCGAATGAAACGAGTGCGGGCCCTCTGTCAGTTAAACAAATTTGAGCTTTAAAGAAAGAAGTTATACATTTTTTTATTTATATAATATTTTACTTCTTTATTTTATTTATTTATTTACTTACACTTTATTGGAAACTCGTCTCTCGTGCGATTAGTATACCTTTGCTGATGGTATATTGATTTCAGAGGTTTGCAACGCAGTGAAGGAGCCGTTTCCGACCCCATAAAGTATACTCGTATATATTATTGATCAGCGTCACTAGACGAGTTTTAGGAAAGCTACAGCGCGATAGCTTTAAGACTAGTTTGCGTAGAAACGGACGGACAGACGGACATCGACTCGTCTAGTGACGCTGATCATGAATATATATACTTTGTGGTGGTCTTGTACTCATTATTCTATTATTCCGAAAAAGGTGAATAGGTTTGCGTGCTACGACAGAAAACTATTTTTGCGGCAGAATATATGAAAGGTAGTAGTGTTTTACTTTTCAACTAAAATGTCACCCTTTAATTTTTCTCAGTAAATGAATAGGCCTTTAAGGCATATAAAATCTTTTTTTTTGAGCTGTTTGAACCTCTGGCGCACCTAGGCTCCCTAAGAAATGTTGAGCAAAAAGTTAGCATTTTTTTGCTCATACGGACTGGCCTGTGGGCGTATCCCCTTAATTGTCGATATTTCAATACATAGATCTTTAGAGCTTAACAGTGTGGCAGGGTGGAAGGTATTCATAGCACCACTCCACGAAAACCTAAACCACATCTTTAACACGATAGTCGTTTAATTCAGGGTCATAAGGCATAATCGTGCCTACTATCTCCCGTAATCGTGCATTTGAACTATTCTTAATTGTCAGAAAGTATTATTTGACACAACTTTTTTTGCAAGAAATCGAATGCATTCGGTAGCAAAGGAGTCAATCGACGATTTTTCAACACCAATTTATTTACTTTATTGATGTGATTTTCCTTAATAAAAAAATGATTATAATATTTATTTCATTTAGAATGTGGTTGTATATAGCTTAGCTTTATAAAGATTTTCCCATTAATAAGTGTATATCCTAATAAGTGTATATCCTAATAAGTGTATATTTCTAATAAAAATACATTTTATTTAGACCAATTTTTTTAAATAGGTCAGGCAAAAAATTAGTCTTTTAAATAATTTATCAGTTATTCAATTTTTTAAAAATTATATTTAACAGAAATTTCTGTCTCAACCCTTAACAACAAAGCAATTCAGTCAAACTAAAAAAAAGTCCACATGTAATTCGTATCTAAATTTGTTAGCATCTGTTTCAATTAAAATGTTGGTCCACAACTTGGTCAAAAGTTTCTCTGAAAAAATAATGTTGGAAGCAGAAAGTTTGCAACATGGTATCCGGGAGTGGTGACCTAAGCCTCAAATACGGCAATCACACAAAGTGCTCATAAATGCTAACTGACAATCGATAATTGTCAGACATAAATCACGGTGGAGTCAACGGCCCACGTGACGCCATTTGAGTGTTATAGTTGGCACAAAAAGTGTGACCGAGTTCATCGAAAATAGGACGACCACAACCAATTTATCTGATAAACTGCATTTTACATTATTCGGCGGCAGCTAAAAGCAAAGCTTTGCAGCTTTGGCCAGCAGTATAAAAAATATATTCAATACTAAAACAAGAGAAGACACGGAAGACGCTACAATCGAGTGTCTCGACTATCAAATACCCGTTACTCTGTTTAAGAGAGAAAAAGGGAAATGGAGATTTATAAGCAACAAAGCTATACTGTAAAGCGCCACCCACATTATATGGACGAAACGTCTACAGGGCCGCTGTAGCTTTGGGCGGTTAGTAGACGTTTCAGTGGGCGTGGCACTCTGCAGACAAACTTGCGCTGCGCAGAAAGCTCAGAAATCTGGATGCCAAGTCCCACTCTTCTAGCTCTTTTAGTTTCCGAGATCTCGGCTTTCATACGGACGAACGGACTGACGGACATACGGACATGGCTAGATCGACTCGGCTACCGATTGTGATCAACTTGTATCTATTTCACACTTTCCGACGATTCTAGAATACTATTTTACTCCACGAGTTGCGGGTACAAAGAGAAAACGTTATAGATGATTTCATTAGATACTAGGAGTGCGCGAAGGATGGAGATTTGCTTCCAGGAAATCTGTTCTTTTACTATCACACAACAATAGCGCACCTAGCGCATCCTTGCATTGCCTAGCGAGAAGGTGTGACCGATTATTAAACCGATTATTTTATTACATTTGCATTTAATAAACTAGTTTGTACTAAAGGAAAAGTGTGTCCAAACCAGTATTACATATTTTAAATCGGCAAAATAAAACATGTAAATTAATTTTCTTGCAATTAAATGAAAAAATAACTTCTTTAATGTGAGACTTTTATATCGAACTGACAACTACGATAATTATATAGAGTTACCAGAGTTTAAATGGCACCAAAGGACGCGTCCTGGAGAAAATACTCACAACATACCTCTACCCTTGCTTTTCTGTATATTTACCCGTTCAACTTTATTCTGAACGCTTCCAAAACCTATCTGCAAATTGTCCAGATCGAACAATTCATAAGGTAGTTATAATTTGTTTTTTCGATAATATTCGTTAATAACATAACTGATGTGCGTCGATAAAAACAATAGCGCTCAATAAATTTAATTAATCAATCAAAAGGCAGGCTTTTATCAACTTTCAAGAAAGTCTGGAAACAGCCGTAAATTAGGTTTTATGAGTGATGGTTCGGTGTAAATGCCGGATTTTTTGAAAGGTTCTACAGCCACTCTCCCAAAACTGTCGAAGACTTCTTCTAAAACGCCTAAACCTGATTATAACTACGCATTGAATAAAAACCCTTATTCACCCTACAATCCCGAAGCATTTGCCTTTAAATTTTATTTGAAAGCTTTTGAATTTCGGTATCTGCAGCTGTAAAAGCAATGTTTAAAGTTATTCATCCTGCCTTGGACCCGTTCCCATGACTCATTCTAAGTGCGTTTCTCCAACTTTTCCGATCGTATGCTTCGCCATGTATTTGATTTAAGGGAAGTGGAACTTTGGCAGGGTGGAGAAGTTGTGGAAAAGTCCTTACTACACATACGCACATTTCGCAAACTGCCCTAAATTATGATGCGTTTTGTCCCCCAATTTAAGCCACATTTCCGCCCTATGAGCCCTTGCCTTCGCTTCCCTTCTCAGCCACGTTTACTCCCTGTTTAAAGTGTTGGCCCAGCTTAGCCAAGAAACAAACGTACACCTAACTTAATGACAAAGTTTTGCCAAAGCTCCCTCAAACACGCACGTATAGAATGGGCAGGGGGTGTTAGATGGGTAAAAAGAGGGCTGAAATGACCAAAAAGTTGGATGCTCTGCGGAGCTTAATACAAGGTAAACATTTCTTTCTATGCATATGCGAACAGCTCGAACAAGTGCCGCTATGTAAGAGGCCAGGTTCTGTGAGTGTGTTACCACATGGCACGATGGGCTGGTTGGCCAATTTTGTAGGTATAATAAAAACTCAAAAACGATGCGATGTGTAAAAGGCTTTTTCAAATTGAGTTTTCAACAAGGAAGACTATGGTTCGACTATCAGATGCCCGTTACTCAGCTAAGGTAAGCAAAAGGGAGATGGTGATGTAAAGCGTCAAAGGTTTCAATACATACTGTTGAGTGAGCGATATGGGCGTTTCTTGAAGTTTTGGGCGGCGCTGTGCAAGAACCTCAAGAATCAATGTCCCAAAAACTAGCTTGTATAGTTTCCGAGATCTCAGCTTTCATGGACAGTTATACTAGGCTACTGTTCCTGATCATGCGTCTTTGTGGACGGCACACGGCCACAAACAGCCAAAAACTGTGGTGACCACAGTTGTCATGCTAGAAAACCTTTCGATTGACCCTAAAAAAGGTTTGCCACGCCTACTCTACGCCCCCAAACAGCTAAAACGCTTAAAACTGTCTGCCGCCCACATAAAATATACCGAAATAGCAGGTAGGTGGCGCTTTACAATATTCCTTTGCTGCTTATATCTCCATTTTCATTTTGCTCCCTCAAGCTGAGGAACGGGTATCTGATAGTCGAGGCATTCGACTATAGCGTTCTTTCTTGTTTATAACTGCAAGGGTATACAAACTTCGGCTTGCCGAAGTTAATTTCCTTTATTGTTTTTAGTTGTGTACCCCTACTGACATTTTTTTTAATAACCGTATTCATAAATCTAGTCGTACAAAATACATACCACGAAAATAAAAACCATAATAAAATGTTTACAAAAATAATCAATTTATTCAAAACAATATGCGTTTTTTTGTCACTTAAAAACTAAGAAAAATTTGACACAATTTCGCTTAAGAACTACTAGAGAAAAAACTGAGAAAAATAAATGGTAAAGGGAAAGCGATGGAGAGTTCTATATAAAGGCGAAGCTCATTATTGCATCAAATGACGAAAATTCATGAGTAGAAAAAAAAAATTTAAAAAGGCATACAAAAATAGATGAGTGCCTCGACTATCTAATACCTGTTACTTCGTTAACCAATTTCAAAATAAGTACGCTTGTGTATATTCCATTAGCTCGGAAAACACTAATGGTGTGAGCGCCGCAAATATAAATGCATTACATTTTAAATATCAATTAAAACCTATAAATTGTCGTCACCACAGAAACGGAGAATAGTGGGCGTTTCAGCTGACGTGTCAAATTTTTTAGGTAAGTCACTGGGTGCGCAGAAAAAGTCCTGTCGTTCTCAGTACTTGCATTTTCAAAGTGGGGATGTACCATTTTTTTAGTACAAATTTTGGCAAAGCGCTAACATCGAGTGGAAATTGTGAGCATTTGAGGGGGGAATAGATTGATCATAAAATTGGGTCATACACTAATTCTCTGATGAATTGATCATGCAATTTTGTGATGAAATTTAGTTTCCAATTTCCCTAAGTATAATTTTCATTATTAGTCCGAGATTACTGATGAATTGTTTAAAAAATGCTGGCGTAAAGGGGCCTTGTATTACCGCGCCTGATCTGACACCAGAAATTGCTTGTATTTACTTTTCTTTTTTATAGAGCAGAGAGTCCATTTGTCTTTAATAGTATTGCTAAGTATGATGCTTGTTTTGCTCAACCGATTGGTGCTGTACATAATTTTCTCAATTTTATATAGATACCCTTTTACTTTACGAGTAACTGGTATAATATGAGCAATAAAGAGGAATAGGGAGTAGATGGAAAGGCCTTTTTAGTTAGATTCATTCTTCTGTTTCCGCATTGGCGTCACCAGCACGGTGATCGATATAGTTATCCCGACCAGCGATACCCGTGCCGCCTGCATCGCCCAGCCAGGGATAGACATTGGGGCATTCCCGGCAGGTCTCCATATAGCGCGTATCCGTCAGATTTTGTTCGGGGATCTTGAAGGGTAGCGCACACGTTTGCCAGATGTTGCAGGGTTTCGGGGCCACCGACACGCTTTTGTCGCACTTCCACGCCTCGATTTGGTTAATGTCGCGCAGCTCCTTGGGATCCGTCATGTACTGAAGCATCTGGGTGACGGTCAGGATGTAGACGTCAGGCCTGGAGAGTCAAAAGACGAAATGTTAAGTGATTGTTTTTTACATTAACCATAAGAATATTGGGATAGAAGTTCAAAATTCGGTCAAAACATTAATCCAGCTACTAAAATGGCTTAAAATGTACGTGGACGCGATAAAAACTGTTATGTATTTATCTTTATAAAAAAGAGTTTTCCAGGCTTAATTTGGTCTTATGCTCTTAAAGTCCAGTTTTGGGGATCGATTTGACCCTAAATATATCTCAAAAGTTGACTATTTTGTTAAAAAATATAATACATTTTGGAGTTTTGTCGAGAATCGGTTTTCGTGGCATTGGAACGTAACACCCACAGGAAACGTTGTGCGACAGACCAACTGGTAAGCAATAACTAGTAATATCTAACAAAGTTGTATCTAAGAAACAACATCTGAGATTTCAAATAAAAAATACATTTTTATATCCTGCGGCAGAATGCTCTTTTGTGAAAAATGCTTTTATGCAGAAAAACTTCAGCCAAGTGGCAAATTGATCCTTTCGTATCAGCAATTTTTGACACTCAACAGGGTAACATCGACACTTAAATAAGGGCACATTGATTTTTGGTAATACCTTCTACGCATTGTGAGATTGCCCTTGCTTAAAAATATTTTGTTATTTTATAGAACTCATTCTGGAGCTAAACCACTTCACATACATGAGTATATACACTTGTGATGGCCGCAGTGGGCAAAAAATAGTATCGTGGATAGGGAACTAACCAAGTTGACGCAAAAGGAAACTTGCAGCATTCTGTTGAGCTGCGCGGCGGAGTGGTACGAATTTTCAGGCATATCATGAATCCAGTCCAACACTTCAGCACTCCCCCATTATAAATTTCCCGCTCTCCACTTTCCCATTTCCCGTAACCCCAAGGCAGCTCCAGATCCACCTTCGGGTGCAGCTTGAGCCTGGTCCGAACGGCAACGCAATGTTGAAAGTCATTCACACTAATTAAAAACTTCGTACAATTGTGCGAGAAATAGTTTCGCAGCAGCTGCTTTTGCAGTCTCCCCCTGTTTCATCCCCTTTTTATCCACCGAACAGGTCAGATCTTTATAGTTTTTAACTTCTCTCTCAGCTTGCCGTAAGCTGGTGGATGAGGTGTGAAACAGGTGAGCGCAAAAAGTGGGCGGATACGCCGAGATATGTGCCGGAATTCTGTCGAAAATTAAGTTAGAATTTCTTTAGTTTCGAAAATGGCAACACTTAAAAGTTTGAGTTTTTACTGCCATAAAATGTCTGTTATTAAAGGGCTGACACTCGAAGCGATCGCAATTCTGCACATCTAAAAGATTTGCTGAAATAAATGAAGAAAAACATTGAATTTTGTGCCAATTCTCAAAAAATCATTATAATATCTGTAATCCGTCGGAAGGTATGTATTTGCTACAAGTAGTAAGAAGTTTAGTGCTCAGCCCTTTAATGGTAGATATAGACTTTATCAGGATCCCTAGCCGAGATATCAGAAACTAAAAAGGCTAGAGAGTTGCGATTAGGCATACACTTTCTAGGGGTTCTCACACAGCGCTTGTTCGTTTCAGGAAAGTGCCATACTTTCTCTAATGCTCGTAACGCTCTGCCTAGCGCCCACACTTTTGAAGATATTTTAATTACGGCTGTTCTACTACTTGTGCTGCAAAGTATAAATTACTAAGTTTATAGGTGAAAGGTACGTGGTAAGTAGTACCCCTACCGTCCGCTTAGCGGCGTCGTCAGTTAGGTGCCGTGCGAAAGGAAACTCCCCATAATTTTGTTACATCTATTGTAATAAGTTGGGGTATTTTGTTTTTTTGTTTTGCTGATGATAACAAATGCATTTATTGTTGGTACATATGGACATAGGAAACAGTAATAATGGGAAGATCTAGCAATTGGACCATCACCATACGGTCAATCGGGACACTAAGCTAACATAATAACATTCAGAATTTGAAAACAGTGTCCTCACCATTTCGGTCAAGAAAAAAATGTTTTATGAACAGCGTCCACAATTTCAAATAATCTAACCCCATACCGTTCAAACCTAAGAATTTTTCAGTGGTCATTTAATTTTTTTTGGTTTAAAATTGATCTGGTCTCTTTAAACACTTTGGTACTTTGTTTGAGAATTTTTACGCTTGATTGACATTTGAATCCAGTATAAACATTTGCAAAATTGTAAGCTTGATGCGGGAAAAGACTCTGTCTATATAATTAAAACATGGTGTTTTGGTGTTTTGTTGTCCACTGTTTTGATGCTGGAATAAAAATGTTTACGGAAATGTATTGGTTTTACAATATCCGTTCCGCTCAACACCGTCTGTTTTTTCGTCCCACTGAACACAGAGATCTCGGAAACTATAAAAGCTACAAAGTTCAATATAGCATGCCCAAGAAGCACTCACAGCTTTGGGGATAGAATTCAAACTTTATTTAAAATGTATTGTGTTCGTCAAAACCAACTAAGCGATCTAACAGTTTAGAGAAATGTTAACTTAAATTTAAAAGCAAACAGTCAACCAGTTTGACATGGCCACTCTAATACCCTCGAATCACAAATTTGTGGCGACCATTTTTTGAAGACTACTTTCGGTATTAGTGTTATTTAATTTATCAATAACGTGTCAAAGGTAATTAAATCTGACGGAGGACATTTCTCATCAAAGACAGACACCCTACCAGATGGATTGATCATGATTACCCATAGTTCAGCAGAGTTCGAAGCCCGAACTATCAAAAAAGGCGGTTATCGGTATTGAGGTAGCCACGGTGGTTATCAAAATGGCACTCTTAAGGGTCGGATAAGATTAATCATACAATGAAGAATACGCTTGGCACCTATTTAGGATCAAACTGATCCAAAAATGTTATTCTAGGGTGTATGCTCGCTTCGGCTGGCGCCACGCCCACTCAAAGACGCTCGATTTCTTGAAGGCTTGTAAAAGTGTAAATGAAAGGGTATATGAGTAAGGGGTACATCATAGTCGAGGCCGTCGGCTATATCAATTTATCTTGTCTCATGTGGAAGACAACAAGCTTAAGCATTGACGATTCAAAAAGTAGGGTTTTTCTCGAAAATAATGAAATGAAATATCTAAGCTGGAGAGATTGGCAAAGATTAGAGTAATAATTGTTGGCCAACAAAAGAGAAAATTTGCCACATAGTGGCATGCTCGTCCCTCGCGAACAACATTATTGGCTAACTTGTGTTGTTTTTGAGCGCTTTAACAGTGGTTTTAAGTAAGCAGCGACCGCTACTACCGACGTCCAGTCTGGCTTTTTGTTTTTCTCCCACTCAGTCCCACGCTTTCTCCTTTCTCTATATCCCCCTCCTTTTCTTGACCTGCGCTTGCACCGATATTTTTCAAAACGAAACTTTAACAAAATTAAACTTTTCTCATTAAAACGTGCTATTTTTTCTCTCCTTGTCCTTATCCAGGCTTCTGCTCGTATTCCTGCTGATGATTTTTTTAAACGCTGACCGCAGCGTCGCCATTGTAAGCTGGCCAACAGAGCGACGGAAAGGGAGAAAGTATATGGCCCAAAGTGGCGGAATATACGGCCAAAGAATTCCGTCGAGAGTGGTGCATATGGTTGAGTGACTGTCAGCAGAATTGGCAACATGCACAGGACACAAACAAGAGAAGCGAAAAGTCGTGCTATCGACTATCAAATACCCGTTAGTAAGTGCGGCGGATGGAAGGTATGCGGCAAAGCGCCACGTCGCGTCGATTACTTTGCGAAGAAAGACTTAAACTTTTACAAAATCTTTGAAAACATAATAAGCAATCCAATAAACAATATTTCTCTGTGTCTTCAACAAAGGTGTTATTTGCTGAGGGTTTTGGTGGTTCGTGACTACGACTGAGTCGATGCTATCGACTATCAAATACCCGTGGGGAGTGCGGTGGAGGGGATGTATGCAGAAAAGCGCCACCTAGCGTTGAAAGATATTGATGATCAAAATTTAATTTAAACTTTGACAAAACATTCAAAGATATCATTAGCAAGCAATTTTCCTCGGTGTATTCTTCAACGGAGGTGTTGTTTGCGGAGGGTTTTGGGGGGTTTGCGACTACAACTCAACCTGTCGGCGGACGGGCAACATGTGCCGCCGCTTCTACATACAAGCATTTTTTAACAATTGCCAATTTTGCTGCCGCTGCTCCTTCCTGCCTCCGCCCTCTCTGGCCCACTTCGAGCCTGCCTTCTGGCCGCTCCTCATTCCGTCCCCCGGCCTCATCTCGCCCATCTCTTTCGGCTTTTTTAATTGAATATAAAACTTGCCAGCGGCAATCGGAAGTGCACTGCAGGAAACGCCAGCTGCCCATGTGTCTGAGTGCGAGCATAGAAGGAGAGAGCACGAGGTAGAGGCCTGTTCGAAAGTTGGCTTTCAATTATAAAAACACCAACAACAAAAATAAACTATATATGAAGCCAAAACAGAAAAAGCTAAAAGATAAATTTATGAAAAATTGCGAGCAGTTTGTGCATGAAGCAGAATTGCTTAAAACGCCCTCCTCACATAAAAAACATAGGGATTTCTCTTTCCTTGAAAACACAGTTGCTAGCCAAAAAATCAGACCTTAAAACGTGAAAGTATGAGACAAGGAGGGTCGCTGTGGTCGAGTGTCTCGACTATTAGATACCCGTTACTCATCTGACGAACGAACGAAATTTTAGGGGGTTTTCGGTTTGATTTTTTTTAGGATTGTGGTTTGTAGTAGTTGTAGTTTGTATATTTTTATGCTCTCAAGCTAAGCCCAAAATGATCTTCGTTAGAAATCCACGTTGGCAGGCGGAGGGAATGACGGACAAGCTAGAGCGACTTGGCTAGTGATCCTGATATAATATACTTTTTATACTTTAGGGGTCGAAAAGAAGCACAACACACCCCTTTACTCTACAAATGCAAGTATAATAATTTTAACGCGACACAAGTTTACTGCAGTGCAGTTTATTGGCCTAAAGAACCAATTTTAGATAAACATTTCGCACGTTTTGAATTTTATTATTTTTAATACTCCAACAGCCCGGCCTACCAAACCATATAATCAAACGCAGATACTTACAGTTCGAGGGCCCAGTCGATGAACTTGTGCAGACCGTTCTCCAGCGGCTTGGTCTGGAACCAGTTGGTGTGGAAGGGCATCATGTAGGGCGCCTTGTTCTGTTCGTAGTAGCGCGAGAAGTCCTCCTGCAGCCACTGGAGCACCTCCTCCTCGTCGAGGTTGTGCAGGACGCACTGGTCCAGGTAGGGACAGTGGCCTCCCTCGTATCCTTCCACGTAGTGGGTGTTGAGGGGCACCTCCCAGACGCCGGGGAAGGTGCGCGACGGACATGTGCCGCTCTTGCACTCGTGGGAGATCTTGTAGTCGAGGGTGTACGGCCACACTGGCACTGCCACCGGCGGAACGGTGATCGAACTGTCGTAGATGTACCCGAAGTCCTCCAGAACCTGTTGGCGAAAATGTAATTAAAGTTAATCTCTTACTTAAAAACCTAAAAGCGTTCCTTTTGAGAAGCTTGTAGGCTTAACTTCGTTATTTGTGATCATATCCCTTGAGTTTTTAATTATCTTAGGCATAGGAATTCGACAAGATGTCAGTCCTGTCATGACATGTCTTGTCAACAAGGAGTCAGTAGGTTGAAAAAATTCTCCGAGCGCGGATCCACTCTGGTGAAAAATGATAGGACTTGTGGTGTTTAAAAAGTGTGCAGCAAACAATTGTCTCGAAAATCCCCCTCTAGTCGTGGTATCCAAACCTACGAAATATTATTAAAGTTGTAATGTGTAATGGTATAATCACCAAGTGCACTATCCAATAAAACTTCCCCCTCGTACATTGCGAACTTGTCGTCCCTAAAATTAAAAACGGTGTAACTTACATTGCCTATTACTTATGTATAACTGTGCGAACTTCGCCTTGCCGAAGTCAGCTTTCTTTCGTGTGAAACACAAAGCGATGCGCCGTCATGTCGCACACACCCGTTATTTGCATAAAAAGATTTGCCACAGATATGATTTAAAATGCGTGAATGTGCCAACGAGTCTGATCGAGATTTCGGGGCGAAGGGAATGGTGTCGCATAATGGGGCCCTTGAACCGTTTCGTACGTAAATGTGTTGTGACATTGATGTCAGTCCTGTCATGACATGTCTTGTCAAGTCCTGTCAACCAGAAACTTTCGCTGTAGTCGCAGCTCACACATACTGTGTTTATGCGATGCCGAATTCAACCTTTAATTTTACGATTTCAGCCGATTCGTGTCTGCTTAGGTATCACGATTTCTTGAAAGCGCGATATGGAAATAACCCCTGTTTATACGACTCATATGTGACGTGATTTGCTTTCAGTAGAGATGCCAGACGTGAAAAATTTGGTATTTTAGTCTGGTCACAGTTTTACAAAATGTAAACAAACCAAACAACGCGATGGATAAACTAAAATTATTCAAATTCAAATAAGAATTGAAAAATTAATTTTCAAAGCTACTGAGTGGAGGCACAGAAGGTCGATGGGTTCATTAAAAGCAGCGTTGCCACCTGGTCTGCTTAGCGTTAAGTTGGTTGCGCACGACAAAATCACGTTTTCAGGCTGAAATCATAGTAAACTTTCGTGTGTTGCCGAATTCACGAAATGGCGTTTATACACACACGAATCGGTTGAAAGCGTGAAATGATAGCGTGAATTTGGCATCGTATAAACACAGTAATAGTAACACATAAGTTCATGTATTTGCTTTGCGATGCTTAAAATAGAAAATAGACTCAAATTTATTGCCGATACCAGGAAACAGCCAATACTCGTAGATTTTACCTCTTTCTCTGTCGGATGGATGTCGGTTTTCCCGATATTTTCTCTTCTTACTAATACCCCCAAACTGTATACTAACTAAAACTTAGTACTAACTTTTTATACCCTTCCAGAGGGTATAATGATTTCAGTCAGAAGTTTGCAACGCAGTGAAGGAAACGTTTCCGACCCCATAAAGTATATATGTTCTTGATCAGTGTCGATCTAGCCATGTCCGTCTGTCCGTCCATTTTTACGCAAACTAGTCTCTCAGTTTTAAAGCTATCGGGCTGAGACTTTTCCACAGTCTTCTTTCTATAGCAGATATTATATAAGTCGGAACCAGCCGTATCGGACAATTATATCTTATCAGGCAAAAATTAAAAAAAAAATTCGACATATTATCTTATAATATTGGGAATATAAATTTTTATATTTTTAAGAACTTCGAATTCAACTTAATAAAAATATTGGTTTTTGTATAACTGCAAGGATGTACAAACTTAGGCTTGCCGAAGTTAACTTCCTTTCTTGTTTTTTTTCTAATATCACTGAAGTCAGCAACATCCTTAAAAATTTCACATGGTGTTACTAAAGTTTATTATTTTTATACAAACTTCGGCTTGCCGAATCTAACTTCCTTTCTTGTTTGTAGTATTATTAATCGTTAAGACTGTTTTTTTTTTGTCTTTAGGATCTTAATTGCTCAAAATCAAAATACTCCAAAAGCTTGTATTCAAAGTTAAATGTATTACAGTTAATACCTGTATTACAGTTAATAGCTGGCTACCTCTGACTGCCCAAGCAGCAACCTTAAACTTAAGGCCGCGATTATCTCGGAATAGCTTATTCAGGTCAAAGCCTTAGTTGCAGTTGCTTCTACTTCTCTAGTTCTAAACAAATATTGTTATAGTTATTGAAGTATGATATGATTTCTTGATAATAGGCATTTCCGTGCTCGCTAAATGTTATAAAGTATAACCCTCGGCGACAAGATAGTGTCCAGCCCCTTAAACTCCATTATCTTCGAACCATCCGCTGCTTGGACAAAAACTGAGCCTTTAGTGGCTTTAGGTTAATAAGGTTCTGTCTCTGGATCTCTGGATTTCTTGTACGATCTCCCTGGTTTAATAAAAACATGTCTCATGTGACACCTGAATGACACCTGATGGTCCCATTGCTTACACTTCCTTTGTGCAGGGCCCCGCCACTGCTGTCCACCTCCAAGACCAAGAACTCACCTTGTACTGGGTGTTGCGGCCAGGCTTGAGGAAGGGGGCTCGCATGCCGACCACTTCAGGGACGGACACATTGGCGAAGTGCCGCAGGATCTCCCGCATGCCAATCATCTCGCCCACCCACTCCTCGTAGCCCTTATCCTGCAGCCCCTGCTGCTGCGAGATGCTCTCCGTGCCGATTTCGTGGCCGTAGTATCCCAGGTGCTGGATCTGCTGGTAGTTGCTGCAAGTGCGGGTTGGAGAAGATCAAGAGTCAGTACGGGATTAATTGTCCCTAATTGGATGCAATCAACCCTTTGCGGGCTTCCTGTTGGTTTTCGATTTTTCTTAAGTTTCTTGACAATGGAAAGGTGAGCTATTAGGTAGGTAATCGTAGCTGTAACTGCATAATCAGCTGCCATTTGTGTTATCCTGGGCGAGTTAGATCTGTATCTGGCTGCAAAATAACAACATAAACCGTCCTAATTGCTGTTGAAAATCAGGAAAAGTTTCCATTTTTTGACTATAAACTCCAAAGTAACCAGTTCGAGTAGTCCATCCCCATCTCCAAGTGCTGGCAAATCATTTTCACACTTGTTGGTTTAATAGAAAGAGCAGCACACTCACATCCCAACAAGTGAACAGTTGAAGCGGACTGACGAAGATGAGCATAAAATCCCTCACACTACTGGTTTTTGGCAATTAGAACAATTTTCAAACATCCAAGCTGAGTTGGCATGGGAAGCAACACTTGGGGAGGTGACGGAGAACCCTCGAATGGCAAATGCCCTAAGATACACAAATGGACGGAAACAAATGTCTAGATACGAGAAGACTCCATTCCAGCCCAGTTATGCGTAGTTCTTTATCAGTAGTGCCTCTTGAATGTGACAAATATCCATCTGCCTTTACTGGGAGATACACACAAAACGGGCATTAAATGTAATTCGAATATACGAGTATGTGAACCAAATATATTTAATATCTTCGTTATTTACACACTGCAAAAACAAAAGATTCGTGCCGCCAAAAGCTTTCGAAAGTATGCATCGCCGATTGCAAAAGTAGCAAATACATGTGCGAAATTTATTTACCCGAGGGGTGCCAGAAGGAAGGGTTGGTTGTTTCAAAAGTGGGCTGGCAGGGCGAAGCTCGAGGAAGCTGCTAACGAATAATGCATAGTTTTTGCTGCTTGCAAAGCACAAATAGTAAGGCAGAGCTCAGAGCGGCGGGCAGAAATAATATAAATAAAAACGAAGTAAAATTATGAATGTATTCAGCTGTTTTTTCATTGTCTTTTCATTTTCCGTTGGCCCTCTTTTCCCTTTGCCGGCTAACTCGATTCGTGCCACAGCAGCAACAGTAAGCAAGAATGTTGCCCGAGTGTATGTATTTATTAAACATTTCACTGGCAGAGCCTTCCTCGCCCAGTGTGCATGTGTGCGCCCGAAAATAGTTTGCAATGAAATTACGCCCCAAAGTCAAACTTTTGGGCCAAACAGGCCCGGCCAGCCCCTGTGCCCGTTGAGGAACGAAACGAGCAGTGAAAATCGGAGTGAGTGGCATGGGTTTGTGTTGCCTTTTTGCGCACGACAGAAAGTAAAAAACTAGCATAAGAATTAAAAATGTGTGGGTAATTGCTTTTAAATTAGCTCTAGTAATAATTATTATGCCGCATAAGAGTAGTTGTATTTGTTCGAGTCATACCTCTAATCCATCTTTTCGACTGAAAAAGCAATGCCGACTATTTTTTAAATGCTTGCACTAATTTTCCCATGTGGCGTTGCAGCTCTGACGGCTGCAGTACTGATGACGCACTTGATGCGCCGGAGGCATCGCAGCCACGCCCATTGCTGGGGCTGCATCCCCCCTTAATTCATCCTGCCACCGCCCCTGCCCTCCTGTGGCCCCTGCTGCACTTCCAAACAATAGCGCACGGGCATAAAACTATCTGACATCGTCAAAAAGTTCATGCAAAAATGTGGAAATGTGAAAAGTTGTTGAAAAGCCTGGGCCTTAGGACGTGTGGGCGGGGGCGTGGGCGCATCCTTCGGTGCGTATGTGTGGGGTAGATTTATTGCATGACATTTCAATTGTTAGACAAACAGCTGGACGAAGAACTAGAAGCCGGCGGAGGGGCCACGGCACTTGAAGCCAAGGCCAAATGCGGAAAACGGAGGAAAGTATGCAAAAAGCCCGGAGACCTAACGAAACCCGAATATAGCCAAGTGCCCTGGCAAACAGTGTTGCCAGCCTTGTGACACAACAGGGTTGTCGATGGCGACGCGTGGAGGGATTCGACAGAAAGTGTGACAGCAGGCTCAGTGTGTTTGGGCCACGCGGGGACTTTTCCTATTTTCCCTTAGAATTTTAAATATATTAATAGGAGACAGCTTTTAAGTCGACTTCAGATTTTCTAGGATGACCAAGTAAACTGTAAAAAGTGCTTGTAGTTGCATGCTTAAAATTTTCCTGAAGGAAAATCTGTTGTCCATACAACAAACAATACTTCATTGTACTCTACTGTAAGTATCTATCAAATATTTGGCAGTCCCCCAGTTCCCAGCTGAATATACTTTCTTTGTGAGCATTTCATGGTAACCTTGACACTTCAAAAATTACACAGACCCTCTCGAAAGAGCCCACCAATGCACCGTAGGCTGCATGACCACTTCTTGCGGCAACACTTAACAGATAAAAATGTATCTAATAAACTTGAAGAACGCTTTTTTTGGGTAAGCATACTCTTGAAGAGAATATTATAAAATCATCAAACAAATTCCTTCAGATTTGTAATTCTTTACCAATTGTTTAAGGTATCGTAATTTAATTATACTAGCCAAATAGTCGGGAATTTGAAAGTTGGACTTTTAGCATAGACTTAAAGTCAAACAACTATGTTACCTAAAATTTTATTAATTTTAGAAAAAATGAAATTTCCTACAACACAACATTAATATAACATTAGGACCACTCTGATCATTAAACATCTTTTTATTAAAATCCATGGCTGCGTTCAGCAGAACAATGTGGTATCTGACTACGGATGTGTGTTTACCCGAAAAAAATCCATTACGAAATTTAAATGTTTTATAAATTGGTCCTGAAGCTAGCTCTTGGCAATCACTATATAAACAAATACACAAATGCAATTGTAACACATTTACCCCATTTCTTTGTTTTCTTTAAAAATGTTTTGATTAAGTTGTATCAATATTTTTATATTGTGCATACAAAATTATGAAAAGTTTAGATCATGCATGAACTAAATAATTAAAACGGGACTAAAAGATCATTTTTAGGTCATGCACTGCCAAACAATTTCAATTTTTGTCTCACCTTTTGGGTCTAATATTTTTGGTCATTATAGACTTTTCTGTCAGATATACTACTAAATAAAATTTGGACCTAAAAAACTATTAAAGAACAATTATATTTTAATATTCTGAAATGAGCTGAGAGCAACCGTATTATTGCAAAATTGGATATTTTAAGCAGTCGATTTGTTATAAATTTGCATATCAGCGGTCTGAATTGATTCCATGCTTTTACTATTTTCTGGAACGAACATGTGTGTTTCGTAGCAAACGTTGTTAAATATTGAAAGCTCAAGGAATTTTTTAGGTATGAAATATGGTGGTACCCCGAACAGAAAAATCTAGGCAATAAAAGTCCAACCTTTTAGGCCTCTAGTGATCTAAAATTATATGTCATGGAATCCCACGAAAAAAATTCCATCAGTGATCAGGCATCATGTTCTGTTGAACATTATAAACATATCTAGCAGATCCTTTAAAAATTCTTGTGTTTTTACAGCCGATTTCGAAAAAGTTTGTGCCTCTGCTAAAAGTTAGATGTTATCCTTGCCTATTGACGTCATCAGATCATCAGTTTCCACATCATATAGGTAAATTGCTTTTTGCCATGAAAACTGGTGACCCAGCCTATAGTGCGAGGGCTTCGGATGACGGAATATGAGAAGCAGGAAGAGAAGGCCAGAAGGAGGTGGACAACGGGCGGAGGTGACAAATGTCAGCAGCAATTAACAGAACCACCGAGGCAAGGCAAAAATAGTCAAATGACGCCGCAAAGAAAAACTGACAAACAAGGCTAAGTGGCCGGGCTGGGGTGGGAGGTCCTTTCAAGGGGACCAAGTCTGTGGTGGAAGTGCATCACATTCAGTAACATTTGATGAATTTCCTTTGGCCTTGTCGAGAGCGGCCGAGTACAAACTGCAGCCATTGTTTATGCCAGGGGTGCACGAAACTGCCTCGTGGCCACGCATCTGCAAAGGCACTTGAAAGAAAATCACACGACGCGTGTAGCGACTCAGGGAAGAGATTTAAGCAATTTGCATTTTATGACTAACGATGATAATAGCTCGTGCAACTATAGTTGGTTTGGGCCGCTTGTATCTGGAGGGGTCAGCGCTACGAGGAAGAATCGGCGCGTGTCCAAAGAGTTTACGCCATTGACCTACCTGGAAAGCTAATTGAAAATCACTCCAACCCACCCATTCGATATTCGGTTCCCCACAACTTTTAGTGCCTAAATTAATTTAAATAAGGGAAGTGATATGGTCGACGCCCTCGACAGATACCCCGTTGCGCACCACACAAAAGCGCCACCTAGGATGCATTCCAATCGACCGCTTACAAGCTAGGTGGCGTGTAACTGCACGAGTATATCTCCATCCCTCTCGCACGCTATAGAACTTGCCTAGTATTTATTATTATTTGGTGTAACTTTTTAATGAGTGATCCGATTTGAGTAGTTTTTGGACATGTATGAATGCTGATTGAATGTTAAAATGTTTACAAAGCGTTCATACATCGACTCGGATAACGATCCCGATCAAAAATATATGTGTACATATACTCTAAGAGTGCTCTACGAGGAACGGGTATACAAATGTCATCGCATGTTGAATTTCCCATCGAGGATGAACTTAAGTTGCACCTTCCCCAAGCCACTGTTCGAACTTAGCATGAGCCAACAGGTTCAATTTGCATTTAAAAAGGTAGAAACACATGTAATCTGAACGATTAGAAACTGTAGGACTACGCACACATTTACATACGTGGGAGGACGGTGGAAAGTCTCAAGCCAAAAGTAGGAGGAGAAGTGTTTTTTCTTGTAATTGAATTGAGAGATTTGTCAGGTCGATTTAAATTAAAATAAGTAACCTAGGAAGGGGAAGCACGAGTAAATTGATTTAAAGGTCTCTCAGATAACTACCTCAACTAGAAAATAAGCAGTAGGCGGTATAAATTCTTTTAATGAAAAAAACACTGAAATGAACATACGCTGCGTAGACGTGATTTCCGATATAGAATATATATAGAAAATATCTATCAAATGCCTTATCTTCAGTTCTAATGGTCTGATTGGTGCGACTTTATGTTTAAGTATTCATAAAATAATTACTATGGAAATGCAGGCAAAAGTTTATATAATCACTTAACGCAATGCAAATTTGTTATGCCGCAGAAAGATTCAAAGAAAAAATATCAGATCTACATTAATACAAGCACAGATAAAAAAGATGATTTAAAAGGCCAAAAATGAATTAGAAATTGAATAAAATTGGCATGGAGCTAAGTCCTGACATGGTCTAAAACTAAAATCGTTAGGAAAATATTTAAGTTGTTTCCAAAATCTTTTGACTTGCCCTAGCCCATGGCACCCTAAACATGTTCGAGAACAATTCAAAGCTTGCCATATTTCATAACTTAAATTTACACGAAATGCACTTAGTAGATTTTAAAGCAATAACGAAATAACCAGAAAATAGTAATACTATTTTTAAGGTAGCGCTTCGGCGCGTGCGCGGGAGACATGGGATTAATTTCAACCGTAGAAAAAATGGATTGTTATTTTTTTAGCAAGATTAAATATTGACCTCTTCGAAAACAAAATATCCAGAATTTAAAATAATCAATTTGTCTTACTATCAAGAGTAAGCAATTAAATTTCCTTTTGAAATTTTATGAGGTATACAAAAGGGATAAAATTTCAAATTTTACACTTATATATGAAGGTACCTCCTCTTTTTTTTAATGGTACAATTAATATTATTATAGCCGAATATTAGATCCAACGACAACATCTGACAGATTTTTAATTAGGAGGGTTTTAGCAGTCAATTATTATTAGGCAGAATGCAATAACTTTAAGGCCTACGTGACCTAAAATATTGGCACTCCAAATGTAAATACTGACTTGGGAGTGTCTGAAATCACACACCTTTTTTACGTTGGAGGGACCCAACTGCCACTAAAACTAGCTTACTCACCTAGCGATCAATTCCTTAATTCAAGTGATTTATTATTTCAATTTTAATGCCTCATATACAGCCGTTAACCCACCCGTGCAACTGCATTTCTCGGCCCACACGTGTTTTTCTTCAATCTGTGCCCGCCTCAAAGTCGAGCAATTTCTTTTAATGTGCTTTTAAAAGCCAAATCTACAGGTTCCCTTGGCCATGGCTCTCGGTCCATGGACATTTTTTCGTAGCAATTAGATTTCTGTTGTTTTTCCTACGCCCAGCACCAAAAACTAACTTCATTTGCATGGCGAACATCTTGTGCCTGTGCGGGGTGTGTGTGTTTAACATGAGTGTGTGTCACGAGCATGGCTAACGAGCTAGCCTGACTTCGGTAAAGGCATAAAAACAATAAGATCTCCCCTTTCGCCACGATTTCAATAAAGCTCTTCGACAGCGCTCTACACACTCATAAAAAAAATTACCAAGGAGAAAGGAGAGTAAAAACAGACAAAGCCAAACAGGGAAGCTGAGAAAAAGAAAGCAGAATGCTAAATGCAGAAAGGGAAAATCTGTAAAAATGGGGGCGACTCTGTTCGCATGGAAAAATTTATGGCTGGCTTGCTGACTTCCTGCCCTTCCCATCCCCTCCCATCGCTGCCTCCTCCTCTCGTGATCATCGTTATTATCAACACCAGTTAAGCAATAACAGTTGAAAACCCAGGGTACAAAATGGGCAAAGTTAGTGGGTGGCCTTAGTGATTACAAGAGCGAACTAATAAAAACAGACAGCCAAACACATGGGGGAAAATGGAAAGTACCACTCCACACCCTGCCATCACAAACACACACACGAAATCCCTGAAAAATCCAGCACAGGGAACTCTAGAAATGAAATAATGATTGACGAAGTATCATATTATGTTATATATAATTTATTTGATGAAAAGTGTGTTTAGACAATTAGGTATTAAGATCACTGCCTGAGTCGATCTAGCCATGTCTGCCTGTTTGACTGATAGATTTAATAGATGTTTCAAAAGCTTAAAGGGGTGCGATATCGTTTATCCATAGCCATCCGCGTGCTAAAATGTCAGATCTGTCAAACCGGAAATTCATAAAAAGTTTTTCGCCGTCAGGTGGCGCCAGTTTCCGGCAAAAATTTCAAGTACAGCTTTTTGATGCAAGCTAGTGACATTGATTTTGACAAAACCTGGATGAGGGCGCACAATAAAATGTTTCATTTACTTAGGTACTTCCCAATACGAGTGCAGCGAAAATGCCGAAAAAGAACCTAGCGAGGTTCTACTGCCGCTGGTGAAAAGCAAAACCGAGCAGAGTGGAGCAAGGTCTAGTGCACATGGAGTGCACTTTGCGTATACACAAAGATGCAGATATGCATGTGTGCCTTCATCAACAAAACTTTGCAAAGAAAAAGGGAATTAACCGATACTCAGTCCAGTTTTATATGTGTTTTTCGAGCCTTTATTAGAGCCAGTCAAACTATTCCATCGATTATTTCTGATACGGACTCAAAGAAGCGCTACGAATGCTGTTTAAATTGTTGGTTAGGTTTGCCGACCTTCTTTCAGATAGCATTCCGTTTTTAACAAAGCAAACCTTGTTTGTTTTTATAAAGATTAAAACGTGTATTTTAAAATATCTTTTATTCCGGTGTGGGAGCCCTTTCCGCCAGCCTTTCCCCAGACCCGGGCCACGCCCATCTGCAAGCCCTGGAGATCCGGCCGAAAGTTAATGTACCCCAACAGCCTCCGAGGCGAATAAAGTACACGGACAGACGCGCACACGTGCACGTGTGTACGGACGGGCAGGACTCGTGCAGCCACCCACTCGCCGGGAAGGCACCTGCAAGAGCTGTTAAAGTGTCATTGGGTTGTTGTCATAGTCATTGTCAACGTTGTCGTTATCTTTATTTCACATCAACGACATAGTCATCATCATCATCATCGTCATCGTCATCGTCATCGTCGTCGTCATCGCCGTTCGTTGGAATCTCTCGGATGCAGTCTGCCACTGCCGCTGTCCGAGCCGTTTGCCCATCTAGCTATTTTTTGGAGGGACTCAGGGATTTTCCAACCGCATTTTCATTATTTTTAGAAAGGGGTGTAACGTTCTTTGAGAACAATTCAATATTTTACAATGCAATTCAGAAGAGAATGGTGAGTATTTTTGTTTAAACTCTCAATTAAACCGAAGATGTGCTGTATTTAGATACGTATCTGAGAGGGAAAAGATATAGTCAGGCAGGCCATGCCGACTTCCACTTAGAGTCAGAGACTTTAAATTAATACACGCTTCCCTCGTAGCACTGGACAGCACTGGGAGCGAGTGTCGGAGCTCCTGACCAGGACCCTGCGCCCCTGAACCCCTTCCAAGGCCCTAACCGAAACGTTCCAGGAGTTGGTCCAAGGCTCATCATCATTGTCGACAACAGCATTGCCGACAACAAACAACAATGCCGGCAACAACAGGAACAACAACGGGCCGCCCTCATCAACAATTTGCAGTAAGAAAAACAGGAAAAGCGACCACACACACACGGACATGTCACCCACAGACCAACACACACCGATACAGAAGCCATTAGCCGGCGAACAGCATCTACATATTAACGTTACGGATATTTTCCTACCAAATTGCAAACACGGAGAGAACGTTCGTTGCACAGCTCAGTGATCTAAACCAATTGCCGGCACCAAAGAACCGGGGTCCGAGGCGGGCGGCGGCATGGCAAGGGAGGGAAAGACGGGACTCGGATGCCCACTTCATTGCATTTGCCGGAAATCTCAGGCGCAGAGTGTGCGAATGCACGGAGGCCAAGGAAATAAGATTAATTGGAGCTTCTGAAATGGATTTTAATTGTTATTTAATAAGGAATACTGTGAATTCCCCGTGGGACAAAAGGCAACGACAGGCTCAAGATTTTGGCAAGCCTAATGCAATTATTAGCCCAGAGGTGAGAAGGGAGAACGAGCATGGGACCATATGGACTTAAATTGGAGAGGTTTTTCTTGGTATAATTATACTGGTCAGGAATAATTTGTCTCTATAGTGGAAACTTTACACGTACTCTTCCCTAATGCAACATACGAATAAGGAAACAGGAAGAGCTATTTAAACCGATTTCAGTTTGTACTAGAAACAGATTTCCAAAAATAATATCTTACTATTTTTAATATTTTTCGAGATCTCTTCATACGGACAGATGTAAACGGAAGCGTTTCCTTCCACCTGTAACATCATTGTCGACGAATACAATACACCCTCTTTCTCCATGAGTAACGGGCCATTAAGTAAACACTCTTTTCCCTAAACTAATTGACCTCGCTTAAGTTTCGGTATGGATACATTTTATCTTCAAACCGTTGCAGACGGTATTCTAAAGTATGTGATCAGCATCACTGGACAAGTCGATCTAAACATATCCGTCTGCCTGTCTCTTCGTTTCTACGCAAACTAGTCTCTTAGTAGAAAAATATTGTTTAGAAACTGTAAGCCATATTAACGTTTTCGCTTTTTGAAATATCATTGTTTTAACATTCAAAATGTCGAATGAAATTTAAAAAAATAAAAAACTGTAAGATGCCTAGCGCTCATTATTTATAGTTCGCAGAACTACCGCTAGGGACGCTTTGGCAATCCGCGTTACTCATCTTTTATCGTATTCTCCATGCTCAGAGAATCGCCGAAGGACGTTCCCTTTCGGTGGCTGCTTGTTAAGCTGTGCACTTCCTTAAATATCCTTGTTGGCTCAGCTACTTTACAGATTCTCACCATCAATTTCTACCCGATCCCGAAATGCTGAGACCTTTCGAGTCGCTTTCTTTATTTGAAAGCCGGCACTACGTGAGCCAGCGATGCGCTGAGGCTTCAAATGAAATAGCCACAGTTAAAGCAAATTAAAGGACCCCCGAGCCTCGCCTCGATTGAGTTTCGCTGCGTTTTTTATGGCAACTTAAAACTTGTAAACCTCGCCAGACAGCTGCTCAGAAGTTGTTCAGGTCATTTAGAAAGTTTAAAGCTAAAGATGTCGGGCTCGCCGTTGTGCCTTGGGTGGCCTTCTCGTTGTTTTAGACTTTTCGTATTGCTGTTGATGTTTTTGCTGCTGGCATCATGGGCAGGGCCACGTCAACATTAGCATCAAAGTCAGGCGAAACCGCTGCCGCTAGGCATAGGAAATTTCCCCAGCAGCTGGAAAAGTCAAGGTGCAAGTTACGCCACTTAAAAAATGTAGAGTTTGTCACAGTGGGTCGGAGCTGGAGCGAACCGGAAACAGAAACTTGAGAGGCAGGATGGGTTCATCGGCGATGGATCAAAGGCTTTTTGTAACGTGATGTTCTAGTTACTAATTCTATAGAAATAATTAATCATAAATAGCACTAAATCATTTTAGTGCTATTAATGTAACGAACCTGGCGGTTTCCCTGCAGGCGGCACAAAACAGTGTAGAAGAAGGATCCCCCTTTCGCCACTTCAAGATGGGAGACTGCCCCACTTCGACGCTCTTGCACCTCGACACAATATGGTCACCGCCGAGGGCGGGGCTGCAAATGAGCGCGGCAGCTCGGTTAGAGGTTGGATGAGCAGCCGCCACTCGATGCTATTAATATTAAGGCGGCGAAACGGGACCGGAATGAAAATGAAAGGCGAACTTTTCACGAAAATGTGCGTGTGGCAGGCGGGACACCGAAACTGCTGGATGCCACCGGGATGCCGAGCGGATTTCGGCCAGTCCCACAGCGAGGGCTAAGGTGTTGATTACGCGTGTCAAAGTTCACTTCGGCGATTGCCAACGGCCTCGACAGCCTGTACTTCGCATGTGCGTGTGGTGGGCTGGTCGGTGAGGCGGACGAGGCAAACAATTGGCGAAATGCAATATCAAAGAGCACATCGACTCAGGCGCTCGAAAGGCAATTATTTGCCTTCGCCCAACTTGTCTGTGCACTGAGAGAACGAGTTATGCTGGGCCTAGAAGTACAACATTCAACGCATTTTCCAGATACCTAATGCTCTTGAGAGCGTCTGCCTTGTGTGCGAAACTGAAAATCTAATGTCCCACCCGCCAATCACTAAGGCCACCGGAAATTTGCCAAGTGCGATAGGAGAGGGAGGCGAGCAGCTCGAATCTGGCCAATGTCTTGGCGAAGTTGGGCCTGCGGCTGGATCTTGTGTTTTATTGATTCTATTATAAATGCCACTTAATCGATATGTGGCAGCAGGCAGTGGGGATGGGGCTACGACGGCATTAAATATGCAGCAGGGAAATGCCTTTGCTTGGCCGTACATGGCCACACAAAGCAGTTAATGGATTTGATTTCGATGCCAATGCATTCGGCAGTTAATGGAACACTCAGTCAAACGCCCTGAGTGCCAGACCGAAAAACTAACCAAACATCCCTTGGCAACTCAACACGGCAGCATATGTGGTTTTGTGTCTTCAATAATATTCTAATATTATTTCGCCGCAAGTGTTGGCTAGAATAGGCGTTTTCATACTTCAGAAACGTGCATAAGGGTTGTCATTTTGGAATTTACCTAAGCTATTTTTTATGCCTGGCAGTATTTATCATTTTATTTCGCGCAATGAATGGCTTTCGACAATAATTCTTCTGGAGAATTTTAGCTTTAACCGGCGGCCACGCCCTGCGTGTCCAAGCACTTGACTACCTTTTCCCGCCTTCCCTGTCAGATTTCTCGGCAGTGCTCCAAGATGAGAGGGAAAACGATTTAAAATAAATAATTATATAGTTAAACCAGCTGCTGCTGGAAGTTGGCTGGGTGGCTGCCAGGTGGCCACGCCCACTGGGCCGGCAATAAAAGTTTGTTCCTCGGCTATGGCGGCACAAAGCGCGGACTCGATTTCAATCCCCTGGCTGTGCGGGAGGAGCGCGCTCATGTTTATTCAGTCGGTGCCCCCGAGCCCTCTCCGCTCCCTCCATCCACAGATGTTGCATATATTGTATATATGTATGCAATTTAACCCCTTTTTTTTCAAAATATTCGCCCAATGCGCTATTTTCGCGAATGATGTTTCTGCTGAGGACTGTGCCAGCAAATTTTGTTTTAATATCTTGCATCGAATTAGTAGATACCAGCTCACAAATCTTAATCGCCTATTGCTCCAATATTATATATCATCAAAAGAAAGCCTACTTCCTTGACTTAAAGAGGCAATCGTTCGATTTTATTTCAATTACTCAAGCGGGGAAGCACCCAGGAGACAACAGTGCTCCAGCACTCCAAATTTACCCTGTTTTCCCAACTTAACCAATCTATAAGAAGTCGATCGGAGAGTCTTCGGGCCTGGGCCTTGCTAGATTGGTTAGAGTTCCATTTTTAAGTGGATCCAATGAAACGAACTGCGGGCTCGGACTGGTTATTTATTGGGTTCTTGGATGGGCTGAAGAGTGTGACTGTTTCGGGCAAAGTCTGCTTCGCAGTGCACTGAGAACTGCTGGTGTATGGTTGGCAGAAAATTAAAACGCAAATGTTGGGAAATTAGATTGCCCCAAAGTCGCCTTTGTTTAGCCGGCTTAGCCTGGCCTTTGCACCCCGTCCTCGCCTGCTACTTCGATGTGCCACCGCTTTCTTTGTGCTTTCTATGCGAGAGTGTGTGCGCCCAGTGAGGTGTTGCCTAGTTTTCGGCTTGTTAGTTAGTTAAAAGTTTTTGCGTGCAATTAAAATGCTGCGCAAAAACTTTCCTTCAACATTGTTCTTAATTTTTTCCTTGGTTTTTGCAGTTTGCCAAAGCCAAATACAAATGAACAACTATTGTCTCAGCCCCATGCGAGTCGGGTGTGGGTGTGGGTATGGGTGTGGGTGTGCGTCTGCGTTAGCCTGCAGTCGGGAAAGTGTGCAAAGTCCTGTGGCAATTGTCTGATTGTTTTCTTAGCCACAGCAGAAGGAGCAGCATTCGATGGCAGGAAAGTTCGTTATCAGTGACATTTCGGCGTATAAATAGCAAACACTGAGCAGCCAGCAGTCCCCTGCGAGACGCTAACCAGCTCGCCAGCCAGTCCCAGCCAGCGCTTGCTGCACTGCGAGAAAATGGCAGAGGTTCCCGGGGCAGCATGTGGCGCGAGGTACGATATTGCGGCTTTCTTTGGCACTACCAAGGTCCGGCTTCACCCGAGGAACACTGATCTCACTCCACTGGACTCTTCAAATTTCCTATCTTCTGAGCAACAAAGTACGCGTTACTATTTTTTCATATTTTGCGCTGTACCAAGGTATTCCCTGAATAAGTCTGTTTTACAATTTGGCAATTTTGGAGCGAAGGACTCCGTTCTCCGCACTGTATTCTTAGTTTTAGCAGTTAGCAGTTAACAGTTCCCAGTTGCCGTGGCGAACGTGCTGGCAATGTCAATTGAAATGAATATTCTAAGCAGCTGGGCCACGAGCTCCTCGAAGAGCAGAGATTTGGAGGACCCGGGAGCCAGATCCCGAGTCCGGGCCCGTGTTTGCCCTTCGTCGATGGCGCTGTCGAGCAATTAGGAAGTGAATCACAACGCTTTAGCTCTGTGGCACGCAGTTCGGCAAATACAAAGAATGCAAACAAAATAGTGAGACTGCCTTTAGCTCAGCCCCGAAAATGGTGCAATTCGACGGAGTCCGATGTGTTACTTGAGATTTCCCTACTGCCTTTGGAGACTCTACGATTGGCTTTCGTTCAAACGTTATTCGAAGCCGGATTGTGGTCCAAGTGCATTAAAATCGATGCGCTCTTCAAAGAACCATTTGCACGCGGCGCCTTAATTCGCAGACATAAAGTTTGGCGTGCGAGTGTCACTCCTCGGCGGCTGCACTCCCCGGGAAATTAAATCAATAGCTGACAGCGGAATCGTAGGCAAAAAATATGGGAAAGCACGGTGCGTCTGGGCCTGTGTGGCAAGAGGATGGGGACCGCAGAATATGTATTTCCCCCACCGCCCCAAATGGAGAAATGGATTCCTCGGGGAACTGACAAAACTAATTGCCTCGGCGGACGTAAACAAAAAGGAATATTCACTGCATACTTTGCGGCAGCCAGCGGAGCGAATTGAAAATAAAATCTTAACAAAATAAGCTAAAAGCTGAAGAGTTGCCGAGCACATTAAATCATTTCCGCTCTGCAGAGCAGGCAGATTCTTTGGCTTGTTCTTGTGTGGAAAGTCGCAAGTTGCAAGCAGTTGCAGCTTACCACTATTTATGGGCTGCTGCTGGCAAAAAGATGAAAAGTGTGTCTCCGTCCTGCCCCTCCCCGCGGGAGAGAAATGGTGCGCCCGAAAAAGGAAAGTATCCTGCTTATATACTACACGAATACACACACAGCGAGTCGTCCGATTAGCGCATTCATGTGTGTGCATGTGTAGCATATTCAGGCAATTACTGCCATTCAGCGCATTTCAATTCAACTTCAAAACCGCCTCCGCCTCCGCCCCCAGGGCTTTCCCCGGATGCTGGGCCTTGCTCCGAGTCCTGCCAGCCCTGTGTTGTTGCAAAGTAGAAAAAAGCTTTTAAACTTCACTCAAGATTTTTGCCGTTTACGCTCGGCTGTCAAATTTTTTGACTGTCCCTGCTCACTTAGTTTTCCATTTCTGCGGCACTGGGGAGGGATGCGATTCTTTCAACAAGGGGACGAGGCGAGAGTAGTTTGTGGGAAGCAAGCTCCAGCTAAACATTAGGAGTACAGATAAATTAATATAAAAAAGTCCACCTCTTTTGGCCCCCATTTGATGAATTAAGTGCATCCGCCGCTGGACACTCCCAATATTTGGGCACGCCCTCGACTGTTACCTCTGCATACACTCTGACTATAGTAGAGGACATTTTTGGGATTTTCCATTGGTTGTTTCCCAGATTTACAGCCACTATTCAACACATATTTTTCTCTCTATAGTTCCGACCCGAGCTGTAGCACACTTGCTCTTCTGGGCTGCTACTTTCCCCCCGTAATTTTCTTTCACTTCATTTTGTTGCTGCCATTTCACTTCGTGCCGTGCGAGTGTGTGTCTGCCGTTTTTATAAGTCTGTCAAAATGTAGTTTATATATTTTGGCGAAAATTCATTTTGCAGTTGACATAACTTTGTCAGCCCCAATTTATCAACAACAATTAGTAGAGCAGAGCGGACCCTGCTGACTTGTCTGACAAGCGAGTGTGCTATGTGCGGGGCCTGGCAAGTATGTGACAAGTATTCCGAGCAAAAACTTTGTCTGCCAAACAGACTCTCACTTGACTCACTTAACATTCTGCCCCGAGAATTTTGAAAACTGCTCGGGAGACGCACCGCTGGCTGCCTGCGTACACGACGTATGCGTAATATTGTAATGCCAAAATAATGTGCATTTGGAAACTGGCTGTCACCCGGCGAAGCGGAGCAGCAGGAGCAGCAGCAACGGCAGGGCAACAGCAACAGCAACGGCAGGGCAACAGCACACATCAATTGTCAAACGTCAGCTCAGCCAGCTGGCTTATTAAACTGCAATTTGCCACCTGAGCGACAACTCACCTGTACTCGTGGGACAAGAAGAAGGTGCCCCGGATCAGGCAGCCGTTGGGATTCTTGCGCTTGCCGTCGAAAATCTTCTGGTAGTGCTGGTAGTTATTCAGGTTCACCGCCCCATCGAAGGTGAGCATGATGATTTGCGGGATCTGCAAGCAGGGAAGGATGCGGTTACTACAATCATAGTTACTACCACGGCTTAAATACCCTTTATACCCTTTCAGGTTGTTCCTGGGGGCATTGTATGTGCAGAGCTTTCCGATTCTTAATTACAGAAATATTTAGATGTCCCATTTTAAAAGAATCTGAGGGTGTTTGTATTATTTTCACATTAATTATCCGATGGGTTCGTATGGTAGCTATATGATATAATCATCGGATTCCTTTAGTTAATAATTAATTTGGATAATTCCAAAGCTGTATATGTGGGAGTGATATTACTGAGGGAGTGATATTACTAGAATAACCCTACCTATCCCTAACCATCCCTAAGAGAACGACGAGCAGTAGCATACATTCCAGAGGAAGACGAGCCAAAAGGAGTAAAAGACGAGAACGACGACGATACGATGATAATGACGAGAAAAGAAGCAGTTTTTGACGAGATCTAGTTGAGAGAAGACGTGCTTGTGTGAAGAGCAAAACGACGCGACGACGATCTTAATTCTACTCTAATTGTGAAATCATTTTCATTTAAATAAACACTTAAATCTATATATATTCTAAAATAATAAAAACCCCACATTTGGGAGCTCATCCGGGAAATATCCGATAAGGTTGGAAGTGATGCGTGAAAGTTGTACGACGTGAACGAGACACATAAACCCTTTGTGAAACATACATTTTTTCAATTATGGCGTCTCTAAACGATTTAATTTCAAATAACTTAAAAACTGCATCAAAAGGGAGTATTTGGGCTCTGCACAAATTCGTGTTTGAAAAAGAGGGAGACCGGAACAATCGCAAACGGCTTCGCGAATTTGCTGGCTTCCAATACGACGAAAATGACGCAGTGTATAAAGCCAAAAGTGTATACGTGCAGGCAAAACTAACTGAAAGGGATTTAATTTCAATATGCCTAGTTTTAAACATAAGCCACGACGTCGAAAATATGCAATTGCATATTTTTCGCAATCTTCGATTTGGCCAACTTCTCACTGGCAACGAAGTGGAAGATCCAGAGGAATCTGATGAAGAAAGGGAAGACGAAGAAGAATACCAAAGCGACGACGAAATCGAGAGTATCATTGCAAATTCCGCAGGAACAAATCCAACGAGTGAAAGAGAACGAAAGAAGAATTCACAACCAGTGCCAATTCAATGCAACGAAATGCCGCGTTTCGCTTTAAGTTTTTGCGATATAGAGGAATCTATAAAACAATTCGAGGGCACAGACGAAATTCCAGTCGAGGTCTGGATAAGTGATTTTGAGGACCAAGCTGTACTTATGGGTTGGAACGAAATGCAAAAACTGATCTTTGCCAAAAAGTCGCTTAAAGGTGTCGCGAAATTGTTCGTGTTGAGCGAGAAAGGAATAAATTCGTGGAGTGTTTTAAAAGAGTCTTTGTTGAGCGAGTTCAGATCAAGAGTAAGCAGCAAACAAATACACATGCAACTTGGAGAGAGCAAGCGACGCGCGAACGAAAGTGTACAGGAATATTTTTACCGTATGAAAGATATTGCCTCACGGGGAAATGTTGAAGAAGACGCTCTTATCCAATACGTGATCGACGGTATTGATAAACTCTCAATCAACAAATCGATGCTTTATGGAGCCAGAAACATGACCGAATTCAAATACAAATTAAAGGACTACCAAACAATCAGCGCAAAATCCCATTTCGTCGAAAGCAGTGCGAAGGACAAGAAAGCCCAAGCAGTACACAGTGATTATAAAGGTGGCAAGAAGGAAATCGTTTGCTACAATTGTGGTGAGAAGGGACATTTGTCTAGTGGATGCAACAACAAAGAGAAAGGCAGAAAATGTTTTAAATGCAACAAGTTCGGTCACATCTCCAAAAACTGTCCCCAACGTGTCCAAACAGTCGAAGAATGCAAGCCAAACGCGCGAGTTTTAAGTGAGCATAACAACATGACGAGCAAAGTGGTTTCAATTAAAACACAAAATTGTATTGCACTTTTTGACACAGGCAGCAAATTTAATATTTTGCGCGAAGATTTATACGATGAGCTAGCTTTGCCGAAGCTAAAAGAGTGCAGTGTATACCTAATTGGATTTGGAAAAAATCGCAATGCCAATAAAATCAAGCCAATTGGACAGTGTAAGCAAGCAGTGTGGATCGACAACAGTCCCTACGATTTAAATTTCTACATAGTTCCGCTTGATTGTATGGACACTCGAATGATCATTGGCGAGGAATTGTGTTTGCAAGCAGAGATATCGTTCGGTCCAAGTGGTTTGCGTGTGCGAAATATAAATAATCTTTGCCAAGAGGACATCCCATCTAACTTGCTGAAAATTGACACGGTTATTAACAACGATGAACTCGATGTAAACGAATCAGCCAGTGCGTGTGCGAAACAAGAAGTGCGTGAACTGATTACGAATTATAAGCCGCTAAAATCGAAGTCGACAAACATTGAAATGAAAATCCTCTTAAACGACGAATCTCCAATTTTCTCGCGTCCGCGCAGATTCGCTTTCGCTGAAACGAATGTAATCGACGAACAAATTGAGCAGTGGTTGGATAACGGCATAATCGAGGAGTCTGATTCTGAATTTACAAGCCCGGTAGTGCTTGCGAAGAAAAACGACGGTTCGCAACGACTTTGCATTGATTTCAGGCGTATAAACAAGGTAATCGTAAAAGATCATTTTCCGTTGCCCCTGATTGACGACCAGCTCGACCGCTTGCAAGAAGCGTTGATATTCAGCACGATCGATTTACGGAATGGCTTTTTCCATGTGCCAGTGGCTGAATCTAGCAGGAAGTACACTTCATTCGTGACGCAGAGTGGGCAATACCAATTCCTAAAGGTGCCTTTTGGTTTGTCCAACTCACCTGGTGTGTTTCAGAGACACATAAATGCGATTTTCAGAGGTCTGTCCCGCAGAGGAATCGCTCTACCTTATGTAGACGATATAATTATACCAGCGAAGGACGAAGAGGAGGCAATTTCGAATCTCAACGAAGTTATATCAACTTGCAGCGAATATGGTCTTGAGCTTAACATAAAAAAGTGTCATTTTCTGCAGACCCGTATCCAGTTCTTAGGTCACATTATCGAGAACAAAACCATTTCTCCAACTCCTCAGAAGATCGACGCAGTTTCGAAGTTTAAGACGCCACAAAACCTAAAGCAGTTAGAAAGTTTTCTAGGACTCACAGGATACTTTAGGAAGTTCATCCAGAATTATGCTCTGATTTCGAAACCCTTGACGGACCTTACCAAAAATAAAGCTGAATTTGTTATTGGCCCTTATGAAGAGAATGCTATTGAATCCCTAAAGAAATATCTGACTTCCACCCCTGTTCTAGCAATTTACAACCCGAAGTACGACACCGAGGTACACACCGACGCCTCCATAGACGGGTTTGGCGCCGTGCTATTACAGAAATCAGCTGACGACGGCCAATTTCACCCAGTCTACTTTATGAGTAGGAAAACCACAGATGCTCAGCGTAAATACTCAAGCTACGAGTTAGAGGTGCTAGCGATAATCGAAGCTATAACCAAATTCAGAGTCTATCTACTTGGCATCCCTTTTAAGATTGTCACTGATTGCAATGCATTCACGAAGACGCTGGACAAGCAAAGCCTCTGCACCAGAGTGGCACGTTGGGTACTATTGCTTCAAGAGTACGATTACAAAGTGGAACACCGTTCAGGTACACGTATGAAGCACGTTGACGCTCTCTCCAGGTACCCTATAATGACAATCGTAGACGACTCAGTAGCACTTGGCTTTAAACAAGCTCAAGAAAAGGACGAACACTTGAAGGCGATCTGCAAAATTATTAAAGACTCCAACTCACCCTACGACGATTATTTCCTAAAGTCCGGAATCTTATACAAGATAGTTAACGACACAGAACTTCTTGTTGTGCCCAGGGATATGGAAAGACAGATCATTGGCAAAGCACACGACAGAGGACATTTCGCCGTCAAAAAGACGAAGGAGATGATTTGCAACGAATACTTCATCCAAAACCTTGACGAAAAAATACAGAAATTCATCGACTGCTGTATTCCATGCATTTTAAGCAACCGCAAGCGTGGCAAGCAAGAGGGTTGGCTACATCCATTGCACAAAGAAGATTTTCCATTACATACGTACCACATCGATCACTTGGGTCCATTAGAATCTACAAGCAAGAATTACAAGCACATACTCGCCGTCATCGATTCCTTTACGAAGTTTTGCTGGCTTTATCCTACAAAGTCAACAACTGCAAGCGAAGTCATTACAAAACTACGAGGACAAAGTAATGTGTTTGGCAACCCAGCTTGTATCATTTCGGATCGAGGTTCAGCTTTTACAGCCCAAGATTTTCACCAATATTGCGACGAGGAAAATATAAAGGTTGTCAAGTCTACGACAGGTCTACCACGTGTAAATGGACAAGTGGAGAGACTGAATGCCATAATTATCCCAGTTTTGTCAAAACTCAGTGTGGATGATCCTACAAAATGGTACAGACACGTTGATCGAGTTCAACAAGCCATCAACTCTACTTTCTCGAGAAGCATCAACGCAACACCTTTTGAGCTTTTAATCGGAGTCAAAATGAGGAACAAAGATGACCAGCAGCTTCGTGAGCTAATCAACAACGAAACCTTAGCTCTGTTTCAGGACTCTCGAAACGATTTAAGGCTGAAGGCAAAATCACAAATTTTAAAGCTTCAATCGGAAAACAAAAGAACTTACAATCTGCGACGCAAACCAGCAAGGCTTTACAACGTTGGCGACATGGTAGCCATAAAGCGCACTCAATTTGGTGGAGGCCTCAAATTAAAGCCGAAGTATTTGGGTCCTTACCAAATCACGAAAGTCAAGCACAACAACGCCTACGATGTCCAGAAAGTTGGCAACTCAGACGGTCCAAAAATGTCTTCGACTTGTGCCGAATATCTCAAGCCATGGCCCACCCACGATAACAACGACGAAACATTCGAGGCGAATGTTTAATCAGAATGGCCGAATGTGGGAGTGATATTACTGAGGGAGTGATATTACTAGAATAACCCTACCTATCCCTAACCATCCCTAAGAGAACGACGAGCAGTAGCATACATTCCAGAGGAAGACGAGCCAAAAGGAGTAAAAGACGAGAACGACGACGATACGATGATAATGACGAGAAAAGAAGCAGTTTTTGACGAGATCTAGTTGAGAGAAGACGTGCTTGTGTGAAGAGCAAAACGACGCGACGACGATCTTAATTCTACTCTAATTGTGAAATCATTTTCATTTAAATAAACACTTAAATCTATATATATTCTAAAATAATAAAAACCCCACAGTATATTTTTACATATTTATTAAGTTATTTTTTCACCATTCCTATGCTAGCTGTAGGATAAGTTGCAAAAGAAATACGACTTTTGGAACGATGTAATGGAAGGAGTCGTTCGTTAGCCTCAAGAACGAGAGACTGGTCTAATCTTTAAGGATTGTGTGCTTCGCAAAACATTGTGTGACCACCGCAAACACTTTTTAATTTGTCTTAAGAAAACTCCGAGGAAGGAGGCGGTCGTTACCCCACTTCATAAAAAGGGGAGCAAATTGAACGCATGAAACTATCGAGGTATCTCAAAGCTATCAGCAATAGCGAAGCTGTTTGAAAACATTATTACACCCCATTTGCAACATAGTTGTGGGGCTCTCACTTCCTCATGCCAACACTGTTTGTAAAACGTAAGTCAACGACAACAAATCTTTTAGTTTACTTCACTCAACACAAAAAGGTTCCGACTGTCGTGGTTTACACTGACTTCAGCAAAGCGTTTAAATTTGTACATCACTCGCTCTAGTTCTGAAATTGGTTTCCATGTAATCTCCTTAAGTGGATCTTAAATTATTTAAAAGACAGGTCACAAGAGCTGTCATCCGCAGTCCGAGTTTCTTGTGGAAGGAAGTCACCTTGGTCCGCTCCTTTCAATGTTCACTTAAGATCATCCTCTAGACCTAACAGTGTCACGCGTACTGATGTACGATGATAATGCTAAGCTGTATCAGCCAAATAACGAGCCCACGCAGAACCCCGCTTTACAATCTGATGTTAATGCATTTTAGTAGTTAACTAAACTTAAATGGAATCAGGATCACTAGCCGAGTCGATCTAGTCATGTCCGTCTGTCTGTCCGTTCGTATGAACGCTGAGATCTTGGAAACTATTTAAATTCTTGAGCTTTTTGCGCAGCGCAAGTGCCACGCCCACCCTCAAGCCCACATATGACCAAAGCACTAGAAACCGTCTATCTCTCGAATTCTTAAATATTATATAAAAATTTAAATGATTTTGTGTTTCTATTATCAATACCCATCTACATGCCAAAAATTATTGAAATCGGACGATACGTTTAAAAGTTAGAGCCAAATACATTCAAAATATTGAAAATTCAATTGAGCTTGCTAACAGCAAATCAGCTGTCACTTATACGCTTCTAGCCACTAGAGGCGCCACCAGTTGGTGCTTTATGCTCGGTGGGGCTAGGTGCCGCAAGTATGCGCTAGGTGGCGCTAGCAAAAAACCAGATTTCTTGGAAACCATCTCTCTTGTACTCCTTTTAGGTGGATAATGGGTATCTAATAGTCGATAAAGTCGACGTTAGCGTTTTCTCTGGTTTATTCACACATGGACTCCTTTACGCTGGGCTCGGCATGCAAATTCTTGAGGTTCTGGGTCAGCCCAAGTTTCATTTCAGAATAGTGTAGCAGGTGTTATAAAGGTTGGATCCAGGCGGATCTTACAGAGGAGTAATGCAACAAGAAATAGAACAAAAAACCAAGTTTATTGTTTTTTTTTATCACAGTTTCTTTTACTCTCAGTGTCGCTCTTTTTAATAATCTTACAGTCTAATATAGGCTAGAGTCCAGCCTAAAATGTCATAGTCCGCAGCCTTCTTCCTCTCCTATTTGCTGGGAGAGATGCGTTGGAACGACTCCCTTTGTGCCCCGTCCCCAGGTGATTGAATCCCCAGCCCGAAGGCAATCCTTTAATTATGCGATTTGACGCCGCTCTGTCTCCACATGAATATAAGCACTTGCAGCCACACGAGTCGGGTGCGAGGTTCTGCGAGGAGTGGGCCACGCACGGGGGAGGCGTTTGTGCCCAATTAGAGGATTGCCGACCTCAAAATCAGCCGGGCATACGATGGCATTGGAAGCCGCAGCAGAAACTCTAATTGAAGGTTTTGCATTTTGCATTTGTTTTTCCTGTCTGCGTTGCGCCTGGCTGCGCATTTCCCGACTACCTTCAGCCACTCAGCCACCAGCCACCCAGCCAGCAGCCACCCTAAGCACCCACTAAGCCCCACTTTCGGCTTGGCACAACTTGCAGCTTGAGCATTAAACTTAATTAGTGGGCATGTGGGCAGCCGGCGGAGTGAGCGCAACAAGCTACTTGCAACTGGCAACCAATTCACGAAACCAAATTAATTTCAAATAATGCCCGACTATCAATAACACCCAGGAGCCACATCCGCACAGCAAATTCCATTACAAAATTGCCACCCGAAAATATGGACAGCGAAGTGGGACCCACCGAAGCCGAAGCCAAAGCCAACGCCGAGCCCAGCCCAAACGCCAGCCCTGCAGTGGTGGCTTTTGATGTTTTTGTGGCGCTTGCAACACTTTAAGTGCAATTCCATAACCAAAGACCGCCGAGTGCATTCGGGGAAGAACTGGCGAGGAAAAAGCAATAATAATGCTCGGGAATGACGCCCCGCAAAAACATGAGAAAATCGCCCTAGGAAATCCCCTTAGAACCTGTGAATACCCTAAAATCATGACTGATTTTGTTTGCAAATTACCGAAAAATTACCCGCATTGATTATGGGAATTAGCACTGGTAATGGGAAGAATGCTCCCTGCCTGCGTTGCTGCCTCGGGAGCATTTGTTCTTTCATTTTCCACTGCATCGGGCATCAACTCCTCGCAAATGTTAGGTCAACGGTCAGCGGCCTTCGGGCGCTCGGACTCAAACGGCTTCTGGATCACCTTCACTTAAGGCATATCCGAAATGTAAATGCAAAGTCCATAATGAAACCAACTTACTCCCTCAGAAGACCCGAATCTGGGGGGCGGGGCACGGAGAGCGGAGAAGATGGGAGCTGCACAAAATCGGAAATGCATTTCGCATTTGGTCC
Source organism: Drosophila biarmipes (assembly GCF_025231255.1). Taxonomy (NCBI): domain Eukaryota; kingdom Metazoa; phylum Arthropoda; class Insecta; order Diptera; family Drosophilidae; genus Drosophila; species Drosophila biarmipes. The sequence goes on along the minus strand of NC_066611.1, from coordinate 1,650,760 downwards.
GAGATCTGGCCATAAAGGCGCTTGGCACGGCAGCAGGAACGCACTTAGCGCTCATTGTAGGACACATAAAAAGGATTATTGTAGAAATTCAATATTAATGCGGTCGAAGGAAGCGGATGACTATGACTATGACTACCACGATGACGATGGCGGTGGCGATGGCGATGGCAGTGGCGATGGCAGTGGCGATGGGGATGGGGAGGGAGCTCCTCGGCCCACCCTCCCAAACTGAGCTGGCAAAATTATGCAGGGGCGTGAAACACTCGGCGGTCAGTTTAAGTGTGGCTTAAATGACAAGTCTGCATTGAATTGAAATTGAAATTTCGCTTCGATTTGACAGCTTTTCAAGTTCCTCCCTCCTGTCCCGCACTTTCCTCCGACCCCCCAAGTCCCATCGCTCCATTGCGCCTTATTGCCCTTCGCCCGGTGGCCGGCTTTATTGAAAGGCATATTTCAAATGCGCGATTCCGCAAACTGAGTGCAAATCATCTGCAACCATGCCCCTCCGCTGAATTATGAAGTAAAAATATTATTGCAAGTATAATGAATGTGGGACGCAAGGAGGCGAGAAGCGGAGCTGAGCAATTCATAAATTCGGGCGCGGACCAAGTTTTTGTGGCAAAGGTGAGGGAAAAGTGTGCCAGTGCTTGCGATTGGCATTTTGCTGAAATAGCGATTACCTATCGTTCCAAGCCCAATTGCATTTCGGGTTCCCAAGCTCGGAAATGGCATGCAAGTTCGCATCAAAATTGTGGCCAGAAAATGTTTCTGGATTCCGGATTTATTTGGTTCATCAGAATTTAGAAAAACGGACCCGGACACCAGCGTTAATTTCAGAAGAAGAAGGCTGTACTTTTCCCTATCAATATGCAAATTGAATTTTTAAAATTTGACCTTATTTTACTTTGGTAAATATATTTTCTGGTACTTTTGGATATTTGAGCTCTTCAAACAGCCTTAAAATGTTACTGAATCTAGTATTTTAGTTGTTATAACGCTTTTTGTTATACATAAAATAGCCAATATAAGTGGAAAAGTGTTAGAGTCCTATTTCCTCTTTAAGAATTAAGCAAAAGCCTGGTATTTTAAAAGATATGTACACTAAGGAATAAAGGAATAATTCCAACAAAATGACGAGGGTAGGTAATGAACACCCCAAAATGAAATTAGCTATCACAAAATGATATTAGGCCAAACCTTAAAGAGTTTGTATTACATTTTTCAGAGATCCTAAAGTCTCCAAAACAGCAACTATGTGGCCCGGGCAAATAGCAGACGAACGTGCCGGGATATTTCCCTTTGCACTTCTGTGTGCGTTGATAATTTTTGCCTAATGCGACTCAAGTTTGCACTTTAGTCTTTCAGCAAATATGGCAGTCGAGGAGTTGGGCGGCCCACCCTCCCCGAGGACGGGCAGCGCAGGGTGGCTCGAAGTGGGCCAGAAGTTTCCTCCGTCGTCGAGGACGGCAAAGTGTTTGAGAGAACGGGGGCCTGGCAAATTTGCATAGCTCAGTTGCTCAATCGCAGCGACAATTGAGCGGCTCATTGATTGCACCACCCATTTGCCATTATCCGTTCGCCATCAGCCCCCCTCGCTGCTCACCACTTATCCAGCAATCGGCGCATCCACAAACTTCTTGTTGACACTGTGCCTTCTTTTCATTTCGTTTCCCGAATCAAATTTAATTCCCATTGAAATTGAGCAAAGGCGTTTGTTTAACGCCTTGCCCGGCCCGATTTTTGATCTTCGCCTCGGCCCACAGCATCACCTGGGTTTTGGCCTTTAGTCTTGTAAGCTTGGCTGCAATTGGATCGGTACTGGATCGAGGCCTCAGTCGGTTAGCTTCATTCTCCTTTTCTTCTATTTTTTAAACAGAGGGAGTCGAATTTGGTATGTTTTTAAGCATGTGCTGAAGTACGTTAGCCAAGTTAAGCTTTCCGCTCCATCAAGAAAACAAGAAATTAGGCTTGCATCAGGAAGCCAAAGTATATATCACGAATAAACAAAATGGGTAATATTTTTGCACCTGCGCTATCATAACGGGTGGTGGATTTACCTTTTCAATGCGCATTTTCAATAAGCGCATTTGATCTATTGTTTTCTATACCAAAGTACAAACCTTAGTTCTTATCAAGATATATGAAACTCTACCTGGGCATGTAAGGGTTTTTAGCATACCTATAGGTATATAGGTATCGATAGAAATATATGGGTATACTACCTAACTACCTAACCTGGATTAAAAACAAGGCTTTTGTTGTTTCCTATCTCTGGAGATTTTATAAAATATTCTAGTGGACCTGTGGATATTTTTTATTCGAAAGCGATGGCATGACCATTTGGCTCCCTGCTAAAATAATGGCACACCGTGAAATTAAGCGATACGACGATTGAAAGACGCAGGAGCTGTGAAATGGGTGAATGGGTGGGCCGAGTGATTTGCGGAGGGTGGAGGGGGAGGATGAGCAGCGACATCGCCGAGGAGCTGAGGCCCACACGGCGTATGCGCTATGTGGGAGCCCAACTCAAAGGAACTTTTTGGCATGCACAAATTAACCGCTTGTTTGCGGTTAATTGAGATGATATTAATTATAATTACGCCCCCGCACTCACACATAGATGGAGATTCAGTTAGCAAATGGAATTATTTGGGGCTGCGCTGCTGCGAACACATGTAACTTACATGATGTAAGCGCTAATAACACTTAAATAAGCACCGACAAACACACTCGCCCGCCCCTCACAGATACACACCGATACACACCGACACACCGACACACCGACACACGACCCACGCACACAAGTGCACACCCGCAAACAGGACAAAACGGATGGCGAGGACAAACATACATTTCAATTTCGAAATTAAGTGGCTCACTTGCCTTGTTTGTATTTGAATGCATGTATTTGTCTGTCTGCGTGTGTGCGCCTGTGTTGATGCATCCGCGAGATTGCGTGTGTGTGTGCGGATTAGTGTGTTTGTCTGCGATTTGCGCATGTGTTTGTGTGTGTGCCTCGCCACATAAACATCCGCTTTGCTTTCGACTTTGCATATATGTTTGATTTTTTTCCCGCCAAGCTATACTCTTTATGCGAAGGGCACATAATGGGTACTTTTTTAAATTTTCAATCTGCGAAAGGCAATCACTAGCAAGGGCACTGCGGTTAATGTGGATAATAGTTTGAGTTTATATTTATGTATACAAATTGCTCTTCTTTTGAGTTAATATTCATTAGTTGCTTGCATAATTTATGCGTATACTCGGGTCAACTCAAAGCATATAGAAATAAATATGCAAAAAAAAATGACTTGCTTCTATGCATAATGCTATGAGCACACGCGTACGTGTTGGTACAACTTATTTGTCAGCAACTCAGAAACGAAATAAAATATATAATGGCTGTCAATAATTATAAGTGCATTAATACCCCGAAGAGCATTCCCGTTTCGTTGGGTTTCTTATTGTCTCTTTATTATTATGCAAGCGAAACCACAACTAATGTGCTCTGCAAACTGTCTGTCAATTTGCTGGAAGAGGGGCCACAAGGCAAAGGGCAAAATGGGGTCATATTCAGTTTACCAGACTTTTAGCCCCTTCCAGAGGGTACAATGATTTCAGTCAGCAGTTTGAACCGCAGTACAAGGCCAGCGTTACCAGCGCTACAGAATACACGATCATCACCATTCCAAGAGTCGCTCAATGGTCGTGATTTTGACACTCCTAAATTTATGCATATTGATGACGATTTGCTTTGCTTTGATGTAAGCAAGATTAAAACGATATAATAGTGTAAGCAACTCAGCTAACCAACTATAAAACATATAGCATACCTTTCGGGGCAGCACCTAACGCGAGGCGCCACCTGGCGGGTGGTAGCCGTGCTACTGACGATGCAAAGCCCCTTCCGCCTACTAACTTAACAAAATTCGGTTTGCGTGGCTAGAATCCGCATGCCTAATCCAGATTTTCTGTCTTTTATAGCTTCCGAAAGCTCGGCTGGTGATCCTGATTATAAATAATGTACTTGATGGGGTCGGAAACGCTTCCGTCTACGCGGTACACACTTTTCGAGAAAGGCAATATGCTCTTTCCCTCCACGAGTAACAAGTATACAAATTACGGCTTCGTTGTTTTCTACTATATTTTTGTTGTTTTTAAGTGCAGAATTTGGGTCTCTGTTTGCAAGGGTCGGTTATACTATTCTGGGTGTACGGTTTTGTGATTTTAATTGGATGACATATATGAACTGCAAAGGTATATCAACTTCATGGCAGCAATGTAGCAACGGAATTATTAAACAAATAATTAAAGCAAATGGATTTAAAGTCTTTTCAAAGGAAAGCCGAAGTGGTAACTGAAGGTAACAGCTTAAAGTATTATTTCGAAAATGATTACGAGTGTTGCATCTTGCTGTTTCCATTTCTATCTGTACCGTGAGCGCATAACTCTTGGCCAAATAAACAAAGCGTAGTTATTAAACAGGATATTCGAATCAACAGGAACCCAGCAGCAGCAGCAACAAATACAAGAACTGCCAACAATAAGGGAGGGACAGCAGCAAAAACAACAGATGGCAAAAAGAACAAGAGCACAATTTCCTTATGCAAAGCGGCGATAAGAGCAAACCGAATGCAAATACATAGATTTATAGTCACAGAACACGGAGGACTGGCACCCAGAGGCGACTGGATTCCAGAAACCTACATATATCTCATCCAAAGCGCCACGATCCACAGCTGCCATAGCCCCAGTTCTGTGTCGTAAAAATAAAAGCTGTCAATACACTTGAAATTTATCGCTCAGCAAATTAACACTTAAACGCAAAATGGAAAAATGGAAGGCCAACAAGTAGCCCAGTCGATCTCGGCGAAATCCGACTGAGCAGTATCCTGCACTCCGCCGGTCTAAGCAATTACAGCGGTGTTACGCAAACAATTACTTAACTTATGGAGTTTGCGTTTAATTTTGTGTGGAAATTGCATTTATGCACGGAGCAAGTTTTGGAAATGGGAGCTCGGAAAGTTAGATTGATGCAAGTTTGTTGGGTGCGCTTAACTGGGCATAGGTGTTGCCTTACGAAAAAACATTAACGCTTTATTGTGTATTGGCACAGCGAGTGCTTTAGTTAAGACAGTGCTGCTATAGAGGGCCTGGAGATACATTTAGATGAACGTTTGTCGACGAGGATCACTTAAATGTTATTTAGCAGAACAGTTTATTTTGCAAAGCATCCAAAAAATGTATAAGCAAATATTACTTTGCAAGTCTTTCTTTTAGGGCTTAAATAACCTAGTTCCTGCTCATTTTCGAGATCTTCATGGAACTTATTTTGTAGGCTAGTGTAAGCAGAAGGCGGTAATTTTAAGGTAAATATGGATGGGTGTCAGCATGGGTGTCCCTGAGCTAACAAATATACCCGTCCGCATACCCTGGCAGCAGGGAGTCCAACCGAAACCGACGTGTTCCGGGGACACCGGCCACCCCACCCCCCAACACCAGCCACCGTCCAGTGTTACTCACCTTTTCAGCCTCCAGGTCGCCGGGAATCTGGGTGCCGTCCTTGGAGCAGAAGCAGTAGGGCAGGGCGCAGTCCTCCGTGTTGCACCGCTGGGCGGTGTCGGCCGGGGCCTCCGTGGCAGGGGCGGGCGCTGGAAGGGGCGCAAATCAGTTTGGAAATTATTTAAAATCTATTTCGTTATGCGGGATCCAATCCCAGATGCCGGGGGTCGAGGGGTCGAGAGGTCGAGAGTCAACAAGTCAGCCGGCACAATGACGGATGAAATGTCAATAAGCAGGCAGTCCAAGGCGAGTGTGTGCCGGGAACGAGTTAAAAGAAAGTTAACAACGGGCGGCGATGGGGGGATCAAAGCCAAATAACCTTAAGCCAAATTCCGAGCTCTCTCCTCTCTCAAAAGCTATTTGCATATGTGGGCGGGCTGGGCGTGGGACCTGGATGCGATGTGATTGCGAGCCGAGCCGAAACTCAATCGAATTCAATTGCTTTTTTCTCCACAGCGCCCATCCTCAGTGGCAATCAGTTGTTCGGGCTTGTTTTGTTTTGTTTTGCGATCGAGTAAACAAATTCACTTAAAGTTCGCAAGACAAAAGGTGAGGCCGAGTCAGGAGCCATGTTCCTTGGCAAATATTAAAGGCACATCCGGCGCATCCGGCAGATGCGCAAACCGAATTAGCACTAGCCATGGATATGGATGCACCGAAAGTCGTGCCCGGAGGCATTGATTTGATTTGATTTTGAGCTTATGGGCTTCGGTGTGCGGGGACTGAGGGGACTTCTCAGTGGCTTTCCAAGGGTTAAAGGGCGGGTGCAGAGGTCACAAGTGTAAGTCAACTGCAGTGGTGCGGTTGAAGCCCCATTCCGAAAATGTTGCCTAATGACTGTCAGAAAACATATCTAAATATCTAAAAAGTACACTCTAAGCCATTTAGCTAAAATTCAATAGCCAGCCTGGTCAAGGTTTATATTAATTTAAAAAAATAATATTAGAGAGCAGCCAGTAAATATTTATTCAACAATCCACTAATCCGATAAGAGTAATTGAAAATCCTAAGCTTTACTGTAAGGTTTTTATCTGACGATAATTAATCAATCAATATGAAAATGTTAACTAATCCATTTATCCGGTTTCCGTTTTTACAGAAGTCAATTTCCTCCTGCAAAAAGTTGTGACTGAAACTAAATTGTAAAGTGGCGATTGCTTCTAATTCCCGGGGACACATCATCAATCAAATAAATTTTATTTCCATTTTGCATTTGCTATTTTCTTCTTTGCAGAGTGTTCAAACGAAAGAAACTTGAAGTTCTCGTTTCAATTTATACTTTCGACAGTGCTAACTGAAATTGAATGCTTAGCTTTAATGCAAAATATAGGCAAATGAAAGCTAATGCAGCCTGCCCAGTTTTCACTGACTAAGTTCATCCCGGTTTTCCCCCTTTTGTGAAGATAGTATTCTATCTGATCGATCTAACCTGGCGATCACATTTTTATGTTGGTCTTCTAGTAAGTAAGTACAGTTTGTTAGGTAGGTAACGGGTATGGGATAGTCGAGGCCCTCGATTAGAGCGTGCTCCCTTTTTATAGGGCTTGGGGCTCAAGTTCGATTTGGAGAAGAGGAGAGCTGAGGATGTAAATACTACTTCATCAGTCCATTCCTTTCCTTTCGTGGCCTCCTCGCACTCACTCCCGAGTGATAATACACAGTGTATATGAATAAGTTTTCATTTAGACGTTCTTAAAATATTAACATAGCATTTTTGATCAGATTTCCGGGCGAAATTGCAAAATAAATAAAAGTAAAACCGGAAAGGAAAACCAAAATAAATGCTTGTGGCATATCAATGCCTTTTGAAAAATATTTGTGGTCACATCATAAATAACGGCAATGAAAATGAAATGCTCGGCAATTAATTGGCCAGGACACAAATACACTCGCACACACGCACACACAGGACACACGGAACACACAGAGGACCGGACTGCAATCAACATAAATTCTCTGGGGCTGGAAAAGCCAGCTCTCTGCCAACCGTCCTGTCCTGCATTTCCAGCAGAAAGTAAATGCATAAAATTTTATTATTTCAGAAAGAAACTTCAAGCAATCCCACGCTCCCCCTCTCCGTCTGGCTCCGGCGCACCGGCTAGTGCCGTCTCGCTCCAAACTTGTGCTAAGTTATTGAATAAAATGTAATAAACACTTTTAGTAACTTTGTCTTATGCATTTTGTCGTCGGTGGACGGAAAGCGATTCACATCTTCGCACACGATGCGTATAAGTAATATTCGGCTACTGCCACTCCGTCCAGCAGCTGCCGTCCTCCATCCCTCGTGCTGTGTTGTACAGTGAGCGCGCGCAGTAGTGAGCCAACACGAGTCCGAGCAAGTCAATATCAATTAAATATAATAGTGTTTACAGATTTTGAAACTGCCCCCAGAAGGAGGATGGCAGGTCCTGTGGTGATGATCGAGCTAAAAATAGTCCCTTCTTCAGACCAAACCGTGGAGATCCAGATTAGAAAATATAACCTGTATGATATTGATTTTTGACCGTTGAGTAAGGAGAAATTTTATAGTTTAAGTGGCAACCCTTTTCGAATCCTCCTTATCAAATGGTTACCTCCTCGAGGCATCACTGTACCTCCGTTAAGGCTTTTGATATTATTTTCAGTAGTTATTTTTTGCTGTTCGTGTGTGCGGGTGTTACTGCTCTTGTTGTTGTGTAAGCAATATTGAAATGCTGTCATTGAGCGTGCTCACTGAATTATGAAATTGAAAACTATTCAGTGCAAAACATTTTTCTTTGCATTTTATCAGCTCAGCTGCGTGCTTGTCGTGTGTGTGTGGCAGTGGACGTAGGTGGAAAATCAGCTTGTCATTTCTTTGGACACAGTGCCTATCAAGCGCTCAACCCTTGCCGGAATTCGACTCCCTTTAAAAAAGTGGCTTAAATATTTTAATTTGCGTCTCGCCTTGGCCAAATCAAATCGGAATGAAGTAAAACGAATTCGCATTTATATGCAAAATGAATTGCATATATTTTAGGGCACACACATGCCGCTTTTGCTTATTTATTTTGGGGACGAGTTGTCGTCACAATTTCAAATTCGGTTGAAACTCGTTGCGTATACGCAATTCGTCAGTGGAGATTTGTGGCAAGTAGCAGGGAGAGAAAGCAGGGGCGAGAAGATACGGATGTCGGGGAGGAAGTCTTTCTGCTGGCAGAGCTCTTAATCCCCAGATGGCTTAGGCAGTTGGCAGATGGCAGCAAAATTAAAGTGCCCGGCGATTAGAGCCAATCAGTTAGTTTGCCTCACTCATTTTCCTGAAACTGCTTTAAATTGTATTGCAGCATGTATTCAGAAATGGCAAGGTGTGAATTCATGAACGGCCATGTGTGTGTACGTGCACTATATACTGACTAGGCTTTGAACTCAGAAAACTATAAAACGACACATGAAACAAATGAAATTTTGGTTATTTCCGAACTTCTAACGTGAATTCTGGTTGTACACAATTACGCAACAAATTAAACTTTTTAATTTAAAAGAAAATGGGAGCTAGACACGTTTCAGCGTTCTGGGCTACATCGACTCGGCTATGTATATCTATATATATTATATATTCTTTAATATTTCTGAATTCCGAATAACATTTAAAAAAGTTTTGCAAGAACTTCACAAAAGAAAATTAATATTTAAAAAAAAATATATATAGCACAAATATTTTTTGAACAATTGATAATCTTATTTTTGAGTTGATTCCATTCATATGCCATGCATGGACTTATTCAAGAGCATTGAATATATCAATGAATGTCTCATATCAAAGGCATTGAATGTTTTCAGTCCTTGTTCTTTTAGATTCTACGTTTCGCGTTGGAATTAGCTATTTGCACTGGCCCGACGTATTTGGCAATGGGCTGATTGTGATAAGTTTTGAATACATGCATATATGGGGCCTGAACTACGCAAATACGAGTATATATACAATGTTGCATATGTACAGGGTACATGTGTCAGCAGAAAAGAAGCGGAAAAACTTTTGGTGCACAGAGCTTTGACCTAAACTCTGCTGCAATATTTCGCCTCGAACTCCCCGTCTGCGAGTGCGGAGAAAAGTAATAACATAAATGACGCACACACACACAGAGGGCTATTTATATGATACAATATTCAAGTCGGTCTTACGCAAATCCCCAAACGCTTTAGCTGTCGCAGCTTTCTTCCAAGCGGCTGCCTTCCTACCAACGACCACGACCAAGGACCGTCGCCGTCGCCCGGCGACCGACGACCGACGACCGACGGACCGGGATCAGCCTCCATGCCGTAAAACGGAAGCTCGCACCCGTGCTCCCCGACCTCCGCGCCCTCCTTCCGTGTCCAGAAAGCAGTCGTACTCGCAGTGCAGCCGGAATGGAGACTACTGCAAAAGTGCGTGTTTGCATGTGAGCGATATGTCACTCCGCGCGGACGTGTGTGTGTTCCAACCCGTCCGTGCCACCCACCCCTTATCACTGCTCCGCAATCCAGTGGCAAACCTTCGTGACCTTCTGACCCCATCCCCCCCTCATTTATCAACTGCACATTGGGCAGAGAGTGCAGGGTACTTAAATTAAATTAACTATCTGTGCGTAGCGCTTAATTTAGTCGCAGCTCAAACCACTTTGCTGAGCGTTTTTTCGTTCCCTATTTAAAAAGGTCAATATCCGTGAAAAGTTCTGTAGAGCGTACTTACTAGCACAAAAACTTTATTATTTGCATAATTTGAATACTAAAAACGCTCCAATACACTTCCTCAATAAAAGCTATTCCTCCTTCCAGCCCCTGACTTAAAAACAAATAAGCGCGGATTACCACCTTTTCTGCACACTGAGAAAAGGTTCATTCAATTCTTAATATATGAAAAGTCTTTCTTAATTTTAATTCTGTCTTGTTTTAATACAGATTTCCTCTTTAAAAAATTTCTTTGCGCTGGAATCATTTCTTTTGGAAAATGCATTTACAGTGTGATTACTAAAAAATATTTCGAAAAATTGTAAAATGTTCCTATTTGAAAATATCGGTTTCCCCCTGTTACAATATGTAGGGTACCTTTATAATTTAGTTTAAGCTGCTAATTTTAATATTATCCGGCTAGAAGCAGCCATCAAACAGAACAAACTAACCATTATTTTAAGAAAAACTTGCTCAATTAAACGATTGATCAATTTTCTTTTTAAGGAAATAATATTAAGATGTAAATGGCTGATTTTTTGTATAATCATCTTCTCAATCACCTTTCAGCGCTCTGACCAGTAGTTCAGATATGGGCAATGCCAGTAATACCAAAAGGTTCAGCCAGATCGCCATTTGGGTAGCCAAAATACAATTTCTGAAGTCTATGCAAAATGAAATGGCGAAAAAAGAGAAAATTGCGCACGGAAACGACGCAAAGTCCGAGACTGGAGCTGGGGCTGCCGTAAGACTAAAAAATAAATCGCAAATGTGTGCTTTAATGGCCCACACACTCATGTATAGCAGTGGTCAAGTTTCTAGACCTGAAATGCAATATACGTTAAACGCAAACTTCTGTTCTTCATGCTTACAAGTTGTTAATTAAGTTGTCAGAAGAGGCAAAGACTTTAAGACCTCAGGGAGAGGACTCCACCTAGCGCCACCTGTCCCAAAGCGCCCCCTAGCGACACTGCATTTGTCGTTGTTTGCTAATTATTAAAACAGGTTTCTGTCTAAATGGACCGCAAAGTGTTTAACCACTTTTCCGCAGTTTGTTAACATATTTGTACAAATATTTACAAGTGGCCTTGCAAAGATAAGTCAGGACTTGCCCCTGCAGCGCCTAGGGAAATAGCTGAAATGGTGCAAAAATACTTTAAAGTACTGTGGCCCCAAAGTGCACTGCTATTCTGATGACCCGCAGTGTATGGACAAATGGAGAACGAGAGATAGACTGGTTATTCTTAAGCGGTCGCGTTTGTGCCCCATTTGAAGTGCACTCAATGTTGTGGGTGGTCGGGTGGTTTCCAAAGCACTTGGCATTCATCTTGGCTATTGCTTAACCTCCGCTCCCCCCCCTCCGCCCACAGCCCTGCGGCAAGGTGGCCCTTTGGGCAGCGTCGTTAGGCAAGTCAATAGAGCGGACAATGTTTGGAATTGTGTCCCCGGAGTGGTGGCCACCATTTGCTCATTGCTTTTGTCATCGGGCGCATTTCGACTTAGGTTTTGGTTACGTTTCAGCTCGGTCTTGGCCAACCAAACACAGTACTACATGCACACGAATTTTACAGCCATAAATGAGTTATGCGACATTTACTCAAAATTGCTTCCTAATGCACAACATCAGGTCTGAGAAATGTTCTCCTTTGGTCCCTCCGTGCTGGTGTACTGGGAAAAAATGTATAGAATTCAAAGTATCTGCTCGCAAATAATTTGAAGCTTATTGTAACGAAGATTTTACTAATCTAAAAATCGATGAGTGGAACCAGGGCAACAATTTGTGGAAAACTGACCTGGGAAAACTACTGGCCGTACCATGGCTTGGCACGCCGTACTTACGGTTGAATTTGAATAATTTTTTAAACGGTGTACGGAGCTTTTTGTCTTTCGGCCAAGTTTATAAGGGACAAACATTTCGTTTAAAATATGGGAATTTTCCGCATGTTCAGTGTGCCAAAATTATATTTGAAACTTCCAATAAATTGTGTGGTCCCCGCCTGGCAATTGTTTCGGCCCAAAGTTCGCTTTTATAGTCCCAGCCGGTCTTTGGGTCTGGGAGCTTTAAACTTCGAATCGTTTAGCAGCCGAGACAGACGGATGGAGGAGAACCTGCCCAAGAATCGGTGACCACAGTAAGAGTGCATCCACGGTGTCACCCCACTTTCTTTGTTCGCCCTGATTTATGTCGCACTTTCTTCCCACAGTTTTGAGGCTTTCCTAATTACTTACTTGTTGGTAGGGGACCGCACTTGGCCTCATCCTTGAATGTGCAGTACTTCTGCACGTCATCGAAAAAGAGTCCGGATGGACAACGGTTCAAGTACGGAAATCCATCGACGCACTGCAGGATGGGATAGGATTGTAAAGGGGGAAAACCATTCAATGTCTCAGGTGCTATATTCCATAAATGTAAATCCAGGGAGGATTAGTAGTGCACTTACCTGGTAGAAACGACGACATGTCGCCGGATCGGCGTAGTTGCCGTTGGCAATGTGTGAGGGGCACTGGAACTCCTCCTTCTCCTTTCCCTGGCCTGCAATAGTCGAGAAAACGGAGGGATAGTCAATACTTTTTGGTTTTCTTTTAAGCTGAATAACTCTGTTAAATTAGTAAATATCACTGAAACTGATATCCCGGGTCGCTTGCATAAACCATAAACCATTTGCATTAACTTCTCTATGAGTTAAGTTGCGCGTGGAATTTAAATATCCGGCATGCATTGCAAAACAGACTTCATACTTATAAGCGCTTTCATGTGTAACGAATCAAATTATTCGTAAATGTGAGAAGGAACGACCGGCAGGATTAACACAAACTATTATCGCTTAACACACATTTATGTATAGGGATTTCGCAAGCGAAATGCACACACATATTTTTAATGAGGCAAATCTAAGCTTAAAAGGCTTGGTGGCTTGACATTTGCAAAAACCGCAAGACGGGGTGAGAGATGGGCGAATGTAACCAATAAATAAATAGATAACAGAAAAATATAATTAAATGTCCATATACACTCTGATCATGTGGCAAAAAATGCGAAAAGGAAAGCGAGAAAAACTAATTAATAAATCAAACTCTAACCTACTTCCCATGCCCGTTCTGTGCGGTTTAGGACAAGTTTAAATGTAATGAATATAAATGGACTACGGCATTAGATTAACAGAGGGCTAAACTACAAACAGCAGAAGTCCAGCCCGGCTCACATTCCCAAATCCGTTTTTCGATGAGATCTAGCGTTTATAATTATGCCCACTTTGCCGCTTGACTGCCGCTTAAATTATTCATAAAACATATCCATTTTGGAGCTAAATGTTAATTAAATGAAAACTATTATTGGACACAATTGCATTACGCATTCGCGTCGCGGGCCCCCGTATTTCTCATTATAGGTATGATTATGTGTCAGTTTTATGATTTTTCATTGTTGCTATGCCGCGAAAATGGCAATTAATTGATAGCTAAGACCAAAACCCCAAAATAGCAGAATTTAATTTAACGCATACATGCGGGGTTGACGAATGTTCTTGATAATTTATTGTCGTAAATAGATTTATTTAGCTGGCGATAAGCTTGATTTACTCCTCTTCAAATACTTTCCTTGGTTTCAGAAATTTAATAAATGTGATTAAAATCGTAATTAAAAATAGTATAGTAAGTGCAGATAATTGACATAACATATAGGTATTTTTCCCCCTACATACAAAGAAGTTTGGTTGGTAAAATTGACCATTGCTAAGGCTTGGTTACTATTAAAAATTGTACTTTATTGCGTGTTTCTCTAGTGTTTCATTTTGAAGTCCCGCTTACTCTTCATGCGAGGAGTTCTTTCTGACTTGTTTATTAGTTTTCGAACGACAACCCAGAAGTGGCAGAACAATGGCATTAAATTAAGTCAAAGTTTATTAAAATTCCTAGAATGACACTGGGAAAAGATTGTGAGGTGGGTACTCCGTGCTGAGTTCTATCGCTCGGATTTAATAAACTTCGCAAATATTTGTCGGTGCAGCGGGAGTTTTTCTTTTGCGGACTTTGTGTATCAAAATATGACGAATATATTCGTATTTTCTATACACCTTCCACGTCTTTTCACAAAGCAACTAGAGCAAACTTAAATTATTTTGTGCTTGATTGACAGCTTGGACCGCCGCCTTTCCAACGCTGTTTAATATTGATATATTTCTTTTACGAGCGCCACTCCCACTCCCAAAGGCATCCAAAGCATTAGGTTGGGCGTACAAAACTGCACCTTACTTTCAACTTGCTTAGCTTTTGCCATTTAATGTTGCACTTCTATTGGCATTTGCAGTTTGTTTCTGGCATTTCCGTTTTCATTTTGGTTTTATTTTCGAGGGCGATTAGCAATAAGTATCTTTAAATGAGAATGCTTAAAGTTTTGTCAAACAAAGGCATACCAAAACGTGTGCATGTTTTGCTAAAATATTTGAGTGTTTGTATTTGTTCAATTTATGTGCACATTTATCCAACAATAACAACGGCTATGCTGCGGCGAAAAAGTAACAGAATTGGCAGTTAATTTAAATGGAATGTGAAAAATAAACAATAACAAAGCAATCCGGGATAAAATCATATGAAAGTTGTGTGCCGAACAAACAGCAAAAACAGTGGGACAATAGCAAATTGTGGCGAGAAACATGTTTATATAATTATTATGGCTAATTAATATTTATTATCCGAGTCCAAGCCAACATCTATGTCCATAAACCCTGGCCGAGTCACTGGCAGGAGACCAAAAGTCATGGCTAATGCGGCGACGTCCTTTAAGCGGCTTAATACCCCTTCGCCCCTGATAGTTGGGCTGAGGCACAAATGGGCAGCTGAACTCTCATGATGGATACACCTAAAAACCCGTTTTAGCTTAGTCGGAACGTTTGAAATGGTTAAGCTAAATATGAACACAGGCAGTGACAAATAAAATAGAAATAACATAATGAAATATAATAAGTTTACAAAATGCGGATGCCATAGAGAGGAAAGCTTGCGGTGCGCATGAATTCCATTCATTTTATAGTTTATACTGTGAGCAAAAGGTGAGGGGAATTTCCAATTCCAATTCAAGCTTCGCGGGTACTCCTTCTTCCTTGGCTTGGCAGGATTGACGTTCGGCCAAATTGTGCTTTAATGTCATAATCGGTAACGCTCGTGTCCGCCAAACGACCAAGAGTTTACTTTCCATTCTTACACTTCCTTGAAAATAAGTGGTCGTTCCTGACCATTTAATCAACAATTCGACCCTCCGCTACGACCGTATTCGACGAATTGGAGGGGATTATTTTAACGGAGATGCAATATTTGTAGAATAATGAAAATAGTTTTTTCATTTTAAGGGACGTGCTTAACCCCTCATTTTTGGCAACTGTCTGTACTGTACTGTCATGACTATATCCCTTTAGATCCTGATCACGATTTGAAATGCCTTTTGCTACAAGCCTTCCGAAAATGCAATAAGCCCTTTCACTATACGAGTAACAGCTATTGTAACTAACTTTTCAATACCTATTTATTATGTGTTTTTAAGGCCGTTTAAGTAGTAAAAGCCGAGGTATATAATTGGTTTATCATACCTCACAAGACCTTTGATTCTTAAGAACTGTTGCACAACAAAAAATATCAATCAGTTCGAAGTTACACAGCCCTGACGCCAATAAAAAGGCGAAACATAATAATAATAATTGTGTTGCACATTTATTTAAAAGTCATATAGCCAATTACATGGAAACCGTTTTTTGTTCTTTGCCCTTAATTAAGAAATTGCCAATGCGGAAAATAATAATTAAAAATAAGCCGAGACCGTAACGTTCAAAAGGATACATTTCCCATTCTCTGGACTCAACGTTGCCCGTGTCTTGCTCGGCCAATTTAAATGTGCGCGAGAAAATAAATAAAATCGGAGAACAAAAAGTAAAACCTGGTAAAGAGCTGGGAAAATCTTTATTTTATGCACATCATGCAATACGTTTTCGTGTTTAATTTTGCTGTAACCTTTTCCGTTGATGCTTTCCTTGGCATTGTCGCGCTGTGTTTTTTCTTCCCCTGGCCATAATTCATGTAGCATTTTTGCGAAGGCTTAAAGCAGAAGGGGGAATATCGAGCAGTTTGAATATTAAGTAACATTTTCGTACGGAATGTAGTTGGGCTGACCTTCGGATGCCTCGACTTTCAGATACTTCTCATCCACCTAAAGGGAGCAAAGGCCAGGTGGAGATACATGTACAAACAGCAAAGCGAGATCGAAAAGCGCTACCTACTGGCAGGAGACGGACAGATTCGAGCGTTTCTGCGTTTTTTAGGTTAATCGATGGGTTTTGGGCAAATATTGGTTCCAAGCGGCACTTTATAAGCAGGCGAGCCACGAGAAATCAGTCAAGACCACTCAATCAGGGAACAGCAATTGAATCCTGCCGTACTGCCTGGCAGTAATCGAAGTTTGGGATAAGGGCCTACGACAATGATCCGCAAGCTCGGAACAAAAGTTGTCTAGAACCAGCTGGTTCCTTGCCTCGCCCGGCGAAAACTGTTTCACCAAGTGGGAATTGAGCTTGCCTTGGTGCGACTAGGCAAAGAGGACAAGTGGTCGATCGACTGTGGTTTCTAGAGACCTATCTCTGGAGAGCCGAGCTGTTTTCCCCGGGCGGGAGGGAGCATGGGACCGGGGTGGTCGCTCCGAATGGGGTAGTCCTGAAGGAAACGGCACCTATTCACCCTAGTTTGAAAACGATGTCGCTTCCCTCAGTCCACATGAAGTGTGTATCGCCAATAAATTCACCAAGGCCAAAATCCTAAAAAGCTGTATATGAAACCTATATAATAGTAAATATAAGTTATAAATGACTACTAAACTCTAGAAAAATGTACAATGTAAGTTATCTTCTCCTAACCTTAAGCCCAGTAGCTCTGGCTACACTCAGGGAAAAGCACTGTGATAAAATTAAGAACAAACAGCCTTGATTAAGATTGATTTCATTTTTTCCATTTAAGAACTTTCGTGCTCAAGAAATTCCCACATTGAGCAAATGTTTTGATTTTAATTTTTTTTAGATATATCCCGTTTATTTGAGTTTCCAATGATTATTTCTGTCTACTAGCATATAATTAAACGCCAAATTAAGAATTATTCTTGATTGGTACTTAATTGTAGGCCGAAATGTTCTGAAATATTGTATTTTTTGCTTAAAAGCCTAATTTGTTCTCGGGTTCACTATTTTTCAATCCTAGCGAAGTTCTGACGCCGAAAATGCTGGATTCAAACGAAAAACCTGATATCTTTCTTAGTGTACATAAATACAAATGGTTGGGGGCAATTTTGTATTGTCTCAGAAACCAGAAATATATCCCGACTTAATTTGAATGACCGCTCGTTAGCCACCACGCTCTTGGAATACAAATTAAATCCTTTTCTGTGTTCGTTCAGAAGCTGTGTCGAAACAAAAATGAAAAAATGGAGGGAAAACCCGAAAAATCACCCCAAAAACCCCATAGAAGTTTGGGGCGGCGAAAAGCAATCCAATCCACAGAGGGTAAGCCAGTACCTTGGGACTTGGCCACAGGAAGCGTTCCGAACCAACTCCCAGTACCAAAACAGGCCAGCAGCGCTGGAGGAGATCCACTCGGAAAGGAGCATGCCAAGTGGGGCTTCCCTTCCGATGTCCGGTTCCTGCCGCACCTGTCCTCGCAGAGAAGGAGGTTCTGACCGAAACAATATGGTCTGGCCAAACGTAAGTTGTAGTAATATAAGCATATTTTAGCAGAATCACCAGTAATGCGATGTCCGACAGACCTCCACCGAAGGCGGAGCTGAAGAAGGGGTACCCGGGGAACTTTATATTGTAATATTAATATCATCATATGCGTGCTTCCATAGAGAGGTGGAAAAAGGACGCTGGATGGGAATGGTGGCAGAGCCGTTGCCAGGACCTGGGAGACGATCTGCAGCACCATCAACAACCCAGTCCCAACCCGGCTCCCACATCCTCAAGGTTGGCATATTGGGAACCAGAGCTGATCAACTTTGGCGCTGATGTGCGGATGAACTCTGAATTCGGTCAAACTACAAGGAATACGAGTTAGTATGACTTAGTACCATGCTTAATAAGCTTAACCTACAATGAACCTGCTTGGTTTAAATCGCTTTCCTTACCAGGGCTGTCATTTTTGGCTTTTTTTGGCTCCTATTAGTGGACGTGATTTAATTTTAAACATTTTAGTATTTAAAGTTTGCAGTTCTCCGAAATGAATTCTTCGTGTTGGTATTAAACTACGGTCGGACGTTTAAATTTGAACAAAAGTGTGTAGGCTGACCCCCAATTAAAGTTAGCACCAAACCGTTTGCCTGAAGCAGTGATTCAGAGCATACAAGGACATGTTGGGACCTCCCTGCAGTACCATTCATCAGGTCGTCACCATCACCACAGGCATGTCCTATCGACACTGCTCAAGGGGTGGCTTCCATTAGGCACCTTTTAGGCGATGGCGCGGTTTCAGCTCTCCATCGCTGGCCTAAAGCGACGATATTCGTTTTGCTAAAGGGGGAAAAAATGGCCACAAAGAGGGGTCTGCAGTCGCTTATTCGCCCTGTCGTGAAAATTTGTTGTGTGAAAACTAAAGTTTAGGGGACCTCTATAATACGCGATCTTTTAAACCTAATAAGCACCAAACACTATTTTTATACCCATTACTTGTAGAGTATAAGTCCTTTCGGAACGAGACAACGTTTATGGTGTTCGTAATAGAACTATCTTCTAGTTGAACCTAAAAAAACTTAAGATTAACCCGGTTTTTACACAATCTAAAGTGAACTTTTTGAAATAAATTAACAATAATATTTATTTAAATTAATTAAATAAATTCGAAAAAATTGAATGTCTCACTTTTTGCTTAATTTAGGTTTAACTAGAAGGACACTATTGAAAATATAAAATTAGTCGGTTCTATTTGTCTCGGATGGAAACTGCGACTTGCATCTTTGCCGCCGCAGGACATGTGCACACTTGAGGTGCGTTGGCGAAATGCCTGTACCAGGCATAATATGACATATACTTTATTGAAAACTGAGAAGAATGTTGAAATATATAACAATAAAATCGCCAAAAATCGATTTTTGATGCTTTTAAATCAGGCTCCTCCCTTAAGCTGTTTTTTCTTGTTATTCTAATCAACTATAGCTAAGTTGCTTCCCTTCTTTTGCAAAGTACTTCGACTACATTACAATCGAAACTCAAATAATCATTAAACGGCTCACATTTCCCCATGCCAAAGGGAGCCTCTGTCGCTGAAGCCTGCTTGCATTCATCCCAACTACACAATGTTGTTATGGATGAAAACAATTAATAGCGTGCATTATACATTTAATTCAAGAAGGCTTTTAATTTTTGTATAATTTTCCATAAGTGAAAAACCTTTTATTGGAAGAGCTGTACGGGGCAGTTTAAATCTGGCTTAAAGTTGTTGTACCAAAAGTTTAGTCGCTAAAAAGAGGGCTCGAAAAAACCGTTTCTAAAGACCTAATCTTAATTTTTCAACCCAGATATCGGTCGCTGGAACCATTTATTGTCCTTAAAGCGCACTTTTAATCGAGTTTCCCTTGCTGACACACTTCCGTTCGGTTGTTTATGTGCAGATATTCACTTAACACGTTTCGCACTCGGCGTCGCCTGTAGTTGGCTCCCTCGAGTGCGACTGTTTTTATTCTCTTATTTGCAAAGCGATTTCAGTTGTTATTTTTTGTAGCTCATCCATTGGCATTTTCAAGTAATTTTTCACGCATTTCTGTGGCTGCTTTGCGCCTCATTTTTCACGCCCGTGCCGCGTCCGTGTGTGCTTATGTCCGCAGTGTGCGTGTAAGCAGCTTAAATGATTTGGTCGCTTCCCTGCAACGGCCTTTTTTCGCGCAGTGTGCTCGTGTTTCAGTCGCCGCCCTCTGCATTTACGACACTTAAATTGTAAATAATGCCGATTTGGTTAGCTCAGCGCGGAGGAATCCCACTGTTCGCTGCCGAGTGTGTAATGGCCAAAGCCACTTGCCTTTGTGAGCAATTTGCGTTAAAACGGCTTATGGGCCCTGTTCCTCCTTCCCACCTATTGACCACGCCCACCCATCCCCTTTAATGAATATTTAAATCAACTTGATTTCGTTCTCCCTAAGTGGGGCATAAAAACCAGGACTTGCGGCGCACACACGGCGGCCTTATAATTAAGCAAGTGCCGCGGCAATCCTTGTCTTTATCGTGGGTTGTGAGCACACATCATGTCCTGGCTTTATGTTGAGAACAACTGATCACAAGTGTACCAGTGAGTGCTTGGAAAAATGCAAGTGGATAGAAGCTTACCCTTAACAGGGTTGAGGAGCTTGCCAACAGGAAACAAGAGAAAAAATAAAAGAAAAAATGAAAACCCTACGAGATAACAAACAATCATTCTATCATAAAACAGTTTTAAACACAAGTGCCTTTTAATAAACTTTTCAGCCTAAATCCCCTTCATAAAAACCATTGGGCAACACTTCTTTTGCATCGACTTCGCAGAGCGAGGAATACGGATGCACCCTTTTTCCACCTTTCCACTTGGGTCCAAGCGAGACGGTTTTTTGTTTTCAACCAAACTTTTTCGCTTATTTTGCGTCACACCAGAGCCAATTATGCAACGCGTTCGGCGATGACCAACAAATACGAGACAGAGCTAAAATCAATGTCACAATCGAGTTCCACAAATGAAGCACAGCATCTGCTTAAGGCTTTAAAAAGTCGATTGGCATTTCCAATTCCCGTTTTTACGGTTTATTTTTACATTTTACATCCACTCTTACTTAATGCACTGCAATGTGCACCTTTCGGAAACAAGTTTTCGTCCACCGCTGAGCACTCAAAAGTGAAATCGAAACAAGAAACTTCACAAATGACAGTGATGCCGCCAAGATGCTTGGAAGGCATGGGCCTTTAGAAAAGAAGTATAACAATAGGGTGAGCCAGGAACGAAGGCGAAAGTTGACCATGAAATCGGCACAGAAAAGTCTAGACGATTTGCATATTTATGGACTTCGTGGGTACACAGCAAGAAAAGGGAGTCACTTAGGAGAATCGAGTTGCAAAGGTCATTACGCAAAGCCGACTGACCGAGCGCTTTCGTGTCCACAGAGTACTTTCAAAGACATGGAATTGGCCGGGTGGTCTTTTTAATACAGTGTAGCAAACAAATTAATGGCCTAAACTGGTTCTGGTAGAATTTATGCTTAATTAAGGTGTTATTTATTCCCGGCTTTCGCTTCTGGGAGACTGGATTCCACTTGATACTTTTTAGTAAAGAAGAAAGACGGTCTAAGAGTGAATCTTCCCAAGCGGAGAGTGTGATCACACTGCCTCGGCATTTCTCGCTGTGTATGCAAATGTATGCCGAAGACAGGCTGTGGGGCCGAGCTGCTAATTACCATGAGCGACTAGCCAAGCGAGAGTTTAAAAATCGCCGCTAATCAAGTTGGAGGTCAGATCGGCAGTGGTCGGCTGTCCGCTGGCAGACTTTGTGTTACGCAACTGGGAAGAGCCAAGTCGCCCCAAACTGGACGGACCGTCAACCAGTTTCCCCGCCAGGACAGCTGACCTTGCGAGCCGACAGGGTGAAAACCAGTTGGGAAAACGGCTGGTGGTTACCTAATTCAAGCAGGAAGCGAGTAGGTAGTCGGTTTCTTACTTTCGAGCACTCAGGAAGAGGCCATCCACTCTCTGGCGCTCTGGTTTCTTTCACTCGCACGAAGCACAGTAACAAAAATTGCATAAAAAAACCATATGCTTTTGCCTACATGGCGAAGGCGGAAGCTATATGTATTTCTGGTGGACCGCTTGTCTCTTGGCCAGAAACTTACCATTGACACCAGCTACAACTAGCAGCACGGCCACCAGACTCAGCCGCAACATCTTGACTCTGACTACGTGTACGGGTGGAGCTATATATACGCCGATTCCGGAACGAGATACTGCGAGGTCAGTGGGGGATGGAGAGTCGCTGCGAGACGTCCACCACGCGCAAGTGCAAACTGCCAACTGATCGAAGCCCCGGCCGAGAAATTGCAAGAAGCCAACGCGCCGCGCTCTCCAGCTCTCGGCCAAAACCACTCGATCGGTCTTGGCCGACTGCTCAGGGGTTCGCGTGCTGGAAAAGCATTCAAGAAAAATGGACTCAAAGCGAAATCGGTCTCAATGGGATGACATAAAGGGCGGAGGTTGGCTAATGCTACCGATCCCTAAAGACCTTAGATACTAGGCATCTCAAAACTTGATTTTACGGAATAAAACTACATGTAGTTGGTCATTTCAGCAAGCTGAATAGCCCGGGGAAATCCTCTTATTTGCTTAGTGTACATTGGTAATACTCAATGTAAGAATCAGATTTGTATTGTGTGTCAAAAAAATCGGAAAATTGTGCCTTGTGTGCCCTTGGCTTAAAATAAATACCGACCACAGCGAAAAAGGGCCTCGACTTTGAGCAAAAATAAATGCTTTGGGAGAGAAATCCCGGTGATCAATAAATAATGTAAAAATGATAGCATTGGTATTTTTTCACATATTTATTTCTACTCTTCAGAATGCCATGCTCATTACTCCGGGAACGTCCTGCAAGGGCGGAGGAAAGTGAGAAGGTAGCTTCCTTTCTTTTTCTTGAGTTAATATTATTATACCCGTTCCTCGGAGAGTAAGGAGGGGACCAGGAACACTACCCAAGTCGACCTAGCCATGTCCGTCTGTCTGCCCCGAAAGCTATAAAAATTAGAAAGCTGGGAATTTGCAGATTCCTGAGTTTCTGGAAAAGCGCAATTGTATCACTTTCTTCACAAACGCCCTTCAGTTCACGCAAAACCCTGTTTAATGCCCACCTTTTTAAGGATTTTTTAACAACGTCAGTTCAATTTTGACTATCAACATCTATGTTCATGTCTAAAATTGTCCAAATCGGGCCATCCATTTAAAAATTGTAGAAATTAAAGTGTGGTTTCTGTAGCAAGTGCAGGCGAATTTGCAGCCCTGGTAAGCGGGTGCCCTTTAACGACGGATCATAGGCTCCATCGGCGCAGTAGGCAATCTCGGTTTCAAACTCAATTCACTTTCGTTTGGAATCGTCGTCGGATGATTCAACTCAACTCGGTCGAGCGGAATCGAGTGAGTTCGAAAACGAAACAAAAGCCGGTTTGGGGAGCAGAGAAGTCTGCGCATGCGTGCGCATTTCAATTAGGCCGTGGGCGAAACAATGTGTTTTTGGATGTGAGGATGTAGCGGTGACGGGGACTGACTTCAAATTATGCATATTGTCCATCCCATTATGCTGACCATCCATATGCATGACAGCCGTTCGAGCAACCTGCCCAACTGAACAACTTCTCGGTTGCCAGCCGCGCTCGCATACTAATCGACCTTAAGTCACAGAGTTCTGTTATAAGACAAGTGTTCGAAGCCCATCCGTTGATCAAAAATTCAAGGCACATCGGCGGGGTCGAAGGAATCTAATGTATACCAACATCGCGTTTCATCAAAGACTTTCAGGAACCATAAAATAAAAATCGTTTAAAATAAAACTGTCGAGTATTTGTGTTTAAACCGGGCATTGTTTTTGAGAAATTATTTGAAAAAGTATAAATTGAACTTATTTTAGAAAAATTAAAAATAAATCGATCACAAAACTCTTAAATTTCAAATTGGAATATAATTATTCTCATTGTTTTTGAGAAATTATTTGAAAAAGTATAAATTTAACTTATTTTAGGAAAATTAAAAATAAATCGATCACAAAACTCTTGGAATATAATTATTCTCATTATGAGATTCATATTACTCACGCCTAAATGAGTACACATACTCTCAATATTAGTAATAATTTCTTAAAAAATGAGTATTAATTTATTAATTATTTTCATTCTTTTTTTGAAAGCCTTTTTTTTTACATCTATGTATATGTTAGAGTAGTCTGATTTTTATTAAACCGAATTCGAAGTTCTTAAAAATATAAAAAATTATATTCCCAATATTATAAGATAATATGTAAAAAAGCCCCAAAGCTATAATTTGTTTCATATTATTTTCATACCTATTTTCCGATCGTTCCTATAACAGCTTTATGATATAGTAGTCTGATTTTTATAAAATTTAATCAAAAATTCAGAACTGATTTAAAAATGCTATTTCCAAGCTAAGAAGGTTATATGTCAAAAAGCACCAAAGCTATAATTTGTTTCAGTTTATTTTCCCACCAATTTTCCGATTGTTTCTATGACAGCTATATGATATAGTCGTCCGATTTTGATCAAATTTAATACAAAATTCAAAACCGTTCAAAAAAAGTTATTTCCAAGCGCAGGAGGTTATATGTTAAAAAACACCGAAGATATAATTTTTTAATATTATTTTACCACTAATTTTCCGATTGTTCCTATGGGAGCTATATGATATAGTCGTCCGATTTTGATGAAATTGAATTCGAAATTCAGAATTAATTTAAAAATGTTATATCCAAGCGTAGGAGTTTATATGCTTAGAAACACCGAAGATATACTTTTTTTTTACATTTTTTCCCCGATACTTTCTATGGGAGCTATAAGATATAGTTGTCCGAACGGCTGGTTCCGTCTTATATATTACCTGTAAAAGAAAGAAGACTTTTCGGAAAGTTTCAGACCGATAACTTTAAAACAACTATATCTTTTAGCTCCCATTGGAACTATCGGGGAAAAAATTAAAAAAAATTATATCTTCGGTGTTTTTTAACATATAACCTTCTATGCTTGGAAATACCCTTTTCTAATTAGTTTTGAACTTCGAAATAAATTTTTTAAAAATCGGATGATTATATCATATGGCTGCCATCGGAACAATCGGAAAATTAGTAGGAAAAAATGAAATAAAAAAAATTATATCTTTGTTGTTTTTTAACATATAACTGAAAGCTTGGAAATAACATTTTTTAATTAGTTCTGAATTTCAAATTAAATTTTATTAAAATTGGACGTCCTTATCATATAGCTGTCATAGGAACGATCGGATAATTGGTTGGAAATAATATGAAACAAATTATAGCTTTTGGGGCTTTTTGTCATAGTATCTTATAATATTGGGAATATAAATTTTTATACTTTTAAGAATTTCGAATTCAATTTAATAAAATTATTGATTATTTTTTACAACTGCAAGGGTATACAAACTTCGGCTTGCCGAAGTTAACTTCCTTTCTTGTTTAATATGTAACCTCCTACGTTGGGAATAAAATTTTTTAAATTGTTCTGAATTTTGAATTTCATTTTATCAAAATCGGACGACTATATCATATAGTTGCCATTCGAACGATCAGAAAATCTTCTGTGTTTTTTAACATATGACCTTCTTAGTTTCGAAATAACTTTTTTAATTAGTTCTAAATTTCGAGTTTAATTTTATTAAAATCGGACGACTATATCATAAAGCTGCTATAGGAACGATCGGAAAATGAATGGGAAAATAATATGAAGCAAGGAAGAACGCTATAGTCGAGTGCCTCGACTATCAGATACCCGTTACCCAGTTTAACATAAGATCTTGTTAGAAAAAATCGGTTTGAAGCCGCAACCACTGGCACTACAGAGAGACGCCTCTGCCAACTCGACTTCGCTCTTTTCTAAAAGAGAGCTAAAACAACAACAGCCAACACTCAGTTTAAAAACCAGAGGTCAAAAAACCAAAGGTCAAATAAACGGAAAACTGCTTATTTTTACAAAATGTTAAATGTTATCATGTTACAGTATTTAAATTATTTTAAAATATTAGCTAAAGGCACATAAACGAGGATATGTTGATGGGTGACTTAATTACTGTTACATATTTTCGACAAATGTCAACTTGGAGCTATTGTTTGGTTTATGAAATTAAAAATGTTTATTCTTTTAACAGTGGGTTCAAGAAATTTATACGTCCAGTTGTTGGAGAAATTGTCATGAAATCAATGACTTTTTTGCAAGAAATAAAACAAAGCAAAAATGCACTCATGATTGATTGGTAAAGCGGTAATACATTACTGATAATGGATTGTCATGTTTCTGTGGGCTCCCCAATATTAGGCGGTTTATGGGCGTTGCAGGAGCGCTTGTCCTGAACGAAGCTATCTAAATTCTAAATCTAAAATGAACTGTACAGTTTTACAGACGTTAAAATTGCCACTAAATTATTCTATACAGTGTTAAATATGTTTTTTAATGAATGCGTACCTGATAGGTTTCTTTCAAACCTAAACAGGCCTCCTTGGTTTACCAATGCGCTTCCAAGACATAAAAACCTTAAATCTAACACTTATAAAAAGTATAAAAAATGGGGTAGACCAGCAGATTTTTCGAAATATGTAGTGGCTTGAACGGATTTTAATGTTCTGTATTTAAATCGATGTAAATTTGAAATTTTGTTAATGCCAAGCGTAAGACACCGGCATTGCCTTCATCGGTAAGTCTAAACTCAATGGAGGTATCGACGGATTCTGAAATTGCTGATTTATTTGTAATATATATTGTATGCGGTTGGAGTCCACAATATCAAGTGCACATCGACCGTATTGAGTCGGTACAAAAATGATTTCTCTTATTTTCCCTGCGTAGTTTGAACTGGGATCAAAACGTAAGGCTACCTTCCTACCAGAGTAGACTACAATTGCTTAATTTTACTGCACTTGTAAATCGTAGAAGAATGCTTGGTACTATTTTTATACAAAATCTTATAAGAGGTGACATAATTCTGCAGATCTTTTAAACCGCCTAACATTTAATGTTCCTGTTAGACTAACACGAAATTATTATCTAAATTTTCCACTATGCCCTTTCGCGTTCTAAGTAATAACTATAACAACCTTTATCATTTAATTTGCATTTCAACTTCTATCCCGGTATTAAAAACTAATATTTTCACTCATTCGCTTCATTCTTAGTTGTGCCTTTTATTTTCATTTGTGTCCCGTCTCTATTGGTTTAATGTATCTTCCTCGCGAACTCGCATTTATTGGCCAAATTGATAAAAGGGCCCCGCGCGTAACAAGGACGTGCTGGGTGTCGTTGTGCCACTTGTTTGTACTGTTCGAAGTGCATCAACATCCATCAAATATGAAATTACCTACGATTATGTGAATTTTGTTGGCTTTGGAGTGGGCGGGGCAACCTTTTTTGAGCTCAAGCTGTAGGGTCCACAGTTCTTGGCGATTTGTGGCGTCAGAGTGGGGATGATCACAGCGATCACATCCTGGTCCAGAAATACTTTATTAGGTCAGAGACGCTCGCTTCCACTTGTTACATACTGTTTACCGAAAACAATATACCCCCTACTCCACGAGTAACAGGTACAACAAGGAGGGACGAAATAGTTGATGACCTCGAATATCACATACCCGTTATTCAGCTAAGCGGTGTGCGAGGGACACGTTCCCAAGACTGTACTCACCGCAACCACCGCACGTAGCATCAATTCCTTTATTTGGATATAACTTTTTAACGGTCAGTATATAAGGAATATATTTCAAATTGAGGGTTAGAAGTAGTTAGGAAAAAAAGGTAATAAAAATGATTACCCAACAGACATTTTTTTCGACAAAGTACAGTTCCGGGAATTTGAAGAACATAAAGTAAGAATTAAGTAAGATCTAACAAAAATATTTAATTTTCAATTAGCAAAAATAAATGCACATCTTATATTTGGCTTTACAGATCTTATATTTGGTTTTCTTTTTAAGTTCATATTTAAGATGAAACTTCAAGCTTTCTGGAGGATGGAAGCTCGGTAAGTTTCATAAATAAATGACAAAATTGGCAGGACGAACGGAACAAGTGTCACATTCTAGAGACCTCTTTCCTATACCAGACTCTTCTAGTGGTTTCTCAATCGGCTAAACAATAGGCCAAAATCACTGGAAAATTGAGAAAGTATTAATGTAAAATGTTTTGACCTCGGTCCCCGTGACTTTCACTCAACTTGTATTCCTGCGCAGCCAAGTGATTGCCATTTTAGTTAATTTTAATTTCCATGTCCACCCATCGCCTTTTGTTTGCAGCGATTGTTGGCATAAACAAAACTATGGAAGTTTATCCGCTTCTTCGTCGACTTCTTTGTCAGTCAAAATCGTTGAGTTCTCCGACAGTTCTCATTTATCATCGGCATCGTAAGGCCCCGAAAAAACTTTCGTAAATTTGCCGCAGACTCCGAGGTACACTGAAAGAAGTATACTGAAGAAATACACTGTTATTGGCGATGTTCTTGCTATACACTTTAGCTTATGATCCGATTTTAACATCTTTCGGCGTACCGGTAGATACATCTGCGCTGCTCAAAAATCTGCAGAATACACATGTTCGATTTCAATGCCAACTTTAATAATACCTATTATATCAGCGTTTATACGGACGTAAGAGGCGGGGCAACCTTGTTTTTGGTCAACTGATAGGTATTGTCCAAAACAAAGCATTTTAGCTAACATTTTTTTTTTCATTTTAAGAAAATTCCAGTTTTTGGCGGTTCGTGGGCTTGACACATTTGGATAACAAGCTGGCGCTACTTAGGAAGCTAATGGACCGTGATTGGAAATTGCAAATCTCTATCTCTTATAGTTTGGACAGACGGACATGGCCAGACCTAGAAGAATACTTAATAATGGGGTCGGAAAAGCTTCCTTCTACCAGTTAAATACTTTTCCCGAAATACATTACACCCCTTTACTTTCGAGTACCGGCATAACAGTATACTACTCTCTTATGTTGCTATTTCATGTTGAGCTTATTTTAATTTACCTGCTGTACAAATCTGTTTATAAAAAATTGTAAACCAGACTCATCTTATACAAAAACAGTTCTTCAGACAAAGGCTGCTTTTGGCTGAATAATTTCGTTGACTTTAGAGAGTGATAGTTTTACAGGCTAACGAGGAAATGACAGCGGATAATAGTTAATTGTATGATAATATTTGAAAATGCCATAAATAACACGCTTCTATAAATTTATGTTATGACATACCGGGGGCTACGTTTTTGTTTTTTGTATAACGTTCCTTGTGGCCTTATTTTTGCCAGTGCTGGGCAACATTCCAAAACTCATGCTCCGTCCTTCGGTTTATCCGACCGTCAAGCATCTGGCACCTGCAGACTCGGAACTCAAAATGCGAGATCCGCTCGACTCAACGACTGCGATAGATATTTGCATATATTTGCCAACTTTTGTTCTCTCGCATTCACCGAAACTACTCAGCCATGGATCTCCGCAAAAAACACTTTTCCATTTCTTTTCCTTTTCACTGATACTTTTTCCCTCCGCACGAGAAAGAGGTGGCGGCCACAACTTTCGCTGCAGTTAGCGGCGACTCAGCTCTTTGTGAGTGAATTAATTAAATTTATGAAAAATTTACATATTTATTGGTTTAAATGGCCAAAAATTGTTCGTGGCCCACACGCACAGTTTCGGACGAGACTCAATGGCGTAAGTTATGACAAATTATCGTATTTAAAAAAATTGTGGACTTAACTTTTCTGGGTGTTTTGGCACGAACCTAGCAAGAATTATAAAACAAAAATTATATAACATACAATGGGACCAGTCTTATAGTTATGAACCGTAGTGCATGTAAGGGCTGATAAGTGTTTGACTGAATATTCATAAAAAGGGAAATAAAACTTTCTGTCACAGTAGTGTGTGAATGCTGGAATGAAACCCCATTTATTCCCACTCTCAGGAAAGCTGTTGTTGGGAGCCAACGAAAAATGCACATAATTTGACCGAAAACGAAATGGAAATTCAATGATACCAAAAACATCCATGGGTGTATTTATTTAATATTCAGCGAAATTAAAGCTTGGTCGCATATTTAGATGTAATCTTGATTGCTTGTTCAGGGTCGCATCAAAAGTGGCACGCAGTTTGGGGACCCTCGGGAAAAATAGAAGAGTTAGTTAAAAACCCGTATGAGTTTTCTATTTTGCACCCGTTAAATTGAACATTTTAGTAACTGGAGATCTGTTTAAAACTATGGAAATTTAATACTAACAAAACTATCCATGGGTGTTTTTATTTATATTCAGAGTAACGAAAGCCTGTTCGCATTTTTAGATGTAATCTTTATTGATTGCATGTGGATTGAGGGTCATTCCGCACTAAACGTGATACGCAATTTAGGGTCACACCTGGGAAAAAAGGAAGTCAATGAATAAAGCCCGTATGAGTCTTTTTTCTACGTTTTTATGATAAAACAAGGAAGAACGCTATAGTCGAGTGCCGCGACTATCAGATACCCGTTACTCAGTTTAGGGGAGCAAAAGGATAATGAAGCAAAGCGATATTTTAGGGAGCCATCTACCGACTTTATCAGTAGATGGTTTGCGGGCGGCAGACAGATTTAAGCGTTTTGGCCATTTGTGGGCGTAAGAGTAGGCGCGGCACCTTTCTTTGGTGAGTCGATAGGTATTTATGAGACAAAAACATTACAATTAAAATTGTGTTTCTATCATAAAAACTGTAGGCGCTACAGATTTTCCCAGTTTTTGGGTGTTAAAGTGGGGTGGCACGGGCTTAATAACCTGTAGTTGCGTGCCTCGACTATATACAGTATTAGGCAAACTGTTTACAACAGTCGGTCTTTTAGCTATACCACTTGATTTTACTTTACTGTTGTAAAACCATTTAAAAAGAGAACTTTTGACCAAAATCTGGATATAAAAAATGATGAATTCCACCCTTACAAAAAATTCGATAATTTTATGAAAATCGCACAGTTAAACAAGTACAAGTATATTGAATATCAGCGTGGCGAATGTAAGCAAAATTTAGAAAATATAATTATTTAGCAGTTCGTATAATACATTTTCGTCACAAAAGTTAAAATTATATCGGTGAGGTGTCACTCGACGCGTATTTTTAATAAGAATAATACTAGGTTAATTTATCCGCACCGCCCCCAACGGATCTAATTTTCACTTTAACACCTTAACCCCTCTTTCTCCCAATCCAATAGTTCTGCAATACCCTTCGATTGATGGGAAACTGTTAACCAACGGACGATTACTGTAGGTTTTCATTTCTTGGTGTATAAATACAAAGTAGTCGCCTTTGCACACCCCCTGGTGCTCTTCGTCACTACGTGGACTGCCGTCCACAGTGATTTCTAAAAGCGCACAGGTACGTTCTAAATAAATGCCTTTATACATATAATGTATACGCGCATTTAAAATATATACATCGGCAAGCGTTTTTGGTGACCATTTTATTATGAAAGAACGGCTTCTGGAATGCAGTCATCTCCGACAGGGTACCGTCGTTATAAGTGAGAACTATGGAGAGGGATGGCGAAATAGTTAATAGTTAGTTTTTTATGTTTCTGAAAGGAACTAGAATTGTTTGTTTCTAAGAAGTAAATAGCCCACGTTCTGGGTATTAAAAGCAGACAAATACTCGTATATGTGAATTTACTTTGAAGAATTCTGTACCATTCGCATTTTAGGTATCTATGCATTCTAATGCAATTAATATTAGGTATAGTATCATATATATTTAACACAGAAATTGTGTACATGTCTTAGTTTGTATACGTTAAGGTTCTCATTTGAAGAAAATGTAATGCAAAATAGTTTCATTTTGCACTACGAAAAAATTTCCTAAATATATATAATGAAATTTGTTTTTGTTGTAGCCTTGCAAAGAGTGAAGGAGACTTTTCCGACCACACATCGGCACCATCGGCACAGCTCACCGACAAGGAGACTTTGTTGTCAAATAAACTGTAGAACTGGTGCAGCACGATTATATATCAAATAAAAATAGGAATAAAAACTGCATATATTTATATAAGAATAAACTGGTGAATTACTACCAAAACAATTACCTAACGACAGTCTTTCCCAGACTTGTTTGTACTATTTTCCTTAAAGTAATGAACAGACTAAACACATAGGTGTGATGCTGTTTGGCCTGATGATAGGCCGATGCTGTTTTTGTTGCGCTCAAAGGGGATGAAGGACGTCAGTGGTCAGAACTACAACAGACCAGGAGCAGACCAACAAATAATGAGCATGCACACGCATAGGACTGACGAATGACACGGTTCCGGGAATGGTTTCGGTTTCGGTGGCATCGCTGACGGAGCATCCAGGGGCAAACAGGACTGAGTTTTATCCGAAGCCAAAGTTGGAGTCGCATTCACGCTTTGAGCACCCATAGGGCATGCAACCGAGTGGGGAGATGCATGCAACCAAAGAACAAACGCCCATTAAAAAAGTAGGCTGACTCCTACAAAACAATCGCCCAACATTTTCGGCCGCCCGTTATTGAAAATGAAAAGTAGAAAATAAGAAAATATTTTTATCAAAACTTAGACATCCTTGCATCTTAAATGCATAAAGTTAAACAGTAAATGTGAAAATTAATTCCAAAGTTAAGAAAATCGACATGTTTTATCTTTAAGACAAGCTCTCCTTGGAGATAGATATTTTTTACATTTTTCATTCTTGACTTCAATATCTGTCAACTTTATGATTCCCATCTTTTTATTCAAGATGCACTCGATCTATAAATTTACAGTTTTAATACCCATGAGCGGCCACTCATGAGTTAACTTAAAATAATATTGTTATTTAGATATATCTCGTCTACTTAAGTTTCCAATACATATTTCTGTCTTCTAGCATATAATTAAAACCCAATTTAAATTTAAAATAATGTATATTGATTTTAAATCATGCCTGCAACTTGCTTACTTTATTAATATTTATTGTTTTTAGTAAAAATATGAGTATATTTAAGAATTATTTATACTTCATTGTAGACCGAAAAGTTCTGAACTCGCAAATTTTCAGTCTTGAAAACTCGTGCTTGAAAGCTGCACTTTGTTTTGTGCTTGACGAAGTTTTGACGCCGAAAGTACTTGATTCAAGCATGAAATATTTGTTCTTTTTTTGGGTGTAGATTCGCTGAGATCTCGGAAAAATAATGGAGCACATCAACAGGCCAAAAATGATTAAAATCAGACTATGCATTTAAAAGTTATAATAAAAAAATCAATATTAAATTAGCTGTTTATACCCATTACTCGTAGAGTAAAAGGGTATACTATATTAGTCGGAAAGTATGTAACAGGTAGAAGGAAGCATTTCCGTCCCCATA
The DNA here is from genome assembly GCF_025231255.1 of Drosophila biarmipes. NCBI lineage: Eukaryota > Metazoa > Arthropoda > Insecta > Diptera > Drosophilidae > Drosophila > Drosophila biarmipes. The sequence goes on along the minus strand of NC_066611.1, from coordinate 1,617,396 downwards.
AAGTATATATATTCTTGATCAGGATCACTAGGCGAGTCGATCTAGCCATGTCCGTCTGTCCGTCTGTCTGTCTGTCTGTCTGTCCGTATGAACACTTAGGTCTCGGTAACTATAAAACCTAGAACCGTCAAGCTTGGCGTGCAGATTCCTGGGATTCCTGCGCAGCGCAAGTTTGTGTCAGCGAGGTGCCACGCCCACTTTAAGGCCCACAAACCGCCCAAAACTGTGGTGGCCACAGTTGTCATGTTAGAAAAATTTTTTGCTAAAATGTATTTGTCTCTTTAAAACCTTGCGATTGACCTAAAAAAACTATTGCCACGCCCACTCTAACGCCCACAAACTGCTAAAACGCTGGGAACAAGCTTTGCTGCAAGCATATCTCCGTCCTTCTTACACTCCGTTCAGCTGAGTAACGGGTATCCAATAGTGCGTATTACAATGCCTGGCGCACACAATTTTGAAACTAGAGTAAAAATTTGACATTCATTTTATTCTAGTGTCAATGAAGCGCATTGTATATTAAAAATACAAAAAAATATATATATATTTTAAAACAAATTTTTAAAAAATGATGGGACATCTAACTAGGATAAAACTACATGAACGTGTCGAACTTTTATTTGGGACTTTTTCGAGTACCTCGCCCCATCTATTTTGTCTGCAGTTTCGCTCCAATTTGACATAATTAATGTGTCTGATTTGAAGGCTTACATGGTGGCGTTTGCTGGTCCGCCAGATTCGGCAAGAGCCAGCTCTTCATTGAAATTCGTTATTTTGTTGTGCTGGCGGAAGAGATGAGTACGGGTCAATCAGTATTCCGGGGTAAAAGCTACCAATTGATTTCGATTTGTATGGCCGTGCGGACTTTGCTTTATTCTAATTTGCAATAAACTCGAATTTGTTTGTACAGTTTTCCACATCCCTACTGCCCGGCAATTCGATTCCCCTCTTCAGGCCCATTTACACAAAATTTCGCAACAGGCCCTTGGCTAATCACTATGCATTTCAATCATTTAGTAATGTTTTTGCAACTTCTGCCCCTGTCGTTAATTATATGAAGCTATATAAATGGAACTTTTTATACCTGTCCATCGTAGAGTAAAATTGTATATTGAATTCGGGAAAAGTATCGGACCTGTTCTACACGGAAGTGAGTTCGTCAACATTGTCGACTTCCTAATTTTCTTAAGGCAGTAAGCTTTTTGTGTAAAATAAAGCAGCTGATTGTCGCGACAGCCTGTTAAAAAACGGGTAACTTTGGCTGCATTTTTAGCCAAATGGCCGATTTAATTTTAACCCGCTGTTGCTTTTTATCTATGTGCAATAGTTACAACAATACATAGTTGGCATAACCAAAAATTACAATATATTTTTAATGATTAGTGTTTATGGCAGTGTTAAATAAATGTTACTCTAGTGTAACAATTCTGAAGAAAATAAGTTGCCATAGTCGGAAAAAAAACCTTCGCAAACCTTTTTCACAATTAAAAAATTAAATTAATTAGTATTTTAAACATACACATTCTTTTAGATATCTCGAATTAATAAACTTTCATACCAAGGTACAACGAGCCAAATAAAGAATGTGTAGATCTCATCAACAAAATAATTTTTTTTAATTTGCGTTCCATGACAACCCTTACCCATTATAGTCAAATCCGATCTGATTTCAGAAGAGGGGCAGTTTTTTTTTATAGGTTAGAATATTGTGGGTCTTAAATATATTTATTTAAATTCTGATGATGAAATTATGAACAATGAATATAATAAAAATATTGTTCGCATGTAAAGCAATCCTGAAGTATTGTTACATCCTTTACGCGTAGAGCAAATGGGTATACTATATTCGTCGGAAAATATGTAAAAGGTAAATGCCCACAAACGGCCATAGCACTAGAAACCGTCATCCTCCTAAATTTTTTGGAAGAATTAAAATTTAATTGTGTTTTTATTATCAATACCCATCTACATGCCAAAAACGATTGATTAATTTAAAAATTAGAGTCAAACGTAATCAATACTTTGCAAAGTCGATTGAGATTTCACACCACATGCGCCACTAGTTAATGTTTTATGAATGGTGGCGCTAAAGATTTGCTACTAAAATCCATTTGCTGGAAGCGTATCTCCATCCATCTCGCACTTCTTTTTAGCTAAGTAACGGGTGTATAATATTCGATTAAATCGACTATAGCGGCTTTATTTGTTTTCCATAATAGGGATGTTTATTCTAAAGTGAAATTCAAAGGAAGTGCTTTATTGTTTCGAGGACCAGTGCAACCTTGTGAGAAGAAAACAAGGCGTGGCACCATTTTTTGATGAGTCGACAGGTATTGATCCAAAATAAAAATCCAAAATTAAGGAAAGTCAACCAGGACTAGAACTGCAACCGAGTTAAAATGATTATATACGATTTTAAGGTAAGGGCTTTTATTTTCCCACCAATTTTTCAATCGTTCCTATGGCAACTATATGATATATTCATCCGATTTTGAAAAAATTTAATTCGAAATTCACAACTAATGACATGGCTAGATCGACTCGTCTAGTGACGCTAAACAAGAATATATATCATTTATGGGGTCTGAAACGTCTCCTTCACTGCGTTGCAAACTTCTGACTTCATTATACCCTCTGCAAGGGTATAAAAATGGTAAGATACACAGACACTTATTGAAATTGTATAATGTAAGTCCGGCCAGAGGAGAGCTTGCTAATAGGCAAATTAAATTCAATCTATATTACATTTTAAGGTTTGATCGTGTGATCTAGTGACGGAATCCACTGTGAACAAAAATCACAAGTGGCAGGCTCAAAGGAAGGAAATTGGCCATAAATTGCCAACGGTTTGGTACGTGACTCTACAAATCACTTTAACCAGATCGACCAGCTAATTGCGTATATAAGCGCTGATTGGTTGAATTTGCTTGAATAAGAGGCAAAAAGTTCTTAAAGTTCGCTTTAACGAAAGTAACAATTCAATGGCAAAATGCAAAGATGAAATCAATCAATTTACAAGAGCAAGGAATTTAAACATATACCGCAATAAAGTATAAAACTAGAGAGGCAAGACATTTTAACATCACTTTAAGTAGCTGATAAGCCGGAAGAAGCCAAAATGATTTGGAGTTCTCTACCATAAAGAGTGGGTGCTAAAATGGGCGTAACACCCTGCTAAAACAAACGCAGGCAGCCCAGGAATCTGAATGCCAAGTGCCACTCCTATAGATTTTATATTTTTCGAGATTTCAGCGTTTATACGGACAGACGGACGGACGGACAGACGGACATGTCTAGATCGACTGCGCTAGTGATCCTGATCAATAATATTTTGACGGAAATATATTTGACTCATCACATTACATTATCGCTTTGCTGCTTATACATCTCTATTTCCCTTTTGCTTTCTTAAGCTGAGTAATGGGTTTCAGATAGTCGAGCCACTCGACTATAGCGTTCATCTTTGTTGCATACTTGCGAAGGATAAAGCCACGGGTGTGCTTGGTGTTATAAAAGTGGTCCAGGAATTTAAAGACTCTATGTCACAAAAACGTTGTTCATTTCATTATTGCAACACATTTCTTCTGTACTGCAGCCCCCAATACAGGGTACATGTGAACTGGATTGAGTCAATATAAAAAATGCTCTGATATTTGCCTTACGGGGACTTAACTAAGGTGAGCTCAAACGGCAGGCGAACGTTAATCACCCAACGACTCTCGTGCCCAATCGCAGCAGTCTCATGATCAGCAAAAGCTTAACTTCTTCGCTTAGGAAGTGAAACAAGCAAGTTCCTTGATCTTTTTCACATCTTTTGCTTTCAAACGCGAAACATTGCTCTGCGGCGACCATTAATGGTAAGTACAGATTTCAAGGCCCACTTCAGAAATTTGGATGCCACGATGTGAAGCACCACATAGAAACCACAGGAAGTCTAATATCCCATTGCGCATCTGTTTGGTGAGAAACTAATCACCACAAAAGTAGTAATAAACTTATTTATTAATGAAGGCATTTGTCAGATTTTCCAGAGCCAATAAACTAGCCCCTCTATATGGTCAGCAAAAGGAGGCGTTCTTGTGGGGACTATGGCAAGCTGATTGTTATCCAATTGACCTCCACAACTTCTTGGATCAGCTTAACGAGAAACAATATTTTCTAAACTCGATCTGGTGAAGGCGTACTATTAGATTCCAATGGTGGAGTGTTATACCCCTACAACCGCCGAGTGCACTCCAATTGGCCTTATCCATTGCCCTACATGCCGGTCTAAAGAATGCTATGCAAATCTTCCAAAGATTCATCGACAATATTTTTCGTGGCGCCGATTTCGTTTGTAACGATGTCCTGATCATGTCTACAAAACTTTGCGAGTCCATTTACATTCTGCGAACCCGGACGTTTCCTCGGCATCATCAACCACAATCGAATGTGCTTCTCGTTCGTCACACATCCGGGCACCACTCCTGAGGATCGTCAGGAAAAACGACCAGGCCTGGTCGAATGGACTCCAGAACATATCGCCTCCTATGAGGAATGCAAGCAAAGGCTCATCCGAGTACAACTGGTCCTGGTATGTGCTGCTTATGATGACGCGATTGGTGCCGCCCTTGAACAGCTAATCGACGGCCATTAGCAAGCACTTGTTTTTTCTTAAAGAAACTCACGGACACTGAGAAAAACTAAAACACTTACAATCTGGAATCGCTCTCCATTTATGAAGCCATAACTTTAAGCATTGATTCAAGGGACGTGTATTTTGCATTTAAACGGACCATACGCTTTTATGCCAAGGAAACTCCGTCATCTGGGCTACGTACCGCGGCTTACGACCGAAATCGTTCACGTCAACGGAGCTGACAACACAGCCGCAGATGCTTTCGTTACGTTATGATGACAATGTTTCGCAGTATTGTGACGATTCAACGAACACCGTTCGGCGGTACATACCCAGTGCTTTGCCACAAAATGCTCACCTTCTTCCACAGCCTTTCGCAACCGAGCGGAAGACCGACGCTGCAACAAATAAAGCACAAATGTGTACAGACGACAATGCGAAAAAATATTAAAGAAAGCTTTAAAGATTTCGGATCCCAAAGAAGTATACATATGTAAATCAGGACCACAAGCCGAGTTGATCTAGCCATGTCCGTCTGTCCGTATGTTTGTCCGTCCGTATGTACACGCGGATCTCTGAAACTATTAAAGCTACCAAGTTTGAATTTGGCTCGTATAGTCTTGAGCTTCTTGCTTATTGTACAAGATTCCACGGATTTAAATAATTTTGAAACTTTTAAACCCGTTTTTGTGTTGATTATCAACGACCATCTTCGACAACTTCTTAAGCAAACAAAGTAAGCCTTCTTGGGAAGAGACTCTACTTACCTGACTACTGGATATCTGATAGTTGATGGCATCGACTCTAGCGTTCTCTTTTCACTTTCTTCCAAACGCTGTTTGGAGCGTCTAGAGTTTAATCGGTTGTTAACAGCACAGTAGACCTGTATACCGCAATATACCGGCGATCTATGTATGCTGACAACGGGGTTTTCCGTCGTGAATTTTAGAAAAAAGGATGTTGAAGGCTAAAATAACCATATAACAAAAAAAAAATGTATTTCTTAAGGAATATTATAAAATTAAATAGCAAATTGTTTTGAAATTAAATCGCAAATTTGAAAGTCATAATGAAAATAAAAAGACACCCTAAGAGGATCACTATGGTATTATTTTTTTCAAAAAACATATGAATAACCATTATTTTCTTCCCCTGCTTAAAAAAAAAATTGTGCCCCTATTTTCTTACCGAATCGCCATCGCCCCCGTTTTTGAACAACTTTTCTCGTTTTTAGGGCGATTTTACCCGAGCTTCTATTCGTTTCTCGATTTGTCCGTGCTCAAAATTGCAACAAAATATAATTTTCTTTTTCTAATTTTTTTAGTTTTATAACATGTTGAAGTGTCTCTCTCAACAAAGGATCAGAATTTCCATGCCAAGCGTATAGTTTAATATTTTTTATACTTCAAGCGTTTTACTGTAGACATTTCCTGTCGTGGAATTGCGGGGAAATTAAGCATTTAAATATACTTCTCTAACTTGATTATAATACAGCGCTACAGTTTTCGCGGACTGTGGGCGTTAGAGTGGGTGTGGCACCATGCCTGCGCAGGAAGCCCAGGCATCTGCATGCCAAGTCCGATTCCTGTTGCTTTCATAGTTTCCGAGATCTCAGCGTCCATCCGTCCGGACGGACACGGCTAGATCGACTTGGCTAGCGATCCTGATCAATAATATACATATGGGGACGGAAACGATTCCCTTTACCGTTTTACTCTACGAGTAACGGGTATAAAAAGTGTTGTTTTAAATTTTTTGTCGTTTTTTTTATTCTTTGTATTAATGGAAAACACTTAAAGAATGTTGTGCTGAAACTTCCTGCCAATCTGACGATCCAGACCGGTCTTCTAGCATCCAAAACTTTTAATCTAAAAACCTGCAAAGTGTGTTTTTTAAAGTCGGTGTACACACTGCTCCGAAAACTGATGTACCGATCGTTCTGAAATTTAGAACACTGCTTCTTTAGCTAAGTTCAATTTTTTTTTGGGATTATTTTTAATTTTATACTTTTTTTTAATTCAAAATGTGACCAAAAATTAAAATTTAAAAAAAACACGACGTAGTTAATATGCAATTAAAATAATTTCTCTGAAATTAGCCGTATCGTGTAATAAATTCTTGAAAATGTGCCTTTGTTGGCGAATTAACCATATCGCGAACTAACTGTTACGCCACTTTTCCCTAAACATGAATATCGACTTTAAAATACTACTGTTTTTTGTTTAAACCAATCCCCGTTTGTTTTGGATAACTTTAAATTCAGGCTCCCAATTTCAACATTACTCGTCTTTGTCTGACCCTCTTAAGGACAACAAAAGCGAAACGTTGGCAATCAACGTCACGGCAAAGCTTTCTCGTTTTTTTAACTTGTATAAGACCGCCTCTTAAATTTGCGCGAGATACATAAATTTATGCCCATGCACCTGCTGCGCAGACCAGAGGCCTTATGCCAAAGTATCTACCCTCACTCAGCCAAAGTGAATTATGTAGCCGTGCACAAAAGTTCACAGCAAAACACCAAAATAAATCGAAAAACTTTTTATTTCTATTAAATAATTTATTTTCAATTTCTTTTCATTTTTATGTTCTTATTCTTCGCTGCCATTCATCTAATTTATGCGCAGCGGCTGAGATTTCAGTTAATAAAGCTCATTTGAATTAATTTATGCCTTACAATGGGGATTTAAATAAATGGAGATATCGACATGTCATCAAAAATATATTTTTCAGAAATAGATTAAGAAGCTACATAATAAAATGATCCATTCAATGACTTGGGATTTATTTGGTTGCAAATAGACATTCACAGCTCAGTGAAAAGCTCGTTCAACTATTTGAAATTCCTCGAAGCTCAAATGACTCATTCATTGCGCTTACTGCAGCGTTTGCTTCTGGGTACTCATTAATCTCGGATGCATTCACATAACTCATTCACACATCATCTACTCTGACATTTGATTGACATTCTTGTCTCATTTGAAAGGTCCAGAAACTTGCCGAGGGAACTACTGGCGCCCAGCAGTATATCTGAATCCCAGCGAAGAGTACAAGCAGTACGGCCCACCAGCACATGCGAAATTATGCAAATTTCTTGTAAAGAGTCCGTCTAAATGAGTACCTTCTGAATCGTAAATCTTCCAGGTGTCTTTTCAATCTAATCTTTTATGTCTCTCGAAATCTTTGGATAGCTAAAGTATTAATAGGAATTTAAAAGTACAACTTGGTAGGCGCTTTGCAATCACTATAAAAGAGAAAATAAGCAACCTTCTGCCAGCCGAACTTTCTTTTCCATTACAGGAAGTTCCCATGGGAGCAGTCTATATATGAGGGATTCTTTGTGAAACGTATCGAGTATTTCTTTATGGTCTCCAATAGATTTTTTATTTTTATACCCTTGCAGAGGGTATAATGATTTCAGGCAGAAGTCTGCAACGCAGTGAAGAAAACGTTTCTGACCCCATAAAGTATATATATTCTTGATCAGCGTCAGTAAACGAGTCGATCTAGCTATGTCCGTCTGTCTGTCCGTTTCTACGCATACTAGTCTCTCAGTTTTGAAGCTATCGGGCTGAAACATTCCCAAAAGTCTTCTTCGCAGGTAGTATATAAGTCGGAATCAGCCGGATCGGACAGCTATATCTTATAGCTCCCACAGGAATTATCGGAAAAAAAAAATTTTTAAAAAAGTATATCTTCGGTATTTTTTAACATATAATCTTCTAATCTTGGAAATAACATTTTATAATTGGTTCTGAATTTCGAATTAAGTTTTTTCAAAATCGGTCGACTATATCATATAGCTGGCATAGGAACGATCGGACATTTAGTGGTAAAATAAAATGAAACAAGAAAGGAAGTTAACTTCGGCAAGCTAAAGTTTGTATACCCTTGCAGTTATAAGACATAATCAACTTTAGTAACACCATGTAAAATTTGTAAGGATTGTTGCTGACTTCAGTGATATTAAAAACAATTTTTTTCATTCTTTTTTAAGACCATATTTTTAAATCTATATGTTAGAGTGGTCCGATTTTTAGAAAAATTTAATTCAAAATTCAGAATTCATTTCCAAACTTAGAAGGTTATATGTCATAAAGCACCAAGGCTATAATTTGTTTCTTATTATTTTCGCACAAATTTTCCGTATGGCAGCTTTATGATTTAGTCATCCGATTTTGATAAAATTAAATTTGGAATTTATAACTAATTAAAAAGCCTAGGAGGTTGTATGTTAAAAAACACCAAAGATATACTTATTTCTTAAATTTTTTCCCGATAGTTCTTATGGGAGCTATAAGATATAGTTGTTGGGAGTGCGAACATTCCCAAACAAAAGTGACCACCTTGCTCAATCTTTTTTTTCCGCCCCTTTCTCGTGCTTACTTCAAGAGCACCCTTACTTTGAGTCAAAAAGCAACTTAATTTAATTTTCTTACATGACGAGAACAATACAATTCAGCTTAAATTTTTGTCTACCCTCTTAATATGCAGGAACCACAGTTTTTGGCGGTTTGTGGGCGTCAGAGTGAGCTTGGCATGCTCTTGTAAGAAACTAGAGCAGCATACGAAAATAAGGACTCTGAAATCTCAATCTCTTATAGTTTGCAAGATCACAGCGTACAGGCAGTCGACATGGCGAGATCGACTTCTCCATTTCAAAAGACAAACCGTGATTTGTCTTTGAAATTGGCATTGGACGTATTTTTGGCCATTGATTTTAAACTCGAATGACCACTGTTTGTTGCTTCAACTGGAAGCATTTACACCTGAAAATGATTTAGTTTTGGAAGTCAACGGCTCTTTGCTCACTTTTTGTGCGTCTGGACTAAAAATGTACTATAGGAAAAAGTTACAACAAATATTGTTACGTCTGTGCACTCGGCTCTTGGCCAGTAAAAGACACCCCGCTAATGCGCAGAAAATTGGCAGTAATTTCATTTTGCAGCCCAGACATTTTGCTCACCTTTTTCCCTTTTCGCCACCATTAGTATACCCTTTCGAGGGCTTAATAGGTGTAGTAAAAAGTTTGCAACGCAATACTAGAGACATTTTCAAGACCATCAAGTATGTTTATATATTCATGTTCAATATCAAAGCTTTGTTGTTTTTCATAATACAGTATTTTCCAATGTTTTACATTTTGAAATCTAATTAAAAGAAAAATCTGCCGGCAAATTGATTAAACAGTCTGCGGTCTAACAGTTGTGTAATACTTTAAAAATATAAATTAAGTTTCGTAAAAACTAGACAGCAATATTAAAAATCTGGCCCAAAAAGATTTAATATTTTAATTGCAAAAAAATAAATACCAAAAAAGTTTTACAAAATTTACAGTTTGTTGATAGGGCCTTTATGATTTGAAAGGATATATGAACTTCAGCTTTCCAAAGATGTCTTCATTTCTTGTTCAGCCTCTTTTTGTCCGTAACTAATGGAAGCGAAGCTTACTTTACTTGTAAGCAAATATTTGCAGGTGAAACCAAGCTTCTACCCCTACTCCTACGTCCCTGAAAACCCACCTTTAGCCATCCCAAAGATTCGTGTTCTAAGCTGTGTGCGGATTATCAAAGCAAACAAACAGTTGCGGGGGATTAAGAAGGGAAACCCCAAGGGGGGTGGAGTGCTGGAGTATAGGACCTGACAGTAAGGGGACAGCCTGGCGGAAAAATCGCGAACCGAAAACGGATTGAAAAGGGAAATTCTTTCTATGTGACAGTTGACATTTCGTGATCGAATTCCGCGCTTAACTTCAATTATATGGCAACCAATTCGATTCCAAAACAAAAGCAGAATAAAATGTCTATCCTCGGGGACAAGAACAATTTTAAATGGGAACTGAATTCACTGGTTAATATTTTTAGGGTTGTGTGGTGTACCCGGAATATATCATAACTAGCTGAAAGTATACCCAAAAAAATTATGGACTTTACACTTAAATAACGATAATATGAACTACATTTGTGGGACTAAGGAATCATTGTTATTTTCGATATTATTTCAACAGGAGTGAGTAGTAAATCCTGTCTAGCGCCGACATACTTAAAGAAATTATTTAAAATTTGTTTAAATTGTTTAAAAATTGTGATGTAAAAATAAAAACAAGGAAGAACGCTATAGTCGAGTGCCTCGACTATCAGATACCCGTTACCCAGCTTAAGGGAGCAAAAAGATAATGAAGATATATAAGCAGAAAATCTATATTTTAGGGCGCCACCTATTGGCTATTTCAGTAGATGTTATGTGGGCGGCTGACAGATTTAAGCTTTATGACCATTTGTGTCCACAAGTTAGAGTAGGCGCTGAAAAAAACTTGCGCTGCATAGGAAGCCCAGGAATCTGCATGCCAAGTATGAATATTCTAGCTCTTATAGTTCTCAGAGATCTCAGCATTCACACGGACGGACGGACAGACGGACATGGCTAGATCGACGCGGCTAGTGATTCTGATCAAGAATATTTATACTTTATGGAAACGCTTTATCGGAAACGCTTCCATTTGCCTGTTACATACTGTCCGACGAATTTAGTATACCCTTTTACTCTACGAGTAACGGGTATAATTAGGAAATGGACGCCAGGTGTCGCCGTCTTTTTTACAATTTTTACGATATCAACAGACGCCTTCACTACATTGCACACTGGGGCAGAAATTTCTTTTTTTTGTTCAAAAATCTGTAATTTATTCCCTAGGATGGTTAGAAAGTAGGATAGGTGGTTTTATGATATTAATCTTATTTATAAATTTAAACTACAGTTTTTTGATTTTTATCTAATGAAGATAATTGAGACCAATCGCATTTGGTAAAAGAGGAACACAGCTAAAAAAAATGTTATGTAGTTTAGAATTTATAAACTTTAAAAATCAGCTACTTGCGGAGGCTGCCGCAGTAACGTTTGAATAATAAACAACTTAACAAAGTTTTATATTTTTATCTTGTTATGTCTTCAATGTTGCATAGCCAAATTATTTTAAAATATGTTTGTAAATTAAAATTAAAAATTAATAAAAAATGTTTATAAAATTAAAATTTAGTTTTGCGACGTTTAGTGTGCATTTATCATATGATACATTCGAGAAAGTCCAGGAAATGCAGCAGACTTTTAGGCATACTGAAAGAGAATGACATAAACTCTTATGAACTCTTATTATATGAACTCTTATTCTCTTATTGATATATCGATAATAACTCGATTGCTTGAGATAGGAAATAAAATAAAATATGTAGTTGTTTGATCAAAGAGTAAAAATAACTAACAAATGGTTTCGGAACCGATTTTCTTAAGATACACTGGTTCGGTAAATATTTGATTATATGGCCTTTCTGTCAACTACAGAAAGGCATTTGCAACATTTGAGCCATTAATCTCAAAATCGTAGCTTAGTCCCCACAAGGCATAGAACCATATTCTACATATTTTGCATATTATCGACACATAATCCTTGCACATAAAGATGCATATAAAGGATAGATTATTCGGAAAGTATGTTACAGGTAAAGTGAAGCGTTTTTGCCCACATAAAGTATATATATACTTGATCAGCCTGACTAGCCGATTCGATCAGATCTCAGAAGCTTGAAGAATCGGGCTAGTCATGCACTTTCCTTGGCTTCCTGCGGATCGCAAGTTTTTTTCAGCAGAGTGCCTCTGAAATGTATTGGTCTCGTCGATATCTATCGGTAGATCACGCCCACTTTTACGCCTACAAATACTTAAATCTTTCCCCCGCCCACATAGCCACAAAAGGTGGCGCTTTACAATATTACTTTGCTCCTTATATATGTTCATCTCCCTTTAACTGAGTAACAGGTATCTGCTAGTTGAAACACTCGACTATAGCGTTCTTCCTTGTTTAACGCTAGATACATAAATTTCTTACTTAATTACTTACATAAATGTAAAGGATTGTGGACGGGACTCTCTTAACTTAAAAAAAAAAAAAAAAACACTTTAGTCGATTCCATCGTCTATGAAATATCGCATACCCAGCTAAAGGGAGTGTTTTGGAGATATACAGCGAAGCTACTGTTCAGAATTGCTCAGCCCACAATGGCGCCTTCTAGCGCCGATTTCTTTATTTGCTTTTTGCCATGAAGATTTTTATTGTAATCAAAACAAAAACCTTTACAAAATCGTCAAAAAAAGGTCTGCGCTAGACAGGTTTTAGTGTGGGCGTGGCACCTTGCTGGAATGAACTTGCACTGTCGTAGAACCTCCAAAAAATGCATGCCGAATCCGAACTTTCGGGCTGTTAAAGTTTTCTAGACTACAGGGTATATACGGACAGACATACGGACATGGCTATATCGAATCGGCTAGTGATGCTGATCAAGAATATATATACTTTACGCTTCCTTCTACCTGTTGCACACTTTCCGACGAATATAGTATACCCTTTTACTCTATTAGTAACGGGTATAATACTACCACAAAGAGTGGTCGTTCAGCCTGTTTTTAGTACAGTATGGAAAGTCAATAGTTTTAAAATGGGTTGTTTGCATTACACGTAACAAAATAAATTAATCTTCTGAATTTGTTCTACCTTAGCTGCTGGTTGTAACAACTCAAAACAAAGTTGTATTATAACGATTTTATGAAATGTCAATCAATTTTAATAAAAGAGACTTGGCCTCGATAACTGTATTACCAAAAACTATGGCTTCTGTATTATTTGGCTTACCGCTCGAGGGTATTCGAAATTTAGACAAACAAACTTTGGCCACTTCCCAGTCTTGATTGAAGTTGAGGTGGCGAAAAGCAGCACACTTCAGGGCGCTGTTGAGTCGATATACCTCGAGATCTCTCTAAGCCACCTCTTCCTGTACCCGTCCCTTTCTGCTGGTGGTACCAACAGTCTGTGGCTTTGTTTTGACTTTTATACTTAGTTTGTGTTTACTTCTTTGTTCGTTTTATTTATTTGCTTGTGTTGCCACAAGCGGTACTTAAGTGTGTTTACATTTGTGTGGGAGAGCTTGTGTGTTGGCCACAGTTTAACCTGAATATTAATGCTTGTCTAGATGCCTCAAATTAATCAAGTTGACCATTCATTCATTTGGGCCAACAGCATGGAGCCTTAATTAGACTTTAGTGCTGGCGCACACACTCGAACGCACGCTTTTCCACTTTCATTTTGGCTGGAAAAATGCTTCGTGTTAAGTACGATTACTCAATTCAATTCCGCTTCTCGTCCAACCTGTTAAATGACGTTATGAGCCCTGTTAACCGCCCTGATTGATGAAGGTCGCGCATTAATTCGTTTTGATTTATGTTCCGCCATTAGAAGGCTCTTCGATGACTTGCCATCCCCACACAATAAGCCTTTGTGTCTCGTCTGGAAAAATAAGGAGAGGGTTTTGTTTCTGACATCATCGTTTGACCTATGACAAATGCTTAATTAATGAGAGACATGGGATGTATGTTTATTCAACGCATCCTATTTTTGTAGTACATAGATCTGTTCATTTTGCTTAAACATACCAACAAGTATGGCTTTATGAGGTAGCAGGTAAGGGCACACGCCCTTGGGGTATGCAATTGTGAACAGTCGCTTCGATTTGTATCTCCATCACTTTCTTAGCTGATCAACGGGTATTTGATGGTTAATGGCATCGACTAGCGTGCGCTCTTGTTTGTATACCTTGGGGTAGTATGAAAAAGTGGTGGATTCCTTTTTGAAAAATCTCTAATACTGTATTCATACTGCTTTACGGCTGCTTTCACTTCATTAAATCTTATTAAATCTTCAACTTTCAGATTTATTATATAAATATCCGAAAAAAATTATATCTTTGGCATTAAATCTCAGGAAAGGAGATTTGCTTGGAAATAGCTTTTTTTTATTGAGTTATGAATTTCGAATTCAATTTATTACAAATCGGACTACTCTAACAACATATAGATGTCAAGCAAATGGTCTAAAAAATAGAATGAAGTAGTTTTAATCCTTAAAAGTGGCACATGGTGTTACTAGCGTTGATTATTTCTTATTACTGCAAGGATATACAAAGTTCGGCTTGCCAAAATTAACTATTTTTCTTGTTACATAAAGTTTTAGCAATATATACGCGATCAAAATATGCCTAATGGGGTCGAAGACGCTATATATATTCTGTCCGTATAAAGGCTGAGATCTCGGAAACAATAGGAGATAGAGAAGTCAGACTTGCCAAGCAGATTCCTGGGCTTCTTGCGCAGCGTATATTTTTGAGGAGGACTGAGGCGCCTACAGCTCTTATATTAAAAACAACAATTTTAAATGAAATGTATTAGTCTAGTCAATATCTATTCCTTGAGCCGAAAAACTTTTTACCACGCCCACTCTAACGCCCAAAAGGACTGTAGCGCTTGCATCTTTTATGCTAGAAACAAACTTTTAGGTGAAATGTATAGTTCTTGTCCATACCTACGCTGTTGGTGTGTGCCACTGCACCCATATCCTTCCTAAAGAGAAATATATCCGACTATTTATTGTTTACTCTTTGAGTAAAATCAATATAAACTTTTTAAAATGTATATATTGAAATGTTTTAAATATTTAATTAATTATAACGGACTAAATTTCTATACCTAGCTACATAATTACATTGTTATAGTAATGCAATACATAACAATACAAGAAAATTCAATTACTCTATTTTATGATGACCGAAGGTAGTCTCTCCGAGCTCCAAGTCCAGGCAGAAGGGAAATCTCTGAAGATCTGCCTCTCTTTGTTGCACAACCGCTTTCGTCGACAGTCTTCCACGCTGCGCCGACTTCTTTGCTGACGACGACAGCGGCACAAACAAGGAAGAAGTTACTCAGCTTAAGGGAGCAAAAGGGAAATCAAGATATATAAGCAACAAAGCGATGTTGTATAGCGCCACCTACCCGCTATTTCAATATATGGTATTGTGGGCGACAGAAAGATTTATGCGTTTTGGCTATTTGTGGGCGTTGGAGTGGGCGTGGCATTATTTTTTAAAGTCAATCGATAGGTCCAATATATAAGACCAATACATTTAAGTAAAAAAATTTCCAGCATGAAAACTGTGGGCTCCACGGATCAAGAATAAGTATACTTTTTGGGGTCGGAAACGCTCCTTCTACCTGTCACATACTTTCCGACGAATCTAGTATGCCCCTTTACTCTACGGGGCATAATTATAAATGAATTAAATCCTACATAAAAAATACATTTAAAAACGGGCCATAAATACGCAGTGCGTTAAGTTCATTGAACGTGTCCGCGTGATGTACGAGCGGTTAGCAACCACACAGCCTGCCCGTTGTGCACATCTCAGCCAGCCTACGCCCACCATTGCCTAGGGCTTTTCTATTTTCCTTTCGCTGGGAAAACGTTAGCGCGGCAGTGTGTGAGGTCAGGTTCATAAGTAAGTCAATAAGTCACTCGGTTAATGACAACAACGTGCAGCAACAGAATCTGCGGCACTTGTCAGCGTAGTTTGGGAAATTCTCTCATTTTAGTCTGTTCCGCTTGTCAGCGGATTTTTCCTCTGACCGCAGGCTTAGCAACATTTTGTTAGCAACATTGTTTAAGGAGCCATATACTTGTACCGAGAAGACCTTTTTTTATTAAAAACAAGGAAGAACGCTATAGTCGAGTGCCTCGACTATCAGATACCCGTTACTCAGCTTGAGGGAGCAAAATAAAAATGGAGATATGTAAGCAGCAAAGAAAGATTGGAAAGCTGTTTCGGAATAAGTTTCGTGGGCGTCAGACAGTTTTAAGCGTTGCAAATATTTTTGTAGGTCAATCAAATGGTTTTAATAAAATAAAAAAATTAATTTCTAGCATGACAACTGTGGCCACCACAGTTTTAGGCGGGGCAAATTTTTTTTGGTCAATCGATAGGTATGGATGAGACAAATAAATTTCAGTTAAAATTGTATGATAGAAATATCATAGAAACAGTAGGCGCTACAGATTTCGCGTTAGAGTGGGCGTGGCACCCCGCTGAAACAAACTTGCGCTGCGTAGGAAACCCAGGAATCTGCATGCCAAGTCTGACTGTTCTAGCTCCTATAGTTTCCGAGATCTTAGCGTACATACGGACGGACGGACAGACAGACAGACGGACATGGCTAGATCCACTCGGCTAGTGATCCTGATCAAGAATATTTATACTTTATGGGGTCAGAACGCTTGCTGTTACATACTTCCTGACGAATGTAGTATACTCTTTTCCTTTACGAGTAACGCGCAAAAAAAGTGTTGTTAAAAACATGTTTCCTATCTTAAACATAATCAAAGATAGCATTTTCAAGTGCCTTACGGACATGGAATAGAAAAACTGAAATAAAAAACAAGAAAGAAAGCTAATTTCGCAAGCCGAAGTTTGTATATCCTTGCAGTTATAAGAAATAATCAACTTTAGAAACACCATATGCAATTTTAAAGTATTGTTACTGACTTCAGTGATATAAAATTATTTCATTCTTTTTTTCAGATCATTGTTTTCACATCTATATGTTAGAGTAGTCCAATTTTTATTAAATTAAATTCGAAATTCTTAAAAATATAAAAAATTATTATCCCAATATTATAAGATAATAAGTCAAAACGCCCCAAAGCTATAATTTGTTTCATATTATTTTCCTACAAATTTTCCGATCCTACCTATGACAGCTATATGATATAGTCGTCCGATTCTGATAAAATTAAATTCGAAATTCACAACTAATTAAAAAATGTTATTTCCAAGCATAGGATATGTTAAAAAACACAAAAGTTATACTTTTTTTTAAATTTTTTTCCCGATAGTTTCTATGGGAGCTATAAGATATAGTTGTCCGACCTGTCTAGTTCCGACTTATATACTACCTGCAAAAGAAAGAAGACTTTTCGGAAAGATTCAGACCGATAGCTTTAAAACTGAGGGACTAGTTTACGTAGATATGGACGGACAGACGGACGGAAAGACGGACATTGCTATATTTTACGAAAACCTCTCCTTCACTGCGCTGCAAACTGTTGACTGAAATTATTATTCCCTCTGCAAGGGTATAAAAATGGCGACGGTTTAAAACTAATTTTTTTTTATTTTGAATATATGTTTTTGGCTCTAAGTAACCAACTGTGAAAAAATAGCAAATATATGTTTGAAATGAGTTGTACGGCCGCTGCTCGTAGAACAAAATGGTATACTCGATTCATGTATATTATTGAGCATCCGAGTCGATCTATCCATGTCCGTCCGTATGAACGCTGTGATCTCGGAAATTCTAAGAGCTAGACAGTTGATATTGCAGTAAAAGATTTATTATCATCGTAAGCAGATATAGTTTGATACTCTATTGGGCCGGATCCACACAAACTTCAAAAAATCATCCAATAGAACGCTAACATCTCGGACACTATTAAAGCTAGAGAGTTGGAAATCCAGATTTAGCTAGGTAACGGTTATCTGATAGTCGACGCAACAATAGTTAGAATGTTACCTAAATAATAAATAAATAATAAACACTGCATTTAAGACAAAGTAAACCCAAAAAAAATATTTTAATCCGGAAAAACCAAACCTTTTTGGCTTAACGATTTGCAAATTTGACCAGCTGAAAAAATAAAATGTATTTTTTCCTTAACAGTTCAGTCCTAATTACAAACTTAATGAATAAGTTCAGACAGTACTATATTTATCGAAAAATTATTGTTACTTTTGGTCAAAGTTAATTAATTAATGATTTCAAAATGTCCTTATATAAAGACCAAAGTCAATATGTGAATGAACTCATTTTACTTTTCCAGTCGCTGTCATTTTGTGATTGAGAAAATTTTGATTAAGAACAATAGCTTAAAAAAAGAACATAAGTACTTGCACGGCTTTTTAGGATCGAATGTGTTCAATTGAAGAAGAATTAATTTCGTTCTCTCTGTGTAGTTTTCTAGTTCTCATCGTATGAACGGCCATAGCTAGTTCTACACGGCTAATAAAGACGGAAACGCTTTCTTCAATCTGTTACACACTTTCCAACGTTTGTACACAATAAACCCTACTCTACGATCACCGGGTATTAATACTCTACGAGTAACAAGTACCAAGCATTACTTATTAGCAGTCCCCTAACAGCCCACAATAACATTTTTCCAAAAGAATAGAAAATCGATATCTAAACAAGAGGGGAAGTTGACTTCAGCAAGCCGAAGTTTGTACACCCTTGCAGTTATAAAAAAATCAATAAATTTATTAAATTGAATTCGAAGTTCTTAAAAATATAAAAATGTATATTCCCAATATTATGAGATAATATGTCAAAAAGCCCCAAAGCTATAATTTGTTTCATATTATTTCCCACCAATTATCCGATCGTTCCTACGACAGCTATATGATATAGTCGTCCGATTTTAATAAAATTTAATTCAAAATACAGATTTTAATAAAAATGTTATTTCCAAGCTTAGAAGGTTATATGTTAAAAATACCGAAGATATAATTTTTTCATATTATTTTACAACTAATTTTCCGATCGTTACTATGGCAGCTATATGACATAGTCGTCCGATTTTGATAAAATTTAATTCAAAATTCTGAACTAATTAAAAAATGTTATTTCCAAGCTTAGAAGGTTATATGTTAAAAAACACCGAAAATATATATATTTTTTAAAATTTTTTCCCCGATGGTTCCTATGGGAGCTATAAGATATAGTTGTCCGATCCGGCCGGTTCCGACTTATATACTACCTGCAATAAAAAGAAGACTTTTGGGAAAGTTGCAGCCTGATAGCTTTTAAATTGAGAGAATAGTTTGCGTAGAAACGGACGGACAGACGGACGGACAGACGGGCATCGACGGTAGATCGATTCGTCTTGTGACCCTGATCAAGAATATATATACTTTATGGGATCGGAAACGTCTCCTTCGCTGCGTTGCAAACTTCTGACTGAAATCATTATATCTTCTGCAAGGCTATAAAAACATGGGCGTTCTTTTGTTATTAATAGGGGGCCTTTTACAGTTTAACTTGAACATTAGGGTCAAAGTTAGTAATTACTAATTTGAGTAAGTACTTTGTGCGATGAAAGTTATGTTTCTTTTTACTGTGTAGTTTGGACAAGAGACAAGAAATTCTGTAAAGATAACGAATATTTCCGTTCAGACAACTCGTGTTATCTGATGGTATCAAAAACTTGTTGTACTTGTTTTTTTCAACAAAGATGTTCCCACAACGTATGTAATTAACCTCCTTCTTCAAGTTTTTATTTGCTTAGCCTCAACTTCAAGCCCAAACTCATGCTGCGGGGAATTTCTCTCGCTGAATTCGCCCTGGGTCCCGGCTGAATCTGCTGCCCGGGAAATTATCCCTTGGCTGGCTGTTCTTTTTGGGTGCAGACACTCGCTGGGAGTGTTCTGGGCATTACGCGAAAGTGCCGGCTAACTGGATTATCCGTGGTCACTTAAGGGATGGCGTTGGGTTGTGTGAGCTTGGGTGGCCGTGGTTCCTTGCTGGTCTGTTTTTCGTTTTCAATGAGGAAATGCGATGCAGTCAATTTGATGAATTTTTCACAAATTCCATCTTAACGTCAAATTGGACAAAATTTATTTTTGTTTTCCTTGGTCCTGCCCTTGCGTTCAGCCGTAAAAGAGCAGTGGGTTGGTTTGCCTTATCTTCGCATTATAGTACATACACATATAGATGTCATGTATTTTTTATCCACCTCTTTTGGCATTTTTTGCTATTTTCCCCTCTTCCAAGAGCCATTCCTGTGATTGATGCATTGCGCTTGTAAATTTGATGCTGGCTTGTGAGGGCGGCAGGCGGACGGCAAAAGGGGTGCCCTGCCTCCGTAAGCAGCCAGGGAATTTCCGCGGGTGGAAAATCGAGAGGGTGAGCGCCGGCATGCAAAGTGCGCGAAATTGACTTTGCTTTTGCGGGCGCTGACAGTGGCATTGCGGCTAAAACGGGTGGAAAAAAGGTGGAAAAGCGGGCGGGGGCGCGGCAAATGATGAATGGAAAATGTGTGGAAAATTGTTAAGGCAAAACAGTGGGGCAGCTGCAAAAGAAATTTTGAAATCTTAGTTGAAATTATTATAAATTAATGGCTATCCTTGTGACCTAGTTAAGCGAATGGTTTTCGGCTTGCAGGGGAACGGAGAGGAGTGGTGGGCGAAGGGTTCGGTTTGCCGGGGTAAAATGTGGACAACGGGGCGGATGAGTGACCTAGGAACGGAAGCAGTCTGTGGTCTTCTACTGCGTCGTTCATTGTGCACTGAGAATAAAGAAAGTTGCCCGCCCACACTCACACCCAGGGAAAATCCTTAAGAGCCGAAATGAAGGGATCACAAGGAGGTGGAACACGGGGAATGGGAGCTCGAGAAGGTGAAAAACGGGGTGGAGTTCCACCTCCTAATGTCTCCTCGGTTTGACAGTTGCATTTTTAATGCTCGACATAATTAAGTTTGGTTAGCAGAGCAGGGATTTATCGTTCGTGTGTGTGTATACTTAGGGAGCTTACCGTAGTACAGTGCACCCCCTTCGGTCACTGGCTAACCACTTTTGGGACTTTTTGCTTGAGTTTATGGAACAGAGCCAAACAAAGCGTACAATGTCAGTGGGCAAGTTTTGGCATCGATAAATGAACTAATAAGATTATAATTTCAATACACTGCGCAAACCCAAAACGGTGTTACAATAATCGAACAAAAGAATATGGGATGTCATAAGTTTGTATTCAATGAATGAGTTAAGGAAAACGAGTCTGAAGTTACTCTCTCTAAAGAGAGTACATTCCATACATAACTCATATGATAAAAAAAATAAATTTTAGCAATTTTTTTTTCAAAACTGTTGTATTCAATCGGTACACAGCAATAAACCATTTTAGAAACATATAAAGCAACTTATTTAATTAAAACGAAGAAAAAATTCTTAATTCGAGTGCGTCCACAATCATTCACGCCTTACTCAGCCTAACGCATAGCCTAATGCGATTATTTAATTAATATTCGGCAGCTCGATAGATATAGAAAACTATAAGAAATACAAATAAATAAATAATAATGACAACTAAATAGGAAAAAACGCTATAATCTATGTCATCGACATAGGATACCCTTTACTCACCTTAAATGAGCGCAAGAGGGATGAAAAGATGAAATTCCAGCAAATATGATTTTTGCGCTACCTCACTTATAAAGCGTATTGCATAAACTACACCCAGAAAAATATTTACCATATTTGAGATAAATTAAAATTTTGTAGTTTTTACCGCACTTTTTAGGTCCCCCACAGCCTAATATTTTCGTTATCGTGGGCCTTAAAACTAATAGATTTTACCTCAAAATAATTGGCAGCTAAAAACATTTTAAACTAAATGAGCCTTTTCCATATGGATGTTGGGCCTAACCGAATAATAATTGTATCGCCTTAATCAATTGTTTACGGTACTATTTTGAGGAAAACAAGAGAAAAGGCCATAGCCGTCGCCATCGAGTATCAAATGCCCGTTACTCAGTCAAGAAAGCGACGGGGATGCGCAGCGAGTGTTCACGATTGGACACCCCAAGGGTGCCACGCAGTGCCTTTTTCTTTATTTGCTGATAACATTTTAATAGATGGTCCGATTATATTATTATTATATTTACATAAGCCGTCATAATAATCGGAAAAAAACTTTTTAATTATATTTTTAGTATTTTTATACCCGTTACTCGACGAGTAGAACGGTATACTAGATGCATCGGAAAGTATGTAACAGGTAAAAGAAGCGCTTCCGACCGCATAAAATATATATATTCTTGATCAGGATCACTTGCAGAGTCGATCTAGGCATGTCCGTCTGTCCGACTTTTTTTATACCCTAGCAGAGGGTATAATGATTTCAGTCAGAAGCTTTCAACGCAGTGAAGGAGACGTTTCCGACCCCATAAAGTATATATATTCTTGATCAGCGTCACAAGACGAGTCGATCTAGCCATGTCCGTCTGTCCGTCCGTCTGTCCGTCCGTTTCTACGCAAACTAGTCTCTCAGTTTTAAAGCTATCGGGCTCAAACTTTCCCAAAAGTCTTCTTTCTGTTGCAGGTAGTATATAAGTCGGAACCAGCCGGAAATTATTGATTATTTTTTATAACTGCAAGGGTATACAAACTTCGCCATGCCGAAGTTAACTTTCTTTCTTGTTCTTTTCTTGAAAACTTTTTTTTGCTCGTAATTTTATTTATGCAAATAGTTTCTCCGAACTAAAATAATTGTAACTGCAAAAATAATTTTTCAAAAAGATTTTTTTTTATATTTTATATTTAATTTATTAAAAATTTTAATTTAAAATTTAATTTTTTTTGTATGTACATTTTTTTTGACATTGTCATCTTTCAAAAATCATTAAATAAAAAAAAGGTTTTTCAAAAATTATTTTTGCACTTACTATTATATTTGTTTAAAGAAATTTTTTGCATCAAACAATTTAAGTTTTCATGACTTCTTCGACAAAATTTTTCACAATCTAATGGGCTAAGAAAAGTATTTTAACATTCAAACGGTATTCAAATTAGCTTTCCATTGAAGACTGGTCAATCTAGCCATGTTCGTCCACGACCGCCTTTACGAGAACTTGTCTGTTAGTTTTAAGTCTAATACGTTGAGCTCCTTTCCAAAATCATATTTCTATTCCAGGTCGTATATAAGTGCCTCGAGTGCCTCGACTATCAGATATCCGTTACTAAGCTGAAAAGAGCAAAGGGGAAATGGAGATATATAAGCAGCAAAACTATATTGTAAGGCGCCACCTATCGGTTATTTTAGTATATGTTATGTGGGCGGCAGACAGATTAAAGCGTTGGTAAGCGTTAGAGTGGATCTTTCTATCTCTTATAGTTTTCAAGATCTCAGCGTTCGTACGGACGGACAGAAAGACATGGCTAGATCGACTCGGCTAGGGATCGTGTTCAAGAATATATACTCTATGGGGCTGGAACACTTTCTTTTACCTGATACATACTTTCCGACGAATCTAGTATACCCTTTTCTCTACGAGTAGCGGGTATAAAAAATCAACGTTAGCTATACCATGTTAAATTTTAAAAGATAGCTGCTAGCTATATATTATACATTTATTAAAATATATTTTTTTATTTCAACCGCCTACGCTTGGAAATAACATGTTTTAATTACTTATAAATCGGACGAATATATCATCTAGCTGTCATAGGAAATATACGAAAATGGGTGGGAAAATAATATGAAACAAATTATAGCTTCGGTGTTTTTTGGCATATTATTCTATAATATTGAGATCATATTATTTTATATTTTTGTAAATTTCGAATTAAAATTAATAAACATCGGACGACGGTTAATTAATTAAATTCAATATTCAGTTAACTAAAATCTTATTTCCAAGCGTAGGAGGTTATAAGTTAAAACAAGAAAGGAAGTTTACTTCGGCAAGCCGAAGTTTGTATACCCTTGCTGTTGAAGAAATAATAAACAAGTTTGTATACCCTTGCAGTAATAGAAATAAACAACTTTAGTAAATAATTTTTTTATATTATTTTCCGACTAATTTCCCTATTTTTCCTATGACAGCTATATGATATAGTCGTCCGACTTTGATAAAATTTAATTCAAAATTCAGAACTAATTAAAAAATGTTATTTCCAAGCTGAAAGGGTTATATGTCAAAAGCCACCAAAGCTATAATTTGTTATATATTATTTTCCCACCAATTTTCCGATCGTTCCTATGACAGCTATATGATATAGTCTTCCAATTTTGATAGAATTTAATGCGAAATTCAGAAATAATTTAATAATGTTATTTCCAAGCTTAGAAGATTATATGTTAAAAAACACCGAAGATATAATTTTTCATATTATTTTACAACTAATTTTCCGATCGTTACTATGGCAGCTATATGATGTAGTCACCCGATTTTGATAAAATTTAATTCAAAATTTAAAACTTATTAGAAAATTGTATTTCCAAGCTTAGAAGGTTATATGTAAAAAAACACCGAAGATATAATTTTCTTTTAGTTTTTTCCCCGATTGTTCCTATGGGAGCTGCAAGATATAGTCCGATCCGGCTGTTTCCGACTTATATACTACCTGCCATAGAAAGGAAACTTTTGGGAAAGTTTCAGCCCGATAGCTTTAAAACTGAGAGACTAGTTTGCGTAGAGACGGACGGACAAACGGATGGACAGACGGACATAGCTAGATCGACTCGCCTAGTGACGCTGATCAAGAATATATACTTTATTGCATTGCAAGCTAATGACTTAAATCATTATACCCTCTGCAAGGGTATAAATATAAAGATAACGTCCCATTTTAATTTACTCCGTATGTGTTTGACGAAATTGAATATTAACAGTCTTTGTGTATTTTTTAGTTTCTGAGGAAGCTATAGGATACAGTCGTCCGATGTTTAAGTTATATTTAAAATCCTGAAATATTAAATTAATGATATTTCCAATAGTAGAAGGTAATAAGTCAAAAAACTCCAAATTGATAATACTTTTACCTTTTTAAAAAAATATGTTTTTTATCATTCCTTTGGGAGCTATACGTCATACGTCATCCGATGGGTTCCGACTTATATAAAATAAGACATTTGGAAATGTTTTATCTCTATAGCTTTAAAACTGAGACACTAGTTTACGTTCAAACAGACAGACGGACATGGCTAAAGCGACTCGTCTAGTGCTTCTGATTAAGAATATGTATACTTATAAGGTTGGAAACGTCTCCCTCCCTTCTGACTGAAATCATAATATCCTCTGCAATAGTATAAAAATATACTTCTGACTGAAATCATAATATCCTCTGCAATAGTATAAAAATAAACCGAAAATACAGCGGTGTTTTATGACATATTAAATTCTATTCCTGAGAGTTTAATTTTTTATTTTTTATTTCAAAGTATTAAATAAATGAATAGAAAACAGACGACTAATCATAAATTAAAGAAATGAATTATCTTAAAATTTCTGTAATAAGTTTTTATAGTCGTTACTCTTAGAGTGAAAGGGTGTACTAGATTCGTCGGAAAGTATGTATCGGGGTAACTAGCCGAGTCGATCTAGACATACTCGTATCCGTAAATGGACATACGTCCATCTGTCCGTCCGTATAACCGCTGACATCTCGCAAACTATAAAAGCCAAAAAAGTTTGGATTCGTCATGCAGGTTTTTGAGGTTCTGGGACTGCGCAATTTTATTTTAGCAGGGTGCCAAACAAACAATTCTGGCGCTCAAACAGTGTAAATGCAATTTCAATTTGGTTATCAAAATAGACAGAATGGTCAGAATCGGACAATCCATTAAAGAGTTATAAGCAAATGGGAAAATTCCCGTTTTCTCTTGTTAGGTTTGTAAAAATCTGAAATCTGTGTATAGCACATACCATGCTCCCTTGGGAATGACCTGAAAGGGTGTAGAAACTTCGGCTTCGGCTAGCTTTCTTTCTCGTTCAATATCAGCGACCCTCGCCGCTCCTTGCGTTCATTTATTTTTTCATCGCCGCGGAAAAAGTCCGTGAAATATGGAAAATCCTGCTCAATAGAACCGCAGTGTCATCTGGTAGCAATAAATGCAAACCACAAGCTAAAAACAAAAATGGGAAAAATCAAAGGGAAACTGTTTATCAAACGAAACGGAAAGCACATCATTGGAACACGGTAATTGAATTGCTTTGAATGCCAACTTTTTTGTCGATGGCTCGTTATGTATTTGTTAATAGCGTTCTGATTTTAATGTGATTTGGCTTTAACTGAAAGCGCCCAATTTGTTTGCGGAGACTCGCGTTTTATAATGCCTTTTACTGGCTTTCTTCAATAGTTCAGGATGTACAATAGTACTCGGTAATCTAGCCAAGCTTACTTGTACTTTGAAGCAGCTAGTTGCCCAACTTATCCAGTTAGTACTGTTGTGACAGTAGTAGGCCAGCACCAATGTGAGTTCCAAAATTGTGCATCAGCCCCGAGCCCACCACAGGCTGTGGCCACTGGATTATCTAATGAAGCCATCGAGCCTGTTCAAGGCAAGCCCGTCTTGCCACTTCCGTACTTTCAGCTGTGACGGTGGGCCGAGATTTAATTCATCTAATTAGTTGAGTTGACAACGCTCAGGCCGGGCGGGCGCAGCGTGAAAATAAATTGAACATCCAGACGATGCCCTGCGAAGCGTCACTGACCTAACGCACACGTGAGCCACCGGCATCGGCGGCATTGGCGGCATTGGCGGCGTTAACAGAAATAGCACGCCGTGGAAAAGGAAAAGCGGCTGCCCCCGCGGCGGGAATTTCCTCGCGGCGGCAGCATCAGAAAACAACGCCGAGGAGCGCCGATGTCGACGACAGCGGCGCCGAGCACCGCCGATATGTTGCGGCAACAAGCCACTTCGGGGATGCTGCTGAGATGGTCGGCGAAAGTTCGGGGCCGCTCGTCCGCCTCGCCAGGGAAAGTCGGGGAAAGTCGGGGAAAGCCGAGCGAGGGATACAGTTGCCGGCAGCTGACGGGCTGTGCCGCTAGTCAGTCTTTGCGCGTTTCCCAGCTGCTGCGGTCCAGCGCACAGGCGACGCCCGACCCTCGCACCACAGACACTGTCGAGATTTGCGAGTGCCAGCCAACCATAGGCTTCAAGTTAGAAGAATATCACGAATGCATTGCTTTAAAACCGATTGTTCAGTTCGATCTGAGACCCTTCGCGAGTGTGATTAGTTTTTTGAGTGATTAGTGCGGGAGCAGAGCACCTTGGCGGCTTTGTTTGGCCGGGTTCGCAGTGTGAAAATTCCGAAACAGAAAGTGCAGCCCAAGTGAAAAGCACGTGCCAGTTGCTCGGGTGAGTGTCAAGATATACACCGTAACCCCAAAACTAAGCCGCAAAAGCCGCAGTTCGAGGCTCCCGGGAAAATCGGGCCAACTTTTCTGCTGATGCACAGTTATTATGACAGCGGCAAATTGATTGATTGACGATGACTGGGTGGAAAACGCTGAAACAAACGCCCGAAAAGAAGGCTTTTAACAAATAAAACAGGTTCAATAGAGCGCAAGTTGGGAAATCATATAACACTTACTTCCATTGTTAATGTAAATAGTTTTAAATGCCAGCTTTAATGAAAGAAACTGTTTGGAATTTATTTGAGAACACGGTGAAGCACGGAAAGTGTTACCACTGTTTGAAGACAGCTAACACAAAATTCTATACTCAAAAGTAATCTTTTATGAATCCTTTGTTTTGCATTTAAAATCCATTCGTACATACACACCTTCAAGAATCCTGTTGAAAAAATAGCAACATGCAAATCGGTCAAATCGCAAATGGAGTTTCAATCAGTATCTTCAGATCTTAAAAACCAAAATGCGGTTACAGGCCAATCACTTACTTAATCCAACCTAGGCCTAGAAATGCGATTTGTCTTCAAAGTTGTACATTTTTGAGCTTGTTTTTTTGTACATGCAAGATACGGCGTAGACAAACAGTAAGAAAATATAAAATATGCAAATTATTCATTAAGTAATGTTGTTTTTAAATTTAAAAAATAAGTTTCAAAGCAAGCGCATCAAATAATTGTTGTCAGTGCTCACAGTTTTCCGAAAAAATATGTAATTTTAGGAAAGAAAGGGAAACCCCTATTTAACCGTTAAAAGACTGCTTCTTTTTTGTTCAGATTGCTTGAAATGAAAATATAATTAAGTATAAAACAACAACAGCAGGTTGCATTTAAAATGGCTTTTCAAATGGTCCAGCATATTGTTGGGAATTTTTTGGTTTATCTTCCCGGTGCGTATTATTGTCGGAAGTTTAATTTTAAAAGGAAAAGATTGATCCGATCTTCTGTTTGATCTGTAGTCTAAGGGCTTTTGATCAGATTAGACGACTATATACAATGGACGCGGTAAAAGCATCGTTCAAAGCTTACATACGTAATCATATTTTTGCAAGCGAATGGAGTTCTTCATTAAAATCAATAATTTTAAAACAGATCCTGGCAACTTCTAAGCTAGTTACATTAGAAGAAGATGAGGGTTCAATTCTATCCACGTTTCACCCGAGAGGGCACCCCCAAGTTTGGACCTGACAACGATGCGAGGAGTAAGGAGTTTTCTTTGGAAGTTCTAAAATAATTTGGGTGAGACCTACAGCTTCAAGATTAATAAAGATGCATGTGGTTCGAGTTCCCGTGCCTCCTAAATATCCACACCAAGTTCGAGCTGGCAATCAGCGTGCCCGTGCATCATTTTGCGCTCTGAGGAGCTGCACAGTCGCCTGCCACTTCGATGCACGGCCATAGGTGGGCGGCTGCTGAGCCACGGAATTGATTTGGCCAGATGAGCCGTGGAGGACGCGGGCTGGGGCTGGGGCGGAGGACGGCGTACGGCGGAAGGCGGCACCTCCCGGCGGAATGCAAGTGAAAAACCAGCAAACAAAGCTCAAGCTGAATAAATAAGCACTCGGCACCCTGCCCAAGGAAAAATGACTGCAAATACAAATACAAATGGTAATACAAATGGAAATGTTGCCTAATGCATTTTCCAGCTGTAAGCCGGGCAGCAGAAATACCAGTGGCACATCAAAAGCCAGCGGAAATGGACAGTAAATAAGTGTTTACAATTTTTTGCATCCAGCGCGCCCTTGGTGCGTCTCCCGCCCGGCCTTGCAGATTGTTGCTGCTTTCTGGGGGCAGGCACATAAATTTTAGCGGAAATTGTGCAGACCCCCCTCGACACCCGGCGCCCTAAGCCACTGGAATTGAAATCTTAGTCGGAGGTGGGCGCAGGGGCGGATCACCAAAAGCGAAGGCGAATCACTTTAAAATATTACTGGCCAAAGTGTGAAGAGCAGTGTTGGCCAAACTCGAGAAACTAAATGATCTGGCAATGGCTGGTGCATATGACTTTGGTTTCTCAAGCAGATTTCCTTCTAGAGTGGTTCAATCCCCTGTTTACCCTATTTCGATATCCTCAACCATGCGGCTTAAATATTTTCCTTATTTTCTCTTGAAAGGTTCGTTAGCCTTAGCATAGTTCCTCAGAGGATAGCGGGCCATGCTTTGAGCATCAGCTTAAACCTAGGGACATAACTATACACACTCTTAAGTTGGCTGGGAGCAGGCTTGAAGAACTTTTCGCTGCCTGCGCACTTATTATTAATAATTACCACTGCCTGTTCTGTTCCCTGCAAAATGCACTTTTGTCCGAACTGCACATTCATCCATTGTCTTTGGGCCACTTCTGTGCGGAGGCTAGGGCCTGCCGGCGAGCAGATAACTTTATTTCATTTGCCATGATGAGATATATTTTTATATTTCGACTGCGCTTTTCATTAGCGAAAAAGAATCGCACTCGAGCGCGGCAGCAAAGCAGCGGCGGCAGCCGGGACAAGTACTGCAATTACTGCATAAAGTACTTGTAACGAGGCAACTGCCACTGGAGCTGCCTCTGAATCTGGATCTGAATCTGGATCTGAGTCTGAATCTGAATCTGATGCTGGTGCCGAGCTGATGTGGATGCCAGGCCACGTCCTCCTATCTGTCCGCCCAGCAGCCAGCAGTCCGCCGAATGCAGCGCTAATTCAAGGCAATTATTTGTGCCACCCGCCCCATTGCACAGTGGGGAAAAACGGAGCACAGGGCGCGGCGCAGGTCCTGTGTTCACGTGAGTGCCAGGACATCGACTTAGTGTCGTGGAATTGGTAATTGCATTGCCATGGATATGGCACTGCCTTTGAGAGCATTCCGCTCGACCAACCAGTTGCGCTGCGAAGGTGCCGCAATTAGTATGGTGTTGCCCCTTGGCCAAGCCGGCTCTTATTACCCCACTTTGTGTTTATGAAATAGGGGTGCATTTATTAAAGCTTGCCACTGTTGGGGCCTTCGGGAGGAAGTCCCCGACAAGCGCAATAACTCATTTGAAAATAATAGACAGCTGAGATTGGTCTGCATCTCAAATGGATTTTCACTTTTCGGGCAGCGATGGTACTTCAGGCAATACTGACTGCGATATATACCACGTTTCTTCGAGTAAGGTAGCTAAAGCCAGGGATCCAAACAGCGAGTTGGGTGCTTAAGAAGGTTGAAAAGTTTTAAAGATTTAGCTAAAGGTATAGTTTCTTTTTGTTATATTGATATTATAAATGGAATGTGTTGTGTAGGACACCTAACATCATTTTCAAGCCAAGGCTTTCTATCAAATGTATATTTTTTCCATGATTTTTTAAATTTAGAGGAGGAAATCTTTTATAAACCCAGCCATGGAACATAATCCGAGGCAGTACAACAAATGTATCTTATCGTACTGAGCAGAGCATTTTGTATTTTCGACCCAGTGTAGAACTGCTGGCTTATATGTATACATTTGTATTTTGCGGTTAAAAAGGATAGTTTGTAGGGGCAAAGACCATAGAATAGTTTATATTATCCCTGCTAGGGGTGTGGTGTGTACACAGGAATCACATCAGCGCTGTAAAAGTCTTATTAGCTGTTCACACAAAAAATGGAACTCCCAAAAAATTAGGATTCCTTAGGATTCGAAACTGTATGAAATTGGCCTTTCCTCCGCTTAGTATCTCCATTCACATTTAACTGCCTGCTCGACTCGGGCTATTTGTTATTATTGCACACACCTTTTTAAATATTTGACGACATGGTATAGCATCGTTTGGGACGCTGTGCAGCGGGCCACCCCAGGCTCTGGAGCTCATCGGGAGGCCTCACTTTAGCTCGCACTCATTCGTATTCCCCTGCGAGGTGGGGAGTGGGGCGAGTGTCTAAGGCACGGCAACCATTCAGTCATTCGCCATGCCCGCTTCCGCTCCTCAGGCTCCCCCTTGGCCATTTAATGCACTTATTCATTAAAATAAAGCACAAAAATAAATGAATAAGCGAAGTGGCGGGAGGCAAAAAATAGATGGCGAGAAGGCGCAACAAGAATGAAAATGAATGAAATAAAAAATGTAAACATACACAAGTGCAATGCAAATTAAAGCAGACAGCAAAGTGGTAGCACTGCGGGGCGGTGGGGGCGGTGGGCGGCGGGCGGTCGGCGATGGGTGGTGGGTGTGGTTTTTGTGGACGCAGCCGGGTGGGCTGGGCGGAGGTGGTGTTCGCTGCGAACAGGCAATTCATTAGCTTTAATTTAGGTAAATGTCCTTGGTCCTTGCGGCGCTGCCTCTTGCGGTGAGCGTCGCAAATGCAACTAAAATGTTGCGGTTACCATCATTTCCGCCCGTCGCCACGCCCCCTGAAGCCGGCACACTGCGAAAATATTACACATGAACACGTTTGTGGCACTTAATGTGATTAAAAGATTAGGTGCTAAATATAGGTTATTCCCCGCCAGCGGTGCGACGCAACTGGTTTCCTTTCCCGGAAAAATTGTATTTTCAGTAGAGCAGACAATTAGTGGAGCGCGAAGTGGCTTAAGCCCTTGAGCGAGTAAAAAAATCAACAATAATTATTATTATTATTGAATATGATCGTTGTTAAGCCCGTAACTCGTAGAGTGGGGATACAGTGGATTTGTGGCAAGGTTTGTAGCAGGTGGAAGGAACTGCTTTCGACCCTATAAGGTATCTATAGTGTAATCCAGGCATATCTTGACGTTCTTGGAAAACCCACTCGTTGTTCTTATAACCAGTACCCATTTTCATGCCAAACATACCCACTTTCCACACAAACATCATTGGAGTAGTGTCTTTTGGAATGTTTTCTAAACTGTTGAACTAATGGTTGACCTACGGGTTTCGCTGTCAGGCCCTCAATCCGAGCCCCTGTTTCTCCCAGTGCATGTGAGAGTGGTAACTTGCAACTTGCTTAATACTTAAGGTGGCCCTGCATGCGAGCGAGCAAGTGGGCCAAAAGGCAGCCATAGAGCTAACCACTCCTACACTGTCGCACAATATTGGGCTCTGCGGTGAATTTTGATTAGTAAGTCTGGCTACAACCGGTTTTGGTTTGGTAATTGATTAGTTCGGAGAACAGGACGATTTTGGCGCCTTGCTGCCAGCACATCTCCGTCTGCTCCACCGCCTTGATCCGCTTACAATGGAACGGACCTTGCCTAGTGTTTAGTAAAATGCACGCTTAGGCCCGAAAAATAATAATAACAACGCCTGGTGCTAAGTGTCCGCAGCGATAAGGCCGTTGGCAGGCTCGTACAACCGACGGTTTTTGGTAATTAGAAGCCCACGACAAAATATTTCGCACTACACATGTGTAGTGGTGGTTTAGGGGACGGAGGTCAGGGCCCGGCAGTATGTGCAACTGGCGAGTGCGCCACTCCCCACCAGGGGAGCATCTGCACCCGCTTGGCAGCCATGACATTGGCATTCGATGTCATCGGTCTGGGGCTCGGCGCGCTGGCAGGGGCATTGTGGGAGCCAAAATAAATCATTCCGAGTGCGGGCGATGGGGCGGCGACGGGCGGGGAGCCGCCTTCTGCCTAATTAGATAATGTCAGATGCAGCAGACATCATGGAGGACACGTCTGCAGCTGGCCGCCCTCGCACACTCGCAGGGGCTCTCTTGACCCCAATTAAATTTAAATTATTTGAGTGCTTTTAAGTAAAACTAATTGTATTGACCGACGCAACTTCCTTCGGTTTAAATCACTTGAACGCTCGGATGCCTCGCTCGCACACTGCCATTGTCTCAAGTGCCATTTGTTTAGCTTTATCATTATTTATTTTTGCGTCTGCTCCGGCCTTAATTCAATTTGTCAAAGCTTCTGTAGAAAAAACAGATAAACTTCAGCCGGTTGGCAAATTATTGCGTCTCTGGTCGCTCATTAATGCACTGCATAATGGACGTGGGGGCGTTTTGAGGGTTGGGGACGGCAATACGTGTTCCCGCATGCATTTCAAAAATTAAGCTGGACCCGAACTAATTCCCCGATCCACTTCTGAATGCAATTTATGTATCTGAAAGTGACAAGCCGACGGAAGTGAGCAGAAGGGCCCCACTGGCAGATAAGTCAAAAGAAGGTTGAGCGGAACGCTCTTTAAGGGCCCAAGAACAAAGTGCTTTAGTAATAAATTGTCTGAAAACTATTAATTGCTTTGCATTGTTTATAAAGGGCGATTTTCACCAAATTAGTCTGAGAGCGTAACAGGCGTCATTTGCTGCCACGAAAATCATCCCAGATAAGTTCCGTGGCGCGCTGGCCTGACCTTGGCCCAGCCAGTTAAGTTTTCCGGAAGGAAAATCTAGAAACAAATTTTCCAACTGGAAACAAATTGCGGCAACTGTTAAGGCCGTTCGAGGGCATCAAATTAGTGCTGCTAATTAATTATAAATGCCTCGGAGCAGCATATTTGCCAGTCGTCCTCAACGAATTTATAGTGGGTCTGACAATTAGTTGGTCCTGGAGATTGGTATGCATTCCGGAATGCTCCGAAAACTTTTCCCTTCCTGCCCCGAAACAGGGTATAATCCCGAGACTGGGCACAAAAGAGTGATAGAATGTGTCTCTGAACAAGGCAAACATTTGTTGCCTGATTACTTTTAAATTATTTTGTGGCATTATTTCAAGGGCTTTGGACTTTCCCGGCTTGCATAATAAATAAAAGACGTAAAAGCCCTTGTGGACACACACAGGGGAAAAAACGGGTGGGGAAGGCTGGGCTTGCTGCTGTCCAGTACAAAATCTGTATGTATAGCCACAAAGGTACATATATCTTCTTGCCCACTCGACCAAGATGGCTCTTTGAGGCTCGTCACATTATAATATGCTTCAGCAGCAGAAAACCGTTTCATAATTTATGTCTCCATCGGTTCAGTTTGTGGAGGGTATATGTGTCTAATTCGAACAGCTGCGTCCAGAACTACAGCAGTGGCCTAGAACGTAATTTTATAAATATAGGTACTGAGTATAAAATAAACTATATACAAGGAGTTTCCTAATGTTACTTTGTTATTTTACCTTTAATACGATTTTCAAATGTCCACAACAGCTCAAAGCCAATCGAGGTTTATAAATTTGTCGCAATCTATTTTGAAACAAAATGTGAAGTGTTTATGCTTTCCAATGAATTCTTCATTAGTTACTTAGCTTAGGAGAGGGCGATAGAGATAAAGATATTTTTATTTATTTATTTTTATTTGAAAATATTTTAAAATGTAGGGGCTATACGGATTTTAGCGTTATGGACAACTTGTTCCTAAGAATCTAAATTTAAGTGTTCATACGGACGGACAAACGGACATGCCTAAATCGCCTTTACTCGACGAAAAAAGGGTATTAAAAGAAACAAGCAAACAAATTCGTGTTTGGTTTCAAAAAAAAGCAGAATGAAAATAATTCACTGCTAATATCCCTAGATAAAAGCTTTCTGGGAATATAATACTTTATTGCTCGGCCATATGTGGCATAATAAAAGCCATAATTCTTCCCCCAATCGGTTGGCAAAGACAAAACCCCCTGTTTCTGAGCCAGACATATCTGATTTAGTGTTAACTTAATAAGGGGAAACATGTTAATATAGTTAAATATGCTTAAAGATAGAAAAATAGTTTCCAATCAAACTTAAAAGTATGTAGTTGGGCTGATGTAAAAGGTCCCATTCAAACCTAATGGATAAAAAGCTGCAACAGATCAAAAGATACCGAAAATAACATGAATAAATATGAATTTCCGAGGCTGAGAAACTCAGATATACATAAATAACCTCGCATAAAATAAACAAGGAACATGTTCAGATTAATCCTTTCCTTCCTTAGCAGGGCATATGCTCTTGGATGTCATTTATTTACCCTTCCCTGCTTAAAGATACATTTTTTACTGAATGGGAACGTACTCATGTCCCTCTTTTGGCCTGTTTATGTGTGGATATTAATGAGCTCTTTGTGGGACTTAAAATAATATAATAGCTACGATATAACAAACACCAACAATCTCCGTGTATAAAAATGCAGGAAAAGGGACAAGCGAAACACAAACAGATGCTTTGGACAAAAAATGGGTTTTGAAAGGACAAGACAAAGCAGCACACACTCGCACACATCCGAGGTGGCCGCAAAAAGGGACAGGAACATGTTGTATACGTCATATGCGCTAATCAGCGACCCAACCGAACCCAGCCCGGATGGGGATCCGGATGCGGATCAGGCCTCATCCGTACAGCCATTCTCACATCCTTCATTGGAGCCGACTGCAGAGTCTTTGGGACCCTGGCTAAGCCCACATGCTTTGTTATTAAATTAAGGCACAGTGGGCTTACCCGGTGAAAAGGGGTATCCTCAGTACAAAAGCAAGTTGGGAGAAAGAAGCTATCCGAGTTCAGCTGACTTCCTTTGGCACCTCTCGAGCGGATTGAAGTCCCCTTGCATTTGCAAACTTTCCCTGTAAGGTGGAAATGTAAATTAAAGTGCTTACTTATAGTCAATTCACAATCCAATCAATAAACCAAAAATACCTTTTCTAAGCGTATAAAGTATAAAGTATAATGTGAGCAAAATTAGAGTAAATTTGTTGTCACATTAAAAATCTTTCTTAATTTCATCTTCTTTAAAGTAATCTCCTGGCGAAAAGCACAAATAATCCATGCGATAGATACGATTTTAGTCCCGACAGCCTTAAAACTGAGAAACTAGGCGGAGTAGACGGACAGACGGACGGACATAGGGACTCGTCTAGTATCGATCAAGAATATATGTACTTTATATGGTCAGAAAGAGTATAGAGGTGCACCTCACATTTTCCTCAACCAAACAGACTAACGTGCAGACCCTTAAAAGTGTTTTTTAAATTAAATATATTTGTGGGCTGTGTGTACCTACAAGTAGTAAGCATACTTTATTGGACCAGAAGAAATATTTCAATCCAACAAAGCCCCTGAGAAAACTATAAGCTGTAATGGCATAACTATAAATAGCTTAAATTCACGAACAGTACGACTTCTGTGGGCCCACTGTTCCCGACCTAAAAGGACAATCCCGGATTCGGTCTCAACCCGTTTTCATCTGACGATGCGACTTCCCAGACGTCGCCGCTCAGGCTGCTGTTATTCCTCTTTTTTGCTCCATTTTACGAGAGCTCACATAAGAAGGATGTCAACATAATTTAAACATCAAAAAAGTTTCTTTTTGTTTTCCTCGAATTTTATATTTGATGTTTTGCTGCGTTTACGGCTTTTGGTTACGTTAACCCCTGCCCGGATCCACGCGGGGTTTCGGGGGTTGAATCCGGTAAAAGTGAAAGGAAATGAGGTATTCAGAGGTATGCACTCCAAAGGCCCCTGACGACAAAGTTTAGGACCCATCACAAATTGGGTGATCCCGCAACAAGTAGACCCGAGTGCACCATATTATTAGAGTAGTTGCGGGTGATTCAGTACTTACCATTTAATAATAATTATAGGTGGGCATTTGCCATATCTCGACAAGACAAGACATTGCTCTTCTGGATAAAATGTTAATATATGCGCAATTAAAGATAATTTGCTACTTCGAACTCGGAACGAATAAATATTAATATTCGCCTATTAAGATGATTTAAAATCCCACAGATTCCCCTGCGCTCCGAAGATAGCGACCAGGCACGTAGGCCCGGCAAGTTCTGTAGGACCGGAGGCGGAAGTCCGGGCGTACGGCTGCCTCCCACTTTCACGCCCACTTACGCAATTTCACAGTTGGCGCATCCACATATGTATGTGCGAGTGCGGGTTTATTTACTCTTTCATAATGCCGCCCCGAGGGTCAAACCATATTCGCCCTGGGGGACTGACGCGTCTGGGCCTGATTTCATTTTTTACATTCTGCATTGCCATATAGTTGCATTATGGCACCACTGTAATTATGTGCAACATCCGCCCACACATGCAAAAAGATAGACGCTAACAATTGAATGCCATTTTATCGCCTTTTCGGTTGAGTTGGCATTTGGCCACGAAAAACACTGAGCGCTCACACACTCTCGCTTTAATGGGGGCGTGAACTTGGCCAGGAGGGCAGGCCTCGTCGAACTCAGATAATTAACCGGTAATGTTTTGACCCAGTGAGCTAGCCGAAGGTTAAGTGCCAAAGGGCTTATATGTCTTGGGGCCGCATGACACAAGCTGCACTTAAAAATTAATACTTTCTTCCGTGATTTTTAACTTTCAAGCCTTTAATTAGGTTCTTGCGATTTTATACTTAAACAATTCATAAAGAGTGTCCTTACCTATCACAGTTTAAATTAACTTATTTTATTAACCTTATTTATTTATCGATTTATGTTAACTAAAACTTTGTGTTCAACATGCTATCGGATCAAAATGGTGAGAAGGGAAAAGTTAAGTTATGCCATTTAGACAGGTGTAAATCAATAAAATCAATTTTAACTTACACATTTAAACATTTTAAAAAGGTGGGCTCTACACAGGTTTTAGCGTTCAAAGGGACAAGTTAGCCTGCGGAAATAAACTCTAGAAACTACATCTTCATAAGCCCAACTACCTGAGATTTATAGAACCCGAGATCTGAGGGTTCAGACGGACGGACAGACAGACCTATATATTTTAGCGCTTTGGACCATGGTGGGCACAAAACTAAGCTTGTATTCCTGATCAAAAATATGTGTTGTGTATATTAATGTGAATATTTTATACTTTGGAGGATTGAAAATTGCCCAATTCATTTTATTATTCTATAAATAGTTATTCCAAGCTTCTTATATTTATGATAACGCCCAAATGCCCACTCTAAAACCTATCTAGCGCCCGATATTTTGTACTTCGATTATCGATATCTATTATCATGCCTAAAATTGCAATCTCCGTCGCAATCTTTGCTGAGTAAGGGGTATTGCATAGTCGACTAAGCCCTTTCTCTTGCATTGCGATATACATTTTCCACACAAAGTTAATTTTTGTTTTAATTCGGCTTTACAATTAAATTCGAATTTGGCAATTTGGCCCAAACACAAACCCCGAAACCCCGGAAAGCCACCCACTCAGAAATGGGTGGTGCGGTGGCAAACTGTAAATAATTAGCCGATAACGACGTTTAAGCCAACAATAGCTTGCAACAACAACGAGAAAGTAATACTATTATAAAAAAAACGGCGGCCAAAATATTTATATTATTTGTTATCTGAATGCGACAACTGCCTTTTGGATTATAATGGGCTGCGCCGGAGGGATCGGAACGGTCATCAAAAACTATTACAATTATGAACGCTACTGTAAATGCATTCGAGTACAGATTACAAGACCACTGAAGCTATCAAGTATTTTTAGATACAAGACCAGAAAGAAAAAAAACAGGAAAAAATTTCATGAATACGATGTGGTCTTTTCATCAGTTGAAAACTTGATCAGTAGCAAAAAAGCTTTTGATTTTTAAGTTTTTACTAAAGATTGGAAGCGCTATCGAAACAAACCCAAATATTTTTGATCGAAAAACGTTGTCAGCTGCAAATGTAATCACTAAATTGCAGCAGAAGGTGAAATCATATCACATATATCCACACTGAAAATAACTTTGATTTGTGTGACAGATTATTTTCTAACATTTTC
The DNA here is from genome assembly GCF_025231255.1 of Drosophila biarmipes. Classification (NCBI taxonomy): domain Eukaryota; kingdom Metazoa; phylum Arthropoda; class Insecta; order Diptera; family Drosophilidae; genus Drosophila; species Drosophila biarmipes. The sequence goes on along the minus strand of NC_066611.1, from coordinate 1,578,343 downwards.
TAAAATATGCATATGGATTTTTTAGTTTGTGACAATCGGTAAGAAAACAAGGAAAGTGAAGTTTAATTCGTGCGGAAAGCATTTTACCACCCTGTATTTTGAGTATTTTCCCTCAGTGAAGACGGCTTGCAAACACTTTGGGTAAAAGCAGGAACTTCCTGGCACTTTCTTAAATTATTTTTCATTCCGTTTCGCAAAGGATTGCAATGGCTAAATTTGATTTGAGGAAATTAACAAAGAGCCTGCCAGCAGAGCTGAGTGATTAAATTATTGAAAGCAGCCGGCGAGCACACTCCCATTGCACTTGTATGCCACGTGAGTGAGTGAATGTATCGATGATGCAAAACATTTCCGTCACAAAACGCTGAAATGACACGTTGAAATGATGCTTAAGTCGATGCTGACTCCTGATGACTGTCATTTCCCCAGACGGTTTTCAGCGCTTCTCAGAGGTGGGTGCCTCGTCCACAGGAAGAATTCTGGCTGCATTACATGTTATTCTGCATGGCACTCTAAAGTCGGATTTTATGGGATATTACTAGCCCTACATCAGATTTGTAGCGGCCCTTGGCTGAAACAAGTTTACTAGAGGGTCATAAAGCATTAAACTAATGATGATGAAACACACTATTCGATCTGTGCAGATTTAGCCACCCGAAAGTCCCTCAGACTAGGCCATCTTTTCGCTCAGTGAACACGGGGGTGTTGGACGATGATAGGTGATTGTGTGGAAGAGTGTTTGCCGTGTCATTGACTCGCATGACGATGTCCCCAAGTCGCTGGCATGGCAAATATGTGTGTCAACTGGCAGTCGATGCCACAAATGCATTTTCCTTTTGCCGTTCCCGGTCCCTTTGAGTCCTGTCTCTGTGCGCCTGCCTGCGCTCACATTTGTTTTTCCCAGCCAGCTCTGTCTGTGTGCTCTGCGAAATTCCTTGCATAATTTCTCCAAAGCATCGCCATTCGCCATCGAAGCTAAATGGGCGGTAAAGTGTGCAGCTTGTTCGGCAGCAAAATGCCAGCAATTTAAGGCAACTTCGACGAAAGTCACTCTGCACGCCAGGAAGCGTCTTTAGTTGCTCTGGCCACTTTCAGCCAGTTCAAGTACTTCTCCACAACAATTTTCCCCAATAAGTGTGAGACCTACACATGTGCCCCCATAAGTATGCTTATGTTCATGCCCTTACGGGGGGCATAACACATTTCGTGGTTTGTGGTAATAGATAATATTTTAGTTTGGGTTTTGCAAGGTGCTGATAATATACAGAAGGAAAAGTTGCTTAAAAACAATTCAGACTTGAGACATACTTCGGATAAATCTCTTATTTTGGCTTCGAACTAGTGTCCCACACTATCCCTACCGCACGGCTGTTTTTGGAATATCAAGTGAGAGTATTGGCTGCTCGGCTTGGCCTGCAGACCGATCTGCACTCCACGTCCTATTATTATATTTTTTAGCTTTTTACATAAAATGCGCCCGGCCGGCGCCCTGGCAAATGACAGTAAGTGGTTCAAATGTGTTGTTGGGCCAAAAATGCCAGCTAGAAAACTGTTATCCGAAGCCAAAGGAAATGAGGAAGTGAATTCTGGAGCCCTGCACGTTTCCTGGGGATTCTCCTTAGATTTTGCGCTTTCCCTCCACTTCCCCGGCCCGCCACTCGTATTGTTCCTCTTCGATTGTTTTATTTGCCCACCACGCTCCTTGCGCAGTTAATGACGTTGCCCGCGCCTTCCCTGCAGCTGTCTTGGCCACTTTTCAATGCATTTTCATTTATTATTCAAATTGACGTTTCCCCTGCTTGCTCCTCCGGACTTTCAGCTGACGGCCGGAGTGCTGATGTGCTAACAAAAATATTAGCCCAAGCAGTTTCCTCGACGCTCCTTTCGATGGTGCTGAGCTTCGTTTTGGCAAACTAATTTGGCATTGAAGTTATGTAAAAACTATAAAGTGGGTATATATTTTTCCACCTGTTTCGCCTTTTAGCACGGAAATTATGATAAAAAGATTCCGATGAAAGGCAATACGAGTATAATGGATCTGGGAAACAGGCCAAAGAAAATCCACAGATGCACTCCGAAAAACATTTCGTCTAGTTGACCAATATTATAGTTTTATTGGCCCCACCCGTCCAATTAGCGATTCGACCCATTAATTTTTTTTTAAATGCAGTAGCAAACTGTTTAACTGTTTAATACAACGTCGCTCTTACCTATGAATTTACAAGTAAAATAAAAATAAATTAGTTCTAAAATTTGTTTTTCATAAAGTGGTTTGAAGAAGAAAACAGAAACTTCATTTTTTAGAGCTGGCCGGGAAGAAGCTATTTATTATAGAATATCAACTCTTTGCTGCGGCAATAACAAAAAACTCACCTGCTAGACTCATAAATAGTAAGCCAAGTAAAAACAAATACATATACAACCGTCGTAAATAGTAAAAAACTATTTTATAGTTACACAGCCATCTGCATTGGTGAATTTGGGCAGGATAATTTTTTTGTGTGTAGGAGGAAAAACAATTCAGCGCAATGCGCGAATCTGTCAATTGCTGGGTGGCGACTAAGATAAATTGCTTGGTCACATTTTTAATCAATACTTTAAGTGTTATTAAACAACTTTGAGAGCGTTACAGCTGCTATTCCGAAAAAATTACAAAATTATTGAACCTTTGAGACTTGAATAAAATGAACTTTTCCTTTCAAATAGGCAAGAAATATTTGGCATGTAGATTAATTTGTTTCTTATTTTATTTCTTAAGCTTTTGGTAGGAGTACAAATAACATATTAACTTTAAATGCCTTTTAATGAAATGCGTTTTTCGAAAGCGGCAACCTTGGACCGCTCCGAATTAAGAAAATGAATGGTAACTTCTTAAAATCGGGCTACTTTAGAACTGTTGGCCAGGAATCCAACTCACTTACACCTTAATTTCATACGAAATTAAGAAAGGAAATAGTCGGCAATCCAAAGCTCATTTTATATTCACTTTTCGACAGCTGCCCCGCGCTGCCAGCTGTGCCCTCTAAAGTCGACATCATGTCAAACAATTTTTTGATTTATGGCCAAGTTGCCATTTGCCACGGCTCATGGCTTCTTTTAGCTTCCTGCGTCGCACTTTTCGTCAGGAAAATCAAATTTACAATGATTGGCCTCCAGGTCACGTGGCTGAGAAATGTTTATGATCTGCTATCAATTTAATGGCTGAAATCAATGAAGGAACAAATCCTAATAAAGGTTCGTGTAACCAGTGCAAGCCCATGGCTTTCCATCAGATCTATTTGTAAAACAAATCAAATTTGGACCCTATTTTCGTATTAAGATGGCTGCTTAAGGACTTATTGCATTTGTCAACTGGAAAATACAAAGACAGCTAACAATAGTTGTCACATTTCGGCAAAATAAAAATTTCAAAACTTTTGCTCCAATTGCTGACTCAGTTGACAAACGTCTGTGCTTATGATTCGTTGAAATATTTAAAGCGAAAAATGTATGTTTATCGTACGCATTTTTCACTTTCACAATTATATATACAATTAATAAAAGATTGAGCATAAAAACGAAATTTAAATAACATTAAAATTTTAAGCCTAGAATCCTGCCTTCCAGAAAGCGTACCAAGCAAATAACTTCAAGTAAACAAGAAAACGCTATAGTCGAGTACCTCGACTATCAGATACACGTTATTCAGTTTAAGGGAGAAAAGGATAAGATTTTATGTGGGCTGCTGACAGATTTAAGCGTTTTGGCCATTTGCGGGCGTTAAAGTGGGCGTGGCACCTTTTTTTGGTGAGCCGATAGGTTTCTATCAGAAAAACTGCAGGCGCTACAGATTTTCGCGGAATGCGGGCGTTAGAGTGGGCGTGGCACCCCGCTAAATCAAACTTGCGTTGCGTAGGAAGCCCAGGAATCTGCATGCCAATTATGAATATTCTATATATAGACTCTCTATTCTCTTATAGTTTCCGAGATCTCAGCGCTCATACGGACGGACGGACGGACAGACGGACATGGCTAGATCGACTAGACCAGTGATTCTGATCAAGAATATACTTTATGGTGTCGGAAACGCTTCAGTTTACCCGTTACATACTTTCTGACGAATCTAGTATACCCTTTTACTCTACGAGTAATGGGTATAAAAAATTAAGTCAATCGGATAACAACAGCTGAAGTTAAAGATATTCAAATAGAGTAACTTTTTGAAAATGTCCGTTTTTTTGTAAATTTCAAAATATACTATATTAATAATATACGTAAATAGAGCTTTAATAAAATCAAAAATGTGAAAAATGATTTCTTGTGATATCTTTCACGGTGACTGGTGGTCACTTGTCCATTCTTAAGTGAAGAGTCCACACCTCGGACATACTTTTTTTTTGGTTTCGGCTTTTTCTTGTTGAACTTCCTGGCCGTCTGTTTGTAAACCATATTTATTTATTTAGTTTTCACAATTGGTGTATATACATACGTGCCTACCTAATAAGTAACACATATTTACTTATATGCCCATAAGCAATTTAATTGATTAATTTAGTAATTAAAGATTATTTTTCATTCTAGCGCAATAAAAATTGTCCACTGAACTACTAATATAATGCATTCCATCAGATACAGTCAATTTTAATCATTTACACTGACCCTTCCTTAGTTTTGTAGAGTTGCAGTGTGTCCTTAAAGTGGAAAACTCTAATGAGCTTGCAAAAATTTAACATAGTACGCTATTTTGCTTTTCACATATACCATAGTTTTTCAGAAAATAAATGTTTTCTTATGGAACGATAATGTCGGTGGTGGGCCCAATGTCATCGATGTTAGCTACATTTTTCGACCATAGATAGTATCGATAGTACCATCGAATGTTTTACCAACCCTGGAAGAGAAGACTTCACTCTACACCGGCGGCTAGGATACTCGGTGAAACCTGGAGGATTGAGTCGTCATTCAGTCTTCGATACTCGCTACTTCTCCCTATTTACCTAAGGATTTTCTAAAACAGAGTTCAACTGTCTTCTGCCGACTGCTTTGGGATTTATATGTGTACAATGCTCGAATTTTAGTTTTTCCTATTCTCATCCGACCCAATTTAGATTGATCCAGCAACGCGCTGAGCAAACGTTTAAATACAATTTGCATAATGTCGTTAGCCCCGGCATATGTCTTGGCATGTCTCAAGGTTTTCACAATCAGTTCATGCAAATAACTATCTATCCACCCCATCCGGAGCTGCTATTTTTCAGCCCGACGCCGGAACATCCCTTCGCCCACTCAGCCATTCAACCATTCAGTCGGTCTAGCATACATTCAGTCAGTCGCTCATCGAATCAAATAAGACAATTCATTCATCTGAGATAATCGAATAAGGGCAATCTGTGTGCGCTGCCAATGCCTCGATGTTGTTTACAGTTGTCTCAGTCGAAACGTTTCTATACCAAACTTTTTAAAATAATGAACTCGTTCCGGGCAAAAAGGGTAAGGCGACGCAAGTGGGGAGCCGGGAGTGGAGAATGCGGACGATAACAGCGGATGGAAAACATTTTCATTAGCTGGATCCAGATCTGTACACTGGCAATAGGCAACAAATGAAACATAAATTATTTAATAAATTGGAATGAGATAGGAACAAATAAAGAAGAGGGCCCTTGTCGAGTGTCTCGACTATCGGCAGCCCAATGGTTTGCCAAGGCAAATTTTATTGACCCGGTAAAGTGATTTTCCATACTTTTGCTAAGGTAGTCGCTGGGCTTTCACGAAATCAATGCATTTGAATGAACACCAAAAGCTGTGCAGAACATAACATTATTTGCCCCTTTCCATGTTTGTCTAATTTGTAGAGCCTCCAAACAGCCTTAGAGTGAAGGCTGAACAAAATGCAAAAACCAAGCCATTGCCTTGGGAAAGAGGACTCGTAGTCAAGAGCCCTAGAAGAGGAGCTGCGTATCCTACCCGCTTCTAGCCCACTGCAATCGCTCACAGTCGAGTTATGAATGTCTTCATTAGCATTTCATTGCTGATTGTTGACTCGACACCACACTTCATATTTAATACCCCGTATTTTGCGCATTCCAAGCCATTTAACCCAGCGGACGGCATTCCCCCGGTTCACATCTGCTCTGCCGCCCATTCCGTACCCTCTGCCACTGCGCCACGTTTGCCATTAAATGCAAATCTCGAAATTACATGTGTATTTATTTGCCACAAAAATGCAGGGACACACAGTATTGGGGAGCCGCGGAGCTAGTCGACACATCGAATCAGAACCAGATGCAGTTGCACTTCTCCGGCTGAGGCGGCGGAAAAACGCATAAACAGAAAACTCAGACAGACGCCGTCGTCGACATTCTGGAATGTAATTTTAGCCAGGGGAATAAACTGCGAAACTTTCATATACGACAAGTGCAAAAATAGAAAATAAGCAGAAGGCTTTTCTTCAACAGCGAAGTTTGGCATACTCTTAAAAGGGCAGTTCACAGCGACCTCATGCAAATTTCCGATTTTTTCGCTTTCACAAAAAGTTTTCTTTTCATAACGAAAATGTTCTCTCCAAATTTGTGTATTTTTCTTTGAACAATTTTATTAAACTTAATATTTGGATAATAACTGAAAAAATCGAGCATCCTTTGCGGGTGATTCAAAGCTGTAAATGGTTTGGAAAGGAGGAAAAACTCCCCATGGCAGACGTTTCTTTTTTAGGTACGAATGCATGTACTCGTCAGGCGGCACATATAGATATATGCACGTATATATAGAATATATCTTGGGGGCGAAAATGCAACAGTTTAAACAGGCAAAAACAAATGCGTAAAGATGCCAAAAAACACCCACATGCAAGCGAATGCGAATGCGAATGTATTCATTCTATATGCATGAAGGCGCATGGAGCGTATCACTGGAATTCTAATTTGCAAGCGAAATTGAACGGAAATGGCAATTTTCAAAGTGAAATGGCAAACGACGACTTCGGCTGAGACGACAAATGCAACTGAAATTGCGACTTGTTGACAGGCTAAAACTTGAAAGGGGCGGATTTTCCCGAAGGGGTTGCTGCATGGGCTTGAATTTTCGCCGGGCGGCGGTGAAATGCGGCAATCTCGGTAAGCCACCTGGGCGTGGTCCCACACTCGTTATGTATCCTTCGCAGGAGCGCCGAAGACAAGTGCACCAAAGGATAACGACATTCCAGGAGTGCGCCCAGCAAACAACAAAATACTTATATTGTATTTTCCAAGTCACAAATCAACCAACGAATTAAAAATGTATTTTGGTTTGCTGAATTAGGCAATGCACTCGTTGTGCAATCCATATTTATGGGTCCCCAAATGCAGTGCTCGTAACAAGGGAATGAAAACAAAAATGTAGAATAGATGACAGAGGATTAGAAAATCTGGTAAAAGCTGATTAAGATGTTCAATGGAGTTTTGGACAAACAACACACATTCAAAACATTTTTGTGATGTTTCAAAGAATATTTTAAACTAGCATAAATATTAGGAGCGTGTTTTCTTAGTGGAAGTTTGCTGAGGCGAAATATTCAATTTTAGAACGATGAAGTCGAAGAGCAGACGGTTAAATCTAGTAGGTAAAAGAAAGCGTTTTCGACCCCATGAAGTACTACTTGTATATATATGTTCTACACCATGTTCTCTTGGGGTTCGATCTACCCCGTTTGTATTTGCGTTAACCCTGAAATTTCAAAAACTATACGAGCTACAGAGTTTTGATTTTTGATTTCGATTCCTTATCCTTGCACGTTTGTTATGCTAATGTGCCACGCCCACTAAACGCCCACCAACCGCATAAAAGTGCACTCAAAAAAACCCGTTTTCTGCGTTCTCGATTTCAGCAGCGAATTCTTCTCGGTTTGCGAACGGATTTAGGGAATAGTCGATCTCGATTTTGAGCCGAATCGTTCTCGGTTAAAATCGAATCGATCTCGCTCCATCCCCAACAATGATGCTACATTTTTATAAATAATACTTAATAATGGTGTGAAAACCGTAGACTAAATAAAACATAAATTTAGCGGCCGGACTTTGACAAGTTCTGAAATTTAATATTTCGGGACGACAGGTGCGATCGCCACGAACCCTTACATCGTAAAGAGGTTTTTTATATAATATCAGAAGTTTTTGTTTTAAGAGTTATGTATACAATTGGAGTTTTTTACTTATCCTGCAATACTACATTACTAATTACTTATATATTTATACAGTTTCGTTGGCAAGGCTAAGTTCATTGGTTACTGTCTCCCATACTTAAGTATAAAACATTTTCTAGACATCGAAAATAAAACCAAAAACATACTTTAGCTTTAAATAAATTATTCATTAAACAACAGGTTTATTCTTTAGTTTTTATAAACAAACCAATAGTTTTAAGCATTAAGTAAGCATGAAAAGTTTTTCATAGTGAACTGAAACGGCAAAAGGTGGTTCAAATTGATAGACATTACTTTAAATTTTTCTTATTTAGACAATAAATTAGCATATTGAATTATATCTTTAACGACATAAAGCATTACTTGTCAAGAAACTATAATCCTTTAAAATCATTTTTTTATACCCTTGCAGAGGGTATAGTGATGTCAGTCAGAAGCTTGCAACGCAGTGAAGGAAACTATTCCGACCCCATAGAGTATATGTAAATATTCTTGGTCAGCGTCACTAGACGAGTCGATCTAGCCATGTCCGTCTGTCCGTCTGTCCGCCTGTCTGTCCGTTTCTACGCAAACTATGCTTAATAAACTATGCTAAGTAAAGATGCAAGACCCCGAAACAACGACGCCATCGACTATCGAATACCCACTACTCAGCTAAGAGGAGTGCAATTGAAATGAGGATAAATGTAGGTTGGTACCCTGCTGAAAATAGTTCCAACTCTCTACCTTTTATAGTTTCTGGGATCTGAGCGGACGAACAGGCAGACAAACAGACTGATCGACTCCTGATTAATAATGTATATATAGTATATAGGGTCGGAAATTCTTCCTTACATACCATCCGACGAATCGAGATTTTAACAAGCATTCTTGACTTAGGAAAATTCCCTTAGCTTAAACTAACATTTCTTGTATTTAGAAGAAAATCTTAAAAGCCAATTTCAAAAATGTTAGGTTTATTTTACCTGACATTTAGAAGAGTCGATCTAGCCATGCCCATCCGTCAGTTTTAAAGCTGTAGTTATGAAACTCTTTCAACTATAGGTAGTAGTTCAAACCTATAGGTTCCATATGAATGGTTGCAAAAATAATGCAATTCCTTCATCAGACTGTCGGTATATAAACTAGTAAACTTCCATTGTTGCTTTTTTTAAGTTCCTTATAAAGTTCCTTGAAAGCTGGCTTTTTTGTCCTGTGCAATTTTGCGGCTAGAACCAAAGATGAAAGAACAGCCAATGGGCCATCAGGCATTTTTACAACTCATTTAACAAGGCGACGTTGGCTACTCCTCAGTGCTCAAAACCCATTAGCCGCAAGGACGACCATGATGACGACAATGAGACGTTTTCCAACCCGGGAAAACTCGCCCTAAAGATTGTATCTGTGCGATGCGACAACCACTTAATTGAAAGGAGGTCTCCAAGCTTTTTTCATTTTGGAAACAAATGTTATTTTGGACATATGCCTTTCCAGCAAATTTGTGTAAAGCAGGCTTTTATCTCTCTGGAAAACAAGTTCTTTATATAGTTTAAAAAAATTATTATGTTACATATGCAATAAACATTTGCACATGAAGATTATTTAGATTATTCTATTGCGATGTTGTTCTAACTACTCGATGCAGGCTTCTACCATTTGGAGTCTTAGGTTATATCGAATTAACATATTGACTGATGAAGTCATCTGGTCGCCTACAATTTGCATATTGAACTTGGCAACAGATTGAAATTTAATACTCATAAATCTGGTCATTCATTGGAACCTGCTCCTGGGTGTCGAGGACGCGTCGCTATGCAAACTATTCCCGCGAGTCGGCAGAGCATCACCTTTCCTCAGGAGGGAAGGGTGGATTGCAGGTGCGTGCCGCTACGCGCAGATGACAATCAAAATAACCGGCAAAATAAGGGAACCAGGGCAAAGGCTGTAGGGCACAGAACGTGCGACAATGCGCGTGGTTTCAGCACCGCCATGATAAAAAGGGTGACGAATATGGGCGGAATATTTTTAGAAGCATTTTTTGAGACCTTTTTAACCTTTTTTACTGTTTGTATTGTAATCCCAAACCATACACTTGCTTGCCTTATGTTGCTATTCTAAAAAACGTTTGTCAGTGGAAACATAAACAAGAAAGGAAGTTACCTTCGGCAAGCCAAAGATTGTATACCCTTGCAGTTATAAAAAATAAACTACTTTAGTAACACTCTGTGAAATTTTTAAGGATTGTTGCTCACCTCAGCGCTATTAAAAAAAATTATTTCATTCTTTTTTTTCAGACAATTTTTTTTACATCTATATGTTAGAGTAGTACGATTTTTATTAAATTGAATTCGAAATTCTTAAAAATATAAAAATTATATTCCCAATATTATAAGATAATAAGTCAAAGGGCCCCAAAGCTATAATTTGTTTCATATTATTTTCCCACCAATTTTCCGATTGTTCCTATGACAGCTATATGATATAGTCGTCCGATTTTGATAAAATTTTTTCCAAATTCAAAACAAATTAAAATATTAAATAAAATAAAATGTTATTTCCAAGCATAGAAGGTTATAAGTTAAGAAACACCAAAGATATAATTTTTTTTCTTTTTTTTCTTGAAAGTTCCTATGGGAGCTATAAGATATAGTTGTCCGCCCGGATGGTTCGGACTTATATACTACCTGCAATAGAAATAAGACTCCTCGGTAAGTTTCAGTCTGATAGCTCAAAAACTGAGAAACTAGTTTGCGTAGAAACGGACGGACAGACGGACATGGCTAGATCAACTCGTTTAGTGACGCTGATCAAGAATATATATACTTAATGCGGTCGGAAACGTCTCCTTTACTGCGCTCCAAACTTCTGAAGGAAATCATTATACCCTCTGCAAGGGTATAAAAATGACTCCGTAATTTTTTAAGTTTTTTGAAACATTATGAGCAGAGTCGTTGTATAAACACAATAATGCCGATAGTAAGGACGGATACAGACACTTATACACAGACACAGATAGAAATCTACAGGCAAAACACATTAAGAAAACGCATTTTATTACAACATAAAATTAAAACGGAAAACAGCACTTAAATTCACATAAACGCTTCGATTGTATGCGAACATTGGAACAGTCTGTGCCACAAGATTATGGTTTCCACCGACTTGAGTGTTAAGATGCGGAGTCAAGAAGGAGAAATGGGAGCCGAGTAAATATAAATTAGGTATAATTTATAGCCAATTATATTTATATTGTTGAAATAGAAAAACAACAGTTAAGTTGGCTTAAAAGCTTAAAATGTGATTAGGCTAATTTTGACCCTTTACTTGTATACTAGTACTATATAACAAGATAGATCAGAAAGAACATAGATATAAATATATAGATAGGTATTTTTAGTAGCAAAAATAATGACGATGACAAAATGCGTATTCCGTAACCTAGGGTTAAATAGTATATAAATGTATTTCAATATTTACTTACTTTGTTTTAAATATTGAATTTTTAAACTTGTTTAGACCAACCTAATTCGATTTTTTCGTCAAACTGTTCTTCTTACGTAATAAAAAAAGGTAAGGTTTACTACGAAAAATAGCTTTGTAACTATAAAAGCAGGGTAAAATGCATTAGTAAGCAATAAAGTAAGATAACTTTGGCAAGCCGATGTTTGTATACCCTTGCAGTTTTAAGAAGTGATCAATGTTAGTAGAACCATGTTAAAATTGTAAGGATTGTTGATAGTTTCAGTGATATTTCTTTTTTATTTAATTAATTTTCCGACTATTTCAGTGACAGCTATATTTTAGAGCCATCTGATTTAAAAAAACTTTTTTTCCGATTATTCCTATGGGGAGCTATCAGAGATAGTTGTCCGATCCGCCAATACCCTCTGCAAGGGTATAAAAATGTGGTTCTGTTTTAAGAACATTTCAAAGAGCTAAAACAAATACATATACAACCATTTTTAATAGCAGAGTACATTTTTTGTATTTAATAAACTAGCAATAACCTTTAGTTAATAACCAACAAAATTTATTTGTGTGTGCAATTATCTACATTCGAAGGTACTTGGAATCCAGTAGAATCCGCAGTTTGTGATTTAAAAAGCTCTTAAGTTCAGCGACCGGCCTGTGAATGTGCTCAAACTATTCAATCTCACTGTGGCCGCCAGTTATCCCGTCGGCTGTTGGCTCAAACAGTCAAATAAGACGGGCAGCGCTCTCAATATTTTTCATGACCCGCTTGTCGACTATTTTTAAGGACTAGTTGCTTCGACCTTATGTTATATTTTGTTCTGCGCTACATTCCTTTTTTAAGTTCTGTTCCAAGTTTTATGATATTTTTTGGCTCTGCCCTGTTTTGTAGTTCTTTATTCCTTGTGCACTCTGTGCGTTGTGTGCTAGCCTGCTAGTTTGCCAGTTTGCTAGTTTGCTCGCTGGTTTGCTTTGACTTTGTGTGCCGTTCGCCTAAAGTTCATGGGAATGTCAGAATGTTGGAAAGGCAAATGGCAAATGACACTAATACCAGGGCAATACCGGCCCGAGAGCTGTCAGTCAATGTACAAACAAAAAGACATGGTGTCTTTAGACGTGTATTTATGTACAGTGTACACATGTGCCTAAGTCCGCTTTGTCAGCCAACTTTAAAGGCCGCAAAAGACGATGCGTAATTTTTCATGCTGTCGCGGATGGGCCCTTAAGTACCATTATTACAAGGATTCTGAAACATTCTTTAAGAACACCCCTTATTTGTTTGCCCTATTTTTTTAGTCAGACGATCGAAACTCAATGATGCAGACGTACCCGACCCTATCTATCATTTACGAGACATCGATTTTTATCCAGAATAAATACTTTTTTGCATAACTTTCTTATTTTAACCTAAATGGTGGGCATGGCAAGATCGCCTTGGATAGTGATCCTGATCAAGAATATATATGTATACCTTATGGGGTCGGAAACGCTTCCTTCCTGTTACTTACTTTCCGGCAGTTAGATGTCATGTGTGTGTACCTGCTTGACTATTTTATTTTGTTGCTGAGAGCTAACACTGGAATAACAGGTAATTTTCGGGGCAGTTCCTTGTCATCCTATAATTCCATGAGCTATGACTTCAAAGCTACAGTCGAGCAATAAGGTGTGGCTCCGAGCTGAATTAATATATAGAGAGTAATAATTATTCATGGGTTGCTATTAGCAATGTGACGTGCCAGTGCCACTTACGCGCTAAGACTATTTAGAGCATACTCTATAGAACACTGGCAAAGAAGACAGAAATGTATTTGTAAACTGCCCATCAACACCAAGGTCACTTTCAAGTGTCGCAAAGCCCACAAAGCAGGCGAGATGGGGTGACAGGCTAGCAACTTAACATGGGTTGAATACGATTTCAGTAATGCAATCGATTTTGCGCCAGCCCCAAGCTTTATAAGTGTGCGGATGCATCCGATGCATATGGATGGTCATGTATGAATAGCGCAGTGCCGTAACATTGGCAGAGATGCGGATAATCCGAGCTGCGGGCGGGCGGCAAGGGCGTGGCTGGTGGGTAGGTTGGGTGTTGGCAGCCCACACAACTCATAAATATACAGATGTGTTTGCGCTCCTGTTTGATCAAACAAGATGGCGGGCGCATAAACAAATACGAGCAGGCATCCATATGCATGAGGGCGCAAGTCAATGTGGCTGTTGTTCCCCCAGGAGCGAGGGGTGCTTTCGCCACCACATGCATTTGCCACCGGTGGCCCGCAAGGCCGCCTTTGATTTGAATAATCTCGGTTTCGGCTTTTTTGTATTATTTCCCTGTCGCAGGACTCCATTTTCGACGCGGAAAAGTGACCGAAAGTGAATCGATTGCGTGAGATACTTGTGCCGACGTATTTCTGTACCTATTTGGGTCGCAATAAGTTTTCGGCTCTAATTGAGGTCTTAACTTGTCCTGTCACACCAGCGGTGGTGGTACCCTCTCTTACGTATGATAGCCCCAACTTGCTGGCTATTATCAGGAAATATGTAAGCACTAAAAATTCCCAACTGGGTCTGGCGTCTCAGCCGAACTCTAAAGGTTCGACTTTACCTAAAACATGCGGTCCCTAAGTCTTCAACATATTTCTTCACTAGCTGGAAGTATATTTTATGGGTTGGGTAACCTCAAAAATAGTTTTATAACTTCAATCCTTACGAGTTCGAATTACTTAGGAGTAACTATTTGGGGTGAAAAAATGGCTGTTCAATAGTTGGGGACCGTTTCACTATTATGCTGTTAAGTTTTACCAATCGATTTCTTCTTTATAACCCAACCATATTCGATTTCTAATATTTGTGTACCAGTATTTATATTTTCACATTGATATTTGGAAAAAAACGAACTTGAAACCTAAAAATGTTGGGCCCAATGACAGGTACTCGAGTTTCAAAAAGTAAAACGTTTTAAACAAATTTAAAGGCCCAATATTTCTGTGTGCAGCTGATATTGAGCACCTAAACCACGCCCAGAAAAAAAGCAGCCAAAGTTAGGAAACTTTTTCACAACTCAGAAGAAAATTCATTCAATAATTTTTCTTTTTTAAAACCGATGCAGGTTTTAGGTATGAACATTTTGCTGTAACGAAAGACCCATGATATATTTATTTACCGGCACCAGTCGGATTGCCATAAAGGCATAATCATATTTTCTCAATATGCACCTGTAGTGCACTCTAAATTTGTCGTCGATCTGTTGTCTTGTACCTGCACCGGTGGTTTTTTTCTGGGTGACACTGCGGTTGGCAATTAAAATGAAAATTCGAAGTGAAAAAGCGAAATGCAGAGAACCCAACCAACCACCCATCCACCCATCCACACATGACAATACAATTGAATTCGGCCTTGTCGAACTGCGATGACGGATCGAAGCGGAGTGGAATGGCAATGGAAATCGGAAATGAAATGAAATGGCTTAAGCCGGGACTTACAGAAGCCCCGGAGACATCTTGGCCGTCATCCCCATCGCGTCACTCCGCCGTCTCCCGCCGTCTCCCGCCGTCTCCTGCCGTCTCCCGCCGTCTCCCGCCGCCCGCGATGCATTTCATCTCCAGGACCCGGGACCCAGGCCTCCATCCCGGCCCCGGCCCCGGCCCCGGCTCAAGACTCCGTGTGCAACCGCTGGTGGCGGTCTGCCGGATTAAGCAAATTTCGCTGTAAAACTATGGAAATTTCCGTCAGCCATGCACAGCTTGCCAAAAAACTTACTCCCGGCAGTTGTGCATAGTGGAGCAGGGGCTCGGCGCCTGCACTCATGCGACGCATGTGCATACTACACTGCGTATAACCGCCCATGGGGCATATGGCAACTGTGCATACTTTAAAGTGGCGAAATTTGGAACTCCGCTGGATCTTTGGCAGTATTAAATCAGGAAAGTTTTCGCCTACGCTTACCTGTTGCTGGAGGCTTTGCTCCTCACCTAGAAGCAATGGAAGTAGCCAACAAACAAATAATTACATATACAACCATACTCTACTTAAGTTGATCTAGTCTAAGTTCTTTACCATTCAAGATCGATGTCAAAATAGGTATATGTTAATATAGTTCCAGGCACCCCAGCGAAAGCATCAAAGTCTGCAAATAATTTATACAGCCCTCAAATAATTCCAACCTACCAGACAGTGAGTGCTTCTTAACATGCATCAATCCGCCAAGAAGAGGTCGATTCGAGCACGGAACTTTCGCAGTGACCACCGCAATTAATAAACATTTGTCGTGCAATTGGTCAAAATACTAACCAAAAGTTATCCCCCATAAATTTGACTTAAGCACGAACATAAGCCAAGCACATTTGCATACAAAGTGGGAAAGCGGGCGCCTTGTAGGGCGTGGGGAAAACGAGGAAAAGCGGGGAAAGGCGAGGAAAAGCGTAGGAGCAGAGAGCCCGTAACAACAAGTTCAAGGGGGAAGCGCCAAAGTCATATTGCCATAATACGCAGCTGTAAACAGCCTAGACAGCCCGTCTGACTTTGGGCCTTCAGAGGTGCTGGCTTAGGTGGGCGGCGTTTGCCAGTAGGCGGGCTCGGTGTCTGTCAAAATATTACACATTAGCATGCATGAAAAATGAAGAAATGCGCGAGACACGGCCAAATTAGGTTGTAGCGGGCGAGCAGCGACACCGAGACACATAAGTATGCAAACAAAGGGTGTGTGTTCTCGCACAGACGCGGCCAGTGCGATAGCAGCTGGTGCGGGGATCCTATGTGTCGTTGATTCGGTACTTAGTACTTGTGTGCTGTTTCCCGTCTGGCGTTCGGCAGCCATCTAAGTATCTGTTATATCTTCTTGTTTACATAAAAGTAAAATTGTACATTTTGTGAAGTCATTGAGACTTCTCCTAGCGATTTTCTCAATAGCTTCCATCGGTTCAAAGCTCCTGCCAAAATAAGACGGTATCCCACCGCTTAATAACGATGCCCTAATTAAACATTTAAGCCCGCCATACTATTACCCTGATCTCCACTGTGCTTGGGTGAGCTGCTCCTACGGGGAATAAGTTCACCGCTGACACACAAACTTGCTTATACTTATTCACACAGCGCGCACAGACATTAGTCAGGGTCCTATATGCGGGCATATGATGGTGCCCTTGTCGAAGGAAATACGCGAAGTTCATATTATAAAGCATATAATGTGGGGCACATAGTGGGGCGTGTGCCACAGACACGCACACTCTTCAGAGCCCGAACACTCGGCATCACTTGCAACTACTGGTGTGTCTTTGAGTTAACTTGGCGCTCTGGAAATGAACTTGCCAAACACGTAACGAAGGTCATGTGGCACAACAGCGCCAAACATGCCACTGGAGCTGGAGAAGAGGGAAAACAAAGGCGTCTGGCAGAGTCCCCAGCAGCAGAGAATTGGAGAAACGACGAGGAGCAGCGCGCTGGAACAAGGTTGAAAAAAGGCTTGGGGATCGGAATTTTTTGTGCCCGTAGTACAACACGATGCCAGAATTCACTCGCTGAATTTTCTAAAACTCAAGCACTGTTTAATTAGACGGTGGGAAACATAACGCACGTTACGTACGTATGTTACGTATATTATTTTAATACATTTTTATGCCCGTTAATGGGTAAGGAATGTGACGAATGTTACGATTTGGGGCAAGGCAATGTGGCACATTCAAGTGCAGTTTCTCAACAGTGTTTTGACAATGGAAGTAAAGATCTAGCCATGTCCGTCTATCCGTTTGAACACTCGGAAACTATAACAACTACGATGTAGACAGAGTAGAGATAGGGCAGAATCTAGAGAATCCTGTGCACTCAGAACACTATTAAACCTGAAGTCGGGCAATCGCCATACATTATTCTTCAAGACGGCGAATAATGTGCTCAGGTATTTTCTAAATTTTTCTCATTATCGAAGTACGTATATCTAAACACAGGCTTACTGATGAGGTGTACTTAATATGAAGGGAGTATAATACATTTTTATCACACAAGTTGATACCAGAACTCTGGTTTGGGACAGTCACTCGACTTCTACCACGTAAAGAGGTTTTTTCTTGGATATTAGAAGATTTGTCACAACATTAACCATTCATTAAATTTATCTCAGACGTCGTAGATTTTAGGTTTCCTATGTGAAATTGCCTATTATAATTTAAATGATTCCGTCAGCCTAAGAAAGAGTATGGTAAACTTCAATGCTTAGGGAGTGTTAGATGTTATGAATAATAAATGCGGTCGTTTTTGTAGATTAATAACTTTAACATGTGAGTGATCAAAAGATAGGGAATTTTAAAGGCTATTTACTTAAAGGCATTACCCGAAATCGTTAGGGCCGTTTTTGAGAAATAAAAGAAAATCTAAGGCACTGAATGAAACTCCTTTATTTTTAAGGATATTCGGCCAGTAATTGAAAGTGTTGAAGCTGTAAGCAAATATAGACCTTCTTTGACTGTGAATTTCTTTCGCTTTGATCCTTCATTTCCGTCCAGTCATCAACTCGATATTGTCTTAGATTACTCGTATGTTGGGCTAACCTTCCACGCGGAGAAGTAATTGCTTCGTGAAATTGAGCGACACTGCGGGATTAAGTCCCGGTGAAATGTGCTCCTCTGCTCACATCCTAATTGCTGCACGAACTGTTTGTCCAGATATTGGTTTTCGCGTTCGCCGCTGGGCACTGCGTACTTGGTTGCACTGTACTACCGCCGGCTGCAGCACCAAACACATCTGCAATTTGCCGCATTCCCACGCGAGTTTTCCACCCGCGAGGACCTCGCCCTCCGGGCTCCCGGCTCGGACGACTCTTATGCAAAGCATATTGTTCCTCATTATCTTCACAAGGATTAACGTGTTATCCATAGCACGCGCGGCCGCTTCCCATTACGCTTAGTTCTGCTTTCCTCTGGCTCCTTTCTCCGCCTCTGCTTCTGCTCCCGTCCCCCTTTCTCCGCCCTTTCTCCGCCCCTTCTCCGCCTTTCTCCTGCACTCTCCCCAGCATTTTTGCGCCGCCCTTCGGCTTGCTTTGTTTTTTCAGCGCTGTTCCTGTTGATTTTTGCATGTCGCTGGCTTTGGTTTCCCTGGGCTTTCCCTCGCCCTCACTGCCCCCACGGCCCTCCTCCAGATTTTCCATTTTTTAGAGTTCTCCGTGTGTTTTTTGAACTCTCTCCGCGTGCTAAGTACAAGCCTCTTCTGGCAGCTTTTGGGCGCCTTGCGAGCGTCAAATGCGTAAGAAGAATTATTACCGCATTTTTCCTTTTTCCTCCTTGCGCTCCGGCAGATTTGCACGTTGCCTTTGGCTTGCCTAACCATCCGGTTATGTCGTGCACCTTCTCCGCCGTGGTCCCGATGCCGCGGATCCGGGTTCCCGCGGCCCTCGAGCCGGCGTATTGCTTACAAATTGTGCGTCTCCTCGCCAGCGGCGGTATTTTCCGATGCAATTTCTGCCTTTGATGTCGCTCATACGCCGTGTTGCACGTGGCCCCCGAGGATGTGGCTTGCTTTATTTTTGGGCGAAATATCATCATCTGGCAGGCAGACCACGGGCTTCCACATTATGTATCATCAACTTTCGCTTCTGTGACTTCGCGTATATTGATAATATAATTAAACCTTGACTAACAGTCGGTTCACGTGCCAAACAACGCGCATTTTAGGTATGGCATTGTGTTCTGAAATAGAGCGAATACAGCTGTCGACCTGTTTCCAGCTCTTTTCTGCGGGCTAGCCAGCCTTTGGCCTTTGGCTTAACGTGATTACCTTGCCATCCGAGACCCGCCTCGCATCCCTCATCGCACGGCTTTGTTTCTGACTTGGGCTCTGCGCTCCTCTTGTTTTGGCAGTGGATTCTTTTCACGATAAAAACACGGCGCTGATACAATTGCGGAGGTAACAACAAAATAATAAAACAGAGCACACAGAGCGCAGAGCAAGTAGGAGGAAAATAACACAAAGCGTTGGGATTGATTGAATTCCGAATTTTTAAGCATTTCGCCGCAGTCCGAAATTTCGTTAGGCAAACTGCGGAGCGAGTGAACGGAACCGTAAACTGCTACAAAAGAAGCAAGGCAGAAAGCCAATGCCAGATGAACACGAAGAAGGCCATAGTCGTGTGTCTCGGCTATCAGATACCCCCTACTCAGCTGAACGCAGCAAAGGGGAGATGGGAGAGACCTACCCGCTATTTCAATATATGGTAATGCGGGCGGCAGACAGATTTGTGGGTGTGGCAAACTTTTTGGGTGTTAATCGATACTCTTTGACGACACGATTATCACCTACCCATGCTAAATCAGATAGCCGTAACTCGGCCAACCGTCTTCAAAATACACTAGTCGACATAAGTGTTTTTTCATGTTTTGTCAAGGAAATAATCAATCAATCAGTGTGGCACTGCGTATGTGTATAAAAATGGTTCAACAGATGTGAACACAATTTTAAAAATATCAACATTTTAGAAAATCGCGGATTGATGGAACATGTGCCTCCGCGCCTCGATCTTTGAGTTATCGAGTGGGGACAAGCTAGAGCCCTTAGTTCTTGTTCGAATCAAAAGCAAATATTCCTTGCTGTTGTTATAGGTTCTTCTATTTGAAGCTCGAACCTCCGAATAAAAAAATGGCATTCAAATTAAACACGGTTTTGAACAACAAGTAGTTCAAAGGAAAGAAAATTTCATTTCCTACCCCATTAAAAGTAATGAAAAGGACTTTAATGCTGAAGGGAATGACTTCTACTCACACAGATATGTTGCATAGGTTTTGTGAATTGCGTCCATAAGAAATAAAAAACACAAAAATGAAAAGAGGAGAAGCAATTTAAAGTTGTTATTGCGAATGTGAGCCAGTTTTAGTTCCTCGCTTACATGCTCAATTATAGGTACTTGGAGTCCTACATTTTCACAGCTATTGTCCATGTGATAAACTATTTTTTAAAACAAAGAACATTTTTGGTCAAGAAATTTCCATCTACATGTAAATTAAATGCGTTAGCACATATGTATTAAGTGTTAAATTTAACCAGACAAAACTTATAGTCACTGCAAAAAGAATTCTTCAACCTTATTCCACTAATATGCATATCACATCTGCCCAAAACCTTGAAAACATTTTAAGTGAAATGTATTTGTCTCATGAATACCTATCCAGTGATTAAAAAAAACCTACTCTACTTTGGGAACTCTGATCTAAAAGTGTTTTTGACCTATAATTATCCAAGCTCAGTCATCTTTTATGTTAGGGAAGTAGGGTTAGATTAAAAAGTAATATTACATACCGAAACGTGATACTTGATCATGATAGATCTAAACGCACAACTTCTTGAATCATGATTAGTAAGGAAAAGTAGTACGCTACCTTTTCTTGACACATGATACATTGCTGCCATCGTGTAAGTTGGGGAATATATCGTTAAAAATTAACAGGAATAGTGTGGAAAAACCATGAAAGCAGTTAAATTCTTTACAACTGTTTGGGCCTTTTTGATTTTTATTTGTCCACGATTGCTGTTGCAGACGATATTTGTTAGAAACGTAATTTTGTTTGTGTGGTAATTGCCAAAAGCTTACTCTGAATAAAACTAAACCTAAAGTCACCGACATCGACCTATTTTTGTCGGCAAGCTTTAACGGCAAGCTTGCCAGTTTGGGACTAGATATTCTTTAATATCATGGCTAATTTTACTTCATTTTACGGTAATGTATATATTTTTTTTTATAAAAACGCTTTTTATAAGGTAGAAATATTTTCTAGAAGGAGGAGGGAAATATAGACAATTTTAATTAGACAATAATTTGCCTTTCTGAAAAAACATACATTTTTTAATTTCGATTCGAATACGATGAAGATATACTTCCACTAACACCAGCACTATGCTTTACTTTTCACAAGTAAAAATGTAAGAATGTGTATTTATTGTGTTTTATATTTTTTCCTCTTTTGTCAGTGTCGAAGTCAGAGAGTCCGAGGTAGAAGAACAAACGCTCTACAAGCACGAGTCATTGCGTTAAGGTAAGTAAACCACTCAAATTACGGCCATTTTACTTCAAGAGTAAAATCATAATAATAATTATATAATAATAAATATAAAATTAGAAAATCTTTTTAAGGGAAAGTATTTTACAAAAAGAGTTTACCACGCCAACTCCTACGCCCACACACGTCCAAAACGATTAAATATAACCACCTAGCCGTATGGTAACTATAAAATCCGTGAAGACAGGTCCAAGCACCTCTAGCAACACCAGGACCTCCACATCTCAACCACCCTAGAAATTCGTTATTTCCGATTGCATCTTTAGTTTCCATAGTTACAAGAACGACTTATTTTGAGAATTGTTGCATACAGTTTTCTGTGTGTAAATAAGAAATATTTCGAAATTTTCATTTGGATACACTACTCAATACTTACCAAGGAATAAGAGTAAGCGACGGGCAGGGCGGTCGAGAAATAGAAGAAAGTTCTGTGAAAATAAACAAAAGGCGGCGGGCCGAGAAAGCAAGAATGAAAAAGAGTGTGAAGAGGACTTGTGCATATTGAATTAAGCGACAAGTGCAAGCAAAGTTTGAGGGTTTTTAAACTGTTTACGTGTGTGTGAAGGGGCCCGAAGAGCGGTGTGGGTGCGTAAGTGAGTGCATGGGTGGCGAGGGCCATTATTTTGTTATAACAATGGCGAAAGTTTCGAGCAATGGCAACAAGCTGAAACTTCGGGGAGTCCCCTCACCCAGCCGCCGCCTCAAGTGCACCGAACACTTAACACAATCAATACACGCACACACACGCACATTGGAAAATGGAAAACGGGAGAGGAAAATGAGTTAATGGAAACTCTTAGCCAGTATTGTGATTTGACAGCTGCGTGTAAGCTTGCGAACAAAAGACGACTACCCCGAATTCTTAAAAACAAGAGGGAACGCCAGAGCACCGACTATCCGATACTCAGCGAGGGAGATGGAGAGATGGAAGCAGCAAAGCGACTGTCACCAAGATTACAACTTAATTGCCTACAACTTTTTAGAGAGTTAAAATGTTAAAACATTCTATCATGGGGTCGGAAACGCTTGCTACCTCTGCATACTTTACATACATCTACCTCCTACATACTTTTCTTCGAATATCGCATACCGACTCTACGAGTAAGCGGTATAAAAACGGAATATTTATACCCTTGCAGAGGGTATAATGATTTCAGTCAGAAGTCAGTCAACGCAGTGAAGGAGACGTTTCCGACCCCATAAAGTGTATATATTCTTGATCAGCGTCACAAGACGAGACGATCTAGCCATTTCCGTCTGTCCGTCTATCCGTCCGTCCGTCTATCCGTCCGTCTGTCCGTCCGTCTGTCCGTCCGTCTGTCCGTCCGTCTGTCCGTCCGTTTCTACGCAAGCTAGCTCCCATAGGAACAATCGAAAAATTAGTGGTAAAATAATATTGAAAAACTATATCTTCGGTGTTTTTTAACTTATAACCTCCTACGCTTGGAAATAACATTTTTTATTTGGCTTTGAATTCCGAATTTAATTTTATCAAAATCGGACGACTATATCATATAGCTGGCAAAGGAACGATCAGAAAATTAATAGGAAAACATGAAATAAAAATGATATCTTTCGTTTTTTTTTAACATATAACCTTATGAGCTTGAAAATAACATTTTATAATTAGTTCTGAATTTCGAATTAAATTTTATTAAAATCGGACGGCTATATCATACAGCTGTCATAGCAATGATCGGATAATTGGTGGGAAATAATGTGAAACAAATTATAGGATTGGGGCTTTTTGACATTTTATCTTATAATATTGGGAATTCAATTTAATAAAATTATTGATTATTTTTTATGGCTGCAAGGGTATACAAACTTCGGCTTGCCGAAGTTAACTTCTTTTCTTGTTTTTTCTAAAACCAAAATAAATCGCCTTTCAAAAGAGAACATTTTTTAGATTGTAAAAAAGAGAAAAAAAGTTCTGCGTTTTAGAATTTTGTGCGTCCTGAATTTGAAAAACCTCCATATCGTTAAAGAATTTCGAGAAAATAATATTTTTTGGAAATGTTTTTCCTTTTTATTTTTAAACATATTAAGTGTTATAATAATTTAATATTAATATTAGTTAAATAATATTTACAAACAATATCAAATGGCAAACAGGGAGAATAAGAAGAAAAGAGAGAAATCATTTTAAAAACATTTGATAAACCTAAAACCCAAGAGAATAAAATGTGAACTTCATGAAATGTGCTTCATGTAATGCTTCCGTGGCGCAGCAGACTCCGGGGGATTGAGATCAGTTTCTATATTCTATATAAAATTCAAGGCTAGCTCTAAAATATAGTATGCTTGTGTTCTGAGTATAGAAAAAACTTTGTAGATTAAAACATTTTTTTTATTAAAAAAAAAGGTAGTCATTCATTTTAAGAATATACTTTCCTTTATACATAAATTATACACATACATATCGCCATAAAACCAAAATATTATATAAATACAGTAGAGATTCCAAAAACAATGGCTATTTTCATGGTGTTTTTCCTTGAGTGTAAAAAAAGTTTGCCGTGCCAACTCTAACGTCCTCAACCGCCCATACCAATTTACCTACATTCAAACTATGCACCACAACTTGAGCTGAATGCTAAGGAATCTTAATATAAAACCTCGTTTACAAGGACAAAATAATAGTAAAAAGAGGAAAATCTTTATATTTATTATAAAAATGAGATTACCATCATCTACACAAAAAGGTTCATATAGATTATTTTTTGGCTAAGCTATGAAGATAATGATACTCATAATGATCAAAATGCAGTCGGTGAAACCAGGTCTAGCCATTCCTAAAGAACCCCCAACTGCACAACGGTCGGCCCAGAACTTACAGCTTGAGGAAAGTAGCCTCTGTTTGCAATTCAATCTCGCGAAGAAAAACCCTCGTCTAGTGCTTTTCCGGCGAAGAGAAAAAACTTCAGCTCAACTTGGAAAAGAGCAAGCTTGAGAGTGTAAGTTCTCCATCTCAACTTGGAAAATTCGGGCCATTCCCATGCGTACGGGGTCTGGTGTTTGTTTATCTAATAAAAGCGCTCCCAATACACAAACGCATCATTATCCATTTTCTATTTGTGCGTGCACAACCCATGGCCCCAGGACCATTCATTCATTGATTCATTCATTCAGCACATAACAATCCATTTAAGCCTGTTTTTTCGAGTTTCCCTTGGCCGATTGTGCTACACATTGATGAGGGCCAAAAACAAGGAAAAAAGTTAATAGGGATAGCCAGTAGAAATCCAAAGCCAACATATCAGGCAAGTATAGATACTCGTTAAAAAGGGGTTTGGCAAAAGCTATATATACACTGCACTCGTTACTTAAAGAGTAAAAGGTATATAGTATTCGGGAAAAGTTTGTAACAGGAAGAAGGAAGCGTCTCCGCTTGTACTTGGTTTTAGCATGGTGTTCTTCCCTGAGTGTAAGAAGTAGGCTTTCAAAACAGAAGGTGTCATATTTCAGAATTAGTTTTAAAAAATACGTAACAATTTTGCTCTGGAAACCCCCAACAACCCAATCCTAGATACACCACAGATGAGTAACGAATACCATTTTTATAGGGTTCCAAGCATTATTAGTACCGAATTGAGTAGATATTTATGAACATACCCGGTCCCAGTCCCCTGTTGAGTAATAAACCCAAAAAATACTCACCAACTTTTCGTGTTAAATTGCCGTGAGGTTTATTTTCCTGCACCGGCTGATTGATGCATTAAGCCATGTCGGTGCCTTTGTGTGACCGTCCATCTCACGAGTCCATCCCCGAGGAAATCCCATTCCGATCCAGTCTACCCCAATATCCACGCAGGTCTCCGTAGGCATTTAGCCTTTGATTAATGATACTACGACGATAGCCAGCGGTGTGCCATAAAAGTCGGCGGATAAACAGAATGAAACCTAGTTATGGCCAAAATGCAATGACACTTAATTAGACGCGTGCCAAATGAATTTATCTACATTATAGAGTTATCTGGCCCATTAAAATCCGACGCTGTTCTGGGCTTTTGCTTTTTAACGAGAAAATATAGCTGCATTGTTGTTCCCTACTTATTCTCATCGTTATTGTTAGTGTTATTGTTATTGGCGCTGTCCTTGTCACCAGAGGAGCGAAACTAAGGAGAGGAGGAAAATGCGCGTCTTTTATGACTTCCGTTTGGCTAAAATGCCGCAACGGTGCCGTGCTTGTGGTGCAAAATTCGAGGGGGTGGTGCGGCTGCAGCTGCAGTTGACTCCACGCTCGAGTGCAGGAGCCACCCCAAAGGCGCGCAGGAAGCCCATCCAAAAACTCCCGCCAAAGGCAGCTGTCATCGCCAAGTTTTGTTTGCAAAATAAAACTAACAAGCAAAATTGTAATGAAAAGCACAATAAACTGTCAGTTAAAATATGAAAGACCCTGCTATCCGTCTGACTCGTGGAGCACCTATCGCCACTCCTGGCTACGATCCCTAGGAACCACGACGCTTCGAAAAGGACCACTGTAATTACCAAATTTTGTAAATAAATTGAAAAGTTATATAAAGAATCACATTACTGGATTTGAGAGCGTTTTGTTCTTGGCTTCGCACAGTATTTGCTGAGCTTCTTTAAGGCACAAACATGCTGCGCGTTCTTGAATCAAGAATAAATCATTTTTAAGCCCCAAATCATCCGAAAATAAATCATCTCCTTAACATGCAGGATAAATCAAGTACGACTGCTACTTAACTTGAGAACAAATAAAATAACAAGAAAGGATGTTATAAGAAATAATCAACTTTAGTAAATAATTTTTTCATATTATTTTCCCACCCGATGACTGAAATCAGTATACCGTCAGTATACCGGCATAAAGATTTTTCTTGACAAGACCAAACATTCTTAATTAAGGTACTTAAATTCAATACAAAAATCTAATATTATAATTTTAAAACAAGTAGATTTTGTACTAACAACATAAATATTTCATGTTGACTTAATAATATTTAATATTTCACTTAAGATAACATATAACATAACATCGTTCTTATATGTCTCAAAAATTTCTTTTCAGTTCAAAACTTTATTTTTACATTTTTTAAAAATATTGTTTGTCCATATAATAATAATTATTGATTTTGCCCAGCTAAGGGGAGCGGAATGGAGATATTTTAAAGCGCCATATAAAGTGGGCATGGGCGGCATTAGTCTTGAGATTTCAAAAAAAAAAAGTAAAGATCCCCTCGAATTTGCCTTTAATTTAGTTCAGCTAAGATCGAAACAAGAAATTGCAAATTTTGTAGCGTAAAAATAGAGCGTAAGCTGTGTTTGTTTGCACACGGGTGTATTTTATTCGAATCCCATGATCATATTTAGCCGCATCCTAACAATCAGTTTTACGTACCGCAATCTTGCCTCTAAGTCTCTTTGATCTCTGCAATCGGAGTAAATAAAGGGGTTAATCCGATCCATGGGTGCCCTGGGTAAACTTCCTGGTAGGCTCGGCCCACTCTTGGGAAGATCATTATAATACCAGGGTAAAAAGTTTTGTATCTTGTAGATTTGAACTTCATAATGACAAGTAGGCCTCGTCATAAAAATACGCCAGGAACTGTGATCTTTCCAATTTTCCCGCTAAACTAGCAGAGCTTTAAAAAATTGTAGAATACATGTTCTTCAGTTATCCCAGCTCTAATTGTCTCCCATGTCAGGCCAGTGTATCGCCAGTGATGTTGATCACGCGCATATATACTGCATAAGGAGGGAAACACCTCGTAGCGTTACGGCTTTACTTACTTTTGCGCTACTTAGAGTAGTAACTCATAGAAAACTTATAAACGTACCTTGCGCCCATCAAATTTACCCTAGTTTTGTGGGAATATTTTGCATATTCATGTATCCTCTCAGCACATCTGCCTACAAGTGCTGTAAGTGACCCCATTAAATCAGTTCAAGCTGAACCCATTGCACTCGCTAACAGCCCTGCAGAGTGATGACAATTTGCGTTTATTCCGGGCCTGGACACGTTAACAATGCAGAGGAATCCTCCCATTTTGCCCGACCAGGACCTCGCCAACGTCTAAGAGCTATCCTAGCTGTGCAGTTTGCAGTCATCAGGGTAGCGGCGCAGCCTGTCGCATCCCTGCCGTAAAAGTAAAATAAAATACAATACACTAACAATAACTATAACAATAGCAGTAATAACAGGGTTCCAGGATGTGGGCGTGGTCCAGCCGACAATGTCTGAGTCGAAATAATTAAATAAAATCAACAAACAACAGGGAACAATGGTCGGCCAAAAGAGTAAATTGCTAAACAACATTCAGAAAATTAAAAGTTATGGAGTTGTCAGCGAACGCAACAACATTGTTGCAGAGTGTTTTGGGAACTGCTAAGGATTAATTATAAATACAAATAAATTCAGAAAATACATTCAAATCACTGCTGATATTATTGAAAGAGCTTTAAAATGCAATTAAAATTCACTCTAAATCGATGCATTGCAGCGCACTGTGAGAGAGAACTGGTGAAGCCTGTTTCTAATAAACAAGACTAGGACTTGTGCCACTTCCTTCACAGCCAAAAATGTCTTGGGATACTATTGAAATGTTGTATTTTTGTGAAGGTACATTCGGTGCGATTATGTATGAAGCTCGATTTATTAACGTTGATTATGTCTTATAACTGCAAGGGTATACAAACTTCGGCTTGCCGAAGCTAAGTTCCTTTCTTGTTTTTTCATATTTTCCGACAAATTTTCCGATTGTTTCTATGGCAGCTTTATAATATTAATAATAATAATAATTTTGATAAAATTTAATTCGAAACTCAGAACATATAAAAAAATGTTAGTTCCAAGCTTAGAAAGTTATATGATACAAACAGCGAAGATATTATTTTTATTAAATTGTTTCCCCGATAGTTCCTATGGGAGCTATAAGATCAGGCTGGTTTCAACTTATATACTACCAACAATAGAAGAAGTCTTTTGGGAAAATTTCAGCCCGATAGCTTTAAAACTGAGGGACTAGTTTGCGTTAAAACGGACGGACATACGGACATGGCTAGATCGACTCGTCTAGTGACGCTGATCAAGAATATATATACTTTATGGGGTCGGAAACGTCTCCTTCACTGCATATAAAAATAATACAAAACTTAACTACTTTGTTTGTTGCAATTTTTATGGATTGTTTAGAACGATAATACCGATTTGAGTAAGTAAATAATAACAAATATATTCGCCTAATAATAAAGTATGAAATACAAAAATAGTTCTTCTAGAGAATTGCATAAATTTATATCGCCCATTCTCGTACATATTAGATTTAACTTATTATAGAATTAATTTATGACTTACATTTTAAAAACACAGTTTTATATGGGTAAAATGAACGAATCATTCTTGTCATATTGATACTAAATTTTCGAAAATATCAAGCTGACACCAGGATAGTGTCAAGTTGATGTTCTTTGTATCATAGATTGTTTGACACTCAATAGGATTACATTGACACTTTGGTAGGGGCACAATAATGAACTTTCTTGTGCAGTGCGAAGACTTTTTCTGAGTTTTCGAGGTACTGGCTAAGTCGATTAGTTACTCGAATGTACGCGGTTTTCTACACTTCTATTGCTAAAGTGGGTTTTCTATGTATAATAGTTATTAAGTACTTAGCTTCTATCCCACTGCCTTTGAATCGGCAGGACATTCAGAGACAGTTCAAAAAGGCGTTCCGCGGCACTCCAAATTGCGCGAGAAGATCCTCCTCCTAACACTCCACCGTTTCCTCTGACTTGACCCTGCAGTTTAAGTGCTAGAAATGTAATGTATTAGTCTGCCAGACTGTGTTTTTGGCGACTTTGTTTGAAAATACATCAATGAAAGCGTAAAGAGTGTGTGTGGGCCATAAATCTCGACGCCTCAGCTCATTTGAAGCACTAAATGTTCGAGGAGCGACAGCAATTAAGAACGGCAAACACCGAAGGAGCATAAAAACTCCGCTGCAGCTTCCTTGCAAGACTACTTAACATCTCCTTCCCTAGGACCTGCCCCTGCACTCGCTCCTATTTTTCCTCGAGCAACTCTGTTGCGTAAATGACAGTCGTAAAATGTAGAAAATTTATGCTGCTTGGTCTAGAAAACGACATAATATCTTGTGGGGTTGGTTTTAAAGTGCTACAGGACACATGGAATACTATCCCCAAATTTATTAACAAGCCAAGGAATCCCTTCAAAATATTGGTCGAAGTGGCGGATAACGTTCTAAAATTAATTTAAAGTTTTGACAAACGGAAATTCCTAAGTAGCACATTTTAGATGAGAGGAAAAACTGCGTTTCCATTCACTTCGTTGTTTAAAGGCCTGCATTAAGCGGTTGACCGCTAGAAATTGTCTATCAAACTGGATACTCGTGGTGAAGGAATTCAAGTCTCTTAAAGCGGGCCTATCCTGCAGATAGAAGCATACCTTTGAGACTCAGTAAAAAGAGTGGGCTATGGTAAACCGAAGGGATTTCCGACGTTATAAAGTGGAGTTAAGCTTTTTAAATGAGGTTTGTGTCAATCGAGCGAAAATCAATCTCCTCTTCGAATCGCTTAACTTGCCCGCCATCATCTTTTCGAATGGCGTAAATAAGTTCACCCACCTTTTGAAGACAACAATAAAATATTCATTGCTTGTTTATTGAATGTAATTTAACAACACTTAACCCGCTCAAGGGCGTTCGGCCAATCACAGTAAAAAGTGGAGGAATCCAGGACCAGTCCAGGCGGCCATCAAAGGGTATTTAATCAGATTTTTTACGACCAACCAACAATAAAAATGTAAATAGACACGAAAGGATTGGCCCGGTCGCTCTGCCCGCCGCTTTCTGCGGAGGAAAAGCGACTGGGAAAGCCCTATCCCAGCCTCTGACCACCACTAAACTTTTCTGCTACGTTTAATATTTGCTGTTCTGTTAAATTCTGTCCGTTTTCCGTTTTCTGCGCCCTTAAGCATCTTCATTCTGGCGATTGGCTGACTTCGCCTTTTATGGCCATATGCCAACGCCGGGCCGTAAAAAAATATTGTTTTACGAGCGGCGGGGGGTTAAGTGAAAATGTCCATCGATAAACCCAATCAGTCGTCAAATTTACCACTGGCCTGTGTTCAATTAAATGTCCAACATTTTATTATGCAGAAGGCCTGGGATGGGCTTTAAAAGGGAACAAAAATGAATATGTACTGTCCAGGCAGGCGATATGTACGTATAATTAATTTCTAGAAGCTGGCAAAAACTTTTATTAGCTTGTTACTTATTTGAAGGCTGTCAGACCAGAGTACTATGGAAATTACCTTGCCAACCTGCCTTCCTAGAAATCTGCCAGCCATCCACTAGCTGTCGTATTACGTAGAATAATTAATTAATTTTGCAAAACAGCCGGGCGCATTTGACTGGCAAAAATTTTGCAATTACTGTAATTGTATTTGCTCAGCAATAGTATTAACGTTCCGAGTTTTGGCCGAAATTTTTATTATGCTCTCAGGCTTGGCTTTATCGGCTTCTCTCAGGTGTTCCGTTTTCAGTATCATGAGAGGTTTCCAAAGAACCTACTTTGGCTAAAAAAAATTGATTCAATAGAACATATTTCATGGCAGGGCACAAAACTCTTAGTTCTATTCAGGTAGTACATGAATAAGTCGGATGGGACAACCGTCTCCGTGGGATCGAATAATTTTTACAACAGTGTTTTCCATGCAATTTTTAAAAGTGAGAAAAGTCGCAAATAACATACGCACTCTCAGCGCTTTAAGTTTTATAATAAGAAAAGTAAATTAATGGGAAAGAACTATGATGGCTTTTGATTTCTTTTTATACCCTTGTAGAGGGTTGAAATAATTTATTTAGTTCTGAATTTCGAAACTAATTTTATCAAAATCGGACGACTATATCATAGTCATGTCATAGGAATAATCGGAAAATTGGTGGGAAAAAATATGAAACAATTTAAGCTTCGGTGTTTTTTGACGTATTATCTAATACTGCGAATATCAAAAATACAAAAAATTTGGAAGAGTTTCGAATTAGCTTTAATAAAATTCGTCAAAGAAACGGTCAGATAAATAATTATTTATTTTTTTAATACCACAGCAGCATACCTTAAAAATTTAACTCGGTGCTACTAACATTAATTATTTCTTATAACTACAAGAGTATACAATCTTCGGCTTGCCGAAGACAAGACATTTTTTTGTCCCATTATCATTTGTTAAAACACATGGAAAATTATCAATCAATTGCTTAAAAAAATTGCGTGATAGTACTATTTTGCGGATTAAGATCCCAAATTTCCGTTTTAAAATTAAATTTAGTATAACGATCTGCAACCATAATATGGTCAAGTTTACCCATAAAATACTTATTATTATGTAATAAGTAAACGTAACTTATTTTATTGAAAAACATACAGACGGCAACGCACCAGCACGCACATTTACCTTGTATAATTTTAATGCGTGTCGCTTTGTGTAATGAAGAACGCTATAGTCGAGTGCCTCGACTATCAGATACCCGTTACTCAGCTTAAGGGAGAAAAAAGGAAATGGAAATATATAAGCGGTAAAGCGATACCCACCTACCTACTATTTCAATATATGGTAATGTGGGCGGCAAACAGATATAAGCGTTTTTTAGGTCAATCGATAGGTACTACTGAAACCAATACATTTCAGTTAACACTTTTTTCTAGCATGAAAACAGTAGGCGCTATTGTTTTTTGGGGAATCTTCTAGCTTTATAGTTTCCGAGATCTCAGTGTTCATACGGACGGACGGAGAGACGGACAGACGTACTTGGCTATATCGACTCGGCCGACTTTAGGGGCCGAATGCTTTTCTGAACCTAGGAATGAGAATGCTCGGGTTTCTAAAGTCAGCACCGTATGTTTTTTTCCAATCTCCAATAGATCTCTCTGCTTTGACTAAATTTACTAATAAAAGGATGTTTTACTGAGGAACGCGCTCACAAAACTGCCACAAATTGTAGATTCGCAAGCCCCGATTGACTTGGCCGCCGGTGTAAGTGGGGTATTTTCCGTTTTCATTTCAGGTTGGCATACAGGTAAAACATTAACAGGGCTATACATAAGGATAATCTGGCTCTTGCTTTTAAAGCCATTGTTTGTCTCCATTGTGTGCTTGTGACTTTGTTTGTGCGAGCAAAAATGTGTGCGGGCGAAGTAAAATCCATAAATATTACTGTAACAGTCCCCGTTACATTTCCATGTCCGTGTTCCCTTGCCTTGTTTTCGCATTGATTGTTACGTGTTGCCGTGCCGTTCAAGTTTTCCTGGCTCCCGCCCGACCCGTCCGCATTTCCGCATTTCCGCATTTCCGCCCCCATTTCACAATACTTCCCCGCAGTATGCAGGCAAATTGGTTTTTTATGCATATTTGGTCACACGCGCCGAAAAGGCATCCTAGAAACGGATGGCGGAGATTGAGATTGAGAGAAGTCGATGGGAACACGGCCTGTCCACTAACATGGACAGCGTCCTGTTCAGAGGTGCCTGCTGTGGATGGGGCTCAGGGCAAAGAGTACCTTCGGTATTCGTACCTAGAATAAATTCGTACCTAAGAATAAAAGCCTTTGTACACTCAATACAATGTGCACTTTGAACAAATGATACTTCCTTCTATTTCCCAGTTTTTCACCAGATCGCACGATATGGTTTCATCCTATGAAGTTGAGCCTTGAATGGTTGGGCTGTGAAAAATGTGATTGCCTTTAAATTGAATGGCATAAGGTCAGTACAAAACATTTAAATATATTGTCACTCAAGAAGTACCCAGGGTCCCAGCTCTGGCACCGACTCCTATAAGGAATTTGAAAACTCCTTTAGCCTTCTGCTAAACGTTGTTAGGGCCCTATTCGCCTCGTCTTCGCCGTCTGTCCCCAGTCGAAGGTCCTCCCTCCGAGCTTGTATTTTATGTTCTCGTTCTGAGCTCGTTTGTGCGTTCGATTCGGTGTTGTTGTCTCCGCTTGCATAAATTTATTACGAAATAATTTGCATAATTCGTTATTACTCAGCATAAACAAAGTGAAATTAAGACGATTTCTTTTTATGCCTTCACAGCGCCTTCCTCCGACCCGCCCCCGCCACTTGACTCCACTTCGACTCCCGTGCCTCGTCCAATCCCCTTTCGCTTTTCTCGTTTCCCAACTGTTGTGCGCCTATTTTGTCAATGTCATTTGTTTAGTCAAAGGCTCAGCTCGACATTCGCCGGAATCATTAGGATGATGCTGCGTCCCAGGAATTTTCCGAGACACCTTTGGTCGCAGCTGCTCGAGTTTTCAAATCCTGGGCATTTGTTTTGCCAGAAAAATTGGGATGTACCCAGCGCAGCCCAAATCCTATGCCCGGATGGCTTAATATGCATGATTATTGTAAAGCTATTTGCATGATTTCCAAAAAGCAACTAAAGAGGCTACACAGCGGGGTTCGAGGGGATTTTGTTAGATTTGAATGTGATAATGGAGCTTTATAAAGGGAATGTTCCATAGAACCAAGCTAAAATCCTGTTATTTCTCGAATGGCTAATTGCGCTATTGTTTTTAGATGGGCGCTGCTGCATAGGCGCGTGGAAACCTATAGATTTGAAATCACTTAGAAAGTGTCCAAGCAGACGCAATAAATTATACTTGGATTCCAATATGTTGCGTACTTTGAGGTCATTTCTCTTGGGACTTACAATTTTCCATAGGTTTTTTTACCCCCTCTCCATATAGATACTCCCTATATATTGGAGCTTTCGGGGCCTGTTCACTTTGCCAAGTTCTCACACAACTGACCACTGCCAGAAATTTGACCCGACCGGCGCCATTTCACATAAATATCCACACGGATTCCCGTAAACACATTTAAATATGGCCACACATATGCAGACACCCGTAGGTGAAATACATTTTGTAGCTTTTGAATGCTAACTGAGTTTGCTTTTCAATTTGATTTGGTTGTCTAAGCAAATAACGTGCGCCAGCTCGCAAGTATAAACAAAGGATGTACTTGCAGAGCGTGTGTGGCTGTTTGTGATAGTGTATGTTTCCGAGAGGAAAAGGAAGACGGAGGGGCGGATCCTTGATACTTTAGACTTTGATGGCCACTCTGCGGAGGAAAGCGTCCTGCGCTCGTCCAATCTCCATACAAAAGCACTACTTATTATGCCAGTAAGTAAATATTATTCACGTTAACTTCTACAAATAGTTCCCACACACAGATACTCGCAGTGGATAGTGGGGCGTCTTACACTTATAAAAACCGAATAAATTATACAGGAAGTAACCACTTTGTATCGCCTTAGTAATTATTATACTTAAACCTGAAGTAAAACTCAAGTTTGTACACTTTTCTAATATACTAAATTCAAATCATTATTTATTTTAATATATTTTTTTGCGCCCAAAAGGATGACTATATATACTATACCTATTATGGTATATATAGGATGAAAAAGGCACAGTTTAATAAAAATGATATGATACACCATTTTTAATAATGGTACAAAAATGTGTTACAAATTGTACAGGTAGCTTTGATACCCACTTACACAGAGGTGAAATCAGATTGGATTACATGAAGGCCGCGAGGCTAATGAAGCTATCAGAATAAAACCTTTAAAAATATCGTAGGTATGTAGGTAGTATATAAGTTGGAACTAGCCGGATCGGACAGCTGTATCCTATTGCGCCCATAGAAGTAATCAACAAAATATTTCTAAAAAGACGTACAAAATATGTATATCTTCAGTGTTTTTGACATATGAATATTATTCATATAATATCTCAGAATTTCGAATAAAGATTTAAAACATATTAATATGAAAATATAACAATGAGTTCTATTCTGTTTTTCGGGAACATTTACGGAAGTAAATTAAAGTGGAACATTATACTAATGTTTCTGTAATCAGTGCGTTTAAACGACCGTTAAAAAACGACCTGTAACCTACCTTTTTTACTTTATTTGTATTTAAACTACGAGGGCCTAACATTACGGGTTAGTTCCTTCTGTCAGTTGGCAGTATAATCAAATTTTATGTCAAAGTCATTATCAAAGAAAAAAGGAAGTTAACTTCGGCAAGCCGAAGTCTTTATACCCTTGCAGTTATAAGAAATAAGCAACTTTAGTAACACCATGTGCAATTTTTAAGGATTGTTGCTGACTTCAGTGATATTAAAAAAAATGATTTCATTCTTATTTCTAGACCATTTTTTTGACATCTATATGTTAGAGCAGTCCGACTTTTATTAAATTGAATTCGAAATTCTTAAAAATATAAAAAATTATATTCTCAATATTATAAGATAATATGTCAAAAAGCCCCAAAGCTATAATATGTTTCATATTATTTTCCCACCAATTTTACGATCGTTCCTATGGCAGCTATATGATGAAAATTCAGAACTAATTAAAAAAAATTATTTCCAAGATTAGAAGATTATAAACTTGTTTTTAAAATTTTTTCCCCGATAGTTCCTTTGGGAGCTATAAGATATAGTTGTCCGATCCGGCTGGTTCCGACTTATATACTACATGCAACGGAGAGAAGACTTTTGGGAAAGTTTCAGCCAGATAGCTTCAGAACTGACAGACTAGTTGGCGTGGAAACGGACGGACGGACGGATATGGCTAGATCTACTCGTCTAGTCACGCTGATCAAGAATATTTATACTTTATGGGGTCTGAAACGTCTCCTTCACTGCGTTGCAAACATGTAGAAGGAAGCGTTTGCAACTCCGTTAAGTATATATATTCTTGATCAAGATCACTAGCCGAGTCGATCTTGCCATTTCTGTCCGTCCATCTGTCGGTCCGTACGTCCGTATGAGCGCTGAGATCTCGGAAGTTATAAGAGCTACTGCAGTCAGACGAGCCATGCAGATTACTGGACTTCCTGTGCAGCGGAAGCGGTTCAAAGCCCGTTCTAACGCCCACAATCCACAAAAATCTGTAGCGCCTACAGTTTTAAAATTTAACTGAAAAGTATTTGTCTCATCAATACCCATCGACTGATCTAAAATGTGCCACGCCCAATAACGCCCACATAACATATAATGAATTAGCCGATAGTTGGCGCTTTACAATATCCAATATATAAGTAGCAATATATATCTCCATTTTCCTCTTGCTCCTTTAGTCGAGGCACTAGACTATAGCGTTCTTTCTTGTCTTATTTTCGATTTCTTGAAGAAAAATCTTCGTTTTTCGTGACCATTTCGCCATAATTTTGAATGGCTATCCCCTAAGCTCAAGAGACAGCTTCGGGGATCGCGCTTCGAGTCGGTTGATTATATTTAAAAAATCAAGGACTGCGCTGATGTTGACATGTTGTCTTAAATAAATAGAATTTTCGGGAAATGATTACTTAAAACTAATTAATTGATTTAGAAGGATACAAAGTATTTTTTATTTGGCAAGCAAATTTAACTGCAGTGTTTTATAAATGAAGATGTCCTAAAACGTGCAAAACATTTTGTTCGAAATGATACGACTATTTTTCAAGTGCTTTATCCCAGGAACGAGCAACTTGGCTCTCGTTGATGCCGGGCAGGACCTTGTTGTCCTTCTTGTTCAGCCCTTCTTCCAGGCACACTTATATACACACTATTTTATTTATTGCCCTCACTGCTTACCTTTTGTTTGATGAAGGAAAAAGGCAAGGGCTCCAAAGAGAGAACTATTTTAAGTTCTTTTCAAGCTGCTTTAATGCAACCTTTTCTTCAAGAAATTACCAAAAACACGCTGTGTGTTCGATCCATCATTAAATTAAATTTATCGCCTTAACGTTCGATAAGCCGATTAGATGAGACTTCACTTCTGTACTCTTGCAATATTTTAAATTCAATTGCGGAGGAGTAGAAAGCCTAAATAACCATTTTAAAATAAGTGATACATTAAAAATAACACTTTAATTATACTTAGATATCATCCGTTATTCCACAATTCGTTACGGACAAAATTAGAATTTTCAATGATTGATTGACCCAAAAAATTTACCACGCGCACAAGACTAAAGTCGGTCTGACGCCCCCATTTAAAAAAAGTGTAAATGCGATTTTCGTTTGATTCAATTGGACCATTCATTAAAAAGTTAAAAGCTATTAAAGTTTTCCCTGCTATGTGGAACAGTTTGCGGAATCGGAAACAGTCCCTCTGGAGGCCACAGTCGCTCTGGCCCCGAACGCAAATGCCTGTGGCGCCCATATTTTAAAACACATTTTATTTTATACTATTTGTCAATATCTATCGCTGTAGCAAACGTTGTTAAATCGGGCCATTATTAAATAAATTAAATCGGTTAGCTGAGTAATGTATGATAGTCGAGGCACTATCGTGCTCTTACTTTTTTCTGTGTTGGTTTCAACGAAAGCGTGACCAAGGTATTAGAGTAAAAATGCTGATGAACAGAGCTTTTGGGGCGGTGGATTATGTATTATTATACAGAATATATGCTCTACTACATGTGACCAAAATTATAGTACTTTCTGAAGTTAGTAGAGTACAGCCGATAATAAATGTAGCGAGCTTAGGTGCCAATTTCCTTAATGGGCAAGTTGATTTTGGAAAGGCCTCTTCGTGGAATTCATGGTTAAAGAAAAATCTGAATTTGCTTTGCATATAAAAAGGCGACTGCAAAAAGCAGATTGTCCTGCGGTAGGTGCACTTTCTTTTTGTCGGCGGTAAGGTCGCGGTAATGGGACCACAGGAACACGTTAAAGCGGCTAATAAAATTGTGCTCATTAAAGCAAAGCCGACTTTTGCCCCGCAGATAAAACGTAAACAGGTTAGAGCAGAAAATGAAACCCAAATCGGGGTCCAACATCTCACCGTCAGCCGACGGCGGGTCAACAGAAGGAATGGAGGAAGGCTCGGAGAAATGGCAAAATGGAGAAAGCGCTGGAAATAAGAAAAGCAGAGGCAAGTGCAAGCCGCAGTTGCGACACAAAAGAAAAATCAGGAATCAAGAGTTTAGAAGTGAATACAGTATTGAGTGTGTTAGTGCACATATGTATGTGGGATTGCCCGTCTCGGAGTGTAGGCAAGTGCACTTAAAAAGGCTCAAATTGTGTTTGACACCTTTAATACTCCCTATTTATTTTGATAAGCTGTAGGTTGCTGATTTAAAGCTTCCATTATTGCATTTGATCCCAATGCAGTGTGCTTTGGTCATAAAATTCATTTTACAGTGTGAGTTTTTGTTGATAAGTTATAATTTGGGCCAACCGAAGGTGTCCTGAATATTTTCAGTGTCTTTGGCTTGCACCATGAGAGGTGGCGGAGCCGGAGTAAAAGTCCTTGCTGGGACTTTTGTGCTACCATGAATACGAATTGCATTTTTCGAGGCGACGATGGGCGAGTTACACTAGCAGAAATTAAAGTTGAAAGCCGAGGCCCAGCCAGTCTGAGGGTCAACTGCTGGTCAGCTCAAGACCACTTTCCCACCGCCGCTTCCTGCGGCGCCACTTGAGTGTGGGCCAGGAACAAGATTATTTAACTAGCGGCAACATGCACATGTGAAAGCCAAAAGAAAAGCCGGAGAGCAACATTCGGAAAACAGGGCCAAGCGAGTGTAGGCAAACAAGTGGGGAAGAAAGAAAATGTTAATGGCCCTCGGTCTCCGGCCATCTCGCTACCCACTTGTTATCCCTGTCTTTCAGTGGGTACGGCATATTTTCGCAGCACACAGAGAAATACATTAGTATTACTCTTAATTTGAAAATATTCACGTCAAAAGACAGCAAGTTGATATTATTTAGATTGATGTATTGGAAATGGAGCTATCAAAAACAAAAAAAAAATAAATAAATAATGTAATAAAAATAAAAACAATAGTTCTTACGTTTATGATAATTTTTATATTTTGCGTAAAATGAGAACTCTGAAGATGGAGTTCAAATTAAGTATGAGATAGGGTACAAGCTGTACTCACTTACAATAAAATCAGGGAGACTGCCTTAGTCGACGGTCTCGACTATCAGATACTCCTCACACAGCAAAGGGAGAAGGAGATTTTTGGAATATGGAAATAGGCAAGCAGCAAGCGACTGTTTACAACTCGCAACAGCGCCACCTAGCTTCGATTCCTCTATTTGCTTATAACTTTTTAATGGATGATCCGATTTTGACCATTTTTGGGTTTAAGATAGATGTTGATAATCGACCCAAAACTGCACTACACTTATACTTGTGCGCCCTTCACAGATTAAAATAAACTCGACAATCGAGTACGCGGCTTGTGCATTGCTGAATACGGATCTTAGATCTTTATCTCAATCGCTAATTGACTGAAATCAAAATACTGGGACCTTGGATTTTTTAAGTACAAAATCACTCGATGTGAGGGCAGTTTACTCGAACCATTTTCTCTGAGTGTATTTATCTATTTGCTTCTGCTCCAGGCAAAGTTTTAATAAAGACAAGGACAAAAGCTTTGAACAATTTTGGCGAAAAACAGAACCAACATTTCGTGCATATAAAAAATGAAAGCAACCGAGACAGAGCACACAAACACAAATACACGTGCTGAAACATTTGAGCTGAATTTTTGAAGTGCAAAGTGTAAGTCAAGTCAAACCCAGACGAAACCATGAAAGTAACAAACAGCTGTCTAATGAGAGCAGTCAAGTGTTTTCGCCTGCGAGGGTGCGAGTTCGTCTACGTGGTCTAATTTACCATGCTCTACCGCTCGTGGACATAAATAAATGTTTATATGTGTGTACGTATGGGCCAGAAATCACTGCTGAGACCACAGAAAAGACCACATTTTGTGAGCGACGAGGTTGGCAGAGGTTGTTAAAGCAGAAGTCATTTGTAATGTTTGAACTGATTAAGCTGACCACCAGGTAATTTCCTCAACCACGTCCTTCCTAGCAACTTGCAACGCCCACTCGCTAGGGGTAATACAAGGGTAATTTAATGAAAAAAACAAGAAGGGACGCCAAGTATAAAAGTCTTATTTCAATAGCAATCGAAGAATGTATCGGGAAGAAGGACCCGTTTCCCATAAACATCACTAGCCTTTTTGCTTTTAACCCTAAAACTGTAGTGTGAACTTTTATTTAAATATATTTAAAATAAATTGTACTTTATTTTTCTTGTGCATTCCAAAACTTGTTCAATTTGGACCGTTAATAAACAGTTTAAAGTATAAATCCTTTTCTTCTCCTCTTCTAGACGTTTATACATTTTTATGTTTGTTAGCTGCGTAACAGCTATCTGATAGTCTGGGCACTTGACCATTACGATCACTTTTCATTTTGAATTTGTTCTTTGTGCATCAATTGCTTATCGTTCTAAGCCTATCTTTTCTGCAAAAACCAAAACACAATAGGTTCGCGTAGATTTCAAAATCAGCCTGAGGCTACAATTTGCTTCGCTTAGTGAAATTTCGCTAACTAAATCCCCATAGTACTTTGGAGAGCTGATACGATGCATTACCTGATGAAAAAGTGACAAAAATAATTTGGATAAGTGCCTTTTAACTAAAGAAGCATAGGCTCCACAAACTGGGGTTGTTTAAAGTAAACTTTCAGCTATACCTCGGTTTTGAGCTACAAATAGCTTAGCTCATACTAAGCCGTAAAAAGTGCCTAGGAATCCCACAACGATTTTCTTTAAACTGTGTAAATTTAGGAACTAATCTACAGCTTATGGCCCTTAAGATTCTTTATCGTTAAGTCTTCGCCTGTTTTTACCGACCTGTGTAGTTGTACTTTGGATTGTAGCGGAATGTTAAGACGATAAATATTGATGTCATATACGTACGTACATAATATTAACATACAACATTTCCGATGCCCTGATAAATTAAATGATTTATCCTCTTATGTGGTATAAGATGGCGTGTCTTATTGCCCAAGATAATCCGCGCACACCACGATAATTATCGGGCTCGCCTCCATACCGCATTGGTTTTCTTTTTGCGGCTTCCAGCCGAAGATTAGAAGTCCTTCAAATATTCAAATCGATTTCTTGTTGTGGTCAGCGAACAATGTGCGGCTGTCAGGACCCCCGCTCCTGCGGTGACAAGCTCGCTGCAACATTTATGAGGGGCTTAATGGGAATGCCGCCCAAGGAGGCCGCAGTGGGATGCGGCAGAAAGGGGCGTAATGCATCAACTCATTTATAAATCATACTCCCACCCGTGCATCGCAAAGGATCAATTTATGACCCAGGATCAAACTCGTTGTTATGGGGTGGGCGGGCGAGGCAGAAAAGGACAAGGACACGCGCGAATGAATTTTCCGCTGGCGTGTGATATTTTTACGCAGGCTCACAGACAGAGTGTGCAGAGAAGAAAAAATGTGTCAACTAAAGTGTAATTCCCAATTTCATAATCAAATTTTTTCAAGCATTAACTTTTTTATTTTACAATAACGAATATTAACATGAGCTTGTAAGTCTTGCTGCCAGCAGTGAGCATGACAGAACATCTTAAAAGGCGGAACAGCAATGGGCAGCAATATTCAAATATGACAAACAAGGGAGAACGCTATAGTGGAGTGCCTAGACTATCAGATACCTGTTACTCAGCTTAAGGGAGCAAAATGAAAAGCAAAGAACAATATTGCTTAAACGCTGAAAACGGCGCCACCTACCGGCCACATCGGTATAATATATATGTGGGCGGCAGACAGTTTTCAGCGTTTAAGCAATATTGTTTAGTACTTATACTGACGGACAGGCCGACGTGGCAAAGCCGTGTGTATACTGTATGCAACGTACTCATAATAACAAACTAATAATTTTTATTGTTTTCATTTGCTATGTTTGTTATTCGTTATTGCTATCACTATTTTTCAAAGTACTGATCTACCGACTCATCAAACAACTTTACCGAGCTGCCAAATTTGACCAAATGTACTATAAGTTCTGCGAAGTTATAAAAAAGAAACACACTACATTCGCTAAAAAATTCATAACTATTATTTGACGTCACTGCCTTGCAAGGAATTATTTTTTGGTTTTACTATCACTCATAAGTGTTCACCCATTGTTCTCGCAAGCCGTATACGTACTCCCGGGTTTCTCGCAGTGCACCCCGATTTCTATATGTTTCTTTTGCGTGCCTACGTCAGCGCCAACCAGCACAACTAAGACGGAGCGAAGAACATAGGCTACAAGGCCCAGTCACTGAAAGTTAAAGTCAAAGGCAAAGTACAAAAAACCAATCCAATGGAAACATGCCGGCCTACGCAGGATAACCACGGTCAAAGCCCTGCCTAATTGTTATGTGCCGAATGTCTTCCTTCATCGGCCGAATTCCAAGCGCGTTTACGGCCAAGAAAAAGAACAGACAAAACTTCAAGGAAGGCGAAAGTAAGGCTGAGAAAATGTTTTGAATAAAACGAGCGAAATTAAAACGGAAATTAAGCGCAAAATGAGCAGAAGCAAGAGGAAAAAGCGAAATATCAAAAAAGCAAAACAAGTTGGAAACCTGAAGCTAAACCAAAAATGAGCCTCCATAAAGTTGTCCAACTCGGCAATGGGCCAATTTCGTGGAAACAAGAAAGCTCAAAAAATCTGTTCTCGTCGAATATGGAAATTCTCTTTCTAGATTTTTTCAAAAATTATAAGAATTTAAAATAAAGCAGATTGGTTTCATTTCACACCATTTTGTTTCAATAACAGAGGGTTTTCTAAGCGTAATTTACCACTTCACCTATAGTCCACCAGCTCTGGTACTTGCGATTTACAGCGCACTTTTATAAACACTTTAAAATAGCTCCGGAGCTTTCAAAAATTCTTTTTTAGAGTATCTTTTAAGAACGATTTTGGTGACCGGTAAGCACAATTTGAAAACC
This sequence comes from Drosophila biarmipes, assembly GCF_025231255.1. Classification (NCBI taxonomy): domain Eukaryota; kingdom Metazoa; phylum Arthropoda; class Insecta; order Diptera; family Drosophilidae; genus Drosophila; species Drosophila biarmipes. The sequence goes on along the minus strand of NC_066611.1, from coordinate 1,534,898 downwards.
CCTTGTTAAGCGAGAGCAAATTAAAATGGCAAAAGCTTAGGCCTGGCTCTCAGAGGTGAAAGTAGAGGGCCGCAGGTGTCTGCGCTTAGCGAAGAACGAAAGTATCCCCAAGCCATCTTCCCCTGCCAGTGAGTTTTCAGCCCATTTTTGCGGGTTGCTCAGGCCATGGAAAATCACAAAAAGTTGTGCAAGGTAGGAAAAAAGGAAATCGCGCTTGGCAACTAATTCAAGAGCGTGATAAAGACGACGGCCCATTAATGAGCGGTGGGCGTGGTAGTTAACCTGTGACAAAGGAACCGCTAGGTGGAAAACGCGTACAAAATCTAAAGCGAGAATTATACTATAAAAAGTGGAAAATTAAAAACAAATTTCACCAAGGTCCAGCCACAAATGATGCTAATTGGCGACTTTGGGTCTGCGAACTGCACTCATACTGGCTAGAAAAAAATGGCAAGATGGGGTCAAAATCCCCTTTACGGTTTTTTCGTATAATATATACGCTTAATAGTAGTCGCCTATTTACTGAGTTTGTGGGAAGGGCAGCAAGTGAAAGTTAATGTGCTGACAAGGCGAAAATGTTTAATGCGCCTGAAAGTATGCATGAAATACGTGAATGACATGTAAGGCAAATGATACACTGAAAAATGGGTCTGCAAAAATCAATATCTGCATACTTAGTTCAGGGTTTCGTATTACAATCCTGCGATTTCGTATTACAATCCTGCGATTTCGTATTACAATCCTGCGATAATTGGAACAGTTCGACTACATAAATATACATTCTGAAGTGCTCTTTTTCGGCTTAGGATTTTAATTTATTAATATTTTGCTATCATTAAAGTCAACTAAGATGGGATTTCCTAATAAAGAACACAAAAAAAACCCCTGATTTCTACAGCTCAGTTCCGTGCTTGGCAGCACCCAGTAAATGCTTCTGGGTTATGTACATTTAAACAGCCGATAAAACTCAGTCCACTCTGTTCCTTTCAGGTCATTTGTACAGTCCTGAGCCGAGCTCCTGAATAGTTTAAATTCAGTGGGAAGCTAATTAGTGGAGTGCGTCAATGGTGAGGTAAAGCTGATTAGTTATGCGGAGCTCCAAATTGGGATAATTCGCTTTGAGCCCTATTTGCAAGAATGTACAACATTTGCCAGTTCGTGGGTGCGGCATTCGACTCCAAAGTTTTCCACACTTTCGACGGCGCCATCTCTCTCTCGCCACTTGACCCGTGCCGCAGATGTCGTCGCATCTCTCGCCCGTTTATACAGATTTTTGCCGCTTGTCAGCGTTTCTAAGCGACTGGGGACTAATGTGGCCACTGCAAACTAATCAGAAAATGTGTTTGACTTTGTTGTTGTTCCCGGGTTTGTTTCTTATCATTTAGCATAACGACTACACACACGAAGAACCCCACGTACACGGCGAGAAAACGCTACTGCATTTAAGGAAAGCGAGAACGGAAGCTTACTTGACTTGCAGATTTATGAGTTCAAATTGAGTGAATAAGACTAATTAAAAAATAAATGTTTAATAACAAAATAAGGGAAGTACCTTGAAAAACATAACCTTTGTACCAAGTTCACTCTATGGCACCTGTGGAAGGGATATAAGTAAAATGTAGGATTTTCAAAGTTTAATTTGTCTAGCTTTTAAGCTGTTCAAACTCAAACGTCGGAGACCCTTCTTCCACTTGTTGCGTATTTTTCGCCGAATACAATCTTGATTTTTCTTGGTAATGCATTTTTTAGTGACGAGTAGCTTTCTATTTTCTCCACTTAAGTCTTAGCCCAGTTTTCGCTCAGTGATCACAGTGACAAGTTTTGTGTGCATATGTAATTTAGTATGGTTATTGTTGCCCCTCGTGCGGATCTCGTTTTCCTTTTCATTTTGGTTCTCCATTCTTTTTCAATTCAATTCCATTTGCCAGCTGCCCCTTTTCATCCTCTACTCCCTCTTCGGTCCCTTCTCCCCCGAAGAGTCTGGCAAAATATTGACTGACATTGATTATACACTCAGGGGAGTGTTATGAGCCCCGGAAGCCCCGAAAATGTCGTGGACATGAAGCTTATAGCCCCAAGATGCTTTCAGACACAGTTTTTCTATTATGCCATGTTATGGCATTCGCTGTCCCCCTTGCTCCCCACACATGCGTCTCATTGGGGCGTGGGTGTGCTCGGTGCCCGGTGCCCGGTTGAGTTTAACAGTCAAGGACTTTGTTGTCGAATGTTGATTTTTGTTGATTTGGCTTAGTGGCTGCCACTCACATCACTTCACATCACGCCACGCACCCACGAGAGCACACAATCACGGGCACAAGGCGTCGATTACCACGCAGTCGTTGGACCCATGCGCGCATCCACGCGGAGGAAAATATTAAGGGACGAATCCCCCTGCCAGCGTGCTAGTAAGTGTCAAGAGGTATGCAACAACGAATGTTGTAATAAGAGACCTCAAAATGTACTGCAATACAGTTATTGATATAATTCATAATTGGTTTTCCGCACTGCAGTTAATCAGGGTAATGCTGATAAAGGGTATGTGATAGTCGACACTTGTCTTAACAAAAAATAATTTTTTTAGGTAGCTGCTGTAAATAAACGACACAAAGTAAGCAAATACGGAAAAAAAATTAAATATAAATACACTTTAAAGGGTTCGTCAAGATACCCTATAAATAATAGAATTTTGAAGTCGCAACCCTCTACTCCCTATATCACGCTGTAGTCCGAAATTTATTTAAAGTTCAGAACAACTTTTTCTCAATTAAACGAAGTTATTTTTGATTTTATGATAGTTTGAATTAAAAGTTGAGTTCTTGAATTTTCTTCAGTGCAGTTAATTAGTTTGATACTGTCTGAAGGGTATGTGACAGTCGGTACACTTGCCAAAAAAAAACTGTTTTTGTAGTTATTGGCTGTTAAAAAATGTATACTTTTATTTTTTAAAATTTTTATTTCCCGGGAAAATACTTCCTAGGGTAGTGAGAAATTTATTTAAAGTCAGAAAAACGTATTCCTAATTGAGTAAAGTGTTTTTTGATTTTATGAAATTTTCTCGTCCCTTTCAAGAACAGCTTGGAATGACAAAAGGTTGTTGAATTAAGGGTTCAGTTCTTAAAGTAAGTCTTTTCCTCGGGGCAGTTAATTGCTTTCATGCTGATTAAAGGGTATGTGATAGTCGACACACTTGCCTTAATCTTTTCCCCTTATTAATATTTTAAGATAGGCGGAGTTCAGAGTCTCCCAGCGCTTAATAAATAAATATTTCCTACAAACTCGAAGCATCCTATTACATAATTATTTTCCCACACAAAACTTGCCCAGGGCTGGCCAGAAAAAACACAATTATCGGCAGACCCCTCTCCTCCCCTTTTGTAAATCGCTGCGAAGGCAACTAAACTGCTGATGAAATGGATTGTCATGTGCGTTTCAATTTCCGCCAGTGACATTCCACACACACACTGGAGCGCACACGCACGCAGTGTGTTCCAGAAAAGTTTGCTCGAAGTTTAGCCATGTTTTGTGTGCGGCCATTAAGTGCCATTCCAGGGGCGCTAGAGCGTGTGTGTGACCGAAGGGGGCGTGGCTGAAGGCCTTTGTGCTCGCTTTGTGCTTCGCTAATGAAAAGGATAATCAACGGGTGGCCGCAATGATTCCCGAAATGATTGAATACAAATTTGAGTGCGGATCTGTTGGGGAAATGATTGATAAACATGGGAGCCGGGGGCTCCAGCGAGTGCTATGAAATCATAATTTTAAAGAGCCTTGAACAGCCATGACCGTTTGGCAACAAGTTGCAGTTGTGTTTTTAATGTGCCTCGATTTTATGTGACATCAGATTAGCACGAAAGAGATTTTAATTGTGACTTCAAATGTATTATATTATATATATTTTAAAGTACAATAAACAGTATACATAGTGCACAGTTTGTGCTTAGTATTCCCGCGAAAGTCCCCACAGACTTAAATTCTTTCGTAAAGCACGCATTAGCATTCTCTAGTAAACATAAATTGGTTTCTCAATAAGGCCTATATTTTGACAAGTCCAGTCTTTCTGGAGTTCGAGACTACGAAACCTCTGTAATAAACTTCCCAACTGGGAAACAAGGTGGAACGGCAATGCCATCGACTACGAAATACCCTTTACTAAACTAAAGAAAGTGCGAGGGAGGTGGAGATATGCAATCAGCAAAGCGACTGCTTACTAGATTGCATACTATATTTAAGTTAGCTTTTTAGCAAATGGTCCGACAACTTTTGGAATTTAAATCGGTATTGATATTTATCATTTATAATCAGAACATACTTTCTACTTTTTCCAACATTTTTTTTTTAAGTGTAGGCGTTAGATTCTTGTGTTGTAGGCGTGGCACCCTGCTAAAACAAACTTTTGCTGCGCAGAAAGCTCAAGAAACTACACTGAGAAAACAAGGAAGAACGCTGTATCGACTATCTTCTTGTAGTGGAATATTACAATTTTAACTGAAATTTAATTAACATTGCTCTAGTCAATACCTGTGAATTAACCTACTTAAAATAGTCAAGGCAAGCTGACCAAGATTCTTACGTAGTGTATGTGTTGGCAAGTAAAGTGTTAAGAAGTGCAAGGAGTGGCACATATGTCTTTGTCAATAGCCGAATATGAGTAACGTTTGTAATAAGGAGTATCTAATAGTGAAGGCACTGTACTTTATAGTTCTATCTTTCGTTGGAATAATTGTTGCTTATTATTCTAAGACTTCAACTCACGATTTCATCGTAAAAGGGAATTGAGTTTAACGAATCAAACACGAATACTTTAAAACCTATTCATTGTTTATAAAAAATACAGAAAGTACCTATTAAATAAATTGAAACTAAATCCACACATTAGCCATGGCAAGGTATATTTTTGTGTAAAAGTTATAAATTCCTTTGGTATATTAATATATATAATAATAATATAATAATAATGAACCCCCTCTCTAGGCGCTTTCCCCATCTCATTTAGGGAAAAGAAACGATCAAACTTTTGTTGTTTTGGCGTACTTTGCACTTAAAATGACCGAAAGGCAGGCAATGATGCCGCCGATGATGATTATTACTATAATGGGAGGAAGCCCCAAGGACATGCGACCATTAGACCACGACGCTTAACTATTTTGCTTATGAGTATTACACGGGAAAATGTTGGCCATTACCTCAAATTAAAGCAAAACCCTAACTTTAACTTGGGTTTCTACTTGGACTGCAACTTCGGCTTTGGCTTCCCCTTTCGTCGAGGATTGGGAAAATCGGAGTGGGAAATGGGATCTGAAATGAAAATGGAAATGACTCCTCTTGACTAACGGCAGTTTCAGTTTCCACAAAAAAGGAATACGTACTTGGACTTGTATAGAAAAGCGATAGACGCAAAGGCAAGAAAAGCGCCGAAAAATAAACGGCGAAACGAAAGCAAAAGGAGCCCGCAGGATGTAGGAGTACGGAGCTGAAAAGGATCCATTGGCAACTTTGGTCGCACATTCGCCGCCTTCTTCGATTTCTCCCCGTGTATGTGTGTGTTCTCACCGTCGGAAAAGAGCGCAAAAGTAAAGTTTTTGCTTTGCAAACAACAACCAATAAAACTTTAAGCAATCTTCCACAGCTTCAGTGGGTTAAGGGGTGCCCACACTGCCTGCAGCACAACTTTCGGGGCAAATGCCTGGCATAAGCTTTGGCTCTGTGCACTTTGGCTTGGTTCTTGCACTGATAATAATAATAATCATTTTTTCAATTGAATTCTCATAGAAAATATAAGACATTTTTTGTCCACGTAGATAAATGTTTCTTTGGCTTGGTGTGTTCCCAAGCTGTCTTAAAAATAAAAGTTTTGTAAAAATCGGTCTACTTAAAATAAATAAGAAGGAACGCTACAGTCTACGGCCTCGACTACCAGATACCCGTTACACAGCTAAGAAAGATGGAGACGCGAGGAATATGGGAATATCCAAGCTCTAAAGCGACTGTTCACAATATGGCACACTTCGCCCCAGCGCCACCTAGCGTCGATTTATTTATTTGCTTTTTCTTATAAGTTTTAGTGGGTGATCCGATTTGGAAAATTTTGGTTTTATTAAAAATTTAATTTTTTTAAGCTACTTATATTTTACCTTTTAGCATTTAGGTCACACTTTAATTCATAAAATATTTAAGGCTTTTTAATTCAACTGCCAAATGGCCTTGTTGCTTAAGTCTATTTAAGGTCCAATTCCAATAAGCAGGTGTTATAACAATAAAGAAATAGTTTTTGAAGATAATAAATTAAGCATCATCAATAATTTATAAACTGTTTCTAATATAAACATACATTTTAAAGACATTCGTGTAAAGTAACATAATTCAACAATTTTTATGTTTTTTAAGAAAACACTGTAATAGGTTTTTATGTTACTGTTTTAGGAATTTTGGCAAAAAGGTCAAATGTAATGTTTTTTTTAAAGAGGTGCTTATATATTTTAAGCCGTTCTAATGACCGTATTTATATGAAACAAATCTCTTATTTATTGGTTGAAAGGAAAAAATATCTCGCATTTACTCGGATTTGTTTTAAAAGAACTAAAAACATTTATTTATAAATTTTCTTAAATCAAGAAATGTGCTAAAAACGAATTTTCTGAACTGGACTTTTTTAAACGGATGTTTTTTGAACTCCGATATTCTAGTTAAGAATACATGATATTGAATTTAGAAATTGTTGTCCTAAATTTAACTCAATCTCTTTTTGCTAAATCTCTATTATTACACTGCGTAACATCAAAAATGCACCCCGATGGATTCTAGAAAAATGTATTCGATTGAATCGCCATTTTGCCAAAAAGCTCCCCTGCGCAGGATACTATGAAAAATAGCCTCAACAGTTGAAAGATTAAGTTTTCAATTGTTTTACCTCAATTACAGGCGGACGGATTATTGGTTTGATAGTTCGCCAACACATTAAGAAATTGCCACTCCTTATCTTTCACACCCTATACTCAAAATAATTGTAGGGTTTTCTAATAAAGGGCAGTCGCGCAAATATTGTCGTTACATGACTTTGTCTTCTTTCGTTAACAACTCCTTTTAAAAAATCCTAAAATTATTTTGAGTATGCGCGCACTCAGGTGGGCACACACATCTTCGTGTAGTGTGTGGAAAAAGTTTACATAACCATCTTTCTTTTGAAATCTATTTTTATTTTTATTGGCCGAAGAAAAGTTTTCAAGGAGTGTCAACACGCCGACAAAAACGAAAAAACACAATCATTCCCATGTGTTGTTATAATAAAGCAAAGTTGCTCTACATTTATGACGCTTTTGAATATACATACATTCACATATTATAGCACACTTTTTCGCCTGTTTGATTGCTGGCATATTTCTGATCCCCATAGCACGTTCGCTCTTCTATTTAAGTCGCCATTACGTTTTCACAACCCTTTTCGTTTACTTTCGGCCCTGCTTTTCAACGTTTTTCCTGTGGCTTTTCCCGTTTTTCTTTGTTGCCTTTTCTTTTCGTTTTTCGTGTTGACAAAGCGCAAAGGCAAACAACGCGATAAACTTGGTTGGCGCTGGGAAAGTGGGAAAAGCGGGAAAAGCGGGAAGGGTGGCAGTGGGCGGTCATCTTTGAGTAGGCGCAGAGGTGGAACTTACTTCAGTCGGCGACAGTTTGTTCAAAAATGAGCAAATGAGTCAATCATCAGATGAAATCTCGGAGCTTGCACGTAATCACAGCGGATTTTCCCTGAGGGAACGATGGGAAAACTATAGTACAAGTTGGGTATGCGCTCTAGGAATGCGTATAGATACGAGCTTATAAGATATTATCAGGAGTCCACTCGAAGTACGTTAGTTGGTCATGTTCAATATTGTAAAGCAATAAATATAAATGTGTGCGATTTCTTTTTGTCACCTAAAGAAAACCATTATTGTAGCTCTTATTGGGCAGGCGAAGATGTCTAGATCGACTAAATATACTTCATAGGGTTGCAAACGTAACGCAATATAAAATTGATTCTCTCGAAAAATACAAAATTGAAATTTAATTTGAAATTTATCATTAAATTTAAATGAAAAAGGGCAGCAATTTCCACAAATTCTATTTGTGTGTGAAAAGTTGGGAGGAATGATAGTCTGAGTAAGCGGAAATGGCATTTTCCCAGAGCACGACAAGCCAGTGTAGCACACATGTGTATGTATGAAATGGGAAATCGTGGGGTGGGTATATTAGTGATAGGACACTCCTTGGGCTTTGCACATTGACGCCATTTATTTAACTTGATTTGCTGCAATCTGTTTCAAGTGCCGTCGTTTATTTAAACATACGACACACACTGGTGAACCCAAAAAAGCGCTGCTCAACGCGTTCACCTATGCACTGTAAAATAGCTTGTTGAATAACGATTTTAATGTTAGGTCGATTTCTTAAAGAGGGGTTTTGATTTTGTGGTTTTTTGTCCTTATTTCGAAAGAATGATAAGAGTAGTGACGGCCCGGAGCGGACACTGTAGTCGGCAATTGACGTGCGCAGACAAAAACGACTCAGGATTAGTTTGATATGCTCATGGTAAATTTGCGTTTTTAAGCTCATATAGTTATAACATCAATTTGACTTCATTTCGTGGTAAAAATGTGTAGATTTTCCTTCTTTTCGTAAAAATTTAAAAAAATTGTTGGGGATACCAGTTTATTAGTCTAGTATTTTCCGTTAAAAATTACCCCAAAATTCCATAACTTCAATAAAAAGCTAAAAGTGAATTTTTCTTTTCAAGACTGAAGTACATTAACGACAGCGACTTCCTTCTTATTTTTTTAAATAAGAAAAACATGAGAAATTAATTATAAAATGTTGTCATTCGACACGCTTAATAAAATATTCCTTGGTTGCGATAAGCTGAAATATTTGTCTGAAGCGGGCACAATGAGAACATTTTAGAAAGTATAGTTATTCGGTCAAATTTACGAAACGCTTCCTTTACCTATTATATAATTTTCGATTTATCTATACTCATCGAATTATTGCTGTAAAAACTGAGCAAGTACTGGTCTTACATTTTGAAAAGTTTTTTTATAAATCCTTAATTTTTATTTCCTTTGCATTTTTATACCCTTACAGACAGTATAATTTTAGCCAGAAGTTTGCAACGCAGTGAAGGAGACGTTTCCGACCATATAAAGTATATATATTCTTGATCAGCGTGACTAGACGAGTCGGTCTAGCCATGTCCGTCTGTCCGTCTGCCCGTCTGGCCGTTTGTCTGTCCGTTTCTAAGCAAACTAGTCTCCCAGTTTTAAAGCTATCGGATTGAAACTTTCCCAATAGTCTTCTTTCATCGGATCGGACAACTATATCTTATAGCTCCCATGGGAACTATCGGGGAAAAAATTAAAAGAAAACTATATCTTCGGTGTTTTTTAACATAGGAGGTTACGCTTGGAAATAACATTTTTTTTATTAATTTTGAATTTCGAATTAAATTTGATCAAAATCGGACGACCATATCATATACCTGCCATAGAAACGGTCGGAAAATTAGTCGGAATATATGAAAAAATTGTATCTGCGGTGCTTTTTAACATATAATCTTCTTAGTATGAAAATAACATTTTTTAATTGGTTCTGAATTTCGAATTAAATTTTATTAAAATCGGACGACTATATCATATAGCTGTCATAGGAACAATCTAAAAATTGGTGGGAAAATAATATGAAACAAATTATATTATACTCTAATATATAGATGTGAAAAAATGGTCTAAAAATAAGAATGAAATAATTTTTTTTAATATCACTGAAGTCAGCAACAATCTATAAAAATGTCACATGGTGTTACTGAAGTTTATGGTTTCTTATAACTGCAAGGGTATACAAACTTTGCCTTGCCGAAGTAAACTTCCTTTCATGTTTTATAAAAATTTAAAGTTGTTTTAATTTTTTTTTTCATATACACACAAAATTGTTTAAATATCCAGGGCTAAAACCTTGCGCAAAACAAAAATTAGTTGTTGACTCTTCGTGGGCTCAAACTCACGCCATTCAGGTAATTTTGAAAGTTTCAAGGCATTTTTCTAGTTTCAAGGGCGGTTTTACCTGAGGTTTGGCTCTACGAGTATGGCGATTTCACCCAAAAACTGGGAAAGTTAAAGCCTTTCACCCACAAACAGCAGCTTGTTTATGTATCTCCAGATTCCTCTCATTGCCTTCAGCTGCTTATAGGCGAGGCTCTCGAGCGTTCTGCCTTGTTTTTTGATGCTGTCCAGTGTGGGCACGATGTCGGTGTCTGTTCTATGCTCTCCGGCCAAACACTCTCAAGTGTTTATTATTTTCCGTTGCAAATGGCGCTTATTTGCTTTATTGACAGCCATTTCCGCATCGCCCTTCTGAACTTTCCCAGCTTTCCTCCCCTATTAGCCGTCCTTCGGCGGACCTTTGCAAATTAGTTGATTTTGTGCGAGCGCCGTTTGAACTTGATGTGGACGTATTTGTTTTATTTTACTTTCCAGCCGTGTTTAACTCCGGCTGAAGGGAAATACGGGCCTTATTAAAGTAGCCACGCACCGGAATGCAAAAGATATACCATAAAATAAATTTCAGGCAACTGGCACACGGTGTGGCAATGTTGCTTGCTAGGCCATAATTAATTTTGCTTAACTTTTCCCTTCTCGTTTTTCCAGGCAGACTCTTCAGCGACTGTGAAGGAGAGTAATTGATAATATTGAATGCTGGCAGGACATTGCCCAGAGAAATCCATTTGTGAGTATAAATTAATCCTTGTATAAATCATTAACAACAGGCGGGAAAAATCTGGCGTATGCGTCCCCGTATGCACAGAAAAAAGTCAAAGCCGCCTTTACGAAGAAGTTCTTAATAGTGGAGGAGGCACTATTCTGTCTCCGCAAAATTAATACAAGAATCCAAAATATTTTTAAAAGTGTTACATTTTGTGTATAATTTCGTCGATTGAACACTAAAAAATATTGCCTCTTTTCCTCGTTATTTCTTCGCCACTTTTCACCGTAAACTCGTTGCACCTTTGTGTCTTACCCCTTTCACCAATTGCCTTTACTGCTTTACAGTAACACCACTTTATCCCCTTGTCCAATTCGCCATGATCTTCTGATAGTCATTGTTAAACGAGTTAAATAATATTATTGATGAAGAGGTCTAAGAAATTTCTTGAGTTACGTATACATTTTATGTTAATTTCAAAATTTTGAACGTCATTTCTTTTCCGTTATAAGAATAAAAGGTTCTTATTGGTTTAAAATACAACGTGTTTTGTTAAATAAAAGTAAAAGTTGAAATAAAATTAAACCATGTTTAGTTAAAATAAAAATCGCACAAATGCACACTCATAAAATAGGTGGCAACGCCAATCCCAAAAGTAAATAAATCTGCCTTGCCCTTAACAGGATGTTTCATTACTAGGGGTAGTATAAATTAGTCGTTATTTTTATTTATTTATTTATTAAGTTTTCTTATGGAATTTTAAAGGCAATAAAGAAAGATGTCGAAAAAAAATTTTTTTCTGTCCGTCTGGCATCTCTACAGTTGAGATAAATAAATGCATGAATTGGATTTCGCATTCTCATTCAAGATATCATACTATTTTTGTTCAGGTTGTTTCTCCACTTACCGGCAATCCAATTAAGCTGTCGTATTTTATTTTAACGATTGCCATTTATGAAGTGCTCAAAGCAAAAGACCCAGACGCTTATTACGCACTTATGGCCGTCTGATATTCAATAAGCTGAGAAAAATGAATGAATGAATTCGGCTGTCGCATAAACACGGCCAATTTTTACTTCACTCATTCTATGCATTTTTTTTTTTTTGATAAATTTTCGGATTTTTTTAAAGGAATATTTTAATTATTTTCACATATGAAACATACACTAACAACATACAGTTTGTCAAGTAATTCTTTGAAGGAGTGAAAATTATATAGAAATTTTTTTCAAACTGGAAATGTACAGGAGATGCGAATTAAAATACAATATACTGATATTAAAAATGTAGTGACTAAGGGGCTGTTGATATCGCAAAAACTCAAAAAAAATCAGATCCCTGATCCAGACGAATTTCAGTAATGACCAACGAAAGGGGTTGTGTTATTTCCTTAGCCAGTGCTGTGAGCACTTCGTTAGTTATAATTTGACATTTAGACTCTACCAGTGGCTTCTAAGCTTCTAATAAACTAAAAAATCATGCAAGTGAGAACGTCAGAAATTAAAGATACGAAGTAAAGCACCACATTTTCTACTTTCCTTGCTGAGCTCAGGCTGTGGGACTCTTAGGGTGTTACATTATTATAATTTACGGCTTCTTGACAAATTATCGGCACTGCTTCGCCGGATAAGGGGACATAAATAAAAGTTTTGTTAGAACGGCAATAAGCGTAAATTTAAATAAATTAATCATTTCCTGGCATTGTAGGCAGCCACAAAGAGGTAGGAACCAGGGGGCGGGCTTGGGTGTTATTTGTGGGCGCGGCATGCAACAGGCTGAGAAGTGGAATCGATTGCTCTGAAGTTGGCCGAGCACTTCCCATCCCCAGCCCCTAAATTCAAATATTTGCGCACGAAAAGCCGAGCCGGGGAAGCGGGCGTGGAAAAGCTTTGTTGAGCCGTGTAGCAACAGCTGATGTTGGCCATGTCGGGCACTTAATGGCCATCGAATCGGGGAATCGGGGAATCGGGAGTGCGAAATTTCATCAATTCATAATTCATTCCGCTGTGTAATTAAATTTTCCTGTGGCCACACCTAACAGCCCCGCCCCGGGGATCCTTTGGAGGTGGTTGGGCGCTTGCGAGCCGGAGCATCAGCCACCCGACACATGGCTACAAATGATTGTGTCCTTATCCATTTCCGTTCCATTTGATGCTGCAAGAGATTGTCAGAAGCTTCTTCCTCGTCGCCTACTAATTTTTTGCCATTTTATTGCGCTGCTTTCATATGGGCTGCGGCTGTGTGTTCTGTAATCTCAAACTAATCTCCGACCGCATCCACCGATGCCAAAACATTCTTGGGGCCAAAAATAAATATCAGAAAATGTTCGGTTTGCTTTGGTTTGGTTTTTCATTTTCCATTTCCCATTTCTCGGTCGGCCTGCCTTTTTTGTTTTCATTTCTCTCCGTGGTTTTTTGGGGCTTTCGGTGCTCTTGGCAAGTGCAACCAAATTGAAAGCAAAGCCAAGTCATCAAGCCGGGTGCCAGGGCAAGTGTAATTGTTGCGCCATGGAACGGGAGGGGGAAGCGACGAGGACCTGGCCAGGAGTTAGGCAATACTCTGGCCCGGTGGCGAAGCCATAACTTGGTGGAGAGACTCAGAAAAAATGTGGTGCAGCACCTTTTTCATCACAATGTTTTCCATGCACTCAAAAAAATCCTAAGTGCGGCGAAACATGTGCTGCATTGCCTTAGAGCTAAGCTTGTGGATTTGCGAAATCAACAGTCCGAAGTCCACTTACTTGGAAAGTGGCGCCCCAAAGGGCTTCAATATGTTCCCGTTTAGGATCACTTTCCCACTTAGAAAACGAGTTATAACTGTGGCATGGCTCAGAATGGTAGCGCAGCGTATCGTTGTGATGCACAGGCCTGAGGGTCAGCGGTTTTATTTCCGCTCATGACAAATATATTTTTGTGCCTGTTTCTTGCAGAGTAAAAGGGTATACTAGACTCGTCGAAAAGTTTTCAAATGTTTTATTTGAAACCTGAAAACTTTTTATACACATCTTTGTAATTTCAATTTATGAGGAACTTTTAGATACTATTCCTAAAACTGTTTCCCGCGGGTATTAAGTTCAGCTGCCATGAAAGAACATACTTGAGCAAAGTTCAAAACTCTATCAAGTTTTTACTTTTGACACTTATTTACGATCAAGGACAGGGGTTAAAAAATATTTTTTTTTTCGATATATTCCTCCCATCTTCAGGGGGATTACAAATATTTAAAGAACTGAACAAAATAAAGTTAACGATCCCGAGAAAATTACCATCTTAATCGCAAATTCATCAGCTGAGTAACGGGTATCTGATTGCCGATGGCATCGACTATACCGTCCCTTCTTGTTCTTAAACCACCAATTTCTTTATTGGAATAAACAAAATGACAGAAAGAATCTCTTCTTATTTAAGGTCTCTATAAAATAAGACTCTGTACGAAACTTTGAATTTTGGTTATATCACAAACCATATTTATTATGCGTGTGCAGAGGGTGGACCATTCACGCTGATACAATTTTTAATTACCTTCCAAGCTGTCAAAGGAACTTCATATATAAATTTTATATAATTGTGTTTTTTCCCCGGGAGCTTTCCACCTCAATTTTGTTTCGTGTCTGAGACTCAAACTAAAAACTGTAATATATTATGTCAACGGCATCAGATAAGCGACTTGACTTCTTGAAAACACCGCATTTCTCCCATGTTATCCGAAAAAGAGCCAGAGATTGGATCGGTTGCAAAATTGGTTTCCTTCGCAAATTCGATTACAACTTTATGAGCCACCCAACAAAAAACTATGAGAAAAATAACCCAACCAGAAGCAGAGAATAGGGAAACGGAAAATGCCCGCAGGCAGCCTGAGAACGCTCCCACGGATTAAGTACAGACAGCCGAAAATTACACACAACTGACCCGAAAATGAGCTCTTTTTTAATAAAAGGAGAAGAGCATATTATCAAAGGTATAAATGTGATATCCAGGATTTATTTTGAATCCAATAAAATACAATTTTTCAAGTAAAATTAACGCGGAGTAGAAATTGTAACACTGGCGCCCTTCGGCACACATATTTTCTAGTCGCCCAGGACATCAAGGATGCGGCCCGGGAAGTTTGAGTTGAAGTGGCCAGCCCACTGAAGGGTGCCTCACTTAATGCCAGGAATAATTTCTAATTAGAAGAGGACGCACACAGGGAAAAATATCTAGCGAAATTATAAATGTACACAGGACTCATTTCAGCTCCGAAAGTAGGCAACATTTTGCCACTTGCTGCACTTTTCCCATCTCGCCGGCTCTCCAGCTCGGGTCCTCAACGCAGCGCACAAACAATTAAAAACCGTAAATGTCCCCACATGACAAAGTGTGAACTTAATTTCATTTTTGTAATTCACAAATGCTAGAGGGAAGGGGACTTTGATAATGGCCCAGCAAAATCGTCGGGCGAGGAACTAAGTATAAATAAAAATGCTTGCCCGAAAGCCACAAAAACGGAGCGGAGGAGTGGTGGAGTGGGGTGGTGTGCGGATCGGCAGGACCTAAGCCAGTTGCCAGGCTACTCCTTGGACAATAACAAGCCAAACGAAGCACACACAAATGAAAGTAACTTCACAAATACTTATGTGTGCAGCAGTGGCACTGTGTGACCCCGTGCAGTCATTTTTCAAAGCTTAATTTCTACAAACAAGAGAAAACGACTGGAAAATACTTAAAAAGAAATGCAGACAATAAAAACCAACTGGAGGCAGTGGCGGGGCAAAACAAAACCCCAATGTAATGAAGCCGAAAACAAAAGCAAAACACGCTAAAGTTACCTCACAAAGGGAAAGGCGAAAGCAGACGTGGGAAACATGGCAGCATTGAGTAGTTTTCCCTCGGCGAAACAGCCGGAAAAGCTTCCCCGAATGCAATGAATATTTACAGAATGTGCAAACAATGATTGAAGGACTCCAAATTAAATGCAAGTAATGGCAAAAATGCGCCAAAAATTCTGAATTCATAGTTGAATGGAATGCCACTTTGTCGAGCAACCAGCAGCAACAAGGGGAGAATAGACTAATATGGCTATGTGATTTTCAATTCCTGATAAGGAATTAAGGCACGCAATGAGCAATAATATCAAATATAGTCAAGCCAGATTAAACTGATTGAATTTTAACTAGTGGCTATGGATTTCATGATTTCCTAAACGCTTGATTTGCAATTGGCCCCTGTTTATGCGACACGTCCGAATTCATGTTTTTATTATATCTCAGTTGACAGAGATGACGGACCGATGGAAGAAAGTGTGACCCAATATTTTATTCCATTTGCATGTAATAAACTGGCTTTTATTAAAGAAAAAGTGTGTCCAATCCAGTATTACATAATCGACAAATAAAACATGCAAACTAGTTTAAGATTAAGTTCTTAAAAGCGAGACTTTTCCGCGTATTTCTATCGAACTGGCAACTGCGCAAATTTAGAGTTACCAAAGCTTAATTGTCACCAAATCACGCTTTGAAGTTGACACACTTTCGTGTATTGCCGAATTCACGAAATGGCGTTTATGCACAAACGAACCGGCTAAAATCGCGAAATGAAAGCGTGATTTCGGTTTCGCATAAACACAGTATATGAAGAGTAAGAGTTATTGAGGAGCTTGAGGAACGGGTATTAGCTATAGGTGCTTAATTGTTTAGTCCTAGCTTGTTCTTGGATTGTAATGAAATTAATATTTGATATTATGTGAGGCAAAATATATAGACGAATCGAACTATTGTAAAGGTAGAGAAAAAAGTTATTCATACAATCTTTTTAAAAGAAGCACCTCGCACCACCTCGCTGGATTGTAGCAAGAGTGGAAATAAAGTAATATAATAGATCGGCGCTACAATTCCGAGGTCAAATTTCTTTATCAAGGAGATTCCAGGGATGTGGTAAAACCATCAAGTGAACTGCTGAAGTTTAGGGATTAATTTTACCGAGGTCTCGGGAGCCACACTACGCCTAAGCAAATCAGAACAAGTTGTAAAAATCTAGCAATGAGACAAATCAATGTGACATCTGGTGAATTTGGCTGTGCGTTGAGTCCTAGTTGCTTGGGGCTAGCTCTATTTTGGAGGTAGAAGAAAGATGAGTACCACTTGTAGTATGTCAAGGAATTGTAGAACAAAGTTACAGAGAAGTAAAATTAAAATAAGAAGGAGTTTAAGGAAAATGTCAACCAGTACACGTAAGCCCTGCGAGCAGAGGACTGTCTGCATCCTTGTGCTGAGTATCTTTCAAATAATTTCCGAATCGCTATAAGCTTTCCTCAAATGCATAAGCCGATCCAAGCCAATCCAAAGCAAACCAAATACTTGGCGAAGGCAACTCAAGTCCGGGCCCGGGCCCGGGCCCTCGCCTGGAGCACGCCACACACTTAAGCTTATCCGGGATTTAGCTTCCTAATTCATTCATTTACCGCATATCCCTTCAACTCAGACTGAACTGCGCTCGATCCTGCCAAACAAAGGGACTGCAGCTGCATCAAGAGTTTGCTACAAATTGCCGAAGCACTCGACTTCCGCCCAACTAAACGCATCGCAGTCAAAGTCGCATTCAGAGCCCCCCGGCCCGAGCCCAATCCCCACTTCAGCGCATTTCCCTGCTGTTTGTTTAGACGCGGGACTGCGCTTCCTGGGAGCCGGCATTACGCATACGACGCGTTGCCGCGCGCAAATGAAGTTAGCGCAGCACTTAGGCGGGCGTCTGGTGCACGGCGAGAAACCGGACCCTATATGGGTCAGCCTTTAGTCAGGCAAATTAAAAATGAAATAGTGTGTGCTTAGATGTCATGCCTTAGCCCGCACACCAAGGTCAAAAATGTGAAAATGGTTGAATGCTGATTCCTAAGTGCCTTTGCAGTTTCATATCTTTATTATTGCTGGTATTTTTGCGCCGTGCCCGCTCTCCAGGAAGTTCATAAAACATTCGTTAAGAACCTTGGGGATGTGCTTTTTCGATTCCGCCCCTCCCTCAGACGTTTTTTCAAGTCACTAGTGTGCACATCCCCTGCAAAAGTTTCATTTAAATGCCGGTCTGATGACGGGAAGGACCTCTCGCACCACAGGACGTATGAGCAATATTCAAAGTTGGGCCAGAGTTGCAGTTAATGGCGAGCGAAAACTTGCAGCTATCTTGGGCAATAAAAGTGAACTGCAGCTGAACATGCCGCTCTCCGCACTCCGGCAACTTGCTTATCAGCGACGGGAAAACTAGTGCAATGTCAGCCGAAATAATTAGAGACACCGAAAATTTGGTCAGCCCGACATGATGACTACATTTCGGGTGACCAAAGGTGAGGACTTGGTCGGAAACTTTGGAGGCGACGAGCAAAAAGCCAGGCGAGAGTGTACGGGGTAAAACATAAATGAAATTCGAAAATCATCAAGTGGCAAGACACACTCGCCCCGAGGCAAAGTTTGTCCTCGACGTGTGGTCGGGAGGTGGAGAAGGGGGCGAAAAGTTGGCGAACATTTGGCAAAAAGTCTCTCAAACGAGGAACCGGGTAATTTCATTGTTGTTCGGCATTTCTTAGCCACTTTTGTCCTGCACTTATTTATTATTTGGCTAATTCGCGCATTGCCGGAGTGGATTCTTTTGCCTTTGCTTATCTTAAGGAGAAAAGTAATGAAAGTGCAAGGGAAAACTTTTTCGGTGGCCAAGTGGCGCTCGGCTGCTTGTCCAAATCCATTTCACATTTGCACAGAACTTTAAACAAAGCCCACGGAACCGATAAAGAGTGGCGCGAGGGGACTCTGCAAACTTTGCCGCAAGGAGACAGCCCCGCTTGCAACTTGCAACTTGCAACTAATTTGTCTTCCCCCGGCTGGAAAATTCCATCTGAAATCCCCTCCAGAGCTGAAGGCTGGCCTTTGTTTACGGCTGATTGTATTTGGCCTTTGTTCTCGGTCATTGCGAAAGTTGCCCAGCGTCGGGCGGCGGCATAATGAATTGAAAGTTAAGCCAACACCAAAATCTGAAGTCCTGTCCGCCACATCTAATGTAGCTGAAAATTTCCATTGCCCCAAACTCGAAAACTCTGTCAACGAGTATCAATGGGTTTTTCTTATTTTTCAAATTTGGAAGTTGTTCAGAATATGGATTCTTCTGCATGGTTTTGATTAGAATTGTTCAGTTTTTAAGGGGACTTCAAAGAACACTTAATTCTATTGTATTTTTTAAGAAACCCTTCGTTAACATCAAGTTGGTTGTTCATTTTTGTGAAACAGGAAGCGTAAGGGACCCCCATAATCAAGATCACCAGTTGAGTCGATCTAGTATGTCCGTCGTGAGATATAGGAAACTGCAAGAGCTGCATTTTGGGGACGGGAGTCCGGGAGTGTGCATCGTTTTTGAAAAATTCACAATCAGCGATGGTGATAGTAGGGGAAGCGTATAGTAACCATTTTGCAACCTATGGAACTGAATGCTAAGTTTTTCTGACCAACGGGAGTGGTTTGCTGATAACTTGAAAATGAGCTAAGGCATTTTGAAGATACTTTGAAAGTGCAGACAACAGACCTTTCCCGCAAACTGTTGGTTGGGTTACTCTGGGTACTTTACTGCCCCTTTCGAACCAACATTAAGGGGGTCTCTTTCCGGGGAAGTTCTTTAAAGTTATGGCGGCGAAACCACCGAAGCAGTGGATGTGAGCGCATAAAATCAGATATCAAAAATTGTTTACAAATAATTTAATAGCCCGGCGCACGCACGTCACGCAGTCGAATGGCCGGCAAAACAGGGATTCACGCACACACACCCGAGCGCTGGCAGGACAATCCATAAATCGGCTTTGTTGACCGGGCCAGGACAATGCATTGGTATTGGGTACGAGAGATTTGTCGGGCTGCCCTGCCCTTTCGCCATTTACCCCTTACCATTTGGCTTATGCCATTGACTGTGGTCGGAACGACAAAGGACCCTCTCGCATGTCATAAATAAAATGTTAGTCCGAAAACAGCGCAGCCTGGACAGTGGGGGCTTCCTTGCTGGTCGGATGCGACTACACGGCATTAGGCCGAATTAATGCGCGCTAGGACTTAAGTCGCAAATTTATTTCTATTCAACATACGAGACAACACGACGAGCCGCAAAACCAGCCCCAGCCTCCTGGCCCTCAGATGCACTCGGAAAAATGCCAGGCCTAGAAAAATATTGTATCAGACGAAAACATTAGCCCGGAAACCATTACAGTCCTTTCCTGATGTGACCACAGGAGCAAGAGTTCCTCTTCTTCAGAATTCGCAAATTATTTGGGCGTCATCCTCGTTTTTAAAATTCAAAGCCAAACTGATTGATTGACTCACAACTGCGGTCCAAGTGCAGGGAACTATGTCTCTATCTTTTAACAAAACGAAGGACACACTTTTTATACGGAATTATTTAATGTTTAGCCTTAAATGAATTTAAAATGAAATAATTCAGGCTTAATACGGTTGGAAAAACACAATGAAAAACATAATAAATACACCGAAAAATAACAAGCAAATGCAAAATATCCAACCAATACTTTATGTTTACCCACCTCTTTGTTTTATTAATTCATACGACTGCAGAGGAACCCAAGAAGTGCATTTCGAGTTGTTTTGGATAATTTTTATTATAAATATGTGCTGCAGCGCCGATTACAATGCTATTTGCGAAATATAAACTGGTCAAAGACACTCTGAGCATATTAATCATTATTAACATTCTTTTGTCTGCATTCATTGATTTTTGCATTCAAAGTATATTTGCAAAACTTGTTTGGTTATTGCTAGAGCAAATACAATTTTTAACATTATTCTGGACTATTTTTACTAAATGTCGCTCTTTTCGTTGCTTCGTGCTGCTTTGGTTTTGATACAAAAGCCTGTCCGTATAATTTAACAGCCAGCTTTCTGGTCAATAGTGCTCAGGATTGTTCGGCATACCAAACGGTTTTGTTTTTTTTTTTCAATACAATTATACAAATTTTAAAACATTCGTTGGTTGCAACATATACAACCAATAAAAAATAGGCATCGCGGTATTAAAAAGTTGAGCCTAATTTTTTTCAGTGCCGCCTGCACATACGAGTATGTGTGTGCAACTGTGTGTTTTGTTGAACATTTCGGCACGACAGTGGAAATCCGGCGATAAATGTTACCAGCAAATGTGCGAGTGCCTACCAAACCGGGCGGTGGGAGTGCTCCTGGGGAAGGGGTCTAGATGCTAACTGGTACAATTTAGGTGCTCCATGGAACTGTTCATGGCGGTGGGCGGTGGGCGGCGGTAGACGGGCGACGGGAGACGGCAAATGGGCGCTGGGAAATGGAAATCGGACAACGGCTGGGGGTCCTCTCCGCACGCTTTGTGTTAATTTGTGGACAAATTTGTGCGCCACAACGGATGTGAATGTTTCAGGGGCAACCGGCAGGGGCTTTCGAAGAAGGGAGTCCATTGCCTGCCTGTGTCCATCTAATCCCATGGATCAGCAATCGATAATGAAGTTGCCGAAAAACACACGCGCCAGTGTCATAAGTTAGATGGAATGGAGCCGTAAGATCGAAAAGAGGAAAGCAGAAGGCGGAAAATGGGTGGCAAATGGGTAGCATACCGATTTGTTTGCCTCAAATCCAGTTATCGATGGGGCTGTGGGAAAACGGCAAGGGAAAGCCCACCCACTGCTCTAATTTATGTTAAGCACAGAGCAACGAAAGGAACTAGACTGAGGCACAGAGGGAAAAACGCATCTGAAATCTAAAAATTGAGTTCTGAGTGATTTTTGCACCTTGAAAGTAACCTTAACAAGAAAGGAAGTTAGCTTCGGCAAGCCGAAGTTTGTATACCCTTGCAGTTATAAGAAATAATCAACTTTAGTAACACCATGTGGATTTTAAAAGATTGTTGCTGACTTCAGTGATATTAAAAAAAAAATTATTTCATTTTTTTATATATATTCATATATTTTTTTATATATATATTCAGAAGTTTGCAACGCAGTGAAGGAGACGTTTCCGACCCCATAAAGTATATATATTCTTGAGCAGCAACGAGTCGATCTAGCCATGTCCGTCTGTCCGTCCGTCTGTCTGTCCGTTTCTACGGCAACTTGTCTCTCAGTTTTGAAGCTATCGGGCTGAAACTTTCCCAAAAGTCTTCTTTCTATTGCAGGTAGTATAGTATGTATGTCGGAACCAGCCGAATCGGACAACTATATCTAATAGCTCCCATAGGAACTATCGGGGAAAAAATTCGGTCTTCGGTCTTTTTTATCATATAACCTTCTAAGCTTGGAAATAACATTTTTAAATTATTTCTGAATTTTTAATTAAATTTTATCAAAATCGGACAACTATATCATATAGCTGTCGTAGGAGCGATCGTAAAATTGGTGGGAAAATAGTATGAAACAAATTATAGCGTTGAGGCTTTTGACATATTATCTCATAATATTCGGAATATCATTTTTGTTATATTTTTAAGAATTTCAAATTTAATTTAATAAAAATCGGACTACTCTAACATATAAATGTCAAAAAAATGTCTTAAAAACGAGCGAAATAATTTTTTTTAATATCACTTAAGTCAGCAACAATCCTTAAAAATTTCACATGGTGTTACTAAAGTTGATTATTTCTTATAACTGCAAGGGTATACAAACTTCGGCTTGCTGAAGTTATCTTCCTTTCTTGTTTTGACTATTAATTAGGATCTAGGATCTAGGAAGAGGTGTATGGTTGGACAATGTCGATATACAGGTCGCCCGATGTTGGATGCTTCATTTTTACACTTTTTTGCGATTTGTTGTTTTGCATCATCATAAATACTACTTTAGGCTGTCTACTTTCGGGGATAAGATTTTATAGGCATACATCGAAACTTGTTTTGACAAAGGCAGAATATGGATGGCAAGCCAGTTTGCATGGAAACTGCATTTTGGTGTATTCCGGGGATGTGTACAAATCCGCGTAATAAGAAATCGTTAACGGCTGTCGATTTCATCGAAATGTTTGATTCACCATATCTGGAGGGACTAGCACGTTATTAATCCGGTTATAGCGCTTACCAGAACATAATTACCATGTAATAACCGTTCTTACATTCCTTGGCCTTTCCCAATCATAGGTCATTAAATTCATGTTGTTAGACAGACAGACTAACACCTATGTAATCAATCCCATGAAACATCATAAATGTATTGGCAAATGCAACACCAAACACGACGGCTACTATTTGGTTTGAGTTAGCGACTTTGGCCGAGTGCATCGACTATGAGATACCCGTTACTCAGCTCAAAAAAGCAAAATAAAGAATGATATATATAGGCAGCAAAGCAATACTGTACAGCGCCACCTACCCGCTGTTTCAATATGTGGTTGTAAAAAAAAAGACTTGATCGTTTTGGCCGTTTATGGGCCTTCGAGTGGGCGCGGAAAACTTATTTAGATCAATCGATAGGTATCCATGAGATAAAAACATTTCAGTTACATTTTTTTTTTCTTCTTCTTCGTTTTCGTCTTTGTTTTCCGCGGTTTGTGGGTGTTAAAGTGGATGAAGCACTGGGTCACAGGACAGGTATTATAAGCTATACAACTGTACACGCCACAGTTTTCTGGGCTTGCTGAAACAAAAATGCACAGGAACCACAGAACTCTGTATGCGAAATACTTCTGTAGCTCTTAGAGTTTCCAAGATCTCAGCGGACGGATGGACATGGCTAGATCGACTAGGCTTTTGATCCTGATCAATTATACATATACTTTTAGGGATCGGAAACGCTTTCTTCCACCAGTTACTTACTTTCCCACGATGCTAGTATTCCCTATTAATTATTTTATCCTCTGGACCGGAAATTACGTTCCTAGCTACTTTTCCTGGAAATTTGTATTATGTTGTCGGAAATCCCCTAAGAGCACTGTGATGTAATTATAATGTGATCAAAATAATACCAAAAGCGAACAAGAGAGAACGCCGAGTGACTCGACTATCAGATACCCGTTATTCAGCTAGAGGGAGACCATGGAAAATGGAAACATGCCAACAGCTAAGCGCCTTTTTTCGAGATTGCAGGACGCAAGATTGCATTATTCTATCAAAACATGTTAATAAATAGTACGGTTTGAAAAAGCGAAAATATATAAATTATAACAAGTATCTGATAGTCGAAGCAGACCGCTTGCTATAAAAAAAATACTTCATTCTACTCGTTAGATTCCTAGTGACGAACACAATATACCCTTTCACTCTTCAAGTAACGGCTATAAATATCAAAACACTGGAAAAACCGATTGCACCACTTGGTATGGGGATGAGCCAGACTCTCCGAATCACTCTGCCCTATTCCGGGCCGTCACGTGCGCACTAAAACATCGGCGTGATGATATTTTGTCCAACGAAGCGCACAGATAATACATATGTACACACGTGTATCCACAAAAATTTGGGCTCACATGTGGCGATGTGTGAGGGTTCACCGGGCATCCATCACAGTTGGTTCAGAATCAATAAAATATAACTTTGCGTGCTGATTTCAGTAAGAGCCGCAGGCCACAAGAAGGCACAAGCCTCTCAAGGTAACCAGACGCAAGCCCCTCGCTCCCAACCACCGATTCAGCAAAGGGTACTCCCACCGCCCAGGGTCACCCGCCGATTCCACCCATTATTTTGCCAAATGTATTCATAAACATGGCCAGACAACAGCGCAGCCAACAAGCGAGTGACATGAGCACGTGCATCTGTCTGTCACTGTGTCCTGACACACGGGGAAAAATAAGTATGTGTTTTGGAATAATATTTTTTTTCTCGAAATAAATCGGAACTATTGATAATAAGTATTTGCTGCTAGCTTTTGTTAATCTCACTCCCACTCCCACTTAACTGATTAATTTGTAATACTTGAGAAATAAACGGATTTGATAAAAAGGTTTTACGTAGTGTTTTTTGTTTGTTTTTGGGTCTCCAAGATACTAATTGTTCGGACCTATGAATAGATAAAACACGATCTACAGGACCAATAAAAAAACAATTAAAATTCGAAATTGGCTGTCCATCTATATCGTAAATAGATTTTCGATGACTTTTGCAAGATCTTAAAGCAGTTTGCAAGGCTAGACCTCAAACTTACAAATAAATAAAAAATAATAAAATAAACACCACTCGAGTCGAGATTGGCTCCAGTGTACCGTTTCTGCGGTTTGAATGCTCTCTGAGGGGCTTGGAGGCGTTTTGTCCCTGTTTAGGGATTTCCGGTCGAATGCGAATTTGATATGCGCAATAAAATATTAAAAAACCTAAAACACCCAACAACACGCGGAGAATCGACAAAATTGTTTTTAAAGCGCGTAATTCAGCTGACAAGGATTTGGGACTCGGCATCCAGCATCCAGGATCCAGGATTTCAGTCAGTTGGCCACTCGTGCACATATGCAAATGAATGTGTGTTCGAGTGTTGTGGTATAAACCAAATGAAAACCCGAAACCATTTGCCAGGGTTTTCCGCCCATTCAGAACGCGATACGAATGGAAAATGAACTCTTTAAATGGGATTTAATGGCATGGCAGCTTCCGTTCTCCACGCTCCAGCCAACTCAATATATGCCCAGAGATACATATATCCGTATGGGAGCCCACTCGTGTGCTCGTTTGGCGTCTTGAATTGCATACCGATATGTGCTGTCGCTCAAATGACAGCGGGTCTAAACTGATTTTGAGTTGCCAGCACAAAGTTCTGGCTCTGCTATTGGGGCCATCAGAACGAGTCAAGATTGCCATCGACTGCCTGACTTCTGCGAATTCACCAAACGAAAAATAATATATAATTCAATTGCCAGCTAGACATAAAAATTGCCATGGTTGTAATACACAAACATACTAGACCTCTTGGTTTGCTTAAAGGGAAAGGAAGATTGTAGTTTTCAATTCTAATATGACCTTGACTTTCTGGTACCCTTTACTCAGCTAACAAAAAGCGCCACCTATCGATCATTCCGTTCGGCTGTTAACCCATTTGCTTAGTGAATTTATCTCCATTCCTACTATATATACTATATACTATACTATTCGTTGATTATTTATTATTGCTTGAAATATATTTTTTCTATTAAAGGTCCGACATAAACAATGTTTGGCATAATGAGAACAAAATCGCATTCAATTTTTTTTAATATTAAAAAATGTAAGCCCTGCTGAAACAACTTATGCTCAGAAAGCTCAAAAATCTGCATGTTTAGTGCCAACACAACTCTTATGGTTAATGCTAGATCGACTCATCAAGAAATCCTGATAGAAAAGTATATACTTTATAAGCTTGGAAACGCTTCCTTTCACCTGTTACGTACTTTACGGTGAATATAGTATACCCTTTTACTTTAGGAGCAACGGTTGTAAAAAAACCGAAATCTTTGAAAATTTTTCCAATTTTCATTTTTTCAAGAATGTTGTGTTAAATGTTCATGTCAATCGGATGACACCGAGTATTATTTTCTGGTTTTTACAATTTTTAAATAACTAATATATCACATTTTAGGGCTAAAAAATCAAAAAACAAAAACTCGACGTAGTTATCTATGGAAACATTTTAACTAATATATTTTCTTGGAAACGCCTACGGAGCTTCGCGTCTGAAAACTTACTAAAAATAGGTCCTTTTTTTCCCGATGCTTAGCTTAATTTCAAAAATTACTTCAATAAAATCAACAAAAAAGTAAAAACAATAAACTGCAAACTGACTGTGAAATGCGTTCGCAAACTTGGCACAAAAATTGCGGGAAATTGATAGGAAAATGGCGGAAATTGCAGAATGCAAATGCAAATCAGTCCGGTAGGCTTATAGTGGTCGTGACGGTTTATAGCTGACATAATTGTCATTCAAGTTAGTTTTAAATGCGCCACTTGGCGAAACTTTTGACGAGTGCAAATTGATTTTTGTTGATGTAGGCTTCCCCCTCCGTCTTTCATCTCTCACTCACTCTTTTTCTTGATCTTTCCCCCCTATTTTCCACTTATTTTTCCGTCACTTTTCTGCTATTTTCCCTTCATTGATTTGCGCTCCTCCTGCAATGAGCTGCTTCTGATGATGATGTCATTTCAATGCTCAGCTGAAAAGTTTGCACAAATTGCGGTGCAAATTTGCAACTTTCGCACAAAGTTTGATTCAAATTACCTAAGCGACGGGCGTTGGTGGCACAACTTAAGCGGAAGGCCGTGGCCATACCAATAGCTGTTGGAAAATGAAAACTGTCACAGTAATAAAGATTGCCGAAAAAAGCCGGAGCCGCTGTCCATATGAATGCGGAGATCTCCGAAACTATAATAAGATGCAGATGCATGCAGATTCCTAAAATTAAAAATTGAGAGCAATACATTTGGTGTTGTAAGAGTCGCAGAAGTAACTTGTGGAAATCACTCAGACTTTAAAAAAATCAATTGGCTTGGGAGAAAGTGCGTTGAAAAGGCTACAGTGAAAATTCAGAAAATTTGATTAACCTTGTTGTATTCTCACTTAAAATATGCGTCGAATAACACATAACATAACATTTTTTAATTAGTTCTGAATTTTGAATTAAATTTTCATCAAAATCGGACAACTATATCATATAGCTGTCATAGTTCTAAAAATGGATTCACCCTAAATAGAGGCAATGTCATGGTCATGGAAAATATTTCCTAAAATGCCAAGTTTTTCTATTATTTATGGAGAATTTTCTCGAGCTTATGCTTTTAATATTTTCTTATACTTACGTAAAATCGAATTTTTTCATAAAACAAAAAAAAAATCACACTTGAAACCAGAAAATCTGCCTTGAAGTTAGAAATTCGGTGGCCTATCCTCATTCGACAATGCGTTGAACTTTCAAATCATCTAATTGGCGTGAGCTGGAGCCCACGAAGAGTGAAAATATATTTTTCTGCTTTGTGAAAGTTTTTAGAATTGCGATACGAACCGTTTTTGCGCGTCGCCTAATTCGATTCTGTTTAATGACTATTTGTTCTTATGATTCTAATAAGCCGTTAACAACATGCGTTGGCGATCAAATTATGATTACTACCTTTACACGCTCTCAAATTATAGTAAAACAAGAAAGGAAGTTATGCCGAAGTTTGTATACCCTTGCAGTTATAAGAAATAATCAACTTTAATAAATAGTTTGTTTCCCGATCGTGGAATAGTCGTCGGATTTTAATAAAATTTAATTTGAAATTCAGAACTAATTAAAAAATGTTATTTACAAGCTAAGCAGGTTAGGTCAAAAAGCACCAAAGCTATAATTTGTTCGTCCAATGTTGATAACATTTAATTCGAAATTCTAATCCAATTAAAAAATGTTATATTCAAGCGTAGGAGGTTATATGTTAAAAAACAACGAATATATAATTTTTTAATATTATTTTACCACTCATTTTTCGATCCTATGGCAGCCATATGAAACAGTCGTCCGATTTTGATAAAATTTAATTCGAAATTCAGAACTAATTAAAAAATGTTATTTCCAAGCTTAGAAGGTTATATGCTAAAAAAACACCGAACATATCATTTTTTTTTTTTTAAATTTTTCCCCGATAGTTCCTATGGGAGCTATAAGATATAGTTGTCTGATCCGGCTGGTTCCGACTTATATACTACCTGCAATAGAAAAAAGGCTTTTGGGAGAGTGTAAGAGACAAGTTTGCGTAGAAACGGACAGAGAGACGGACGGACTTACAGACGGACGGACAGGGCTAGATCAACCCGTCTAGTTCTGATCAAGAATATATCAAGAATATATATACTTTACTGTAGCACTGTGTTGCAAACTTCTGACTGAAATCATTATACCCTCTGCAAGGGTATAAAAAGGGACAATTTCACGAAATATAGCCATTGATTTCTAACACTTTTTTATATTTTTAGGATAACTTTAAAACAGTAAAAAAGACCAAGAAAAGGTTGCCCATGTTTTGTTAGTGATACTGCGTTTATGCGATAGCCATATTATGCTTTCATTTCAAAACCCGTTTCGTGATTTCGACAAAACACGAAAGTTGACTATGATTTCGACTTTAAAGCATAATATCGTGACAATTAAACTCTGGACTCTTTATATAATTATCGGAGCTACCAGACGGGTAGAAATACATGACAACGTCTTAACTTTGAAAAGTTAATTTTTCATTTTCATGACAATTAAACTCTGGACTCTTTATATAATTATCGGAGCTACCAGACGGGTAGAAATACATGACAACGTCTTAACTTTGAAAAGTTAATTTTTCATTTAATGGAAAGGAATTTAATTGAGGCAGCTATAATAAATAGTTGGCCGATCCGGCTGGATTCGACTTATAGTACATACATGCAAAAGGAAGCCCATTAGAGCCCTGTAGAAATGGACGGACAGACGGACATGGCTAGATCGACTCGTCTAGTGATGCTGATCAAGAATATTTTTACTGCGTTGCAAACTTCTGACTGAAATCATAATACCCTCAGCGGGGGTATAAAAATCACAAGAACTCCATTATGTTTAAGCAACAGGTCGGTCTTCGCTTCAACAAAGAGGAATAGCTGAAGTGTTCCTTCCACATGGCCAAAGTGTTGACAGCTCGTACACATTCGAACTCAAGAGAACCACGAAACATAACCCATCGAAAAGTTTATATTTCTCCTTGACATTTGCCTAAAACAAATGCTGCCTGAAAAGAAGAAGAGCAGACCGAAAGTCAGATCTGAAAGAGCTCCATCATGCTTATGCGGGGAACACGATAGCATACAAAACAATGCTTGACTATGAGGTCCAGATCGAAATGAGGAACAGAAAAGAGCAAGGCCGCAAACCACTCGTTTATTTTTGCAAGCACCACAATAACGCACAAGCTCAAAAAAAGAACAAAAATTAAAAACACAAACTAAAGTTCCACATAAAAAATCAGAACAATTTCGTGGCGGGCTCGCTCTTTATTTATTTTCGCTGGGCGCCCTTAGCCTCCGAGAAGGCTAATGTCGTTGTTGTGGGCAAAATTCAATTTACTGCATGACTCCATACAGCCCTACACACATCCACACGAGGGTAGCACACCCGCACACACAAGGCAAGAACAAAAACAGGGGAAACGCGTTTCAGCCAGTGAAGCGTGTAGGCCTGCGTGTGCTGGCAGCTCTGTGGAGCATATAATCGACAAAACACACACAACACCATGTCCGCCCACCCCGCCGCCACGCACTTTGCGTACACGCCGGGCATATTGCGTATACGCAACCAACACAATAACTTCGGCAGGCATCCAATGCCAACCCGCTTAAAGCCAACGAAAATTGCCAGTGACAACATCATAAACTCAATATTCAATCCATTTGACTTTTTCCCTTTTCGAGCTCCTAAAATCCCACGCCTCTTATTTCCGGAAGAACAAGGGCGACAATTGGCGACGGCGCTCGGCATTGGCAACAGACTGTTCTGCTTTTTGATTTTCCTTATTTTATATTTTCGCATAACATTGCCTCGTGAGTTAGTCAAACAAGGTAGGCAAATAGGCAATATTTGTATGTTTATACCCCTACTCGAACAGTAAAATAAAAGTTTGAGAGCTGAAGCTGGGCACTTTAGGCTTGGATTCCTATTCTTTTTACGCAGCGCAAGTGTGCATGTCCAAAACTGTGTCTGCAATAGTTAAAATGATGAAAAATTTAAATTAAATATACTTTTCTCGTCAGTAATTATCGAATGGCGAAAAAAACACGCCCACCGTGCGAAAAACAAGTTAAACGGCCTTGATCTATGAACGATTTCAGGCTTACCATTTAAGAACGTTTTGGCAACATTTTTGTTATGTCAAATAAGGAATCTAAATCTGAAATCTCAACTCTCTAGTTCGTATAGTTCCCGAGATCACAGCGATCACACGGAAGACGTTGTTTGAGCCACTCGGACGGTGAGCCTGATCATGAATATACATACTTTAAGGGGTCGGGAACATCTATTAATAATGTAATGAAACCAAATTTAAACCTAATTTAGTATTCAAAGCATGTGCATATTTAATGCAGCAAATATAATTGTTCTATCGTTCTTAGATCAGTCTGTAAAAACTTTAACTTTACTAAATCTTACGCAAGTATGAATATGCAACTAAGCCAAATCATTCACCCATTGTGTTACGTACGCTGTGTTAGGTACTTTTTTATCCTCCTGAATGTGGAAAACGATCGTTTTGGTGCTGCTGTATATGAGCGTAGTACAGTCAAAACTCCGAAAACATCATAGATTTATTTAAATATCTCACAGATCATCAATAAATTTAAAGAGTGACTGTCGTTGATCAAACTTACATGAAATAAGTTTTCAGGATTCACTTATAGAGAATCCTGAGCGTCTTAAATATTGCGCCCCAAAATAGGTTGTTAGGATATCGATGAATAATTGATGAATATTTTGCGAAAGTTTTCAAAAACGAATTTAAGATTTGAAAGCGTGTCGCAAGGTTGCCCAAAGAGGGAACGTAAAACAATTTTTTATACAAATCCTCAACATTTTCTGCAGTACTGCCACGAGGTAGTTTATAGAGATCTGCTATTCGGGACAACTTAATAGATAACACATAATAAAGCCGGCTTTCCCTCTGCGATGGCGATTGCCACCGAGTACTTCATCAGGTAATTAAACAGCTATGGCTTAATTCAAGTTCTTCAGCTGTTTTATTTAAAGGCAGTACCACACAGTTAGCAAATTCTAAAATGTGGCCAACATGTAACTCAAACCTAACATTGAGGATAAGAGAAGTGTTGCAAATTGATGAAGGTTTTGACACAAATTCCTTAAATAAGTCAGTAAAGATTTATTTAAAGTTATAAGCAAATAATGTGTCCAATCTGGGAATCAGACGCTTTGCTACTGGTATATCCCTTAGCTGACTAAAGGGTATCTGATAGTCGATGGCATCGAATATGGCGTGCTCTCCGGTTCTTTTTTATTAGTGCCACAAAAGTGGTCATCAATGCCCTGCCGTTGATATACAGACATTGATTGTGTGTGCGGCGCGCCCAATAGACCGATGTGTGCTTCAAACTCCGACTGTGTGTGTAATGCAATGACATTTGGCATAGACATCGGTTGGGCTTGACCAGGGACCAGGGGCGATTTTCAATAGATCAACAAACTCACGATGGATGCAGTCTGCGGCCAAATGATAGATTCCATGGCCGATGGCTGAATGGCCGACTGACTGACTGACTGACTGGCTGACTGGCCGACTGACTAGCTGATTGACAACGCCTTAGTGCATCGCATTTTATGCAAATGACGCACGACAATCAGGTTTTTAGTTTTGTGTCTGGACTGCGGCACTTGCATTTGCATTCCCATACCATTTGGCATTCAGATATTCGCATTTGAAATTTGCATTGGCCATCGGGCATTCGTAATAAGCCAGAAATGCATTTCCATCGACTGCGGCGACAATGATCTCCATGTGTTCTAGCCCATATATACCCACTTCCAATGTTGTGAAGTGGAACTGCGTGCGTGCGTTGGGTCCACTATTATGATTTCCGTTTAAATGTTTACTTTTTCAATCGCATCGCCCACGAAAAGTTGACCATGCAACTGACAGCTTGCTGAATTACAAAGCTGTCCATCAGGCCTAAAAAAGCGAGTTTCGAGAGACTAGATATATGGTCTGATGGGCTTTGTGGAAAAATTGCTTTAAGGTAATGCAGACGAATTAGGATTTATTTCAGTCGCATTATGATAGATGCCTAGAGTGTGTTTTGGCAATGTTTTATTTAAAACCTTCTTGAAATAATTACCATTTAATAAAGAGCGAGGCATTTTTTATTTATTGTTTTTTTTTTTTGTAAAATTGATGGGTATCGATGAGGCCAATACATTTAAGTTAAAATTGTGTTTCTAAGAAATACAAATAGTTATTTTCCGGAAAAACTGTATGCAAAAAATGAGATCGATTCTACATTACTTGCTCGTAGAGTGATGATTATGTGAACGCTTTAATCTCGGTAACTTTGCTGGTTGTATATCTCCGTCTCCTTTTTACTCTCCTAGCTGAGTTACGGGTATCTGATAGTCGAGGCACTAGACTAAGCGATCTTCCTTATTTTACTCGAAAAACTGGCGGACTAAATGGAGTTTTAGTGCCCCAGGGTAATTACCCCCAACCCTACCCACATTCCCAATGTCTCCCAAAGCCCGTTACCTGATTGCCTAAATCTGACGGGAGTAGTCCTTTCCTTTTTTAAGAGCTCATTGGAAAACTGTTTGCCATTGATTTGTGTGTGATGTTTTTTGGGGTGTGTGTGTTTTGCGGCGGCCCATTTCGCTTGATTGCCCATTTCGGGCAGCGAAAACATTTTCCGGGCATGGAAAATCACACACACTTGCAGAAATACTCAAAATGTTCCCTTCCCAAGTCAATATAACATGAAAGCAATCAGTTGAGCTAACCACTTCCAACCAATGTAAGACACTGAAACAAATCACGTTATATTAGTAGTAGCAGCGTGCCGAATGTAAAAAGGTATAATTAAACAAATGTATTTAGACAAATCGTGTTTGAATGTAGTAAAAGCAGCTTTCTAACGACATATAGCACAAGCCTGTAGCTTTAGTAGTTCAGATGTTACGGGTGTACAAAACTTAGCTAACATCGTCGTGGTTTTATGGTTTTTTTATGGTTTTGCGTATTACCTTTGAATATTCGACGCGTATTTTAAGTGAGAATACAACTATGTTAATAGCGGGGGTAGTTATCCCACCGGCCCCAACAGATCAAATTTTCCAAATTTTCACCTTTACACTTTTACCGCTCTTTCTCCCAAGCCAATTAACTTTCTTTCGATTACTGTAGATTTTCATTTCTTCGTTTATATAGTAGTCGCCATCGCACACCCTCCTAGTGCGCTTCGTCACTACTTGGACTGCCATCCACAATGATAAAAAGAAGGGAAAACGCGAGCATTGTACAATTTTTCTTTTTCAAGAAGGTCTTGCTATAAATGTAGGGAAAAACGCCTTAAAAAATATCTTTATGGGTTAATTTGTTTCATAATGTCAAATTTGTGAACTATTTCCGAGCATTTGCTATTAATATATTCTCATGCTTAGGGCAAAATCGCCATATTTCGTATGACAAAGGTTTTTATTCTTCCCGCTTCACCAAAATATCTAATATTTTCGCATACTAAGGCATATTATATTGGAGCGTTCAAATTTAATTTTTTCAAAAGTGTTAGATCTGAAGTGAAGACCACCATCTGAAATTTTCAGGACGACCAATAACGTGTAGACGAAAAACCACACAAAGTGACAAACAGAAAATTAATTTCATTAAAAAAAAAACCCTTGTTTTTAAAGGAACTTTTGAGCTGAGATTTCCGTTAATGAAATGTCATTGGAACGGTTTCTCTTTCTGCACAACCAATTACTTGGGATGGAATTCCTTAAGTCCTTACGACACCGTTTGACCAGTGTATCCCTCGCTGGTATCGGACCATCACATCAGATTTTCAATTGTATGGCTATTCATGGCAGTGTCTTTGGACACACTCCTGGTGCGCTTCGTCACTATTTCGACTGTCGATCATAACTGTGATACACAAATCAAATAGTGAAAATTCAATACTTTCAATTCTATAGCTAAAAGTTGTTCACACTTTTGGCTACTTTCTCAAAAGTGCTTTAATTGATTTCTTTTTCACTTTCAATCTTTGTTTCCCTGGAGATTCCTTATTTTTGATTATTCCGTGGAATAATATCATCCGATACCACTATCACCTATCACCAAAAATATGGTCACAGTCGTCTCCTTCATCGTTGGCGTCGTACTCGAGCATAAAACGTGGTGGCATAAGTTTATCAAGTCTTTAAGAGTTTTCAGCGCACCTCCCACTTTTCCGAGACCTACAACGCTACTTCAACACCACCCACCCCTTCAACCACATCGATTTTCGAACTACATGTTCCCTGCTAATAAAAACATTGACAATGCCCCTACATGTGATGAGAGTCAGCGGAGTTGGGCAGCAAACTTTTGTCATAAATAAATATTTTCTCGGCCAACATTTTGAGCAGATTCGGGGGACGCCTTTAAGGTTAAGGCTTTTGCCCAAAGAGCGACGCGTGCCAATTTGTTAATATACAAAAGTTGCTTGGTTGTAATTTGAAACTGTTTACATACCCCCCTTTTGGGAATTCAAGTCCACTGGTCTATTTGTGTAACTTTTGAAATGTTCGCAAGATAACAAAGCAAAAGTTTTTGGGCGAAGCGGCTCCCCAACTCCTACACTGAAAAATGATTTGACCGTTGTCGGAAAAGCAAGAAAAGATTTTTTATCATATTTAAACTGCAACAAGGTTAATAGAATGTGTATTTGTACATTCTAAATTGTTAAGTATTTATATTAGCTATATTATTTCACAAGACATGTCTCTTCTTTGTTTACAAAAGAGTTCTATTTAAGTAAAGTTTGCTTTATTTTTGTACAGAAACTATTCTTGTTCTAGCGCCATAATAGCATGATAATAAAAAGTCACCTCTAAAACTGTTGATCAAGAAGGGCCCTTATCTTTAATCGACTGCATTTTCTTTCCCTGTTTTGAATTTCCCCATCTTAAACTGACAATTTGAAAGATTGACTAACTGAGTGGGTCATGGGCCAACTGCTTGATTGGCTGATTGACTTGCCAACGAGCCGCGACCTGCGGATGGTGACCCACTTATTTGTTGGGCACTCTTAAAACTATTGCCCCCTCCGCATATTGCAAGTTTGCCAGCAAACTACTCGAAATTCACGCCATGCCAAGTGCGATAACCGATAACCATGCTGGCTAAAAGAGAGAAAGGGGTGAAAGATACTTTTCCAAGACTTTTCCTCCGTAGCAGATACAATTTACAATCTGGTCGGATAACCCTGCTGTTGATGTTGGACTTGGGTCAATGTTTTTCGAGGCTTCAAGTTCTCCATCGGGCCACATTAAATCGATTAAATCAGCATGCTTTTTGGGAAAGCAAAGGCATGGAAAGTTATATATAACAAGAAAGTAAGTTAGCTTCGGCAAGCCGAAGTTTGTATACCCTTGCAGTTATAAGAAATAATCAACTTTAGTAACACCATGTGACATTTTTAAGGATTGTTGCTGACTTCATTGATATTAAAAAAATATTATTTCATTCTCTTTTTTTACCATTTTTTTTTACATCTATATGATACAGTAATCCGATTTTTATTAAATTGAATTCGAAATTCTTAAAAATGTTATTTCCAAGCTTAGAAGGTTATTTGGTTAAAAGCACAAAAATATAATTTTTCATATTATTTTACCACTAATTTTCCGATCGTTCCTATGGGAGCTATATGATATAGTCGTCCGATTTTGATAAAATGTAATTCAAAATTCAAAACTATTTAAAAATGTTACTCCAAGCGTAGAAGGTTATATGTTTAAAAACACCGAAGATATAACATTTTTCATATTATTTTACCACTAATTTTCCGATCATTCCTATGGCAGCAACATGATATAGTCGAAATTCAGAACTAAATTTAAATTTAAAAATTTTATTTACAAGCTTAGAAGGTTATATGTTAAAAAACACCGAAGATATAACTTTTTAAAATTTTTTTCCCCGATAGTTCCTATGGAAGCAATAAGATATAGTTGTCCGATCCGTCTGGTTCCGACTTATATACTACCTGCAATAGAAAGAAGACCTTTAGGAAAGTTTAAGCCCGATAGCTGACATATTAGTGTGCGTAGAAACGGACAGACAGACAAAGGTATAAAAACAGAGAAAATAGTAACAAACAAGGAAGAACGCTATAGTCGAGTGACTCGACTATCAGATACCCGTTACTCAGCAAAGCGATATTTTAGGGCGTCCCCTACCGGCTATTTCGGTAGATGCTATGTAGGCAAGAGACAGATTTTAGCGTTTAAGCCGTTTGTGGGCGTTAGAGTGGGCGTGGCCATTTTAGTTCAATCGACAGTTATTGATGAGACGAATTTCAGTTAAAATTTTGATCTTATCATAATAACTTTAGGCGCTACCGATTTTCGCGTATTGTGGGCGTGACACCCCGCTTCGCAGGAAGCCCAGGAATCTGCATGCCAAATCTGCCTCTCTTAACTCTTATAGTCTCCGGGTCTCAGCGTTCATACGGATAGACGGACATGGCTAGATCGACTCGGCTAGTGATCCTGATCAAAATATATATACTTTCTGGGGTCGGAAACGCTTCCTTCTACCTGTTACACACTTTCCGACGAATCTAGTGAACGATTTTTATATACAACAAGATTTTGCCAAGCCAAATCTAACTCTCAAATCTGTGGCGCCCACAGTTTTCATGCTAAATTAAAAAAATGATTACTGAAATGTATTAGTCCTATTAATACCTATCGATTGACTTAAAAAAGCTTGCCGCGCCCACTCTAACGACCACAAATAGCCAAAACGCTTAAATCTGTCTGTCGCCAATATTACCATACACTGAAATTGTGGGTAGGTGGCGCTATACAATATCGCTTTTCTGCTTAAAATCTCCATCTTCCTTTTTCTCTCGTAAGGTGAATAACGGATATCTGATAGTCGAGGCCTTCGACAATAGCGTTCTTCCTTGTTTTAACATGAAAATTGTGTGTACCGCATTTTTGTGAACGTAAAAGGGGGCGTGGCAAACTTTTAAAAATTTGTTTTGTGGTTTTTCTGTCATGACACCTTAAATTTTAGGTAATTCTTACACTTTTTAGGTTACTTTTTTCCGAGTGTATATATCGATTTAGTGTATTGAAGTCATATATTTAACAACACCAGATTACCATTCATTTCCGTTATCTAGTGTGTATAATTTGTGCTCATTCTTCATTGCAAACGGTACCAAATCAATCTCAAAGATGAATAATTAGTTTAAAAGAGCTTTAAATATTTCTGTCTGTTGACCTATTTTGATTTATTTTGACATTATCAGAGTATCAGCTAAATGAAGGAGTGCTTTTTTTAATTTTATTTAAATTTCAATCTCTGGTACATAAATATACTTTATGGGGTCGGAAACGTCTCCCTCACTAAACCCTCTGCATGGGTATACATTAATTTAAATGTAATTTAAAAGCAAATGAACAAAACATGAGATTTTCTAGCCATTACAAGCATTTCATCTGGAAATCAATCACTTTACATCCCTGCCCATTACATAGGTCCATTTCACTCAATTTGCTGCCAAACAGCTTTTGATTTTAATCCTTCCATCTGTAAGAATTCTGGATAGCTAAATCACCGGAATCCTGAGCGTTTGTCGATGCAACTAACTTGTTTAGCCAACTTAAAATGTACCCAAGAAATTAAGGGCCCTCGGGCAAATTGTATCTGCATAAGTGCAGGCACCATCCAATCCTAAAAAGTAGAATACTCGAAGAGGGGAAGAGCAGGCATGGCATGTTGCATGCCTCAGTGCGCAATAAGTTCGACAAACCCATTTCATTAAGCTCGGCGCTGCATAAAAAAGGATGGGAAACGAGGACGAGCTAATGCGCTTCCTTAAACCCCTTTTTTCCGCCATCTTCCCCGACTTTCCCGCTGCCTAGCCGTCGTCATCGATGCCTCATCATTTATTGGCAAGTGCTTTTCAACGGATTGGCATCGCTTCGCATGCATCGCTTTAAGTGGATAACAGGGAAGGCGGTGGCAGACACTGGGTCCGGGATCCTTAAAACCAGAGGCAGCCCGTCTGTTGCTATTTATTGCCAGCTTGCAGCGTCGCACTCCGAAGCCATCAATTTTTTATTAGATTATATAAAATTTACCAACGATTTATCCATGCCCAGCGCCGCTGGCGTGTCACAATCTAACCCAATCCACCCTACTCCCATGTACCAGCGCTTCTAGAAGCCCCACTCAGCGCCCTTTCATCCGATTGCAGCAATCGGAAATCTGACGACAACGACATCGGGATATATGGCTTGCATTTAATGTAACTAATTTAATAATCAAAGTGCGGCAAAGAGAATGAGACAAGCTGGATGTCTTATTGCGAAATACTCGTTTTATTCTGATCGCGGTTGTCGGACAGAGTTCGCAAGTCTCTCAACGACAGAATTTTTAGGAGTTGATATAAAATTTGACCCTGTTTATGCGACACGGCCGAATTCATGCTTTTATTCAATCTCAGCTGACAGAGATAAAGGACCGATGGTACAGGGTGTGAGCGATTACTAAACCAATTATTTTATCCTAATTTTTTTTATTTCTTGTGTGGAAAAACAGTTTATCCAAGCCAGTATTAATTATTTTCTTGCCATTGGTAAAACTAAGACATTTATATGTATTTCTATCGGCTTGGCAGCTCCGATATTTATTTAGAGTTGCCATAGTTTGATTGTCACCATATCACGGACCGATGGTAAAGGGTGTGCGCGATTACTAAACCGATTATTTTATTCCATTTGAAGGTAATAAACTTGCTTGTGTAAAAAAAAAGTTCAAGGCAGTATTTATTTATTTTCTTACCATTGAAGAGAAAATAACATTTTAAAACTAAGACGTTTTCATGTATTTCAATCGGTTTGGCAACTCCGGTATTTATAAAGGTTGTTCAAAGTTTATCACGCTTTGAGTGTTATCACGAAATCACGAAACGGTGTTTATCTTAAAGCGTGATATGGCCATCGCATGAACGCAGTAAAAGTCGATGCAACCGACTATCGTATACCCGTTACAAAGCTAAGGTATGTGAGCAGGAAAGCGA
Organism: Drosophila biarmipes; assembly: GCF_025231255.1. Classification (NCBI taxonomy): domain Eukaryota; kingdom Metazoa; phylum Arthropoda; class Insecta; order Diptera; family Drosophilidae; genus Drosophila; species Drosophila biarmipes. The sequence continues at coordinate 1,495,463 of NC_066611.1, read as the reverse complement.
CTAAAACCAAGATTGCACACACAGCTAGATCTACTCGGATAGTGCGCCGATCAAGAATATATATACTTTATTAGAGGAGGAGCTTCCTTCTGCCTGTAACATACTTTCCGGCGTATCTAGTACACCCTCTTCTTTACGATTAAAATAAAATTCCCTCACGTCCTACCCATACATTTAATGATTGCAATTTTCTTTCCTCATTTGCAATTGTATCGCACAGCGCAGGTGCGTTTGAGGCCAACACCTTCTGTTTAAATGGGAAAACTCTCAAGCTCGCCTTGATGTGGCTGCTGTGACTGCTACTCTGCCCCGCCCATCGTTGCCTGCCACGCCCGACCAACGATACAGTTACTTTGAGCTGTCTTTCTGCAAATACATTAAAATGCAGCTGAACCTGCAATTGCTGGCGGGCCACGCCCCGTTTTCCCACTTCTCGACGCCCACCTGTCAGTCTGATTATCAGTTTTCCGTACCCGTTTTTGCCTGGCAGGCATTCATCAGGGTTATCCTGTCTCCTTAGCCTGCGCTTAGCACGCTCTACATGCAGTACCTGCGCTTTGCATTTCTTTGCTACTTTCGCGCTGGAATTAACATTAGTTCAACCAAAATGAAAAGCAGCTGGCAAATTGATTTGCTTTTGTTTTCTCCGTCTTTGCAGATTAACTGGCAATCACCTTTGAGCCGGAAAGTCAATAAGTAAGTCTTTGAAAGCATAAATACTATTAGTTCTAGTGTAAGCTAAGTATGTACTGCATTTTATTTAACCTTAACGTTGAATTTTAAAATGAAGTCCAAGAACCCAGTGGCTAATACCACATCAGAAGTTTGTAAACGCGTGTCTCCGTTCTTTAAGCAGAACATTTGCATATATAAACAGTGTTCCAAGCATTGGTACCCGGCCCACCCCAACCACTCCTATTTCTTAAGCACCTTACCTTCTTGGGAAGCACCGCAGAAATTAGTACGTTTTGAAATTATTTTTGTTTGGCCACACGCCATGTAATTGGAAACTGCCGATGGCCCCGAATCCGAAAAGAATCCTCTCTCCTAATGGCCCGGCACTAGTACTGCTGCCGGTTTCCTCTGATTTTCTCCCTGCAATCCACTCCCTTGGATCCTTTGGCGCTGGGCTTGACTTTGGCTTAACGCCGCTGTCGTTAAATGCGCCAAACGGGCGAAAAGAAATTGCCACTAAATGTTATTGAAATCGAATACGTTGGCCCGCCCGCCTCCTTCGGTGTGGGCAGTGACACGTCCCCCTGTCACTTGCCAGTGGCCCCAGTGCGTTGCGGTTGCTTTTAATATCCTTAATGTCCTTGTATCTGCGAAACCGTGTTTTCCCACCGCCGCCACCGTCTTCGTCATCATCCTTCTTGGCTTCCCTGCGGCTGTTCAGCGAAGCATCCTGTGTTTATCCTTTTTAATCAGAAATTGATGCGCTGCTTTTTCACAGCCACCGAGGGCGATACAGCGAGTTTCGGATAAAGATAATACCACGCATTCCAATACGGAGTGCTATCCCTGCCTTTTGCGAGCTCACCGCTTTGACCTATTGTCCTCAATTAATTCCTAATTACAATTTCAATTAAATATTTATTTTAATTAAAAAGTCAACTTCACAAACACATCTCATTCACATCCGACGGTAAGTTGCCGCTATACTGAGCGAAATTTTGTGGGAATTCGGGGGTCAGTGTAGGTGGTTTTACACCTCTTACAAAATATATATTCCTTGAAGGTCCGATCCTTACGAGTGATAAGCCAATGAAATATGTTGCATAGCCTAAATAAATTACTGCTGCGGGCCAAATATTTTTTTAAACCTTGGGAAATGTACCAATTTATTAATGTGAATTAGTAATCTCCTTTCCTTACAAATTTTGAGAATCCTTGTATGTTTCATGTCCGATCATCACGACATTTCACCTCGCTTAAAGCTCTTTTTGTATATGTTATAACTGACCCAGGAAGGATCGAAAATTTACTTTTATTCCTGAGATATTGATTTTTTAGGGGATTCGAAAATTTGAAGTCAATTGTTTATTGATCAGCGACGATTGTGCACAAGGGTTTGATCAATTTTCGAATTCAAGCTTCATTTGCAGTACTTGAGCTTAACTGGAAACGTTTGTATTGGAATACATCCAGTTTTTAGACTGTGATTTGACCAAAATTTTACCACGATACCCCAAGGTCTATTTAATGCGGCCTAAATAAAATAGCTCCGCTTAAAAAATAAAAAAATTTTCTGACAGCTAGCATCCTTCCTGGTTTTTTCCCGTGTAGCGGCGCGAACGAGGCAGACACGAATCTCGTGATAATCTCAAACCCTTCGGGTCGCCGAGCAGTAGAAGCCCTGCTCCACGCCCTGCTTCATTAAATTTTATGAATCGCCCGCAGTGCTGTGCCATATCCTGTGCATGTTGTTGATGGCTCTGCCCACAGAGTGCCGTGGGGCTCCGGCACGGAGAGGGCTACGGGCTATCATCTACCATTGTTGTCTGCTCAAACATAACTCTCCTCGACCAGCGCCAAAGCCATACACGCCCGTATCCGTATCCGTATCCGTATCTTGACCATCCTATAACCCGAACCACCCGGCCACCCGGCCGCCCGCCGCCCTCCCTCCGCACTGTTGTTTCAGCGCAAGCCACAAAAACTGCTGGGGCTTTTATTTATTTGCTATTGATTTCCACTGTCCCAGGACGCAATTTGTTTGCAATAAACTTCATAACAATAATTCATGTCCGTACAAATAAATAATTCATGGCCCCGATCCGAAAGCGAAAACACACATATGTATGTATTTACGCCAAGATTTGCACGGCTTTGATAGATAATTTCTTGACCCCCAGCCCCTGCCTGCCCTTCCCCCTCCGCCTCCATAATTGTGGGGGCAGTCCCTCGAAGGACACCACAAGTTAATAAATCTAGCACCCGCCATGGTAATAAAAGCCGGCGTTAAATTAAAAGGTGTTTCAGCGCAGCCAAGCATGTAAGCGAGCCCGATTCAATACGTTTGATTAGGAATTGCTATCAACCGAGGATGAGTCGGGGCTCATGAATGATGGTCCGATGAATGATTCAGTAGGTGGCTCAGCACTACGACTGCACGGAGGCACAGTCCGCCAAAAGGCGGGAAACAGTGTTTAACATGGCGGGGCCATGGTACAGTTGAACTTTATTGTGAAAGTGATTTGGCGAACAGCTTAGTCTACGCAGTTTCCAGTGTTTTTTGGGAACCAAACGCTTCTAGAGTAGTTCTAGTCAAAACACTTTTTAACGCAGTTCTTCAAGCAGGCAGTTCTTTAAAAGTAAAATGTGCCTGTGACTTTCTATTTCTTCTCGGAAACCTCAAGAACTATATGACAGGTACTGTTAAGACAGCTTGAGGCGGCCATATTTTTAGGGAGTGCTCGTCAATACTTATCGGGTGGAAGAAATGACTCATATCGGACCAATAGTTAATAAGGTAGATGATAGTCGAGGCACTTGAATGTAGCTTTCCATAAAAAAGAAGAGCTGACGGAGTCCAAAAACACCAGTATCGCCACTCCTCTTTTCGCAGTACCGTGCCATTTTCACATCCGCATCCTCATTTCAATTCGCATTTGAATTGCGACCCAGCGGGGTACGGATTAACAATTAGCATTTCCATCGCCACGGTCAACCCACGCCCACCACCGCGTTTTGTGTGCGAATTGCGGTGGCCATTCCACGGCAGAAGTGGAGTGGCATGGGGCCGTGGGAAATTGAATTCGCCATTATCGTTTTAACGAATATTCGTGCACGCGGCAGCATTTAAGGGCTGCAACACTTCACTTGCTCCTCTTCTTAGCAGATTCGATGCAGGCCACGCAGGGTATGGTTTATGAGCTTGGTCGAGGCATTTGTCATTCGCCACGTGTGACGCTTTGATTTCTCGCAATAAAACACAAAGCACAGAGGGTGTGGTGGCCGATGGGAGGCGGTCAGGGGGAATTGCCTTTCTGCAGGCCGGACAGAGCCGGACAAATATAATAAAAATCAAGGGAAAATTAAATATTTACACATGCATACAAATAAACACAAAAAATATTGCCCAGGACGACGAAGGATCGAACCTCCAGCGACAGCGACATTGGCAAGAGGCAATTGAGAAAATGAATTTACTGTGTACGAAATGGTTAAGTAAAAGTTTGTGTATCGAAGCCAGAGGAGGGCAGACAGACAAGGTGGCTGAAAGCCGAACGAAAACAGTGGTTTAAATGGATAAAACACATGCGATGGGAAGTTACAAAATGTGAAGTCGTTGCTTCGCTAAGATTGTTTCTTAGAAGGGAAAAGTAGAATATAAGGCTATTCTATTGCAGATATACATTTTCTACAAGACAAATCATCCAAGATCCAGGGGGGAAAATAAGGGGACCTCCTCTGGATCTTGGCCTAAATTTATGTCTTCGACAGCCCAGCGTTATAAGTACACACCTATAAATATGTCGCTGGTGAATTTGGGGTACGAATTACAACAGTAATTCTTTTTTTCATTATTCTTTTATTTCTTTATTTAATTTTTAGTTTGGTTTTTTATGTTTTTAAAGTTTTAAGTTTTACAATTTTAGTTTTGGGTTATAGCCCTACCTAAAAATATCAAAATATGGCATACTTTCTTTTAGTAGGCTAGATGTGTATGCCAATGATAACATTAAAAGAGATTCATATTTCTTAAAAGCCTGAATGATTCCGTAGTGAAACAGAGTTTTCCGATGGGACTCTCGAGCGGAAGACGGGTTTAAACTGCCACACCCACTCTAACGCTACGCTCAAAGTGTTGGTTTGTAAAAACCCATCCAAATGACCCAGAAAAAGTGTTACCATGCCCGCTCTACGATAATGGGACCATTCATTGAGAACACTTCCGGTCCACAGTGACAAATAAAATACAACGACTATTCAAATAATAAAATAACAAGATTTCCTGAAAAGGTTTATCTTGTGGGAATATTTTTTTAGACTAAACAGTAGGCTAGAAATGACTAAAGAATTACATGATTTTGATTTGAATTGCAGTGTAATTTGATATATTTGTTTTCCGGGTGTGAAGTATTTCAAGTTCACACTCCCAAATAACTCGACCACTGTACGAACAAAGTATGTCCCAATTTCGGGAACTGGGCGTCGTCCTAGCCCTTTTCCTGGTCCCGGTCCCTGTCCCGGAACTCAAAAAAACTCCTTTTTGGCCCGCGCCTGTTTCCCTTTGGCCGGGTTTGTTTAACTGTTTGCTGATGCTGGACGGCTGACGAGCTGATTGAGGAAATGCGCACCAGGCGCACTGAGCCACTGCCAATAAAGGATGTGTCTGCTTCCTCAGGTTCCACTTTATATATGCACACTTATGTACAGATATATAGCTGAGTGTGTGCATTGATCTCGAGAAGAGCAGGCGAAATCCTATAAATATGCCATTTGAAAGATAATGCAGCAATAACAAAGTGGAGGCAGCAGGAGAGGCTGGAAAATGGCAGTTGGCTGGGAAAGCTCGAGGGAAACCCTAAGGCAAATGCAGGCTGGAGAAAAGATAAATAGGCAGCAGTAGGCAAACACTATGATGTTTGCTCCCACGCGCAAGTGGGAGCCGGAAGGGCATATTGTATTCGTTGGAAGGTATGTAGCATTTTTATTTCACAGAACTACCAAGTATATCTTCCTGAGCGATACTATCGATACTGCATCCAAACCATCGATGTTTTCCAAATGTTACAGCCATCGATAGCGCTATCGATTGTTTCACCAACCCTAATAAACGATAAGAGTGATGTCCGCAAGGTGGCGCCAACGTTTTTAAAGCAAGTTTGATTTTGAAATGGTAATTAAAATATCTACTGCCTATTAAGCCAACGATTGCGTCAATTTAGTGACACACAAAGCCCACAAATCGCAAAAGTTTGTGGCATCCAAAAAATTTGTCCCCTGCAAATCGTAAACTTTTTTACTTTCAATATCTAAGGGCCCGTTAAAAATGATTTAAGACGAACAATTAGTTAGTAAGTTAGGTTGGGTAGGTAAATAACGGGTAACGATAGTCAGGGCACTCGATCATATCGATCTCTTTCGTTCTGAATTAATTTGTTATTAAATGTAAGTCTCGCAAAATAAAACACAATAAATCATAATAAATAAATAAAATAATATGAGTGTGGAATGGAGTTAATTGTTAATCTTTTGTAATTAATACAACATTTTAAAGCATCTTTTGTTCATAGCAACAAACAGGAATAATACCTCTTTCCCTATACCCATTGTATTCCACCATTTGGGGTTCTGAAAATATGCGTTACTTAGAAGATGTTTTTCGGTACGACACATAATTATTCTCTTTGAAAGAAAAAAGGAAAACATTCATTACAAAAGGACAAGGTATGTTTTGATTAGCCACAGCTGTTCAAATCAGCTCTAATCGAATGTTAGTTGGTTGATGTACTCTGTGGTAATCGCAGTCATTTGTCAAACATCCCAACCGTTTCACACTTTACGGAAAAGGGCTATTTGAGGGCTTTTACAAATATCTATAAAAGTTCGTTGATGAAAAAAAAAAAATATGTTTTTTACTTTTTGGTCAGCACTTTTAGGGAAATTTATCTCATAAACTAATTATATTCATTGTCTGCAGAAGAGATATCAACTAAAATTATTTAAAATTTTTGACGTGGCCTGCTTTCTTTTCCACGCATACAGCATACCCTTTTCTCTACGAATAACAGTTATACAAATTGGAGATTTCGGTAGCAAAACCAATTAATTTTTTGCGAGATAGAATTTAATTTTCTTAAAGAAATTATTTTTGGAGTCGATTTATAATTCGATCGATTTTTTTCTATGTTCTGGCTTTCGACTTTAATGGGTAAACAAGACAGCATACACATACTCTGAAAGGGTGATAGCCGGCAAAACGCATTTGGAAAGCACAATGAGAAAAAGTCAGGGGGACACTCGCCAATCCAATAACATAGCGACAGAGTGCAGACAGGAGGTAGTCGCATAAAAATGCCAACTGTCCGCTTGTGTGACTGAGCCTGTCAGCAGGACATGGGCAGGAGAACAAGCCCCATACACGGCAAAATAGATAGATTTCGAAGCTGGAAGCTCCATCGGGGATTCAGCACACATACATACTGCAAGAGAACAAATTTAAAAGCCAATGCGCGGCTTAATGCACTCAAAAGAAAATATGGTTAAAATCGCCATTTTGTGCTTAAAAATTTGTAGGTTTTGCTGATTTGTTTTTGGGCCATTTAGTATTATTATTACTTAAAATAGAAAAGAATCATCATAATTCAAAAAGCCGAAGTTGGTATAATAAAAATACCAAGAAACGTTATTGCTGAGGGCTTCGACTATCAGATACCCCTTCCTCTGTTTTAAATTTCAAATAGTGCTGTGGGCAAGTGCAAGATGCATTTTTTTAATCAATTTAAAGTTCCAGTGCCTAACATTTCGGGTTGGACTTTTTCCAAAACTGTTAATGACGTATTTGCCAATTTTCATCCAAATGGCATTATCAGATATTCATATATGTGTATGTTTTATGTATCGGGAGATGATTACTTTATAGTTAATGAAATTGATTTAGAAGAATAAATAAAGATTTTTTATTTTAAAACCTTACTTTCCCACAGTGTAAATTAACATTCAAAGGATTCCATTAGCGCTTCTCCACGTAGCGGAAGGTAGTGCTACCACAGATCATGTTAAAGACACGGCCCCTAGCAGACGATAGGCGTATAACTGACTATGTCAAAGCCTGGTTAACTAAAGTTACAAAACGTTTTTATTATTTTAAAATATTTCGTATGGCTTATCCCGTTACAATTTCTAAAATGAAAGCTGTGTAATAAACACGTACAAAAGTAATTGTTTTAATCAAAAATTCCTTCTAAGCGTGTCTATATTTTGTCGCAGTGTACATATACAGTAAATTGTTGGCCTGCTCCAGAAGTTGAAGCGTGTTTTATATGTGTCCTCGGGTCAAGGGGAGGCCAAGGCAATATTGGGAATTTCACAAACAGAAAGCAGAACGCGACGGTTGTTTGCTAGATTAAATTTACTACATTTCAAATTGAATAACTAAAGCTCCCTGAGGATCATCTTCATTTTGTATTTATCCAGAATGAATGGTAAACGACAGTTGAAATAACACTCACACGCAGAGCCAGGGATTGATGACGAGCAGAGAAAATATTGCAGAGTTACGACTGAAAGTCGAAGGAGTAGTGCGATGGGGCAGGATGCCAGTACACAGATACGAAAACAATCAGTAATGTAATAGAGAAGACGACAAGGACAACAACGCCTGCAAATGCCGAGCTTTTACTGAGAATACAGGTCTAGGGACACTACCCTCCTCCGGACGGAGGACTGCGGAATCCTGAGGAAGAATGGGGAGCCCGGACGAACGAAGCCATTACAGTTGCCAGCGGCATTGCAGAAAACAGCTTGTCAAGCCGTTGAAATTTATATTGAAAGATGTTACTTAGCCAGCTCTGGTAGGATTAGGTAGCAACAGACCCCACGAAACCCCTGCCGCTGAAGGTTTGCCCTGTTCTTGTTGCGTTGCATAATTCACACTAAATTTATTTCGTTGCATAAGCATGGGAAAAACTATTGCGATGTCTCTCTAAGCTTCCAGATTCTGGTAGGGGTGTCGTTAAAAAGCCACACGAAAATGCCCCAGAATATCATTTATTGTTTTTCAAATTTTTCTTTTGCCATTTCCCGGCAACAAAATACACTATTGGAAGGTATTTCTTTATTTACCCATCTTACAACACTGGTAATGGTTGCTTTTTATCTTAAAATATGTATTAAAAGAAAAATGCAAAGATGCCAGGTAAAATTGGCATGAGCCTGGAGCTAAGTCCAACTATGGCCTAAAATGGTGGATTCCAAGGCCCAAAATGTTAGGTCACTAATAGCCTTAAGTGTGGGTACTATTTCGGCCCAGGGGAACCAGTGGTACTATTTTGTTCTCGGGGCTCGAACTTCGAGCCCTGCCCAAAACACATTAAAATTATTTAAATTATTTATATATACTATACTTATATTAGGCACATTTGTGCCCTCTTTTGAACATTTTTCTTGTTTTTGTTTGCAGCCTGTTGCATATTTCATAGGCGGTTTGTTTTGTGTTTGCATGAATACTTTTGTTAATTAAAAGTGCGACTGTTGACAATGCCAACGGCCAACCTTTTTTGGGGCTTATTATGTGGCCTCAAGGACTGCGATTGAGATGGAGCGTGAGTGGACTTCGGCAATGGGTTAACCGATGCGCCAGCTGCTTTTAAACTTAGTGTTGAAGATGTGTCCTGAATTGGGTGTGGTTTTTTGGGACAACGCTTGTCCTGGTTTCCGATTCGCTGGTTCGCCTTACACATGTTAAGTGTTCAACCAGGTCACCTGGCACAAGCTGGGGAAGTATCCCCTCCATTTTTGCCGGTCAAGTGACCCACGTTAAGTGTCAAACACATTTTGCTGGGCAATTTCTTGGGTCGTTCGTTGTGGTCTTCCCCACACGCTTTTTCCGAGGCCCCTAATGCTCTTGTGTCTCAAGTCGTAGGCGTTGCCAACTCTAATGAAATGATTCATTTCCGCTTTCCGCTCTGGCTCTTTGCGGGGGAGTCTTCCGCTTGACACTTTCGTTCCGGTCTGGTTGTGTGTTTGTACGTGCAGCCGGGTTCTTGGCGGACTCGCGTCGTTGGCATTCAGTTGACCACGTTGATAAATTTGTGTAAATTCGTTTTAGCCAATTTCCACACACACGCGAGGGAGCTAATGTCCTTTGGGAGTTGCTTGCCACCTTTTTGTACGCTCAACGGTGTGCGGTTGGCTTATCACGTCTTTTTCTCCATCAAACGATCGGGGATAAATTTGAAGATAAGTTCCCTGGTTTCACGGTGGTATTTGTCAATGAGGCAGTGGCTGTAAATATTTTATTGGTAGCTCCTTAGCCGGATGTTTTGCAAGTTGCGGCTTAAGTCTTCACGAATAAGTTGTTGAACAGATAAATAAATAAACGGCAGGTAAGAGACTATTTAAAGAGAGAACTCGGACAATAATTGGGCTACATTTATACAACTTTTTGTGCTTTGAACTTAGAACTAGAGCTAAGCGCCAAAGAGACTGTTTCGTCATCAATAAAAATGCTTCATTACCTTGCGCTAAAGTCATATGTGTAAAACATATTCAACTATACATATTGAAATCAAGACAAAGAACTACTCATTAAATTGCATCAAAATATTAGTTGTGTACAAATCGAACGGTACACAATTTCACTCCTCGTGGGGAAGACCCTAGTTCAATTGTCACCGACGAAAAGATAAAAATGTAAGCTTGTTTCAAAGACAAACACTATTTTCTATATAGCCCATTCCTCTCCCCCGCAACTCTCAGTTACAACGGCAGATACTTGTGCGCAGACACAGTCCCGAATACCTAATTCAACTTATGAAATCGAACATGTGATTTCTACCTTGTCTCCAACAGAGTAATGACTTAAAGTAGTCACCAATGTGTCACCCCGACTTTGGTCTTGGCCATGTATAGCCTTTTTAAGTCTATAATTCCTTAAATAAAAGTCAGTGTTCTAAAATCAAGGAAATATTTTCTTGGTTCATGGACCTAAATTTAGAAGCTGTTCTGAGTGTATTATTCCTGATTTCCGCAGCTGAGATTTCCAGTTAATCGAAATTTGTAATTAAAAATTAATAAAAGAAAAATAAATATGCTACCTTGCCATCTTTGGTTTCCCTTTTTTGGCCCACATATTGGGAGAGGGCTAGTATTTTTTTTCTTGTTTCCTTCCACTTTTATTTTGGCTTTAAATTTTTGCAGAAAACTTACTGCGGTACTTCAGATCTCCCCTCTCCTACGTTTTCGCGTTTTCAGCTAACGGCCTGGCAAGAAAAAGTTTTGTTTTGGAATTTCGGCTCTTCTGCGCCTTGAAGAAGGCTACAGTTGCAGTTGCACTTCGGAGACGCCTCACAATCGCCACAGAAGTAGCAGCTGCTCCTGCTCAGCCTCCTCCACCTCTCCCTCCTCAAATCCTGATCTGGCGCTTAAGTTTCGCCCGAAAACAGTAACAACGAAACACCGTAAGAAAAACTAGGTAACACGGCTCAGATGTCATTTAAACAGTTAGGGATTTACAAAAACTTGAAGCTCAGTATTCGGGGTAACCTTGTATCCTTTCAAAGGTATAATGATTTTAGTCAGAAGACGAGTCCCAATGGCCTCCTTTCTTTTGCAGGTAGTAAAAGATGGGAAGGACCCAGGCCCATAGGTATGATCAAAAAACATTTTTTAACGTGCAACTTCGGTGTTTTTTGACATTTTAAGTTCTAATCTTGGTAATATAGTTCTCTCAATCTATTAGAATTTCGAATAAACTAAAATATAATCAAAAGACTTTGCCATAAGCTCAGGCGTATCATAGGAGCGATCAATTAATTAATCTAAATATAATACAAAACCCGTTTTATGTTGTTTTCCGAAACCTATAAGGTTGTAAATTGATATGAATCTCCGGTGGGAACAGCCTGCATGGGTATAGAAACTTCAGCTTAAAATTAAAATCCTTTTAATGAAACGTTTTATTTAGTGGTACAGCGAGTAAACTGAGCCTCAAGAAGAGGTAGAAATGCTTTACTGATTTCAGGCAACCGACTTTCATCTATTTTTAAATATTTCGTAAAGGTGTAAATGGGTTTTTGTTTTGATTGTGAATACCCATCTACTTGTCAGAAATGATTCAAACCATTCATTAAAGAGTCATAAGCAAATAAGAAATCATCGCTTGGTGGCGCGGTGTACAATCTGGGGAACAGTAGCTTTACTGCTTGCGTCAAGCCCTTGCTTAATCCTAATTTCTGATAAATCAATTTCGGGGCTCTACGACTCCTTTCGCTATATAGAGTTCTAAACGTTAATTTAGGTGCCAGCTGGCTGTCAGATGTGAGGTCCCGCGAAGGATAAGTGCTATATAAACCATTTAGAGGCGATTAAGGACCCAAAGCACAAGCCAAATTGAGTTGATGGTGTGGATTCCGGGGTGGCCAAATAAAGTGTTCTTCCGCCAATGAAGCGCAGTGTTGGAACCCTTAAAAAATATATTTGACAAATTTTCCACTTTCTAAGTAGGTTTTCCGCAGTGTAAAAAGGCTGAAGTGCGCACCGCCGGAAAGTGCCAGCAAAGGTGCAAAAGTTGTCCTCCCAAAGTGGCCTGGGTCTGTTCTGGGTTCCTATCGTTGCGATTCCTCCCTTCCCATTGGACATACGCCAAGTTGACTGGGGTGGAGAGGAGTGGGTGTGTTACCACAGCAGCTCGGCGCTGAGCGTTTTAATTTAATACACGAACTTCGATGGGCGGCGGCCAGGCTCATGGTGGCTCCAGTTGCGACTCCTGGCAACTCGAGCTCGTTCAGCTGGATTGGCGGGGCATTTACTTAAAGTCGGGCTTGGTGATTTGTTGCACTGACAACCACTATTAGGGACTCCACATTCCCCAGCGATGGGCTGTGACTTCGTACTCGTTTTCTTTTTTTGACAATTAATGCAGGCATTTGACACAAAAGCGGGCCAAAAAGGGGGTGCGGTGGAGGTGGGAGAGGGAGGGCCACGGGCGGGAATATTTCTTGACAGCTCCCAGGTGTCATTCAGGCGGGCGACGTCTGAACTCCCCGCACTTCGCCTGGTCCTTTGCCTTCCTTTGGGGAGTTCGCTTTGTGACCAACTCAAAGTCCTGCCAAAGGAAAATTAACAATGGCCAGGACAACGAGAGTTCACAGCCACCTGCCACCGATAGTCGGAGCTTGTCCCCAAGAAGGAATACAAAAAGTTCGGCAAACAAAAAGCACACGACTCGCAAAAAGAAAGCAATCATTCCTCCTATTTTAGACTTTAGCCGCGCCTGATTGGGCTGGGCGTATGAAAAGTGCAGGAACTTTAATCAGCAAAGTGGGACACAGATCGGCTGGCTGGGCCCGAATCGAATGAAAGCCGAAATACATAATCTCCGACGTTTCTGGTTAGGATTAAATTAAAGCAGAAGTATTCCTCGATTCGGGTTTAAAGTCCCAATCCTCGTGCGGCCATTATATCAAAAGCATACATCAAGTTAGCTCAAATCGATGGCCTCCACCCACAAGTTGGCTTTGCCGTTGTCTGACGCATTTTTCCTTATAATTTGTCATTCTCTTTGAATCTATCAATCCGTATTACGATGTCTCCGGCTTGCCTCGACTAAATTCTCGCAATGAGCCCAGATGGATGAATTGATGCCTAGCATTGACTTACTGATAAGCCCAGGGCTGGAGAAGAAACTGAAACTGAAACTGAAACTAAAAAGAAACAGGTGCCCGGACACCAGAGCAGATGGGCGGAGACGCAGGGACGCGGGAAGCGATAAAAAGGACAAAACCCAGGAATAAAATTCGTGTCCGGTCTTTTACGACTGGCTGACAAATGAATGCGTAGACAAATTTAATGAGAGGCGGAAATGTCATTTCGGTTTCGGATTTCGGTTTAGAGCAAATTTATGGACCTTGGGTCCGGACCTTTCCTCCGTCTTTAGGCAATAACGCCCCATAAAACGGCCGGGTCCGTTGCAAAGTCTCCGTCTGCTCGTCGACTGAAGCGAGCCCGATAAAAACAATGCACGCTCACGGGAAGCGGAAAGCGAATATAAATAATAACAGTGAAATATAAATAAATAAATAAAATTAACTCATAACCACTTAGACCGCCGCAAGGCACGTCCCGTGCGTTGTAGCGCCCTCTTCCGGTCCCCGGGAGCCCCTCTCGTGCGCACTCGGACCGCAGATGAAGTGGAGCCACCAACAACATTATTAAGTGCGGCAATGGACTTGGGACTTCCGCACAAAAAGGGACCGTCTTAATTTTCCTTGCTGACCAGCGGATCCCACACGGGTGTGTGCCCTGGCATGCCCTGGTGGGCCTGTGTGTGCGGCTGCATGTGTGTGCGTCAACTTTCGCCAGCGAGGATGGGATGCGGACACAACTTCAAAAATGCCGCCACGAAACCTTCATTTATCAAGTTGACATTTTAATTTATTAAAACAAAATGGAACCGAATGAAATGAGACGTAGGCGGTGGCGCTGGTGGGGGTGCGCTGAGGAAGGGTCGGTCTAAGCCCGGGATGGGAGTAGGCTCGCTGTCCATTCCTCAAGTTGGGCGTCCGCGCCCCGTATTCGGTTACCAACAGGGCACATTCAAGCAGGGTCTGTTGAATTGCGTTGAAATTGCACTGAACCAGCCAATGCCCTTGAAAGAAACGGTGAAACATCATCACATAAATCTCCTACTACTAATTTACGATTTCGATTTATTTTTTGGGTCATTGCATAGTAGTCAGCCGTTGAAATAGTAAAAAACTATTAGCGGCGTGGGAAACATTTTGTGACGATGTGTTATAATATCTACTAAATAAATTCACTTTCCACATTTTCTCATTCGGCACGCTTCGTCAAAATCGTGCAGCTAAATTCAAGCGAACTGAATGACAGCTTGGCGAATGTAAAACATGTTTTCTTTAAATCAGAAGTTTTTGTTCCAATTTATCTTTTTTTCAAAGATCGTAATATATATATTTAAACCAATTTTAATGATTGCAAGGCCCTAAAATAGAGTATAGATACGCACAAAAAAGTTTAATGCTCAGACAGGGTTAGATGTTTTGAACTAGAAAATATGACTTTTTTTGTTGACTGTCTTCACTACAATGTGTAGATTCCTATACTAAGCTGTTTCACAGCTGTCTAGCTGTGCTGTATTTTCCGGACCCTAAAATAACATTTTGGGCAAACTGACAGACAGTACTCTTTCCTGATGCGCTTCGTCACAACGTGGACTGCTGTTCACAGCGATGAAATAAAGTTATTCTTAATGCATGACTCCAAACTATTCGTGTGCCAATGCTGAGTACTTGTTACTATTTGCTAAACTAGATTTGCTAACCTAGCTCCGTCGGACCCACTCTATCGCCCACACACTTCTCAAAAAGAATACCTTATACCTTATACATTTTCTCATTCGGCACGCTCTCTCAAAATCACAGAGCTAAACAGCAGGCATATTAAATAAATATAAGCTTATAAATAATTTATGTATTATGTATACTGTGGGCAAAAAACAAGGTAATAATTAAAAAACTTTTTTATTTTGCTAAATCCATTTCTTCCCCTTCAAAGTAAATCCTCCCAATAAAATACTCTTATCCCAACGTCTCATTTTTCGGTATAGCCATCAGCACCTTCTTCTGTTCAATGAAATGGGCCCGGTGCATTATCGTGATACAAAATCAATAGATTTTGGGGCAAAGTTCTGTTGTTTTTAGGCGAAACTGAAACACTGAAAATTTTCCTATTAACAGCTTATTTTAATGCATTAACCCCCCAATTAAGGATGAAAAGTTTATCGTACACATGTTTGGTGCAGGATTGATGCATTCTGTTCTGGGCTCTTCCAGAAAGGGACAAAGGCGATTCCACAAAATCAGTAATCGCGAGACAATCCCTTTGGGCAAACCATGACCATCCGAGGAGGACGATTGTTAAGGCGTTCATTTAAAATGAATATTTGCAGGTCGCCTCATTCCCGCTTTTCTAATGATTTTATTCACAAATTTCCCGCTTTCCGCATCCCCACGAAGGTACCTCAACTTAAATGCTTTCTCATGGTAAAAATGCCAAAAACGTGTCACTGTTGCTCTGGTTATTTCCGCCTTCCGTAAACCTCTTTTGCCGAAGGAAAAGGGGAAGTTTGCGCAGAACAGGAGAAGCGTAATATTGTATATTAAAATGGCAGCGGTGAAATGTGAAATAAAATAAAATATAAATTCCGGACTAGGCCAACAAAGGTGCGCAGCCGAGTCCCTTTCCTTAACCCACTCCCCACTGCCCACTTAAAAGAAAGACGTACTGGCCTCGCCGAGTGTGGCGGG
This sequence comes from Drosophila biarmipes, assembly GCF_025231255.1. NCBI lineage: Eukaryota > Metazoa > Arthropoda > Insecta > Diptera > Drosophilidae > Drosophila > Drosophila biarmipes. The sequence goes on along the minus strand of NC_066611.1, from coordinate 1,479,468 downwards.
AAAGTTTTTCAACTGGCTGAAATGCGCTAAGAATGTTCTTATTTACGGCCGAGCCAGGGGGCCACGACCACACCCCATGCCCCCGCAACCTTTTCGTGCCACCGCCGCTGTCGCTCAGCGAATCCTCATTTTAATGTTCAAAAATGTTGATTTCGCCGTCCATTAAAGCAACTTAGGGCGTTGTAAACAACAACAGCGACAGTCGGAAAATGAAAATCAGGGTGCCCGGTGGCAAGGGTTAACAGCCAGTGATCGGGGGTCGGCGGGGCATCTGGTGTTGGACATTCGCATGAATGGCGGTTGCTGAATGCTTTTGAGCGATTTCTGTACCTTGATTCACTTGGCCATCGCCATCGCCATCGCCATCGTCATCGCCATCGCCTCTTGCCATTTTCCCGCTTTTGCCGCTTTTCCCGTTCCGCACGGGTAGCATCTTGCGGCGCCCTCCCCGGGCTTTTCCTGCCCTCGTCCTATCATACCTTTGGCGGCGTAAATTGCTTTCCATTTGTTCAAAGTAGGAAAGGAGGAAAGCGGGCCAGGAAGCGGGGCGAGCTGGAAAAGTGCGGACTGCGGAGCGGAGTGGGAATGGCAATGGGGAGGCTGTCCGGCAACAGCTGCCGTTCCGTCGAGCAGGGCCACAGTTTCGACTGGCCCTAAAAAATATGAAATTTAACCACTGCGGCGACACCGCCCTCACGAAAAAGTTTTACAAATTGAAACAGCATTTTCTCGTGCAAAGTACAAGAAAGCGAGTGAGCAGCGCGCAGTGAAATGTGGTGGTCGGGTACATAGTGGTCGGGGAAAAGTGCAGGAAATGGCATCATCATAATGGCATAATCTTAGCCACCAATTTGCTGGCGGTTATTGGCTTCTGGCTAAGTACTGCCCAACTGGAAGCAGACCTTTCAATGCTGTTGAAATGATCCAGAATTCGATGCGGTCTAAGGTAAATTGAATCATCGTTTTTTTTGTGCCGACGCTAATTATAAAGCCGTACTAACTGTCAATTTCCCAATATTTGCGATCCCAAGAGACCGCTGAAAGTTGCTAAGCAGAGAGTAGGAAACAACTTCGACTAAAATTTAGTTTGAATGTCCATCAGTCTGTAATTGAAGCATGAAATTAAAGCAAATCAGCCAAAGGAAAACCTAACGAAATGCTGATTGATTTGAAACAAAGTTGCACTGAAAAAATTATGCCGTCAATTGGTATGGAGCACTTTACTTTTTAGAACGCATCTAAAGCCTGTGGTAGTTTTCTCTGCGTACGGAAAAGGTTCATTAATTTAACGTAATGAACCCGCTGTAAACTCCTCATATGTTGAATGCGAATTAAATTGTGTCTGCACGAGGAAATAAAGCTGTAAATGATTTAATTTGCGCATTCACGTTAAATAGCGTGAAACAATGAATAGGGTTTAAATAAGCTCACACATAAATGGGTTAATTCGCACAATTTATTTCCGCCGCGACATTCACCCATTAACCGCTCGCCGACCCCTTCGCCCTCCCCACCAGAGGCGCCCACTCCACCTTACCGATACCCTTTCGAAGCCGCGTGTTTCGGGTTTGACGGCTCTATGGTGCTTTTACCTCGGGACAACCAATCTCCATTTATGTCCACCTGATCCGCTGCGGCCACCGCCGCGTGTCCATTCAAAATGAATGTCCGTGGGCTGTCCGCGGGTTCTGGACTGTTGGGTTTTCACCGTTCCGCGCTTTTTCCGAGGTGGGCGGCGGTGGCGGTGCATTCACCGTGTGCCAGGCCGAACATTAAGCAAAGTGGCCAGCGTTCCATTTGCAAATGGCGCTGCCTGCTTTTGATTTTAATGGTCTTGCTACTTATCATGTCCTACAACGAACTGCAGTGAGCGCAGTACCGATACAAATGGAAAGTATGCAAAAAATTGGGGCAGTCGAGTATGGGGGCCGGCTGTCCGCAACGGTAGCGCGAAAAAAAGCACGAAAAAAGCACGAAAAAGTACCAAAAAGCGAGGGCGAAAAGGGGATCTTTAGACTATTGGATACCCAATGTGGCGGAGACCAGCTTGGCCACAAACCAACTTAAAACAGTATTTTTATTTTAAGTCAACGTTCCACAAGGCTTTACACGGAAAAACGATAAAGAACGCGATAGTCGAGTATCTTGACTAACATATGTCCGTTCAGCAATTATTCTTAGCACAATGATAGATATAGATAATGGCAGTCATAAGCCTCGACTATCAGATACCTGATACACAGCTCAAGGGAGCAAAAGGAAATGGAGATATGTAAGCAGCAAAGCGATAATGTAAGGCGCCACCTACCCGCTATTTCAATATATGATATGTGGCCGGTATCTGCTATCTGGTATCTGTCTGATTGTGGGCGTGGAAAACTTTTTTAAGCTGGAACGATAGGTATTGAGACAAAAACATTTCAGAAAACATTTTCTTCCAGCATGAACACAGACAGCCGTCACAGTTTTGGCGTCAGCATCAATACCCGAGTCGATCTTGCCATGGCCGCCTGTCCGTCCGTCTGTTCGTCCGTTTCTACGCAAACTAGTCTGTCAGTATTACAGCTATCGGGCTGAAACTTTCCCAAAATTCTTCTTTCATTTGAGGCAGTGTATGAGTCGGATCCATCCGGATCGGACAACTATAGAAAATAAATGTTTTAAAATTATATCTTTGGTGTCTTTTAACATATTACTGTGGACGGCAGTCCACGTAGTGACGAAGCACACCAAGAAGGTGTGCGAAGGCGACTACTATATATACACAAAGTAATGAAAATCTACAGCCATTGTCCGATTGTTTCGAGGCTTACATCACAATGTTTCTTATGCCAAATGTCATAGATTTAATGTCTTATACTAAACTATATAGTTGAGATATTTGTATTATGTTTATTAAAGCCAAAACAAAAATAAAATAAATAAAATTTTGAGGCTTGTAGCCCTTGAAATTTCTCAACTTTTCGCATACGACGCATTCTTGTAAAAAGCCCGTTTCAAAATTCTTAATTAACAGAAATGGACACATTTACCAGTTCAGAGCAAATTACACTGCCTGATCGTTGATCTTTCTTTGTGAGTATCCAAACTCTATTCGAAAATCTTGGAAATTTAAGATGAAAACAGCTTAATAAAAGAAACTTCGAAACTTGTAAAGTACTGAAGCTAAAGGCTTCTGCTATGTCGTTAGAAAGACATGTTTTTTGTATCGATATTTTTTAAATTTTGTTCCTATTTTTAGAAAGCAGCTTTAACAAGTCTTCAAGTTTACATGCCACACATTGTTGTATAAAGTCAAGTTTTAAATTTTTTTTCAACAAAAAAGGCTGCATGTACTAATTTAGAACCTATAACACCGCGTTAGCGTTAAACTTCTTTTGCGTATCCATACGCTTTATTTTGTGAAAGTAGATGAATTATATAATTTATTTTTAACACAAAAACGAGGAAAAAATCTAGAGACGATCGCACCTACAGCAAACAAAAGTTCTGATATCAACTTTTGTGACGAAAATTTTCACATTCGGCACGTTGCTATTCAATATGCTTGTGTTTAGCTGTACTACATAATTTTCATAAAGCATGCCAGTGTAAAAAAAATATGAACACATATTTCTTTAGTAGATCGTGTAATACAATTCGATAATTTGAGACTAGTTACAAAACGGAATATTGATACAACTGGTCACTAACAAAGTTCTATGAAGAATTCAGGAAATCGGCCTTAAGGGACCGTATTACCTCTTGAATCTCACCTTCCGCCTTGGTGAGGGCGAATTCTGCAACATGCATTTGGTTGCTGTGGAATCACCTTGTGACTGGTATACAATTCCCTTTTGGCCGATAAGAGGTAAGCTCGTAACAGTTGACCAAAAATAAATTTGATTTCGCGGCCTTAAGTTTTTCGCAACGCTGGCAGCTGTGTTCGAGCGAAAGTGGGTGTGATGGTTTTCCCAACCAGCTCAAAAGTGTAGGTTACATTTTTCCATGGTTTTTCCATGGCCGGAAGGGAGGGGATGGAAGCCGACGGCGGAGAGGAATGTGACCCAAATGTGTTTGCACAAATGAGTTTGGCGGGCATTAAATGATTTGTTTGCACGGCACGAAATCGAATTAAAGACGGAAAAAGGGGCGACTGAGCTGGCGAGCTGGCGAGCTGGCGAGCTGCCCACCGTTCACCAGGTGGGCGTGCCACGTATGCAATTTGTCGTCTGCGGCGGAAATTTACATGGAAGCCAATCCAAAAAAATCGGCCAGGAGAACGGACGAACAGTGGGAAAAACAAGAAGCTTATTTTATCGTCCCCTCGCATTCTGTCTATAAATAAATTAGCATGGCAAACAAGTTGGCAGAGTGTTGGTGTGCGGCTTGTTACGGCTAAAAAGCTGTTTCCGCAATGAGCTTGTTTCCTGTCCGCAAGGACATGGTTCCTGCTGGTGGGACGCTGCTGTCGCTGCTGCCGCTGCTGCTCCTGTCATTGACAAGTTGACTATAAAAACTAAATGCGCTGCCCAACACTGGACACATTGCCCAGCGCCGCCGAAACGAGAGGCGTGGCAGCAGCAGACAAAAAGGCGAAGGGAAAAAATCTAATTTCCTGTGAACAACATAAAGTAAATGTTTCAGAACTGACGCCCCAGGACGGTGCAGCCAGCAAGGGGAATGGTGACAGTGAGGAGGGGCTAGGAGCGGGAATCGGAGGAATCGGAGGAACCGGAGGAACCGGAGGAACCGGAGGACCCGGGGGCTAGGAGGCCCCCGGGCCATGTGTGTGCGCCAGTGGGTGTGTGTTTGACAACATGGCCGTAGAAACAAATGCGCTACTTCGGCCCGCCATTTGCCATTTTTTGGTAACGAAGCGCAGGGTGGGCACGGGCCTCTGGCATAAGTTATGAGTTCCTCCGTTCGCTGAGCGGGGCTCGCCCACCCCCACCCAGTGCACGCGGAGAAAAATTAATCCCACATTTCAGCACTGCGCGGGCGGGCCCAGCGATGTCCCAATCAAAATACTGTCGGCCATATACCATCGACTCGATTATCCCCGTATATTTTGCCCGCACACGCTCAGAAAAATGTATCTACGAGTATATCTTAAACACCTTTCGAATACTGCACGTTGTGCTTTTATGTTTTTGCAAGTGTACTGCTGTCCCTGCCTCCGCTGCAGCACCCTGACCACCCTGCCCACCCGCTGGAACTGGCATGAAACATGTGACCGAGGCGAAAAATGGGAGGGCTGACCAAGGGCGCCCGTGTCGGCTGCAGATGAAACCGCAGCAACGATCTACCACCCCACACCACCCCCAAAAATGAAAAATCGAGTGGGGAAAAAGGGAAGAGATCAACCCCGCACAGCCAAAGAATCAAAAATGGCGTGCGGCGCGCTTAGGAAAAAGTGGCGCAGAAATTATTTTAGCACGAGACAATTTTGGTATTTTGCCATCGCTTCCCGCCCGAGCTGAAGCCGCGGCCACAGGGACATCAATAAAGGCGCAACGGCTGAGATATGTTCGATATATTTGCGTTGGATTCCCGCGGTGTTTCCCCAACAAATGCAACAACGAGAAAGAAAGCCAGCTCGGGCAAACTTGCAGGTGAAATGGTCAATGTTAGTAAAAAATGTGCAGTTTTCTAGGCTTGTTGCCAGCTTCACCAGTTTTTGTTCGTCGCTCATTAGGGCTTGCGAATTTGAACCCCTACCTTGCCTCCTCTGATTTCACACCGATTCCCTTCTGCGCAGGAAGCACAAAACCCTGCGTGCCCACAACTCTAGCCTTATAGTTTTCGAGATCTCAGTGCTAGTAACACCACGTTCAATTTTCAAGGATTGTTGCTGGCTTCAGAGATTAAAAAAATAATTTCATTACTTATCTCACCGTATCTTTGACAGCTATATGCTGGAGTCGTGCAATTTTGATTAAATTTATTTCAAAATTCTTGAAAATATAAAAAATTATATTTTTAATTTTTGTCGCTTTCGATTTATTTTAAAAAATGATGACATGAAATTATCTAGCACTCCTCTTATAGTTCCTAGGAAAACTGTTCACTATTGCTTTATGCTATTGTCTTACGATCTTTGTGATTTTAAAATTCCAAAAACCATTCTGGTTGAATTGGTAGAAACATAAATAATGAAGCAAATTTACTTGAAGTTGACATCCGCTTTTATTGTATTGACCAGCCTGAGTTAACTATACTTTGTGCAGGCCGACAAGCCCTGTTAATTTTATTTTTTTACCAGCTAATTGTCATTGAATTTGGAACCACATTTAGTTCGGTTCAAACTTGCTTTGCTTTCGTGCAACACAGTATTTAATTAATTATTTATGTTCGGACAGGCATCTCTCATGTCGGACAAATGTAAAAAACACAGAGCAACATGAAAGGCCAACAAAATATCAATTTTATGAAAATCAAACACACAAAAATAACGCAATTAGCGTCTTGGATGGGGCAATCATAAATTGTTCCCGCCATGTGTGCGGGTGTTTGTGTGTGCGGGCTGCTTTATGAGTTTTTCGTTTTAATTTCCTCTTGTTAATGGGAAAAGCTCACTCACATAATAAATATGAATTTGATACGAAAAATGCAATTAAAATGTATGAAAAAGCGCCGAGGAAAAGCCAAGACCAAGAACGCACACACACAGTGACACGGAACAGTGTGTTTGTGGGTACGAAAGCCATTCATGCAAAACATCAAAAGCCTGCGCTCCCCGCGCATTTGCAATATTTCATAGCATATTTTTCCGGGCTCGCCGGCCTAAGAAAGTTGCAAAAATTTTTCAATCGAAATACAAATGAAATTATACCTACGCGTGTGTGGGGCTGGTGGTCGAGGGGCGGCTGAGAGTGCTTTAAATGAGTTTTCGTTCATTAGCAGCCACCCACTGGGCGGGAAAAGCCAGCGAAGTGACAGCAGCAGAAGGAGAATACATGGCGAGTGGGCGGAAGAGCTGAGGAGTGGCGGACAGGAGAAAGACCAAGAAAAATTGTTTCCACTTCAAAAGCAATGAAAAAACTGCCGACGGGTCCGGTGGAGCACGGCAGCATCAGCCACAGGAAAACAAGTTTGCAAGGGGACCAACGAAGTTGGGAAGACCCTACAATACAAGAAGTTCGGACAACAAAATTGGCCACTCAAATTTTGAATTCGCCCTGGAAAAATAACATTTCTTTCTATCGACCATCAAAGTTACTTGAATTTCTATCTTTTCATCAAGCACGTATAAGTGACAGCCTATTTAATCTGGAAGGGTGGGCAGATGTAGAACTTCACGTTTGAAGAGAGCGATACATATACTTCGCAGACCTCAAGACATAAGCAAAATCGCATTACCCATAAGTAGGGCATAAAAAGTACACAGGAAGAATATGAAGTTGTTGAGGAATTTGAGCTTGACTTTGACTTCAACTCAACGCCTTCGAAATTGCTCGGCGAAATGCGGCAGTCTGCCCTGCCAAACATCCTTTGTCATTTTTCCCGCGATTTCCTCGCTTTCCCCGTCTTTCACCTCTTCCGTTCGCCTGCCCATTGCAAGGCTGTGTAGCGCGACTCACTGTTCATAAACATTTGACGACATCGAAACAGCAGGCAAGCCGGGAGCTTTCCACCCAGAGTTCTACCCCACATTTCGCATTTCCACACCCATTTCTCCACTCTCGGCCCTTTCTTCAATCTAGATGCCTGCGGCCTTTGCACATGCGATTTCCTTATTGTTGCCATTATGTGATCTGCTGATGGCGGCAACTGCAGCTTTCTCAAGCCACCCTCAGCTCTCTGAAGACACCCCCAATTTTTCCCAGCGATGGCCCCGCTCCTGGAAATTCCCCTGAGCTTCCGACAGGAAGGCATCGAAGAAAGCCACTTCCGACTCTTTCGCAGCCGCTCTCTTTTCGCCCCTTCACTGGATTGGGCCAAAGTGCAAACGGAAGTGGGAGGGGCTAAGGAGCGGGGTCTGAAAAAAAAAAGGGAGTGGAGGGTTATGCAAGAGGAGGCACTACATGCCATGCAACATTAAAGGCCCGACCGCATTGTAAAGCTCCGTTGTTGCTACCATTTTTATTAGCCACAATCAATCCGCTTAAGCCGAACGAAAGAAAATGATAGAGAGCAGCGAAGAAAAATAATTTTTAAAAATACAAAAAACCCATTGAAGTGGAATGCCTCGACTATCAGATACCCAGGCAAAAGATCATTGCTTACTAACTAATGATCCGATTTTAACAGCTTTTCGTAATTAAGACATGAATTGGCAAGCGGTTTGAAACACAAACAGTTTTTAAGCGGTTAGTCGGCGTTAGGGTGGGCGTGGCACCCTGCTGAAGTACATTGCACTGCGAACGAATCTCTAGAATCTCCTAGCTTGGGCGGCTTCTAGGCGGGGGTATAAAAATAAGAAGTACAAAAGAGGACATCAAGAGAAAGGATAAATGATGAAAGGGTACTGGGTAAAGAAAGTGGTAAAAAGGACACATTTTGCAGAGCTGATGTCTGCTTTCAGCGGTTCCTGTCGATTACAATGTCGCCACACAAAACAGAACCGATCTTTTTTCTGCTCACTCCTTACGAAGTCACAACAATGAACTGGAGGAAATTTAAGGCGAAAATGAGTGGAAAAGGGTGTCCAAACGGTGGAAATGTGTAGCCCGCATACAGTGATGTTTATCGGTAATCGGTTATTTGTAATCAGCACACAATGAAGTGCTAAGAAAAGTCAATAAAAATGAAGCTTCCCGGCCTCGAAGTACGTTTTTTTTGCTTATGAAACCTTTTCCCACTAAACATTTTTGTACACAAAATGGTAGGAGAAGATGAATTTTTGTACACGTACATCAGATATTTATTTGATATTTAGAGGATAGTTTCTGTATGTCCCGAATGGCGGCAAGCTTGGACAGCTAACACTTCACTTTGCCCTAACCCGATTGCAAATTCTTTAAGCCGCCTTTCGTCCCTCCCTAATTCAGCACTCTAGCTCCCTTTCACTCTTTCCATTTTCTATTGAAAATGTTGAGGGCGGAGCTGGCGAGGCCGCATTGAAAGCTAAATGGCCATTATGTGCTGCGCTGGACCGTTTGATTTGTGCGGTCTGGCTCGGTTCCTGTTCAGGGGAAAAGTGATTCGTGATTTACATTGAAGCGAATACTCACCAATGACTCATGGCACCATTGACTCGTGGCACCTTTGACTCATGGCCCCGCAAATGTCTGCGAGGGCACAATTAGCTCTGCCAAACCCTCATCGGAATGTATAAGAAAGCATGGAGTAAATAAGCCCTCCATCAGTGTTTATATCCTTGTAAAGAGTATTGCGATTTCAGTCACACTTTTCTATATTTATTCTTGATCAGTATTAAGAACTGCCTGCCTCCACATTTCAACGTAAACTTCGCGATATAAAACTATCTGTGCAAAAATGGAACAAAAATGATTTATTGTAAGCCCTTTATTCTTATAGAAAACGAATTTAGTTACTCTTCAACTAAAAGGGTATACTATATTCGTCGGAAAGAGTGTAGCAGGTGAAAGGAAGCGTTTCTGACCTCATAGAGTATATTTATCTGTCGGATCCGGGCAATATATTTAAAAGTTATATCGCCCTCAAGTTATATTTGCCGCTGGCATAACTCCATCTTCTTCGCACTCCCCTTAGCTGAGTAACAGGTATCAGGTAGTCGAATGCAGCGCTCTCCCGTGCTTTAAAGGCTACCGCAGTGCAAAGGGTACACGGTGTCGAAAAAATCCCCTTTATTTAAACGTTGGGTGGCACTCTTAAGCGGCAAAGCCTTCCAATTTAAAAAAGTTTGCAGAATTAAAGAATGTGTAGTACAGACAGGCGTTGTCTTATGTGTACATGGTACAATGTACAACATATGGCAATGTTTATATAAAATATTTTTACATGTGATTCTCGTTATTAAAAAAAAACAAAAACTCAGAGAATTTCACGATTGATTTGAGTCAATGGCGATATTTTTAAAGGTTTATAAAAAAAATTACTTTCTATAATAGATTCTAATGTAACAAAACTCGCTTTCTAAAGAACTTCTCGGAATCTATAAGGAGTAAAATAAAACAAGAAGGAAGTATACTTCGCAAGCCGAAGTTTGTATACCCTTGCAGTTATAAAAAATGCCATGTGAAATTTTTAAGGATTGTTGATGACTTCACTGATATTAAAAAAATTATTTCATTCTTTTTTCAGACCATTTTTTGGACATCTATATGCCCCAAAGCTATAATTTGTTTCATTTTATTTTCCCACAATTTTTCCGTCCAATTCCGTCCGATAGTCGTCCGATTTTGATAAAATTTATTTTCAAATTCAGAACTAATTAAAAAATGGTATTTCCAAGCTTAGAACTATATATGTTAAAATACACCAAGGATATAATTTTTTTCATATTCTCTGACTAATTTTCCGAGAGTTTCTATGGCAGCTATATGATATGATCGTCCGATTTTGATAAAATTTAATTTAATTTTAATTCAAAATTCCAAACGAATTTAAAAATATTATTTCCAATAGTAGTAACCAAAGTTATCATTTTTTTACATTTTTTCCCCGATAGTTCCTATGGGAGCTATAAGATATAGTTGTCTTATCCGACTTTCGGGAAAGTTTCAGCCCGATAGCTTTAAAACTGAGAGACTAGTTTATATACTTTGTGGTCGGAAACATCTACTTCACTGCGTTGCAAACTTCTGACTGAAACCATTACGCCCTCTGCAAGGGTATAATATGTGCTTCTGGATTCTGATAAAAGAAATTAGTTTATTTTATTCATTATTCAATATTTGCGGCGTAGTAACTTTATTTGATTGCTGTTTGTTTTTTGCTCTCATCCTGGTCTTGATTATTATCGTTATAATGCGTCTGCCGGATTCGCACAGATTTCGCAGCCCCGCGTGGGCTCCTTGGAAAGCCCCACCTGGATACCCGATCCGGCTGTGTGCCCCGGGAAGTCCCCATCGGCGCAGTACTTGGCCTTGCGGCTCTTATTTGGCCGCATGCTGTTTTGCCATGGGCTCCGTCTAATAAGCTAAGAGGCATGGCTATGCCCTTAAGTCGATAATTAGTGGCATTGTTGTGGTTGACTGGCCAATCCGTTAACCAATGTTATCGCAGTGGGACTGACCGGAGTTGTCGGTGCCTCCTTTCGGTTCATGAACTTTCCGGGGCGATAAATTATGACGACTAGGAAATAGCTTCGCATAAGTGGCTAGAGCTCCAGTGTTTTGCTCGCTTGTGGGCGTTAAGAAGTCAATACAAACTTTGGTTTTAAGCGGTTGAAACTTAAACTTAACCACCTGACAGCCCAATTCGCGAACTTTCGCATTGACAGCCCAATTCATTAGAGCTCACAGTTATGATTTAAGTATAAATAAGTAAAAACTCGTTTAGGCGTCAGGGTCTTAGCTAATCAACATGTCGATTACTTGAGTTTCAGATAATTTAAATTTTATTGATACTGTGTACGTTATTCATATCATTCACTATTGGCATTTGCCTTCTTTCTCTCTCTTGCAGCTCGGAGGATGCCACGTGCCCGTTGAGGTGAGTTGAAAGCATTGCAAATATGCTGCACCCAACTAGGGAATTGCCCGACAGCTAGGATATAGATACGTATGCCCGGCTAGAGATACAAGTTGAAATACCGGGCCAAGATACTCATCCGAGACAGCTGTCTTGGCATTTTAAGTGACCGGACTCCACTTCCCCCGATGTTTCTTGGCCCTTTCTTTTAGCCGCCTTGCGATAACATAAGCAATCGACCCAAAAACTTGGTCAACTGGCAATAAAATCAAAAGCGAAAAAAGTTAAAGACCAACGACAGCTTCTGCGGAAAATCTGGGGGATGAAACGAACGGTGGCCCGGCGCGGGCTGGAAAAGTTCCCCGACAAAGTTCAAGCGTGACTGGCATCGGAAAACCTACGCGGTCGAAAGTCCGAGTTGGTTTATAAAACGCTTTGTACGCTCAAACAGACACAGTAATTGGCGATACACACACAGCGTACAGCTCTGTGATATACCCCTACTTTGTTTCACGTGGCAGTCGGCAGTAGGCAACACAATTCTATATGTGCATGGGGTCTAAGTAGCCGACAGCTGGGTGTTCTTTCAGGGAATAATTGCTTTATTTTCGACGAGAAGATTATTGCAATGTCTTTAAATTATGTTGAAATATTATGACAAAATTATCATTTTGTGTAAGTTTGGTCGACTTAATCAAATAGGTTTGCAAAATAAAGTTCAAATCATAAAAACAAGAGAGCTCGCTATAGTCGATTTCATCGTAACTCATCTAAAAGGAGTGCGAGAGGGACGGAGGTATGCTTGCAGCAAATCTGTTTTTCTAGCAGCACTCCTATAGCGCCACCTATCGGCATCTGTTCATTCTTGTCCCACCTGGCGCCTGAGCATAAACCACCACCTTGATGCGCTGTATGTGGCGTGCAGTACCAATAGACTTTGAAAAATATTGATCATTACGTGGCTCTAACTCGAAGATGAATCGCCCTCTTTCAATCATTTATGGCATGTAGGAGGGTATTGACAATAAGAACACAGCCTCATTTAAATTTTTTCAAAATATTCAAATAAATGTGTGCGCTAGACGGTTTCTAGCGTTAAGGTCGTGGTTTGTGGGCGTTAGAGAGGGCGTGGCACCCTGATGCAACAAACATGCGCTGCGCAAAAAGCTCAAGAATCTGTATGCCAATTTTGAAGTTCATACGAACAAACAGACGGACAGGCGAACACAGCTAGATCGACTCGGCTAATGATCCCGATTAAAAATATATAACATTTATAGGTTCGAAAACGCTCCCTTCTACCTGTAACATACTTCAAGTCAAGTATACCCTTTATCTATCGGATACCCGTTGCTCAGCCAACCTACTCCAAAGTAAATAAGCCTTCGCGAAGTCGCGAAGAAACTTCATATTCCATTTTTATCTACTGGTTGTGTCGCCATTGATGATTTTCTTGCTAGAAACATATTAAAAACTGGTCTGGGCGGCACAGTTTTGGCCGTTTTGTGGACGTGGCACGCAGCTGAAATAAAGATGCGCAGCGCAAGAACATGGCAAGATCAACTCTCTAGTAATTAAGCGTATATAAACTTTATGGCATTGGAAACGCTTCCTTCCACCTGTACAGATTCTTTCCCGATTACATGTACTCTACTTGTAACGGGTGTCAAATTTAATTTGTATCTCTAATTTTGACGGTTACTCGTCCGTATAAACGCTGAGATCTCGGAATTGAATATCAATATGTATTCTCATGCCAAAAATGCTGCAAATCATTCATTAAAAAGTTATAAGACAGCAATGAAATCGTTACTAGGTTGCGCCATTGCGGGTATGCAATTAAGAACACATCTCCGTCGCTCTATTAGCTGAGTATCCGGTATTTGATAGTCGATGCCATCAGCTAACGCGATCGAAGGGAGATTGAGATATTCAAGCAGCAGGCGGCTTGTGGGCGTCCGAGTGGGCGTGGCATATTCGCGTCACAAACTTGCGCTGCGTACCAGGAAAGGATTTAATATCTGAAATCTCTCTTGTAGTTTTCGTTATCACAGCGCTCACACGGACAGAAGCACATGGCTAGATCTACCCGATCCCGAATAAGAATATACAAACTTTATGGGGAACAATAATATGTAAACTTTCTTCAGACAAATGTAATATACGGTCTTACTCGACGAGTAATGGGAATGAACATCGTATTTGAGCAGGTTCTCCCAAGACGTTCGCTGTTTTGACTTAGCACCACCGCGAACTGTATCCCTTTAGGCTTGGCTTCATGTAGGGTATTGGGAAAACTTTGGCGCCGACAGCAACGCGCCTTTCATAAAGTTTGAGTGTTTCTGTAGCTGGCATGCACTTACTACATTCCCCTATCGCTTCTTATTTTCCCCTTTTTTCCCCACTCGCATATATTTGTATTGCGCTCAGCTTTGTTCGCTCCTTTGCTTCTGCTGGAGCTTGTCGAGCGCTTTTCCTGCCCCTCTCGTGTCCTGTTTTTCATTGAGTGGCTATCCTCTGTCTGTGCACTGGAATTTTAGTGAAAAGTTATTTATTATAGAACCCAACGAAATTATGAGGCAGTTTCCGATCTTTTTGCTGCTGCTGTGCGAAGATGCATCTCGCATTCGCTGCCCAACACTGTGCAGTCAATGCAGCTCATGAATGTAGCAAGTTGGAATTGCATTTCAAAGCAATAAGCAAGATTGCTCCTTTGCCGGCAAGTGGAGGGCAAATGGGTTAGATAGAGTACAACGGGCCAGAGCATACTTGAAATTCGGCTTCGTTGGCAGCTGACCATATCCTTCGCTTTGAGTTCGAATTTCGGCCTGCGAAAAGAGCCTCGGCCCCAAATTGCATTTCCCTGTCAAAATTCGAGGCAGGCATGCAAAGTGCCGAATACCTGCATTTTTGAAAGAGTCGTATTACAAGCCATCTAATGGTTGTTGTGGGTGGATTCTGTGATTTAGCTAGGCTTCTGAATGCCGCAGCACAACGTTTTTACATTCGGCACGCTGCGATTAAGTATGCCATTGCTTAGTTGTTTGATTTTAATGAAGCGTGCCGAATGTAAAAAACATAGAAAGTGTATTTAATTAGTAGATCATATATTGCATTTTCGTCACAGAAGTTGATATCAGAACATTTGATTGTTGAAGGGCGGTCGTCACTATATTTCTACCTCGTTAAGAGGTGTTTTTGTTTGATTTTGGAATATCACCATTAAAATTTGTTTCCCATAATACAGGAATATTCTTTCTTCTCTTTAAAGGTAATTTTTCTTTACTGAAAAAAATGTCTTTTTAAGTTCAAAAAGGGGTACATACTGATTCTTACTCTAAAAAGCAGAAATATTGTAAGGGGTCTGGTTTTCACTTTCATATTTTTTTGTTGTAGTTTTCAAAACTCAAAAAATTGGTGCTCAATGCCCCACTGATCAAACTTTCTAAATTTAAATTTTGAACTTCACCTCTTTTTCTTCCAAGCCAATGGATTTTAAAATGTATTTTTTTGGCAACAAATCGTATACCAGAACTTTTGAATAACAAATTATGGACACTCGCTTTTCTGCCTGCCTAAATCCATCTTCCCTTAGCTAATAAGAGATATTCGATAGTCGAGACACTTGACAATGACTTTCTTTGTTGTATTTTTATGATTTTTTCCATTTTGAGCATAATGATAAATCATCCAGAACGTACGCTTCTAGCTTTAGGTTTTATTTCATAAAGACATATATACATTTACTAACTTTAAGCACTCTTTAAACACTAAACACAAACTCCAAACATTATAACTTTAAAGTGGGAATCTCCCGACGAAAGTGCACCATGTGCAAACGACATGATCGAACCCATTTTTGTCAAAGGCATTCAGCCTAAATGCATTTGAATGGACATAGGAGTGTTAGGCATGAAGCGAAAAACATGTTTGTAGCTGTGACAAATGCACCTGATGGACAGAGTTTTTTGACATCTGACGAGGCCAAATCAAATTTAATTTTACATCAAGCCAACGAAGAGCGTGAAGAGTGATTTAATTTGATTTTATAAACGCTGCTGCATATTGATTAATTGTAAAAACGCAATTGGAATCTGAAGGACTGGGTGCATCAGCTTAATGAATTTTCACTTTATCGAGAGTCACAAAGAAGTAATTACCTAATGTAAAGGAGGCGACGGAGAAGGATGGGCATGTCACATTCTGCAACCGCAAAATCAAAGCTCCTTCAGCGTCCTCTACTCCCAAACAGACGCCCAGGGTACACAAGCAAAATGCCGGACAGAAGGATCACAGGTTGAGTGACTGGATGACTGGCTGACTGGATGACTGGATGACTGAATGTCTGGATGACTGGATGATGGCTTCAGCCATTTTCGTCCTCGTGGCCAGCACTTGTAGCCATTCTCCTGCTAAGCAGGCCGACACCAAAGCCAAATGAGTTCAGTGTCCGCAGGCGGAGATAAAAGGGGGCAATGGCAGGGGAAGTGGGACGGGGAAGTAGGAGAAAATGGGGAACGTTTGGGAAAACCAGGGAGGGTTAGCTACAAGCCACAGACTTGCAGGCTATGCAGACCGATTTAATACCCAGTGGAAGCACATATAAATGGCTTGCAAAGTTTTGCCATTTAATTATATTCTTCACAGAAATGCCTTCCAAATAATGCTTTCTTGCTCAGAAACCTCATAAACGATTTAAAACGGATGTGATTTTTCTGTAGAGGTTCGAATGTAATGTAACCTTATTTTGATGCTTCTGAGAATGCTTTTCATTTTCTAAAAATAGGAAAGCCCTGTATATACATTGGTCTCACAGGAACGACCAGCAAGGGTATAAAAACGTATTTCAAATTATAAATAGAATGCTCAGAAATATAGGAAATAATAAAGAATGAACTAAGTCATACCATACAATTTATAATGCTTTGACAACGCATAGGTACATTTTAAGGTTAAATGTTTTGAAACACGCGACTTTTTCCGTCCATGATTCCAAAGTCACAAAAAGCAAATCAAAAATAGAACTGGACTATCCGATACCAAAGCGAGATTGTAGAGCGCCACCTACCCGCAGGCAGGACAAAGCTAGATGGACTCGGTAAGTGATCCTGATGAAGAATGTATCGGAAACGCTTTCTTCTAGCTCCTTACTCTTAAAGCAAAGGGTTTAATTATATACTAAAGTAAAGGTAGGTATAGAGGTAATTGCGTCTAACTTTTGATGTTCCCTGCATAGGCAGCCATAATTTCCTAAAGCTATCACCTTCCTTCAAATGCCAGGCAAATGCAGCTCGAATCAGAGTAAAGAAAGGCCGGACGCTCTTCGCTGAGGTCGTTCGGAAAACGACCACTAGCTCCGCACCCGCCCACGGCTTTCCAACAGTTTCATCCCGCTTTTCCCACTCTGCCGGCGGCTCTTAACGAGCGGCGAGTCGAGCAATGATTGCGGTTACTTGCTGGTTTTCATTTCATTTTTCATGCCACTTCTTGCTGGCTGCAGTTTCTCGGAGGCGGGTCAAGCGGCCGGGCCTGGGGGCGGACGGCCCTTGGAAGGTGTTGGCTCCGACGGAGCTGTGGTGTCTGCCCGTCGTATTTGTGATCCTGCCGCTTGTTAAGCACTTTAAACAATGTGGCAGCCCTGGCGCTCGTCTTGTTAAATTTAATTTTGCCACTTGCCCAACCAATGACAGGGCACAAAACGAATTACGACAGCAGTCCGAGGAGTGGAATGAGGGACTGCCCTCCACTCCTGCCACTCCTGCCCACTCCTGCCCACTCCCGCCCACTCCTCCTCTGGACAGACAATTTGTCAAATGAATTCCGAGTCATTTTGGAAAATTGCATAAGTAGAAAATGTGGAGGAAAGCGCAGGGAACTAAGGACACTTGACATGACACTCGGAGTGGTCCGGGGAATCCCCGGAATGCAGCAAGCAAAATGTTTTAAATGCATTTCGCTCTAGATAATACCTGGCAGACGGAAAACACGAGGTGGGCGGAAAATCAGGCGAAGGTGAGAAGGAGTGCTCCCGCAGTGTCCGTGCTGCAGCAGCGTAAAATTTAATTTTCCAATTAAATGGCGCAAGTTTTTTTTCCGTTCCCCCCTTGTTGTTTGTTGCTGCGGAAAGTTCGCATTGTTGGCCATCAAACTGACATTGGGGAATATTACAAAACCCCCAAACGCAGCGGGCGAAATAAAACATTTAGCTGCAGCAAAAAATAGAGAACCCCTGACCTCTCCAGCGATTGTTTTCGGTATCGAATGCACGGACGTTCTTGGTTCCGCAAAAAATGCTTTAAAAATATGTACGCGGGCGCGAATTTTGGGGAAAAATATTTGAGCATTCGGGTAGACCGACAGATAGCCTGGAAAAGGAGGAATTAACAAGCTGGGTCAACCGATCGCGCGCCCATTGGAGCAACGAGTATGGGTCATCCCATAATCGGTTCTACACCTATCTCGGTGCCCTAAATATTTTCTTCGTTTTCAATGTGCTCTTTTGGGCGATATTTTGTCAAACTACCCTACTCGAAACCTTCATGGTTTTTCAGAATTATCTTGGTGTATGTTGTCCAGCAACGATCATATTTGCTCGAACTAATATGCCCAGCACATTCGACGGTATTTACATGGCTGGCAGAGCGTTGCAAATGTGAGTGTGGAAAGTTGGTAACGCACACATGGTATCGATTGATTAACTATTGTGAAATTGTTTAGCCAGGCGAGCTGAATGAAACTTGAGAGATTCGCGAAAATATTTAAAAAGCGCTGGAATTCGTGTGGTTGGTGGAGCCACAAAAAGGAAGCACCAACCTCCAACGGACTTAAGCTGGTTCCGTGGCCGTCATTTGGCCGAGTAACCGTGAAAAAGTTTTCGACACTTCAGCAGTAACCGTGAAATTTGTATAAATTGCACTTGACATTTTCTCCGCGCATTTTTCAGCTTAACTTTCGCCATAAACTAGCTGGAGGAGGGCCAAGGGTTCGCGACTTGTCCCACATTTGCCGAGAGCAATTGAAATTAGTGCGGTAATCGGAGGGCGACTTCACTTTGGGGAATGGATGGTGGCAAAGTTTCAAGTTTTCGCGAATAACTTTAGCTGCAATGTGGCGGCAAATTGGATGCTTGGCAAAGACAGCAAATTAGGCGCCCACCCGCAAGTCATCCTCCTTCTCCCGCATTCGTTTGCTTTTTCAACACTGTGGAATACTTGACCAGTTCTCGGCATAAATACGTGCGTAGCAAATATGATACGTCCTAAAATGTATATGTAAAAGTGTTAGGTAAATTTAAAAATCCGATGTTTTGTGAGGCCCTTTTTAAAATAAAACCAAAGAGAGATCGCTGGGACCATAAAGGTAAAAAAAGTTTGGTTGGACCTATGCTTGTTATTTAGCTAAACCCTTCTCCTACACAATTTTGAAGATAATAGCAAAGCCTACGAGAAGTGTTACTAAATATTAAAATCCCTTTTACCTATCCTTGCCCCAGTTTTGTGGCAAAAATAATTATCTTTATAATTTTTTGTCTCAAATTGAATAGATTTTTTGTTTGAAAAAAGTCTTCATAAAATAAAATGGCTCTTAAAGCATGACGCGGATGACCGGATATATGACAATCAAACTTGTTTCTTTATTGAACTACAGAGTACCATTATCCCCTACAAATTCGGCGGTGTCAACTTTTTCGACGTACCCGATTGAACTGCTTCATTGGGTATTACTACGTCTTGGGCTAAAATTAAGTATTAATACAAAATGTGTATTCGCAAATATTATCTCAACTATCCTGGCCCCGCAGGCATCGTTTTGAGTTTTTGGAAATTACACCAAGAAGGAAGGTCGCAAATAAAAATGCAAAACGGGGTCGCGTTCAGCACGAATATTCGCTTTACCAAATACTTACATTAATAAATCTCGTTGGCCAAGGCCCAAAAAATTGTCGCAAACAGATATAACTATTTTCTCGAATCGGACATTAGGAGAACCTACTTATAACTTATTAACTGATGGCGTTTAAAACTTGAAGTTTTAGTGGCTCTCTCTAGGGTTCTAATGAAGCTACATTAGAATCCTTTTCCCTAACTATACTTTCTCCTGTGTTGATCGCTACACATCTACACGCCGAAAATGATTGAATCGTCAAATCAATAATAGACTTCCTGGAAGCATTCCTGCATCCCTCCCGTCTCCTTTTAGCTAAGTAACGGGCAGGCGATAGCACCTTCCCTTGTTATATCTAAATTCACACCAAAAATTGGACGATTTACTAAAAAGTTATAGGCAAATAAAGGAATCGGTATCTCAATCCCCCTCCCACCATTCTTAGCTGAGAAGGGTTCACTCCAGTTTTTAAGCCCATGATGAGATGAGAGCTGGCTCAAGGTCGAGCGTGGGAAGTGGGTTACCATGTGCACAACGCACTATGGTGAGTTCAATCACTTTTTGTGGCATTAGTAAATATCTTAAGATTGAGGCAACGTTTAAAAGTTTAGTTTTTTGAAATAGTATACTCATAAAACTTTAAAAATTTATTAAAAAGCCCTTAATTTTTTTAATATTTGACCCAACTTATTTAAAACATTTATACTAATTTGTAATCATACTAATAGGTATTTTTGTTTCTATCACCGTCAACGCGTTGGCACCATTTATCGGCTGTCTAGATGTTCAACTGGGGTTGAGGACGAACTGTTAGCTTTCAATGCAGCCTTCTCCAGAAAAGTACCAAATTTCTCTGAAGTCTTGCCTAGTTTTCTCCCGATTTGAGCGGTAAAACAGGCAAATGTAATAAATTCCTCATTTTTACGTGTAATTAAAGGACACTGTATTGTTCTAATAATAATAAACTATTTCACATTCAACTTCAATTTAAATTTCTTGCGAATCCAGAAAACATAATCCTGTGCTGTTAAATTAGCCGGTCCCCAAGCCCATGCTGGAATCGCCGCTTCGTTCCGTTTCGGTGAGTCCAAACAATTAATTATGCAGGTTCCCGAGAACTATGCAACAGATATTGCTCTGAAGCTGGTCGCTTGACGTTTCGCCGTCCAAAAAAGTTTAATGAGTTTTTATGCTCCCCCTGGAAGCACTCCCTGAAGCCACCCTCTGAATGTCCATCCCCCGGGCCCCTTCACTCCGACCTCTAATTGGAAAAAGGCAAACGTTCAAAATGACAATACAAAACTTTGCAGCTTGGCGAAAATTGAAATAAATTTTCGGCAATAACAACAACACACAATAAATAACAATGAACGAGTTGGCAGCACCTTGAGGGGCTGGGAAAACCGGGAAAAGCGGGGAGGAGGCGGTTGTGGGGGCTGTGGGGGCTGTGGCCATTTAAAACTTGATTAAGGCCCTGAACGATGACGTTAGTTGATGAGAAACCGAGAAGGAGCGTGGAAAATACCCATTAAGGGGGACACTGACTGTCCTCCCCGAAATACTTATGTTTGCCTCGGCTTTTGGGGCATTGTCAGAGCCCGCATTCATGTGGGCCGTTAAATCGCTTTAATTGCCAATTTCCGGTTAAGTAATAAAAAGCGTTTTGCGCCCGCTCTGCACGAAATTGGTAAGAGAGCAATTAAACGGGAAAAATATTTCTCGTAGCGATTCCGCTAAAATGAATAAATTAATGTGCGCTTGAGCGATTGCCTGATTGATTGATTGACGCGCAGCAGCAATCGGGCCAATGTGCTCGGAAAATTGGAAAAGTTTCCATTGTCTGTGCAGGCGAAAACATTTCATGTTGGCCTTTCATTTCTGCGGCCGGCCACGAATGAGTTTAACAAGTTAATTCGGGTTAACGGTCGCCTGGTTCTTGGCCTTCCCTCAGTTGAACTCCGCGGGTCAGGTCCAGATTGTCATTGCTTACCACTGTTTGCAAAGCCATTTTTTGAAAATGCCCCAACAATGCTTACCGAGGTGCCTAATAGATTTGGACCCATAAACTAAAGAAATGTATTTTTCATTGAATAATAATGGTTGGTTTGTCTGTGTACTCTGTTCGAACTATCTGTTCACTATTTTATTTTTCTTTTATTTAACAATTTGATAATACATAATAATAATACAAGCAATAAAGTCAACACACAAAAATACGTCAAAATTATAATTTTATTTACAATTTTTAAATAAATTTTTAGTAATTATTATGGGAGCTCCTTCACTGCATTGCAAACTGAGTGAAATCGAGTGCCTCGACTATCGGATACCCTTTTTTGTTTTTTGTGGTTTTTAGGCGGTCTGAGCGCTTTAGAGTTAAATGTAAAGTTTAACTATCATAATTAATCATAAAAAGGGTCCGGCTTGGCTTGTTCTTGCTCGACCTCACTGATGCCCATTGTATATAATCACTAGATAATTCGCGTGCCACGACTAGCTATACCGAAGAAAGAGAGACACATACAAAAGTTTTACTGGGCAAAAAGATACCTCTCATAATTTCCAGAGGAACTAGAGCTAAGGAATCTTAATCTGAACTCACTAGCTGTTACAGTTTCCGAGCGATTACAGCGTTCGCAGGGTCAGCTCCGGAATGTGTATACTAATACAACATTTCCTTTTACTCTACAAGTGCAAACATATTAGGGAAAATGCACAGTTCTTACATGCATGATTTGCAGTTTGCTCCACGTATTTTCCTCCATTTCCCGCAGCCTTTTCGCCATTAAGCCCCTCTCTAATTAAGCCTGCCGTCAAAAAGGAAAACCCCAAAGGTTCTAATGTGTTTCGCCCGACTGCTCCTTACTTAACGTTTAATAGCGCGTGCTTCCACGTTTGCTCATTCGCATATTTTGGCGTTGCAATAAATACAAAAAATAATTAACTCATTAAATAAGCATTTGGCGCTGCAATTTGTGGGGCGCTGCCTGTCATAAATACAGCTTAATGTCTTGGCCAGGAACGGGGACCCCGGGTCAGGTAATTTTTGGCCACTAGGCCGCAATTAGTGCCAAATGCCGGCACATGGCCAGGACATCGTTATTACCGTGCTGAACAACTTGCGGCAATAATAAAAGCATAATTTACAATATTCGTTTTGGCCGGACAGACTATTGCCTTTGCCAACCACTTAATAATTTAGTTAATTAATTTTCACACTGGCCAGGCCGAAACTTCTGTCCGCCTGGGAAACCCTTGCACTCAATTAACATTCGGAATTATTTATCTAAATGATCGCCGAGCAGGTATACATGTGAGCTGTGTTTCAAATGAGGAATGTGCAAGCCAGGAGCCCCAGGACCCTCGTAGGCACAAGGACCAAGCAACGACAGCCGACAGCCGACAACCACAACGACAAATGCCGCCCATTGTTGGCATTTGCAATTATTCATATGCCACGTAGACAAATGTGCTGACAGCCCCCCCACAATCGCCGTGCACACAGGACATTCCTGCTTAGATTCGTTGCCTGCTTATAATTGTCTCGGATAATTAAGTTGCTAGTACTCGTAAGTCAGTGCGAGTCGCCTCCGGTCCACGGCCCTGCCCATTAAAAGACCATCCTGGACAAGGCAAAGGGCTGGCATAGGGCAGCTGGCTGAACTACTCCTACCAACTTTCTGCCCCTTTTCACCCGAACGCAAAAATTTGAAGTAGCAGAGCGCAGAATGCTGATTTCCTCCAGGTGGGCCCGAGCTGTACTCATTATTTGTGTTTAGTGCAAGTTAATTTAATCCATCTAAAAGTGGATTAAGGCCCTGCCCAATCAAGTGCGAGTCCGGCACTTAACAAGTCCTGGGGTCACCAGGGGACTACGCGCAGAGGAGAGAGCGTTGTGCTGCTCCTGCGACATTCTTCAAGAAACTCTTCCCCGACTACAAATAGGCAGCCCTACACACAAAAAAATGTTCTGGTCACTGCAGATAGATTTGTAACAAAGCGTCCTGCATTGCATGGTCAATAGAAACAAGAACCTATCCTTGTTTGTACGGAGTTTTGGCGAATATATGTATATATATACTTTTAGAGCTCCTGCCACACACTTCATTTGTTGGGCTTTTAATGCCCAAGACGGGAAAGGCCGCTGCAAAAACGGGCATAAGCTTGTGGCCAAAGCGCCTCGTTTTTGAGTCTTTGCAAAATACTAAATCACATAATTTACAATGCTGAGCTACAGGAAAGGGAAAACGCAGGGTCCCAGGGACGAAGAACAATGGACAGATTAAAACGCATCCCAAAGACAATTCCGTGTAATTTGTTTCCAAGGCAAAGTTCGTCCCAGAGTTCCAAGTTCACAAAAAAGGGATTCGACGAGAAGCTGAGTCAAGAAGCTTAGGATATTTTAAAGGCAAATTGGCGTAAGGAAGAACTCTGAGCACTTCGCAATAGTAAATAGTTATTTTCGGCGGCACTGTATCCATTAGAAGAATTTTAAAAGTGGCGTTTGATAAGTGTTACAATAAGAACAATTTTTTAAATCCAAAAACGCTGTTTGTGGCAAGAAACAATTTAGGACTGCAGAGTGGACTAGTGAGTGGAAGGGATCGTTGAAATCAGGGACTGTTAGTAATCAGTATTCTTGTATTTCTTAAATGAGAAAGAATAAGAAAAGAAACTGGATTCGGCAAGCCGAAGTTTGTATACCCTTGCAGTTTTAAGAAATAATCAAAGTTAGCACCATGTGAAATTATAAAGGATTGTTGCCAGCTTCAGTGATAGCTGTATGTTTAAGTCAGCCGATTTTTTTTAAATTCAATTTGGAATTAATAAAAACATAAAAAATTTTATTCCCAATATATGATATGTCCCAGCCATTTCCAATCTTTCCTATGACAGCTATATCATACAGTCGTCCGATTTTGAAAAAATTAAATTCGAAATTAAGAGCTAATCAAAAATGTTATTTCCAAGCGTAGGAGATTATATGTTAAAGAAACACCGAAGATATAATTTTTTCATATTATTTCCCACCAATTTTTATCAGATTTTGGTAAAATTAAATTTGAAATTCAGAACTAAGCAAAAAATGTTATTTCCAAACATATAGCTGTCAAAGAAACGGTCAGATAAATAATGAAATAATTTTTTTCAATATTATTGAAGCTAGCAACAATCCTTAAAAATTTTACAGGGCGTTACTGACGTTGAATATTTCTTATACTGCAAGGGTATACAAGCAACGGCTTGACGAATTTAACTTCCGTTCTTGTTTAGTTTTAAAATCGAAAATCTATTTGTGAAATAAATTTTACGAATTGTTCTTTCTTGACAACTATAAGTAACATACTTTTTATTTATAATATATTTTTATATTGTTTTAAAATTATATTAAAACGGTTTTTTCAAATTTTTTTAGCAATGATCTCTAACAATTTTAAGTTGTTCTGATCATTCTTAGACATATGATACAGTTGTCCGTTTCCCAAAATTCTTCTACAACATTTGCGATGTGATCAAACACAGCGATTGCTTAATTTTTACTTTGAAATCTTAAGTTATTAATTTAAATTTATTAGTTAGTTATAATTTTTGGCCAAAAACACTTATAAGTTACTAAAACTATATCAGTACATTTGCAGTAGATAGTTACAGCTGAGTTACCAGTTACAGTAACAAGTTAATCACTAACAACTTTAAGACCGTGCTACAATTGTTTACCGGCTTATTCAAAAATTAAGTAACAACCAAACAGAATACTCCGTCTAAAATTAAGAAAGGATTGTCATATTAACTCGACCAGAAGGAAGCTGCACAACACCTTGCCGCCGGACCGAATCCGACGCAGTCCGGCTGTTTGGTGGCCGTGCTTTGGTGAGGGACGTGTTTTCAGCCGAGTAGAGGAGCCGGACAAAGGACGCAGGACAAAGAGCCCGGGATTCAATTGACCATGCTGTGGCGATGGCTTCTTGTGGCGGCCACTGCAGATGCTGCAGTTTCGAGGACCCATAAACAATAGGCACTAAGCATGTGCTCCGTAGTCCGCCAGCTGTGTCTAAAATATAAGAAAAATAGAAATAAGCCAGAGAACAGCACAACAATCCAGTCCACTCCACTCCACCCACATCCACTCTTCTTGACTGTACTCCAGCCTTCCCACTTGCCCACTACTCTCGATTTATTTTGGCTTAGAGTGGCCTAAGGTGCAACTATTTAAGGCACTAAGACTGCCACAAGGCAAGCGGATTAAGTACACTCAAGAAAAATAAATGCCAAACAATTTTCTTTGGGAAATCGCTAATGGAGCTTGTGGCTATTTAAGTATTAGCCAACCCATAATTCAAAGGGGGAAATAATTTGCAAAGAGAAGCATATTCTTAAAACTATAAAATATTTAAAAATTTGAATGTGTCTTAAGCCGTTTCCTCGACCGTAAGTTAAACTAAAAGGGCGTTTTAAACTCCGCATTTCCATATGTTTTTGGCCTGAAACCTACGTTGTGTTTAACATGCGGACGAGGAATCGTCCCTTAGAGAGCTAAACAGCCTCGCCGTTTGATTCCGGTGGAGCACATCAGAGTGCCGCACACAACAGGATCAAAGTTGGCCCTGCTCCTGGCCCTATTTAATATTAAACGAATTGCCTTGCCCAGCTGCCAGAGACTCCCGACCTTAACCCCAAGTACCCACCGCTCCTCAGCGGGTTTTTGGTTACTTTTTCTAGCCTAGTAAACTTTTTCTTTTCTGGTGGTCTTTGGGCAGTGTTGTGTGGCTGGCGACGAAAGCGACCGTTAAAACTTGCCGAGAGTGATAATACAAATTTTAAGAATTATGCTTAATAATGAATTGCACACAGGACGCCGAGTCTCGACAATGCATCCGACAAAAAAGTTATTGGGCTGGATTACTCAACGACAAGAAGCAGACCTACAGAATAATCGACGGGATAATAAATCCCTTGCCCGATTAAGTTGTTTATTCCTTAACATAGAAAACGAAAAAAGCTAAAAGTTTTCAACAGTCTCTAATTTGAAACATTAAATCTTAATTAAAAATTGCTTTGCAAATGTATACAATGCTGACAAAAATGTATTTTAGTTATACTAATTACAAGATTAAGGTTCTGATATTACATTTTGCGAAGAAAATGCTAAATAACAAGAGAGAACGCTATACTATATTGAATACCCGTTACATAGCTTTTAAAAATTAAACTGATAAAAGCTAAGTAAAAATGTACAGATGGACGCTTTTAAATTAAAACGCTCTTAAAAATTTGCAAAAGAAAGCTACGTCCCAGGGAAATCCCATCGGACTTTCACCTGCAAGGGAGACGTCCCAGGGAAATCCCTTCGGAAATTGCCGATTTTTCCATGGAGTTTTCACATTTCCAAATATTGATTTTAAAATACATACATATTCATTTACTTTTCACTATATTTTATTTAAATTATATAATTTAAATCTGTTTTTTTTTTAGATAATTTTATTTTAAATGTTTTTCATAGCTTTTCTTAATCATTTGTCCGGCTCCTCCAAGTCCCTGGCCGAAAATTTCAAACCCCGTTCTTTAAACGTGGATCGACGCACAAAATCTTCAACCTAAAGAAACCCTTACCTGACTTGATATTTTTCAAAAATTATCACTTTTATCAATAAATTAAAATGAGTCGCAGCGCACAATTTAAACAGCCGCTGAACATAACGGAGAGACGCAAAAAAAGGAACGGCCCAAGGTTGCTCTCTGAGAGCCGCGGGCAGGCAGATTATAAGACACAGAGAGAGAGGGTAATATTCGAAGATCTGCCTCTCTTTTTTGCCGAACTGCTTTCGTCGGAAGTCTTCTACGCTGCTCCGAATTCTCTGCTGACGTCGACAGCAGCATACAGTTTTATGCAGAAAAAAAAAAAGCTTTTTGCGCTCGGACATGTCCGGCGACAGGACTGCGGAACTGAAAGTAGTATAAGACAATTTTCTAATAAAATAAATGTTGCATAGTTGTGCGCGTTTAAATTATAATTCAATGTTTTTTCTACGGAACTGAAAAAGGATTGCACTTGTTATCGCTCAATATATTTTAAATTTTTATGACGAATGATGCAGTTTATCATCTACAATCGGTATACATATGTATTCTTGATCAGGGTCACTAGCCAAGTCGATCTATTCAAGTCTGTCTGACCATCCGTTCCTTTGAATGCATAGGTGGAAACTATAAGAGTTAGAGGAGTGGGACTTGACGTGCAGATTCATTGTCTTCCGTGACGTCCACTCTAACGCGCATAATTCGGGCAAAACTGTAGCGCTTACAGCTTTTATGCTTGAAAAAATTTAACAAAATGTATTAGTCTTGTCAATACCTTTAGATTGACCTAAAAAAATTTGCAACACCCTCTCTAACACCCTACAAACGTCCAAATAGAAATAGCGGGTAGGTGGCGCTACACAATATCGCTTTGCTGCTCCATTTTCATTTAAGCTGAGTAACGGGTATCTGATAGTCGAGGCACTCAACTATAGTGTTCATCCTTGACTTTTATAAGTTGAAGATATTATTTATTTAAGATATTAAATAGATTTTAGATTTAGTGTTACACGTTTGTACTTATTTACACTACAATAATACACTGATCGAAAAGTATTGTTTTTTTCGGTAGTAAATTCTTTAAAAAGTGAATTAATTCAGAAGAAACTGCGGTAAAAGAAGAAAACAGTTAAACTGTCAGAGATTTAAGCAAGTGAGAAAGACAATCAGAAATGTTTCCTTTATTCTAAAATAGGCGAATCTAAGATTGAAACAAAAAGTTGTTCTCTTGTAGGCTAACCCTATTTTTGCAGCTTAGCTAAAAGCTGGAAATGGTTGAAATTAATTTTTTTCATAAAATTTTTACCTAAACTCGGCACATCCCTAAATTGAGAATACAAACATTAAGTAGTAGGTCTTGAAAACCACATTCAGCATTTAAAGAACGCTTATCTTTTTTTAAAAAACTTTCTTGTTTTAAAAAAATTACCTAGGTTTAAGGAACAAATTTAATTTGCTAAGATAGAATACATGTTAATGGCGATACATTTATTTGTAGCTGTACGAAAAATGCTATAAATTCGTCCTTAGAAGAAAAAACTGATGCTACAAACTAAAATTTTTAAAATGCATAATGTAAAATCCCAAGCCAGTACGTATATTTTGAAGGTGTACTTTGGCTTTGGCTTGGCCTCGTCCGCTCCTCGATGACCAGACAAATATGGCTCGTTAGTGGCCAGGTCGGTAAAAACGAGTTAATCGAGGGCCGTAAGGACGAGTGGAAGGCAAGAGAAATGGGTGAGGGGCACGGAATATGGACTGCCGAAAGCGGGCCGGACAAGGGCGCTAATTGCGTGGACATGCCAAATGTCGCACCTGTCCTGGCCAAACAGGACAAACGGCAAACTGAAGAGCAGGATGCACGCGCAGCAAAGAGCCTGGCGAAAAAGGACCAAGGATAGGTGGCACGGCAAACAGCAGGCGCTGAAATGGCAAATAAACATTAGAGATAATACAACAGCAGGGGCACATCAGGGCAATCACATGTGGCGTATCCATTTTCGAACTCGTCCCGGCCCTTTTTGTTCCAGGATGCATACCGAAGGAGAGGGTAAGAAAACAAACCAGCTGGTCGCAATAAAAGCGCAACACGTAATTGTTGTCGCCTTTTAATGGTCGTGCGAGTGAAGGGATACACGGCCAGGATAATAGCACTTGCAGTGGCAAACAAAGGGTAATAAACGACTCAACAATCAATCTGAGAACGCTCGAACTCGAAAACAGAGCATGAAGAAGACAATGAATAATATGGATTTCCAAGAAACCTCGACCTTAGACATTTAGGAATTCAATTAGAAAATGTCAAGCCATAAGCTGATCATACATGTTTCAAAAAGGGATAAAGTGCAGTCAATTCAAATGAAAACTTTAAAGGATTGCCGAGTCCTTAATTATGGTATATATCGTTAATTAGGCCAAAAAAGGGATATTTTCATGCATTTTTTCAAGCGATACGGTTTATATTAAATCAATTATTTCATTAGTACATCAGAGTACAGCATTTAATTTTTTTATGTAGACACATTGGTTTTGTTTGATGTAGAAGCACGAAGCAGGGCGATTATTTAGCCACAATAGGGCTGGAACGTGTACAAACCTAAAGAGGGCCTCGACCGCCTAACTATGTTTTCTGCAATTTTTATTAAATAAAAAAATTAAGCCGTATGCAGCCAATTCCAGCAGACGCCCCAAAGAAACGAGGTTTGCGGTGAATAGGATAACTCGTTACTGAAATTTAAGAAAAGAACCAAAATTGTTTATAATTAGTTTAGTTTATTGTCGATATTTTTCTTACATTTTTTTAATTTTGGTAACACTTTGAAGTCAAAAACGAGATTTAAGCCTTGAAATTCGATATATTTGTTATTGTAAAATTAAACAAAATCAGTATAAAAACTAGACGTCGGTACCTGTGGGATTCTTTCATTCTTGAAATGTACTTTTATAAAAAAAAAATTTTAAATAAACAAAAATAAATTAAGACGGCCAAAATCAACTAGAAATGAAACGAAATCAACTTATTTTACTTTTTTGTTTCTACAATTTTCTTCTATTCAGCTTAAGAACATTCGTACTTGCACGGTTTTTAAGAACGAGTGTTCTCAAGCAAAGTACATTGCTCTTGGTTTTTTCTCTCTGTGTAGACAATTGACTCGGGACTTTCTTGGCCCTCGGCTGCTCTTAAGACATGATCCTTTTTTTCAGAACTTCTCAGTACGCACACGCATAGGCTGAAGTGTAAATGGACGTAAAAATTGGAATAATTTTCATATTACTTTTGTGGAACAGGTTGGAAAAAGCGTTTCCGAACTCAAAAAGGATCATTGTCCTTGATCAGGATCACATGTCGAGTCGAACTAGCAATGACCGCCTATTCCTCCGTCCGTGGAATACGCGATGATCACGTAAGCATAAGAGCTAGAAGGTTGGAAGTAAGCATTTCTTTAAGGTGCCACGCCCACTCTAACGCACAGTGCCCACTCAACATTTTCAAAGATTAAAGGTTAAGTACAATTTTAACTTGTTCCTAAGTCAACATAACCACAGCATTGATGTTTCTTTGCTTCTATCATGGCTATTCGACGGCATTTTGCCGTGGGCTAGCTGAGTAACGGTTATCTGATATATATCAGATACATTTGATGAATAAGCTTAAATGCTATCCTAAAGTGTCCCTAAACCTTAAACATATGGTAGGTACTGTGGTTCCGGGCTCTGCCCCTTATCGCACAGCTCTGTTCTTTTTTGTGTTGGTTTTTCTGAAAAAAACGAATGGAAATGCCAGAACATGTGCCAATCGAAACCTGCTAATGCAGAAATTTCGAGCTATAAAGTTTGACCTTTTTAGACTTTTTTGTCTTTTCTCTGTCAACTGCTTCTTTTTATCAATAGCTATAGTATTTTTTATCTTAAATTTGACCAGTTTAAATACGTTTTCATGTTTTACGACCGCCAATGCTCGCGGCTGAAAGTGGCAGGGGATCCTGAAGTCCTGGATGTTGCTTCTGTTAAGGGGCTAGCCGCCGATGGTGGAGGGACTTAGGGGTCGCTTGGGCAGCTCTCACGCTAAGCGTGGAACTCGTTCTGCTCCTCCTCGTGGGTCGCGACCCGCGGCCTGCCGTAGGGCAGCAGCTCAAGGGGTCGATCTGCCGAGACAGCGAGGCTGGGCAGGGGTATCAGTGCCTGGCCTGTTCTTCTGAGCGGACTGCTTTCCCTGCTGCACAGGATCTGCTTTCCCAGTACGAGCTCCCTCTCCATCTCGCTGCCCAAAGCCCGTTCGCGCTGCTCCTCCTCCCAGTGGACATTTCGCTTCCCGCCGTCCCTGCCAGTGGGATCGAAGTGCCCGGCACAGTCGTCCCTGTTGGGACTTAGGCCCAGACTTTGGATACTGATCCCTCTGGAGGGTCTGAGGGGACGGAGTCGGGAATGGCTGTTGATATCCGGCAGGCTTCGACAGCTGCTGAAACAGCTGCCCCCGCTGTTGGTGGTCGTGTTGGTGGTGGTCTGGGCGGAACTCGGCTCCGGCCGGGCAAACAGCTCCATTACACTGAGCGGCTGGGCTCTCTTGGGCTCCGACCTCAGGCGGTGCAGCGTGATGCAGAACTCCTGGAATCCGTGCACCGTGTGATAGCTATTCGGCAGATCCTTGGGGCTTGCAAGGGCCATGTCGGAGCCCCCGGTGGCAGAGGGCGAGCCGGCGTGGCAACCCATTCCCGGCGACCAAGTTCGCTGGTAGTGCGGGGCCTCGACGTCCAGTTGCGACTCGTCCAGTCGGTCTATGGCGCTCTGCAGGGCAGGATCCATTAGTGCCACCTCGCGGGCAGTGCGTACGTCATGGCGCCAAAACTGCTGGTGCCGCTGGACCGCCGGAGCCACCTCCTTGATCCTCAGAACCACCACGCCCATTAGCCAGACGCAAACTATGTTTAGGAGCGTCAAGGCCATGCTGACAACCGCACAAATCAGCAGTTCCACGGAGAGCAGTGAGGAGTACGATCTGTGCTTAAGCAGACTGGCCAGCAGCTCGTGGTCGGCTGGCAGTAGGTGTGATCCAATGGCCAGGGCCCAGAGCAATCCGGCGTTCACGGCGGGCGGCAGCAGGGAAGCCGAGATGGCCACGCCCACCAGGGACCCCGTGTTGCCTCCCAAGACCGCAATGGCGCCGGCTGCCCCCGAAGCCAAGGCAGTGCAGACTCCGATGGCCAGGGAGTGGGTGTCACAACGGGAGACGATCTCCTCGGTGAGCCCCGATGAAATGGCGAAGAAGTGGCCGAAGCCGCAGACAATGGCCCCGAAGAAGAATCCTATGCCCACCGACACGGCTATGCCCAGGAGCTCGTTCTTCAGGCCCAGCCACTGCAGCTCCCGGTCCCCAATCACCGAGCCGAATATGGCCGCAATGATGGGACCCATCAGCGGGGAAATCAGCATGGAGCTGGAGAGGAACAGGAAGCTATTCTCAACGAGACCGACGCAGGAGAGCAGGGCGGCCGCCATCAGCAGCACAACGAAGTCAAAGGTCAACGTGGCGTCGCGACGCACCTGTCGCACCACCTGGTTAACGTTCAGTCTGCATCTCACCGAGTCCATAAAGCTCTGCCATCCCTGGCCCTGCTCCTGACCCTGGTCCTCCAAGCCGCCTTGTCCTTGGCCTGGGTTGTGGGGCCTGGGCTTGGCCCGGGTCTCCAAGCATGTGAGGGCGGACACATGCGTGCCAGGTCGCTCCCCCACGCCCCAGTCCTGCAGAGTGCACAGCAGCCTTTCGTAGCGCTCGTCCTGCAGGAGGTCGAACCGGGCCTGCAGCTGCTTTCCCATGACGTCGTGCGACCAGAACACATCCTCCAGTCGCAGCTCCTCGGCTATGGCCCTCAGTAGCTGCTCCATGGAGGCGTCCTCCTTCAGGTCGCGCAGCTGCAGGGCCCGGCTGTGGTACCGTGGAGCAGACGTTGCGTCGCTCGCAGGCGGCGCGGCCTCGCAGCAGTTGCTCCCGGCTATCTGGCCCAATCGCCAACAGCGCTCGCACACCCCAGAGCCGGTCGCTGCCCAGCCCTTGCTCCTCAAGTAGCCTCCGCAACTGGAGCAGGGTTGGGTGCCGACCAGTGGCTTGGGGTTAGTCCTCAGCTCCTCCGCTTCGGTGGGGACCGTGACCACCACGCAGACGGCGGCGCTCATGTGGGCAGGTTCCGCTTCCCTTCGAGTTCTGGCCGCAATCCCAGACCGCGAGTCTAGAGTCCGAAGTCTGACTGAAGTGTGGGTGTGTGAACAGGAACGAAAACGAAGGAGATCGGTTTCGACGGATCTCTCATGGGCTACTGCCTCTGTCCACCTTTCCGCTGGTACATAGCATTTAGTTAGTTATATTAGATTAACACATGTGGGAAATCGATGTGCTTAAATATTTACTTTAACTTATAAGCCCGACATAAAATAAATGGCAGGAAACAAAGACATCAGGTAGAGGGCCCCTCCACCACTTGGTATAGAAACTTCGGCCTGCCGAGGTGCGCTTCCGTTCTCGCTTTTAAAACGCAATTCAATGGCCGTGGATGGCTACCCGCAAAGTAGTTCTTCAGCAGGATGCCCGCGAAACCCCGCGCCACCGCCTGCCCTCCGACTAAGCCAAAACTCACATCGAAACAACGGACACGTCCGTTGCAACATCCTGGTGATGAGGACGCTCCGCGATGATGGAGACGATGGTGAAGGACACTGCGACAGATGCATGTTTTATCTGTTTGCTCGCGACTGTGGACGCCGGCTCCTGGACCCACTGCTCCTGTCGGCGCGCCAAACTCCCACCCCGTGTCAACATATTCCTGGCGCTTCTGGCTGCGTTTGTTTGCACACGCTGCAGCGGCTGCTTTGTGAAGGACCCGCTCCTCTAAGCCGCCCATTGCCGCATAATCGAAACAACTACAGTAACTCTGGATTACAAAAATTAAAAGGGGCGCAGCCTGGAGGTGCAAGGCAGCCAAAATGTCAACAATCTGCACCAGCTATGAAATATTATGATGCCCTGTGGGTGGGGAGAGTGCGGAAGCGGTGCCTCATCACCACCCGAAAGTCGCACGGGAAACGCGTGAAAACGCGCCAAAAAGCTGCAAAACCTCAAAATAAACATGCAGGATTCCCGGATACCAACACACGGGTGCACTAAACCACACATAAGTGGTCAGGCATACTTCCGCCTCCTCGGGTGTACCCTACCAGAGGCAGGAGGTGTATATTATAGCTACCTTCTTATGGGTTTTAAGCCCCTTCCACGATGTATATATCTGTCTAGTTGTAACTCTTTATACCGTGTCGGTCCAACTATTTAGCTTAGCCAGTCCGTTTTGCATGCCTTCTAAATAATATTTCTGACTAAGACCAGCTAGTTAGCTGAGCAACAAACATATACTGATTTGTTCAATCCCAAATCGTTTACCACTTTCAGATGGCAGTGGACGCCTTTAATGCGTATTTAACGCGTTAATACTCTTCGTTTTTAAAATACGCACTTTTTTTGTGAATTGCGGGCACCGAATTCCGCGGTGTCCATTATCTGCGAACTTTTTTATACTGCTCTGTGAACGAACGAGTTTTCCATCTGCCATTTTGCAGTTGCTTCTCATACGAAGTACACCGCGATAACTAACTGGGGGCATCCAAACAAACGAATCAAAATAATATCGTTCTCGAAGTCAATTTGAATTTGCTTCAATATACGAGGTAAAACAAAAAAACGAAATGAGAAACGGACAGGTACTTCAACTAGGCAGATAATATTCCAAGTTATGTGAACTTTATCAATGTGCATTGTTGAAACAAGAGAAAACGCC
This sequence comes from Drosophila biarmipes, assembly GCF_025231255.1. NCBI lineage: Eukaryota > Metazoa > Arthropoda > Insecta > Diptera > Drosophilidae > Drosophila > Drosophila biarmipes. The sequence goes on along the minus strand of NC_066611.1, from coordinate 1,444,642 downwards.
ATAGGCGTTGCCACCGACTATCAGATACCCATTACTCTGCCGAGGTTTGCGCTAGTGAAATATATGTATACAAGAAGCAAGGCGTCTGTTTCAAGATTGCTCACTTTATTTAAAAAATTAAAAAAAAAAATATTAATCTATACGGATTTTAGCATCATGAGCCTTAGAGTGGGCGTGGCAAACTTGCGCTGCGCAAGAAGCTCAAAAATCGATATGCCAATTCTGAGTTTTATAGTTTCCGAGATCTCAGCGTCCATACGGACGAACAGACAGACGGACATGGAGAAATATACACTTTATAGGGTCGAAACCTCACCAGGCGCCATTTTTTCTGACGAATCTAGTACACCCTCATACGCTACGAGTAACGTTTACAATAAAGATATTATATATAATAAGATATATTAATTTTATTACTTGGGAAAAAGTGTCGTATAAATGATTTGAAATAAAATGTGCCCTGGCCCGCCGGGCTTTGAGATATTTTCTCGGTGTGTAGCGATGCATGTGTGCCCGCCGAGATCAAGCGTCAAAATTACATTGTTGGCATACGCTGCCTTTTCCGGCCCCAACTTTTTATGCCTTTGCAGCCCAGCCCTGCCACACCTCCGTCCCCTACCACCCCCCCTATCTGCCACACACACCCCCCGTGCCACACCCCTGCCAGCATTCTCAGGCTAGTTTTGTTTGTTGTTGCTGCGGCTCCTCCCCTGTTGCTTGAAATCCTTGCCATTGTATGAACAGTTGTGTTTTTGCGTGTGTTGATTTTCTGGCCATTTTTTTATTCCCCACCCGACGACTTTCCGCAGAATGTGTGGTCGGCGGGACGAGCAGGGCCTGGAAAATCCAAGTGGGCGGGAGGAAAAACCGTGTTGGGGGGGAAGGCGACACAGGCGCAGGAGGAGCGTTGATTGTTGCAATTTCTCGTTAAATTGAATTCGCTCGTTCAATGCGAGAGCCCAGGGATTCGAAGTGCGAGCAGAATTGCGGATGGGAAATTGGCGGTGGAAGGCGGCGAGTAAAATTGGGTGGCGAGCAGGGTTCTGCAAGCTGCACTGCTTATTTATGACAAGTGGCCAGATACAAGGGGCGCGCGGCTTTTTCGACCAAAAACGGAAAACGAATGAATGCGACGACGCATTATGAGATTCCTGAGCTTTGGTTTTCCCCGAAATGACACAAAGCTCTGCGGGCTCAACACGCTTGTTTCCCCCTGCCGCCCATTTTCCAGCCACCTCTCGCACTTTTCCCCGGACACTGCCCGGACAGCTTTTATCCTCAATTAAAATACCGAGCCTCGAATGTAATGACTGCAAACAATCCAAATGACCGCGGACAAAAGAATATGCAAAGTGTCAGTCTGCACACAGGGAAATTGCTCCTTTTGAATTCCAAATTAAAGTAATTGAAACTCGAAAACATCAATCATTTTAATATCCATCGCTAGTAGGCATACTGTGATAACACATGTGCATTTTGAAGAACAAATTATCCTCGTTGCTCAATCAAATAAATATCCTGCACTGTTCTAAAAAATGCATACTGAGTGAGGAATAAAATACAGAAAAGGTGTGCAATGATATACATTACTTGGCATGCTATTTTTTGCAACATAAAGTGTCAAAAATGGGCTATCAAAGGGCAGCAGGAAAGCAGTTTCCACAACAAGTATTCAGAATTAATTATGCCAGTCACTTTTGGAGTAAATAGAATACCAGATGCTTCGGAAAAGAAGTAACAGGTGAAGGAAGCTTTCCGCCCCAATAGAGTAAATATATTCTTAGTCGTGAGCCGTACAGGCCTAGTCTATCGAGACAAACCCGTCTGTAAAAGCCAAAAACTCGGAATTAGACCTACGAGAGTTTATCTTGCCCAAAGATAGTTTGGTGCACCGTCCACTATCCGTCTAGCACCCACCTTTTTATATTTGCAAACCAAAAATATTCGCACTGCCCTTAGCTAAGTAACAGGTATCCGATAGTCGACTTAGGCGTTCTCTCTTGTTTTGCAGTGGAAATATAAGCTGGATAGGCGGGGGTACATGGGCAGTGTCATCTTGATTTGAGAGCTGAGATGATTTATGACTCGTCAATGCAGTGGCCTAGTTGGTGAAAAGTGTCTGTCAAGCCCGCCCTCCGCCTACGAAAACCTGCAGTTGGCAATTGTAAATTGCGATTGTTGGTCCCCCGAATTTACCAATTTCCCGAATGGCAGACAAAGCTGCAGAAGCCAATAATGGGCTTGGAATGGCAAGGCAACCGAACGGTACAGCCAAGGTTAATGCAACTTACATTTGTTGCCACTAATTAAAATGCAGTGCGAAGGCGAGAATATGGCTCGAACGATCAGTGAGCGTTTGGGTAATGGGCTGACAAGAGGCTTAGGCAGCGGCGTATGTGCAGACTGTCCTTGGTAAATTACGAAGAGTGGCATCTGGCTCTAAGGCCAATTTTAGCCGTTCCAATTACTTAGGTGGAATGCCGAGCAAGTGGTGCAAGCCAATGGAATTGGAGGCAAATAAATACGGCGCAAACACGTGTTGGAGGCGGTAAAAGGACCGGGGCTGGAGCCACAGGAGCAGGTAACTGAATGCCCGAAGTTATCCTTATCATTGTTATACTTAAGTTAACAGCAGCTTAAGTAAGCAAACGCACTCAAGCTTACGACAGTAATCAAGCACACACTCACTCCTCCCAAACGCTCCAAATATTGGCATTATAGCCGCACAGTGGGACAACATTCACAATGGCTGTGAAGCTGATTCGAAGTATTTGAAGTGAAAATCGAATGCTTTTAAAATGTATAGATTATCTATTTGCCACTCTTTTTCGCTAAATTAATTTTTAGCCACACGATATTAAGTTATTATTAAAATATTAGTATGTAAGAACATTTATGCATTGGGGAGTGTTAGGTAAGGTGACGAACTCATCAAATCTCATACGTGAAATGTCATTTTAAAATATGTTTAAAAAAGTAAACAAAAATTATAACTTTGGTGCTTACAAACTTAATAACTTTTACCCTTAAGTATATTATTATTTTAATATTTCAGAAATTCGAAAAAAGCTAAAATCAAGATCTGATATGTAGGGTTTTTAATTAATTTTCAACAAACATTTACGGTAGTAACTGTAGTTTTAAGTTTACTAAAAATCGGAAAGATTCGTTCTTACAATAATCCCACGGGAGCGACATGCAAGGGTATTAAAAGCTAGCTTCCCTTTTGGTCTTATCCAAAGGAACACTATATATAACAAAAGTCAAAGTTCATGTGGGATATGGACCGATTGACCAAGGGAACAGTGAAACTGACCCACTGTCCCCAAAGGCTGCAAAGTTGCAGAACGTATTCTCCCGCTCGCAGAGCTTCTGGTTCGGGGCCATGTGAAACACTGGGGAAAGTTGGGCCTACACTTGTCTCATTTTGTGGCAGGCGCAAAGTCCCGTAATCAGAAAGCTTTTGCACTTTATTTGTGTTAGTTTCAATTATATAAACAACGGCAGAGACGAGCAGTTGGCAATGGAAATGGCAGACGAGGAACCAATTACCGCCTGATTTAGCACACACGAACACGAATGCAAAGCAAACACAGATACGCACTCATACTCGCATCCGCACAGTAGCACTCACTCGCTCATGCATTAGCCATAGAGCCATGACAAACTTATTGAGATTCATTGAGCAGACTGTAAAGCTTCAGTTCAGTGGCCATGGGTGGGTTAAAAGGGGCGTCTGGAAAGGTGGAAGGGAGTCGAGCGAACGCCAAAGGGGGTGGATGACAATGCCCAATAGTTAAACAGGTAACAAATTAAATTTTGTACATTAAAGTTTTATTGTTTTTCTTATTTGCTTTTACTTTATATGTATATTCTTTCATCCATAAAGAGATAAATTCCTTCTATAATAGCTGCCTAATAGGTATATACGATTACAAGAAATGTACTACTCCACTTTATTTTAAAGAGTAATACGTTGTACAACTGGAAATAAGCCAGTTAGAGTTCATCTAAAAAATTCAAATTACCCATAATATTACAAGCAAACAAAACACCTCTTAGAGAGGTAAAAATTAGTGACGATCGCACCTTCAGTAAAAATAAGTTCTGATATCAACTTTTGAGACGAAAATGTATTATACGATCTACTAAATAAATACATTTCCTTATTTTTTACTTTCAGCAAGCTGTCATTGTGTCAATATGTCAATAGGTCTGGAATTAGCTTAGCTTTTATATCAGAAGTTTGAAACTTCATAGAGCCGCTTTTGAAAAATCAGCGTTGTTTTCCAAAAGTAGTAGAGCTACAATTTTTTTTATATTAAGCTAAATAAAACTAGTTTAAAAACCTGGGCCATTATCCCCAACGGCCCCAACAGATTAAAATTTCGCTCTTTTTTCTCCCAAACCAATGGGTTTTTTAAGTCTTGGCTAGCAATCCTCTTGGTTTCTGCAATAGCTTCCGATTTATGTATAACAGTAGACTTCTAGTTCTTCGAGTATACATATATAATACACTCTCCTTGTGCGCTTCGTCACTACGAGGACTGCCGTCCACAGTGATTGCTCATAACTTCTAAGTTAATGGTCCAATGAGGATGGCTCTTGGTATACGAAACATTTATATTTTTACAAAATCTTTAAAAATGTGGACGCCAAGAATGGATTTGGCCGGTTGGAGATTATGGGTGTAAAATGGCCTAACAGGGCCTAGGAATCGATATCTGAGATCCAGAGTGCTTTAAATGAGTATAAATTTACTCAGAATCAGTACTTCTCCTTGGGTTGCACATAAATTGGGTACATTTCACTGAAAGTAAGTATTATGTTCATTGTTTTTATGGGAACATAAAATTACCCAAATTGCGTGAAATTTACGCGTTAATTATCGCTGTGTGCGACTGGTTTGTTTACTTTGCATAAAAGCTGAGGTATTAAAAACTAAAATACAAAAAAACTAAATAAAAACTAAAATAAAAACACATTGAAACTTTGCTTTGCAAAGCATTAGGCGCCTTTTCATTTATATTTTATGCACACTCAGTTGCGAGCACACACAGTTTCCAATCCTTTAAGTGTCTGTGTGATTGTGTGTGCACTTCTCCTTAATATTTTAATAAACGGAATTTTCCTTTTATCATCGTACATTGAAACAACATTTTTTACGAAAACTTCGCATTTAACCACTTAAAAGTTAAAAACATACATAACTAAACAAATTAATAAGCATGTCAAACTTTTTAATAAAATTTTATCTAGTTGTATTAGTTTTTGTGCGAAATGTATAATAGTAGTCAAAAATCTAAATATTTAAATCAAATAAATTTTAATCAAATCAAGTAATTTTGTACTAAAATTATTATTAATAATTAATTTTAGTAATTCGGTTTCAGTACTGATAAAAAAAAATAAGGGAAAACGCTATATTCGAGTGCCTCGATTATCAGATACCCGTTACCCAGTTTAAGGGAGCAAAAGGATAATGAAGATATATAGTCAGAAAAGCGACACCTTACGGCTATTTCAGTAGATGTTAAGTGGGCGGCAGACAGATTAAAGTTTTGGCTATATGTGGGTGTTAGAGTAAGCTAGGCACCTTTTTTTTGGTGAGTCAGTAGGTATTGATGTGACAAATACATTTCAGTTAAAATCTTGTTTCTATCATAAAAACTGTAGGCGCTACATATTTTTTCGGATTGTGGGCGTTAGAGTGGGCGTGGCACCCCGCTGAATACTTTCTGAAGAATCTAGTATACCCTTTTACTCTAATAACGGGAATAACGGGAATAACAAAAGTTGAGCAATTGTGTATTGTTTGTATACATTTCTAATGTTTTTCCTAATAGAACACCTTTTTTATAAAGGTGGTGTGAATAACTTTAACCCTCACATGGTTTTTTTATAGTAAAAGTATTGCTTTAGGCATCCATTATTGCTTTACAAAATTTATGAATGCTTTGTTTATCTGTCCAAAAACCATTTTCTTTTTGACAGAATTCCTAAAATGTTTTCATTAAAAAGTGACTTTTTACATAATATAACATTGATAATTATTTAAACAAGCTGAAAGATTTTTTTTAGCATGGTGCTGAAAAGCAATGTGCAGCCCAGTGTGCATCGGCAGGCCAAAGGGAGACTCAGGCAAGAGCTTTTAAGTCAAGTTTTACATCCTCAGTTGTATGGAAAGCATTTTAATGTTACTACGATATTACAGAAGGTGCACGGTTTCCGTTCAAATGACATATTTTCTTTTTTTGCAGAATCAGATAACACAAATTTTTAAAATGAATCAACAATGTCGATCACAGGCAATAAAACACATATTTAAAGAAGAATGAAAGTTAAGGAAATAATCAATTAAAGAAATAATCAATGTATGTTACACCATGTAAAATTTGTACGGATTATTGCTAGCTTCAGTTATATTAAAATACTAATTATTTCTTTATTTCTCTGACCGTTTCTTTGACAGATATATGTTAGAGTCATCCAATTTTTATTAATTTTAATTCAAAATTCTTAAAAATATAAAATATTTATATTCCCAGGATAATATGTCAAAAAACTCCGAAGCCATATTATTTTCACTCCAATTTTACAAAAAAATGTTTAAAAATTTTAACTAAACTTGTTTTTGTTCGGCCAAATCTTAATACACGTGCTTACTTATTTTCCGAAAAGTACGAGTATACCTAAAAAAATTTCTGGCAATTCAAAATGTGAAAATATTTTTTGGGATAGGAGATGCTTCCTTCTACATTTTACATATTAATCTTCGAATACAATATATCCTTTTATAAATTAACTTTTTTTTGTAAGAAACTTTTTGAAATTCTACTTATTTTTGCCAATTGACCGAATAGTATTCGTAAAAAAGAGTTTTAGGAAAATCAGAAATGCGAACAAGTATTTTTTGCGAAATAAGAGCGGTTGGTAAACGGATTTGTCATATCTAGAAACCAACTTGACTCTATTCAACACAATAACACATTTTTGAAATTAGAAAACATTTCTATACTTTTGAGAACATGAGAACGACAGAATTCTTTCTCTGTAGGTGTGCGGGGCTCGTCTGCTGCCGAAAGAAATGTCATTAGGAAAATATAGCTTTTCCATTCCCCCGAAAACCCCAGGCCTTGGTAAACATATGCAGGCGGCATGTTAACATGGCGAATAAAATCATGGGTGCCTGCGTCTGTGTGTGTTGCCTAACGAGCTGCATTAGTCGCTGATTGCAGCTGAGTTGTGCTGACTGTGGGCGCAGATAGAAATGAAAATGCAGTGGCGTCCGGGAAACACGCATATTTTTTCGCTCCCCGATCACCTGGCTTCTGTTGCCAGCAGTTGCTTAAAATTTAAGTTGCAGATTGCCGTGTGCCACAAAACACCCCATCTGTTGGAGAGCTGCGGAACGCCTTCTGGAGTTGTGCTTTTGTGTTGCATACTTTTGGGACGAGAGTATGTAATGCGGTTTCGGTTCCTGATAAAGACACACTATTTTAATGGTTTCCGCATGTTTATTTTGGGACAATTTATGTAACTCAACGGATTTGCTTTTGGGAGAAAATTTGCTTGAAAAACATTTCTGTGATAGCCCCTGTTGACACAATTACTTAAACATTAATATTTAAGCCCTTAACTAAAGGAGTAAACGCGTATAGTGTATTCGGGGGAAACAATGTCATAGATACGAGGAAGTGGCTCTGCGAAAGAAGACTACTTGAGCAATGGATATTCACCCTACCTATACATTTAGCTCTGTCAAATCATGCAACACATTTTTTAAGTTTTAAATTACTCAAGAAACTTTATTAAAACTCAAACTTTAAACTTTGGATTTAGGTCTGAAGACTGCGGAAGCCACTCCATAACGTTCACAAAGTTGTCCCCAAGCCATTTCTTTGCCTTCTTGCTGGTATGTTGGGGTTATTACCTTGTTGAAAGAGCCACACGAGCGGTATATCATACTCTGCGAAAGGTAGCGCAATGGTCTCCTTGACTCCACGTATGTTGCCTACTCCGTTATAGGAAAAAATAGGCTCATACGTATAGTTTTTTGGCGATCTGGATCCTTTTCCACCAAACATAATCACCTTGGTCTCATCTGACCACAAAATATTCCTCCACTGTTCGGGTGGAGGATACATTTCTGGCATTTAAAAGTGGTACGTTTCTCGGGCTGCTGGGTTTTAGGTTGTTGCCTGAGATATGAACGCACAGTTTCCTCCGTCTCATTTATTTTAAGATCCTTTTTAAGCTCAGTAGCGAAAAAATTGAAAAATATCGAAATGATATACTACAAATCTAATTAACACGGGCTTTGTTTTAAGGCTATGCGGCAAAATATGGGGTATTTGCTAATAAATGTGGTGGTGGTGCTTTTTTATCGCCATTTTTGGGATTTTTAAATTAAATACTTTAAAATACATATATAGGTAGGATTTAAAAATATGGTAACGCACTCTTTGCTTAGAAAGAATACTAAAAAATGTTGTGTTGAAAAAAACAAACATTTAAAAATGCAAAACTATATCTCTAGCTCCCATGGCTGATTAATGGGTATCTGATAGTCGAGACACTCGACTGCAACTTCTTCCTTGTTGTTGTACTCCAAGCTTTTGGGCCGCCTAAAAATAAATGCTGCGAGGTCAAAAACAGACGACTACGAATAATTATATTTCGCTCCTCGGGGAAAAAAAACTTTTCTGAGTCTGAATCCCAATTTTATTCGTCAGGCCACCTATATTAACATATTGTCAGCATTAATTCATTCGCATTATGTATAGTTTTTAGAACTAATATAATCTTAAGGCCAGTTGCAACTCCAAGCCCGAATGTTAACTATCTTTTTCTCCGCCTGTCGGCCAGTTTGAAGTGCAACCAACTTACGACCAGACTTTTGAGGCAAACATCCAGGGATACTTTCTTAGCTTCTTCCTTACGGTTGAATGCGTTCTGCCGGGGCTGCGTTCCAAAGTGGTTGCCTATCCCCGCCTAATCGATACTTACCGCAGGTTTGGCCAGCTATGAAATCATGGGGAAGCCCCCAGCCGCACAACTGCCACTGCCATTGCCACTGCCCCAATAAAAACACACTGTTTTTGCATTTCCGTATTTGTTTTTCTGCAGAACTTTGGTTGTTGGTTAAATTTCATTTGAAAGAACATATTGCCTGCCTGATTCGGTTGGTTTCTTCTGAGTGATGGTTCGAAACGCACTTTATAACTATATAAATGCATTACACTACAATAAGGCTTTAGTTTTGATTCCACGTTACAAATGTTAGCACAACTATTATATATATATAAGGTATAGGTATAGGTATAGAAACACACTTTTATTGAATGCGTTTAAAAATGCCTAGATTGAATAGCTTTTGCACTACGGTCTACACACAGAGACATCTACAACAAGTGCTCCGGTAATGCGCATACATATATGTTGGGTATTTGTGATAATAGTATTTAAAAAAAGATTCAGAGTATACATTTACCTAAGCCTAACAATCAATTCATAAGCCTAAGTAATCACAAGTAAATATTGCTACGGCTCGCAACAACGACAGCAGTACGCACATAAGTATAAAACTATTGTAATATAAAAAAAAGTCCCCCTAAAATTAAATCAACAACTTAAAAAAAATCAGTTTAAATACCACAAAATAACGCCAGGGCAAAAAAAATGCAAAAGTTGTTGCTAAGAAGTGTGCTTCGGATATACTATGTACAATTTGGCATTCGATTAAAACATAAAAAGATAATAAATATTTACTCAGACAAGTTATGAGTGTAAGGGTGAGACAACTATTAACAAACTTCAACACGCAATTGAAACGCTGTTGCTGACAAGACACTATCTTACACTAGACTACACGGCTCCCAGCGACATCCTGAGGCTCTAGCGCGGAGCCAGAGCCAGGAGATACTAGTGCTGCCCTCGATGTTGTGGTTAGCGGGTGGTTGCTGCCGGGCCGCTGCCGCGAAATGTGCTGAAGAACCGAAGCAAAAGCGAGTGATCCTCGCCATTGCCGTCTACCTGGCGCTCCAGACGCCATCCAATACTCGGGAGCCACCAGAAGGGCGTGTAGCCGTCCGGGTTGCTGCTGCTGCTTGGAGATGTTGGGGATGCTGGTGATGTTGGAGATTCTGCTGTCGCCGCTGTTGCTGCTGGCTCTTCAGCCACCTGTCCTACCCTAATTATTTTGCTATTTCTATTGCTACGATTGGTAATACTTAATTGTTCTGCTGCTGCTGATTTCGCTGTCGAGCTGCTCTCATTAGCCTGGGTCGATGTGGCTGCTTCACTTGTGCCCTGACCTAATTGTGGTATCACCTTTGACCAATTTGCTGCTGTTGTGACGGTTGCCTCCTCAGTTGGTGTAGAAGTTCCTTCTGTGCTGGTGGGTTCAAGCTGCTGCTGCTGCTGCTGTTGCTGCTCCCGCTGCTTACCCCTCACCAGCTCGTTGATGAGCCGCAGTTCCTGTTGGGCATCCATTTCACCGGTGGCTTTATGGCCCCCATCATCATCTACTCCGGCGTGGCCGGCAATTGTATTTGTCATTAAATTGTCATTGTCACTCGTCGCCGGCATATCGTTCTGGTCAATCAGTTCGCCGACAGTGCTGCTGCTGGGCTCTGCTGTGGCTGTCGTGCTGCTAGCGGCAAGGTATTCTACGAAATGCTGATAATGAAACCGGTCGGTGGATGAGCTCAAGTCAGCAACATCAGCGGCAGTGGTTGCTGTTGATGCTGCCGTCGCCGATGTTGTTGTCGTTGACTGAACCGGTTGCACTTTCGATTTTATCAAGACCAGGCGATTTTCACCTTCATCCAACTCGGGTTCTTCTGGCGGATGTGGTGCAGTTAGGCCTAAGATGGAGGGGGCCGGAGCTGAATCCATTGACACCTCCGTCGACACCGTTGTGCCGCCTGCAGTTGTTTCTGTCTCAGTAGTATACTCCTCCTCCTCACCTGTCACTGGGTCCGTGGTGGTCCCTTCCTCCTCCGTTAGCTCTGTGCCCACCCCCTCTGGCTCAGTAGTTTCATCTGTCTGCTCGATCTTTGCATCCTGGTCTGCGCTCAACGGCGGCGACACCTTGCGATGGCTAGCAAGCGGCGGCAACAGCTCAATGCCGCCATCGTGGGCTGGCAGAAAGGCGTCCGCCTTGAGAAGCTGGTCCAAGTCCGCCCCCGCATTAAATGTATGCGCTGCTGTGGAGGAATTCTCGCTGTCGATAAGGGAACTGGTGACTAGGTGAACATCGCCATCCTGTGCCTGTCCAGCTGGCAACACAATGGCTTCCACCTGGCCAATGTCCCCGTTGGCGGTGCTGGTGCTGGTGCTCGAGTTGCCGCTGGGCAGGTTGAATGTTGCCGATGTGGACAGGGCATCGCTGGGAGCCGCCAGCAAATCGCCACCACCGATGCGGTTGCTAGCATCCCCCGAAGGTGCAGCTGGTGTGCTCACAGTCGTCGTTGACGTCGCCGCTGTGCTGGCTGACGTTGCTGCTGTGAAACTGCTGTTGCCGGCAGATATTGATGCCAACACGTCCGGCGGCATTGGCGGCTCCTCGGGCTCGCCCGTGCCCGTGGGGAATTTCTTCTCGAAAATATTGAATTTCAGCGGTGCATCCTCGCTGGGCAGGGCTTGACCTTCGACACCATCGCGGGGCGGCAAACTATCCTGCATGGCAGTTGGTATGACCGATAGATCGTACACGATCTCTTCGCTCTCTGCGTCATCTCCATAGTCGTAGTCTGCAATGGGCGGAGGCGGGGAGTTGCCATTGGTGCCGCCGGCCAGTATGAGTTCTTGCTTGATTAGATCCGTGGGGTCGATGTTGGATTGGGGGATGCAGAGTTCATTGTACAGCGTGTGGCCCTGCGGACAGTGGCGGAAGGGTAGCGTAAATATCGACTTGGCGGTCACTTTCTTCTCCTTGGTCAGGCTCCGTTGCTCCGGGTCCAGGTTGACCCAATCGTCCCACACCATCCGCTGGACATTGCCCTCGATGGGTCGCGAGGTGATCGGCAGGCCGTTGCTGGCGCCTAGGAAAATCGCTAGCGCCAGGACCGCCAGCAGGCAGTTGGGCGGGGCCATCTCTTCTGGATCGATCGCTCGCTTGCTCCTGGATAGCGCTGGAAAGAAGCGAAGAAGGGCGATTGGATTAATAAAATGCAGTGATGGGGAAGGGCCTAGTACGAAGAACAAGGAAATCGAAGAGACACTGCGCTCTTTGTGGCCCGCAGAACAACGCGGAACACTGGGTTAGTGACCGCACACAGAGTGTCGATGCACATTGGAACAAGTGGGTGAATGGGACTCCACGTTTCGGAGAAATTTCTCGGATCACTGAATAGACAGATAAACATATTTGTAAGTTGTTGTGCTTTTTTAGTACAGAAATTCGGGGTGACCATTGTTTCCAAAACGTGAGTTTAAGCAAGTCCAGGAAAATTGAACTAATTGCCTCCGGCTTAAATTGGTTGAACTAAGACTTTTGGCAAGTTTTGGTAAAAGCAAAAGCCGAAGCTTTGACATTAACAACTGGATTATGCCTAACATATTAAGAAATACGTTGATTTCAATTATATATTTGTTTATTTAAGTTAATAAAGGAAAACGCTGAAAGCCCTTTAATCGTTTTTCCAAAATGTCAAGAAACGGGCTCAGCGCCTGTGCAGGTGATTTGGGCTGTTTTCAACTGTAAATAAGCTAAATAAGCTAATAGTAAAAATAAGCCAACCATTATTGGACATTATAAAAAGGGTAGTAGCCCTACGCCATAACATTACCAAAACCAAGAATTTCCTTAGAAGAAGACCTTTAATTGGCATTTCATGTTCTCCGTCTTTTAATATTATGCTGAAGTAAATAATTTTTTAATGTTTAGGATACGAGTTAATGTCTCACTTTTGGTGTATACATGCCATGGCTGGAAAGTGTGATTTCCATTCATACTTTCAAATTAGTTAAATATATTTATTGGACGACAATCAATCAATCTTGAGAAAGAAAACAAAATTAATTTCAATTCAAACCATAGAGATTCACAAACATATAGCTAAGCGTCTGTTCCCAAGATGCCACACGTTAATTGTTTACGAATGGAACAATTTGGGTCTGCAGATATAAGACAATGAAAACAAAATCACCTTTGAACTTGTTCTAATATATTATACCAACATAATCCAGCTCTTATAGTGCCTTTTGGGGGCATTATTTTTTAAGAGTACTAATTGTTGGTCCCTATTATTTTAGGTAAACGCTTTGGTGTCCTATATGTAACGCAGATCGCATTCTCAGGGGCACCTCCTAGAGCCCACGTTGCACTTTTACAGACCTCCCCAGTTTTGTCACCACCACAACCACTGTGCTTTGGAAGCAATTGGATTCAGAGATAAAGAAGAAGTAGCTGGCGGCGTCGCACAGTTGTAAGCTTGGCATCGCATTAATGGTTATGTCAACGGTTCCACTCGACACACAAAGACATGTCCAGGCCGCATTGCACATCAGTCATTGCTGTTGCCGTCGTCATCAACTGCGGGACGACAACAACACCCTCGGCGCGGCATAGAAGCAACTGCGTGTTGCTGCTGCCTCCCACTGCTGCACTTGTAGGTGCTGCTGTTCAGCTCGTCGGAGATACGGTTGCTGCTGTGCGAACTTTCGTATCCGCTGCTTGCAGCTGCGATTCTGTGGATGTTGTCGCTATTTCGCGGATGTTTCTGCGGAAGCCCGTGGTGTCGCCGCCGCTGTTGCTCCTTCCGCGGCTACTGCTTCTGCTGCGCAGATCGTCCGTGCCGCTGATGCACTCGGCCCAAGGCGGCTCGAAGTCCTGGGCACGCGCAAGTGTTGTTTCCACAGGGCGGCGGAAGAAAGCGAGACGGAACCACCGAGGGCGGAACAGTGACGGGAGGCACATGGTGCGGACTGCACGCATATGAATATGTAGGTTATCCACGGTTCTTGGAATTCATGAGTTCAAGTGTGAGAGCTGCGACCGCGACTCTCCTAACTGCGGCACTCAGGGGCACGGTTCTGGCTGCCGCTTCTGTGCTGCTGCTGTCAATGTCGTTATTATTTGTTAATTGCCATGTGGAATCGGGAAGTGCGTGAGTGCCGCTGTCTTTGGGTCGCGTATCGGTCGTAAAAGTCGCACACGGCTAGAGTCCCACCTCCCTTTTCGGGTCCCGTGTCTGAATGTCAAGTACCTAGTAGATAGTGGTCGTGCGGGTTGCTGGGTTGCTGGGTTGCTGGGTTGCTGGGCCTGCCCGATAAGGTTAAGTCACCAGTGTAACGGCATTAAGTAATACAATGACTTTGACACCCGCAGCAGATGAGGTAGATTGCACGAGAGACCGCAGCTGGCGCGGTTCTGGCTATAAAGTAATATCAGAACTCTTGTTTGTTGCAGGTGCGATCGTCACCGGATTTATACCTCGCTAAGAGGTGTTTTTGTAGATATCAGAAGTTTTTGTTTTAATATTTAATCCTATTACATATTTACCTTCCCCCAACTCACTTCTAGTTTCTTCTGTGAAACTATTAATATCAGTTTAAATGATTCCAAAACCGTACGATAGAGTATGGTTACGCAAAAAAGTCCAGTACTCAAGAAGAGTTAGATGTTCTGAACTAGTAAATATGGCCACTTTTGCTGATTAAAACCGTAATAGTCCAAATGTTGAGGAATCTCAAGAGCTACTCACTCTTACTTTGAACCCGAAATTGTTGGAGCCGTTTTTAAGAAACCAAGCTAAGCAAAATCGAATCAAAAAAACTAGCGCCCTTAATTACTACAGGATGGTTTTAGACAATTCATGTTAGAAGGTCGTACAAAGTGTTTTAAAATACCTTCGCAAGTTACGGGTGTTCGCAATTTAGCTGTTAACAGCTGTTTTTCAGCCAGACTAGCGATTTTTTTTTAAAGTAATAGAGCCAATAATTCTTATATTAAGGTGATTAACATCGTCTAAAATTTTTAGGACCCCAAGAGAACGTTTTGGGAAAAACTGACGAACAAAATAATCTTGTTTTGCGTATTACTTTTGAACGGAGCATCTGATTCGAACGAATGATGTCATTCGACGCGTATTTTAAGTGAGAATACAAATAGATTAATGAAATTGAGCATTTATCTTTAACGGCACAAACAGATAGAATGTGTGTAGAATACACTTGCACTTTTATACTTTCACCCTTTTTTCCTATACCAATTCATTTTTTAAAATTTTTGGTATAAAATTTTTTAAGCTTCTGCGATACCTTTCAATTAATTTATCACTCGTAACGATCGGACTATCACTGTAGATTTTCATTTCTTCGTATATATATAGTCGGATCATATGCATGCTCTCCTGGTGCGCTTCGTCACCACGTAAACTGCCCTACTGCGCCACCCCAGATATACAAACTGCACGCCTCCGTGCTTTTATAGTTTCCGAGATCTCATGATGCTCAGGGACAAGGAGCGTGGCGACAAATATACCGGGACATCTAACTTTGGATAGCTGAAGGGGTTCTGGGTACAAAACAGTCAATCCAGGTTTTTTTTAAATAATATTGTTCCTACAAGGCATTGCTTAAAGCTAATTATTTGAAATTTGGCAAGAACCAACTCAAATCTGTACAAAATGCACCACTTAAAATTGGGGAAACCAGTTTTCGATTACTACAACCTACTGAGTGAAACAGGTTGTATCTAGAATCATATATTAAGAGTTTATAAAAATACTATTCCTTTTTTAAGGAGGTAGTTCACCGATTTTATCTTTAACTGCCACCTTTTTAGGGGCTGCCATCAATAATCATGTCAGATTCCCTTGAAAGTGCGTGCTTGCTTGGCTTACCTCATCACTCCCTACCGCCCAATAATGCGACGCTCTATTTCCTGTTTTGATTTGCTAATCTATATTTATGAAGCCCCGGTACAACGAGCAAAGTAACCATATGGATCCCATGGAATCCTAGCATTTGGCAGGACATGTGATGGCCGCTGTTCCAGGCTGTCACCAAGCATCAACTGTTATTTCAGCCACGAGAGTCCCCTGAAAAGCTCCCTAAAACTCCATCCCGTGCTTTTTGTACATAGGGAATAGGGGAAGCCCCAAAAATGCTCCCTAAATTCTCGCAGAAGCCCTCTGTGTGCCGCTTCCATTGTGGTCAATAAACGGACGTGAAGGGTCGGACAGTCTATCTTCCATGTCCTAAACATCGGAACATGCGGGCTGCTGCGCATCACCGCCCAGTTGAGCTTGCTATATCAGTTCATCTGTCAGTTTGGTGAGGCCCAAATTGAAATCAACTTCACACGTCGCACATTTTTAATTAAAAATCAGCAACTGATGTCAATTTTGAGGAGCTCTCTTTCTGTTCTTCCTGTGCTTTGCTCTTTTTCCGCTTTTTGTTGATTCGGACAACATTTGATGCCTTTAACGCGGACATGGAGATAGAGATAAAAGAGGGCATTTCGACATGTGGATATGGATGTGTCGGCTGTTTGTACATAACTCCGCAAACATACATTGACATCTTGCTAATACAAAACAGCAACACGTAGGATTCGGCGTTGGGTGCTTCGTGCCGGCACGTATTCAATTCGATTCAATGATTTAATCCCGCATTCTGTCCTGCGATTCGTAGTGCGTATTCCGAGTCCTAGCGTACTGGCAAACACGCACAGTCATCCTGGATTTCCCGCAGCTACGTATCTGAACGAGTGCGTGCACATGATCCCTTGGGTTTTGACTTTCGAGGGCTGCGCGTCGTGTCCCCTCAATCATTTCCCTGACTGCTGCCGCCATTTATTTCCACGTATTTTCATATATTACTTGCCCCAGCCTAACAAGACTCGGCTTACAGAACCAGCTTATACTATACTTAGGGGATCAAAATCAAGCATCGATCAATCGAATCCACAGTAAAAACGGACCAAAAATCTAATCCAGAAAGTACATTTTTTGATCGACTACAAAAATAGTTCAGAGCCTAAAAAAATAGTTTTCCCTTTCTTTTCTGAACTAATACATTTCTCGTGTCTTTTCCTATTTTTGCAGGACCAATTGTTAGCATACCGGCCCCAATCTAAAAGTGAGTAAAGTTTAAAATAGTTGAATATAGTTTTAGTTCACCTAACTAACAATTTCCGTGATTAGGATTCACGATCTAGAATGTTCTAGACGTGATATCCGTCAATGCACTTTTTTATAGAACCATTAAATGATGAACCCACTATGTGGGCATTTAAGGGAAAGTCACCGATTAGTAAAATCGGTATACCGCTTTTTGAGGCACAGAGAAGCATAATTTCTTCCCGATTAATAGTTAAAGAAAAACGAAAATTGCATGTTACTATTTGAAATATAATGGGTATACGACAAAAATGATTAAGAAAATTGTTTAATTATTAGGTAGAACTGTAAATCATTAGGATGTATCCTTTTGTGAACTTATCGAAAATAAAATTCTATTATCCGCATTCAAAAGTTCCAATATACGAGTAATTTGTTATCCGACTAATAGTACCTTTCAGGAGGCCATCATCCAAAGGAAAGAAAGATGTTACTTGCGACAAATAAGTACACTATCTAAAATTCAGCAAAATATTTAAGCTTCTACCAACATGAGCATTTTCTTTTGTGTCTTGGCAAATAAATATATATTTTGATTTTAACAAATTAACGGACATTTTGAAGATAGTATTTTCAATAGGACTGAAACTACTGGTAACTGATAGTAAAGGCGCTATGTCCTGCTGCCGTCCACAGTGACAACGGTTAAATATATTTTTCCTTATTAATAAATTGACATGGCATTCGGAATGTTTTGAATCACTGGCCTCTTCAGTAGAGAAAAATCTGCATTCTGACATCATCTTCTGCGGTCAGTTCCAGCGCATTCCTCGGTTCCATGTTTGTATCCCTCCCTTCCCGCCGCTCGGAAATGAAAAGCCCATTACAGTCTCATCATCGCCTCGTTCTTACGTGCTCAAACACTTCACACGCCAATTTCCCGAATGTGTTTTTCCTTCCCATCATAAACTATTCAAACCGTAAATTGATTTCCAAACAATCCGAAATGCGTCTGAAAATCGGGCGTGAGAAACGCAATTAGTTTTCAATTACCACGCGGCGAGTGGGAAAACGAATCGAATCGAATTGAATAAACGCAGCAGGTGGCCGCAGAGGGCGGGATAAGTTCGCAGTTGCCAAACCTCGGGCTGAAGAGAACCGTACCGATACTACATAGGTAAGGCAGTTTTAGGGGGCTGGGAGCCCGAGGAAACCAAAGGAAAACGATCTAATTGGGGACACACGCTCGTGGATCGCACAACTGTTTTCGTCTTTATTTTGGTCTGTGTCGTGGGTGTGACTGCGGTCTTCAAAACGTGGCAGAGTCGGCGGTGCAAATGGGGTCTACGCCTCGGTGTGGCACAGGCCGCCAGCGGCGGATGACTGAAATGCGCACGCAGACGCGTGCCAAAATCATGAAAACGCATTCGCACTCGAATCGATTTACATTTTGGTAGCACCTCGGCATGGGCGCGACACGAACCCCCAGAACGTCGTGACAAGCACGAAAGTTGGTCCCAATAAAGTGAAAAGCCTATAAAAGCTTAAACAACAAGCCAAATAAACAAACTACCAGCGGAACAAAAGAATCGGAATTAACTGAACAAATCGACGAACGAAATACCCCGGTTACAAATTGCTGAAAATGTAATTTAGTTTTCCAAAATTCCTAAAAGAAAAAGTGACGAAAACGGCACTTATCATATCCTAGGTTTTCTTATAAATTCCGGTTACTAAGATGACATCAATAAGGTTAATCTTATGATTTTCTAAGATTAGTTTTAATCCGTTTTCGAACGCCTTTGCTTTGCAACTCAGACAGGAACTGAAAACATAGTATTGTTATTACCAGCCTTTGGTGCTCTAGGCTTAAGTCTATACTTAAAACTTAAGGTATTTTCCTAAAAAGAATAAAGGCAGCTTTTGAGACTTCTTATTAATAATCTGACGGGGGAGCTCTCCGGGATTTCCGAAAATATTTTCAAAGCATGCAGTTTCGCCCCAGTGTCTTAAAATTTTCCTGCGACACTATCTGCTTCCCCCACACAAACGCAACCTCCGTCAAAAATTCAGGCAGGCCATTAGCTTCAGTACTAAAGATCGTGGACGAGTCTAATTTGTTGCCCTCGCCTAAGTCTGATTTACGAATCGCCTTACCACAGATTTTTCGGGGGGCGGGGCTATGCAGATGTCAGATGTAGGCCCAATCTTTTAATGAGTTTTGGTAGGGGATTCTGTCCAGGGAACTAAGCCGTTATTGATAATCACGTGTACTTACAAGCCCACGCAAACAAGTAAAGGAACACAGGGCGATCTATGAACTAAAGACGATCTAAGTTGCTCCGCACATTTTCCACTTTACTCACGTTGTATTATGTTATTTTTAAATTGAAGGAAAACGCTTCATTAGATTCCGATCAAAATTGGTTTCGCTTACTTTTTAAACAGTCCACTTAGTTGTAATTGAATTGTTGGTCATTCCACTCACGACACTTCACTTAAAAATAATGCACAAAAACCAGATTCTAGCTCTAGATTTAAAAATTGTATTTTTAAGCGACTTGTCTAGTTGAAGATCTGAATACAGACTGAGTGGAAAATACAAGAAAAATCACAGAGAAACCAAAACAAATTCTTGGCCGAGAGCAGCGCGCACACACAGCAGATACAAAGATACGTAGATACAGCGATGCTCGTGAGTGAGAGATACAAAGAGAACGCTGAAGGTAAACTTACGCAATACACAGAACTAAGAGCCCAGAATCCGCTATGGGAAAGTGTCTGAATGTGAATCTGTGACCTGTGGTTGTGGCTGTGGCTGTGTCTGCAGCAGTGTCTGTGTCCGAATGAGTATCTGTAGCTCTGTGCTCTGGCGATTTGGCGGTAAATCTTCGCCACACTTGTTTGTTTTGATCCTCGGGACAGGTAGAACACCTTATCTGGTATCTTTCCTCTGTACCTACCTGCCGAGCAGCCTAGGAATACTATTGTTACAGAGGGAGACAGCGCGAGCCCATGGTTAATAAGAGCGATAAGAGCGTCCTTGCGAAACGAGCGCCAGCATACGTATCTGCACTGCATCCTCTGCTGATAGCAGCGAACAAGCAAAGAGAAACCATCTCGGCCATGAAGCTGCACTACATCTTATTTGTCCGCTACTTTTCTTCGCTGGCTAGGTCGAACTTCTGGAAACGGAACCAGTGATATGACGCAACGTGGAAAGCGACTTGGTAATGCAATCGTTATTGGACGAATCGAAGAACCAATGTGACCACACGATCAATGAGGCTCCCGGTTCCCAATACTCTGATTTCATAGAGCTTGATCTATAGGTGAACATGTTCAGCATAGATTCCATTTGGCCGCCTATTCAACGATGTACTCCAGCTAATAAATTGACGTAACATATGTGTTTACCATACATGTAAAATACAATTTTAATGTTCTATAATGTTTGGTGTCAGCATTGATTTACTAATCCAAATGGGATTGATGATTTCATTTCAATCATTAGTATGATCAATGAACACAAATATTATGTAAAAAACTGATTGTCCATACAATAACACTCACGAACATTTTAATGCTTGCCTATTAGATTCGCAATGAATCTGGAAGATGGTTTAAAATATTTTAGTGTTAAAATAGAAAACACTATTTAAAAGTTAATTTAAGTTAATTAATTTAAAAGCAATTTATGTAACTATATCACCTTTTTATTTTTATTTCGATGTATCATTAAGTCTATAAACAGGGCAAAAACTGGAAAAATAAAATCGTATAACGAAAATTGAATGAACTGATAAATAATGCAGCAGGTTTGACTTTAGTAGTCGCTATAAAATGAGTAAGATGGGGAAGCTGAATACATGCTTTCAAAAAATCGGAATTCTTCACTAGCGTACCTATAGCGCCACCTGTCGTATATTTATGACAATACATCAATTGACTTTGCAAAATACGAATTATATATGGCTTTAGATTTAAACAAAAAATCAATTATTGTTCGCATGTAGATGGGTAATAATTGGAATGCAATCTAAGCTTTTCAAAATAATACGTGGGCTGTGTCGTGGCCGTTCGTGGGCGTTAGAGTGGGCGTGGCGCCTTTTTGCCCAAGAATCTGCATGCCGAATTCGAAAATTCTAGAACAGAACGAACATGGCTAGATCGACCAGGATTGTATGCAGTCTTAAACGCTCGCTGGTACCTGTTACATACTTTCCGACGAATCTAGTAAACCCTTTTACTCTGCGAGTAACGGGTATAATTACAAAGCTTGAAAAACGTTTGGTTTTCCGTGGGTGCTAGGGGTTATAGTGATGATTTGACTTATGTATTAACTGCAGCACAAAAAAGTTTTTGGGCAATAATGACAGCTTTAAAAAACTTTTGCGCTGAACCGGACATAAAGACACTCGGAAGGCCTTAAGGACGGACATGGCTAGGTTACTTGGTCGGCACAAAAAAAGGATTGCGTGAAATTTGCCTTATATTGGTTAAGTGGTCGCTACTCTCCGACTTGTCAATTCGACCTTTCAAATTGTAACTCTCCCAACAACAAACTAAAACCTACCATTTAATGGTAGCTTCACTATAAATAAACAACATTCAAAAAATCATAAAACACAGTACAGATCGAGTATGTAGATACTGTCGCCTCCTTTACTGCCTTGCAAGCTTTGTGTGAGATATTTTACCCCTACAATGGTGAACGGAAACATATACACAATCGTTGTCCGTATCTGAATTCCTAATCACATGCGATCATCTTAGAAGGATGAGTGTTTTCTGAGTGTCGCCGTCTGCACTTGATTCTCTGATATACATCTACCTCCTGTGAAATCTCGATCCTTGCACATAGTGTCCTGGCAGCAGTTGGATTCCTTTTGCCACTCGTCGAACGGGAAAATGTACTTGCCTTTTGAAGACTTCTTTGGCAATATACAAAGGGGAATGAAAGAAGAAAAAACCGTGTTTGCAATTCAATTAACACCGCCAATGTCGACATCGTCTGCGCGGCAACCGATGGTTATCATTTCAAGATCATTGGTGATCGTTGGGAGACTCACCGACCACGTGCCTGTATCTCTGTATCTATGGCTGCAAATCTAGTCACATTACCAGCAGCACTTTTACGTTTTTAGATGGACACACGGACATGGCTAGGTTAACTCTCAACTGTTGCTCGTTTTGAAGCAAAAATCAAAGCCTTACGGACGGACAAAACTTTGAGTTATTTTTTAACTACCAGCTCAAAAAACGGAAGGAAATGTTTTGGTGCAGTTAGTTAAGTTAGTTGTTATAATTAAAACTATTACTATAACTATGAAACTCCGATCGTAACGAGTAATAAATTAATAAAAAAATATCCCAAAAATGAAAGGGTCTGCATACCAAGAATAACACAAATTGAATAGTTTAAGAGAAAGAGTAAAAGCGTACATTTTTAATATTTTATCTTTTGAGACCGCAGGGGACAAATGCACAAGTTTGTTAGTCTAGTTGACCGAAGAACGCTTTCACTTCATTTGTGAAAATCCGAGCCTTTGATCAAAAGGATTACGCAAAACCAGATTTTGTGGGACTTTTTAAAACAAAAATATTGTTGTGTTTTGTTTGCCCGAAAAGTTGTTTTAGGGTGCTAGACGATGTTAAACAGCTCATAAGCAATAAATAGCTAGATTAACTTATCCCGATTAAGAACACATAGTACACTACACTATTTTCCACGGAATAATATTATACTAAAATTAATGGCTCAAAACATAATAAACGGTCTTTGCTTTTTCTGAGTGTACGAAGAGCGGATTTAATAGCAAGGGAGAGAGAAAACAATTGTTTATTATTTATTTATGTACTCGTAGTCGTTGATTTGTATTTCATTTCGCGTATGTGGTGCACAATTCAAGGCCAAACATTATGTATGCCATTTTTCATTGTTCGAGTTTTCAGCTTTTGCCTTTTTTGCCTTCGTGGGCAACGTCGTGTAAACACAGAAAAATTGCCAAATTAACTGGCCATGTGAGCTGAATAGAGAAAAACATTTTGAAACGGCACTTGGCCCGTTTGTTTAGATATTTCCAATTGCGCACCGCCTGAAAGAGTGATGATGGCGCAACGCGACCAGTTCGCCCGTCGATTTTTTATAATGAATGCAAATCACAGTAGCACCTTGCATAACGATCCCGCAGGTTATCACTTTCAACCGGTATGGAGGGCGCAGTCGTATCGAAGCTGATTTGATTTTTTATCCGCACTTCTGGGGTGGAAGGGTATATTGTATTCGGAGAGAAGTGTGTAAAGGGAGGCAGAAGCGTTTCCGACCCTATGAAGTGTAGCCTAGCCGATCTAGACTTGTCCGTCTGTCTGTCCGTCCGCATGAACGCTGGCAGCCCGGCAGCTATAAAAGCTGGATACTCGGGACATAGCTATGCGAATAGAGGTCTGATCCGGCTCGTCCCGACTTATATACTGCAATAGAAAGCAGAATTTTGGGAAGGGTTTTTCTCGGTAGCTTCAAAACTAGTTTGCGTAGCACTATGGGAAATTTTACCACTTTTTTGGCCAAAACCCATTTTTCAAAAACGGTTTGAAATTGATTTTAACTATCAGAATGGATTAAGATAACATTAATCTCCAATGTTACTAACAGAAAAGATTGACAGATTGCACCACTGTTAAGTTATCAGCTGTTAAAGTCTGGTTTTATTTCAACGAGGTGGCAGCTCTAGTAAATCACCAATTATTCTTAAAAAATGGTTAAAAAGTGTAAAACTAAGCAAAGAACTGCCGTTTTTGAAATGTCATTTAATCAGAGAGGCTTTTAATTGTGTATTTGACCTTAATATTGTATTTATCGATTGTGGTGCTCGTATAATCCTGGGTAAGTTCTAACCTAAAAAAAACGAAGTCTTTAAATTAATTTTTATTTTTAAATAGAGCTAAAAAGTGAGTCGAGCTCGCTCCACCTCTAAAACCTTTTTTATCTTGAAGAGCATTTAATTCTCGCTAGGCTCAGTTAGCATAAAAGTGCCGTTTTGCGCACTTTCTCTAAAATTTGGCTTCCAAGACCCCTACCTAATACTGCATATTTCCTGCATTTTTGTCTGGTAAGTTTCACTTGCACCGTTAGCTTAGAAAAAACAGTACAGTAGTCATCTTTGTTACTAAATATTAAATATTTTAAAAATATTTTACAACATAATTTCACTTAATTAACGTAGATATAATTTCCTAAAAAATGGGAGAAGAAATACCAATATATTTTTTTTATTTAAAGTTTGCTTTTTTTATTTCTTAAGTTAAAAGAAAAAAAGTTTTCTTAAAAAAAGGGCGGGACCACGTCCATATTTATTTTTTCATTTCCTTTAAATTTTATATACTTAATTCAAAAAACAAATCTTTTAAATATTGCTTTGTTTTTAAGTTATTACTTAATGCCACAAAAGTGGTCAAATTTCCCAAAGTGCGTAGGAACGGACAGAAGGGAGGGACGGACAAAGCTACATATTGCTGTTGGTCAAGAATAACATAGGATTTTACTGTTTCCCTTCACCTTGCGAGCAAGGAAAATCATTTTCTGAGGGCAATAAATATTGATGTTCACAGCAAGGTGGTTTTTATTGAACAGTTTCTTAGAAGCACGGAAAACTAATTAGGTAATTAGCAAAAAGCTCCGTGGTCAGCTTGTAACCTTTTCAATTGGCCAGCAACTTTTTGCTCTGCTGAAAACATTTTTGCATTTTCCTCAAATTTTTTCCATTTTGGTTCGATTCAGTTCGTTATTCTGTTCTGTTTTGTGTTTTGTGGGCTGCAGCTTTGCGGCTTATGCAACGTATTTTCAAATGAATTGTTCGGCAAATCAATTTGCATATTGCGCGGCACATTTGCGGTAACCACAGGCGCGGCCAACAACTACATTGGGAGCCGCCCCAAGAGGTCACAAAACGTTGCTAGCCTCCCGAATGCCCCGGCAATTTACAAAAATATTTGTGTGTTCACACTCAATTAATGCCAATTGACTGCAAAATTGCCAACACCTTTGACACGATTCGCATGGAAATCGATGGGGATGTAAAAACAATCTCACAGCGCGCATCAATGTATAGCAATGCCCCAGACAATTCACAGAATGGGCAGATCTCGCTCATTCCCTCCGCTGCTGAATGCAAAGTAAATCAATGAATACAAAATTGTCACACTCCACATTTATGGGAAAATGTCTTTAAAAACAGCCGTCGCGTTGATAACGGGCAGCAAGAACAATAACCTCGAATTATACACATTTTGAACGCAATTGAACTTATCGCATAAATTTCCGTGTAAAACCTCCGTGACTTGTGCTGTTTTTACGGGAAATTATATGAACAGTACTGAATTGAATTATATTTAATGCAACAGCTTAATTGATAAATAATGTTTATTGTTATTTCATTTAATCGACTGAACTCGAGACAAATCGCGCGAGTATTATCCGAACTGAAATTGATGATGCAGCTGAAATATATTTTATATTCTTCAAGATACATTTGTATTTATACATTAAGAGGTTTAAGTATTCAATATTAATAGATTTATGTATTAATGAGGCACCCATATTAATACAAAAAAAGTATGGAACACCTGAGCCCTACAGCTTGGAGCCTCGACTATCAGATACCATTGTGGACGTTAGAGTGGGCGTGTCAATCGATAGGTATTGATAAGACTAAAACATTTCAGTTCATGGGCGTGGCAAAATGTTGTTGAGCTCAAACGATAGGTTTTGGCAAGACCAATACATTAAAGTTTAAATGTTGTTTTTTAGCATTAAAGCTAACGCTACAGTCTTTTAGGAAATGTGGGCGTCAAAAATAAATATACTTTATGGAGTCGGAAACACTTACTTCTACCTATTACATACTTTCCGACGAATCTAGTATACCCTTTTAGTCTACGAGTAACGGGTATAATTACTCCTTTTAGCTGACTAACTGGTATCTGATAGTCGGGGCACTCGATTAACGCTTAAGGAAAACTAGAGTGTGTGTTTGTAAAATGAGAAATCTTTGCTTACTATTTTAAATGCATTTTTATTTAAGGAAATAACTTGAACTTTCGTTCGTTGGTAGTAACTGAAATTCAAATTTCAGGCGCAAATCTGTTATCGGCCTACCAAAACCTCAAGAATTCGCATACGTTCCGACTAATCTATTATACTCTTTAACTTTACGGGTAAGGGGCACAAGGGCATATAACCCCTTCGAATTGAGAGACCAGATTTTTTTTTATGGGCTCCGAAATCTGTTCGCCTCTGATTACAATTTAAAATGCTCACTGCAAGGGTTACAATTTAAAGTAATCTATCTAACATAGTTAGAAACGACTTTTAAGCAATACTATAGTGTAATAAATGTTCATTTAATTTGTAAGTAACAGGAACATGCTTTCACACAAAAAACCAATGTAAGCACGGTTCTTAAAAAGTAAACTTTTCTTTGAAAGAAAATTTGATGAAAAAACCCATGTAAAATGGAACTGTCTATATCTGTTGCCATTCGTTTATATATCGCCATGTTTATATAAGTAACATTTGAAAATTTGTTCCTAATAAAAAGTTGGTGCCATTGTTCTCAAGAAACCAAAATTTGTAGGCGCTTGTTGGGATTAAATAAGGGAATGTATTTATATGATTATGGCTGTATCTCTGCATTAAAACGAATACTCACCCCAAAGAAGTTCACATAAATTCCAATGATGTATGAGTTGGCAAGAGGCAATGGAAAAAGTCCTTTCCAATCTGGCAGAAAATCTTTTCACAGGATGCACAATACTTCTTATGGTTGCTGCGAGTTGGGGTAGTTCTGCAATTAAAGGAGGGAAGTAAAGCCAAGTTAAAGAGTGTTGAATAAGCTTTAATGACGCGCCTTTTATATTATTTTCAATACCCGACTACATTCAACGGAATGTTCATTAAGCTTTCCCAATTCTGTTACATATATTTGCTCCTCTCCAGCTGGAAAGACAGTGGGTGGTATTTGAATTCTTTTTCTCAAGTTCAGTACTATTTTCGAACTAAGTTGTTAGGTCCAGCTGGACCACGTTATTTTGGGACAAAATTAATAAACTAAAAGTTAAGTTAAAGATAAAAAGCCTTATTTAATATTTTTTTACTAGATCGTAAATTTATTTTCGTCGCTGAAGCTGTGCATGCTGGGGGTGCGATCGTCACTAGTTTAAATCATCCTAAGGGGTGTTTTTGTTTAATTAAAAGGCACCAGACGTATCTCTTAGTATGCTTTCCCGATATTTGAAATCCAAACCAACTATTTTTAGGTTGACATTTTGTCCCAAAGAGGTTGTCCAAAGATATTGAAGTAATGATGAAGTACTAACTACAAAGCCCCTCGCTTAGTCGGCTCGATAAATGAACAGAAATTTGCAAGGGGCACGAAACTTCATGTTTCTCCTGCTAACATTTAAGTTCGTGTTTTCTAATGGCGATTTGAGGCACCCGGCACCCGGCAGTCGGGTTTGGGTGGTTAGGGCCCAGCGGTGAAACTTGTCCAGAAATCAAGCGAGTAATCAAGAAAGCCGGCGAAGAGCAAATCAAAAAGATAATAAAAATAAAACCAGTGAGAAACGACGCCAGTGCCAAAAACAAGTTTAAATGTAACTGCCAGGCGGTAACGAAAAAAATAAATATGCGAAATAAAACCCAGAGAGGCAAAAACAATTGCTGCAATATTGCAAGTTGCTGGGCCGCCGTAACAGCAACAAAAATCAAATTAGCGCCTGTTGCAATCGCCAGACGTTGTTATTAATTTTTGTGTTTTTTGGCTTGTTTTTACTGCCGTTCGTAATTCGCGCGTATGCAAAAAATGCTTAAATTAAACGCAATTCTGTTATTTGCTTGCTTTTGGCATCAAAACGGGGATCCACTGCAATAACAACAAGCACAACGAGTTGGCGACGAAGACTTTTAAATGGTAATGATTATAAGTCCGTTAAAATTTACGGACAATGAAAACTTCAACGACTACGAAAACACCACGGGAAGTGAGAAGAAGAAGGCGGCCAGTGAATTCGCATTCAGATACTTAACGGGCTGTTTTACTCGGACCAGCACCATTTTTTGTTTAAGTTAGTCAGCCTACTCACTCGTGCTAGCCGTAATCAATTCGCATGGACTTGTTCCGGTTAAGTCTCACTCTTTCTCCGTTAAAAAACTCACATACAGGTGTCGAACTCGCTTTAAGTAAGTCCCAAGCGTACAAATTAGCATGGTTAGTTGATCAAGAAAACTCATTAAAGGTTGATAAATTGAGCTATATTACGCCTAGATTCGACTTTTCGGTTTTCCGGCCAAGCTGTTATTGAGAAATACCATACAAAACCCAGAGTAGTAAAACACAGTACCAGTCTTTTATTCTAAGGCTCAACAGAATTCTGCTAAATTCCACCTTTAATATTTCACAATTCGTGTCATCCCAGAGCTCAGGTCATGAACGCCTCCGATTGCAAGAGGAGAGCCGCGACCAAGACACGGTTAAAGCTCAATTAATTGTTCTTGATAATGCCAAGCAGACATCTTCGTCATCATCGTCTATAATCTATGGTCTATGGCCGATGGAACAACCAGCTCCGATGTCAGGGGAAGCCAAAAACACGAGTCGATCGAGGGGTTTCTGCGCGCCAGGAGGGAGAGGAGTGGGGAGTGCTAGAAAGCATACCCTAGTAGGGCTCCTTGGAAATCTACAGGTGCCTTTACTTAATCATTGATGAAAATGCAATTTTTGCAGTGTAAAAACTGGGTAATGCTCTGATATTATTTATTGGACCTTCTCCCTTCGGATACACAAAAGTTCTGTGCCCGTTTCTACCTATTCCGGCCCTTGACTTCCCCAAACTGTTTGTGTTTCCCTTTCGATTAGACCAAGAAGAGGTCGTACTGCCTTGCTTAGTTCACTGGAGTCATTCAACTCGCTATGCTCGCGCTTATCACTTGTCTGGAGCCGGGACGCAGCGACTCCAGTTCGCCCGCTCCCGTCCGCGGAGGGCTGGTCGGGATCCACTGGCCGGCTGCCATTGGACAGTGGCCATGGGACATTGCACGACAATGAACTCCAGTCTCTGTTCGAGGTACACCTCGATTATTCGGCAGCATCGTTTTGGGGCTCAGCACCACAGAACCATAGACCGTTTCAAAGTTCACACTCCCAATGCTGGCAACTGTTCCTTTTACTACCTTATTTGACGCGGGAATTCAGAAAACTGTCAACTATTACAAAGAGAATCAAGAACGTTCGGTTGTAGAAATGAGTCAACATGGGACATTGGTTTGCTTCTACCCAGTAGATGAAGGTGAAAAGTGTTAGGTGTAAGATCAAATGTAGCAAGTACTTTTATCTTGAAGGGGTTAGCTGAGTAGCGGGCATCTGATTATCTTCAAATATTAATATTTGAAAAAGGTTTTTGCACGGGCTGTGCCCTGAGCCAACCCGTAGCCCAAGATTAGCCAGTTTTCTAGACCACAAAGCCAAAGTGTTTACTGTTTAAAGTCGGTCAGCTCCAACATTTTTAGGGTGTCAATCAAAAGTAACTCCTAGTTTTCCCACTACACATCTGCACCAGCGGCCTGTCAGCATTCGTGGTCAAACCATCTCCACTTCGCCTCTCGCTGAAGGCGCTATCAGTCTATGGGAGTCCGCTACGGAAAACTAGACACACACCAAGAGGCGTCGGGTGCAGCAAGTGCAACACCAGCTCCAACTGGTGCAGCTGCAGCAGTTGACCGCGCCGCACTCACAAGCACTTGCGTGACGTCCAAGGGGAGTTGCAGAAAGGGTGTATCTCAAGGGCTACTGTCAAATGGCTTGCTTGCATTTCGCTGTCGCAAGCGTTTCAACACATTTCTCCCACGATTTCGCAGTGTGTATACTCGAACAATAGAATGTGAGGAGCGGGTGTTGCTTCCAGTTTTAGGTATAATTGCTTGCAGACCTGGTATTCCGTAAATCGGCCATGTCCCAGTTGAACGTGGAATCGTTCTAACACACATTCTTCCTTTCTTTGTCGACTTCAAATTTATTTCAATTTATTGTATTTAGAAAAAATACTTTTTATTTCCTGTTTTTCTAAGACTTACAGTATACCCTTCACTCGTGAGAATAGGGTATATAGGGTTTTGATTTGCTGCATCTGGTGTACGTTCTTAATTGATTTTGCAAAATGTTGATCAAATTTGGCTCTCATTTTGTGCGATTTCAATCATCACATGACAATATAATGTCATTTAAATTAATGTGGGCGCCAAATCCCAAATCTACCCGGTCATACGGACGGGCAGACGAACAGGCGGACAGACAAACGGACAGATGGACATGGCTAGATCGATATATTTATATTTCATGGGGTCAGAAACGCTCCTTCTATCAGTTCGTATGTACTTTCCGACGAAACTAGTTACCCTTCACTCTACGCGTAACGGGTATAAGTATTTAAAATGTTTCCATTTTTTTGTACTTTTATAACTGTGCTTGTATTTAGAAAACATTGCACAGACAACAATTTTAAATGTGTTTATTTTAGGCGTTTAATAAGTCATGTTTTACGTTTGGCTTTCAAGGCGCATGAACACGTAAATAAATTGTTGTGCGCAGGAATTAAGCTTTGTTATACAGAAATAAATATGAGTTTGCCATTATGTTTTTAATGACGAACACTCTCCTTCAAGGCGTCACGGCTTATCTACGTAGACAAGCGACTTTACATAACCCCACAAATAGTCCAGCGGGAGGTTCACAACGCGAGATAAGGCGCTCACCAAAAGCTTCTTCAATAATTGATTTGCCTGTACGGCATGCAGTGCCGTCTCGATGGAAGCAAAGGTCACCCACATTATCATTTTCAAATGTCATTATCCACGGTTCTGTGGCGATCCCTGCACTCAGAAAAAACAAGAAAGGAAGTTAGCATCGGCAAGCCGAAGTTTGTATACCCTTGCAGTTATAAGAAACAATCAACTATAGCAACACCATGTGAAATTTTTAAGGATTGTTGCTGACTTCAGTGATATAAAAAAAAATTTTTTCATTCTTTTTTTCAGACCATTTTTTTGACATTTATAAGTTTGAGTAGTCCGATTTTTATTTAACTGAATTTGAAATTCTTAAAAAACACCGAAGCCATAATTTGTTTCATATTATTTTACCACTAATTTTCAGATCGTTTTTATGGCAGCTGTATGATATAGTCGTCCGATTTTGATAAAATTAAATTCGAAATTCAAAACCAATTAAAAATGTTATTTCCAAGCGTAGGAGGTTAATTTATAAAATATATAATTTTTTTTAAATTTTTTCCCCGATAGTTCCTATCAGAGCTATAAGATAAAGTTGTCCAATCCGGCTGGTTCCGACTTATACACTACCTGGAATAGAAAGAACACTTTTAAGAAAGTTTCAGCCCGATACCTTCAAAACTGAGAGACTAGTTTGCGGAGAAACGGACGGACAGACGGACAGACGGACAGACGGACAGACGGACATGCGGACATGGCTAGATCGACTCGTCTAGTGACGCTGATCAAGAATAGATATACTTTATGGGGTCGGAAACGTCTCCTTCACTGCGTAGTAATCTTCTGACTCAAATCATTATACCCTCTGCAAGGGTATAATGACTACTGCTAGTTAAAAGTGGTTAGAGTCAAACTATACTCCTGTAAAATGGATAAAATATTGTGCACTTAAATGTAACACTCCCGTTAATCACTTTATTGGCTTATCGTGTTCATTCGCTTAAAGTGCTGTTTTTGCTGTCATAAAACGAGACCCCAGG
Source organism: Drosophila biarmipes (assembly GCF_025231255.1). Lineage (NCBI taxonomy): Eukaryota > Metazoa > Arthropoda > Insecta > Diptera > Drosophilidae > Drosophila > Drosophila biarmipes. The sequence goes on along the minus strand of NC_066611.1, from coordinate 1,412,747 downwards.
GAAAAGTAACGTATTGCATAATAAACTACAGGAGCTGCAGAAACAACTGAAACCTTAACAACGCTGCGGTAACATGCTAACATAAACAAGAAATAACGAAAAAAGTACCAAAAATATGAAAATAAATAAAGCAAGAGGTGCGGAGGAAAAATTCCAAAAGCTAAATGAGAATGTTCCGCCGAAACATCGCCTGGCCACCGCAAACAGCTGTAACGGACGCCAGCAATTACAGCAGCTGCATCTCCGACACGGCAGCAACAACAGGCGAAGCTGCAGCAGCCACAGCACCAGCAGGAGCAGCAACACCACAGTATCAGCAACACGGAGTCGCTGCCAAACACGCGTTTTCAGTTTGCGCGGATGCCAAAACTTGCAGTGAAAAAGCTTTGCATTCCCCCCACGCACGCCCACTGTCCGCCGCCCACCGGCTGAGCCCCCGCCTCCCTCTGCGACCACACCTCCGATGCATCATTCAACATCCGCCGCAAAAAACCCTAGGGCTAAATGTTAGGCTTTGGGCCTGGGACACAATGATAGCATTGTGAAAACATATGCTTTCACACTTGCTATTCTCAAACAACATCGGGAAGCTGGTGGGAACAAAGAGGGAGTGAAAAAATCCAGGTAAAGCCTACACACGAAGAAACTCTTTGGTCGAATCGACCAGTGTAACAGTTACACGGGCACAAGCCATTTGGGTTTACCCCTTGAGCACTCACTCTTACGTTACCTATTCCATTTATTTTTACCTTTCGAAAAATAGCTTTGTACTATGGCATATAACTATGGCAAAACGTAATTTATTTTTTAAATTAAATATGTATTTTAATTACAAGAATAAAAGTACAAAATACATATTTAAGGTCAAAAATATATGTTGAAGATATGATATGATAAATTTATATGAAAGATAAGATCAATATATGTTTATAACTTTCAGAGTTTAACTTGGGAATCAAGGTGCACAGCACGGAAGACTCAGCTAGCTTTAAAATATAATAATAATAAAAATAATAGTAATAATAATAATAATAATAATAGTAATAATAATAATAATAAAAATAATAATAATAATAATAATAATAATACTAATAATAATAATAATAATAATAATAATAATAATAATAATATTAATAATAATAATAATAATAATAATAATAATAATAATGATAATAATAATAATAATAATAATAATAATAATAATATTAATAATATTAATAATAATAATAATAATAATAATAATAATAATAATAATAATAATAATATTTAAAAAATACTAGTTCTAGTACGCGTACAACTGTTTATCAAAGAAAATATTATTTTTGCAACTATATTGCGTTACTATCTGTATAGGTCAATTTGCACATGGAAATATTGTGAAATTGTCAGAAATTCCACAAGTTCAAATTACAAATTTTGGGGAATAATATACGCATATTTCTTAAAATTACCTAATAATAATAATAATAATAATAATAATAATAATAATAATAATAATAATAATAAGAATAATAATAATAAGAATAATAATAATAATAATAATAATAATAATAATAATAATAATAATAATAATAATAATAATAATAATAATAATAATAATAATAATAATAATAATAATAATAATAATAATAATAATAATAATAATAATAATAATAATAATAATAATAATAATAATAATAATAATAATAATAATAATAATAATAATAATAATAATAATAAGAATAATAATAATAAGAATAATAATAATAATAATAATAATAATAATAATAATAATAATAATAATAATAATATTTAAAAAGTATTTAAAAAGTACTAGTTCTAGTACGCGTACAACTGTTTATCAAATAAAATAATATTTTTGCAACTATATTGCGTTACTATCTATATAGGTCAATTTGCACATGGTAATATTGTGAAATTCTCAGAAATTCCACAAGCTCAAATTACAAATTTTGGGGAATAATATACGCATATTTCTTAAAATTACCTAATCTCATGAATAACTTATACTGCGTTTATGCGATGGCCGTATCATGCATTTATTTCATGATTTCGGACGATTCGTGTGTGCATAAATGCTATTTCGTGATTTCGACAATACAAGAAAGTTAATTGCATACAAACGGAATAAAATAATCGGTTTAATACTCGGTCACACTTTTTCCCATCGGTCCGTCATCTCTGTCAGCTAAGAATTAGGATGTGTAGCTTAAACAGTGGCCAATTTGAAATCATAGTATTAGATAGCAAACAACAAATAATTAATAAAAAGGGGTATTGATTTTATGGAAATTAATTTTCTTTTATTTATATTTAAAGAAATCTGTGGGTAACGGCAGTTCACGTAGTGATGAAGCGCACCAGTAGAGTTTGTGAAGGCAACTACTGTATACACGAGGTGTGGCAAACATTAGTCCAGTTGTATTTTTACAAACAAAAGTTCTGATATGAAGAAAATGTATTATAGTAGATCTATTAAATAAATAAAAACTTTTTACATTCGATACGCCGCAATTCAATATGCCTGTATTAGGATGTACGATTATATTGAAGCGTACCAACAAGAAAAAAGTTAATAACAAAAAAAACTGATTTTTGTCGCTACACCCTACATAAAAAATATGTTTGTAATAAATAACCGAATTAAAACTATACATTTAAAGTCCTGTTGTGGCTGTTTTTCTAATGCTTTCTCCTCTTTTCGCTTATTTTAAAAAGAAAATGGTGTGCTTGTTACCTTTTTCGTTTCCAATGTGTAGCTTCCGTCTCTTTGTAAGCCTATTGCCCTTATTCTGCCTTTCATATGGCATAATTTAACGCAAAACAAAGCAGAGAAAGAGTGGAAATATAAATGAAAAGGAGTATAAAATGATTAATAAAGTCAAAGAAAAACAACAAAGAAAGTTAACCTTAGCAAGCGGAAATTTGTACACCTTTGCTTGTTATAAGATTTATTCAATGTCAGTCAAATTTTTAAGGATTGTTGCTAACTTTAGTAATATTAAAAAAAAATGTTTGATAATTATTTTATTACTTCGCTGACCGTTTCTTTGACATCTATATGTAAAAGTAGTCGCGCTTATATGATATAGTCGTCCGATTTTGATAAAATAAAATTGATAAAAGTACAATAATTGGAAGTTAATGTTAAAAAAACCCAACTTGTAATAAACAGAATTTTTTCCCGAATATTCCTCTGCGAGCTGTAAGATCCTACTGGTTCCGACTTACATACTGCCTGCAATAGAAAGAAGACTTTTTGGAAAGTTTCAGCCCGATAGAGACTAGTTTGCGTAGAAACGGACGGACAGACGGACGGACGGACGGACATGGCTAGATCGACTCGTCTAGTGATTCTGATCATGAATATATATACTTTACGGGGACGGAAACGTCTTCATCACTGCGTTGCAAACTTCTGACTGAAATCATAATGCCCTCTGCAAGGGTATAAAGAACTGCAACGGAAGTGGAAGAGACGCATTCAGCTGAAACTGACGCGGAAGAAACAGTCGCCAGTATCGGCGTCATAAAGAAAAGAGAATATCCGTGTCGAGTAATAGAAATTACGAGCGGTGTCTACGAACAAGAACAATAAAAAATTTTATTGTAATAGCAGCAAGAGCAACACATTGCTGGGGGCACTGCACCTGCGTGTATATACATATGTAGGTATAGCGCTACAATTTTGATGGAGCAGCGATTAGGCGGGCAGCGTTTTCTACTTCCGCTTGCCACCGTCAGCGACGGCAACGCCAAGAGCTGCGGCAATATCTATATTAGCAACGTGCACCACACTCACAAAAAAGTTATCGCAATTGGACATTTTTATACCCGTTACACGTAGAGCAAAAGGGTATATTGTATTTGAGGAGAAGTATTTAAAGAGTAGAGGGAAGCGTTTCCAACCCAGTACAGTTCATATGTACATATATTCTTGATCAACATAACTAGCTTAGTCCATCTAGATATGTCCGTCTGTTTGTCCGTTTTTTTGGTCCGCTTGTCCGTGTGAACTCTTTGATCTCTGAAACTATAAAAGCCAAGGAATTGGGTTTTCAGATTTATATTCCTTAGCTTCCTAATCAGCGCAAGTTTGTTAAAGTTTCTTTCTTGTTTTTTTTTTAAAGCGAGAATTAGATTTTGTTTCGATTATTATTATCCACCGTAATTATAATTATCTGCAAAACTTTTAAATCGGCCCACTCATTTAAAATTTATAGGCACTTAAAAATTTTACCGCGAGGTGGCGCCAGCTTGAGAAATTAAAATGTATCGCTCAGACGTGCACAATTTTAAGACTAGAGTGTTAAAATGTCGCATGAGCTTTTAGTAGTGGCTTGAAGCCCATGTTTGCTAGTGGTGGTCACATGTATGAATATTTTTCGTGTAAATTTTGTTACTTTATCCGTTATTCGTAGAGTAAAGGTAGGTAACAGGGTGAAGGAAGCGTTTGAGACCCTATAAAGTATCGGGAAATCGGGATTTGACATGTAGATTCTTCAGCTTCTTGCGCAGCGCAAGTAGCCTGTAAAGCGCCCATAAAACCTGTCATCTCCATGCCAAAATTGTTCAAATCGAGACATTAAATAAAGTCATAAGCAAACAAAGTGTGCGTTCTGAGAAACAAACGCTGCTTACATATCTCCCTCGCTAAGTAATAGGTATTTCGTAGTCGTTGGCAGCGAAACGGACTATAAGGTAATAAGTTAGCTAAATAATGTGTGATATGATAGTGGAAACCTCGACTAAGCTTTCTCTCTTCTTTAAAACATCAACGGTCCGACGGTCAACGTTTTTGTTGATTGATATTAAATATCAAGTAACTATTAAACTAAACTTCACAGTTTCAGAAGGAAAATACTTGTACGATGTTGTGGAAACACGGGGAATCATAGAACCGCCGCTGATTCCGCGCCCCATTCATCCCGGCAGTCACATATTCGACCATCCCTGGAGCTAGGGCACCTGTTCGTCGACACTTTGACGGTTGGATGATTTTAGGCAAAAGCAGTGCGTGCTACACTCTTGACTTTGTGATGACTCAGCGAACGTACTCATCGTACAAGCTCCCCACCTGTTCCCCACAATCCCAAATTCATCCGCCTTCATGGTTAAATAACCATGGCGGGAAAGCAAGAGGCAGGGAAAGAGGGAAACGCTACGCTGCACATGGGGCTCAGAGTTGGTAAGGGGGCGGGAGTGGTAAAAGCGGGCTAAAATTGTGGGTGAGTAAGGTGAAAAGGAGGGTTAAGGCGGGTGAAAACTCTTCGCTCTAACGGCAAATATGTATTACCTTATTAACATTTGCGCCCAGACGTGTTCAACAGGTGAACAAATTTATGAATTCTGTGAATGGGGAAATGATCCAAAATAGGATAAGCAGAAAAATATCGCATTAAGAAATTCATTGCCATGCCTTCTGGACCAGAGAGAATACGCATTAAAAAATTTTTTAAGTTTAAAATAGCTTGCTTATAAAGCATAATGAAGCAATAGTTCGTTCTTACACATTTTTTAAATAAAAAAAGTTTTGTTTTTTTAATTTTAATTTTCGAATGCTTAAACACTGCAGATTTGATGACATATTATTGGCGTCAAAGTACTCCTGTTCATAAGACACTATAGGCTATTCTTGATGATACACTCGGTTGCCTCGACTATTATATACTCAGCTATTAAATTTTATTTACCAGTTCTTTAGTACTTGATGATTAGTGCAATAGCTTTCTTTTGACTGTTGACTACTTTTCAATAAAATTCTATAACGCATTTTGTCGGTTGATCACTTTGGGCGGCAGTTCACGTAGTGACGAAGCGCATTAGGAGAGTGTGTGAAGGCGACCACTATTTATAATCAAAGAAATAAAAATCTACTGTGATCGTCCGATTGTTACGATTGCTGTATCAATCTATGGGTATTGCGGAATCCAAAGGGACTGCATACCAAGATTTTATGAATCAATTGGTTTGGGAGAAAAGGCGGTGCATGTGTGAAAGTGAGAATGTAGAAAATTTGATCTGTTGGGGCCAGAGGGGATAAATACTCACAGCTATTAACCTAGTTCTTACTAAAAATACGCGTCGAATGACACCTCATTTGTTAAATCGTTTGTTAAAGTCGGGCGCTCCGTTCAGAAGTAATCCGCTAAATATTTGGGAAGTCTCAAACTGAAAATTTTATTTTTTTTGTTAATTTGTTTGAACTTTTTTAGTGCGTATCCATACCCTATTCTAGGGTCTTGGAATCATGGTTCTGAAAAATACAGTTACTTAAGTAACTTTAATTTTATCACTTTTGTAAAAGAAAATGAATTATACGATTGGCGTTTAAAACAAAAACTTCTGATATCAAACAGTAACACGTCTTTACGAGATATAAATATAGTGACGATCGCATCTTCTGCAAACCGAGGTTTTGATATCAACTTTTGTGACGAAAATGTAATAATTTCTTCTAATATTTGGAATATAATTTTTTATATTTTTAAGAATGTCGAATTCAATTTAATAAAAATCGGACTACTCTGACATATAAATGTCAAAAAAATGGTCTGAAAAAAGAATGAAATAATTATTTTTTAATATCACTGAAGTCAACAACAAACCTTAAAAATTTCACATGTTGTTACAAAAGTTGCTTATTTCTTATAGCTGCAAGGGTATACAAACTTCGGCTTCCCGAAGTTAACTGCCTTTCTTGTGTTTAATATCGTATTTCTATTTTCTGTTTTCAAATAGCCAAAAGACAGAAAAGTAATATAGTTAAAAATTATTTATTGAAGGAAATTACAGAATACCCCGATTTTTTGACGTTGGTCTTTCTAGAAGTTTCCCCTAGATACACATATGCTCAGTTTGAATTGCCATTTCTTTATAATACATGTGTTTGTGAAATTGGACTTTCGCCGTGTACTTTTTAAGTATACAAAATAACATTATTAAAGCGTTTCAAGAAGTTGTAGTGATATAAATTCAAAGACAGGTGGTGTATACTAAGTGTTTGTGTGTTTAAACGGTTGAAATTTATTTAATTTAAATAGAGCGTCTAAGTGAGTCCAGCGGAGAACACTTCTGGAACTTATTAAAATTTGTAGAGTATTTATTCAAATGTATGTTGTCAGAATCGCCGAAGAAGGCAAGTTCAGATTTAGCTGCATCTGAGGGCGGCAACTTTATATACATTTGCTACGCAGATTTGTGGAACGAACTACCTTCCAGCTTGTAATGTAAAGTCTTTTATTCAAAAAATATTAATTTAAATCTTATTAAAACTGTTTAAAGAAAAAGTATTTTACCTTTAAACGTATGTATTTTCTCCGTTTAGAGTCAACAAACTATATATACTGATGTAAAATAGAAATAAATCCTACCTTGAACTTCATTTTTTTTTATTAATAAATAGTATTCGTTTAAAGTACAAAAATCACTATATTTGAGCAAAATGTATGTTTTTAGACTAAAAATGCATACTAGAGAGCTGTATTTTATTCTTGACACCGGGGTTTTTGTTTCTTTGCGAAGTTTTAACACCGAAAGGCTTGATTCAAGCATGTTTTTATACCCTTGCAGAGGGTATAATGATTTCAGTCAGAAGTTTGCAACGCAGTGTATTTCCCAAAAGTCTTCTTTCTATTGCAGGTAGTATATAAGTCGGAACCTTATAGCTCCCATAGGAACTATCCGGGAAAAATGTTAAAACAAAATGATATCTTTGGTGTTCCTGAACATATAACCTCCTTCGCTTGAAAATAACATCTTTTAATTGGTTTTGAATTTCTAATTTAATTTTATCAAAATCGGACGACTGTATCGACTGTATAGCTACCATAGTAACGACCGGAAAAGTAGTCGGATAATATGAAAAATGATATGTTTGGTGTTTTTAAACATATAGCCTTCTAATCTAACGTTTTTTAACTAGTTCTGAATTTCGAATTAAATTTTATCAAAATCGGAAAACTATATCATATACATAGCTTTCATAAGAACGATCGGAAAATTGGTAGAAAAATAATAAGAAACATATTATAGCTTTGGTGCTTTTTGACATATAACTTTCTACAAGGCTATACAAACTTCGGCTTGTCGAAGTTAACTTCCCTTCTTGTTTAAATAAAAAATAACAGTTTGTGTGTCTTGAAACGTATAAACACGTTATGATAGAAGCTTTTATTTTATATACAGAAATCATAAATCCATTAAATAAAAATCCAACTTGCCCAAAATGCTTTTCGAGTGCAGCATCCACAAAATTTTACCCCGAAGAAAAGAAATAAAAATACCAGAACAAACATTCTCCAAGTTGGAGAGTACCGAAGGTCGGATATCAGCTTCGGTATTTGGTTTTCGGTTTTTAGGCCCTCAGGCACGTACTGTCCTACGGATCGCTCATCCGACGCTGTTTGCCCCGATGCAGTTGAATCAATTTAAACACGGCTGCATCGGCATGGGCACAAGTGACTCAAAGGCCTCGAAATAACTTCGTTGTAGATTCTCCTATGAAGCGGGTGAGGAGTCGGGAAAGTCTGGCAGTCTGGGCCCGCACGGATCCCCATCAACTCTATTTAGCTATGTAGGTCCGATTCCATCTCCGGAATTTCTGATGCCGATAATGACGTTGAGAGCACTTTACGGGCGTCATTATTCTGCACCGAAAACATTTTGGGTGTACACAAGGGGTTTAATTATTCGCTATATCAAAGGCTTAGTAAATCGTTTTATGTATGCTTCAAGAATCTCCTACATATATGAAAAACAAAGTGGGTATTTACTTTAATTTGTAAATGTAACAGATATGTTTCTGAAATTCGTTAAGCATGAACCACCTACCTAATAAATAGTTCAATGGGATAGATATAGCAATTTCCAAGCCCCTTAAGTACCACCTTACCCATCTGGGAGTTACTGGTAGACAGTCGGTTAAACTTGGTTACAATTTAATGCGGTCGATCTATAGCTTCCGTTTTGAACTTATTCATTTAAAGTTAGCGGAAGTGATCACTTTGTCATACCAATATCACTAAAGCACGGGTTCTTCTTGGTTAGGATATGTTGAAGTAAACAACTTAAATTAAAAACTTAGTTGGATTTTATGGGAATCAATGTTGCGATTAGGACTTTCAACGACTCTGGTTACTATCTGAAATACTGCATTTTTGAAATGCATTTTTGCGATTTTCATTCCCAACAATTGGACAAGGAACTATTGATTGCAAAAACAATACAATATATAAAGTTGAGTCGCGCCCTATTTCCAAACATTTTATTGTACCTTTCGCATCGGTAGTGATCAGTTTTCCCGCACCCGCGAAGTCACGAGGTCAGCATCGGCTGGGAACCCGGAAAACCCGTGGATAGGCCCGCGAAAATGAAACAGCCCGATGGCCAAGGGCAGGAAAAATCACAAGGACGCGCATTTTGGTCTGAAACTGCATTCGCAAGGGCCTAAGAAGGTGCTAGACTATTTGCTTGCAGAACGATAGAAGTTTAAAGTAGTCCACTCACATTCATGTTTCGTATCCCAAAGCGAGGCGCTAGAGAAGATCCGTTTTTGTATCTTTCACCCGCTGCGGTGCTTGTTATTGTAATGATGAATGGGGCTTGGGGGCATCGAACATCACAAATTGAACCGCTCAAAAGTCGTTGTTGACTCCGTTCCTTTGCAGAACGCTGTTTGTTTTGAAGGTTCGGCTGGATGGATGTGCAGTTTCCTTATGTTTCGGTGGTGTTTCGCGCTGTTTTCGAACTAAATGCTGCGTTTTTTGATTCACTGATCCGGAATCGTTCGTTCACAAAGAAGAATGCACACATACAAAAAACACTGCAAAAAATAGTTGAGTTAGTCCAGTGCCGAGGAGCATGGGCCCCATGAACGCCGAACCCAAGACTGCAGTTCCTGCTCTTAAAAATTGGGCAATAGTGTATTTCTTATTTAAGTAATTCTGTGGCATATACTGTGGCAAGTACACTGTGAAATTTAGGGGTTACCAGATCGCTCCCTATGGCCAGCACTATAAAAGCAGGAACCACAGCCCCATGAAGATCGGAGGAATCCCTCGGATAGCCTACAGCGAGAGTCTTTGTTTCGGTGCTCATGGGGCGTACCGTATTTACAGGCAAGTGTATTTTTGAGATTACGAATTATCGGGTGCCGTTGCTGCAAAGCCAGCCGCAGCAGCTACAGAATCCGTTTCACAACACCCTGTTCTCCCTCATCCCTATTTTCCGGCTTCCCCTGCAGATATCGTTTTCGGGTTCCGTCCAGTGTCGCACTGAAACCGGGTCAGGTTATGAGCAAATGAAGCCGCGCGGAAAATAGGCGAATTAAACTAAAAGCACACGAAAGGGCGTTCGACTGTTTTTAATTGGGCGATTTTGCGGGAAACAGAACACACACATGTACGGCCACTGCACATGCCCCCGAAATCGTATTTACACACGACACATGTACATATGCACGCCGCAAACGAAAACGAAACACTGCGAATTTCTGCTGTTCTGCGATCTGCTTTTCTGGCTGCTTTTCATTTTCTTTATCTCCTCGGCTTTCGTCGGGTATTTTCGCAGAGCGGGGCGGCAGGGGAAGAGAGCTCGTACCGTTACCGTTCACGTTCACAGTTGTTTTTGGAATGAGGAGCGCTGCCGCGCGCGCTGTGTAGTGTGCTGGGGCGAGGAAGAGAGCCCGCGAGAGAGGGTCGGCTCGGCGGCGATCATGCATGCTCGCACACATTTCTCCGTACGTAGGCATGCACGAATGTACTCACCCGATCGGGCTGCCGGTAAGAGAGCGACAAGCTGCGGAGCGCGGCTCGGAAGAACTCTCTTCGCAGAGCGCACTTCAGCGGAGCTTAGCTTTCGGCGCTCTTCGGCGTAACTGCACCGAGAGGTCGTTTGTTGTTGCTGGCGTCTCGAACTGAATTATTTATTTACTTGGACTCAGCGCCCATGTACACACGTATGTAAATCCAGTGCGAACGGGGTCACTACCTCGCCGAGTTCCATATTACCTAATAGGCGCACAAGTACATGTACTTATGTACGTTCATACGAATATTCGCGCTTTGATGCATACCTGGGTGTGTACGGGGGTCACAGAAATCTTCTCCAGGAAAATCCGTTCTTTCTTGCGTACATCAATTCACCGTGATTGGCTGGAAGAGTTTGGAATTCGTAGTTCTTGTCAAAGCAGCTCTTTGTATTACTTACTTACATTTTACATCTTTGCACTTTACATTTACCTCGTTTCGATGTAACGTACTCATTTCGATGTAACGGGTATCTGATAGTCGATGGCATCAAATATAGCGTTCAGTCGGGTTCATTTTGGGAGTGAACAAACATGGACATAAGCCTATAGATTGAAGAGAGAAATTACTCAAAATATTTACATATTTTTTTAAAAACTATGATTTCTGAAAGCATTTACATTTTACATCTTTGCACTTTACACTTACCTCGTTTCGATGTAACGTACTCATTTCAATGTGACGGCATCAAATATAGCGTTCAGTCGGGTTCATTTTGGGAGTGAACAAACATGGACATAAGCCTATAGATTGAAGAGAGAAATTACTCAAAATATTTACATATTTTTTTAAAAACTATGATTTCTGAAAGCATTTACATTTTACATCTTTGCACTTTACACTTACCTCGTTTCGATGTAACGTACTCATTTTAATGTGACGGGTATCTGATAGTCGATGGCATCAAATATAGCGTTCAGTCGGGTTCATTTTGGGAGTGAAAAAACATGAACACAAGACTATAGATTGAAGAGAGAAATTACTCAAAATATTTACATATTTTTTTAAAAACTATGATTTCTGAAAGCATTTACATTTTACATCTTTGCACTTTACACTTACCTCGTTTCGATGTAACGTACTCATTTCAATGTGACGGGTATCTGATAGTCGATGGCATCAAATATAGCGTTCAGTCGGGTTCATTTTGGGAGTGAACAAACATGGACATAAGCCTATAGATTGAAGAGAGAAATTACTCAAAATATTTACATATTTTTTTAAAAACTATGATTTCTGAAAGCATTTACATTTTACATCTTTGCACTTTACACTTACCTCGTTTCGATGTAACGTACTCATTTCAATGTGACGGGTATCTGATAGTCGATGGCATCAAATATAGCGTTCAGTCGGGTTCATTTTGGGAGTGAACAAACATGGACATAAGCCTATAGATTGAAGAGAGAAATTACTCAAAATATTTACATATTTTTTTAAAAACTATGATTTCTGAAAGCATTTACATTTTACATCTTTGCACTTTACACTTACCTCGTTTCGATGTAACGTACTCATTTCAATGTGACGGGTATCTGATAGTCGATGGCATCAAATATAGCGTTCAGTCGGGTTCATTTTGGGAGTGAACAAACATGAACACAAGACTATAGATTGAAGAGAGAAATTACTCAACATATTTACATATTTTTTTAAAAACTTTGATTTTTGAAAGCATTTAATGTGACAATTTCAGGCCGCTTCTGTTGATCCATTCATAAAAGAACACATTTCTGTGGAAAGTTTGGTTCTATTTATTTAAGTGTACAAATCTAGAGTGCTCTTTTTCTCTCTTTTTGTCTTCCTCCGTCCCTTTCGCTTTTCTGCTGATTTTTCAATGGTCAAGTTTGTGAGTGGTCTTGTGGCCTATCACCAAAAAAGAAAAGCAACAAAAACGTTTAAGAAATAAAAAACAACAAAAATTAAGTTGGCATTGGCAAGCTGAAGCTGGGATACCCTTTCAGGGAATGGTCGCAATCCGTTAGGGGGAAATAAGAGTATTTATTTAATAGCACTAGTTACGAAACTGAATTTGTAATTCCCAGGGTGTAGAGAGTATGATTGAAATCAACGAAGATACAAATTCTTCTTTTATTCATCATCTATTCATCTATTTGACAGCCAGAAGATGTAGTCATACTATTTTGTACAAATTTAGTTTGCACTTCCAAATATAAAATATGCTTCCAAAAGAAGAAGAGTATATTCCAAAAACACGTACGAAAATTTGTCTTCATTCGATTTTCCACTTTTTTATTATTATTCCTATATTATATTCAATATTCCTATAAGAGGTATAAAGTTCTCCGTCAAGTTCCGCCTATATACTACGATTCTTGAAATAGTTCCATTCCGGCAGCTTTAAGTCTAAAAGACTACTTCGCGTACAGGCCAACTAATGGACATGACTAAATGGAATTTTCTGGTAAAGCCACCAAGAATATACAAACACTTTACAAGGTCGAAAAGAGCTTCTTCCCTGCGATGCAAACTTGGGACTGAAGTCATAGTACCCTCTGCGTATGTATAGCAATATCGAATCGTCAGTTTCTTAGGCACTTTCCTTCTTCTTGCCCAGATGCCGCGTTGTTTTGGTGCTTTAAGTGAAATCAATTAAAAAATTTCGTTGTCTTTCGAATGATTGCTGTCTGCCTCCGCTTCTTCCTTTCCATCTTCCCTTTTTTCGAGTGGCATTTGGAATTTTCAATGGAAATTCACTTCTTTTTACATGTCATACATACAATTTGTCATACCCTGAGCTAATCATTTTCACATTTATTCATTACCCTTGAGATCATAAAAAAGCCAACCCTATATAACGTACATCAGTACATGACCGTGAAAGAATATATTCCTTATAAGCTTCCCAAGCTAGTGCCTAAGTTTTAAGGTTGTGTGCTTGATATTTTTCCATAGGTCTTATTTATCAATAGGTTGGATCGAGCTGAATCGGACAACTATGTATATCAAATGGGAATGAATAAAAAAATTAAAAAAATACATAGAATAAAAGTAGAAACACAAATAATACAAAATACAATGTAAATTCTAGACTAGAAACATAAATGGAAATTAGATACACTTTCGAATATCTACGCTTTCTTCATAGCCATCAAAGTTCAAAGTTCGCACACTAGTGCTGCCACCTTTGAGCTTAAGAAAACAGGATAGACCTGCAAAAAAGCAGCGGAAAAAAGCAAACAACTTCAAAAATGCCATAGAGCCACAACTACTCCACGTTTTTCCACCACGAAAATGCACCACCCGACATTCCGTCGTTTTCCGTGAGGTTTCGCGAATAATTCGGAGCAGATCGATCCGCAACCGCCGGATTTTGCTCCGTGTGACTTCTGTCTATTCCCGGAAAAAAGGAGGTAGCCATCGCTGATGGGTACACCGGAAAGGGACTATTTGGCATGTCTCGCGGACTGGGAAAACGGTGTCATGAGTGTATTTTGTTGGGAGGAGATTGCTCGAAGGAGAGGAAATTGGTTTAGAAGAATAAGAAAATGATTTGATTGTTACTATTTGACCACAGCAGTGCTTTCTTGATCAGCATCACTAAGCGAGTCGGTATAGCCTTGTCCGTCGGTCATGATGTGTACACATTCTCGCAGTTTTTTAACTACAACTTTTATTTTAAATTAAATGAAATGAAATGCAAATGTACATAATTAGTTGTAAAAACTCGTGCATACTAACCAACATTTAAATATCATTATAATGGTTTTGATACGGACTGTGTTTTGGTAAAAAATAAGAATACAAACTGGTACATTCTGTTTCACAGGTTTAGTTTTATAAACATAACATTTATTTGTTGGCTACCCAGATAAAAAATATTAAATCGAATACGCGCATACTTTGTTCACTAACCGAAGGTTAGGGCTTTATAGATAGAGTAATTAGAAAAGACTTAAACTCAAGCAAGCTAAGAATAAAGCTTAGTAAAATTGTGAGCGTCGGAGAGTATGTCACAGGTAAAAAATGCATTTCCGAGCAAGTAAACTATATACATATATAATCTGAATCACTAGCCACAACAACGATGCTATGTCCGTTTTTCCGTCTGTCCGTTTGTCTGTTTATCTGTCCGTTTGTCCGTTTGTCCGTCTGTCCGGCTGTGAATTTTTGCCCAGCGCGCAGAGTGCAACGTTCACTCCAAAGCCCACAAACGCCCTTACCGCTAAATCCTGTCAGCGCCCCCATTTAAAGTGTGAGTGGGATTTGTGTAAATCAGCTTACAGAAAATATGTCCTGGCGATGACAACGGACGCCTTGTAGTCAATAAATCGTTAAAAAGTGCGCATTTTCGAAGTTTGCCGAGTTGCAGCTCACAATATGATCAATGTACGATATTTACATTTCATTTGTGGATGCAACTCAAGGTATAATTAAAAGAACATAAGAAACTTTTGCTCAAAATATTTAAAAAACGTACCCTAAAACAATTTCTTTGCGATCAGGGGAACAACTACCAAAAACTACCACCATTCTAAAGTATTCCCAAAATATTATTTATTAAACTAAAATTATTAATATTTATCTACACGTTAAAAATAGTTAATCCACCGAAAAGTAAAAGGCCAGACTTATTGTGCAACCATGGTTACAGTCGATTAGCCGAGTTTTCTCTTGTTAGCTTACCATTTCCTAAGCAGGCAGGGCATATTACCGCCTTTTGATACAGTTAACATTTTAACGGAAAAACAACACAGCGGCAGCCCTCGGGGGCACACAAAAATCCGAAGCCGCACTGCCATAAATCGCCCCCACTCCATTGTCTACTTTCTAGGCGATTTCCCCGGTTTCTTCCCCTTTTCATATTCGAAATGAATGTCAGCGCTGATTCCGATTCGACATTGACATTCAAATCTAAGCATAAATAATAACAATGATAAACATATCAACACGCCGGAGCGGCGTGGGGAAGGGGCGAAGTGGCATGCATGCTAAAGATATCAAAAGACCCGAAAAAATTGGAAAACACGAGGAAAAAATATATCGATGTCGAGAGCTGGGCTGACATGAATCAAGTTTAAAGCGAGAAAACCCAAAAAGGGCAGCCAACATTTTTGGGATTCATTTGCTTGCGAGCCCCCAAAAGAAAACATCAACACAATCCTACGGCGAGAGATAGCCACATGGGGAGTGGACAAGCGGCGGAGCGACTGGGAAAGGGAAATCCATCGGAAAATAGAGACATGGCTGGAAAAAAGGGCTCCCATGGCTGGGACAACATGAAAAGTGGACACCAATTTGCAAGTTTGCCAAAGCATAAGCCATTTACATATCACTATTCCGTTTTTCTGCCCTTCCCCGGACGTCTTTGGGCAGTCTTCGGCGATAAACAGAGCAAGGGTTCAATGCTGCCCAATCATACTTAGCTCTGTTTAGGGAGGCCAGGAGAGTGGCCAACTGCCTTATTCTACTTTGAATCAAGTTTGAACCATCTAGCTGCCTTGGGCGATCCGAAATGAATGTACTCTCGAACACACAACCGTATACTTGGAAGATGTTTAATAAATTTAACAATTGTATCGTTGTTCTATTGTAATGAACAGGCAGACGAGAACATGATCAGCACGAACGAAGCTATTCTATTATATTATCTATTAGTCTACCTTTTAATTTCTGATCGTTTTTGGGACAGTTCAATTAGAAAAAATGTATTTAGGATTCTGAAATCTTAAGTGAGATAAGCTGCAGGGTTGAAGGTATCTAGGGAAGTCCCAGCTGATTACTAGTAGACTGCGTTTTTCAGCAAAAAATTAAAATTAAAGTCGAAAAAACCAACAATAGTTGGAATAAACACAAATTTCAATATTCTTGTAAAAATATTTGCTGTTGTATTTCCAGTCTAGTGCTGCCAATCGGACTCGTTCCGACTTCGTCATCTTGACAGCTTTAAGAGTGGGAGATTAGTTTGTTACAACCAAACGGACAGACCGTCATTGCTTGACCGACTTGCATAACTAAATAAACTATATGAAATCAATAAAAAATATACTATGTGGGGTCTGATATGTTTTTACTCTATGCAAGGGTATGCAAATAAATTGACAAAAGTAACTTAACAAAAATTATGGCTGCCACAGAAACCGCTTGGTGCTGAATTCTGGTGAGATTCTTGTTATATCCATCAAACATAATTTTTATGGAAAAACAATAGCCAAATTCTACCCGAGCTCGGCACTGAGCCATTTCTGTGGTATTTTTACTAACGACTAATTCGAGCCATTGGAGAAAATATAAAATTCAATTTTATCGGGGATACGCCAGCTATAGGTTAGCGCTGAATTGGGTTGTTTTTCTGAGTGCGTCAATGGAGTAGTCAACCCGGTCTCTTTTTTAAGTGTTCCACACTCCTATGACTTCGACCTGATATGGAAATTCGGATGTCTGGGTCAGGGCACCTCTCTACCCGACCAAAGTAAGTTTTTATTATCTGTGGTCTTTTTTTCGAATTGGGAGTCCCTCGCCACCACCAGGGCTTCCCCTTGACCGAAGGCGACGACAGCCAATGAAATATATCCCTAAAAGAAAATACACACAAAAATCGGGAGCATATCTTTGGCTAGCAGTTGGGTAATGTTCGGCCTCCGATAAGGCGATTACGGCTTACCGAGAACCCGAAACGCAAGAACGGAAAACCAACCACGCCAACCCGAAAACCCAGAGCCCGAATCTCAGGTCCCAGCCCAAGGTTCTCGCGGCACTTAAACTTGGTAGTAATGAGTCATCAGCAGCCAAATACCATTTCTCCATTGACTCTCCTGTAGGGGAAAATTAGAAAACACCTCCAAAGAATCCAGAAGCAGCGCCCATCTGTGCTTTATCAATAAGTAGCCACTTGAAATCCACGAGCATTTGCTTTTTTCTATAGGTAGGCGACTGCTATATATAGCCAATTTTCATTCTTACCAGGAATCGCGTTATTGCAAAAACAAGGTTTTGGGGGACTGTCCAACATGAAAGTAGTTGTCTCTTTGATTGTGGGTTTGTATAAATCCCTTTTCGGTTTTGGGGTCTTGGTTACATTGTGGGTGTATTAGGAGGCTGGAGATAGAAAACTTAGAAGAACAAATACTAACGATGCTGATCACGCTGCCCTAAGTGCTCTAAATACAATAGATTCAAAGTTTGGCGAACACTTTTATTAATCACTTTTTGCCCATTTTCTAAAATTGGTTCGATCGATGGGAACGATTTCAGTTCGAGTTTCGGCCCGATTCAGTTCAATAGGAAGTCATTTTGGATGCTCAAAACAGTGGATTGGTGAGACAACATTTTTATATGACATTTTTAAGTACAAAAAAACATGTACAAGTTTGTCATCGACTAAGCTTTGTATGGTAAATAAATTAGTAAACTCCCAAGAAAAATGTATCTAGAATGAAGTACGGGATAGAGTAACTATGTGGACTTCGCCTTGCCAACGGAAATATTCATATAGATTACAATGCTATTGCGATATCTCTTATATGGGTTCTACAGCAGAAGTGAATAGAGCGCCATTTGATAAATTATTTTCAAGACAAAAACTTCTTTATAAATGATGAACATCGTGTATTTAAGTATTCTATCTACAAGATATCATCGCGCTCGATAAGGACTTTCAAATACCCTCCCTCGAAAACAAAATAGCATTTTACTCTACGAGTAACCGATTTTAAAATACCCGATCGATGACCAGTTTCGGTATTTATTCATATAGCTTACTCTCTTGTTTCAATGGTTCTCTTCCTCTTCGGGGCTATCAAAATGGACCTTCTCCGACTCCAACAGGAAATTTTAAATGGGGTAAAATCTTAAAAAATAGAAGCGTCATGTTCAGGGATATAACCCAATCTACGATTTATTTTAATAAAGAATAAGATAAGATGTAAGCATGTTATATTTGTTCGATCTTTTTTACTCTTTCTTTATAAAATTGTGTAGAAGTTTCAAAACGCAAAAGTTGGTGCTTCGGCTTACGCAAAACGCAAATTTTCTTTAGTTTTGAACACGACAATTTTTTCTTTGTCTTGAATATTTGTATACCCGTTACTCGTAGAGTAAAAGGGTATACTAGATTCGTCGGAAAGTATGTAACAGATAGAAGGAAGCGTTTCCCACTCCATAAAGTATATATATTCTTCATCAGGATCACTAGCCGAGTCGATCCAGCCAAGTTTGTCTGTCCGTATGAACACTAAGATCTCGGAAGCTATAGAAGCTAGAATATTCATACCTGGCATGCAGATACCTGGGCTTCTTGCGCAGCGCAAATGGGTGCCACGCCCACTCTTACGCCCTCAATCCGCAAACAGTTTTTTTTTATAGAAAAGCAATTTTAACTGAAATGTATTTGTTTCATCAATACCTATCGATTGACCTAAAAAAAATTGGCCACGCCCACTCTAACGCCCACAAATGCATTAAACGCTTAAATTTGTCTGCCGCCCACACAACATATAGTGGGTAGGTGGCGTTTTACAATCACGCTTTGCTGCTAATACATCTCCACTTCCCTTTAACACCCTTAGGCTGAGTAACGGGTATCTGATAGTCGAGGCACTCGACTATAGCGTTCTTCCTTGTTCTACGTAAAATGGGTCCTAGTTGCCCAACCAAGAAGTAGGGACTACTCATTGGAAGATTTACTCTAATGTTTACCACTACAGTTGCCAGTGGTGGTATATTTTGTTTATAACTACATACCTTCTGACCCCAACTCAAATTTTACTCGTAAATATGTCCCCCAGCAACAACAAGCTACTGTCTGAGTAGGAGGGAACGGTGCTAGGAATGAAACATTCCTATGAAACATAGCTTTCCGAAAATGAGAGCACTTTTTTGAAAACGCAGAAGCGAAAGAAAACCGGAGCCCGCATGTAAATGGAATTTAACTGAACCAAACAGATCGCTTAGTGAATTTGGCATTTGTCAGAAAAATTGAGTCCGTCATTGTGGCGTTTGCAGACCAAACGCTGTCAGCTAGCTCTTCTCAAGACGAGGTGGGATCGGCATCCAAAAAGGAACAGGACTGTAACCACTAACAAGACAATCCACTTAGAGACCCGCTCCAACAGCCCCGCTTCGTGACAAATTGACATTTTCTAATGTTTGTTCTTGCTTAGGAGCCGTAGTAACCGCAAGATTGTTTGTCTCAACACCGCCACCCGAAAATTTCGCGGCTGTCAATCACGGCTGGAGCGTTGACCTTTCATTGATATTCCCTCGTTGGAACTTCATTTTCCGTGGTATTTCCCGCATTTTCCTCCGCAGCTAGGCGTTTTCCAGGGCGGCCAATTACCCCACCTCTGGAATCGCACAAAAATGGGCCACTTGGGGCGAAGGAAGGCGGCTTTTGATGAATGGCCTGTCAGTCTAAGCTGAGAAAAACATGCATGTATGTATATATTTCGCAGAGCCGTAAATTTGAAAAAAGCAAAGTCAAGTGTTTTGGGTAAATTAAGAGTGGCTAGTTAGGAAATGTTTGAAATAATTTAAACATAGCTACACCCATTCTAAACTAATTTCAGCGCACAACAGTTCTCGTATAAATTCTTGTGACGAAATTTTATTATACAGTTGACTAAACCAAACGCTACCTTGTTTAGGCCACTGGTACCACTGACCATGCGGAGCCTTTTTAACTTAGTTCGTTATAAATTTAAATTCATTTATTTCTACGTACACTAAAACTACATTTTCAAGAACTTTTGCCTACTGGGCGTTTGCACACATGCCATCGGCATAACAAGCTACATTGCGCAGGAATCCATTTATCTGAATGCCTTTCCTATATTATCATGAGATCACAGCGCTCACACGGGTGCAAAGATGGACATGGAGGGACTCGTAATCCAGATCTAGAATATTTCATAGGACCTACATTATGGGTACTGACGAATCCAATATACGAGTTGTGTTCAAAAAGTAAGGTGACTTTGTATTTTCAAGAAAAACTATTAATTTATTTATTAATATTCATGTTGTCCCCTTCAAATTAATCCCCCTCAGATACAATACACTTATGCCAATGGTTTTTCCAATCCTCAAAGCCCTTCCCATAAGCACTTTTCGGTATAGCCTTGAGCTCTTCCAGCGATGCAGTCTGTATCTCTTCAATCGATGCAAATCTCCGTCCTTTCATAGGTCTCTTTAGTTTTGGGAACAAGAAAAAGTCACATGGAGCCAAATCCGGTGAACAGTATTCCAGATAATACTGTTTATTGACCGTACGACCATATGGTAAGAACTCCTGATGCACCACGCCATGGTAATCGAAGAATACAGTGATCAAAACTTTGACATTTGATCGAACTTGGCGTGCTTTTTTCGGTCTTGGCTCACCTGGGCTCTCCCGTTGTGACGATTGGGCTTTGGTTTCGATATCATAACCATATACCCATGATTCGTCACCAGTTATGACCCTTTTGAGTAAATCTGGGTCGTCGTTGACGTCATCCAACAGCTCTTGAGCGATGCTCATGCGACGGTTCTTTTGGTCAAAATTCAGCAATTTTGGAACAAACTTCGCTGACACACGACTCATGCCCAAAACGTTTGAAAAAATTTCATGGCACGAGCCAAGCGATATACCGACATCTTCAGCAACTTCTCTGATAGTGATTCGACGATTTTCCAAAACAATTTTCTTCACTGCTTGAACGTTTTCATCAGCTGTTGACGTGCTTGGGCGTCCAGAGCGAGGCTCGTCATTGGCATCTTCCCGGCCATCTTGGAAGAGTTTGTACCACTTGTAAACATTTTGTTTACTCAGAACAGTTTGACCGTATGCCACTGTCAACATTTCCAGTGTTTCGGAGCACTAAATTTTATTTTTTACACAAAATTTGATGCAAATCCTTTGATCCATATTTTTTGATAGCAAAAAATCGCTGAGCACGCAAAACAACTTGTTACCTTTACGCCTCACACAACTAAACAAAAAAGGGGATTCAATTGAAACTTGGTACAGATGTTAGGGAAGAGTGTACCAACATAACAAAACAAAAAAATCGATAATCGAAAATATGTTGCCCGCGAAATTTGAAAAGTCAACTTTATTTTTTGAATACACCTCGTATATCAGTTACAATTTTATAGCACCAAAACTGTAGGAGCCATTGCTTTGTGCGGCTTGTGTTTATCAAAGCGAATAAGTTTCCTTCTATAAAAAGATGAATACCAAATAGATAAAATTGCAGTTATAAGAAATAATCAACTTCATGGTAACACCATGTGAAATTTTTAAGGATTGTTGCTGACTCAAGTAATATTAACAAAAATTATTACATTCTTTTTTTATACCATTTTTTTGACATCTATACGTTAGAGTAGTCCGATTTTTGGATTGGAAATTCTTAAAAATATTTAAATTTTCCAATTTTATAAGATAATATGTCAAAAAGCCCCAAAGCTATAATTTGTTTCATATTATTTTCCCACCAATTTTCAGATCGTTCCTATGACAGCTATATGATGTAGTCATCCGATTTTGATAAAATTTAATTCAAAACTCAGAAAGCGTAGGAGGTTATATGTTAAAAACATCAAAGATATAATTTTTTTTAATTTTTTCCCCGATAGTTCCTATGGGAGCTATAAGATATGGTTGTCCGATCCGGCTGCTTCCGACTTACCTGCAATAGATAGTTTCAGCCCGATAGCTTTAAAATTGAGAGACTAGCTTCCGTAGAAACGGACGGACAGAAAGACAGATGGACAGACGGACATGGCTAGATCGACTCGTCTTGTGACGCTGATCAAGAAATATATACTTTATGGGGCGGAAACGTCTCCTTCACTGCGTTGCAAACTTTTGACTGAAATCATAAATTATAAAA
This sequence comes from Drosophila biarmipes, assembly GCF_025231255.1. Classification (NCBI taxonomy): domain Eukaryota; kingdom Metazoa; phylum Arthropoda; class Insecta; order Diptera; family Drosophilidae; genus Drosophila; species Drosophila biarmipes. The sequence continues at coordinate 1,390,102 of NC_066611.1, read as the reverse complement.
AATGAGACAAATTCATTTTAGTAAAAACTGTAGGCGTAATAGTTTGTCGGATTCTGGGTTTAATCTAAATTTAATTTTTTTACAATTAATAGTTTTCGAGATATCTGCGTTAAAACTTAAAACTAAACTAAACTATATAATATATATACATATATAAACAAGTATTTGTTTACAAGATCGTATACGACAATTTCGTCAAAAGAGTTGATATCTGAACTTTTGTTGCTTGAGGTCGGTCGTCAATACACCTCGTTAAGAGGTATTTTTGTTTGATTAGGTATTTTTAACAAGTGGTTAGTGCTTAGCCATGCTAGTAAGAACTTATTTTTTAATATAGTGCATTCTGATAAGTAAATGTTCTATCTTTCTAAAAAAACGTCTAACATTTCCTAGAAATTTTAAATGTTTCAATGCAAAATATATCAGATTTACTTATTAGAAAAGAAATACAAGTAAATGCGTTTTCGGCACTTGTTCCCATCACCCAAGCATAAAGCCATTTGTCTTACATTTTATGTTTTGTCTTCGGGTGTACACTCCAGCTTTTAATGTACATAGATGAAAGTCAAAGAAGGACCTTGGTCGGACTGTCTAATCAACCAACATAAGCCTGTAGTCTTTTAAACAAAATATCAAATGAAATCTCACCCCCAAATCAATGTAGTTTGACAATCCTCATGAAAAGATTTGACATGATTAAGCTAATTATCTGAATGTTTTGAATACGACCACCTCATTCCTAGCTAACCCCCCGTTTAATATTGAAATTAGCTAAGAACCCATCCTCTTCTGCGCCTATACACATCTCCGCCTGCTTAGTTCTCTGCCTGTTTTGTCATAGCATGTTAGCTGTATGACTTTTATTATTATGATTATACTTAGCCCCATCTTCAACTACCATGGACAATGCTGCTGCTGGTGTGGGTGCTGCTAATGTAGCCCCCGTACTCTATGTTGCTATATTATGACTGCCGGGGTTCCTAAGAAATACCAAGTCTATGTAGAAGCATGATGAAAGGAAAATGGAAGGCGATTATGTCGCTGCTGAGGCCGTTGGATTTGCTTTTGATTAGGGTAAAGTTGCTCTCCTGCACTGGCACAGAATTTGTCCTCTAAGGAGGCGAACGCAGCTTTGCAGGGTCCATTTGCTCATATGCGTCTTAAAAGGGAAGCCAAGGACTGGCACAAATAGAAATACTTTCACCGAAAAACAAATTTTTCACAGGTTAGTGGCGCAAAGGCTCCACATATGGTAGATTTCTTTATTTGCTTATTACTTTTCAATGGATGATCCGATTTCTACCATTTTTGGCATAAAGATAGATATTGATCACCAAAATAAAAATGGCATCTGCATTCAACCAAGTACAAAACAAACTGGTTGGGGAGAAAGAGAGGTTGTAAAAGTGCAAATTTCGTTATCACATAGAATCCTTGGCTGAAAAGTAAAACGCAAAACAAGACTTTAGGGGACTTCTCAAAATAAATAATTATTTTGTTTGTCATTTTGTCCAGTTGTTCCAAAGTTAGTTTAGGATCCCGAAAATGTTTGGTATTCTTGAACAGCTTAGTAAGAAAAACTTTAGTGTTACCACTCTGTGATAACTCGGTAGGTCAAAATAGCTGTACACTGGTCGGCACAAGTATTTTGACGAAACAAAAGTTAAATATACTTACAATTTGAACTTACTGTTCTTTACTTTTGGCACCAATGGAAAGGTAATCGAAATACCGTTTGAATGATACAACAATTTTCTTGACCCATTCAGTACTTATTGAAAAGGACGAATTTGCGTCAAAATCTACTTTTTAACCTTTTCCTCGTCCCGCTACCATCCGCTAGGTGGCGCAGCTTGCCCTGCGCTCTCCAAAGGAAATACCCGCTCTAACTATGAAGCGTTTGTTCTGGTTTTAGGAACCTTTTACTTTTTTTAATAGCGAAATGTATGAAATAAACGATCCTAGATCAATATTTTTTTTTAAATTTAGGCTGGATTTTTAGGTTTACTTACACAAATGCTAAGAATCTTGCAAATTGCAATGGTATTTTAAAAGTTATGACTAACCGATCTAAGCGGACTTTGCCATGGTGGGCAGTGCAAGTACGGGGTATCTGACAGTCGAGTATTTCTTACGGCTTTAATGCTGGCAGAGGCAGAGCCTTCCTTTAATGGGACGCCACCGACCACCGAGCAAGAACCTTTAGGCTCGCATCCACCGCCAACGCGTCTTTGGCAGCTTTTACTGAACTCACTCTCAATGCTTAATGCAAACCACATTTTGCTTTAACTTATTCATTTGGCGATTTATTGATTTGGCCGCGTTAAATAAATTGCCACTGCAGGTTTGATTTCAGCGCCTCGTCATGGCCATAATTTCAATTTCGTTTGTCAATTGGGAAAGCAATTGCATTACGAGCCTTTGTTGTTACTCAATTAACATTTAATTATTCGCAAACGCGAGTCGGGCTCAAACACACAACCGCCCGACCGAGAAGCGGAATGACTGGCCAACCAACTGACCGCCGCAGCGCCTGAGAAACCCAACTGAAATAAGTGTTCGCAACGCAGCCGAGTGATGGGAAAAAGTAGGACTGCCGCAGTGAAAACTTCAGTTGTCATGGCTGCTAATTGAAAAGGCCGTGAGCAAGGGGTGGAAATGCGCGGCGGTCACCGGCGGTGCTCGGAATCCTTACGGGACATCCATAGCTGAGAGCGACAGCGAAGGCGATCGCTGGAGGGTTGGGAAGCACAGGTGTCGCGCTGGGCCGGATGTCGAGGCGCAAGCTCATCGCAGGAACAAGGGTTCCGGCTCAAGCCATCTCTCAAAGTCCTGTTCGTATTATTTTAATTTAATATTCCAATGCAAACATATAAGCTGGCCTTTGAAAAGGTCACAAATTCCATGAGGAGGCGTTAGCACTTCAGTTAGCCAGTTTCTCACTTTCTATAGTCCATCTGGGCATACCTAGTTCAGTCGTGTGTTATTGTCATTTTGCTGGCCAGAATAAAAAATATTTGTCTGCTGCTCGCGCCATTTTTATTTATTTTTGTCAACAAAAAGGTCCGCTTTAAGTGATGGGCAGCCGGCATGAGTCATTTGGCGCATTAGCTGCCATTATTTTAATGGAATTTAATGGCCCTGAAATGGGGTATAATAGGAAAAGTGAAAAACGTTTAATTAGAAAACGAGTGGGCAACAACGACTAAGTAATAAAATAATAATAATAAAGCATGCTGACGTGACCGTCTCCCAGGAGAGGACAAAGCAGTAAATTGGGACCAGAAAAGCCCGGAAAAATGCCACGCACTTGACACAAATTCCTTTCGGGTGGGCGAGTATTGAAATTTAAATTAAAAAGCGAAATTAGGTTCCCAAGTGAGAATAAGTGGGCGAAGCTGCGGAGAAGGCACGCCAGAAATTAACTTATATTACAAACTATGGCGGCGAGACAAAAAGTTGCCCAGTGTTGTTAGCATAACAAGGCAAGGGACCCCCGAAGGACAAATAAAACTGAGTTCTTTGACTAGTTCCTTCTCTGACGGACTTTGACTTTTGTTTTAGTACTTGCGAATTTTTAAACTGGAAACACATTGAGTGCTATGTCTGAAACATGCTCCTAGGTTACCATATGCGAAACTCTGACGAAAGCTTTATGTTAACCCACATGTTTACCCTTTGTTAATTGCGGTTCTCCCTTTCTCCACCTTGCAGCGATATGGAGACTGGTTGAAGGCGACGGGGACACGTAAACAGAAAAATACCAGTCACAAAATCGACACGGGAGCTGCGGACAGGGAAAATGTGCAAAGGCGGCCGTTCAGTATCGACAGCAGCGCTGGCAAACTTATTAGCGAAGTGCGCGGAGGCACCAAATGGCCAGGCGGCAGTCCTCGGAAGTGAGAAGGAATCGGAAAAGTGGGGCAGTCTTGTGCCGCAAAAGCAACGAGCTAAGCGCCAAAACAACCAACATCCCGAGCTGCAGCATCAGCATCAACAGCAGCAGCAGCAGCAGCAGCAGCAGCAGCAGCAGCAGCAGCAGCAGCAGCAGGAGCATAATCAGCGCCGGCAACAAGGACGTCAAATAGAGCAAATGGCAGTGGTGACAAATGAAGAGGCGGCGGCTGCCAAGGAGCACGAACAGAAGACCGCACCGACGGACTCCGAATGCAAAGGCAAACACAAACACCGACGAAATCGCAATAATGTTGCCGGCGTGCAGCAGCATGTCCTGCGGTCGGAGCTGGTCCTGCCCGCCCTACTCCCGGTCGCTCTGCTGTTGGTGCTGTTGGTGCTGCTGCCGCCGGACACCGCAGCCTCGATAACACCGTCGGCCAGGATCTCCAGTGCCAAGGGACCGGCACGTGAACTCCTCTTCACGGAGCTGGGTGGCGCGGGCGGAGGCAGGGGCGACGGCTCCCCCAGCGGAGCAGCCTCGGGGGACCGTGGTCTGGGCCTGGCACTCGGGGGCGGCGGCGGCGGCGGCGGAGGAGCGGCTGGCATCGAGTGCCCCAGCTTCGAGAACACCGCCTGTCCCTGCTACAAGTTTGAGGATGGTAAGTGCGAACGGTCGAGCGAACTAATTAAACGCATCAGGCCAGACACCAAGGCAAAGTTTACTGCACCCGGGACGTGCGGATGAGTCCCGACCGGCCGACGACTGCAAGATGCCCAGTAGCCAGTGCCAGTACTTCGACTAGTGTCGAAGCTTTTATAGGGAAGCTGTAATACAAAAAGCATGGAATACACTAGATTGAGTCCTAAATGTGCTGCAACTCGTTTTCCAAACAAATGTACTTCTAGTTCTAGTTCACACAAGCTGCCCGAATCGAGTACTCCCTAGACTTGAGGGTCTACCTTAACAAATCACAGTGCCTTGGGGGGATCAAAATCCTTGCTCGGTTGCCCGGAACAAGAGCTGCTTACCCTAACCCAGCCGGGGAATCACAATTTCATCAGCTGCCAGGCAACAAAATACACTGGCTGATTGACGAAGATCAAAGAAATTTGTTGACAGCGTCGTAGCGACATCAGTTTGCAAGTCGAATTCTTAAATATATAAGGAGTGCATTTAGTTTTCCTGTAAGGTTAAGGTTCCCAATTCCCGAAAAAACTCTTCAAATTTGCTGTGTGGCATTAGGTTTAGGAAAACTAGTTTGCCTTGTTTGGGTCTTCCAAGGAAAACGTAACACGAATTATAGAATCCAATCTCATAAAAACAAGAAATGTTTTTTTGTCCGACAGAGAAGCGAAACATAACTTCACGTACGTATCCATACTTTAATCAATGATATAAAGAGGGCCTAATAAAAATACATATAACTTCAGTCTCGTTTGACTAATCTGGAAGAATCTTGAAGAATACAGATAAATTTTTAGGAGAATTCATGGACACACGTGCCGGAGAGCACTCGTACTCCCCAACCTAATCATACTCATAATCATTTATTGGGTCTACTCAAAGATTAAACCTGAAAAGTAAAAGTTACTTCTTTATTTAAACTAGTGCAAGCTTGAAACAAAATGCAAAGTAAATTTTCATGTAAGAATCTATTTTATTCATTTTGAATTGATTTTGATTTTTGCTTTCCTCAAGCGACCAGGAACGCGATCCCAGGGGTCTTTTAGGTTTTCAATCGGAGCCAAATAAGGCAAATGCGGTGGTTGGGGAACGAAATGCGTTGAACAATCAAGAAAAACGAGTAAAAGCGTTTCGGCGCATTATCGTGATGCAAAGACCAGGGTTGTTGCTGTCCTAAATTCTGGCTAACTAAAAAGTTCAACGAGCGCATCACTCTAAAGATATCGTTTTTATAGAGCAATAATTAGTACGCCCACAGCCCACAACTTACTCAACGTTTCATAGGAAACCTAGGTGGCTCCAAATAACTAAAAAAAAATAGAACTTAAAAAAACATTTTCAATGACAGCAAGAGAAAATGCTGTAGACGATTTCACCGTTACTTTACTTACTTTAATCTTCGAAGGCCCAACATTTTTGACTAGTTTATTTTTTCTTGAGCTGACAAGCCTGCTAACGACACCTTGTCAAAATTGTCGTCGATCTTTAGGACCATTTGCACAAAAATTCGAAGTATACCGTTCAACAACCACCGTGTCGAGGGGAATTAAGAAGAATAAATAAAGATTTTTTTTTACAAACAAAGACGCTTACTTATTTTCCCACAGTAGTAGCTCAGCGCTGTTCTAGAACCAATTGGACATTTGTCGGAAACATTGAAAAGTAAATGAGGCGGTCATAAAACTAATCTAGTCGTTGTGCCTTACATTATTAATTAAAATCATTTTAATACCATAACGTTATATAATATAACATTTAGCTGTGTTAAACTTTTGTCTGTTTTGTGTCTTTTTTTTTTGGTTTTTTTAAACTGAGTGACAACACTAACTTTTTGTTTGACCTTAAATTATTACGTTACTTTTGGTCGGTAGTGCCCTTGAGGGTGAAAGCCAATTAGTTAAAGTTCTCAAAGTGCCTTAGCATGCCGGCGACAGTCAAGTGATAATTTCGTCCAATTCGCAGGACTATTCCTCGAGTGCCCCGGAACGACGGCGGTATCTCTGCGCTCGACCCTCGAGCGAATATCGGCGCCGATCCACTCGCTGTCCATCTACGACTTCGACCGCTCAGTGACGTCACTCTCGCAGGACGTCTTCCTTGCGGGCGTCCACATCCGCCACCTGCAGTTTTCGCACTCGCACCTGGAAGCCCTCAAGGACAATAGTCTGCGCAACGTTCGCTCGAGCCTGGAGTCACTCAGCATAGTTAATGGCAAACTAACGCAGGTGAGTTGATACACATTCACCAAATCGGAAAAAACGTCCGTTTGGATTACATCAATAAACACCTCTTCACGCTTTTGCAAAGCAAGTCAAGCAACTTTTCGGACGAAAGTGAAAGATACATGTACATTTTTAATAGTTTCCGAAAGAAAACTAAATATTCTGGAACGGAGATTAAAGTTTAAACGTATTGGAATATCTCACAGAAATTATGGAGCAAACATTTTTTATGTATATCTGAAACAATTCGTTGGTTTGTCTTAATAGAAACAATAACTTCGGCCAAATTTTGCAACGCAGCCTTGTCCGTCCGTCCGTCCGTAAGTTTCGTCGCCATCTCTCGGCCTTTAAGCTATTGGGATGAAGCCATCCAAAGAGTCTTATTTCTCTTTAAAATCCTTTTATTCTTATTTCTCTTAAAATTCTTTTAAAAATGTAAAAGAAATTGTAGCTTCCGTGTTCTTTGACATATTAACTTCAACTCGTATAGTTATCTTAATATTTCATCAAAGCGGCTGTTCGGTATTGATAATCTCAACTAACTCCAATTGTCACATTTATAAAATATAAATAAAAAATCGAAGGGATAGGTCCGCCCCGATAGCTATTTTTTAATTCTTGCACATCAAGAGAAAAAGTGGTCAAAAATTTTCGTAGACAGAAGATGCTGTTGAAGGGTTCATGAACCCATATTTTGGATGTGGAAAAACAGATTCGAAAATTGGTTTGAGCGCATGCAAAACGTTATATTTCTTGGTGATAAATATTGTAATAAATATTTGCCTATACATAAACACACATAAGCCGCCCACAAGTGGCGAAACTTCTGAGTCTAGAATAAGAAATTAAGCTTTTATGTATCGGTCTCGTCAATAACTATGAATTGACCTAATTAAAAAAGTGTGGCACGCATACTCCTACGCCCACAAACGCCTGCAACGCTTAATATGTCTGCCATGCCATAAATAACAAAGCAGAACGCTATAGTCGAGTCTAGTTTTGTTCTTAAATATTAGAAGCCACAGTTTAGTTGGAGTGCTTGGAGCCTCCGACGGCCCAGAAGGCAATGACGTATGCCTGTTTTCTGCTTAAAATAACGCTCAAAGATGCTTAGAAAGTGCTCAATGTCTGCCAGTTTTTAAGCAGTGATGAATTGTAGAAAATGTATATGTAAAGTGCTAGGCTACTTTATACAAATTCAGTGGAAGTCTGATGGGTGATGATCTTTGTGCAATGATTCAGTGCTTAAAATGCGATGAATGGTATAGCAAAGAACGGACACCTCCAAAACCAAGTACTCGCAGAGTTTTGCCTCAGTTTGTTGCCTATTTTTGCGCGGCACAGGGTTTGAGTCAAAGCTAAGTCGTGAGACTCGACTACTTGTCGTTAATTTCATTTTTCAAGTGAACTCTGGGAACTAGGACCAGTTTATGTCGATATAACTGATAATTTCAAAAAGAAGCTTCTTTTCACACCCGTTACTCGTAGATCAAAATTGTATATTAGGATGTAGCAGAGGCGTGGCTGATTCTGTTAAGTGGGAATATTCTTGATCAGGATTACTATCCGAATCCATATAGCCATATAGTGAAGGGGACGACCCCATAAAGTACATAGATAGATATATAAATAGCTATGCTGCTCCAGAACTAGACGATATATTCATGTCCGCCCACAGACAAATATAAAATAAGCCTCAAAACCGTGAAATCCAACATAAAACCTTGCGATGGCCGACTTTCACAGCTGTTATTTTAACATGGGGCTATTAGCACTTTAAGGTGTGTTTCTATAAGTCTCCACCCATTTTTCAGAATTTGAATCTTGTAAATGCCGCATTAATGACAACAGGTTAAAGTGCTGTGGCACAGCCAAAGCTAATTAGTCTACCGAAAGCTGATCCTGATCGGGCACTGGGACTTCGCACCATGTACAGCCGGAACATACGGCGTCGAATAATGCTAAGCAAAGTTGAGAAACCAAAAAATGCAAATGGGTTTCTAAGCCATTAAATTCGGAGAGCAGCCGCCGCAACGGCAACGACAGCGCCAGCACCAAAATCTAGGCCCTGGACCCGCGAATCACAGAATTTAGCGCTTCTCATTCAACAGGAGGGAGTGCCAAATGGAAAATAGGCAGGGAAAATGGGAAGTGAGAAGCCACCGCCAGCCATAAAAAGTAATTTGCCGCCTCTGCCGAATAACAAACGAGCCAAAGCCAAAAACAATTGCGTTCAATAAAATAATTTGCAGGCGAGGGCAACTGGCGAAATCGGCCAGTCGGAAACTCACAGAATGAGAAAGCACCATATAAACAGACAGAGAGGGCCATACGTATGTGAGGGGGAGGAGGAGCTTAAAGCTGTCGGGCTAGTGGCTAGTCCAAAATTCCAGAAAATTGATTAAAAAATACAGACAGACAGGCCACAGTTATGACTTCGGTCAACCGAGGTTAAAAACTTGAAGCGTAACTAAAAATATTGCTGTATGAGTTTGCAATGAATTTGTTTCTGATCAGATATATTCTTAACTAAGCTAACCAATTTGCATATTTGCAAGAATCTGCATGCCAAATTCCAACTCTCCATGTTTTATAGTTTCCGAGATTTTAGCGTTCATACGGACGGACAGAGAGACGGACATACGGACATGGCTAGATCGGCTCGGCTAAAGTTACATACTGTTAACGTAACGGGCTATTATAGGGGTTTTTGTTCTAATCGCTCTATAGTGTGCCGCTGCTGGGCAGACTGTTGATTTTTCTGTTAAATATTAGGCCCATTTCTTACAGTTTACGTTAAAGTCTTACCGCTTTGGTTATTTTGGTTTTCCCTAATTTTCTTCGAGCAAAAACTGGGCATCCTTTAACTAATTCTTATTACTTGTAAATTGAGCCGTCAAAGTGGAAATTAAGGTAGTAACCGCTAGATGGACCAAACGTATTCCTTTGATTTCCACGGTTATGGAGTTTATTTGAAAGATATGCACGAGCCAGTGTAGGGATTCCCACACAGAGAGAATTCTGACGTTCTCATCTGAGTTGAAAGTGTTCTTAAAATGAGAACGACATTTTTGAGATCAAAATGTTCTCATCGAAACTGTTCTCAAAATAAGAACGTGGTTCTCAAATTAAATTTAATTTGTTCTCAGAAACCCAATAATATAAAAATAAACGGTGGTATCTTGTGTATTTTTTATACCGCGTTACCTTTCGGTTTTAATGGCATAAGAACTGAACGCCCGCGAAAAACGATGTGTGATAGACCAGCTGGTAAGGTGTCTGTCTCTGATTCTAAAAGTGCCGGTACGGTAAAAAATGTTATTTCCAAGCTTAGAAGGTGATATGTAAAAAACACCAAAGATATCATTTTTTTCATATTTTCGGAATAATTTTCCGATCGTTTCTATGGCATCTATATGATATAATCGTCCGATTTTGATAAAATTTAATTCGAAATTCAGAACTAATTAAAAAATGTTGGTTTCACGCTTAGAAAGTCATATGATAAAAAAAAGCGAAGATATAATTTTTTAAAATTGTTTCCCCGAGAGTTCCTATGCGAGCTATAAGATATAGTTGTCCGATCCTGCTGGGTCTGACTTACATATATACTACCTGCAATAGAGAGAAGATTTGGGAAAGTTTCAACCCGATAGCTATAAAACTGAGGGATAAAATTTAATTTGAAATTCAGAAGTAATTTAAAAATTTTATTTCCAAGCTTAGATTGTTATATGTTAAAAAACACCAAAGATATAATTTTTTCATATTATTTTATATGTTAAGAAACACCAAAGATATTATTTTTAAACATTTATTTTCCAAATTATTCCTATGGAAGCTATAAGATATTAATGTCCGATACGGCTGCTTCCGACTTATATACTACCTGCGAAAGAAATAAGACTTTTGGGAGAGTTTCAGCCCGATAGCTTTAAAACTGAGAAACTAGTTTGCGAAGAAACAGACGGACGGACGGACATGGCTAGATTGACTCGTCTAGTGACGCTGATCAAGAATATATATACTTTTTGGGGTCAGAAACGTCTCCTTTACTGCGTTGCAAACTTCTGACTAAAATCATTATATCAATGGTATAAAAATAAATTTGTCCCGGGGAGGACTCGAACCACTAACCCTCAAGCCCGTGCATCAAACACGAAGCGCTAGCCCTCTGAGCCAAGCAAACATTTTCGTTCCCGAGGGCAAATGCTTGATTGTGTTTTGATCCCAAATTCAGATCAAATCAATACCAAAACGTTACGTACAAATATGTTCTTATATTAAATCGAAAATCGGCTCAAGATAAGAACATTTGTGCTTACACGGTTTTTAAGAACGAATGTTCTCAATTCAAGCACGATGTTCTTTGTTTTTTCTCTCTGTGTAGAGACACTGACATCAGTGGACTTCATGGAAGAGAGAAACGACCCACGATTAGGGATTAGAGCGTGGTCACTCGTGAACCTTCTCCTGCCTTGTCTTTGGAATTCAAAATTCCCATAAATATTTCATAATGGTAAGCAATAAAAATAAATATCATTTTATGGTAGACCGTTTTTTCACTGGCCATAAATTTCAGTTGAATTGAAGCCGAGTCGCATGTCCTGGGTGTTCTCGGTGTCCTGTTCGCGTTCGCAAGGCGCCAACCGGTAGCGCGAAGGTTCAATAAATTAAAATCGACTGCCATAAATTTCCATGTCAGTACATTAATTAAAAGGCCGTAATTCGCTTTGTTCATGTCAGGTGACACTGCATCCTTTCGAGCCTTTGGCATTCGCACACACCAATGACCACCCACACGTGGCCAGCGTGGTGGAAAGTCTGCTCAATCAATGCAATTAAAAGTTCTCCACTCGGGTAATCGTTCAAAGAATTTACGAGAAATATTTTCAATTGCTTGACTGCATTGCTGTTGGCAGCTGCCGAAATATCCTTTCAAAACATAACATTTGTACTACTATTTGTTTAAAAGCTAGTGAAATTAAGCAGCTAGTGATAATACATGCGTACGTTTTTACGAAATATTTTTTTGACGTTTCGGAATTCGTTCGACTGGTTTTCAGTTGTCGAGGGAAGGGTGGTCATTTTTTACAGGATAATCATCACTGTTCACGGTAGTTTTAGTAGTAACGGAGTTTGTACAATGAAAAATCTTTACTTATTTTATCTTATTTGAACTTACACCCTTGCAGAGGGCTGAAACTCTCCCAAAAGTCTTATTTCTTTTGCAGGTAGTATATAAGTCGGAAGCAGCCGTATCGGACATTTATATCTTATAGCTTCCATAGGAATAATCGGAAAATAAATGTTTAAAAATGATATCTTTGGTGTTTCTTAACATACAAAATAATATGAAAAAATTATATCTTTGGTGTTTTTTAACATATAACCTTCTAAGCTTGGAAATAAAATTTTTAAATTACTTCTGAATTTCAAAATAAATTTTATCAAATTCGGACGACTATATCATAAGCTATCATTTGAAAAAAAAGGAAAATTGGTGGGAAAATAATATGAAACACAATAGCTTCAGAGTTTTTTGGCATATTATCTTATGATATTGGGAATATCATATTTTATATTATTTGGACTTTCGAATTAATTTTTAGAAATAGTTTTTGTAATATCATTAAAGATAGCAACAATTCTTAAAAATATAAAATGGTTTCACTAATGTTGATTATTTCTCATAACTGGAAGGCTTGACGAAATTGATTTCTTTGCTTGTTGTAAATCAATTTCGTCTCCTTTAAAGTAATCTCCTCCCGATAGAACGCTCTTATGCCATCGTTCTTTCTAATCCCCGACACACGTCAAAGAGTCTCTTTTCGATAAATCTACCCGCGCCTTCTTCCTTTTTTTATTATCTCAATCGAATCAAAACGCGTTTCCCGGAGAGTTATTTTGCGTTTTTGAGATAGCCTGAAGTGCGAATACGGTGGTTGCGGATATGCGGCCAGGAGGGTATATACATATATACTTAATGGTGTATACCCTTGCAGAAAGAATTATGATTTTAGTCAGAAGCTTGCAACGCAGTGAAGGAGACGTTTCCCAATTTTCAATTCCCAATAAACTTTATGTTTAGCTGATCAAAAATTTTTTAAGGACATGTCTCCCATGTCAATAACCAATGCGGTGGACTATATTAATCTCTCTGGTTAATATTTCTCCTGAAGCACATTTTATTAAATAATAGTTCTGGCTCGGTTCCGGTTCTTTTTTGAAAATCAGATGGCTCTTTTCGGAACAAAGTGCTTCACAGTCCTGATTTTTAGTTATATTTCGTGTTTAAGGTCTAGTACCCACCAAAAACTTTACATAAAAAAAAGCTACATTTTGTGGCAACAAAAGCAATAAAGACTATGTAATATTGTCGGAATTTTGTAAACCCCTTGACATTGGGCAAGGAAAAACCGAAACAATATATTTATAATGTAGACTATTTTTGTTTTTGCATATACATATACTCGCGTATCTGGTGTAAGACGTCCTTTGGTCCAAATACGGATAACCCAGGAAGATCTAGTTCGCTTCTTATGGTCTTCGGCCATGATAAGTAATGCTGTAACAACAGTAGCTATTACAGCATTTTTTTCTATTCTTCATAGAAGTGCAATATCCATTTAACTCGTTTTTTAGAATTTGTTTACAATTTTTCGTTGCTATTCAAGCCAGTGTGACCGTAAACTTATACGCAGATATAACCACGTTAATCAACACTGGATCTCAAGAAATAATGGTCTGAAAATAGTATTTTTGGGCTGAGGCCTCTCGTGTCTAAGAGTACCTCCCCATTACTTTGTGATTAATCGATAAGGGTAACGCCTAACCGATACAACGATAAGCTTTCGTGCGATGTATCGTGCATAATCACGCATGTGGCTTAAAACAAAAATTTTAAATATTTTCTTTTATTATACATGCAGTTATTATATTTTCATCAAGAAAATATTTCACAGTAGTTTCGCGTTTTTAGAAAACCTTTTGACTTACGTAAACGTCACTTTTTTCAAAATAAGTATAATTATTTAATTATATACAAAATGTGGCATTATTTCCTCTCGTAATAGCGACAAGTTAATGTTACTGACTATGAGTACTCCTTGTTTTTTTCCATGGCTAATAAGAACGTTTTTGGCTTTTGAGAAGTAAGACAAAAAAGGGCAAATAATATAGAAAATATTTATGTTAGTATATATTAGCCCTTCATATTTTTCGAACGGAAACACCAAGCTAGGCCAAGTTTTGAATTTTTTAATGTGGATTTTTGGTGGGGTTGTTGCTTTGAGATTTTGTTTCTAAATATTTATTTTGACGACAACCCAAAAGCAAGTCCCCTTTGAGCTCCGATCAAGTAGCCTTTGCCTGTTTCCTTGGGATTTTGAATGACAGTTGTCTGCCCATTTTTTCGACATTTGCACAGTTCATTTGGCAGCAGTCGTCGACGTGTAAGTAACCCCACCAGCCCCACAAATCCGAAAAAGCCTTGGGAAAGCCAATGCAAAAAGGTCTTTTTTCGCAGTGACTAAGAACTACGTGAAGAAAATGACCAAGGTGCAGGCTAACAAGCCAAAGGATGAAGGTGAGCCAGCTGTCAAGCGTGAGCGCCGGGAGGCGCATTCGCACAAGAGGGATCGCAGGGAGCGCAGGATCCGCAGGAACCGCAAGGATTCGGCTACCGCAAGTTCCTCCTACTTGAGGAACCGCTCGCCAACGCCTTCGAATGCCTCAATGAGCAGCGAGGAGGGAAGCAGCGACTCCAGCTACTCGGATTCGAGCTACAGCTCCACCGGATCCTCTAGCTACACCAGCTACTCTAGCTCCACCAGCAGCAGCTCCTCGTCCAGCGACAGCGGAGAGAAGCCGGAGGGCGTAGGTAAGAAATCGGAGCGCTCCAAGCATTCCTGTTGCCGGCGCCGGCACCATCGTCACCATCGGCGCCACCATCATCCGCGTCACTCTCATCGTCACCGACGCGGCCACCGCCGCCATCATTCCGACCATGGACGCTCCTCGAAGCGTTTGGCCAGGAAGAGTCGTCGCGGAGTGTCCTGCGCCAAGGCAGCAAGAGTAGTCAAGGAGGAGGGTGCTGCCGCTGCCTCCGGGGTTATACAAATACCGACCCCCATTCCCCTACCCGTGCCGGCACCCATTCCGGCAGTGCTGCCCGGTCCGGAGCACCAACACCAGCAGTGCTCCCACTCTCATAACCATCCTCGTCGTCGCGGAGAGTCCTCCGCCAAGGCAGCAAAAGTAGTCAAGGAGGAGGGTGCTGCCGCTGCCTCCGGGGTTATACAAATACCGACCCACACTCCCCTCCCCGTGCCGGCACCCATTCCGGCAGTGCTGCCCGGTCCGGAGCACCAAGACCAGCAGAGCTCCCACTCTCATATCCATCCTCGTTCGCATCCTCAGCCCGTGCCGGCTCCGATTCCGGCTCCTGCTCCGCGCATGCGCTGCTCCGGCTCGCACACCGCCTCGGGCACCCGCGGCCACAACCAGGCCATAACCCAGTCCGGCACAGCAACCGTCACCAAGACCATTGCTAACATCACTGCCCCGGCCGCCAGCCACTCAAGTGGCAATGCGAACACCTCTAGTGCCAAAGGCAAGGTTGGCGGCTCACGAATCTCCCGCACCTCCAGCAGTGCCTACCAGCCCACGAAGGTGGCCATCGACACTCCCGCTGCCGCCAAGCCGGCCCATCAAGCCAAGACGTCAGTGGCTGCCGCAACCCCGAAAGCCCCAATGAGGACTAGCCACAACGCCAGTTCGAGCCACTCCAGCATCTCCCATTCCACCTCGTCCAACGCCAAGCCCCCGTCAAGCAAGGAGCAAGCCAAAAATCCTCAGCCGCGTCGCTCGCACTCCAAAGGCAAGTCGCCAAACGAAGATCGACCACGTCCAGGTTCTGCCACGCCCACAAGTGGGGAGCCCAGCCGCCATGGCAGAAATGGTCGGAGTGACAACTTTCAGTGGAACCAGCGCCGCAACAACAACTCAGGAGGAAGACGTTCACATGGAGGAACGGACGGCGAGGCCAACCGAATGAGCTTCCGTAACGGAAAGGACGGCTTCAAGTTCCGCCAACCTGTGCGCATTGTGCGTTTGCACATCAAGGGACTGACGCGACAAGTGACCAAGGAGCACATAACCGAGATCTTCGGCCACTTCGGCGCCCTCACCGCAGTCGACTTCCCATTGGACCGCTACCTGGGGCGCCAGGGGCGTGGCTACGCCTTCGTGGAGTACGCTCGTCCGGAGGACTGCGCCTGTGCCATCAAGCACATGAACGGCGGCCAGATCGACGGCAAGCGGATCACGGTGTCCGCCTTCCAGGAGAGCATGCTGAAGGCCCCGTGGCGCCACTACCGCCGCTACTCGCCGGTCAATCGGCGCCAGCGCACGGTGTCCTGTTCCCGCTCGCGCTCTAAGTCAGGATGTCAGTCCGCCCGCGGCTCGCGTTCCACCTCCGGCTCGCGTTCTCGTTTCCGCTCCAAATCGCGATCGCGCTACAACCGTCGGTATCGCACCCGCTCGCGCTCCAGCTCCCGCGGGCGCGGGCGCGGCCGCTCCCGCTCCCGCTCCTCGCCGCGATACGGGAAGTACAACCGCCCCGGCTCGCGTTCGCCTTAGGCAAGTACTGAATAAATCGCCATACTGCGTGGAAACAGACCACGGCGAGTCAGTATGTCCAGGAATCGGGCGATGCTTTTCTGTAATTCCCCTAATAAAATTGGAGTGCAACGGACATATCTTTGCTCAAAGCAAGCTTGCGTACTTGGTTTGGGACTAACAAGGGATTGTAAAATGCACTTGAATCTATTCCAATAAATCGTAGTTCGTTGATATGGGATATTTTCTTGGGAAGGTATGGGCAAAATCAGTTTTCCCTAAGGGAATATTTTACCCGTTGCTCGAAAAGTTAAGAATATAATTATGTATCCCGTAGAAGGAAGCGTTTCCGACCCCATAGAGTGTATATCACGCGTTCTCCGGTTTTCATTTCATTTTTGCATTGTGCAATTTGAAAAAACTTGGTTTTTACGTGCCCTCAATTCCAGAAATTTGTTGCTTGGGAACATATTAGGGGTCAAATTTGAGGTGGGGTCAGATTCTGAACTTTTTAAAGAATGATATTTCCAAGAGAAGGTTAATGTGCTAAAAAACACAAAAATTATAGTTTCTTATCATTTTTTATACCCTTGCAGAGGGTTTTTCTTGTGCTAATATTTATTTAAGCGTTGATCAGCCAACTTAATGGCTATAAAACGCATGGAAATAACAAAAGGAAAAATAACATGAAACATAAATGAATTATCGGAAAAAAATTTTTAAAAAAGTTATCTTTGGTGTTTGTTAACATATATATTTTAATTAGTTATAAATTTCGAATTTAATTTTATCAAAATCGGACGACTATATGATACAGCTGCCATAGCAAAGATCGGAAAATGGGTGGGAAAATAATATGAAACAAATTATAGATTCCGTTTTTTTTTGACATATTCTATAATATTGGGAATATAATTTGTATATACTCGTATTTTTAAAAATTTTGAATTAAAATTTATACAAATCGGATTACAATTGTCATTCTAGACATTTTTTTTGGTAAACTAAACCAAACGGTTAAAACGCTTAAAACTGTCTGCCGCCCACATAACATATACCAATGTAGCCAGTAGGTGGCGCTTTACAATATTTCTTTGCTGTTTAGATATCTGAATTTAAATTTTGCTCCCTTAAGCTGAGTAACGGGTATCTGATAGTCGAGGCACTCGACTATAGCGTTCTTCCTATTTTTTTTTTATCATCACTGAAGCTACTGATGCTGCCAAATTTTTCTTTACGTGTTTTTTAGATTTAGATTCCTTAGCCTCGCAAGTTTGATATGCAAAAATCTTCCAAAGCTGTGCCGCTTTCAGTTCTGATAGTAAAAATTACATTTTAACTGAAATTTATAGAGAGTTGAGATTTCACATTTTGATTTCTTAGCTTCGTACGCAGTGCAAAGGCTAATATTCCACGCCCACTCGAACGCTCACCAACCTCTTAAGGTAAAAATCATTTCTAAGCGTATTCCAATTTTAAAGTGGTCATCTTTACATTTTAGCTTAACTTGTATAACATTTTAACTGGCTTGAGGGTTAGTAAATCGATTCAAGCTCGTGACATATTTGTTCCTTTCTTATTTGAAATCTAAAAACTCTTTAAAAACAAAATTCATTTTACAATTGATTCCAGATATTATTCTTAACAGCGTCCTTAACCGGGGACCTTTCGCATCACAGACAGACACCTTACCAGCTGGTCTGTCCCACATCGTTTCCTGCGGGACAATTGAAAAAAGCTTTTATCGGTATCAAATTTAATCCTAGAAGAAGTGTTATTCACCCACACTTTTTAATGTGGGATAATACAAATTACGTTTATTTTGGGAATAGTTGCAGAATTTTCCCTTAAAACTTTAATGAATGAATTGTTTGTTGATTTAATGTATAATCTTTGAAACTTCTTTAGACTTCTTTGTGGAACCACGCACTGGACGAATTCTTCTCTTTACGAATTTCTGAACTCTTACTCAATAGAGTGTTTTTTTTATACTCGTTGCTTTTTAAAGAAAGGCTTTATTTTTTTAATGTACTCGATTAATATTATTGGGTAACAAAATAATAAAGGAGAATAATTCAAATTGAAAACAAGGAAGAGTGCTATAGTCGAGTGCTTCGACTATCAGATACCCTTAAGTCAGCTAAAAGGGAAATGCAGCAGCAAAGCTATATTTTACGGCGCCACCTATCTTATAAAAATGTGCCACGCGGCAGACAGATTTAAGCCTTTAGTCCGTTTGTGGAGGTTAGGGTGGGCATGGCACACTTTTTTTTAGGTCAGTCGATAGGTATTGATGAGACTAACACATTTCAGCTTTCTATCATGAAAACTGTAGGCGCTATAGATTTTCGGAATCTGCATGCCAAGTTTGGCTGTTCTAGCTTTTATAGTTTTCAAGATCTCAGCGTTCATACGGACATACAAACTTTGCTGGATCGACTCGGCTAGTGATCGTGATCGAGTATATATATATGCTTTATGGGGTCGGAAACGATCCTTTTGCCTGTTACATACTTTCCGACGAATCTAGTATACCCTTTTACTGTACGAGTAATGGGTATAATAAGGTACATGGCCTAAACCGGTGAAGTCGCTGTTACTCTTACGCTGCTAGGGTGGTACACTAATACTAAATTCCCAAATCCTAAATTAATTGGCACTCAACGGCGCACAGTGGCAGCGGCAATTATGACAAAAAACATCTTCAATGCCATGCTAAATACATTAAATGAATAAAAAACAAATATACAGTCTTCGTTTTTTTTCGAGCACTTTTCGATGTTACGTTTGATATAACAAGAAAGGAAGTTAGCTTCGGCAAGCCGAAGTTTGTATACCCTTGCAATTATAAGAAATAATCAACTTTAGTATATAATTTGTTTCCCGATCGTTCCTATGACAGCTATATGATATAGTCGACCGATTTTGATAAAATTTAATTCTAAATTCAGAACTCATTAAAAAATGTTATTTTCAAGCTAAGAAGGTTATATGTTAAAACACACCAAAGATATTTTTTTACATTTTTTCCCCGATAGTTCCTATAGCTATAAGATATAGTTGTCCGATCCGGCTGGTTCCGACTTATATACTACCTGCAATAAAAAGAAAACTTTTGGAAAAGTTTCAGACCGATAGCTTTAACACTGACAGACTAGTTTGCGTAGAAATGGACGGACAGACGGACATGGCTAGATCGACTCGTCTAGTGACGCTGATCAAGAATATATATACTTTATGGGGTCGGAAACGTCTCCTTAACTGCGTCGCAAACTCCTGACTGAAATCATTATACCCTTTGCAAGGGTATAAAAAAACATAAAAATTATGATTTATGATTCATGTTAACATTCGTAATTGATATAATTTTGTGTCATCAATGTGACATGGTGAGCTCGTATAATTTTGATGTGGCAATATGTAGGAAAGAGTCCCTCCAACTCCCTCCTACTTCCTTTTGCTAAGAAACGGGAATCTGATAGGTGAGGCCGTTGCCTCTTGTTTTTCCATTCATCCCGTTGGGAGCTGGAGTGTCCAAAGAAGACTTTTGGGGAAATTTAATGGAGGTTGTTCTTTCTGTTTAAAACAATTCCGCATTTGATAACAAAAGCCTTAAGACTATGCAATACATCAAAGCCTTTTTTAATTGCAGATGCCATCCCGGGCCTTGAGCTCGATGCAGAAGTTGACGGCTCTGGATTTTGACTACAACGAGATCGTGCGAGTTGAAGACTACAGCTTTTATGGTCTGCGTCTGTCCAAACTAAACCTTAAGGGCAACAGGCTGCAGGGAATGCCGGAGCACGCGTTCGCTGGACTGGAGGAGTGCATGCAGGAGATAGACGTATCGGAGAACGGACTGCGCACCTTTCCATTAATGGCTCTCCGCAAGTTGGACCACTTACGAATTTTGAGGCTCTCGAACAACAGGATTCCCACCTTCTATGGTGACATCCAGTTGGCCACCAATAATGCATCGGCGGCGGCGGCTGCCGCAGGTGCGTTTCAGCTGCCGTCCTTGATTTTCCTTGACTTGAGCTCGAATCTGTTTGCCGAAATCGGAGACGACTGCTTCAGGGCCTTTCCCCAGCTGAAAACCCTATCCTTTTATGCCAATCAGATAGAGTTGGTCCAGCCAGAGGCCTTCAAGAGCCTGCGGGAGCTTATGTCGCTGGACATGTCACACAACAGGATTATATCACTCGATCCCAAAGTTTTCGAGAGGAATAAGAGACTGCAAACAGTGGACTTTAGCCATAATCACATACACGCTATAGGAGGGGTGTTTTCGGACCTACCCCAGTTGAGGGAGGTCTTTCTAAGTGAAAACAACATACTGGAGCTGCCGGCAGATGCGTTCACAAACTCCACAAACGTGGATGTCATTTACCTGGAGTCCAATGCCATTGGTCACATAGACCCCAACGTCTTTAGCACATTGGTTAATCTGGATCACCTGTATCTAAGGTCAAACTTTATACCTCTTCTTCCCGTTACTCTGTTCGACAAGAGTACTAAGCTGACGTCCTTATCTTTGGACAATAATGAGATCCAGGATCTGGAGATAGGCATGTTTAGGAAGCTGGAACACTTGCGGGAGGTAAGGCTGCACAACAACCGCATTCGGCGGATTAGGAAGGGCGTGTTTGAACCGCTACCTGCCCTTCAGGAGCTGCATATTCAAAAGAACAGCATTGAAGACATAGAGCCGCAAGCTTTCTACACCCTGAAAAACATGCAGCACATCAATCTGCAGGATAATCAACTAACCGTGCTGGAAGACATATTTTCAGACAATAACTCCTCGCTTCTCTCCGTGCAGCTGGAGGCCAATTACCTGCACAAAGTTCATCCCCGCACATTCAGTCGCCAGCAAAAGGTGCAAATCATGTGGTTGAAGGACAACCAATTGGCCCGAGTGGAAAGATCTTTCTTTGCCGATACTACTCAATTGGGCAGGCTGTATCTGAGCGATAACAGAATCAGAGATATAGAAAAGGACACGTTTGCGAACCTGCTACTCTTGCAATTCCTCGACTTGAGTGGCAACCAACTGAAACAGCTTAGAAGGGATTACTTTGCGCCACTTCAAGGCCTCGAGGAACTAAGTCTAGCCCGCAATCACATAGAGGCCATAGAAGGATATGCCTTTGCCAAGTTGAAGAATCTTAAGTCCCTGGATCTTTCTCACAACCCGTTGGTGCAACTGACGCGAGATGTTTTCCTGGATGAGTTACCCTTGAACTCTCTGAGCCTGGCCAACTGTTCCCTACGAAAACTGGAGCAACATTCCTTTAAATCCCTTACCAATCTCAACGAATTGAATCTGGAAAGAAATCAATTGAATCCAGCGGATATTCAAAAACTAGATATACCAAATCTCAGGAGACTGCTTTTGAGCCACAACAACTTCAGTCACGTGGGGTCTGGCGGAATAATGGCGGGAATGTTTGATAGATTGCGATCTTTGCAGCAGCTGGCAATGTCAAATTGTAGTTTGGGTCAGATACCGGACTTGCTATTTGCAAAAAACACAAATTTGGTGAGACTAGACCTGTGTGACAACAGGCTCTCGCAGATGAATCGAAATATCTTTAGTGGCCTCAATGTCTTTAAGGAGCTGAGGCTCTGTAAGAATCAGCTCTCCGAGTTCCCGCACATAGCTCTATATAATTTGAGCACACTTGAAAGCCTGGACTTGGCCCGAAACCAATTGGCCTCGATAGATTTTTTCAAGCTAAGCGGCACCCTGAATCTCAGGCAACTTGTCCTGAGGGATAATAAGATCACCGCCTTGAGCGGCTTCAATGCCGTTAACCTCACCCAGTTGGACAGTGTGGATCTCAGTGGTAACCTGCTGCTCTCCTTGCCAGCAAATTTCCTGCGCCATTCGATCAATTTGCAAAAGGTTGACCTGTCCAGCAACCGCTTCTTGCAAATACCCTCTTCAGCCTTGTCGGACGTTTCTATACCACGTTTATCCTGGCTAAACTTGACCGGCAATCCCATCAATAGGATTTACACTGTAAAAGAGGAAAGGTATCCATACCTCAAGGAGCTCTACATCTGCCAAACGAACCTTTCCATACTTACTTCAAAGGATTTCGAGGCCTTTCAAGCTCTACAGCACCTCCATTTGGTCAATAATAGGATTACTAGAATTTCCCCGGGTGCCTTTAAGTCCCTAACGAACCTTCTTACCCTGGACTTGAGCATCAATGAGCTGGAAATGCTGCCTAAGGAGCGACTGCAAGGTCTTCGGCTGCTACGCTTCCTCAACATCTCGCATAACACCCTCAAGGATCTGGAGGAGTTTAGTGCCGATCTCTCGGAGATGCAAACCCTGGACCTGAGCTTTAACCAGCTGGATCGTATTTCCAAGAAGACCTTTAGGAATCTCCATGGTCTGTTGGAACTCCTACTCATGGGCAATCGGATGACGGTTCTATCGAACGACGCCTTTCGGTTCTTAAGGAAACTGCATGTGTTGGATCTGCGCAAAAATTACTTTGAGCTGGTGCCGCTGGATCCACTGAAGCCACTGGAAACCAACCTGAGAACACTTAAACTAGAGGGTAAATAATATGTAATTATTATATTAGGTTTAAATATGTTTTTTTTTAAGTTTTAGCCTTAATTGGTCATCACAAATTTTAACTGTATTTTTTATTATATTGTAATACACACATATAGATCAAAAATAACTTCTTAAAAAATGTTTTTAACCGAACGCTTAGCGAACTCAAATTAGTCTCAAACACGAATAAACGCAATAATCAAGAAATTGACTATTATATACCCGTTTTCGACTAACCAAGTTATCTTATCAACATACCGTCCGAACAATTTTGGCACGCCGATTGGTATTTATAAGTGAAGTAAATAAATCTATTTTACAAGAAATTTCATGAACCCCTATCATGCGAATTGCTTAAGCTTTGGATTTTGCAAAGAGACTGCCCATGCAATCAGCTGTTCTTTTTCACAGCTTACTTTACAATTAAAATCCGTTTGTCTTAGTATACCAAGGGAAATATTTTGAGTTATTTGTCCTTTGACATAATACTCATATGCAAATAAATACCATTTAAAACTCCAATACTACCTAGGGTACCAATATAGATAATAAAGTTGTTTTATAAACTCTAATTCATATTTGTGAAATACGAACTCATTCAATACTTACGTATTGACCTATAATATTTGGCCAAGGAAATATTTACAGCAGATTCTAGAGACTCTTGCGCAGAGCACGTTTGTTCCAGCAAAATGCACCGAAAATCACCATCTCCCTGGCGCTTAATTAGTTGAGTAACGGGTATTTAATAGTAGACTATAGAGTCCTTCTTTTTATTTTACCATTACATTTTTGTAGGTTTCTGAGTGAAACACTGTCTTTTAACCGAATTCAGAGACTAGAGATTTTCCACTATCTAAAGTATCACTAGTTAACTCTCCGTTTTGCAGTTTTAAAAAAGGTCCATTTTAGGCGCAGCTCAAATTACTAATCATCCTTTTTTTATCACCCTGAAGCGAAACTTTGGTTAGCCATGGTATTAAAATCCTTAGTGTCACCCCGTTGTCACGGCCAATTTGTATCTTTTGGTGCTCGTTTCAGAGAATCCACTGCATTGCAGCTGCGACGCCCAGAAACTGTGGGAATGGCTGCGGGATCATCGCAAATGGTCTCTTTCGACGGGCTCCGGCACAGGAGGAGCTATCGGCGGACTAGGCGCCGATTCCATTAATTACCTAAGGTGCGAGCACCCAACAGAGCTGCGGGGCAAAGTGTTCGGACGGATGGAGCCGCAGCAGTTCTGCGATGCCCCGCTGATACCTAAAATGGCCATCCAAGACATCCAGCCCTACTCGGTGGTTGTGTCCTGGCAGAGCCGCGACCATTTGGGCCTCAATGGCTTTGAAATCGTTTACCACGCCACCGGCGACGGCTTGGTTCCGGACCGCGAGAGGGACAGTCACAGGAACAGGGAACGGGGTCATGAGCCCGACAAGCAGAAAAGCCGGGAACGGGATAGGGAGCGATTCCCACTCGACACGGATGAGGTGAGCGCCAGTCTGCTGGGAAATATATTATATTATTCCAAAGACATTCGATTCGAACAACACGACTTTTTTGCGAACTCACGGTTTTATTTTGAAAAGTTAAACTAGAGATAGAATGGTATACAGCTAACTTGCAGTTCGTTAATTTATTTGGGGCGGTACTGAAATTTCCGATGGATTCAAGGACTATTGGTTTAACAACCAACCAAAAAGCGACGGAATTTATTTGATCTGACCTCGAGGACTTTTAATCCAAAGCTCACTATTTCGTTGAATTAAATCACCTGTCTGGTTTTGAAGCAAATTCGGTAACAGCCCTGCTTATATTTTACCATATTAAGTTGCCAAGACTTTCGTTTTCCTTTTAAATGTGATACCAGTTTATTGTAGCCGAACAAGTTTAGATTTTAAGCGCATGCAGATATAAGATGCACTAGGATTTGTAAGACCGGCAGATAAATTAAGTTGGGTTTTAATGTCATTGTACAAAAACAAAAATCTTCAGATACACCAGTAGATTTGAATTCAAATTTGTTGTAGGCTGATGTTACACCCTCCTAGAATCTGACAAAATCTGCAGATACAAATAAACACAAATGAAAAGGATTTAACTTTTTGTTAACACAACATAAAATAATTTAAACCTTTCAACATTATTGGACTTCAAATGTTAAAATAATAAAATATATCACTAAAAATCCTAAAAATTCATGCTTATACTTTTTTATCTTAGTTTCTTTATTTATTCAAGTAGAAAAGGAATTGCCTACTTGCGTATATATAGCCCACAAGTTTTACATAATAGTTGTTGAAATTGCAAAAACACTTATTTTAAAAAAGAAAATCGAATATTGAAGATCTAAATTTGGCGCTCCGTCTGCGGTCCATCTGATACCCTCGTAATCTCTATTAGTGACCGTGTTTGTTGAGCTCGTCCGGAGTCTATCAGTTCGGCCCACCAGATTGACGATTAAGTTCCCAGGCGGCTGCAGTCCAAAATTTAATTGTGTCATTTTAAGAGCAAAGGCTCAGTGCCTGAATATAATGAATACATGGACAAAATCTCGCTAATATAATGTCTTTTAATTTTAATAAACATTTAACTTTATTGAAGTTGTAGCCTTTATAGCGTATAGCTTAGATAATTATTACGTATAATTTAGTATAACGAATTGTTTTCTTTTCTTTCTTGTCTAAAAAATTAATTTATTTATTTATAAACAGTTTAAATTATATAGGAATTATATGTGCAAAGCTCTTTAAATACATTGGTTGAACTTGACTTCACTGTTGCTATAAATTTTTCTTAAATCGTTGTACCCTTACATGGGGTTATATAGCTTTGCACCTATGCGCACTCCCTAACCTTTTTTGTCCGTATGTCCGTTTACGACCACTTGTCCTTTTTGTCCGTGTGTCCCAGGTCAGCTTATAACTACTTGCTCTGCCAATTAGCCACTAATCGGCCCACAAATCCTCGCTTATTACAACATGTTCCTATCGCTAGAGACCCCCATGGAGTGCTGGTGCCCCATCGATAAACCGCGAAGAGGCAGGGCACTGTGGCCGCAGGGAAACAGTTTAATAAGCGACATGGGCGATGCTGATGAGAATGAGAATGAAAATGACAATGGCTCTGTGGGGACGACAATAACCGTCTTGCAACCTGCTTAATTTATTCCTCAGATCCACGGCAAGCGGCTAAATGGGACGGCCAGCTCGACCAAGCTAACCAAGCTGAGTCCGAATACGCGCTATCACATCTGTGTCATCGGCAGCGGTAATTGGCTTTCGGAGCCCCTGGCGAACGCTCTGCAGCGACTGCACACCAACGAGTCCCTGCGCGAGGAGGAGGCAGTGATTGTGACGGCCCCCTTGCCGGAGTCGTTCTCGCCCTATCAGCACCAGCATCAGCGCAACCGGAGCCCCCATGGCAGTGGAGGCAGTCAGGACCAAGGCCAGAGTCAGGGCCAGGACTTGGACAACGCGATCGTCCTGGATCACGTCCTGATGGAGGTGCTCAAGAACTCGCACATCTCTGCCTGCACGGATGTGCAGACACTGGACTCCACGCCCAGCCTGGTGACCGACGAGAACGGGCTCTCCAGCAATGGCTTTATTCACTCCATCCTGACCAGGAGACTGGGTCTCATCGTGGGCTGCTGCCTGGGCATAATAGTGTTCATCGTCATGATCTCGGTTCTGAGCTATGTCAAGCTGAAGAAGCAGCGCATAGAGAACGCCAAGCGACAGGCCGCCCTGCCGCCGGAGTACATATCCTACAGGCACTTCTCCATCCCCAACGAAGAGCTGACCAGGACTGCTGCGAACGCGGGAGCCGCAGCGGCGGCCGCGGCGGCGGCTGCGAAAAATGCATGCAATGCGCCCGACGCCGGCAGTCCGCCGCACATGACCAGTGTGCCCAGCGGCATCAGTGCACACATTAGTGGAACCAGCCTGAGCACGGGGGGCACGGGCACCGGCACCACCACCACAACGGCCACCACGCCGGTCGGAGGCGTGCCGGCTATAGGCGTGCCGCTGGGCAAGGCGGGCAGTCCCCTCGCAGGCGTCGGCATGGCAGTGGCCGACTCCTCCGTGGAAGGCGTTCACGCCCACGCCCACGCCCACAACCACGGCCACGTCCATGGCCATGCCCACCGACAGAACAACGGGTACATGGCTGCAGGGGTTGTGCTCAATACAAACCACTTGAGCGTGTGTTAGTCGCCAAAAGGTTTGGTAATTAAACATAGTAAGGGTCGAGGTACCGGGTTGGAGGGTGTTGAAGTTCTGCACAATATTCTGGCAATACAGGAAACATACGTTGCAATCATTTCCGCACTCAGCCCGAGCTTATCTAGTTAAAAATATTTTTTTTATTCACCTTGGTCAGCACCTGGCCATACATTACCCACAACTAAGTATAATAAGCTTTCAGTTGAAAGGATCCGGGAAGACGCATATTATGAGCAAACGTTTATTTAAAATTTGCCTGCCTTTTTAACTACAGTGCTCGTGTCCAAAAGTAATCGCTGACTCATTCGAGAAAAATAAGTTTTAGGAGGTTGTACCGCATGCTCCGCTGCAAATAATTAAATGGATGGCGCGATTTATTGAAAATTCAAGTGAATTCGAGCACTTCAGCACCCCCCTTAAATCTGATCCACAGTCCCAGAAAAACGAAACAGGCAAAATATCTCATATTTCATACTTCAAATGGTGTCAAAAAAAGTTGCCAATCAAAGCGAATGCAAAATCATTTTTCATGTTATGCAATGTGCCCAAAATGCATTTAATTTACGATAAAAACGAAAAATCCAAAAAAATAACGGTGCAAATAAAAAGGAGAGAAAATCTAGGTTAGTGATAATCACGATGATGCGTTCAACGTTCGTTTAGTTATGACAATTGAAGTAGAACTTTATGAAAATCGGACTGCGTCGCGGCATTTTCAATGTAAATAAAGTGGAATCACAGCGAAATCTCAGCCGTAAATGTTGCATCTAAATCAAATTAAGCTCCGTATAAAGCTATCTATAAGAACCCACACACACATGGCCATATACGAGTATATACAAATAAATATATATACCTGAAATGGAAGCACACACACAGACAATTTTTTTGCGCTAGACTTAGTGAATAGATAATGAATGAGTGTATTTTTTGTTTTTTTTTAAGCCGAGCGCTGAGAAATCAATGATAAAGTAGCTATATAAAGCTATATGACAGCGGCGAAACATATAACCAAAACAACTTACTATTATATAAAGATACACAATAAAAGAACCTAGATTAAGTGCAGACCCCCGAAGAATGCATAATTGTTAGAAGAACTCAAAGAGTTTCATATACATATATTAACATACATTTTTTTTCTCGTAGTTAACTATATCGTTTTCCTATTTTTCGATTCGAAAACATATTAAGCTTTATTGGGGGAACGGAAGTACAGCTATTTGCTTACTTTCACAAATATGCATTACAAAAAGTACTACGGCTAAAGAATTTCTAGAAAACTAAGCGAATTGAAATCAAATCAAACCCCCCAAAAACACATTCACACACGAAACTCTCAGCCAAGGCGACGGGTTATAGGAGATTTCTAACCTTCCGGCCCCTTGTTCATCCTGCGTCCGTCACTGTGTGCCAGTGCTTCTCACATATTTTAAGATTGTTATATGCAAAACACAACAACTATAGTATGCATGCGGGCAAACTTAAGAAACAAACAATAACAATGGCCAGAGGAATAGGAACGGATAATGCAAATCGGAATCAAAAAATCTAACTTAAGACGACATGAAATAAACAAAAACAAGACAAAGAAAAATCAGTATAAATTAAACAAAGCTTTGTTATGCTACACAAAGAAGGTAACAAGAATTGACGGATTCGCTGCCATGCCAGAAACCTTCTTTTTAATTCTAGTTGAATTGTAGGGCATAAAGGGCGAAACACAATATACACATACCTACACAATGCAGAGGTAAATTTAAACAAACATACAACAAATGTAATAAATTTAAACCAAAATATTGTATGGCAAGCAACACAAAGTAAAATATTAATAAATGACAAAAACTTTCAAGTAAGCGCAGACATCTTCTTTTTGGTTGCGATTGGTATTCGTCCAAGGTATTGTATTTCCTTAGGCCTAGTATTCAACCAAGCAAAAACTGGCAAAAAATACTATTTTCAGGCCATTATATCTGCGGTCACACTGGCTTGAATACAAACAAGCAAGGAAGTTGAATCGGCAAGCCGAAGTTTGCATACCCCTGCATTTATAAGAAAAAATAAACGTCACGTAAACACCACGTTACATTTTTAAGGATTGGTGTTGACTTCAGTGATGTTAAAAAAAAAAAACAAGGAAGAACGCTGTAGTCGAGTGCCTCGACTATCAGATACCCGTTACTCAGCTTGAGGGAGCAAAATAGAAATGGAATATATCTCTATAGCAGCAAAGAAATATTGTAAAGCGCCACCTACCGGATACTTTGGCATATGTTATGTGGGCGGCAGGCAGTTTTAAGCGTTTTGGCGTTTGGGGGCGTTGGAGTGGGCGTGGCAGACACTTTTTTAGGCCAATCAAAAGGCTTTAATGAGACATTAAATTTACCAAAAAAAATATCTAGGATAACAACTATGGCCACCGCATTTTTGGGAGGTTTGTGGGCGTTAGAGTGGACGTGGCAAACTTTTTTTGGGGTCAATCGATAAGTAGGTAGGATTTTCGCGGATCGTGGGCGTAAGAGTGGGCGCAGGAACCCCAAGAATCTGCATGCCAAGTCCCACGGTACTAGCTGTTAAATTTTCTGAGATCTCAGGGTTCATACGGACAGACGAACATGCCTAGATCGACTCGGCTAGTGATCCTGATCAAGAATTCTTTATGGGGTCAGAAACGCTTCCTTTTACCTGTTACATACTTTCCGACGAATATAGTATACCTTTTACTCTACAAGTAACCTGTTTAATTATTTTATTATTTCTCTAACCGTTTTTTTGACAGCTATATGTATAAGTCGTCCGATTTTGATTAAATTTAATTCCAAATTTTAAAAATATAAAAAATGTTATTCCCATAATAAAATAATATGTCAAAAAACACTGAAGCTATACAACATTTGTTTCATATTATTTTTCCACAAATTTTCCGATCTTTCGTATGGCAGCTTTATGATATAGTCGTCCGATTTTGATAAAATTTAATTCGAAATTTAGACCTAACTAAAAATAACAGTTTTAAGCGTATTATATTTTTTTTATTATTATTATTATATTAATGGTTGCTTTCAGCAGAATGATCACTCATGGAATTTTTACGAGAGATTTGCTGAACGCGCGTGATGCAAAAATGTATGTATCATGATCAGTTAAAATTGAGCGTACGAATAGTACGTCGCCCGCGTTTGAGCGCTGCAAGCCTTCAATAAATGGAAAGAGGTGCCAGATGATGACAATGGATCCTCGTCAAGGATTGCCCTATTCCTTTTTTACTTGATGCTTTGGTGCAGTCCTGCGATATACTATACACAAAAATATAGTTTACTGGCTGATATGAGCGGCCAACGTTAGGGGGCGTTAGGTCGACGTCCGGATGAGGAGGTACCGGTTCTGGAGGTAAAGCAGTATCGTAGTGCCTACCAAAAAGTTGACATTCCAAAAATATCAATATATTTGCGCCCTACGACAAGAAATCCTCAGATACTATAAAAAAAACTTTCAAAGCCATCCCTACCTTGGCCATCCCATACCTAAATTTAAATCTTAAAGGGCCCCTTTGGGACTGATAGTTTCTGACAGGGGAATCATTCTAGTCATAGGCAAACAAACTCGTTCTTGGTTCTTAATTAACAGAAAATAAAACCAAATTGTTGTTCACCCTAAACGTTTCGATAACCATTATTGGAATTGCATTGATTTGTAATGAAAGCTTGCTAGTACTATAATTATATGGAAATATGGAAATGGAATGGCCAAAATTTGACGTTAAGCCCGTTACTCAGCTTATAAGAGCAAAAAGGGAACAGAGTGCAAAAGGAATGGGAATGTTTCATCCCGAAAGTTTAAAATGGATACACGCGTATATGGTATATTAAACGCTTATAACAGCAACACACTATGTCTGCCTGCTGCATCAAACCCGGCCTTTAATCACCTCTCGAAAGCCCACAATTTGTTGCTGGCTATGTGCCAACCTTGCGCACCCCAAATGTACTGACCTTGGCACGGCGCTGACTAAATGCAGACCGTACCAAATCAAATATGGACCTGGACCGGTCATGCCCAAGCTGCCATCATCAGTCAATAAGGCAACCCGTTCTGGAACAGCAGTCCTTCTCGGCCGAATTCAAGGATGTATCTGATCGGTTTTTAAAGGCTGAATCTAACTTTAAAGGCGAATCCTGGTGCCAGAGGCAGCTGTCGACTCAGTGTTGACGCTACATTGGAACCACTTTCTGTCGCTGCCAATTCTACGCCGTATGCTACTGCTCTTGGCTCCGGCTATGATCCATATGAGTCATATTTTTTAACTAGCAGTAAGCCCTCTTTGGTTGAAGCAGACGACCGCAGTGCAGCATTTTCCTCCGGATCCAGTTTAAGCAGACACGTGAAAGATTTTCGTTTCAAATTGGACTTCTCGAGGCTCATCTTGATAAGGCCCTTGATGCCTCTACCTGGCCTGAGCAGGTCACTGTTCGGACTACGTTAACCAGCTAAATAAGTTGGGTTCACGGGCCTCAGATTCCTTCAACCAACGTTTCAGGAAACTGAACAATAACTTTTCCCTACACTAGCACTAAATGTACGAAGTGTATTGGAAAAACTTAGTAAGCAGCACGTCAACAAAGTCTCCTTTGATGCCAATGTATTTTACTGAAATGTGGCTTATTTCCTCTGTGGCCTTGCGAAATTCTTGCGGGAAACTATGTTATCTATAGAAGTGACCGCCTTGGCGGCCGTGTTCTGATAGCCGTCAAGGCTGGTCTTGCCTCTCAACGTATTCCGATGATCGGAATGCTGCTCAGACTTAGGTTTACGATTATTATGTTTTATATCTTGCTCGAAAATTCCCCCTCGGTCTGATACTAGTCCCTCCCCTCAGCATTTGGCTCAAATACAGAGTATTTATTCAACCGTTGGCAATAACGATTCTTGGATGCCCTGAACTAATCAAAAGGTTCTTGTTTCCACAACAGCCCATGGGTTAGTCTACGGTCTTATTGATATCTCTTTTGAACAACTGAACTCAGTCTTGAACTGCTCTGGTAAAGTTTTGGAATGCATATGTTACTCGAACTGGTCCTACTCTTGAGGTAACCTTAGAAGCATCAGCTTCGTAAGCCCCCCTGGTTCCCTTGTCAACTCTCTTTCCTAAAAAATGACATGTCTAGGCTTTTTAAGAAATTCCAGATCTTGTACCAAACTGAGTTATAAAATTGTGCTGATGCTTTGTTCAAACCATTATATAAAATTTTCAGATATTCTCCACTCTTATTTCATCAGAAACGCTTTTAAAACAATTATCAAACTGATCTAATTTTTACAGACTTCAGTAAGGCTTTCGATTTCGTGAACCATCGGTTATTATTCAAATAACTTAATCTAATAGGATTCCGATCACGTCGATTAAAAGGATTTCAACGTATTTATCGAACCGGGCTCAGTAGCTTTTAAAAGCCCAATCTCCAACCTTGTCCACGTGACCTTTGGTGTTCCGCTAGGAAGGCGCCTAGGACCTCTTCTTTTTGGAATTTTCATTAATGACTTGCCCCAAGTAGTTCGCTTCTCTCATGTTCTGATGTGCGCTGACGATGTGAAGCTTTGCTTGCCGTTAACGAATTACCAATTCCCATGCCCTTTTGCAAGCCGACCTGAACAATTTGCCTTATTGTGCATCCAAAATTTGCTGTTCTTAAGCAACTGTAAGTGTAATGTCCATTTATCGCAAGAATATCTTTCTCACAAGATTTTTATCGTGTCAAGTGATCTTGAACGCATAAACTCCGCTACAGACCTTGGAGTTTATCCAATCACAACTTAAACTTCATGGTTCACATAAGCATCATAGTTAGTATGTGTGTTTCGTCACCTCAATATGTTGGCAGATATTTCGTTTATGTTGGCAGATTTTTCCTGACTTCAATGAAACAAATAAATAAATAATATATTTATGTTGGTTTTCCCGAAACAATAAAGAATTATTTCAGTCAGAAGTTTGCAACGCAGTCAGAAGTTATGCAAACCATTCTCTCATTTTTAAAGCTATCGGTCTGAAAAGTCTTCTTTCCTTTGCAGGTAGAATATAAGTCGGAACAAGCCGTATCGGACAACTATATCTTATAGCTCCCATATAACTTCCTACGCTTGGAAATAACATGTTTTAATTAGTTCTGTATTTCGAATTTAATTGTTTCTAAATCGGACGACTATATCATATAGCAGTCATAGGAAAGATGGGAAAATGGGTGGGAAAATAATATGAAACAAATTATAGCTTCGGTTTTTTTTTATATATTATTTTATAATAATGGGAATATAATTTTTATATTTTTTAGAAAATTGAATTAAAATCTGACGACTGTAACATATAGCTGTAAAAGAAACGTTTAGAAAAATACGGAAATAATTTTTTTTGAATAACACTGAAGCTAGCAACAATCCTTAAAAATTTCAAATGGTGTTACTAACGTTTTGTATCCTTATAAGGTTATACAAAATTCGGCTTGCCGAAGTTAACTTCCTTTCTTGTTTAGTGATCATTTCGCTAAAAATTCGACGCATGTCGTTCCTCAACCATTGAATTGGGATAAATTAAGGAGATTAAATAAAGATTTTTAATTTTAAAAACAAGTCCACTTAACTGTTTGCCCATAGTAGAAGGTCAGCTCAGTTTAATTGAACCAATTGTATATCTGTTGGAAATATGAAAAAGTAATTCAGTCGGCAATCAAACTTATCTAGTTTCTGCGCTTTAAATTAATAACTAAAAATATTTTTAATACCCTAACATAATAAAATATTAAATTTAGTATTGATAAACTTTTCCCCTTTTTTTGTTTGTTATTTTCTAGCTTTGATAGTTTCCGAAATATCATCGTTTATATGGAATAATTTCTGGGCGTAGCAACATTTTCGAGTCAATTGATGGCATTAAAGAGAGCTAAATATTTAAATTAAATGTTTTATTTAAACTGTTGGCTTCGTAGTTGTGGGCAGCGCAAGTTTATTTCAGCAGGGTGCTACGCCGTCTTTAACGCCCATAAAGCAAAACACTGAATAGAGGGAAAAGTCTTGAAAGTTTTGTAAACAAAAATTAAATGAGACTTTAATCTTATTATTATACTCATCTACAGCCAAATATTGATTAAACTAGTTTTAAATCATTAAAAAGTTATAAGGAAGTAAAGTGTGAGTTCTTCGAAACAGTGCCTCGCACCCCCTTAGGGACGTACTGGGTATTTGATAGTCGATGGCATCGACTATACCGTTCTCTCTTGCTTTCCTCCGTGAAGTAAAATATTTTATGCTGGCCACAGAAGTGACCAGTGCCTTTCGATTTATGGGCGGCGGTTTGTTGGCATATGTATATGTACAACGTACATATGTTCATTTTGATATATGTGTAAACATATAAGTATAGACTTCGCCAGCAACAGCAAGGAAAACAAACTAGTAAGAATACGAAGCAAAAGTTTTTCCATTAAATCAATGAAGTGCACAAAATATTCGCACCAAGCAGCGACTACAGAAATCAAGTCGAAAATTGGCCAACTTTTTGATTTGAATGGATTTGCAACCCAAATTTTGGAAGCATCGAATTTATATATTGATAAATAGTTTCAGAAAGTTGTTCGAATAGAAAAAACAAATGACATGAATTGCCTTTGGGTCTATCCGTATGAACGCTGATATCACGGAAGCTTATTTTTATGATAAATACCCTTCTACGTGCCAAAAATTAATCAAATTATTCATTCAAAAGTTATAACCTAATAATTACACTAGTTTTCATCCAAAATGGAGAAGGATGATAATAGTTCCTGGTAGAGTTGGATCCCTTGATCGGGAAAAAGAAGTCAATATTATTATAAGTGGATATGTTTTTTTTTAAGGTTTTTCAACAAATTTGGTGCTATAGGTTGGTGCTATAGGCTTGGTGGCACTGGCGGCGCAGGCATGAGTTGGTGTGAAAAAGAATCGATTTTATAAAAAAACATATTTTCATCCCTCTAGCACTTCTAAGAAAGGGGTTAGAGTGGGCGTTTTTAGGTCAGTCGATTGATATTGATGAGGCAAACACATTTCCGTTAAAATTGTGTTTCTATCGGGTATAAAAACCCCAGTAAAAAATTTGAAAAATATTGAAAAACAAGAAAGGAATTTAACTTCTGCAAGCCGAAGTTTGTATACCCTTGCAGTTATAATAAATAATCAACGTTAGTAACACCATATTACATTTTTAAGGAACTAACTAGCTTCCGTGATATTACAAATTATTATCATCATCCGATTTTTGCTAAATTTAATTTGAGATTCTTAAAATTATAAAAATTATATTCCCAATATTATAAGATAATATGTCAAAAAACAAACCTATCATTTGTTTCATATTATTTTTCAACCAGTTTTCCGATTGATCCCAAAATCAAAAAATTTGATTTCCTAGCGTAGTAGGTTGTATGTTAAAAAAACACCAAAGATATAATTTTTTAAAAATTTGTTATCAGATTATATCTATAGTAGCTATTGCTATAATTGTGCCATACGGCTGGTTCCGACTTATATAACCTCTGCAAGGGTATAATGACCGAGCATTGAGCATTGCGTATCCATATCCTATTTTAGAGTCTTGGAATCATTATTAACAGTTTTACATAAGAAACTTGAATTTTATGATTTTTGGGAAAGTATAGGGATTTTATGATTGATGTTTAAGGTTAACACTTTTGATTTAAAACAAAGACACCTCTTAACGAGATTATTATGTACAGACAATCGCACCTTTAGTAAACAAAAGTTCAACATATACAGAAAAAAGTGAAAACCGGAGCATGCTTGATAATTTGAGCCGCCCAAACTTTAAAATAAAACTATTTTGTTTTCGCATGCAAGGACACCCTGGTGTAAAATTGAAATGACCTTTCCAATAATTCAGACATGTACATGAAGTAAGTTCAAATTATGAGTTTTGACAAAAGATTGCTTTGAGATGAGGCATAGCATAGCTGATCGCTAATAAATTTCCCCCAACAAGTCGGCAAGCAACGATCACTCTACGTTGTAAATAGAAGTCTGTATTTGTTAATAGTCTCCAGTTTACTGATTTATTTTACACATACTTTTATCTAGCTTAAGGAAATAAATATGTTTTTGTAAACAACAGTTATTAGAACACATAACCGATTTAGTTTTCGTAAAAATTACAAAATTTCAACTTAAGTCTAGTAGCAAGTCTTCCTATTCATTATAACTTTCTACGTCGTCCATAGACGTAACCGCCATGTTTCACCAAGTTCGAAAATGTGAAAGCGCATAGTTAGAGTATAGTTTGTAGTTTTATATGTGAAAGCAAGCTACGTACGGTCTGTCCGACCGCATGGACGCTGAGATCTTGAAAACTATATAAGCTAAGTAGTTCGGATTAAGGATGCAGATACGCAAGTATTGTGAAAACTAAAGCCTGTGTTATTCTTTGAGGTGAATTTTTTGATTATTGGTACTCTGCCACACACTTAACAAATTTAAATCGTCCACTATTTAGTAGCAAGTCCCCTCACGTGTCCTGTAAAACCTCTGGCTTCTTGGGCTCATTTGTACTCAAGCGGCAGACATCTTAATGTGGCCCATGATGTCTCCGTCGGCTTGCTTTTGTGTCATTCGGGATTTTTCTTAAAAAAGGGGGCATTTTAGAGTTTTGGAGGTTTTCAATAAAATTGAGAGTGGTGCCCTTACGTTCGCACAGGAGAGGTATAATACTGTTTTAGAAAGGAGATAGACTTTGTTGCACTCTTTAAAATTTTGTAGTAATCAATCGCTGTAATCATCAATTTATTTCGTTCAGTTTGGATGTCGTTTTGTAGGTATTTATTATTTTTTTGTCTAGGCTCTTAATCGAATGTCCTTGTCATATAGTTTTTTTGAAGCGACCACCGCTCGGACGTGATTTGGGACCGGGTGAATTGTAAGCAGACGTTCAACGCACGTTTGCACACATAAATCAATTACAGAGCTCGCGGAAAGAGCCATCGGGGTCGTGCGCCGCCCAGCACTGTCGATAGTAAGTGTATGTGCGTGTTTTGGGAGGGCCAGGACTGAGACGAAGATAATGCCTTGCGAAAGCGAAATTTTTTAACGCAATAAAGACCAACCTGCACTTGCCGGGCTTCACGAAAATTTGAAAACTTTTTTAATACTTTGCTTTCGCTCTGTGGGCGATTTAGAGGCGGGACTGGGGGATTCCAGCTGTCGGATAAGGAAGGAGTCCAAAAGCACAGGAGGCGGCAGCTCGGAAAGTCGGAGGTGAGAGCAAGCCGCAGGCTTCTGAGAAAAGAAGCGCTGGATTTACCGCCTTACAGGCCAAACTATGTGCAACTCTGGCCGATAATTTAAAGGTTTAAATTGTTGGAAAATGTAAAAGTTTACTGCCTCTCCGGTTGCCTGTTCTACTGCTTGAGCTTCAAATGCGTTGCGATCTGAACTGAATGAGCCTTTCTCCGAATAACGTACAATATGCTCCAAGGCAAAAATATTCCAAAATGTATGAAATACCACTAGTATAATCTGTTTCATTTTTAACGCTTTAAATGTGTATAAAAATGTGCGAAAGTGCACAATAAAGATGGTTCTGTACCAAAACAGATAATGTAACGGCAAGTCAAAGTAGAGAGTAATCCAACTGGAAAAAACCCAACGCTTTTTAAGACAAATGTCATAAAAAAAAAATATTTTCGCAACCGTTACCGTTACCAACCGTTACCAATTGTCTTGCAAATTAAGTGAGAGCTTCTTATAGATATAAACGCCCGATCGCCACGCTCTCTTAACCTGATCAAGGTATCCAAAAAAATGAAGTTTTGGAATGCTTCATGTCAATACACTCCCAGAAAACACATTTCCCAACTTTCTGGATTTTAGTATTTTCAACCTCAAAATGAGCCAAGACCGATTATTATTATTTTTATACCCGATCTAGCCATGTCCGTCCGTATGAACGCTGAGATCTCGGAAACTAAAAAAGCCAGAAAGGTGGAATTTGGCATGTAGATTCCTTAATAATAATTAATAATAATAAAGTAATTATGATAAGAAGTCAGAAGTTGCAACGCAGAGAAGAAAATATCTCCGAACCCATAAAGTATATGTAGATTCCAAAGGTTTTTTACGCAGCGCAAGTGTGTTTCCGCAGGTTGCTGTTATGGCAATTGGGTAAATACCTTGTTTATTAGCCCATTTGAATTCTTCCTGAATATACGCTTCGAATGAGCCCTCAAATTAGGAATTGTCAGCTTTTCTA
The DNA here is from genome assembly GCF_025231255.1 of Drosophila biarmipes. Taxonomy (NCBI): domain Eukaryota; kingdom Metazoa; phylum Arthropoda; class Insecta; order Diptera; family Drosophilidae; genus Drosophila; species Drosophila biarmipes. Next base: position 1,351,584 of record NC_066611.1, on the reverse strand, counting down.
GGGTCCTGGATTTTATATGGTTTTTAACCGCTTTATAAAAGAAGCTGTTGTTCTACTTTTGAAAAAAACACTCCACTGTGTCAGGAAAACGTCTATTAAAAGCTAAATTTTATACGCCTGTAACTTGTGAACTTCTACAGATTTGCGTTTTGATGCCAGTATATCTGAATCTCCCCTTTGCACCCTTTACTTGAGCAACGGGTATCTGATAGCCGGGGCACTCGACCGAAGTTATATGGATGACTTCTGGTCATGGTATTAAGGTGTACTTATTTAAAAACGGACATTGTAAAATTAATTGACTTTTTAAAAACTCCTGATGTCAAACCTAAAGACTTGGGACCACCTGTATTAATCCTGATCAGAAATTTGTATGCTTTATAGGGTCTGAACAGATTCCTTCTAGGTGCTATTTACTTTCTTATGAATACAAGATACCCCTTTACTCTACGAGGGACTGGTAAAGGTATGCCAGCTTTTTGTTGTAAGTTTTAATTAAATGAAAACATCCGCTGTTTTGAGCACGTAATTCAAAATGCTATGCTGCATTTTAATTAGGCTCGCAAAACACACCTTGAAATATTGGTGGTGGGTATACGTAATGGCATTTGCGGAGCAAAGATTTTCCTGGGTGTCCTTGTGTCCAGGAAGCCAGGAAACAGACTAAAAGTAATCAAATTGTATATTGGCTAAGGCAAACAGTGAAATTGGACAATCAAAGTAGCGAGACCCAAGGATGTTTCACATGAACAATAAGTAACTAGTGAAGTTGTTTAATCAGCTAATTAAAAAATTTCAAGTGCCTTAGTGTTGCGCCTTGTGCGTTTTTATTCCCTGCATTAGCGAGATATTCTTCGTTGCACCTTAACTAGCTTCTGAATATTTGAGTTATTATAAAAAATTAAGCGGATAACAATAAAAATTAAAGTTAATTTGCTAACACATCATTTCACAGTTAACCCTTAGGTATCACACATACAGGAGTGAACACTAAAAACATTTGATAGAAATTCCCAGAAGTAACCGATAAAATCGATCGAGTGTTTTATTTTAGGATAAACCTAAGCAATTAAACTCTGCTAACTCTATATAATTTTTGGAGTTTCCAGGCCTATAGAAATACATGATAACTTTTTAACTTAAATTAATTATTTTTTTACTCAATTGCAAAAAGAATTAATTAATATGATTTTGCCGATAAAAGATAAGTAATACGTGCTCGGATACACTTTTTCTTTCACACAATTAAGTTTTCAGTAGGTTAAACAAAAATCGCTTCTAAATTAGTGTTGCTTGTGATGGAGCGAGAAATGTTCTATTTCCCACCTCAGCCGGAAAGAGCATGTTTTCGAAAGGCCTGCAAAACGAAATTTATGACTTAAATTCGTACATGAAACGTATGTTTTGTCATGTGGCCATTTATGGTTCACGTTTTGCCATTTAAAACGTACATGTGTCCTCTCCACTCTCCTCGCCTTTTTTCTATAACTTGTCCTGAAAACTTGGCTTTTGTTCTATTTTTTTCGACCCGAAAAAATATCTTTTTTGTTATGCAACTTTTGTGAATTTTTTGTGTGTTGCGGCGAGCGAGGAGAGCTGGGAAAAGTGCAAAAACTAGAGGGAAAAATTGAGCTGTCAACAGGCATAAAAATATGTGTGTATAACAAACGAAATGACACTTGAAATGGTGTTCCACAGAGGAGCGAAGGATGAAAGGTGAGGTTATGCACAAACAAAGTTCGAATCCCATAAAGCCGATTCTTTTGCAATGCAGAGCGCCGGAATCCTTTTGACTTATCCGCACCTGGATATAAGTTGCAATTTCAGAGATCGATATAATGGCAAACAGGGATAAACTCATAGTGATTTTAGTTTTTGAAAATCGAGGTGGGTGCCTGTAAGGTTTGTTGCACAATTATTTAAGTTAAGAATTAAGACCTTAATGAGTTTCAATTGTCTTTAATTGGTAAGTAGATGGCAAAATAAATCAATCTGGGCGGCAGAAGTAGTAGAGTCGACGCGCACCGGTGAAGTGATTATAACTTATAATGGATAGTTAAAGTTGAACAATTTTGGGCATGAGATGTACGAGTATATTAAAATCACCCAATTACCTTATCAAACAAGGAAGATAGTCGCGTACCCCGACTATCGAATACCCAATACTTAGCTAAGGGGAGCAAAAGGGAGATCGAGATATGTAGGCATCAAAGCGAGAATTTAACCTCGATTTTAATTAAGTGTTATGGGCGTTTGTGGACGATACTTTTGGGTGTTTTGGGGCGTGGAACGCTCTTTTTTACAATCGATAAGTACTAACGAGGCAAATACATATCAGTTTAATTTTGTTACTAACACGAAAACTGTAAGAGCAACACATTAGCGTAAAAACTTGCACTGCGCCAGAATCTCTAGAACCTGCATGTTTGATCCCAGAAATGCAGGTCTTATAGTTTTCGAGATTATAGCATTTACAGACATACGGACATGCAAAGGGTATGATTTCAGTCTAAAGTTTGCGGTGAAGGAGATGTTTCCGACCTTATGAAGTACATATATATATTCTTGATCAGCGCTAGACGTGTTTATCTAGCTCTGTCCGGTTTAAAGCTATCGGGATGACCCCTTCCCGAATGTCTTATTTCTCTTGCAGGTTGGCATGATCCGGATCGGACAACTATCCTATAGCTCGTCGAGCCTTTTGGCCCACATTTTTTACCTTTTTCGTTGTTACCTTTTTTACACTTCTCCCAAAGCAATTACAATATTTATTAAGATTTTTATTTCTTCGTCTATGTATAGTAATCCCCTCCGGTTGAATTAGAAAAGAGAAAAACAGAGACCAAATAAATGCACATGTTAGTACTAAAACAAGAGAAACTTACAGTGGAAGCCATTGATTATCTAATATTCTTTACTCGGTTAGGAGTGCGATGGAGATTTAGATATGCAGCGAGTGACTGTTCTCAATTACTGACCCGCAACGACGGAGCTTAGCCTCGATTTTGTATTCGCTTATAACTTTTTAACGGTTAGTCAGATTTTGACCATTTTAATACAAATTGTACAATCTTCAAAATCTTATTTAAAAATTCAAACAAGTTAAAAACCAAATAAAATTATATGAACAATTTACCTTCTAAACGATTTATCTACATGAATTCCCGCAAAACCCATACAGAGAAAGAAAAAACGAAGTTCACCTTACCTAAATTGCGAAGATTCATTCTTATTAACGGTGTAAGTACAAACGTTATTAACGTTATTTAAGCAGAATGTTATTAAATCAACAGCAAACCGGAAAAAGCTTAATAAGTGAAGAGAGTCGATTTCGGACTTAAAAGAATAATGGTCAGGTTTTGAAAAGCGCAAATTCACGAATTTCAATTTCTCCCCCCGAGGTGCCTATGCTCATTACCTCCAACTTCATTACCATACATCGAAATCTCCGCTCTCCATTTTCCTCCATTAGCTCAGTGATGGGTATTTGATAGTCGAGTACATGATTGCTAACTCTCTAGTGCTACACTTGTATCTGTATACCTTCAGTTGTTCATTTAGATTAAGTTCCCTGAGAAAAGGAAATACCAAAACAGGTCATCAATCAGAAATTTAAAGGTTACATTGACGCAAGTGGAATTAGGTAATTAAAATTGGTGTTCAGTTTATTTGACAGATAAAGGCGGAGGCCTGCCTAGCGCAGGCATTTATTTCGGCTTGTCTGGCTCTGACTTCATTGCTTTTCTTCTCAAAAGATTTTTAGGCGTTAAAGTGGGCGTGGAAAACTTCTTAAGGTCAATCGAATAGTATTGACCATTACATTTCAGTAATAGCATCAAAACTGCGTGGTTCAGTGGCTGTAAAAGGGCGTGGCACTTTAGCATAACAAACTTGCTCTAAGACAAAGCTAAGGAATATAAAGCTGGAATCCCAACCCTCTAGCATTGATTGTTCCCGAAAATCAGCAACTTAGGTCAGTTAGTAGGTATTGACGAACGCTATACATTTACGTTAAGAGTTTTATTCTAGCATCAAAACAGCGGGACCCACTGTTTCGGCGGTTTTTTGGCGTTAGAGTGGGCCTGCTAAAAATTTGTGCTGCCCAGGAAGCCTAAGAATCTGCTCTCCAAAAATGTGCAGGATACATTCGTGAATGCTTTAATTGTTTGATTTTACCCAGAAAGACAGCTGTGACGCAGCTGGCTACACTCATACACTTCTACGTACTCAAGGAACAGAGCGACTGTACACGTCATTTTGGCACGGGCTTGCACGTAATTCTTTTTGTCGTTGCCGCACAGATACATTTTCTTAACTGAACTCTGGAATTATTTTGGAAACATTTTCCACCAACAGTTTTGCAACGCTTTTCTGTCAATTTTATCAGCGCTAATTTCCAACGTGAGAAGTTTAGCCAGCTCTTGGAGCGCCTGCGCGTTTTCTTCTAAAGCTGTTGAGCTCTTCGCTGCGATATCGTCGTTTTCTTTTCCGGAGAACGTCTTCTGAGACGTGTGGCCCGAAACTGTTTTACTGTCTCACTTTATCTGCTTTAAGTGTCTAGTTTGCTATTATAAATTAGCGGTACAGAACAATTGGTTTTAATTAAATGGCGGGATATCTGCTGATGCTTTCTGATTATGTTTTACGTCCTGTTCTGAACCGATTTTCGAATTTTATATATATATCAGTGTAAACGGCAGTCCACGTAATGACGAAACGCACCAGGAGAGTGTGCAAAGGCGACTACTATATATACATGAAGAAATTAAAATCTACAGTAATCGTCCGCTTGCTCCGAGTGATATATCAATCGAAAAGTATTGCAAAAACGATGAACAGAATTGCGTACCAAGACTTTAAGAAAATCAATTAGTTTGGGAGAAAAAGTGGTGAAAGTGGTGCGTATTACACGCAAAAAAAAAGTTTGCTGGGTCCTCTCAAAATGAAAATTTTATTTTGTTTGTCAGTTTGTCCCAAAACCTTATTTTAAAGTCCTGAAAATTTTAAATATAAAAGAAACATTAGTTCTACCACTTATGGAAAAACTAGCTAGTTTGGCGAGAAAACAGCTATAAATAGCTAAATTTTGTTTAACCAGAACTTGCGAAGTGCTGAAGCAACAGGCTTGTGATATACGTCGTTAGAAAGGTATTTCAAAGTACGACGTACACATTTTGAATATGATTTGTCTAAATATCACCGTTTTAAAAATATGGTGCACAGTTTTTTATTTCGATTTTTTTGTCTTTTTTCTGATTTTACTAAAACGGCTCTAACGATTTCAATTAAAATTTTAAGGTGTCTGGACCTTAAGATTCCTCAACTTTTGGCATACGACGCATTCTTGTAAAAATACTTGTATCAAAGGTATTAATCAACAAAAATGGCCACATATACAAGTTCAGAGCATCTTACACTGCCTAAGCATTGACCCTTTTTTGTGCGTTTCCAAACCCTATTTGAAAGTTCTGATATCAATATTTGTGACGAAAATGTATTATACGAACTACTATATAAATACATTTTCTTAATTTATTTTACATTCGGCACGCTGTTATTAATATGCTTGTGTACAATTTTCATAAAGCGTGCCGAATGTAAAAAAATTAAGAAAATATATTTATATAGTAGATCGTATAATACATTTTCGTCACAAAAGTTTATTTCAAAACTTATGTTTGCTGTAGCTTGGATCGTCAATAGCTTTTTACCTCAATCAGAGGTGTTCTTGTTTGATAGAATATATATAGACATTAGCGTCTTCTTCGCATTATTTTTTATCTCATTTTCTTTCACTTTATATGAGGAGGTCATATGTTTAAAAACACCAATGATATAATTAAAAACATGTTCTCCTATTATTCCTGTGGCAGCTATAAAAGGTAGTGGTCCGATCCGGCTTTTTCCGACTTAAAAGCTTCAAATCTGACAGACTAGTTTGCGAGGAAACAGACGTACAGACGGACGGACAGACTGACATGGCTAGATCGACTCGTCTAGAGATGCTGATCAAGAATATATATACTCAAAGGGGTCGAAAACGTCTCTGCAAGGGTATACAAATGTACAATGAAGGAAGATATGCCTAATGTTACAATTTTGAGGTCCTATGTGATCCCACAAAGCAGAGCTATCTCTACGAAACTTGAATTGCCTTTCGAAGAACTTATTAATATTTCTCCCCCTGCGACGCGGCGCTGCTAGTCACTATGTGGAAAGGCGTCCAAAGGGATGAGTGCAGGGTTTTTGGGGCAGATTGATTTTCTTGGCTTTCGCAATCAAAAGTTTGGTTCCCACGGCGCGTTTACACAAATTCCCAGCCACAGCAAGGCCATACAAACACATGCGAAAAGCTTAATTTTCTGCAGATTTCCGAGGGAAAACTGCGAAGAATGGATGGCGGGGAGGGGGTAGCCGAAGATGTCGCGTCGTTCGAGTATAATAAATTTTTGTGTGTTACCAACACTCTGACAAATTAATTAAAATGATTGGCCTGCTCTGGAAGGCCTCCCTCCTCCCTCCTCCCGCCCTCCGACCCCTCCTCGTGTCACGAGTATGTAGATAAGGCGTGGGACGGAGGTGGTGGCCTTCCACTTCCAGGGGCTTTCCCTCCAAAGGGGTTGGAGCATTGGCGACGTGTCGCATGCAATTAGCAAAGTAAGCTTAATGTGGTTTTCACTTCAATTACTTACGAGTGTCGCTGCGGCAGCAAAAAGCGGGGAGCATGAACACTACCAGCTAGCCCCCTGATCATTAATTGCGACGTGCTGGCAAACGCAACTTCATTTATTTTACTCAAATTTTAAACTGCAACCGATGCACTTGCACAGGGAGAAGGGCGTGGTCCATCGATTCGACGAAGACGGCTGCTCCTAGAAGTATATTCTTCTGTGACGGGAGTTGGGGAAAGAAGTCCAGAGTCATTAGCCTTTTGGGTTTCAGTGTGTAGAGTAGAATGCCAGGACCTCGGTAGTGAACAACTGATGGACGTGCGAGACGGCACAGCAGGCATTGTCACCCGCAATGCCCAGCCTCGGAGAGATGTGGGGCTTCTTTGACTACTTGATACGCTAGTATAGAGTTGTTGGTTGTCAGTGATAGTGATCTGCACTGAAAAAATTAACCCTCCAGTCGAGAAAATCGGCCTACTTATAGCCTGTTTATCCACACTGAAAAAAAACCCTCCAGTCGAGAAAATCGCCCTACTTATAGCCTGAATAAGGCAGTTTCGCGTGTGTCCACGTTATACACAAGCAACTGACCGTTGCCGATTAGACAACATTTTTGTTTTCTAAAAAAAACTTACATTTACATATATGAGCCTACTTAAGGGAATCGAAACCGTGCGTGTTAGGCCAATGTTCAATATTGAAAATAAGATTTTTTAAAACGCCGTTTGAAAAAGTCATTCTAAAATAAATTATTACTTCGAATTTCAAAACACGTTGCGAGTGCAAATATTATTAAGTCATACAAATAATTTTACATTGACTCAGTAAAATGTCACATATTTAAGTTTTCAAATTTGCTGGAAAAGCAAACATTTTTAATACAATTTTTCGCCTATATCATGTAAAAATACGCGTTTTGAACTTTAAAGATAAAATTTGCATATTTAAGCACAAAAATATTTCTTACTAATTGTTATCTGGAATTTAAACCACGACCGAATGGCGTGAGCATTGACGACAGTGCTAATGGCTGTAGGGGAAATGTTTTATAAAGAGGAGTCCGACAATACACAATTTAATAAAAATGTAGCTCTATATATATTTATTTTCCTTTCCCTCTAGTCCTTCAGTTTTCCGTTTACCTGTAGGTCATGCAATAGTATTGGTGAAAACATGCGGCCTGAAGGTAGTGTTGTATATTTTAAAAACCTGTGTTGATAAATGCTCCACACATTTTATTATTTTATAGTTTTAATCCAGAATAGGTTTCAAAAATGTGAAAGACACTCGTCTAGCTTCAAAAGTATTATTATTATTTTCGTACTAAAGACCATTAAATTTAAAAAGCGCGCTACTGTGCGCACACAATGCATATTGCGCGCTCGCACAGTTACACAGCACTGCTCTAGAAAAAGTGTTGCATAGAGTCTGTGGATAGCGCCTCATGAAAGAAAAAAAAGTGCGAGTAAAATGTAAGACCTTCTGCTAAGTTTTTGAAAAATCTATGTTAGGTTTGAAATTAAATAAATAAATAAAAATGCTTCTGGTCTCGAGTCATTTCCCCAAGATCCTCATCAGTACGCGTGTCTCGGAACTACTAGTGTTAAGGTTCCCTGAGCAAATCCCACCGTGAGCTATCTGAGACTTTGTGGAATCGCCAATAAATTTCGCGAGTTTTCCCCTCAAGAAGAACACTGGCATTTCCGCAGAGCAGAACCAACCAGGAGTTAAGTGTCGGGGGGCTAGAGCTTCCACCCGACATAAAAATGTATACACATTTAACCTGTCCTGATCTCCATTGAAGCGCAAAATCCAACTTCCTATGATTTTTCCGACTTTCCAAATCAGAGCAAGAAGAGGCTGAAATAGGCCGTCCTGGAATTTTAATTTCTCCTGCACCTGTACCAGTTCTTGTTTCCCAGAAATACTGCCTGGAGCTTTTGGCTTAACCCATTTTCCGATGGGCTAGCAACCAGGGCAACCGCCCCTGGCCTTCATAAGTTTGTCTATGCAATCTTTGTGGCCACATTTTGCCCATCTATTTGGTCTGCTGACATAGACTTTTCGCAAAGTACGCATTTGGGCGACACTGAAGCCTCAGTCTCTATTGCGGCGTAGGAAACTTTTCAATTTTTTTAACTACAGGTTGTTATAAATATAACACGTCCATCATTAACAGCTAACAACAAAAAACGGCTAGTCTATTAACGAAATAACTATTATTAAAGAAATTCCTGATAACTACAATTTATTTTTTAAAGATAAAGATTTAATCAATTTAAATCCACAAGATCGCTGTGGGCCCCAAAAATTTGATTAAACGGACTGATTGAATTTAAAATAATACTCTGAATGTTTAATAAATAAGATAAATGATTAATAATTGTATATAAAAAAGTAAAACTAGATTAAATCAATTCAAAGGTGAAGTAAATGAACAAAACCTAAACATTAAATAGCTGGCCGCCAAACATAGTTAACTGCCTGCAGAAAAATTGCACTTAATTACATACAAAAGGTTTCGATGAGCACAAAAGAGTAAGAAAATCATTTTTGGAGATCAAGAGGCACAATTAGATATAGTTCACCTTAATAATATTCAATGAATTTATTTACGTTTACCAACCAACTTAATGGTTATAAAACGTTATATAGCAAGCAAAAAGAATCAATTAGCATGGATAGAACGGGTATTTATTAAGTCGAATTAACAAGCATTATTCGTCTCAAAAGTCGATATCAGAACTTTTGTACGTTGATGGTGCGCCACTTTGTTAATTTTTTTGTTGCCTTTTAATGCCATGATGTTGATTTTTTTTAGAAATGTAAGAAGGTTAAGTATGTTTTCAGGGTTTGGATTAGTCAGGAAAGGGATAAGATCGGGGTTTTGGGGGTAATATTGTGGAAGGATGGGCACTCGTTCAAGAGTATGTATACTTAATGTGTCTGAGCCATAGCAAAATTCGCATTGGTTTGATGAATTTGGGATTTGGATGATTAACATTCGTTTTTTGATACCAAGTGGAGTGTTGTAAGCAGTGTTGATTTTAAATATCTATTTCTATCTAATTTATTTATGTTTGTTGGAGCTATTAGGGGGAGATTGCAGCTGCTTTAGCAGCTTCATTGGCAAATGCATTACCAGCCTAAAAATTATTTTAAAAATATTTAACTACCCCAAAGTTGTCTCAGGTTTTATGTGCCACGGCGGGTGGAATTAGGTTGGTTTTTTACCGGGGTAAAAGACAGACCTCGATTGGACTAGATGTTGATGCAGTCTTGGAGTACTAAGTTTTTGTATTTTTTATTCTGTTTGTTTATAATTTTGTTTACTATGGGATAACCTTTATCCTTGTCCTATATATATATACTTTTGTTTTCCAAAGTTTGGCTTTCATAAACTAGAGTTTGGTTTCTAGGGGGCATACATTCGCTTCAAGGTAGAGATTGTGGGTTGGAGTGGAAGGGAATGCTCCTAATTGGCCTTAACGTGGACTTACATAGTTTATGCTAACATAGTTTATGGTCGTTTGACCGCAACGCCAAGCCTTCCATTGACCTATTATTGACCTATTATTGTGTGCAATCCTAGTTTTCGAATACCTTTTCAAAACCTAGTGAAACTATGGAAACAAGTAGTTTTTCGGAGAAGGCTCGGCTGACCAAAGCGTCTACAAACAGTAGACAGTCTGTAAACGATTGCCCTTTCTTAAAGTCAAGTTGGTGACTATTAAGCAATTTGTTTGTTGTACTGAACTACCATCTTTTGGAGATCATTTTATCTAATATGTTAGATATGCATGGATTGAGCGATATAGGGTTATAGGATTCGATCAATGTTTTTTTTTTCCTGGCTTATGGATTAGAATTATTGTGCTTACTTGTTATGTTTGTGGTAAGTTTGATCTTAGAACGCTGTTGAATAGGATTACTCTCCTTTTTTCAAAGGCTTTGACGAGTGCTTTGTTATTGAGTTAATGAATTTTTCGTCCTGTTGTGTTTCCATTGAGGCTATTTAAGGCCGCAGAAATTCAATGAAATCTATGCCTTCTTCCCGGAATTCTGCACTTTTGTGCTGTAAGTCATGGGACCTGTTACTACTTACAATTGTCTAATATATCGTTTTTAGGTTGTGAAAAAAGAGTCCAGTAATTGCTATTATCTGAACGTAGAGACCAATGCTTGCGAAATGCGATTTGAACTGTAGTCCTTGATACAATGAATGGTGGTTGCCTTATGTAAGCCACAAAAAGTGCGTATTCCAGATAGTTTCACATTTAGTGTCTGGGCTGATGCTGGATGATAAAATTGTTTGCGTTCTTTTTTAAGAAGTTATAGTTTCCCTTGTGTACAGTTCGTTAATTTGTTTAAAGTTTACAAGATTTTGAGTGCCCATGTTTCTGTTGAATGTTCTCCAAGCTGTTTTTTTGTTTTTTAAGGACTTAAATTTTTTATTCCTTGGCTTGGGGGATGCTTTTGTATGCACTCTGTAAAATTGTTTTATGTATAATACTAGCTTCTTTGTTGGGTGCTATTGGTAGACTAGTGTTAAAGTTGTTCGTAAGTGTTTCGTATTTATCCCAATCTGGGTATGGGCCATGTGTGGGTTTCCATTGTTTAGGATTATTTAGTCGCTGATGTGCATGAATTGTGTAGCGTGTTTTCTTTTTTATTATTCTTGAGTGATCCATACAGGCTATTCCAACTGTTGCAGTCCCCTGTGATTAAGGATGGTGTATTATTGGTTGAAAACATTGTTTCCAAGTCACAGTGAACTTTTTATTTTCGGGGATTGGATCGGCGAATATAATAAATAAACAAATTAACTTTAAGCCGAATGAACTTTAAGAGCAAAGGCATCGAATATATGCCCTGTAGGGATTTGGGTGTATTACATAGATTTGTGTATTAATAAGGCGACTCCGCCCTTGGCTACGATGGATGTGTGGTAAATTTCAGAGTTTACTGGGATAGGAATGTTTTGGAGCACCTTTCCAAATATGGGTTTCTTGTAAAGAAATAATTTTCGGGTTGTATTGTTTCATTAAGATTAAGAGTTCGTTATGTATATATAGATTGAATTTAAGAGGCTGGGTGAGTTGTATTTTTTAGATTTTCTTAACTTTAGATCTGGTCAGTGTTGGGCTTTTTGAGCCGTCATATTTTAGTAATCTTTTTTTTTCTCTTTTGGTTAAGTTTTCTGGGTATACTATGCAATTAGGGTTCGACTTATCATAGACATTGTTTCCAAGCTGATAGAGCCGTCGTACTGATATCTCTTCTGGTAGATGGACCATGCTTTTCGGTTGTCAACTTTTTATAGTGTCTTTATAGCTTGTACTTCCTGGTGAGCTATATAGACTGGATATTTCCTCTCCCTTGGAATGTGATTGGTATTTATTTTCTAGGCTATTTATGCAGCATGGGGTTTCTTGGCATTCTTCTCCTCCGGCTGCACTTAAGCCAAGATCCTTTACTCTTGCAGAACTTCAGTACATGCAACGCACTGGTTGACGGATATATGGTCGAACGTTTATTTTCTCATGGCCGATTTTAAAGTTTGCTGGTAAGTTGATCAAGGAGTATGTAAGTATTACGAGTCCCGTTTCACTGGTTAGACCAGTAATTTGTGAACTTCTTTTGTGAAGCCTCTCAAGTCATTGCAGTATATATCTCCATTACAGGATTTAAGCGATCTGTGTTCTGACGCTTGAAATGGGATGTTGAAAGGCATTGTGGTAAGTTTAAGTAGTTGTTCAGCTTGTAGTTTGTTCTTCGTTTTGATCAAAAGGTTTCCGTTCTGCGACTTTTCCACCTACATCAGAATCTAAATCAAAAACGGTGATGTACTGCTACTTCCCCTCGGGTGCGGGGGCCTCTTCCAGGGGGGTCGAGCACATTTTGGTTTTTGGCGACTTAGGCTTAATATTCAGAACACCAAAAAGTCAAGCCGACTTGCCACCAAATTCGGAAAGCCGAAGTGAGCCTCGCAGTTATACGAAATAATCAACGTTAGTAAAACCGTATTAAAATTTTAAAGATTGTGGCTAGCTTTAGTGATATTAAAAAATCATGTTCATTATTTCTCCGACCGCTCTTCTGACAGCTAAAAATGTATAAAATTATGCCCCAATATTATAAGATAAAATGTCAAAAAAACCGAAGCTATAATTTAATTCATATAATTTTCCCACCAATTTTCCGATCGTTTCAATGAAAGCTATAACAGCATTCGTTTCTATTCGGTATAGAAGTGCAATATCCATTTTATTCGTTGTTCTCGATTTGACTCAAGATATAATGGTCGGAAAATTTGTTTTGGGTCAGTTTTTGTTAGCTTGAGTACTTAGCCTTAAGATGCACTTTTTGTTGGACAAGCGTCTGTCAGATTGTCCTTTAAATAAGATAAGATATCTTTTAATAGATTCGGGTACTTGAAGGTTTTTACTTTCTATATCGTCTGTAGTTCGGCATCGCTACGCGATGTCCTGCCATAATAATTTCAAAACATAATACCATTTATTTTTATCAAAAGAATCTTACGAGACAAGCCACATATATTAAAAACACGCAGATACCGAAAAATTTGTCTTAACCTTTTCTTAAAAAAAAATTAGTTTTCAAACGTTATTCGACTTTTTTTTGCCATCATTCTTCTTGGATCATTTTGGCTGTAAACTAGAATATACTTTATACATTGGCTGAGTTTTGCGCGCTCCTTCGGCCAGGGTCCACACACACTTCCATAATTGACGCAGAGTCCTGCAGAAAGGAGTTCTCGCTTAGCTGTCGCCAGCTGTGCCGCACTGGTAGCTGCATCAGCAAAAAATTCTGTTCCCAAAGGAAGCGGAGACGCCATCGGTGGCTGACCTATTCCCCCGCCACGTACGACGTTCCTACACTATGAGATGATGGTTACGGACTTTCCCGCCTTGCTTTGCAGCTTTATTCAAATTCAGCATTTTCATGGCACTGGCGTAAAATGATTTTATTACTTCCTGACTGAATGTCTTTTATAACCTCGCCTCAGATTCGCATTTAGATTTAGCCCAATCGGATGCCGATGCCTGCATCATTTTCCCTCGATTTTGCCTCCATTTCAATAAAAATGCACTGACCGTCGAAGGTACGGGAGTGGTTTTTTAAAATGGCAGTAACATCAGTCGGATGTATGACTGTATACAAATCTATATAACCTGGAGTTTCATCGTCAGCAGTAGAACCAGTAACTTTACTTGCAGGCATGCAACAACAAAGCCGCCAGCAACAGCTGAGATAGATTTAAATTACTTGAGACAAGAATGGCATGTCGAAGTTTAAAAATTCTTGCAGCTTAGTCCACAAAATGAAAATATTTCTTGCTTTCTTAAATAAACCGCAAATTTCTTGAATCAAGGGCTATTTTTTGTTATGTATGTATAACAATTTTAGGTAGGTATTAACTAAAATCTAAGCCATAAATTGCTCACATTTTTAGTATTACAATTTTAGTAGCTTACAATTTTAGGTCATATAATCCTATATTTTAGGCCATGCTAGAACTTACCCCCAGGCTAGGCCAATTTTACTGACACTCATAGAAATATTATATTTAATTCGCCCTAAAAAACAAGAAAATACGCACTAAGGAACGGTTCAATGGCGATTGGGTAACAAAATAAGGGCAATATTATCTGAAATTAGGCATGTATTGGTCGTACATTTACAGTGAATCACAAAAGTATTCCTTGCAAAGAGGGTTAAGAGAAAAATGCAAATTTTAAACAAGTAACCATTTTAAAATGGTAAAAAATGGTTTACGTTTCCAAAGATATATATTTTGTGAAGTATATAAAAAAAAGCAAACACAAAACGCTTTCCAGAATAAGATATGGAAAAAATTCAAATATAAACCGTTTTGCAGGCTCACAAAAGTATTCGTTGCACTTACGAATTTACGAAAAATCCGCACCTTTCGGCTCCGAAAATTAATACTGTCCTATCCACATCCCTGGAAACTAACGTATCCACTGAAACCGTCCGGAGAGTGCTCAAGAGCCAAGATCTGCACGGGAGATGCCCTAGAAAGAAACCCTTGCTCTCAGCCATAAATATATTAAAGCGGCTTTCTTTTGCTAAAACGAATTTAGACCGGAATTTGGAGTACTGGGAACAAGTGATATTTAGTGATGAAAGCAAATTCAATATATTCGGATCTGATGGAGAAGGAAAAGTGTGGCGAAAGCCCTGTCAAGAGCTTAAACTGGAAAATGTTTAACCAACGGTGAAGCATGGCGGCGGTTCCGCACTAGTTTGGGGCTGCATGTCCGCTCGAGGAGTTGGAGAGTTGGTTTTAATAGACGGAATTGTGAATGCTGAAGGATATCTCAAAATATTAAAGGAAAATGTACACTCCAGTGCCACCGAAATGGGTCTAGAAGGCGGCAAGTTCATTTTCCAACAGGACAAACAACAGGATCCCAAACATACGGCTTGAAAAATCAAGAATTGGCCGTGTACAATACCAAGCAGATCCACACTCCTTCACAGAGCCCAGACGTCAACCCTTTTGAAAATCTTTGGGCCCATCTTAAGCTAAAAGTCAAGGAACATAAGATTTACTCCAAGAATGAGCTAAAAGAGATATTGCTGAAGGAATGGTCGAATATACCTGAAGTGAGGTGCCGAAAACTAGTGGAGTCAATGCCGAGGCGCCTACAATAAATATTTAATGCCGAAACAAAAAAAAAACCTTTTGTGAGACGATATTTTGTAGTTCTAATATTTTCTCAAGGAAAAAAAAGAAATGAAGCTAATTTTCTAAAAAAAAAATGTTGTTATTTTATGTATGTTGAATAGGTGCGTTACCCTAAACAATAAATAAAAGTATTAATTTGATACATATTCATTAAAAAGACATGTATTTAGTCGTAGGGTGCCTCGCAACGAATACTTTTGTGACTCACTGTAAGACATTTTTTTCCTACGATTTCTGAAGTCTAGGCCTATTTATCTGTTTCCAAAGGTAAGTATCCATTTAATATGAAAAGAGTTAAAACTCAACTGTGATAGTTCTTGGAATTATGGTAAAGTTCTAAAATAGTAATTGCTCTTTTTTGTTAAGGTAAAGCAAACAAGGTTAAGTGCCCTAAAAATTAAAAAAAAATCGTACTTGAACATATTTACTGGTTCTCGGTAACCATTTCAAATAATTGCGGAACACTTTGTTCGTTTTTATAGGGTGATCAGCATCACTAGGCGAGTCGATCTAGCCATGTCCGTCCGTCTGCCCGTCCGTTTCTACGCAAACTAGTCTCTCAGTTTTAAAGCTGTTAGTCTGATGTATTTTGATATTTAATTTAAATTTAAATACATCGTAACATATACCCTAATAATAAACTCAGCTAATATTTTTATGTTTTGAAAGGGATTGAGTGTGCTGACGAAACCAGTCTCTCAGTTTTGAAGCTTTCGGAATACAAGCTTCGTCAATTTGATAAGTGTGGTTGAAAATGGCATTACACCTAGGGTGTAGAGTGTCAAAAGTATGAAATCGTATTTGATCCTAATTAGTGTCATTTTGACCAAATCGTCTTATCTTCACAATGATATATCGATAACTATTGCTTACACAATAGGCGCAGCTGGAATTTCGAAAAAAGAAAGACATTTATTGGTATCGAAAAGACTCTGGATCTGGTCAAAATGACAGGTGTATATGTTTACCGAAATTACGGATTTGAGTAAGAATATATTAAAATTTATTCTACAATAATAATACATTTAAATTTAAAAAACATCGTTGTATCAAATAATTGAAAAACAATTTATTTGTTTTTATTTTTGGGTTTGGCATCAAAAGGTTATTCGTGTCATATTGATACTACAATCGTATCAATTTTATCCAGAATCAGTTTCAAATTACTCCAAGATAGTGGCAATGCGACCATATATTCTTGCTACCAAAAGGCGTAGTGTTTTTTTGACACCAAAAAGGGTCAAATTAATATTTTCGAATATATCAAAATGACACCAAAATAGTGTCAATTTCATGTCTTTCGTTTCACAGATTTTTTGATACTCAATAGCGTCACAGTGACACCTAAGTAACGGCGTATTGATACAATTTACAATGTAGTATATGTAAAGTCGGAACGAACCGAATTTGACTACTATATCGTATAGCTCAAATAGAAATGATCCAATAAACTATTTTCAAAAATGTATACTTAAAACAAGAAAGACAAGCCGAAGTTTGTATACCCTTGCAGTTATAAGAAATAATCAAGTTTAGTAACACCATGTGCAATTATTGTTGCTGACTTCAGTGATATTAAAAAAAAATAATTTCATTCTTTTTTTCAGATTATTTTTTTGACATCTTAATGTTAGAGTAGTCCAATTTTTATTAAATTATATTTAAAAATCTAAAAAAAAAATATAATTGTTATATTATATGATAATATATCAAAAAGACCCAAAGCTATAATTTGTTTCATATTATTTTCCCACCAATTTTCCGATCATTCCTATGTAAGCTATATGATACAGTCCTCCGATTTTGATAACATTTAATCCGAAATTCAGAACTGATTAATAAATGTTATTTCTAAGCTTAGAAGGTTTTATGTTAAAAAACACCAAAGATATAATTTTTTCATATTTACCGACCAATTTTCCAATCGTTTCTATGGCAGATATATGATATAGTCGACCGATTTTGATAAAATTTAATTCGAAAATCAAAACCAATTAAAAAATATTATTTTCAAGCGTAGGAGGTTATATGTTAAAAAACACCGAAGATATACATTTTTCATATTATTTTATCACTTACTTACAGATTGATCCTATGGCAGCTATATGATTTGATAAAATCGATTTTGATAAAATTGAATTCAAAATTCAGAACTAATTTTAAAATGTTATATCCAAGCTTAGAAATGTATATGTTAAAAAACACCAAAGATATAATTTTTTTTTTAATTTTTTCCCCGATAGTTCCTATTGGAGCTATAAGATATGGTTGGCTGGTTCCGACTTATATACTACCTGCAATAGAAAGAAGAGTACGAGTAATTATCGAGAGTTATCAAATTAATGTCAAAATATTCGTTTGGAGCAAACATTTACGGCAATAAATTGAAATGGGAACATTGTTTTCGGAAAGCTCTATAAGTACAATACTCCCACGGAAACCCTGCAAGGGTATAAAGACTCCGGCTTGCCAAAGTTAGCTTCCTATTTTTATACCGTTGCAGAGGGTATTATAATTTCAGTCAGAAGTTTGTAACGCAGTATACAGGGGTGGTCAAAAGTATTTGCATAAAATAAAAGTTGAATAGAGCGACCAGAAATAAGGACGTCTTCATTTGTTGAGTTACTATTTCAAACTGATTCCTTTATTAATATTTAACGCTTACGTACCCAACTTGAGAATCTTATTTTACTCTTATCTAATGACCCACGCAGACATACCTGTTATCTTTGGGTTTTTCGAGTGCACATCTACTATCGCTTATGTATATAGGATATTGGAACCTTTTCAGGTCAACCCATTTATGACCTTATTGTAAAATACAAAACGTGTTCATGTTTGAACATTCTGCCAAGGGCCAGCCAGATTAGGTGTGTCGTTCATTTTATAGATATACGATTTTAAGATATGATATTATTTCTTTAATGAACAATAATCTATTATTATTTTAAACATCTTGCGAACGTCTTTTCAAATGAACTCCAAACGATTTTCTGAATGTCCGTGATATCACCTAAATAATCCCATAATCCCTTTCTAAGCTTATATTATATTGCGCTAGTAAAATCTTATCGTCAGTGCGAGCTGTGCAACCTGACCTTAGTGTTAAAATTTCTAAATCAACCCAATATGAACTAGAATCTAACATGCGCTTGTATATGTAATTAGCTGGTCTAACTGGTTTTAGCGACCAATTTCCTTCACAAACTCTTCTTTGAGCCTGCCACTTTTGACACTTGTTAAGTGTTGAATCATTATAATACCCTGATTAAATGTTATAAATCAACCTCAAAATTGTACACTAGATACTCTGAATTTGAGCTGGCTATCAGCAAACTCTCATCTGACCAAACTGGCACTGGTATTACTTTATATAATTTCGATGAGTGTCTGCTAAATAATGATATCTTAGCATTGATTATCAATTTTTTGTCTACAAACAAATCCCTAGCTGTTAAAAGCGTATATACTTCTTTTAACTATGTTCCAGTTATATTTCCTGGTAATACTAGTGTCTCAGATAGACTTTCCTGGATTTTTGCTATATCGCTTTTCAGTTGGCTTTATATCAATTAACAAACTAACTATACTAGCTTGTGTCCTTTAACAATCTTAAATTAAACTAGTAAACTTTTTTGTGACCATAAATAAATTTATAGACTCTTTATAAACGTAAAAACTTTCTTGTAGTATGGCCGTTATATACGCTCATTCATGTATTTGAAATTATTATAAACTCTCTCATTTGTCTTTTTAAGGTTATAAGCTGTCGAATCCAAAAAATAATTGCTTTTTGCCTAGACCGTTTAGGCTATGTTGGTTATCTAACAAGTTTTTCATATTTTGCTTCATTTGTACCCTTTCATCCTCATCCATAATTCCAAACAGTATGTGATATAAGGAGCCCAGGAACTCAAATGGAGCACGTTTCGTTCTTAGCTTACTATGCGCCATAAATAATTTGTTATTTTCTTCTAATTCCGTTAGTTGTTTAAAAGTATTGTCTGGAACAAGGCTACACTGATCTTCAAAACTACGAAGTTTCTCACACACCCGTCTCATCTTGTTCACTAGAGCGCTTCCTCTGCTTATCATTTCAAAATAAGCATCCATATTATAGAAAACAACCAAATTCCAAGAGGACGTGACAAATAAGTGGCTGACGTTTTATTTATTTTTTCAATTTTATACTTGAGCGTATTTTCAACGGTGAGTGATGCATTTGACAGTTGACAAAACAATGTCAACATTAGCATACTCATTATTAACCCCAGCTTGGATATCCTAGATCCACCCCTAGTTATCCTTTTCGTTTGAGATTCTTCTTCCTTATCCTCGACAGCCTTGATTCCTACAAGAGGGCAAACTTTTGTAATCGGTCGGGAAATGCATGCGTCCTGCATCTTGACTTTTTCTACCCGAACTTTCTCATCTTTACCCTTATGCAGTTCTTGGACTTTCCCTAACGGCCATCTTGATGGATGGCAATTTTCATCCTTTATTAGAACTACCTGTCCCTTTTCAATATTGGGGCTATTCCTTTTCCATTTATTCATCTGTTGCAAGTCCTATGTTTAATAAATTTGACTTTGCTTTGACCACTTTTAATCCAAGCCAATGGTATAGTAGAATTAATAGAATCAATAGATTCTTTGATTTTTTATAGTAGTTTACTCAACAGATGCGCTCCACACAGCTCTAGTTTCGGAATTGTTTTCTTATTTTGATTGGATTTACCCTGCTTTTGCTAGCTACTATTGTAATCAATCTTCCTACTTTAGCATATACTATTGCCGCACATGCCTTTTCAGACGCGTCTACAAACCCATGAAGCTCAACAATTGAATTTAATTTACTTTGGATCCATCTAGGTTTTCTGATTTTTTCCAATAGTAAAAGTTTTTCATTATAGCCCATTCTTTCTTGGGCATTATCTTTTGATAACTCTTGATTCCAACTATTTTCAGACAGCGAAAATTTCTGCACAAACAGCTTTTTTTTTTCGCTTTAACGGATCATAAATTTCAGATAACGTGGAAAGTACTGTTCCTTTATTTACTTTTTTTTTAGCATTTCCTAAATTAACGTTAAATTAAAACTCATCCTTTTGGGGTTCCCATTGAAGTCCCAATTCGCTAGAAATCTGCTCTATAATGTTTATGGCACTTTTTACTGAACTGGATCCTATCATGAGATCATCCATGTAGAAGTCATTTCTAATTATTTTTCCAATTTCATCATTCTTACAATTATCTGATATATCTACTAGAACCCTAGTAGCTAAATGTGGAGTTGAAGCAATCCCATAGAGGACTGTTTTAAATTTTTAAGATTTTATTTTATCTTCAGGAGAGTCTCCCCATAATATTCATTGGTATTCTAGATTTTTTTCATCAATGAATATGACGTATTCCCATTTACGCCAATTCAAAATTATATCAAAGATTTCTTTCTGAACTCTAGGCCCAACCCACATGATATGATTTAGGCTTTTGTTGTTAGTCGTTTTTGGGCATCAAACACTACTCTTAACTTTGTAGTCAGACTGGAATCTCTAAGAACAGCTTGATGGGGTAGGTAGTATTTTCCTTCCCTTTTCGACTCAACCACATGCCCAAGATCAATACATTCTTTATAGGCATCTCTAAGCTTTTTCATTTCCCTGAAACTTCTCCATGTTTATCAATCGAGCCATTGCTTGTGGTTTTGCTTTTCCTGAGGATGTATCGTCCTTAAATGGAATTCGAACAATATACCTACCATTTGAAATATAGGTAGTTTTTATAAAATTGTTTTCACAAACTTCGGTTTCTACATCATTTTTGTCTTCATTTTCTAACTCCCAAAAACGTTCTTAGTCTTGCACTTCTTCACTTCGATAGTAGTTGCTACTATCGAATGAGTAGCCTTTGACTTAGTGCACCCAGAAATGATCCAACCGAAATTTGTATTCTGGTCTAACAGACCATTAATTTTTGCTATACCATTTTTTAAAATTTGTGTATATAGATCGGCTCCAATGATTACATCAACTCGGCCTGACTTATTAAATTCCGGGTCAGCTAATGAATAATTTTGCCATTTTGTCTTATTTATATTCACTTCCTTAATCGGTAAGGCTTTCATTAATTTGGCCAATATTATTGCCTCAGTCACTATCGACATCTTCGAGTTAGGGGGTTTAATTATCATTTTAATTTTATATTTGGATACACAAGTATCTGTAGAAGATATCCTACTAATTTCCGTCTTAGTTTTAATTTTTGGCAGTTTTAGTATTTGTGCTGCCTCCTCTGATATGATAGTGGTTTGCGATCCACTATCTACGAGAGCTCTTCAATTTTCAAAATCGCCATTGGCAGATTTCACTAGAATTCTTGCTGTTGCAAGTAATGCCTGAGTCACATAAGTTGACTTTTTCCGTTTTTGTATATTTATATGAAGCATCTTATGATGCGATTTATTGCACAAGCATGAGCATTTTTGATTCGTTGAATGTTTTAGGCATCTTGTGCATAATTGCACTTTCTTAGCGATTTCCAATTCGCTCTGCGGGATTTATCCCTCTAAATTTGTGGCGTCACAAAATCCCCATCATTTTGCAGATCGGAAATTTTCATAAATAAATTGTTTAAAGTTGAAACTATTTCCCACATTTGACATTTTTTAACCAGTTTTTCTTCCTGAAAGTCGCTGCTCCAAAAAATCGATGTATGTATTGCTTCATTTGCAGTGGCAATAAAATGTTTTATCTGCTTGACAGAATCAATATTTAAAAATGTCAAGTCCATAAGGATTAAATTGCTCCGAGAACATTTTTCTATGATTTTCGTACCGCTTGGTCAGAAGCTCCCAAGCGGAATCATAATTCTCTGCGGAACTTAATAATAGGTGAGCGACCACCTTTCGAGCTTCACCTTTTAAGGCGGACTTTAAATAATTGAATTTTAGGGAGGTATTTAGACCTTTCCTTGTATGTATCGATTCCACATACAATTCCTGAAAAAGGTCCCAGTCCTTAGCATTTTCGCTAAATGTGGGTACCTCAATTTTCGGTAGACTTGGTAAGTGTTCTATTTTACCCACAGCCTCCATTTTAAAAGAATCTCGTTCTTTTATCTGCTCATTTATATCAGCAGAAATATTTTGAACGTCAAACTCTAATTTGCTAAAAGTTAATTTTTGGTCAAAACTACAACTACCAACTTCTAATCTTACGTTCAAGATAGCTTGCCACAGGAAATCTATCCTCCTTTTTCTTAAATGCAACATATTCAGCTTTCCGTCCCGCATTTCTATATACGTCTCCTCTAAGTAGGTTTTAAGTTCAATAATTCTTTGTTGCAATGAAAACTCTTCTACTTCTTTTTTTCACAATTTTGTTTTTTTATTCTTCATATTCACGTTTAAGCTGACGTATTGTACCTAAAACTTGGTCATACCTCTTTTTCGTAAAGTATTCATGATCTATACGGCCTGCCTTAACTAAACTTGCATGGTTGGAACGAAATTCATTCTCCAATTCGTGCATAAAATTTAATTCTTCGGAAGAGAAATTTTTTCCACCTTTCTCGCTAATTTCTCTGCAGTTCTTATTTATCTTGGCCTGCCTTCTAAGTACGCTTAAATAGTCCTCGGACACCATTTTTTTTTTGATATACCAAATATAGAAAAAGAAAGTATCTTAAATATATCTTATCTGTTGTCCGTTGCTGCTGCCGTTTTTAAGCGATGCTGTAGTTATAGTTGATGACAATGTATTTTGCTTCTTTATTTTTATTCTCTATACCTCGGGTGGGGGGTAACAAGAGATTTTTATTTTTGCAACCTTACATTTTTTAAGGTGCTGGTTTTTAACTCTTAGTCTTCTTACCGCTGGTGGGGGTCGACTTTTAGAGCTCCTCGAAGGACCAAAATGAATAGAGCGACCAGAAATAAGGACGATGAGAATGTTATTTTACTCTCATCTAATGACCCACGCAGACATACCTGCTAATCCTTGGGGATTTCAAGTGCACATCTGCTATCGCTTATGTATATAGGATATGGGACCCTTTTCAGGTCAACCCATGTTTGGGTTAGAATTCATGACCTTATTGTAAAATACAAAACTTGTTCATGTTTGAACAAAAGTAAAATATACTCGTAACTTGACCTAGCTTTTTAGCTTTTGGCATCAATAATAAAGGTAATTTAAATGCCGTTTAAATGATGCATTACTTTTCTTAACCCATTCATTACTTATTGAAAATTCCTTATGTTGCTGAAAGGGAAGCTTTCACACAATAGAGGACCGACGGTACGGTTTGCAGGAGCAAGCCTACCATACGTCGTCAAATCCCGCATATCTTTGCTCTCAGTGATCGGCTGGATGGAGTTGCCCGAGGGCTAGCGCGGGTGCTTTCAATCGATTGGGGGCTCAGCTCGCGTGCTAAGAGGACGATATACTGCGGACTCATGGCCCCTGTGCACTCTTTGGTGCCTCGGTGTGGTACAAGGCGGCGAGGTCCCTAAGACTCCTCACCTCGAGGCAGAGGACCATCCTTATAGGAGGCCTACCGGTATGCCGCACAGCGTCCACAGTGCCACTACTGGTGCTCCTCCAACGGATTTGGATGCTCACAGGATTGCAGTTCCCCTGGACGAGAGCGACTGGATCCGCGGACAGGAATTGTCTGTGTTGGACTGGAAAGCTAAGATGACTCTGCTACACCCAGAAAAATTAAGAACGGAAAACCCGAGATCGGCTCTTCTCGGTTTTAGGAGTGAAAAATTTAAGTAAATTGAATGCTATTAACAAACACAAGGAAAATAGCATTAATAAAAATCATTTTTTGTTTTAGGTGCCGGTGTTTCTTACGAGTGTCTGCAATACATTATTGACGACGAAATTTATGATACCATCCCCCCGACTGAGCTCCGCATGCTCTATGGCATTTAAAATAAAGCAATTTTCAATTCCCAATTTAAATTAATATTAAGTTTATGATTATTGTGAAAAAAAAGAATGCAATTATAATTTAAGATCATGCGAGGAAAAAAATCCATTAGGAAACTAAATTTATAATTTGTCCAACTTTGTAAAAAAATCACTTAATAAGTAACTAAGTAGAACATGCCTCGAGAACGATTCGAATACGACTGCGCAAATGGAATCATTTTGAATTGTGTGACCATTCACCAAGAAAAACACTTTGGCCTTTCGTATCGAAAATCCCAAAAATACCGAACATATTGCGAAGCTCGATTTCAATTATTCGATATTTTTCAGTAGGACCAAACGCTTCCTACTACCTGTTACATAAAAATTTATTTTAAATAAAATAACATTATGGGCGTATTGGCTATTTCTGGGCGTGGGAATCTTTTTTAGGTCAATCGATACGTATTATTAAGATTAATACGTTTAAAAAAAAAAAAAAAAAACAAAACTGTGGCCGGCAGTCATCTGTATGGCAGTGGAACCGCTTTCCAACAATTACGGCGTGTGTGTGGCATTAAAGGGAGTTTTGGCTTAATCTTCCTTTGCGCCGCAAATTGCCAGTTCGATAGCGAAGGAGACCGAATGGTAGACCGAACCCGCAACAGGATGAAAACAACTATAGTCTCCAGACGTACCTACGCACACTGGTTGATCAAGTATCGCAGAGGCGGCAAAAAATACTTCCAGTTGCAATATTGAGCTGAAAATTGTTGTACTGCTATATAGACCCAAAACCATAAATAAAATAATAATAAAAAAAAATACGTTGAAGCCCAAAATTGCTTACTTTAAGGGTATAGAAATCTCAGAATATATTTTATTTTAATTGTATTATCTATCCATACAAAGTAAAATAAAAAAAGGTTTTTCAAATATATAGTTGCTCTTTGTATTTAAATTAACTAAATAATGCAAAAAATATATTTTTCTATATATTTTTATTCTAACAAATCAAAAACACGTTTCGTAAGAATCGTTGCACACTTGTTGGGTAAATTACGTTGCCCAGTTATGAAAGGATCTGAAGTTAATAACAACCGATTTGTAAGGTCTTTATTAGTGGCAAGCCGTGAGGTTTTACGTGTATGATTGAGTCGGTACATCTTAACATCCTTGTTCCTAGACTCTTCAGCTTCTTCTGAAAGCTCCCAAATAAAAACGAATGCATTTTGAATAACATTATGTATTAATATTTTATGCACTGAGGAAGGCAAGAAATACCAGAAGTTATTTGATGTCCGCTCTTTTGTAGTATCCAGCGCTAATTTTATATCCGGAAGACAAGGATTGCATTAATGTTTGGCGATTTCCAATCAAATGTTGTTCTATGCCAGTTATTTCTGCAAAGTTTCCACTACCACCAGATTTTGGTTTACCAATATTTTGTTTTCTTCACTGAAATAGTTTTTTATTTTCTTCACCTCTTATTTGCCAGTGCACATTGGGCCAGCCAATCCGATTTTTGACAAATATACGTTCTTCAAAAAAAAATATGACCATACCGAGTATGGAGTCGTTTTTATAATACATTAAACTAATTTATGCAAAAGTTTCAAAGATTTCGGGAAAGTAGTTTTATTTTTTAAGGTAAATTAATTGCTAAAAATTGAAAAAAACTAGAAGTCAAAGATGCTGATGTAGCTGTTCGACTTCTTCACAAAACTTTTAGAAGTCATTATTTTCAACAAGTAAAAAATATTGAATAGCTCGTTTGTCTTACTTGTTTCCTAAAAGAAACTTTTTCGTTGATTTTTACTTTTTTTTTTAGCAAATGAGTAATTTGTTTTTCGAGTGCATTAAAAATAAATTCTTAAATTAATTTAAAATCGCTTATCGCCGACTCGATGCGTTTTTGCGTTAGTTTTCAGTCATTTTAGTTTTAATTGATGGCTTAATTTGAAGTCGAACCATTTTAATGAGCTTTCGTCAGGTTTGAATGTACGTTTTGAGCAGAAAATTTGATTTTAGTCCGCCTAACATCTAAAATCTCCTTCTTTCATTCATTCCCGCTTCTTTTATTTTTGAAACGCAACAATCGAATGTTATATCGATATAACGAAAAAAGAAATATAAACTTTTTTGGCTCTGCTCTAAAAAATGTTCACAATTTCTGTC
Organism: Drosophila biarmipes; assembly: GCF_025231255.1. Taxonomy (NCBI): domain Eukaryota; kingdom Metazoa; phylum Arthropoda; class Insecta; order Diptera; family Drosophilidae; genus Drosophila; species Drosophila biarmipes. The sequence continues at coordinate 1,325,078 of NC_066611.1, read as the reverse complement.
ATTCAGTGCTCGAAACTCGAAGCGAGCACAACTTTAAAAAAGCGGAAATCGTGGATTTACTTTATTAATACAATAATGATATATTAGTAGCTGGTTTTATTGCATCTAAAGCTGGAATTTCTGATGACAATTGCATTAAAGCTATAAAACTTAAGTATGCAAACTGAGATCCGAATACCACGTTAAAAGGAGTAATTTTTTAAATTATCAATTAATTACGTCTCAATTTAAACAAACGTCATCCGACTTGGTCAAATTCATGATTCTTCTTTCCATCCGAGAGGGGTCGTCAGAAATGAATATTTTCGTAAATGTCCAACAGGTCGCAGCGTCGAGAAATTTCAAATATAAGTGTCAGGCATAATAATGATTCACAGAAGCTTCTCGAAGCTGGGGCATAGCTGCAAATAGGTCTGAGGATTAGAATCTTAGTTTAGCATTGAACAATATTTCTAATAGACCGAAATAAAAAAGGTAACTTTTAAAAAATGTGCCAAACGAGCCAACGGCTTTTAATATTATGTTCAGACTTAATAATACGGTTAGGCAATAATTACTTGACTTGAAGGCTATATTTTACTATGGGTTTGACGGTAGCAGCGGATTTTTGCTTACAACCAAAAATTTTTGAATGGGTCTGGAAAGGATGAAAAATTGTTCGCAACAACTCTTATTTCTCTTAGAATTATTGTAAGACCATCTGGCGAAATAATTTGGAACAACAAATTGATTTTTCGGAGTACAATTATTTGGAAAAGAAGATTTCTAGTCTACAACTGTTCCAAGCGATTACTGAAAATATCAATATCTCAGTAGAGTTCGTGCTATCTTTCATTAATAGACGGAATAGTTCTAAACGTTTTGGCAGGCACAAGACCCATGCAAACATGCCCCATTTGTCATCGAAATCCCAAGGGTTTTAATGTAAAGGCCAATATTGGGGGTCGTCTTTTTGTGTCAAGGCTGAAGAAGAACGCTATAGTCGAGTGTCTCGATCATCAGATACCCGTTACTCAACTTGAGGGATAAAAATAAAAATGGATATATATAAGCAGCAAAGAAATATTTAACAGCGCCACCTACCGACAATTTTGGTGTATGTTATATGAGCGGCAGATAGTTTAAACGTTTTTTGTCATTTGGGTTAGAGTGGGCGTGGCAAACATTTTTTTAGGCCAATCGAAAGGTTTAAGCGAGACAATACATTTTGAAAAAAAAATGTTCTAGCATGACAACTGTGGCCACCACAGTTTTGGGCGGCTTGTGGGCGTTAGAGTGGGCGTGGCAAACTCGGCTAGTGATCCTGATCAAGAATATATACTTTATGGGGTCGGAAACACTTTCTTTTACGTGTTACATACTTTCCGACGAATCTAGTATCGAGTAAAACTCTACGAATAACGGGTATAAAGACATCACGTTCGGTCCGAGGAAGACAAACAGTAATTTAATTCCAGAGGGGCTTTTATTCAAAATTAGTTTTGGAAAAAGCTGAGCCTAAGGGTAAGCCAGCAAAGGCTCGGCGGGTACTGCAGCACTAACACTGGAAAACTGCCAGAAGAGCCTTAAAGGATATCGACGTTCTTTCAAAAATAACGGGCTTAAAATCCGAGCTCCTTTATAAGATAAAAATTATTTTTATAGTTATTAACTCAAAACATTACATAAATGATAAAATTTTATAAATATGCTTTACAAACAGCTATTCTTCACAAGACCGCTACTTTACATAAAATATTTGTTCATGGAGCAGATGTAATTCGAACCAGTATTTTACCGGTAGGTATGTTGGGCGAAGAATCTTCTGGGGCAAAAAACAAACTTTACAATAATGATCGAATAAACCATACCAGAAAGTGTGATCGCATATCAACGATGTTATTTCTTCATCGCGTTTAAAAAAATTGCAAGGAACAAGAACAGCTTTTCCAAAAGAATCATTGTGTATGTTAAGCCCAACTGAAGATTTATACATAAGCGACTCAGACTTTTCCGATTCAGACTTAGAGGACCAAAACTCCCTTGAATTGTCAGAAAAAGAATATTAAAGGCTTACAATCTCTCAAATCCATCTATTCGTCCGTCTCAACTAAAGGTATGCTGCGTTTCTTGTACTTTCTTCGGAGAATAACTAAAATACGAGTATATTATACAAATGCAAATGTAGCTAGAACTACACCTCCTATGTTAGTATTTTAGTTTTGAAAACTTTACTATGATCTTAAATAAACAAATAAGTGAAACATTCTTTTGTGATGACTTTAGAAAATGTCAAACTAACATTAAACAAATTAAAAAGCAATATTTTACAAACAATTATTATACCCTTGCAGAGAGCATAATGATTTCAGTCAGAAATTTGCAACGCAGTAAAGGAGACGTTTCCGACCCCATAAAGTAAATATATTCTTGATCCGAATCACTAGACGAGTCGATCTAGTATTGTCCTTCTGTTTGACATAATACCTTTAAAGCTTGAAAATAAAATTTTATAATTAGTTCTGAATTTCGAATTAAATTGTATCAAAATCGGACGACTATATCATGCAGCTGTCATAGAAACGATCGGAAAATTGGTGGGAAAATAACATGAATCAAGCTTTGGTGCTTTTTGACATAAACCATATAAATTTCAAATGTGTCACTAAAGTTGATTATTTCTTATAATATAATTTTGCCGAAGTTAACTTCCTTTCTTGCTAAAATATAGTTTTTAATTTTTAATTAAATTTACTGATTTTATTTGAAATTAAATTCGAATCGGGCGGCAATAACGAGTCGACGATGCTCGTGGGTTTTTCCAAACAATTTTCTGTTCCTTATCATTTTTAGATTTCCCTGTTATATGAAGCGGAACATATGATGCGACAAATAAGCAACTGTTTTCCAAATTATTATTTTGCAATGTTTGCTTATATTGGCTGTGTTCAGAACTGTCATTGAAGCACCATTTCCCTATTAATGTAAGGTAACTATAACCCTCATCCAGTTTATCTGTTACATCGCATTGTAACATTAACATGCGCGACGCAGTGTGGTCCAGTGTGTAAAGAAACTTCATTGTCAGATTCTGATAAGTTCATATTGATGTTTTGTTAAACTTTTTCAGTTATAAGAGTGAATACTCTGCATTGCTATGCTGGAAGAATTGAAGGATACTGCAAGCCAAATGATGTCATCCGCAGCGGACGCATCAAGCTCTGCGAATTATGCTTTCTGTCGTCTCTCTATTAGACTTAATTTTGGACGTCCTCGATCAGATAACTTACACGTATAGATTCAAATTGTGCTAACCAGTCAAAATTAGTTGAGCAACCTTTGATTTTATTCTGTGCCGTCTATTCCACATTTCAGCAAATTAATCAAACAAGTAGTCAAGAATTTTCTTAAAAACATTTTCAATAATATCGTAACCATCCGATTGAAATCTATGTTTTACGTCGTTGTATACTTGTTTAGATTTTTCAGCAACTGAACCCATTACTGAGCACAACATCTCAAAAATACTGAGGCGTGATAGTTTGCACTGATATAAATTACCTATATATTAAAGTTTTTTTTTAAATATTAAAAAATTAATTTAAAAATGAACAATTATGCAATAGAGATAATTTTCGGTTTCACATCGATGTTTGCCTGTTAAAGCATTGGAAAAGCGATGTTTTCTGCACCTCCATTAACCAATTGAGATTTCAAAGCACAAACGAATTGACGAACACAATAAAACAGAAAATAGGGACGAACATAAAAAATGTAAAAGTCAAAAAGTTGCAGCTCCAATTTAAAACAGAATAAGAAAACATTCACTAATAATAAATTAGTTTCATCAAAGAGCAAGACGGTGTTCACAACGTTTTCCTTATCTGAAATATATGTATATACAAAAAAATATCACTCAACAAATCACTGTTAAAACACTTATTTTAAAACAATAACACAACACACGACATAAAAATTACTCAGTTTTATACTAGATACCTTTATTTTCAATAAACATTTTATTTTGAGACGAGTGTGGCAGCTAGTATTTAAGCTTCGTTCGCTGTAAGGCGCACGTGCTTCTTTTGTCGCACTTCTCCCGCTGATCGTAGCGCGAACAAATTAGAGACACAAAATGAAATTACCGTTCGTTTTATTGCTGTTGGGAAATAATTTTTAGAAAACAAATCACCTATTTTAGACTTGTTTTCTTATTTTTGGCCTATGAAATCAATCACTGTGCTACGGTACTTGGATGCTGTCCTGCTGCTGGCCAGCAGGACTCCAGCAACGCAGCATCCCCCATGTGGTTTAGTAAACTCCCTCCTCGGCGGAAGAAACTTACTAACTACTCCCGGGGTGAGCTGCTGTCCGAGTGGATGCTGACGAAGAAGCGGTGCTCTTGAACCAAACCAGTCGAACCATGTTCGATAACATAACATTGTACAGCGATATCGACGTGGCCTTTGCCAACTTAGCAGGACATTTGGAATCCCCTGGGGGCGCGTCTACACGATGTGCCGACATCGCAAGAGACGGACAGAGATTGGGAGCCTCCACGTGAATGGAAGTTGATACGTGTGTCGCCAGGTTGAAGAGCACACGGTCGCCTGGCATGGACGGTATCAACGGGACGATTTGGCGAGTTATACCTCAGTATCAGAAGGCGCTGTATTCAAACTGCGTCCGATCGGGGTATTTCTCTGCAGAGTAGAAATGTCGACGTGTTGTGGCAGTGCTCAAGGGGCCCGGCGAGGACAAGTCCGAACCTTAGTCATATCGCGGGATTTGCCTGCTGCCTGTTTTTGGCAAGGTGCTCGAGGCCATTATGGTGGATTGTATGAGGAAAGTTCTCCCGTAAGGCTACAGATGGCAATTCGGATTTCGCCAAGGACATTGTATGGATGATGCTTGGATGCACGTAAAGAGCAGTGTTCACGCCAGCCCGGCGAAATACGTGGAATGTAGTGCTGCACTGCGGCGATTAGCCGAACTGGGATGCCCAGAGATGGGCTTCTGACAGAGATTCTTCTCAGGCAGAAGCGCAGTGATCCGAAGCAGTTACGAGACAGTAAATGTTCCCGTAACTAGAGGCTGTCGCAGGGATCAATCAGCGGCCGACGCCTTGAGTCGTACTGCGCCTTGAGTGCGTACGAGGGTGACCTGCTGCTTCGCGTCGAGGGGGAATCCCGAAGCGTGCTAGAGACAAAAGGAGCGCAGCTAATGGAGGTCGGAGGTCGGCGTTGCCGTTTTCACCAGCAAGACGGTGATAATACTGCTCAAGGAGAATGCCCGCCAACCTTTGGCACGTAATCCTTGAAATTCTCCAAGCACTTCACCTCGCTCAAGCAGCGAATGACAGGAGTCGTTGGAGCGTTGGCGAGTGTGCTTCGAGCAGACTGGGGATTCAGTCCTCGAGCCAAGCGGACCATCTATGCCGGACTCATGGTAGCCTCCCGGTTTGCCGAACAGTGTCTACTGTGGCACTGCAGGTTCTTGCTGGCGCTCCCCTACTTGATTTGGTCGCCAAGCAAGTGGCAGCCAAAAACAAGCTTAAGCGTGGATACCCGTTGGAGGAGTACGATCTGTGTTATGGCGAGACCTCACAAGTCTTTGCCGGGGGCAGATGAAGGTGCGTACTGAGCAGTGCACACTGCACGCGTGGCAAGACAGATGGGCTAGCGTAGAGTCATCCGGCCGGGTGACCTACAAGTTCATCCCGGATGTCGAATTTGTCTATCAAGATCCAAACTTTGGATTCACGATGCGTACCGGATTCTTGCTTACAGGACACGGATCGCTGAACGCATTTCTGTTTGGTGTCAGAGCGTCAAGTACTGCCGCATGCTCATGTGGAGACCCATATGAGGATTGGCAACATGTTCTATGTGACTGCCCGAACTATGAAGATCTGCAAGGAATTGGTGTGCATCAAGTTGGGGAAATGTGGATCGGGTTTGAAGGCATATTGGCGGATCAGGAGAGGACCAGACGGCTTACAGCGCTCGCCGAGGAGGCGTTCAACCGGTGGAGGGACTCTTAGTCCTCATCTCTGCCGTGCGGTAGCGGCAGAGGAGGCGACTAAAATGACATGGTTGCCCCATCCGAGCTTGTCGGAGCTGAAGGGGTGAGGCCTACCAAGCCTGTAATTTCGGCTGCTCATCGAGGTCGGGCGCCTTGTGGGAGTTTCGTGGTGGCTGTGGTTGACACCTATATCGCGGGTAGAGTCTCCGGCTCGACGTGGATGTTGCGTTATACAACTCGGGCGCTGTGGCCCACAGAACAGTAGAGATTTTAGATGGATCTCGCCCCTACGCAAAGGGGAGTGCTTGCCCGACAAGAGAACGGATGCGTCTCCTAGGAGCTTTTGATGATGATGCTGATGCTCCTCCTCGAGGCGTAGGATGGGTGCGACGAGGGATGAACCGCAGGCGACGGGACATTAATCATAAGCCTCCTTTGCCTTGTGGTAGCGGCGAAGACGGGCGGCATACGACCAGACCACTCATCACAGCAACGTTAAAAAAAAAAAATTGTTAGTCATTACGTACAGTATTTATTATTTTATAGTTTTAAATAAATTTATTGATTGGAGTAGAAGCGTTAAAAAAATTCAAGTTCATTTTCGCAGCCGAGGGTTGGGAAGTAAGTAACTAAGTAGAACATGCCTCAAGAACGATTCGAATACGACTGCGAAAATGGAATCATTTCGAAATGAGTGACCATTCACCAAGAAAAACACTTTGGCCTCACCTATCCCAAAAATACCGAAGCTCGTTTTTAATTATTCGATATCTTTCAGTAAGACCTATTTCTTTTGTTTTTGGTATTTTTGATTTTTAGTATGTCCGATTTTGATCCTCGGTAGTTTTGATAGTATACTGAACATGGTATACTTAATATAAATTTCAATTATTGATGTTCGTTTTATACACTTAAAGATTGTTTATTTTTAGTGTTAGTGTTTTAGTTAAACTTTTTTTCTAGCATGAATAGCTGTAGGCGCTATACGGCAGTGTTCTGATCAAGAATACTTAACGGGGTCAGAAAAGCTTCCTACTACCTGTTACATACTTTCCTAAGATCTAAAAAAAAATCTGGAAAAAATTTATTTTAAATAAAATAACATTATTTTCCATAGGAAGCATATAAAGAGCTACGCACCGAATCTAACAAACGTTTTGGTAGTTCTGGGCGTGGCAATCTTTTTTAGGTCGATAGGTATTATTAAGATTAATATTTTAATGTTAAGCCTCACAAAGGCGTTTTGGTTTAAAACAAAAAAAGACTATTTTGTATCTTTTTGCTTCTATATTTTTATTCTCTGTTCCTTACCTCGGGTGGGGGGTAACAAGAGATTTTTATTTTTGCAACCTTACATTTTTTAAGGTGCTGGTTTTTAACTCTTAGTCTTCTTACCGCTGGTGGGGGTCGACTTTTAGAGCTCCTCGAAGGACCAAAATGAATAGAGCGACCAGAAATAAGAACGATGAGAATGTTATTTTACTCTCATCTAATGACCCACGCAGACATACCTGCTAATCCTTGGGGATTTCAAGTGCACATCTGCTATCGCTTATGTATATAGGATATGGGACCCTTTTCAGGTCAACCCATGTTTGGGTTAGAATTCATGACCTTATTGTAAAATACAAAACTTGTTCATGTTTGAACAAAAGTAAAATATACTCGTAACTTGACCTAGCTTTTTAGCTTTTGGCATCAATAATAAAGGTAATTTAAATGCCGTTTAAATGATGCATTACTTTTCTTAACCCATTCATTACTTATTGAAAATTCCTTATGTTGCTGAAAGGGAAGCTTTCACACAATAGAGGACCGACGGTACGGTTTGCAGGAGCAAGCCTGCCATACGTCGTCAAATCCCGCATATCTTTGCTCTCAGTGATCGGCTGGATGGAGTTGCCCGAGGGCTAGCGCGGGTGCTTTCAATCGATTGGGGGCTCAGCTCGCGTGCTAAGAGGACGATATACTGCGGACTCATGGCCCCTGTGCACTCTTTGGTGCCTCGGTGTGGTACAAGGCGGCGAGGTCCCTAAGACTCCTCACCTCGAGGCAGAGGACCATCCTTATAGGAGGCCTACCGGTATGCCGCACAGCGTCCACAGTGCCACTACTGGTGCTCCTCCAACGGATTTGGATGCTCACAGGATTGCAGTGAAGTTCAAGCTGAGTAAGGACGTTCCCCTGGACGAGAGCGACTGGATCCGCGGACAGGAATTGTCTGTGTTGGACTGGAAAGCTAAGGTGACTCTGCTACACCCAGAAAAATTAAGAACGGAAAACCCGAGATCGGCTCTTCTCGGTTTTAGGAGTGAAAAATTTAAGTAAATTGAATGCTATTAACAAACACAAGGAAAATAGCATTAATAAAAATCATTTTTTGTTTTAGGTGCCGGTGTTTCTTACGAGTGTCTGCAATACATTATTGACGACGAAATTTATGATACCATCCCCCCGACTGAGCTCCGCATGCTCTATGGCATTTAAAATAAAGCAATTTTCAATTCCCAATTTAAATTAATATTAAGTTTATGATTATTGTGAAAAAAAAGAATGCAATTATAATTTAAGATCATGCGTTGAAAAAAATCCATTAGGAAACTAAATTTATAATTTGTCCAACTTTGTAAAAAAATCACTTAATAAGTAACTAAGTAGAACATGCCTCGAGAACGATTCGAATACGACTGCGCAAATGGAATCATTTTGAATTGTGTGACCATTCACCAAGAAAAACACTTTGGCCTTTCGTATCGAAAATCCCAAAAATACCGAACATATTGCGAAGCTCGATTTCAATTATTCGATATTTTTCAGTAGGACCAAACGCTTCCTACTACCTGTTACATACTTTCCTAAGATATAGAAAAAATCTGGAAAAATTTATTTTAAATAAAATAACATTATGGGCGTATTGGCTATTTCTGGGCGTGGGAATCTTTTTTAGGTCAATCGATACGTATTATTAAGATTAATACGTTTAAAAATAAAAAAAAAAACAAAACTGTGGCCGGCAGTCATCTGTATAGCAGTGGAACCGCTTTCCAACAATTACGGCGTGTGTGTGGCATTAAAGGGAGTTTTGGCTTAATCTTCCTTTGCGCCGCAAATTGCCAGTTCGATAGCGAAGGAGACCGAATGGTAGACCGAACCCGCAACAGGATGAAAACAACTATAGTCTCCAGACGTACCTATGCACACTGGTTGATCAAGTATCGGAGAGGCGGCAAAAAATACTTCCAGTTGCAATATTGAGCTGAAAATTGTTGTACTGCTATATAGACCCAAAACCATAAATAAAATAATAATAAAAAAAATACGTTGAAGCCCAAAATTGCTTACTTTAAGGGTATAGAAATCTCAGAATATATTTTATTTTAATTGTATTATCTATCCATACAAAGTAAAATAAAAAAAGATTTTTCAAATATATAGTTGCTCTTTGTATTTAAATTAACTAAATAATGCAAAAAATATATTTTTCTATATATTTTTATTCTAACAAATCAAAAACACGTTTCGTAAGAATCGTTGCACACTTGTTGGGTAAATTACGTTGCCCAGTTATGAAAGGATCTGAAGTTAATAACAACCGATTTGTAAGGTCTTTATTAGTGGCAAGCCGTGAGGTTTTACGTGTATGATTGAGTCGGTACATCTTAACATCCTTGTTCCTAGACTCTTCAGTTTCTTCTGATAGCTCCCAAATAAAAACGAATGCATTTTGAATAACATTATGTATTAATATTTTATGCACTGAGGAAGGCAAAAAATACCAGAAGTTATTTGATGTCCGCTCTTTTGTAGTATCCAGCGCTAATTTTATATCCGGAAGACAAGGATTGCATTAATGTTTGGCGATTTCCAATCAAATGTTGTTCTATGCCAGTTATTTCTGCAAAGTTTCCACTACCACCAGATTTTGGTTTACCAATATTTTGTTTTCTTCACTGAAATAGTTTTTTATTTTCTTCACCTCTTATTTGCCAGTGCACATTGGGCCAGCCAATCCGATTTTTGACAAATATACGTTCTTCAAAAATAAAAATATGACCATACCGAGTATGGAGTCGTTTTTATAATACATTAAACTAATTTATGCAAAAGTTTCAAAGATTTCGGGAAAGTAGTTTTATTTTTTAAGGTAAATTAATTGCTAAAAATTGAATAAAACTAGAAGTCAAAGATGCTGATGTAGCTGTTCGACTTCTTCACAAAACTTTTAGAAGTCATTATTTTCAACAAGTAAAAAATATTGAATAGCTCGTTTGTCTTACTTGTTTCCTAAAAGAAACTTTTTCGTTGATTTTTACTTTTTTTTTTAGCAAATGAGTAATTTGTTTTTCGAGTGCATTAAAAATAAATTCTTAAATTAATTTAAAATCGCTTATCGCCGACTCGATGCGTTTTTGCGTTAGTTTTCAGTCATTTTAGTTTTAATTGATGGCTTAATTTGAAGTCGAACCATTTTAATGAGCTTTCGTCAGGTTTTAATGTACGTTTTGAGCAGAAAATTTGATTTTAGTCCGCCTAACATCTAAAATCTCCTTCTTTCATTCATTCCCGCTTCTTTTATTTTTGAAACGCAACAATCGAATGTTATATCGATATAACGAAAAAAGAAATATAAACTTTTTTGGCTCTGCTCTAAAAAATGTTCACAATTTCTGTCATTCAGTGCTCGAAACTCGAAGCGAGCACAACTTTAAAAAAGCGGAAATCGTGGATTTACTTTATTAATACAATAATGATATATTAGTAGCTGGTTTTATTGCATCTAAAGCTGGAATTTCTGATGACAATTGCATTAAAGCTATAAAACTTAAGTATGCAAACTGAGATCCGAATACCACGTTAAAAGGAGTAATTTTTTAAATTATCAATTAATTACGTCTCAATTTAAACAAACGTCATCCGACTTGGTCAAATTCATGATTCTTCTTTCCATCCGAGAGGGGTCGTCAGAAATGAATATTTTCGTAAATGTCCAACAGGTCGCAGCGTCGAGAAATTTCAAATATAAGTGTCAGGCATAATAATGATTCACAGAAGCTTCTCGAAGCTGGGGCATAGCTGCAAATAGGTCTAAGGATTAGAATCTTAGTTTAGCATTGAACAATATTTCTAATAGACCGAAATAAAAAAGGTAACTTTTAAAAAATGTGCCAAACGAGCCAACGGACTTAATAATACGGTTAGGCAATAATTACTTGACTTGAAGGCTATATTTTACTATGGGTTTGACGGTAGCAGCGGATTTTTGCTTACAACCAAAAATTTTTGAATGGGTCTGGAAAGGATGAAAAATTGTTCGCAACAACTCTTATTTCTCTTAGAATTATTGTAAGACCATCTGGCGAAATAATTTGGAACAACAAATTGATTTAATCGGAGTACAATTATTTGGAAAAGAAGATTTCTAGTCTACAACTGTTCCAAGCGATTACTGAAAATATCAATATCTCAGTAGAGTTCGTGCTATCTTTCATTAATAGACGGAATAGTTCTAAACGTTTTGGCAGGCACAAGACCCATGCAAACATGCCCCATTTGTCATCGAAATCCCAAGGGTTTTAATGTAAAGGCCAATATTGGGGGTCGTCTTTTTGTGTCAAGGCTGAAGAAGAACGCTATAGTCGAGTGTCTCGATCATCAGATACCCGTTACTCAGCTTGAGGGAGAAAAATAAAAATGGATATATATAAGCAGCAAAGAAATATTTAACAGCGCCACCTACCGACAATTTTGGTGTATGTTATATGAGCGGCAGATAGTTTAAACGTTTTTTGTCATTTGGGTTAGAGTGGGCGTGGCAAACATTTTTTTAGGCCAATCGAAAGGTTTAAGCGAGACAATACATTTTGAAAAAAAAATGTTCTAGCATGACAACTGTGGCCACCACAGTTTTGGGCGGCTTGTGGGCGTTAGAGTGGGCGTGGCAAACTCGGCTAGTGATCCTGATCAAGAATATATACTACGTAGTAAAACTCTACGAATAACGGGTATAAAGACATCACGTTCGGTCCGAGGAAGACAAACAGTAATTTAATTCCAGAGGGGCTTTTATTCAAAATTAATTTTGGAAAAAGCTGAGCCTAAGGGTAAGCCAGCAAAGGCTCGGCGGGTACTGCAGCACTAACACTGGAAAACTGCCAGAAGAGCCTTAAAGGATATCGACGTTCTTTCAAAAATAACGGGCTTAAAATCCGAGCTCCTTTATAAGATAAAAATTATTTTTATAGTTATTAACTCAAAACATTACATAAATGATAAAATTTTATAAATATGCTTTACAAACAGCTATTCTTCACAAGACCGCTACTTTACATAAAATATTTGTTCATGGAGCAGATGTAATTCGAACCAGTATTTTACCGGTAGGTATGTTGGGCGAAGAATCTTCTGGGGCAAAAAACAAACTTTACAATAATGATCGAATAAACCATACCAGAAAGTGTGATCGCATATCAACGATGTTATTTCTTCATCGCGTTTAAAAAAATTGCAAGGAACAAGAACAGCTTTTCCAAAAGAATCATTGTGTATGTTAAGCCCAACTGAAGATTTATACATAAGCGACTCAGACTTTTCCGATTCAGACTTAGAGGACCAAAACTCCCTTGAATTGTCAGAAAAAGAATATTAAAGGCTTACAATCTCTCAAATCCATCTATTCGTCCGTCTCAACTAAAGGTATGCTGCGTTTCTTGTACTTTCTTCGGAGAATAACTAAAATACGAGTATATTATACAAATATAAATGTAGCTAGAACTACACCTCCTATGTTAGTATTTTAGTTTTGAAAACTTTACTATGATCTTAAATAAACAAATAAATGAAACATTCTTTTGTGATGACTTTAGAAAATGTCAAACTAACATTAAACAAATTAAAAAGCAATATTTTACAAACAATTATTATATGCAGAGAGCATAATGATTTCAGTCAGAAATTTGCAACGCAGTAAAGGAGACGTTTCCGACCCCATAAAGTAAATATATTCTTGATCCGAATCACTAGACGAGTCGATCTAGTATTGTCCTTCTGTTTGACATAATACCTTTAAAGCTTGAAAATAAAATTTTATAATTAGTTCTGAATTTCGAATTAAATTGTATCAAAATCGGACGACTATATCATGCAGCTGTCATAGAAACGATCGGAAAATTGGTGGGAAAATAACATGAATCAAGCTTTGGTGCTTTTTGACATAAACCATATAAATTTCAAATGTGTCACTAAAGTTGATTATTTCTTATAATATAATTTTGCCGAAGTTAACTTCCTTTCTTGCTAAAATATAGTTTTTAATTTTTAATTAAATTTACTGATTTTATTTGAAATTAAATTCGAATCGGGCGGCAATAACGAGTCGACGATGCTCGTGCTCCAAACAATTTTCTGTTCCTTATCATTTTTAGTTTTCCCTGTTATATGAAGCGGAACATATGATGCGACAAATAAGCAACTGTTTTCCAAATTATTATTTTGCAATGTTTGCTTATATTGGCTGTGTTCAGAACTGTCATTGAAGCACCATTTCCCTATTAATGTAAGGTAACTATAACCCTCATCCAGTTTATCTGTTACATCGCATTGTAACATTAACATGCGCGACGCAGTGTGGTCCAGTGTGTAAAGAAACTTCATTGTCAGATTCTGATAAGTTCATATTGATGTTTTGTTAAACTTTTTCAGTTATAAAAGTGAATACTCTGCATTGCTATGCTGGAAGAATTGAAGGATACTGCAAGCCAAATGATGTCTTCCGCAGCGGACGCATCAAGCTCTGCGAATTATGCTTTCTGTCGTCTCTCTATTAGACTTAATTTTGGACGTCCTCGATCAGATAACTTACACGTATAGATTCAAATTGTGCTAACCAGTCAAAATTAGTTGAGCAACCTTTGATTTTATTCTGTGCCGTCTATTCCACATTTCAGCAAATTAATCAAACAAGTAGTCAAGAATTTTCTTAAAAACATTTTCAATAATATCGTAACCATCCGATTGAAATCTATGTTTTACGTCGTTGTATACTTGTTTAGATTTATCAGCAACTGAACCCATTACTGAGCACAACATCTCAAAAATACTGAGGCGTGATAGTTTGCACTGATATAAATTACCTATATATTAAATTTTTTTTTTAAATATTAAAAAATTAATTTAAAAATGAACAATTATGCAATAGAGATAATTTTCGGTTTCACATCGATGTTTGCCTGTTAAAGCATTGGAAAAGCGATGTTTTCTGCACCTCCATTAACCAATTGAGATTTCAAAGCACAAACGAATTGACGAACACAATAAAACAGAAAATAGGGACGAACATAAAAAATGTAAAAGTCAAAAAGTTGCAGCTCCAATTTAAAACAGAATAAGAAAACATTCACTAATAATAAATTAGTTTCATCAAAGAGCAAGACGGTGTTCACAACGTTTTCCTTATCTGAAATATATGTATATACAAAAAAATATCACTCAACAAATCACTGTTAAAACACTTATTTTAAAACAATAACACAACACACGACATAAAAATTACTCAGTTTTATACTAGATACCTTTATTTTCAATAAACATTTTATTTTGAGACGAGTGTGGCAGCTAGTATTTAAGCTTCGTTCGCTGTAAGGCGCACGTGCTTCTTTTGTCGCACTTCTCCCGCTGATCGTAGCGCGAACAAATTAGAGACACAAAATGAAATTACCGTTCGTTTTATTGCTGTTGGGAAATAATTTTTAGAAAACAAATCACCTATTTTAGACTTGTTTTCTTATTTTTGGCCTATGAAATCAATCACTGTGCTACGGTACTTGGATGCTGTCCTGCTGCTGGCCAGCAGGACTCCAGCAACGCAGCATCCCCCATGTGGTTTAGTAAACTCCCTCCTCGGCGGAAGAAACTTACTAACTACTCCCGGGGTGAGCTGCTGTCCGAGTGGATGCTGACGAAGAAGCGGTGCTCTTGAACCAAACCAGTCGAACCATGTTCGATAACATAACATTGTACAGCGATATCGACGTGGCCTTTGCCAACTTAGCAGGACATTTGGAATCCCCTGGGGGCGCGTCTACACGATGTGCCGACGTCGCAAGAGACGGACAGAGATTGGGAGCCTCCACGTGAATGGAAGTTGATACGTGTGTCGCCAGGTTGAAGAGCACACGGTCGCCTGGCATGGACGGTATCAACGGGACGATTTGGCGAGTTATACCTCAGTATCAGAAGGCGCTGTATTCAAACTGCGTCCGATCGGGGTATTTCTCTGCAGAGTAGAAATGTCGACGTGTTGTGGCAGTGCTCAAGGGGCCCGGCGAGGACAAGTCCGAACCTTAGTCATATCGCGGGATTTGCCTGCTGCCTGTTTTTGGCAAGGTGCTCGAGGCCATTATGGTGGATTGTATGAGGAAAGTTCTCCCGTAAGGCTACAGATGGCAATTCGGATTTCGCCAAGGACATTGTATGGATGATGCTTGGATGCACGTAAAGAGCAGTGTTCACGCCAGCCCGGCGAAATACGTGGAATGTAGTGCTGCACTGCGGCGATTAGCCGAACTGGGATGCCCAGAGATGGGCTTCTGACAGAGATTCTTCTCAGGCAGAAGCGCAGTGATCCGAAGCAGTTACGAGACAGTAAATGTTCCCGTAACTAGAGGCTGTCGCAGGGATCAATCAGCGGCCGACGCCTTGAGTCGTACTGCGCCTTGAGTGCGTACGAGGGTGACCTGCTGCTTCGCGTCGAGGGGGAATCCCGAAGCGTGCTAGAGACAAAAGGAGCGCAGCTAATGGAGGTCGGAGGTCGGCGTTGCCGTTTTCACCAGCAAGACGGTGATAATACTGCTCAAGGAGAATGCCCGCCAACCTTTGGCACGTAATCCTTGAAATTCTCCAAGCACTTCACCTCGCTCAAGCAGCGAATGACAGGAGTCGTTGGAGCGTTGGCGAGTGTGCTTCGAGCAGACTGGGGATTCAGTCCTCGAGCCAAGCGGACCATCTATGCCGGACTCATGGTAGCCTCCCGGTTTGCCGAACAGTGTCTACTGTGGCACTGCAGGTTCTTGCTGGCGCTCCCCTACTTGATTTGGTCGCCAAGCAAGTGGCAGCCAAAAACAAGCTTAAGCGTGGATACCCGTTGGAGGAGTACGATCTGTGTTATGGCGAGACCTCACAAGTCTTTGCCGGGGGCAGATGAAGGTGCGTACTGAGCAGTGCACACTGCACGCGTGGCAAGACAGATGGGCTAGCGTAGAGTCATCCGGCCGGGTGACCTACAAGTTCATCCCGGATGTCGAATTTGTCTATCAAGATCCAAACTTTGGATTCACGATGCGTACCGGATTCTTGCTTACAGGACACGGATCGCTGAACGCATTTCTGTTTGGTGTCAGAGCGTCAAGTACTGCCGCATGCTCATGTGGAGACCCATATGAGGATTGGCAACATGTTCTATGTGACTGCCCGAACTATGAAGATCTGCAAGGAATTGGTGTGCATCAAGTTGGGGAAATGTGGATCGGGTTTGAAGGCATATTGGCGGATCAGGAGAGGACCAGACGGCTTACAGCGCTCGCCGAGGAGGCGTTCAACCGGTGGAGGGACTCTTAGTCCTCATCTCTGCCGTGCGGTAGCGGCAGAGGAGGCGACTAAAATGACATGGTTGCCCCATCCGAGCTTGTCGGAGCTGAAGGGGTGAGGCCTACCAAGCCTGTAATTTCGGCTGCTCATCGAGGTCGGGCGCCTTGTGGGAGTTTCGTGGTGGCTGTGGTTGACACCTATATCGCGGGTAGAGTCTCCGGCTCGACGTGGATGTTGCGTTATACAACTCGGGCGCTGTGGCCCACAGAACAGTAGAGATTTTAGATGGATCTCGCCCCTACGCAAAGGGGAGTGCTTGCCCGACAAGAGAACGGATGCGTCTCCTAGGAGCTTTTGATGATGATGCTGATGCTCCTCCTCGAGGCGTAGGATGGGTGCGACGAGGGATGAACCGCAGGCGACGGGACATTAATCATAAGCCTCCTTTGCCTTGTGGTAGCGGCGAAGACGGGCGGCATACGACCAGACCACTCATCACAGCAACGTTAAAAAAAAAAAATTGTTAGTCATTACGTACAGTATTTATTATTTTATAGTTTTAAATAAATTTATTGATTGGAGTAGAAGCGTTAAAAAAATTCAAGTTCATTTTCGCAGCCGAGGGTTGGGAAGTAAGTAACTAAGTAGAACATGCCTCAAGAACGATTCGAATACGACTGCGAAAATGGAATCATTTCGAAATGAGTGACCATTCACCAAGAAAAACACTTTGGCCTCACCTATCCCAAAAATACCGAAGCTCGTTTTTAATTATTCGATATCTTTCAGTAAGACCTATTTCTTTTGTTTTTGGTATTTTTGATTTTTAGTATGTCCGATTTTGATCCTCGGTAGTTTTGATAGTATACTGAACATGGTATACTTAATATAAATTTCAATTATTGATGTTCGTTTTATACACTTAAAGATTGTTTATTTTTAGTGTTAGTGTTTTAGTTAAACTTTTTTTCTAGCATGAATAGCTGTAGGCGCTATACGGCAGTGTTCTGATCAAGAATACTTAACGGGGTCAGAAAAGCTTCCTACTACCTGTTACATACTTTCCTAAGATCTAAAAAAAAATCTGGAAAAAATTTATTTTAAATAAAATAACATTATTTTCCATAGGAAGCATATAAAGAGCTACGCACCGAATCTAACAAACGTTTTGGTAGTTCTGGGCGTGGCAATCTTTTTTAGGTCGATAGGTATTATTAAGATTAATATTTTAATGTTAAGCCTCACAAAGGCGTTTTGGTTTAAAACAAAAAAAGACTATTTTGTATCTTTTTGCTTCTATATTTTTATTCTCTGTTCCTTACCTCGGGTGGGGGGTAACAAGAGATTTTTATTTTTGCAACCTTACATTTTTTAAGGTGCTGGTTTTTAACTCTTAGTCTTCTTACCGCTGGTGGGGGTCGACTTTTAGAGCTCCTCGAAGGACCAAAATGAATAGAGCGACCAGAAATAAGGACGATGAGAATGTTATTTTACTCTCATCTAATGACCCACGCAGACATACCTGCTAATCCTTGGGGATTTCAAGTGCACATCTGCTATCGCTTATGTATATAGGATATGGGACCCTTTTCAGGTCAACCCATGTTTGGGTTAGAATTCATGACCTTATTGTAAAATACAAAACTTGTTCATGTTTGAACAAAAGTAAAATATACTCGTAACTTGACCTAGCTTTTTAGCTTTTGGCATCAATAATAAAGGTAATTTAAATGCCGTTTAAATGATGCATTACTTTTCTTAACCCATTCATTACTTATTGAAAATTCCTTATGTTGCTGAAAGGGAAGCTTTCACACAATAGAGGACCGACGGTACGGTTTGCAGGAGCAAGCCTGCCATACGTCGTCAAATCCCGCATATCTTTGCTCTCAGTGATCGGCTGGATGGAGTTGCCCGAGGGCTAGCGCGGGTGCTTTCAATCGATTGGGGGCTCAGCTCGCGTGCTAAGAGGACGATATACTGCGGACTCATGGCCCCTGTGCACTCTTTGGTGCCTCGGTGTGGTACAAGGCGGCGAGGTCCCTAAGACTCCTCACCTCGAGGCAGAGGACCATCCTTATAGGAGGCCTACCGGTATGCCGCACAGCGTCCACAGTGCCACTACTGGTGCTCCTCCAACGGATTTGGATGCTCACAGGATTGCAGTGAAGTTCAAGCTGAGTAAGGACGTTCCCCTGGACGAGAGCGACTGGATCCGCGGACAGGAATTGTCTGTGTTGGACTGGAAAGCTAAGGTGACTCTGCTACACCCAGAAAAATTAAGAACGGAAAACCCGAGATCGGCTCTTCTCGGTTTTAGGAGTGAAAAATTTAAGTAAATTGAATGCTATTAACAAACACAAGGAAAATAGCATTAATAAAAATCATTTTTTGTTTTAGGTGCCGGTGTTTCTTACGAGTGTCTGCATTACATTATTGACGACGAAATTTATGATACCATCCCCCCGACTGAGCTCCGCATGCTCTATGGCATTTAAAATAAAGCAATTTTCAATTCCCAATTTAAATTAATATTAAGTTTATGATTATTGTGAAAAAAAAGAATGCAATTATAATTTAAGATCATGCGTTGAAAAAAATCCATTAGGAAACTAAATTTATAATTTGTCCAACTTTGTAAAAAAATCACTTAATAAGTAACTAAGTAGAACATGCCTCGAGAACGATTCGAATACGACTGCGCAAATGGAATCATTTTGAATTGTGTGACCATTCACCAAGAAAAACACTTTGGCCTTTCGTATCGAAAATCCCAAAAATACCGAACATGTTGCGAAGCTCGATTTCAATTATTCGATATTTTTTAGTAAGACCAATTTCCTTTGTTTTTGGTATTTTTGATTTTTAGTATGTCGGATTTTGATTTTCGGTATTTGCGGTATTTGGAAACGATTAAGCCCGATTTTTTGTATTTGGTAGTTTTGATAGTATACTTAATATGGTGTACTAAATATAAAAATTTCAATTATTCATTTTTGTTTTATTCGATAGGTAGCACCAATATTTCATTTAACAACTTTTACAGTAGACACTTTAAGATTGTTTATTATTAGTGTATTGGACGTTTTTTCAAAAGTTTAGTTACACCTTTTTTTTCTAGCATAAAAAGCTGTAGGTGCTATGCGGCAGCGTTCACACGGACAGACGGACATGGCTAGATCGATTGGGATAGTGATCCTGACAAGAAATACTTAATGGGGTCAGAAACGATTCCTACTACAAACTTGCGCAAACAGAGATCGACACGGCTCGTGAATCAAGAAAAAGTATTCATGAATTTGTATGTATTATATTTATTTCAAATATTTTTGCCAACAGTTGTAAACCTATTTAGAAGTTATTTTAAAAGATAAAATATTGAAATCAGCCGGTTAGAGTTATTTGAATTATAAGGTTTAAAGTTAACGTTCAATTGCTGAACTGACCATGCCTTATTTATAAAAAAAATATCCCAGTTCTTTGCACTTTTATCTTCCTCTTCTCAACCCATCTAAGTAATGAGCTGAACAATGCCGTAAAATAATCGCATAAGCGATACAAAAGATAGATAATGCGACTATCGCATGTGCGAGAGGCAAGCGAACAAGCCATTATTCGTATCGAACTTCCCATGCTTGTTTTCAGAATGAATGAATAGGAGCCAAAAATTTAGCAAGCAACTTACCTCAACAAGCTCACTTTTGATCAAGAAGAAAATCTTTTAACGATGTAGTTCTGATATCAACCAAATAAAATGTGCAATCTTGAAAACTCCCGAAAATATTTAGCAAAGTAATGGTTGAGTGTTCTTTCTTGTCAATTTTTAGGGTATAGGCGTGCTTTTAATCGTGAAGTAACACTAAGTATGTATACTGAGCAAGATATTGTTAGATACCAAAATAGTTTGACGCCTTAATGACAGAAATGAAGTCTAACATAGGTTTATTATAGGTTTTTATATTCTTGCATAGGGTATTACAAGTTTGCAACGCAGTGAAGGACACGTTTTCGACCCCATAGGATATTGATCAGCATCACTAGAATATTCGATCTGTCCGTCCGTCCGTTTCTACGCCAACTAGTCTCTCAGTTTCAAAGCTATCGTGCTGAGAGTTTCCCAAAATTCTTTTTTCTTTTGCAGGTAGTATATAAGTCGGTGATACTGATCAAGAAAGTATGTACTTTATGGGGTCTGAAATGTCTCATTCACTGCGCTGCAAACTTCTGACTGAAATCATAATACCCTCTGCAAGGGTTTAATTATGGTGATGTTTTATTAACTTCTAGTCTTGGGAATATTATTCTTTTATTATTTCAGAACTTTGAATAAAAATTTGAAAGAAAACAGACGACTATATCCTACAGCTGCAATAGGAACGATCGGAAAATTAATGTCAAAATAACACAAATACTGTAAAGTTTCGTTGTCGAATGACACTTTAACTGTCAAAATCGGATGCTCACTTTAAAAATAATACGCAAAAATAGATCAAAATGAAAATTAAATTTTAGTTGTCAGTTTTTCGAAATACTATATACGCTTCTTAAACACGATTTAGATACAACCGTTAAATTATGGGACAACGTTTGTTTTGTTTAGATTTTTTTAAAGCTTTTTTTCTGATGGCATGGTCCTTGGGATTCCTTAACTTTGGACATACAAAAAACTACGCTTTAAAGTGTTCAACAAAATTGACAACATTCTCTAGTTCAGTAAACATGTCGGCCATGCTCGATACTTACAAAAAAACCAATAAGCTCTGCAGTCAAATAACTTTCGAAATCGTGTAAGGGAAATCCGTAAATCTCCTTATCTTGTGTAAATGACATCTTCAAAACTTCTGTGTTTTCCGCCAATACGTCCCAGTATTGCATAATAAGAGTGTTCTCCCTGAGAACCCCGTAGAACCTCCTCTGAAATTTATAAAATTATAAATAACAAAAAAAACTAAATAAGAATTCGAAATTGACTTAAAAAAATAATGAAAAATGAATGAAAATAACAGAAAATTAAAATAAACAGTTATAAACAATAATTGTAAATAAAGAATATATTAGTAAATAAACTTTAATTGTAAATAACTAAAATAAAAATAATTAATTAACAAAATTATACAAATAATAAAATATCATTTTTTTTTGTCCGAACCAACGTAAGTGAATCTTTAAAAAGATATTTAAAACGCCTACGTTCATTTTAAAGTTTCTGCCTACTAATTGTACTTCTTTTCATTGCTGTCTCCTTAACATTTCTTTTAAGGTAAAAGATTTTTTCAGTTTTTAGCTGCAAGCAAAGGAAAACGAAGATCGTAAAACCGAGTTTTCGATTTAATTGATGGTATCTTTTACATAGAGTAAGCCGATAACATTGTAAGACACTTTTTGCCTCAAAGATAATAGGAAAATTTTCAACAAATAGATTTAATATTTGTTGTGAATTTCAATATTATTTCCCCATTGCTTTTGCGAACAGAGTGTGTGCGCGGTATAATAATAAAAATAAATAAGACTGGACATCAAATATTCATCTTTGCTTTTCCAGTAAGAAGCTGAAATAATGTCCTCGGCTTTCTTACAAATTCCCTATACACAGAAAAAAATTTGATATGATATGATGGTCAATTTGATGAAATCCAGTATCAATTCCGCCCTGATATGTCACATATCAATTTGATATGATCGAAATGTTAAAAACGATATTTCGGTAATATCATTTTTACATTAGTGGTATCACTTTTTTCTAGAAAAAAGCTTTGACAAAGCTTCTTTGTCACAATCAAGCGTTGGCTCAGAGGGCTAGCGCTTCGTTTTTGATACACAGGGCTGAGGGTTAGTGGTTCGAGTCCTCCCCGCGACAATTTTATTTTTATTTTTATTATTGAAAACTGAAATCATTTAAATGCAGCTTTTGTTATGACAATTATAAGGCATTTCAGATATTATTCTTAAACTCTTAAAGCATACTCTGCCTTGGGGCGTATTTGAACCTGGCACCTTCAGCATCAGAGACAGACACCTTAGCAGCTGGTCTATCGTACAACGTTTTCCGCGGGCATTAAGTTCTAAGGCCATGGAAACCATGTTAGTGCAAGCGAGACAACATGTTTGAAGTAAGCCAAGTCGAATTTCGAATCGGTCTATTTCGCTTCCACTCACGTAATTAACGCTGCCATATTGCTCTATCCTCTCTTTTTCGATGTCAGGAATATTCGAAAAGAGAGAATTCGTGAAAATAAAAATTATTGGTATCAATCTGACATTATTTCATGGTAAAATTGATATTTGTCGGAAAAACACAAACTTACCATGCGCATATCAAATTGATCTTGACCCATTTTTTTTTCTGTGTAGGTATAAAAGTTCGCATTTACATTAATTGAGTGGAAAAACTGTTTTGGTTTTGTTCTGAAACTTTATTTATAACTTAATTATAATAAAAACGTTCTAAAAAAAATTACCACCAATTCAACAAGATTCATAATATGTATAGGAAGGAAGCGTTTTAAAAGCGGACGGACTATTCACATATTCTCTGCTGCGATGGCTTGGATAAGTTCTATACGCAAAGTCTTCATCAGTTATAAACTCAGGAAAAAGCACCGTATGTTGATGTATGCATTTTTATGCACTATTTTGCGACCAACCTGAAGACATGTCCTACAGCTGTGACCGGAAGTATGACCCCAGGAACTGGTTGAAAATTAATATGGAACAAATTACAGCTTCTGTGTTTTTTGACATGCTATTTAATACTATTGGGGATATAATGTTTTGTATTTTTTGTATATACGGACGACTGTAGAATATATCTGTCAAAGAAACAGAAATAATGACATAATTATCTAAAAATTATGTTTTTAATATTACTGCAGCTAGCAACAATCTTTAAAAATTTTAAATTATGTTACATCGATTATTTCTTATAACTGCATGGCTGGCCGAAGTTAATTTTCTTTCTTGTTTTTTTTGTAACTGTAAGTCAGTTTATAAAAAGGTTGGACAATTGTTTAATAAATTTTGACATGTATTGATGGGTTATTTTTAGCAAAACAAATGCTACTGGAATAAAAGGGCAATTATTATTATAATCAACACGAACTAAAATAGTTCACAATTATGCACGAGAGCTTTTAGTTAAAGGAAGTCCGTCAATATTAAGACCGTCAATATTAAAATTCTTGTAATCATGCTACAACACGTAATTTTTGTAAGCCAATATGCATATATTTTCTTAATATCTGGCCGCATTTAAATTTATAATAGTGCCTTTCATTTAAATGTTCTTCATTTTAAATTTCGATTTGGCCAAGTTGGCCACTTCTTCAACATAAAATTTTAGTCTCCCTGATCTAACTCTTTTCTTTCTATATATTCCTGATTAACAGGGAATATTATTCTCACCTCCTACTACGCTTTTCTAATCTACATCTCAATTTTCATAAACATCTAAACTTGCCTTACCTAACCCTAGATTATCCTGACCTACTTATACGTTTTCCTGATCAGCTCAAATTTCATCTTAATCCCTAATTTCTTGATTTCGAATTCTCTTCAAACAACCTTAACCTATGAGGTAGCTTACTGATGACGGTCAGGCTGCTGTCATCGATGAATTGACGATGAAAGAGTAGCTGCATTGTTTTTGGAGACGTGCTGTATGTCTTGGAGCCGCTGTTGTCAACGATGATTCATTGATGAATTTTTCAGTAATGAAAGTTGATTCAAGTTCGATACCAATCCGATATGCTCTACAAGTATTTATAATGAGTTCGTTAGGGTTTCCAAATACTTGAACTGCATGAGATATTACAGGGATTTTTAGTTTACGTTTGACAATATTTTTGTGGGAGTTGCGGTTGCCAATAAAAATTACTATTTTAAAAATGTTTCGGACAAACTGAAACTTAGGGATCTTAAGTGACTACATCCGTATCGTTATGTTGACCAATAAAGTAGTTATAATACGGTTCGCATTAAGGTAGGGAAGAGTGTGTGATAGTAGGAAAAGTTTGGTTGAACTAGCAGCTGTAAAAGAAAAGTCATTACCATGAAAGTTGTATCATTTGAAAGCCGTTTGCTTGGCTATAACTTGTTCATACAGAAGAAGGAATATTTAAAGCCTTTAAGAAACATTGCAAAATGTAAAAACTGTTTATTAAACTATTCTTATCCCAGTGTTTGGCGTAAAATTTACAATTTGCATCCGCCTTAAATAGTGTATGGTTAAGTCTTTCGACGCAAATACTTTAATCTCAAAGTGAATAGATTTTGTTGTTTACTATATCCGACACTGGGTCCGTCAGATTGTACGTAACAGGTAGAATTAAGCGTTTCCGATCCTAAGAAGAAAATATATTCTTGATCAGAATCACTAGCCTTGTCGATCTAGCCATATCCATATGTCTGTATGTCCGTATGAACGCTGTAATCTCGGAACTATAATGCTCGGAAGTTGGGACTCAGCATGCATATTCAGGGAATGACTCCGCAACGCAACTTATTCCAGCAGCCACGCCCATCCTAGCGCCCACAAGCCGACAAAAACTGTTGCGCCTTCACCTTGATTGCTAGAATAACATTTTAAACAGATAAGTTTGGTTTCATCAATATCACACGAAGAAAACAAGGAATGGCATTGATTGATACATTGATTGTAGATCAAACAAAGCACTCCCACCTTTTAATCATTCGGCTCGTTTTATCACTTTTGAACGGACCATGAGGTTTTAACAAATGAGGGTCATTGGACGCGTAATTTGGCTGAGAATACAACTAGGCTTGTGCATTTATCCCCAACGGGATATCCCTATTTTTGGGAATGTTACACTTTTAATATTTCATAGACTATCATAGAAGATATTTTTCCGACAATAAGTTCAACCTTTCTCAAATATACTAAAATTGGGTACATCCTTAAATTGTAAATAAAAAATGTATTATATTTTTATTGTGCTAGAAAGTTGAGGTCTTTTTCCAAAATGTAGGGCTAATTTTTTTATGAGTGAAGGTATAAGCTCCGTCTGAACTTTACTATCGAAATACAACAGAAGTAATAGCGATATCTATAGATATTTTGCACTTCCTGCTTAGGAAATTTGTAAAAATGTTAATTTATTATTTATAAGGAAACGGCCGTGATTATACACTATTTTCCCCTAGGAAAAAATATGTTTGCGCCCTGTGGTCCTTCGGCTCGTCTTCTCAACTTCCAGCAGCTATAAAATCCAACGGCAGCTGGCAGAATAACGAACACGATGTTGCTCGGTTGTTGTCAGTTGTTTGTTGTTCTGGTTACGGTTGTTTTGCCCCCACTTTTAATACCATCAAATTTTCAAATTGCATTTTTAATGGAGTTTCCTTGTCAAACATGAACCATGCCCCTGCGAGCCGTCAGCTTATTACTCGGCTTTCGGATCATCCACTAATGTGATTTGTACTTGGAGTGCCGCGCATCAGGCTTTCGCAGGTTTGTACTGAGACGAACACATTTTATAAAAGAACACTTCTTGCATGCTTGCTTCTTACTAATAGCTTTACTCAATTAATCAAGGGCATAAAATAATGTAAATAACATTTATTAAACTTGTGTTTTTATATATTTGTATCGCAATATTTCAAGCACAATTTAAAACATAAAATTTAAATTTTATAAGTCAATCATTTCGTTCCTCGAAAAATAAGGACAAATTTGTGTTCTTTGTTATTATGACTGTGTTACAAAATTTTCCCATTAATCCCCGGAGGATGATTAAAAATCCTATAGCTTTAAGAGGCTTATTAATAAGCGAAACCATTTCTACACACCGATTCTGAGAAAAAAGAGTCAGGTTCTTGCAAACTTTTAATCCCAATTTCAGGCGAACGCATTCTTGGTTTGTTAGTTATTTTCCAAGCCATAAGCTCAAAATAACTTTATGCTTTTTTAAAGAAGTTATAAGCGAGAGAAGACATAGTCATATACCCAGGACCAATTCATTTTGAGAACCCCTAACGCAATGCCTAAAAGTACAGATGTCAAATATACAGAATGCACCTGTGTATAAAATATGGATACGGGTGCCAGTTTCAAAATACAATAAGTGAATTAAAAAACAAAAAGTACGCTATAGACAAGTGCCACGACTATCTGATGGCTGTTACTCAGTTGAAAGGAAGAGAGATATATACAAGCAGAAATGCGAGATTGTAAAGCGCCACCTACCCGAGATTTCAATAAATGGTAATCTGGGCAGCAGACAGATTTAAGCCTTTGTGGGCGTTAGTAAGGGCGTGGCATGATCGCGTACCAAACGCATTCGAAAATAACAAATTTAAATCTAAAATCTGAACCCTGTAGCTCTTAAAATTCGCGAGATCAGAGATCGGGGTCGTTATAAACTCGAAAACGCTTCCTGTTAACCTGTTACCCGATGGTCTTTATATTCTTTCTATTAGGTCAGTTTATTACCTACAATCGTCTCTTTATAAAGTGGAGCCATTTTTGTTCTTAAGATTTTAGATTGTTTCTAACAAGACTGATTTCTACTACGAACGTACAGCAAGTTAAGCTCCCAGTTAAGGGGTATACATACTAGGTTTATCGGAAAGTATGTAATAGCTAGAGGAAATAGAAGTATATACTCTTGATCTCAATCAATTTGTTTGTGTTCTCCTGAACTCTACATACGCACACTGATCTCTTGGAGCTCCAGCGGCGAATCCACGGGATGGTGGTTAGGGGTGCAGCGATTGTGTTCTCCTACTACGAGTAGGAGGTTGTTGGCCCCCACTACAAGACTGAGATCCTATCGCACTGCTCTGTACCGACCAAATTTGAAGTTGTTATGATTTGTGGGTGCCCGATGCCTTGACATACGTTATGCGCACCGTTGTGAGGGTGCTCCGACGACGAAAGATGAGGATGGTACGTATCTCACGGCCGATTCGCAGAATCCACCAGTAATACAATCTCAGAAGAGCTCTCCATTGGGGAACCACTGGACTCCACCACAAAAAGCTATTTGGCAGCTATGGCGGAGCTGAAAAGCCATTAACCAATGGCAGGATGCTTGGTGAATTTCGGCAACCACGCGAAACAAATATCGAAACAACTCTCTTCCCTATCCAGCTCCCCCTCAAATCCCATGTTGTCAATCATATCTGGAGTGCACATGGCGCGTCGGAGATTCCAAGGCTTAAACTACGAATTGACATAAACTCGCACTACAAAGAATGAGATATTTCGACTAGTGAAACTCTTAGACGATCTGGGGCTTTAAAGGAATTCGACTACAGTTTTATATATTTGGCTTTGATTAAGAAAACTTCCCGGTTGACCGTTCAAGCATAATCAATTTGATCCGTCTATCGTAATCAATTAATTTCATGTTTTCCCGTGTTGTTGACCGGAACTGGGGTCAACTAGTATGGAGTCCTTAGTAAGTGGATTGCCAAATAAGCTGCACACACGCATACGTTTGTAGTAAACGCCCCCCCTCGGAAACCTCATTATCAAAGGGGTACTTAAAAATGTATAATCGTATTCACAACTGACATAGAGTTATGTCAATCGCCATTATTAATGTGACCAGTCTGGCTTGTAATCATCATAAATGTTAGGCCACTGCCTACATTTTGCGGCTAATTGTTGCGGTGGTAATCACTTTTCACGAAGCGGAAATATATAAAACCGCACTTATTACTCCTTTTATGAAATAACAATGCAATTCCCGAATTCAAAGCCCTTAAATATGTCTATTTAACGAGCGGCTGCCGCCGCAACATCGGCTTAGGACTCAATCTAACGAATATTATAGACCGCTCCGACTTTAACTTAATAAAAAACAAAAAAAGAAAGTTTTGATATCAACTTTTGTGACGAAAATGTATTACGATCTAATAATAAAATACACAAATCAATATGCCTGTGTTTAGCTGTACGATTTTGAGGAACAATTCACTAGATTCACTAAATTTGTACCTTATGTGTTTGTTTGATATTAGATATTTGTGTTTTAAACATCAATCACATTATGATTCCATAACCCATAAAAAGAGTATGGGAATGCAAAAAAAGTTCAATGCTCAGGCACTGTTTGATGTTTACAATAATGTGTTTATATCAAAAGGAAACTAAAGTTTTAAAGTTCAGAGCCGTTTTTGTGGAATCAAAAAACAAGCTAGGAACCACCTCAATGAAAAATTGTTTCCCATAAATTTTAAAAGTTGGTATTTACGCAAACCAATTATATTGAATTCAAGTAGAATTATGTGGAACTGTTTATAACAATTAAAGTGATTGCATAACCCTTAAATAAAGTTTGGACAAGGCAGTGTTAGATGTTTGCAACAATGTGTTCTATGTCAAAACTTAAGGACACTAAAATTTAAATCCGTTTTTGAGAAATTAAAAAACAAGCTAGAAACAATCTGAATAAAAAATGTTTTCGCATAATTTTTAAACGTTGGTGTTTAGACAAATTATGTTAGGAAAGCTTTCATCATTTTTTAAAATACCATTCCATCAACATTAGGGCGGTCAACATTTGTATGCAAATTTGTAAGGCCCTACTCTCATCCTCCTATACGGTTCGTTCTGAGGTATTTAATATATACCAAAAAATATTTTTTGAAAAAAACGCGTTTTAGGGTTTGCGAATTGGTTTCACACTTTTTAAATCATACGCTCTTTTGCCCTTGACCAAATATATTATTGCATGTGGGTGGCCTTGACTTGGTTTTATTTCTCAAATTCATTTGACCCCCTTCCTTTATATGCCCAACCAAAAACATTTTGGAATTTTTTTTTTATTATTATTTTTGAGTTTAGAAGGCCGACAAAGTTGGGGGTGGAAAATCGTTTTTTCGAAATAAGTTCGTCTGTCCGTCCGAAGACGACTTTGTGTGAAAATTAATTAATTTATTAAGCTTTTTTACTCTCCTCTTCCTTTTTAAAACATCAACTTGATGCAAAAGTTTCTCCAAACAAGACTAATAGTAACTGCAATAAGAATTTTTCAAACAAAAAATTTTGCTTATATTTTTTATGATTTTTTTAAGGAAAAATAAAAATATCAAGTGCATGTTTCTAAACATTTAAAAAAATCCATTGATGCCAAAGTTTACAGAAGTAAGTTCAACTTATGAGTATATTTAATTTTGTTTCGTCAAAATACTTATGCCGACCAGTGTAAAATTTTTAAAAAGCTTTATTTGAGAGCAACTTAGCCCTACTGACCACTAACTCAGCCCAACACTAACTTCATTAAGCTTGCAGTACCACAAAATCAAGTCCACATTGACCGTGCACATTTCTTCTTTTTTCCTTACGAGGCTTGAACTGTGATCAAAACGTCAGTTTACGTTCTTTGTCGAGTATCTTAAAGTATCTTAGAGTATCTTATAAACTTGCTTGGTACTATTTTCATGCAATATCTTATCAGAGCCCCTGACTCAGAGGTCATATTGATTCCGTAAATTTGGTAGCCCCCCCAATGCCCTTGCTAAACTCACGCGCCACTACTATCCCATTAATGTACATAAAATTGTAGTCTGCAAGAGCCGTTTTGGGTCCTTTGTAACAATTATAACAACCTATATCATCTCATGGTGCATCAAATTTAACACTGATAAACAGCTTCAATGGAAAACAAGAAAGAAAGTTAACTTCGTCAAGCCTAAGTTTGTATACTCTTGCAGTTATAAGACATAATCATGTGAAATTTTTAGGGATTGCTGCTAGCTTCAGAGATATTAAGAAGCAATTATTTCCTTATGTCTCTTGCCGTTTCTTTGGCAGCTATATGTTAGAGTCGTCCGATTTTTATTAAATTTGACTCAAAATGTTTAAAATTAATATTTTTATTAATATGTCGAAAAACTCCGAGCTTATATTTTCTTTCGTATTATTTTATTTATTATTTAACAGTTTATACCTTAACTGGCTACTTGACGTTTACCAAGCTAAATACTAAGGGACGAAAGGTAATTGTAAAGGGTTCTCTTAATAACGTCTCTGGGAGAGCTTGGGTCCAGCCGTATGTGAGATGGAAGTTTGTTCCAAAAGTTGAAGGCTCTATATAGAGGCAATATTTAGCAGAGCCAGTCTGGCCAAACTAAATTAAAATCTACACGCTCCCAAAATACACAAAACGAGTTTGTGCAATCTGAAACCACTCCCGAGTTTTCTCTGGAATAGACCTTCATTTGGCCCCCAAAACACAAATGGGGGAATTATATGCGCCCCTGCCCTAAAAACAGGGTTCGAAAATCCCACAAGCTCGATGCGCTAATCCGAATATAAAAACATCTAAGCAAGCAATACGACATATATCAAATTATATTGAATCAAAATATTAACTTAAAGTTGATCCCATCCCAACAGTCCGAATAAACGACATTTTATCATTGAACAGCAGTTTCTCCTGCCAGCCAAGACCAGAGTAGTGTGACTTAAAACCAGCTTATCTCTTTCTTGTTAGAATACCAAAAACATGCGTAGCAAGCTAATTAAATTAAATTCGGATAGTCCTTCTTTTGCATCCCACAATATTGTGTTTACTGAGACCTTGTCAATGGTAATGTTGATATTTCAAGATGGATCTTAAGTTATCGGAGCTGCAGAACATAAAGAGTAGGCTGTGTGAGGGCTTATTGGATATTATAACTTTAGTAATGGATCTTGGTGATTTTTTGGACCGAAGTTTAAGGTGTGCTAATCACATTTTGTCCATGGTAAGTGAAGCTGGAGGTTGGCTTTATAAAAAGGTGGTCAAAGTGATCTTTATATTACTAAGACATTGAATATTGTACAGAATATTGTTTTGCTATATGCTTCAAGTCGCCGAAACTGGAATGCAAGCCTAATTTAATATTCTTGTTTTTACTTTAATATAGTAATAAAGTGTTAATGATTTACTTATTTATTAATTACTTATCTTATGTTCGTATCATCTCAAATTCGGACTCTTTGCCTCTCTAAAAACAATTAATATTACATTTATTGGTATAGAATAAGATCCTACTGTTTCCCCGGACTATTCCGTACGCGTTACTAGTAGAGTAAAAGGGTATACTAGATTCGTCAGAAAGTATGTAACAGCTAAGAGGTGGCGTTTCCGGCCCCATAAAGTATATATACTAATAATCAGCCGAGTCGATCTCTCTATGTCCGTTTTCAGAGTATATATGAACCCTTAGACTAGAATATTTGGGATTTGGCATGTAGATTCTTGAGCAACTAATTGATGCCATCGACTACAGCGGTTTCCTTGATTTTCTATGTGTATATCATCTCTCGAATTCGTGACTTAGGACACAGGGCAACGTTCCTTTGTCAAATTAAATACGCATCGTATTGCACAGGATTGAAAAACTGGGCTAGTTCCGGAAAACACGGAAAAAATCTGTTGTCATAATGACACAAAAGCCTCAAAAAGAGCACCAATTCTTTTATCGTACAGGCCAATAAGCTTATTACCGTGAGTAAACCAAATTATTATAAAAATGCGTTCTCTCGCGGATAACACCATATATAGGCTTCATAATTTGGCTTCGAAAGAGGCACGGAGCTATCAAACAGGTCAACTAACCAAGTATGGGGAATATTGTAGTGCGATGCCTCGATGTCTCTTAACCACATGGCTGGTGGTCATAAGTTACTTGGCCACAGAGCCTTCGCGGTGAGATGCAATGCATCAACATCCAACCGGTATGACATTGAAGCTGGAGTTCTACAAGGCAGCGCACTGAGCCCTACTCCTACACAGCCGATATTCCTATACCGCTGACGATACCGCAGTCCTGGGCCGCTCGAGATTGCCAACTAGACCAACGTTCAGCTAGAATAATTCTCGATCACTCCTGGGTCTGGACCTCAAGGCTCTGCTCTGCAATCCCACTCTGAAGCCCATTTGGACTTACGGCTCCCTGCTTTGGGATAGCGCACAGAACATTTATATCATACAAGGCTGACAATCAATGATATTGCGGGCAATCACTGTCGCACGGATCCGGGATTCCGCCGGTTAAAAAATAATAACAGAGCCCAACCTGAAAAAACAAAGAAAATGAAAAAAATATGTGTGAATGAATTTGAAGTTTAATATTATATTTAAATTTAATATACTTCACTGCAATTTTTACCAAATTCAAATTAGTTTAAATATTTTAAGCTGAATAATGACAACATAATCTATATTGAGTAAATATGAATACGATCTTATATAGTGTTTTCTAACTTGATTACAATATTTTTAAATGAAGTGCTGTGGTTTAATATATACCCCTTAGTTCTGGGGCCAGGGCTACTTCAACGCCGGCAGAGAAGTAGGCGCAGCGTCGAAAACTACAAGAGATGCAGATATTTGTAGAATTCCTTTTTTGCAACGTTTGACCGGAATCGTTAAGCCCTGTGTATTTCTTCCAACAACATTCGATAATGTATGAACACCTGGCCGTAAAAAGGGTTTGGTCTCGTTGGAGTGCATGCAAATTGTGCAAATCTTCCTCGAGAATACTTAAAAGAACAATCGGCGATTTTTGTTGATACAAATCGCCATTTTCATAGTGAGGCCAAAACTATGTAGAGCAACCCCCGTACACATTTTTGAATTGCTTGCTTAAGGTGCTTCAAAACTGAATCGCATTTTATGGAAGTCGGCTTCAGCTCAGCACTCCTCCAGTCTGCCCCTCCGTAATCAATGTCTGTGCGGGGTCGAGCTGGACCACGAAGTACCTTCGCTCCAGACCTCACTAATCAGTGGGCAAGGTGAGCAAGGTGGGCAAGGTGGGCTGCTGGCGGTGGGTGGTGGTGCGTGGCAGGGCAGTCGTGGAATGCGGAGGGCTCCCACATCTCTGGCTAGATGCACGCTCGGCACACGTGCCCCCTCTTGACCTTCATATCGATTCAAGCGAGACCGTAGAGCCACAATAAATTATTTTCTGTTGTTTTTGCGTTGGCCTGCGTTACAGTGTGTAGTGGATAAAGAAAGTGTCACACCCACAATTACACTCATTTGTCGTGTCGTTGTCATCTTTCCCTTTTCCTGCTCATGCACGAATAAAATGGAGAAAATTCTTCTAATTGTCGCCCGAGTGCACTTTTCACCATCTATTTCGCACTATCTTGAGGGCCCGGGCTCCCGGATGCCTCTCCTGTCCCGGCTGTGACTCGGTCTCTTTATTTTTGTCATTATGCATGCAAGGGCAACAATGACACACGACAAGGGCAGACATTTTTCTTAAACGCCGACGAGGAGTCGCAAAACGTCCACGTTTGTCCCACAGCCCGCTCCGTGGTTTTCCCAGACCACCGCCAGCCCCTCCCCTCCTCGTGTCTGCACGTTCGCAATTTGGTCACATAACTTTTTCACGTTACGTGTTTCATTTGCTCCGGTTTCGCCAGCTCCCGCCACGCCCACTTTCGGTGACAACGGCTTAATGAACAGCCCCTTCTGCGGGGCTCTTCGGAGGCCCCTCGTCTGGCATCCGGCGTCCGTGCATACACATGCGTAGTATGTACGCCTCCGCATCGCAGCCAAACTTCTCTCAACTTTCGCCCAGGTCCTGTTTGCACTTTCCATTTGCCTCGCCTGTCATTTTCATTTGCATTTCAACGATTTTAGCGCTTCGGGTCGAAAACTGATAGCCGATATCACAGCGCTCATACGGACAGATGGACATGCAACTCGCCTACGTTCGTCCTGTTGCAGCTAGAACTTAATTAGATAATATTAATTAGATAATTAGATAATTTATTTACTGTAGGAGTACATACGCTGCGGTCAAAATGATGGTAGTGCCGTAACCAGTGGCCGACCCAAATTATTCCACAAAAGATCAGTGGATCGCTTAACAAGAAAGGCAAGCATAGAGCCTTTCGCGTCTTGTGACTCAGATTTCAGTTAAAAACGGTAAGAAAACGGTTTTGAGATTATAAGAAATAATCAACTTTAGTAACACCATGTGTAATTTTTAGGGATTCTTGCAGACTTCAGTGATATTTTAAAAAAATATTTTATTCTTTTTTTAGACCAGTTTTTTGACATCTATCTGTTAGAGAAGTCCGATTTTTATTAAATTGAATTCGAAATTCCCAAAAATATAAAAAATTGTATTCCCAATATTATAAGATAATATGTCAAAAAGCCCCAAAGCTATAGTTTGCTTCATATTATTTTCCCACCAATTTTCCGATCGTTCATATTGCAGCTATATGATATAGTTGTCCGATTTTGATCAAATTTAATTCGAAATTCAGAACCAATTAAAAAATGTTATTTCCAAGCCTACAAGGTTATATGTTGAAAAACACAAAGATATAATTTTTTCATGTTATTTTACCACTAATTTTGCGACTGTTCCTATGGCAGCTATATGATATAGTCGTCCGATTTTAATAAAATTTAATTCGAAATTTAAAATTAATTCAAAAATGTTATTTCCAAGCGTTGGAGGGTACATATTAAAAAACACCAAAGATATAATTTGTTTATATTTTCCGACTAATCGTCCGATATTGATAAAATCTTATTCGAAATTCAGAACCAATTGAAAAATGTTATTTCCAAGATATAATTTTTTTTAATTTTTTCCCCGATAGTTCCTTTGGGAGCTTTAAGATATAGTTGCGCGATGAACTTATATTCTACCTGCAATAGAAAGAAGATCTTTAAGACTTTCGGAAAGTTTCAGCCTGATGGCTTTAAAACTGAGAGACAAGTTTGCGTAGAAACGGACGGACAGATGGACAGACGAACATGGCTAGATCGACTCGCCTAGTGACGCTGATCAAGAACATATATACTTTATGGGGGCGGAAACGTCTCCTTCACTGCGGTGCAAACTTCTGACCGAAATCATTACACCCTCTGCAAGGGTATAAACATTAATTTGCAAATATCTCATTATTGTTTAGGGAAAAATCGTTTTTAAAATCACCCAGTAACCCTACTGGGTTACCACTGACCACTGAGGGTAAACATGGTAAGTGTGACCGCTACCGTCCAGTAGGTGCCTTGCAATTGTTTGTAATACCGCTAGCAGCCGCTAGGTGTGTTTGGTAGCGCCTAAAATACGTTTTCGAACACAAATGATTATTCCAATGAATTAGCCAACACCTAAAACCGAAACAATAGTCAGCTGGGACAAATGCGTCAGCCCACATGTTGCCAGTGACAGTTCAAAATAATCCATTGGAAAAATACACAACGGAGAATGGAGAACCAAGTAATTTTGCTGAACAGCTGGCACACTTCAAACTCGACTATAACTCTGAGGGATTTCCATCGACTGGGCATTCCCGATGGCCACAAGTACGTTCCGAAGGCGCACGAGGTTGAGCCGCCGTACCGAAAGGACTTTCGCCTGCCCTGGATGACACTGTCGGTCGTCAGCGATACCCTTCTCTATGCCAAGTATCATAGCCTAACATTTACGGCGGGTGGGTCGGTTCGGACTTCCGAGGAGGATTACCAGTCAATTGAATCTCAAAACCTGATGGAATCTAATAGCCCTAGGGATCACAATCAACTAGAACCTTTGTTTTCAAAAGGAACTTCTGGCTATGGGAGCTATATGCCGATGTATCAGTATCAGATAGGTCTAAACTCTGATGAGTTACTCAATGCTCCGGAACCTCGAGATTCAATTGAAGTAATTGGCGGTGAGGTTAATATGCCACAATATTTATCAGGCATTGGCGCGAAATGTACTCCACTAGAATCTCAATTCATTATAAAATCCCCTGGAGTTGGAGATGATATCTCGAATCACTCGAACAAAATTCTTAACGAGGAATACAATTTACTTGAACCTCAGATTTCCCTGGAAGTCGCGGTCGATCAGAAAAACATCGGATATTTATTTTCGGATATTTGTGATGAAGTTCCTCTAGAACATCAAACAACAATAAAAAGACCTGATGAGACATTTATTTCAAATTATTTTCAAAATGTCCGTAACGTGGATTACAATTTACTCAAACCTCGAACTTCAATGGATATCGCTGATGAAAGCAATAAAATTGATAAGAAGAATATCCTGAATAGTATTTTTGATGCTCATGATAAATATTACTAGGTAAAAAAAATAAAATCGATTTTAATAATGAATATTAAAACTGCTTTATGCAAATATTTGCTTAACAACGCTATTATCGATGGAATCGACTGTTAGATACCCGTTACTTAGCCTAAAGGGAAGCGATAGGGATGAAGATATGCCTTCAGAAAATTTTTAACAATAGCACACCCAAAGCGTCTCCTGGCCGTCGGCAAGCCGGAGTTTGTATACCCTTGCAGTTATAAGAAATAATCAACTTTGGTAACACCATGTGAAATTTTTAAGGATTCTTGCTGACTTCAGTGATATTACAAAAAAATATTTCATTCTTTTTAGGCCATTTTTTTTACATCTATATGTAAGAGTAGTCCGATTTTTATCAAATTTAATTCTAAGTTTTAAAAAATATAAAAAATTATATTCCCATTATTATAGGATAATATGTCAAAAACACCCAAAGCTATAATTTGTTTCATATTATTTTCCCACTAATTGTGCGATCGTTCCTATGACAGCTATATGAACTATTCGTCCGATTTCGATAAAATTTAATTCGAAATGCAGAACTAGTTAAAATATGTTATTTCCAAGCGTAGGAGGTTATTTGTGAAAAAACACCAAAGATATAATTTTTCAATATTTTCTGACTAATTTTCCGATTGTTTCTATGGCAGCTATATGATATAGTCGTCCGATTTTGATAAAATTTAATTCGAAATTCAAAACCAATTCAAAAATGTTATTTCCAAGCCAAAAACACCAAAGATATAATTTTTTTAATTTTTTCCCCGCTAGTTCCTATGGGAGCTATAGTAAATAGTTGTCCTATCTGGCTGGTTCCGACTTATATACTACCTGCAATAGAAAGACGACTTTTTCGAAAGTTTCAGCTCGATAGCTTTAAAACTAAGAGACTAGTTTGGGCAGAAACGGACGGACAGACGGACTTGGAAACTCTATTAGCTAGCTAGTGGGCGTGAAACCTTGTTGAAACTTGCTCTGCGCAAGAAGCTCAGGAATCTACATGCCAAATCCCAAATTTCTAGCTTTTATAGTTTCCTCTCAGATCTCAGCGTTCATACGGACGGACTCGACTTGGTTAGTG
Organism: Drosophila biarmipes; assembly: GCF_025231255.1. Lineage (NCBI taxonomy): Eukaryota > Metazoa > Arthropoda > Insecta > Diptera > Drosophilidae > Drosophila > Drosophila biarmipes. Next base: position 1,287,349 of record NC_066611.1, on the reverse strand, counting down.
AATCTGATCTTGATCATACATACATGATAGATACATTTTATGCGGACGGAAACGCTTCCTTCTATCTGTTACATTTTACTTAGCGAAGAGTTTAGTACACCGTTTTATTCTACAAGTAACGAAATAAATACAAACCACGGATCGACTGCCTTTGCTTCAGTTCTGACTCAGCAGACGCCTTCTATGGTCGAGCACCAAAACAAAAATGACACGAACACCGGAACTCTAAAGCCCGACAATGTGAATAACACGATCTCTTCTACCAGCACGGCCATCCTCATGGCCTTCAAATTAAAAAATATCTTCGCAGTGCAACGCTCGTATTCAATTTAACAATAGCTCGAAACCACTTTAGCTGTTATTGACAAAGCGAACCAATTCCTAAAAACGACAAACGAAATTAACATCATTCTTCCATTCAATCAGTAATACCTCCTAACGATGTAAGGGTCGTGGCGATCTCGCACCATCAACACACAAAAGTTCTGATATCGACTATACTATATATAATATATGACTACCTTATACATAATATATTGTATTACATTATATATATATAATGTTGTAGCTTGTAAGTTCTTAAATTTATTTTAAAATTGGGAAGTAAGCATATTTAAGCCCAATTTTAAAATAAATTTAAGAACTTACAAGCTACAACATTATTTCATCCATTTACCTGATGAGGACAAAACATGTGTCCGATGTGGCGACTATATTCAATGGCTACCATAGGTGCCACTGAATTAAATGCGTATAAATGTATTTTTTTCAAAATATTTACCTATTATTCGTTGTTAAATATTTAAAATGTTATATTTATTTTACTCACAAATCTTAAAATGTGCAGGGGAACTTAAGCTGAAATTTATAAAACAAAAATTCACGAGCTCGAAAAATATTAGCACATATTTTACTCAAAGTCAAAGGCTTACCCACATTTAATCCTGCACCGCAATTTAGGAACCCCAATCAAGTCGGAAAATGGGAAAAGCACCACTAATGGAATATAGGAAATGGAGTTCTGAGGGTTGGCTGTCACAGTGGAGCACTTTCAAGATTTGCAGCTTGCTGTTGCTCTACAGGCCCAAAAACCAGGCGAAATGAAATGAATTGCCCTAAGTGCTGGCGGGTGTTTAATTTAAGTGTTTAGCCCTGATTTTGGAGCCGCCCACCTGCAATTGCACGCCATTAGCAGAAGTAATAGGCGAGTCGACCCAAAGTGCACTCTAGGTGCTTTCTTACTGCAGGTAGCTCGGCTATATACGGGGGCACAGGTGTAGATATCCCCTCCCACAGTTGTCCAACCACATGAGTAATTGCATAACACACAACTAATCCCTGGGGGATACATATCGCATCTGTAATGACTCTGATTCATCGACTTTGACTTGAGCACGTGTGACTTTCGTAATCCCTCCACAAAGCCTGCGGCGCCTATCAATGCTAATTGTGTTTTATAGCCAATTGAAAATACGGCCTGTTAATTGCCGCAAGTAGTGGGAATATACGGGAGCGGCGGTTTTCGCAGCGGAGGTTTGGTCGCTGCCGAGACTGCCGCTGCGATGACCGCCGCTGCGGTCTTATACTCTAGTTTTTCTTATATGTTATACAATTCCTTTTGAGGAGTGTGTCTAGGAAAAATGAGCTGAAGAATCACTTTAATGTTAAAGTTGTATAAGACTTATAGGATCACTTTTTAGGGCTGAGGATATCGAAATTGTTTTTGTCTACGATAAAGTTAGACGGGGGTGTATAGAAAAGTCAGCTAGTGGAATCACTTTAAGGTTTATGTTTTAAATTTCTTATTGGGAACACTTTTCAGGGTTTATATCTAAAGGCCACCCAATAAAATTTATGTGTAGGATAAGAAGTTTAGTTTTAAGAATTTCTTAAAACGGTGCACTGAAGCGGAAAATTGTACCGAATTTCAAATTCTGCCTCCTCCCGTATATTCCCACTACTCGACTGAAAAAGGCAAAAAACGACGATGACCTCCGCTGCCGTAAATAGTATACCCCCTCACTAAAAAAAAAAAAAAAAAAATTTGGTGTCATTGGAAAGCATTTTTCAAGCCCTTTCCAATGGTATAATTTTCTCTGTTCTAAAATAAAAACTGCACATTTTGAAAAAAACTCACAAAATTAAAATTTCACACCTTCGCGCACAAGCAGTCATGAGCAAGGACTCGAGGGTAGGGGTGAGATTCGGGTTCGTGGGTACGCACGTTCACTTTCTCCTGCTCATTCTCAGAAGATAACGAGGGGTCACAATATTTGAAATGCAATACAAAGGGAGGGTTCCGTGGAATACCAAACACACTGATTTTGGGATGAGTATACGCTTGCAATTAAAAACAACTCATACAAAACACATTTAAAACCGCCTAAAAAACCTCCGCAACCGCTTTTAATAGCTACTCTTAGCTTAAGGCTTAGGAAATTCGAATGGCTGCATCGCGACATCTTATGCCAATGCTGGCCCGACTTTAACTGACCATTTATTCATATCTTGCTTACACAGAGATTGCCTTTCCTTAACCTATGTCGAAGTTGCACACCTTCGATATTTACCTACATCCAGACCCCTCCTACACCACGTTCACCCCCGGTAACTTGTTATCAATCCTTGTGTTCGTTTTCCTTCTAATAACCATTCTACTGGGGTATTGGGCTGCTCCTTTTGTTCGAGAACCAATCGGATTGGTTCTAGGAGTACAACATACCTGTATGCACTCCCTGTAGATGTCAACCTGTTAAGTGAACATTCTGGACTATAAAAATGACACCACTCAAATTGCTCAGGATCAGTTCTTCAAATGCCTCAGTACTGTATTCTAAAATAATTAGATCCACATCGGTCCTTGCAATCGCGCCTAATAATTCTAATCGTGCTTTTTACCTTTTAAACGAGTGGGTGAAAATTGGTAACAACATTATCGTGGTTTTTACCTTTATAACGCGTGGGTGAAAATTGTTAACAACATTACAACATATAACAATATATTTTTTGAATAAAAATATTAAAACCAAAACCCTAAAAATGGAGTCATTCGTTGCTTGTGATTTGTGCACCAAAAATGTGGAGATGAGTGAGTTTGAAACTCATTATGCTCAGTGCTCAAAGCCTCGGAATGCCTTCGAGGTTTTAATGTGTAAATCAAAAATAAGGTGTGACTTATGCTCTACCTTAGTTCATAATTATGAATTTGACGAGCACTATCAAAATTGTAATGGACCTATAAATGCCTTCAATGTTTTAATGAATGCTGAAAAACGGCAACCACAAAACAGAAGGCAAAATAATTTGGACGATCATCCCACAACATCATCAAATGCTCTCAAACGGATGAGAATGGATGAGGGTAAGGAAGTACTCAAACAAGGAAAAAAAGCTAAGATTAGCGAAAATACAAATGATTTAAAATTAGAACTTTTATGTCCTACTTGTGGTGATAAATATCTTGCATCAAGGGAACGTCAACATATATTGACCGATAAGCATAAAAATGCATCAGCCAGAGAAGTAAAAAATAATGAAAACATAATTCTTCTTAACTCTCAAACTGTTTTTCCTGTTAAATCATATCGAATCAATAGTACAGTCCAAAACACTATTGATTTAAAAGATTTTTATCAGCTTTGCCAAAAAAATATAATTGAAATTATAAAGCATTGCATGATAGAATATAGAGCCATTAAATTCAACGTAAGAGTTTATGGTACCTATATTAAACAAACAGACGAAGGAGTTACTGTTGAAACAACAAAACATTTTGGGATATCTTATAAATCTGTATACCAAAATGAAAGCATTATCGATGAACTTAATATGGCAGTAGATAGCTTACTAGCATCGAGCAGTGAGTTTCAAGAAAAAGACTCTGGTTGGGCAATAAAAAATTTCAATTATTTTGAAATTACTATTATAAAGCTAGAAAACATTCCTGCTAGCGGATACATTCAGGCCCCGAAGAATATAAGAGCCCGAAATGCACTTATAAACGTACAGAATACTGACGTATTTTGTTTCAAATGGTGCATACTGGCATTCATAGCTAACAAAACTCATGAGAGTGCTACCTTTATAACAGCAAAGCAAAAAAAGTATTCACGAGAGAAAATGACAAAGCCCACAACTTACCACATTAATATTAATAATGAAATAATTGTATATGACGGAATAAGATTGGATTTTTCAGGAATCGAGTTTCCAATAACGAATAAAGGGATTATCCATTTCGAGAAAAATAATAAAGACTTCAGTATAAATGTTTATGAGATCGACGCTGATGGTGATAAAATTATCGGCCCAACGTTTAGAACCAAATGTATTCAAACCAACCACATCAATATATTGGGAATAAATAACGTAAACCAGGACAGTATGCATTACGCTTACATTACAAGTGTAAAAAGATTATGCTACTCACAGCATTCCAAGGCAAAATCAGGAGGATATTTTTGTGATAACTGTCTACAGTTTTTCACAGTTAATAATACTACCCACAACAAACTTGAATGCGGAAAAGTGGCCTCGTTTTACCCTGAACCAAACACTACAACTTCATTCAAGGGCTTTCATAAAAAATTATCTCCTCCGGTGGTGATATATGCCGATATTGAGGCTGTTCTTGAAAACTATAGAACATGCCTAAATTCGTCTTCAACATCGTCAACAACAAAAGTGCAGAAGCATACTGCATGTGCCGTATCATTTTATATAGCACATAAATATAATCCGGATCTTAACGAATTGTGGACATATGAAGGTATGTAAAAACAATAAATAATTAATTTCTTAGTATTTTAAAAACTAATTCAAATTTTGTATAATTTTATAGGCGCTGACTGCATACAAAAATTCTGCAAATCACTAAAGGAAAAAACTTCGAGCTTGTTTTACATGTACTGGTCGACCCCCAAAAACCCGATTGCTAGCACAATCCATGAACAGGAAGGAAATTGCTGTGCCTGTGAAAAGGAAATAAACGCTGACGATCTGGACAAATATTTTGATCAATTTTCTGGAAAATACATGGGTCCCATTCATAAAAATTGTAAGCCAAAGTACAAATTAAGTGATCCCTTCTTTCCTGTAGTATTTCATAACTTATCTAAATATGACATACATTTATTCATCACTGAATTAGAAGGAGACTTAAGCCCTATACCCTGTAATAAAGAGCTTTATATAGCGCTAACGCAGACAATTAAAATAAATGCATCAAATAGATATAAAATAAGATATATCGATTCGATTAGATTTTTAAATTCTAGTTTAGAAAAACTATCAAGCTACATGGAGGACAAAGATTTTAAAATTTTAAGTACTAAATTTCAGGGAGAAAAATTTAAGCAAATGCGTAGGAAGGGTGTCTTCCCTTACGACTATTTAGATAGTTTTGAAAAATTTGAGGATACCCAGCTTCCTGACATTGATAGTTTTTACAATTCTCTCAGCGAAGAAAATTGTAGTATAGATGATTACAATTTTGCACAAAAGGTTTGGAAAACTTTTAACTGTAATACTATAAAAGATTATATAAAACTTTATTTAGAAAGTGATGTTTTAATTTTGACCGATGTTTTCGAAAATTTTAGAAAAATTTGTCAGAAAATTTATAAGCTTGACCCTATTAACTATGTTACAGCACCGTCAATATCTTGGGATGCTATGCTCAAGTATACTAATGTAAATTTAGAACTTATTAGTGACGGAGACATGTACAACTTTTTAAAAAGAGCGATAAGGGGTGGGTTAACTCAATGTACCCAAAGAATTTCTATAGCTAATAATAAATATATAACTAACTTCGATTCAAGTAAACCAAATAACTACCTCAGCTATATTGATGCAAATAATTTATATGGTTGGGCAATGAGTCAACCCTTACCGCTTTCAGGATTTAAATTTTTAAGTAATGATCAATTAGAATCTTTCGATTTCAAAAATATTTCTGCTGATGGAAATGTAGGATATATATTAGAAGTGGATTTAGAATATCCTACTGATCGGCATGACTCGCATAACTACTTGCCTTTCTGTCCAGAAAACAAAGTTCCTCCAGGAGGTAAGCAGCAAAAACTTATAGCTGATTTATCGAATAAAAGCGAATACATTATCCACTTAAAACAGCTTCAACTTTGTATACAGCATGGTTTAATTGTAAAAAAAATACATAGGGTTTTGTCTTTTACACAATCATGCTGGTTAAAGCCCTATATTGATTTAAACACTGATCAAAGAAAACTAGCCGAAAATGATTTTGAAAAAAATTTTTTTAAGTTAATGAATAATGCAGTATACGGCAAAACAATGGAAAATGTGGCCAAGCGTAGAAATATAGTATTAGTAAAACATTATAAATCAAGACAAAATTCGCCAGGCTTCAGGCAACGCATAGCTAGACATGACTTCCATAGCGTTGAGATATTTGGGACAGATCTTGCAGCGATTGAATCAACACCATCAAAAATTATGTATGATAAGCCAATATACATAGGAGTTGCTGTTTTAGAATTATCTAAATGGTTAATGTATGAATTTTATTATAATTTTCTATTACTTAAAAGTCCTTCTTCGAAAATAATTTATATGGATACAGATTCATTTATTTTATCTTCAGAGGAAGACTTTTACGAAACTATAAAAGAAAATCCTGAACGATTTGATACCTCAAATTATAAACTAGAAAACCAATTTAATATAGTTAAAGCTAATAATAGGGAACCTGGCAAAATGAAGGATGAACATGCAGGTAGGGTTATGACTTCTTTTGCTGGACTGAAGGCTAAGGCATACTCTTGTTTAGTTGATAAGGAAGGAAAGGAAAACGAATGTATAAAAAAAATTAAAGGAGTTAAGAAATCGGTTATTAAAAAACTGAATCATGAAGATTATATAGAATGTATAAAATATAAAAAAACATTTTATGGATCCCAGCGAGTTATTCGAAGTAGGTCGCACATTCTCTATACTGAAATTATGAATAAAATAAGTCTTAATTATAAGGATGATAAGAGATATATTTTACCAGATAATTGTAATACATTGGCTCATGGTCATTATAATATTGAACATATATTAAGTAGTCAAAATTAAACCCGTTATTAAGTAAATGTTTATATTATAAGAATAAAAATTTGTAAATAAATAGATAAAAAATTAAACTTGTTATTGTTGCGTTTTATTACTTTAGCAGGTCATTTACAGATATCCATGAGTTGTGGCTTGAATCGAAACCGCTCCATTTTACAAGCACTTGATTATTTTTCCTTTTTAGTATTTTCTCTACTAGGAAAGCATTTTTGTCTTTCACTTTTTGAAGTTCCTCTTCATAAAATGACCCATTAATAGGGGTACCCATATAATCTTGTATTTCATATGTTACGGGGTATGTAGACTTGACTTTTAAAACTTTAAAAACTTCTGTGGTCCAATTAGGTTCGTATCCCTTCATAAATGCTCCCTTGTATTTACTTATTCTAACAAAATCACCTACTAAAAATTTATGTTTTGGAAATATTTTTGGTATATTATATACCGATTTTAAAATAAACTCTTCATTTTTCGTGCAGACATCTATAGGCTTCATTTTAATTGTTCGGTGATATGAATTATTGTATTGATTTACGAGATAATTGATGTTATGAATCCACTTATATTTACCCTGCATACTAAACATTTTCCACATACGATTTTTTAATGTTCTATTAAAGCGTTCACATATAGAAGCCTTGAGATGCGTATAAGTATGATAATGATTTATATCAAATTTATCCATTAATTTCCTAAAAGTGGAATTAAAAAATTCTTTCCCTTGATCTGACTGAATATTCTTGGGTGTACTTTTACTCTTTTTAAAAACAGATTTCATTGCCTCTGCTACATCCAGGGCAGACTTTGACTTAACTGCCTCGGCGTATGCATACTTTGAGAACGTGTCAATAACGGTCAGTAAATATCTAAAACCCTTATTTTCTTTCGAAAATGGTATCATTTCAACTAAATCAATTTGCCATGTGTCATTTATCCCTTTTTGAACGAACTTTCGCCGTATGAAGTTTTTTCGCGCTGCCTTATGAATTTCATCGACAACTTGTTGTTTGCTCATCTTAAGGTGTTGATTTATTAGTATTATTTTTTATTTGATGACGATGGTTGCTTAGTCAATAATGCTTGCTTATATACAAGAACATCCCTTTTTATTTCTGAACGCATCTTTTTTGATATTTCAAAACATAATCGTGTTAAATCTATTTGCACATCCTTATCATAGGTACCTTCTAAATCAGATAGTTGAATATCAAATTTTTGTAAAGATACACACTTAGGAATAATATGATTATTGTAAAGATATATTACTTGCTGTCTTAATATGGAGTTCCAACATAAAAATGTAGTAAAAAATATGCCTAATCTTAGTAATGATCTCCAGGACTCAGAATCAAACTCAATTTTGTTACCATACTGATTAATCACAAAAACGTACTGATTATCTGATTTCCTAAATCTAAAGTTACATTTTATGGAGTGCAAGCACGGATGATCAATAATTGTATCAGGCATCAAGAAGTCATACTGGTCCAGCTTCAACTGAATAAATTCCTTATACGTAAGAAGTTGCATCCATTCGTCTTTGTCAAATCCAATGAAATTATTTTTACTTTGCTGCATCCAAACCATCGGCAAAAATTTTCGAGTAGTTGACAGACCACATTTCAATTTTAAGTTATGAACAACATAATACTCGAATCCAAAAATGACTTCGTGGTCCTGTTTCTTTCGAGAAGTTTTATTTCTTTTAGTTACACACATGTCCATCAGGTAAGACTACTTTAAATAAACTGTAAATATGTTCTGGTCTTACCGGTATATAAAGGAGAAAGCCCTAGCAAGCACACCCTCAGTTGATTAAAAAATCTCAACCAATGATGAACACAGTCGATCGTAATTCAAGCATTATAGTAGATTTTCAATATGTACTTGGTAACAACAAACAAGTTTTCGTTAAGGAGCTGGCGTTTATGCCTGCTGGAACTGTTATACCTAATTTTTTCCATTTCAAACCGCCATATAACATAAAAGAATTGGATAATGGAGCTCTTAAGCAGCAGCACCTTAACCAGCAGAACATAAACGGATTGGATTGGTCAGCTGGAGATATTCCATATACAAGTCTTGAAGAAATACTCACACCACTCAATAAGTATCACACAGTTCTTGTTCGTGGTGAAATTAAAAAGAATTTTTTAATCAAGTATTTATCAACAAACATTATCGATATAGATATCGGAAGAAGTTTAACTCAACTACCCAATTTTTTTACGAATTGTAGAATACACAAGAAAAAACTTCCACTTCGATGTTCATTAAATAATTTATTTAAGCTGTTTGTATTCTTAGAAAACACCAATTATGAAATATATAGTAATGGTGACACATGTGTTTAAAATTTAGTAAAAAGAAATTCATGGTCCTATCAGGTTGTCTCTTATTATGGATTCTTTTAGGAGATTTTTTGGAAATGATCCCCGTAAAAATGGATACACGCAACTTATTTATTGTAATTATTGCGGATCTGATACTCATTTCGAGAAGAACTGCTCCAAGAAACGCGATCAAGTGAATATTAATAAAACCTAATATAACTTAAAAACATTATATAAGCAATTAGTAATAATATAATATATTAAAATTCATTCCGAATAAAAAAATTTTTTTAATAAAAAATGTTTACACAATTTATACATCCTTTTACAATGCTTATTTGTGGACCCTCAGGATCGGGAAAAACAACCTTTTTAGAAAATCTAATCACCAAAAAGAATGATCTTTTTAATATTTCAATAGATCGAATTATTTGGTGTTATGCAGAGGAGAGTGCTAAGCCCAATTTCGAAAAGATTGAATATTTTAAAGGAGTCCCTGAAACAGTTGAAAATGAAACGAATGAACCAATTCTTTTAATATTGGATGACTTGATGATGGGAGCCTTTAATAAAAATGTGTGTGAGCTGTTTACAAAAGGATCACACCATAGGAATTTATCAGTAATAGTGGTAACTCAGAACATATTTCATAAATCTTCGCACACCAGAGATATTTCACTAAATACCAAATACATTGTTGCTTTCAAAAATCCTCGTGATAAGCTTCAATTTCAATGTTTAGCAAGACAAATTTACCCAGAAAACCCCACGGAGCTATTTAGAATATATAAAGAAGTAACGGAGCAACCTCACGGATATTTACTTATTGATCTCACTCAGGGCATTAACGATCTCTTAAGATTTAGATCTGACATTTTTAATTCAGAATATTCTGTGTGCTATTCAAATGAAAATGGTTTACAAAAAGAGCCTAAATCGCTTGAAAGCGAACAAACATTTATTGTATGTGCTCAAAAAGGCCGACAATAGACTACGTAAGGCAATTATAAGCAATAGTAATAGTGACCTGGTAAAAACAATAGTAGAGATTGTATTGAACACATTACAGGGAAACCATAAAGTTACTAAATCCCATCTTAATGCTCTTAAAAAGTATAAAAATGCATTGCGCTACCTTTCGTGCCCAAAACGTACATTAAACTCTAAGAGAAAAGTCCTTATTCAAAAAGGGGGATTTCTACCGATTCTAATAACTTCATTGCTTTCTGGAATTTTTGGAAAACTATTAAAAAATGATTAAGAATAAACATAATTTAAGCAAAGTAATTTTAATGCATCCTAACAGCTATCAGAAATTGATAAACAATGATAGAGGAAATGAATTAATAAATATAAAATTTTTACCAATATTAAATAATAACAAAATAAGTGATTTCGATAAATGGATCAAAATTCGTCAAGAATTAAGTTACTATCAAAACAAAAAACGTAATAAATCATGGAATTTTCAAAATGAACAAAAAGCGAATCCTATTACAACCAAAACAATTGAATCCCAAACCACTGATTGGATTGATATAAAACCCAGCACATCAAAATCAACATCAAAGTACGATCACTCACGTCCGGAAAAATTTGAGTTTCCCGATTTACCACCTGAAAGTGATAATGAGGATTTTAGTTCAAATACAAAAGAAAATGTTGTTTCAGATAAACGAAAAGTGAGTGATACCTCTTTTTTAGATAGTGAAACAGATAAAAAGAAAATAGGATTAGAGAAACCAGTGCTCAAAGCGAAGCTTAATGAACGACAACGCAAATTCAAAGCAAAACTACAAAAATTGAAAACGGAAACTTTACCTTATCAAAATTTTAAATATGTAACAGGACGTGAAAGGTTAATGCGATCGGTTAGAACAAAAAATCCAGTACAAACTGGTAAAAATAAATTAAATTGGATTTCGTATCATTAACTTCCATAAATATCAAATATGGGTTATTTAAATGAGATTTTTATCACATTGTTAAGTAACGACTCAATGAATGTATTTCCTGACAACGTAAAGTGTGCATTTACAAACATTGTTAACATTCCAGAAGACATGAACGATGACTGGGAAGTCGGTATTTCAGACATATATTTGAATAATTACATTAAATATACACCTAACCAAGATAAAAATGTCGTTGAAGAAACCGAGTTTGTTAGTCTTGTAAATGCTGAAACATTTAGGTATAAAAATGTATCCGTTAAAACGAATATTCCTGAAAATGGATTGATTTTTATTTACACTGACATAATAAAACCAAGGTCAGTAGGTAGTAAAAGACCGCGATGTCTTCGTGTAATGCATTATAATGGAAAGGAAAGAAATATTCAATTTAAAAATATTGAATATTACCCTTTGGACATATGGTCGCCAAATGAAATCTCAATACTCATTACTGATTCCAATGGATATAAGGTACCATTTGAAACTTCAGCTGTTCCCATTTTTGTTACTCTTCACTTTAGAAGAAGAAGAAGGTCAGGACTATAAATAATGCATACCCAAATGTTATTTATTTAGAACCAAAATAGTCATCATGGTGAAATCTTATCAGGATTATTATGTAAATCAGTGTGGTGGGGGCTTAAGCAACATCGGAAGTCTTTACATATCTCCGCATATAGTGCAACAAGGACGAGGAATAGGAAATTTTTTTAGCGGTCTTTTTAATTACATAAAACCACTTTTTCTTTCGGGCATAACTGCTATAAAAAATCAGGCTGCTGAGACTGGTAAGGCTGTAATCAATGAATTTGGGAGAAAGCCTTTAAGAAATATAATTCAAGAACAAAGTAAAATTGCTTTACAAAATCTTTCAAATAAAGCAATTGATAAAATTACCCGTTTTCAAAGTGGAAGTGGAAAAAGAAATAAAAGGCTAGGTAATAAGAAAAAACGACTTCATTATACATCTAAACGACCACGTAAACATACCCAAACGCAACATAAAAAAAAAAAATCAATAAGAAAATTAAATATTAAAGATATTTTTTCTAAAGCAAAATGAGTACGCATATCGAATGTATGAAAAGTGAATTAGATTTGTTTGCGGCACACCCCACGCAAAGTTCTATTCTAAGAACTGAAGAAGTCTCATACAACCCAATTGCTTCTTTGGACGGTGCCTCTTCAATCGAATTTGTTTGCTTGGGAAATGGTGAAACGTATCGAGATTTATCCAGTGTTTATTTACGACTTGTTGTGCAACTTAAAAAAAATGATAACAACAGCATTGAAGGAAATGCTGTTGGTGTTGTAAACAATATTCTACATTCAATATTTAGAAGTTCGTCCGTTTATTTAAATAATATACTGGTATCGCAAAGTGATAATAATTATCACTATAGAGCGTATTTGCAAACAATTTTAAACTATGGGAGTGACGCCTCTGAAAGTCACTTGGCCTCCCAAGGTTATTTTCCCAATTTTGGAAGAATAACAGCAGGGAAATATGTTTATCCGGACTCGAATGAAACCCTTAAAAATATGTTTCAAAATAGTAACAAGGTTGAGTTATTCGGAAAAGTTCATGGAGATATTTTCAATCAAACCAAACTGCTTGTTAACAATGTTGATTTAAGAATCAATTTCAATATTGAAAAAACAGCGTTTTATTTAATGGAAACTGGTACTGAATCAAATTTAAAGATACTTGAAGCACAACTTTTCATGAACCACATAACAGTTAACCCAAGCATTTTATTGGCTCATCATCATGTTTTACAAACAAAAAATGCTCTGTACCCATTCAGCAAGGTTGAAGTCAAATCATTTACAATATATCCGGGCAACAACACACTGTCGATAGACAACGCAGTTATTGGTCAAATACCAAATTTTCTGGCCTTTTGTATGGTTAAGAACCGCTCATACTCAGGAAACCGAGGCTTAGACCCATTTCAATTTGAACATTTTAAAATTCAACGCTTTAACCTATTGGTTAACGGAGTTCAAGTTCCTTCCCAGGCTCTGGAGTTCGATTACTCGAACGCTGAAAAGGTTCAGAGCTCAAGAGGTTATAATATGCTTTTTAGATCATGTGGAATTAAACATTACGATCGTGGACTACAAATTACCAAGGAAATGTTTGATTCAAACAGTTTTATATTAGCCTTTGACTTAACTGCTGATCAATCAAATTCAACTATATGTTCAAATTTAATCTCTCAAGGTACTATAAGAATCGAAGGAAGATTTTCGGAACCACTTGCTGAAGCAGTTACTTGCTTGGTATACTGTGAATACGATTCAATGATTGATATTGATAAGCATAGAAATATTCGTACGCTCTTTTAAAATGAATACTTTACAAATTGAACATTTTCTTTCTAAGCATTCAAAGACAAAATCTATTTTTAAAGGAGTTTTTCCTTCTGATAGGTTACCAAAAACTATTTTAAAGTATCCCGCACTAATAATTGCAAATACCGACACTTCAGATCAACCTGGAACGCATTGGATTGCATTTTATTTTGAAAGTCGTAGGTCAGCAGAATTTTTCGATTCATATGGTCAATATCCCCAGAAAAAAGAATTTTTAATATTTTTAAAATCTAACGCTTATAAATTTTGTTTTAATAAGCAACAACTGCAGGGATACTTTTCTAACACTTGCGGACATTATTGTATGCTGTTCGGTCTTTTTAAAAGTAAAAAGAAAACACTAAATTCTTTTTTAAGAAAATTCAAGAAAAACGACTATTCATTTAATGATAAATTAATAATAAAAATGTTTAAGAACCATTTTAAAAAATAAAAAACATAAAAACATATATATATTTAGGTAAAATTAAATCGTTTTATTTATGGTTTTGGAGCAATACGTTTGTTTAACTTATAATATTTAATCATTAGACTAAGGGCTTCCTCTTTCAGTGCAGGCAGCATATGACACTGACATGTGTCTGGTCCAGATGAGGCATCATCGTCGCTCCAGGGACAAAGTTTATAATGGAATCCAAACTTCGAATGGATCAACTCTTTTTCCTCTAAATCCTCCAAAGTAGCTTTTAGGAACTCCATCCTTTGTAGGTGTTGCTCGAAAAGCATGCCTTCAAATTGCATCAAGAATAGTTCTATCTGTTGAGCGTACATTTTTAAGGACAACTATTTCTTTTTGAGACTGATTTAAGACTGTTGTTGGATTTAAAAACTCAGCTCTTTATATTGAAGAATCTTATTTACTTTACTTATTTACTGATAAAAATTCAATTTGAGCACAACTAAATCTGTTCAGATCTTTCCCTTTATATACCATATGAGTTATTCCATTCTCATTTAATTTCCTAAATGGTGTCTTTGTAGAAAATTTGTTCACATAACTTTTAGGTAGAAATATCCAAACATCTTTATCGTCCTTATCAGTTAAATATAGAGCTATTTTAGTTCCATATGGTGTCTTTTTCAGCTTACATCCAGTGATCTTATACTTAAATCCAATACATAGATTTTCAATTTTTGTGTAGCCAATCACAGGCTTCACGTCATTTAAGGTCTCTAAGAAGTCCTATAAAATTCAACAAAATTAGGTGATAAAGTATTTACTTTTAATTTATATGCATACCATTTTTGATCAGCGTAAGTTTGGATTCGTCGTGCACTAGTACCTAACTGTTGTATACTAATTCTTTAACCAGAAATTACATGGTCTTTTATACTTGTCAAAAACTATACACTTCTATCAATTCATGTGGAGTAAATGAGATAACAATATGTCTTCATTATATGCACCAAAATACTTATTCAAACTATGTAATACTTGAGAATAAAGTTAGAAATACATATCAGTATGTCTATCTCTTTTTATATTTATATAAATCTTTCAATAGCGTTAAAATAAAGTTAGTATATATAACGTAAGAATTGTCCCTCAAATGCTATATAAGATAAATTTTTTATAGAAAAGTCAGTTTATTTTTAAAAACATCGAAATGGTGAAGTACCATTGCGAGTTGTGTTCAGAAACAAAATCCTTTACTACTCGCAGCGGTCTAAAAGGGCATACATTAAAAATACACAACTTCGCCTATCAGAAATCTAAATCCTCCTTTTATTATTGTTATTTCTGTCCTAAAGTACGGAAAATTTGGTTGCGATACGACTTTAATATGCATCGTCTATTGGTTCACAACGCAGAGCTAAAAAGTATTTGTAAGGCAAAAAAAATTGTTCAATAAATAAAAAACAATTATAAGCCCTCAATTTTAAAATAGTTTTTACTTTATTTTTCTTTATGCATGGTGTATTTATAATTAAAAAGTTAAGAATCTAGGTCAAATAAAACATCTAGTAATGCGTCGTCATCTCCATCATCCAGCAAAGTTAAATAATGGTTAGTCGGTGGCGGTTGAGGTCCCATAAGTTCTTCAAAGATGTGGTCGTCGTTAGGAAAAACCTCATCTTCTGTCCTGGATAGGTCGTCGTCCAATTGAAATTCCTGTGCGCACTGAAATACATCTTCATCTTCTTCGTGTGTGATAAGGGATTCCAAGAAAGCCTGCGTAGTAGTCCCCAATGGAAACTGGCTCCACTCAAGAGACTCCAATCCTGGGTCCCTATTTTGGGTCGACGATGCAGCCGGTTGAAATACGCTTTGTAGAAGGCGATCAACCGAATCTTCTGCTTCGGAAACCTGTACAAGTTCCAGATCCGAGTTTTCGATTATTTCGAGATCAGAATCTTGCGTGGGTGGTAATTCCGGGTTGTCAATCTCAACCTCGTTTTCCGAATCGATAAATTCTACGGTTAGATCCATAGGTATGCAGTACTGAGGCATTTGAAGAACTGATCCTGAGCAATTTGAGTGGTGTCATTTTTATAGTCCAGAATGTTCACTTAACAGGTTGACATCTACAGGGAGTGCATACAGGTATGTTGTACTCCTAGAACCAATCCGATTGGTTCTCGAACAAAAGGAGCAGCCCAATACCCCAGTAGAATGGTTATTAGAAGGAAAACGAACACAAGGATTGATAACAAGTTACCGGGGGTGAACGTGGTGTAGGAGGGGTCTGGATGTAGGTAAATATCGAAGGTGTGCACCTTCGACATAGGTTAAGGAAAGGCAATCTCTGTGTAAGCAAGATATGAATAAATGGTCAGTTAAAGTCGGGCCAGCATTGGCATAAGATGTCGCGATGCAGCCATTCGAATTTCCTAAGCCTTAAGCTAAGAGTAGCTATTAAAAGCGGTTGCGGAGGTTTTTTAGGCGGTTTTAAATGTGTTTTGTATGAGTTGTTTTTAATTGCAAGCGTATACTCATCCCAAAATCAGTGTGTTTGGTATTCCACGGAACCCTCCCTTTGTATTGCATTTCAAATATTGTGACCCCTCGTTATCTTCTGAGAATGAGCAGGAGAAAGTGAACGTGCGTACCCACGAACCCGAATCTCACCCCTACCCTCGAGTCCTTGCTCATGACTGCTTGTGCGCGAAGGTGTGAAATTTTAATTTTGTGAGTTTTTTTCAAAATGTGCAGTTTTTATTTTAGAACAGAGAAAATTATACCATTGGAAAGGGCTTGAAAAATGCTTTCCAATGACACCAAATTTTTTTTTTTTTTTTTTTAGTGAGGGGGTATACTATTTACGGCAGCGGAGGTCATCGTCGTTTTTTGCCTTTTTCAGTCGAGTAGTGGGAATATACGGGAGGAGGCAGAATTTGAAATTCGGTACAATTTTCCGCTTCAGTGCACCGTTTTAAGAAATTCTTAAAACTAAACTTCTTATCCTACACATAAATTTTATTGGGTGGCCTTTAGATATAAACCCTGAAAAGTGTTCCCAATAAGAAATTTAAAACATAAACCTTAAAGTGATTCCACTAGCTGACTTTTCTATACACCCCCGTCTAACTTTATCGTAGACAAAAACAATTTCGATATCCTCAGCCCTAAAAAGTGATCCTATAAGTCTTATACAACTTTAACATTAAAGTGATTCTTCAGCTCATTTTTCCTAGACACACTCCTCAAAAGGAATTGTATAACATATAAGAAAAACTAGAGTATAAGACCGCAGCGGCGGTCATCGCAGCGGCAGTCTCGGCAGCGACCAAACCTCCGCTGCGAAAACCGCCGCTCCCGTATATTCCCACTACTCGACTGAAAAAGGCAAAAAACGACGATGACCTCCGCTGCCGTAAATAGTATACCCCCTCACTAAAAAAAAAAAAAAAAAAATTTGGTGTCATTGGAAAGCATTTTTCAAGCCCTTTCCAATGGTATAATTTTCTCTGTTCTAAAATAAAAACTGCACATTTTGAAAAAAACTCACAAAATTAAAATTTCACACCTTCGCGCACAAGCAGTCATGAGCAAGGACTCGAGGGTAGGGGTGAGATTCGGGTTCGTGGGTACGCACGTTCACTTTCTCCTGCTCATTCTCAGAAGATAACGAGGGGTCACAATATTTGAAATGCAATACAAAGGGAGGGTTCCGTGGAATACCAAACACACTGATTTTGGGATGAGTATACGCTTGCAATTAAAAACAACTCATACAAAACACATTTAAAACCGCCTAAAAAACCTCCGCAACCGCTTTTAATAGCTACTGCCGCAGCTTTATCGAGATAAGGATGCGGGCGCGGGATCCTAGGGATTAGCCGGCCCAAAAACGATACCATATTTCAGGCCCTTTGAAGGCTTTTTTGGATGCACTACGACATCAAAATTACCTAAGATGAGATTGAATTTTACATTTTGGCAACCCAAAGCTATGCCGTTTGCTGACTTTGCCTAGACAGCATAAAGCATGTGGTAGGGGGTTGCTCAAATACTTTCAAAAATATTATACTTTTCAACATTTAAATGCCGGCACACAATGCGAGTGCATCTAAGAGAACTCAACACCCAGAACAAATTGTAAAATATATTTACGGATAACTTACAGATTACTCAAAAAATATGTCTTGTGCAGGACCCAAGCAAGGGTAAAACAAGAAAGGAAGTTAACTTCGGCAAGCCGAAGTTTGTATACCCTTGCAGTTATAAGAAATAATCAACTTTGGTAACAGCATGTACAATTTTTAAGGATTGTTGCTGACTTCAGTAATATAAAAATAAAAAAATGAAAAAAATATTTCATTCTTTTTTTTAGACCATTTTTTTTACATCTATATGTTAGAGTAGTCCGATTTTTATTATTATAAGATAACATGTCAAAAAGCCCCAAAGCTATAATTTGTTTCATATTATTTTTCCAGCAATTTTCCCATCGTTTCTATGACAGCTATATGATATAGTCCTCCGATTTTGATAAAATTTAATTTGAAATTCAGAACTAATTAAAAAATGTTATTTTCAAGCGTAGGAGGTTAGAAGTTAAAATTACCAAAGATGTAATTTTTTTAATTATTTCACCTATGGGAAGGGTATATGATATATTTGCTGTTTTTTAACATATAAACTCCTACGCATTTTTAATAAGTTCTAAATCCGAATTTAGAAATAAAATAATATGGAAGAATAAATTATAGCTTCGGTGTTTTCTGACACATTTTCTTATATGATTGGGAATGGCATTTAATATCATATAGCCGTCAAAGAAACGGTCAGAGAAATAATGAAATACATGGTGTTACATTTATTAATATATTATAGGATAACCGCAAGGGTATACAAGCTGTGGCTTGGCTTACGGGAACAACAACCTTTAAACTTTCAGAGGATACAGGTTTCACTAGGAAAGAGATAGAAGGTAGACGGTCGGACCGCCCCGACATGTAATCTTAATCAAGTTTTAAATACATTTAGATTATGTATGGGCACAAAAGTAATAAATCGTAAGCGGGGAACATAAACTAGGTGCAATGCTTAGCGAAATGCCTGAATCCCTTAAATCGACATGCCTAAACCTATTGTTAGTTCTCGAGATATCAGCTTCCATACGGACGGGCATGGCTAGATCTATATATTTTTTTGTTATAAAGACATCTCATAAAATGTTGTTCAGTGATAATGTGCTATGCCCGTCGGTTTTTAAGGATTTTGAAAAAGCGGAGATGAGATTCTGTTAGTTAATACCCAGAATTTGCTAGCCTAGCCCAGAATTTTTCGCTAGCAAAGGAGCCTAAATTGGGGGTTCTGATTTTACTTACCTACAAAGCCCACGGTTACCAGACATATGATAGTCGAGCCCTGAGCGCTCTTTCGTGTTTTACATTGGGAGCGCTGGTTGGTACCAACGTCTTCCGTTCGGAAAATGTATTTTCGGTTGTTCGGTACTTGGCTCACAGAATCGCTCCATGAATCGCTGCTGTCCTAATAACAAGGCCCTTGAGAGCTCCATTTCATAGTCCTCTTCGTAACCTCACAACGCACCCACAAGCTCAGCAGCACAAGCGCAACATGTTCCTGCAACACGCCATGTGGCCATGCCATGTTGCGCGGCAACATGCTGCTCTGCAAAGCAGACTCAGCGGAGAAGGGAAATTGTGCGGAGTCCCGAGGCAGGCGCTCACCAGGCCGGAGTGGTCCTAGTGGGCTGGGGGTTCCCGGCATCCGAGGTTCCAGAAGTATGCAAACAAACTGCGCGAAGGGTGTGTGTTGCGTATGAATGCAAATGAAAACGAAAAGCTTGAAAATTATATATCATTTTCACGGAACTCGCAAACGAGCGAGGCAGCGGTGGGGGAGAAAGGGCCTGGTAGGGGCTGTCACATGCGTGCCTTGCAAATCACGTCGTAATATTTACAAATGGTTTCTTGTAATTAAATTAACACAAAACGTGACATTGTCACTGTGGCAGATTTTTAAGCGACACCGCACACACTCTAATATATACAAATCAACGCGCAAGGACAGAAGTCCCCAAAGCATTAAGCACCAGGACATCTGAAGTTGGGCGTCTAAATTGTAGCTTTCGGGCCCCCTTCTCAACCGTGTTCCTTGAATTTTCACCGAGCTACCCCGGCTTTTCCGCCGCTCGGCCCCGTGCCAATCCCAGCTCCAAGCGCCCTCCTCACTCATTGTCTCGAAATGGAATTTAAAACATAAATGAGCAAAAGTGCGTGCCTGTTCCTTGCCGGCTGCCTATTTGTGCGTCATTGGGGAAACGGTGGGTGTGTGCGGCGGGTGGCAACGCGGCAACGGGGCAACCAGCGCTGGGGAGGCAGAGTGGGCGGAAAACGGGCGGCATGTCTGCGCATCAGCGGCCTTCGAAAGATTAGGAATGTAATTTACAATTTACTACATGCTCTCAAATAAATGTCGACTTCTTTTATACAGGCACTTATGCCGAAGGGGTCCCCGTTTTCAGCCAGCCCGCCTTTTCTCAGCCCGGTGGCCGTAACCCCTCCACCTGGTTCCGGCTCACGTACGGATCTCGACCGGGCTTGTGCCACAAAACGATACAATATGTGTATCAAAACACCCGACCACATGGCGGATAAGTTATGGAGGCGACGGGCGGAGAGCGGGAAAGCCGTGAGGTGTGGTGTGGGGGTGGGCATGGGCATGGGCGACGGCTTCTTGGGTAATTCTCGTCGGAGCTGCTCAGGAGCGGAAAGATTGACAGTTGTTGGCACTGAAATGCACACAAAACAACACAACAGGCAGCGGCAACAAAAGTTGCCACTGAATAAGGAAAACGAAAATAAAACCGAGGCGCATTCGAACAGAAAACAGGGCCACCCCTGATTTATTTTCCACACATATATGATTTAACTGGCCCTCTGGAACTACTCAGCTCTCAGAACCCATTTCCAACAAAATGTCCTTCTTTGAGTAAAGCCAATGTGACTTATCACGTAGAATAATTTACCTATATTAGTTTTTAGCCAAAGGAGGCCAGAAATATTAGAGATCTCATCGATGCTGCTTCTGATCTTCTGGTGACCTGCTGTAAAAAACAGAGAAGCAATCGGAAAGGAATTGGTTTTGTGCCCAAAAGCCAGGAGTTCTGGGAATTTTATACTATTATGGTGTGTTTCTTGCACGAGAAGCTCCCTGTATCTTGAGCACCACCTCATGAGTGCGACTGTGGGGCGTAAAAGAAATCTAGAAATTCCTTATCGCACCTCAGTGTGCTGCATTAAGTGGTCCTGGGGCACCGGCACGTTCTCGTTCTGACGCCCAAACACCTGGGCTCGTCAGTCCCAGTCGCCGTTCCATCACCCACTCTGCTCCTCCGTCCCTGGCGCTGCTTGCAGGTGGAGAAGTAAGTCATGGGGAGCAGTGCAAGCAAACCGATTAACTACCCGCCCAAAGTATTTCCACATACCAGCCCGGCGATATAAATGCGGGCGGTGGGACTTTCCCGGTCGTCGAGCGCGGCAAATGTATCTTGGACGTGCTGAGGCGGTGCGACATCGGGTAATCCGCTCCGAAGCCGGCGAACTATTCGCACTCGTACAATGTGGCAGGAATAGGATGAAAATGGAAACGGGGGCGAAAATCTCATGTCGCCCACAGCTCTGCTGATCGGCGGCCGACGATTTTGTTTGGCGGGATAAACACAATCACCCCGAATCAAATTGATTCGCTAATGCCAGCGTTCGCCAAGTCCCCGCTGAGAGCTATGTGGCGTTTATCGACTTGATTTGAATTCAGCGCCGAGCGATTGCTTTCATAACCTAAGAAAATCCAAGAGTCCAAGCCTCGTGTTTCCAGCTAAAAATAATGTTGTGTCTTCAGGGATAACGCTCAGCCCTTTCAAACACAACGTTGCTCGTGAGCAACTCGATAGCCTTGACGGCCAACTCAGGGGCTCCCCTCCCAGCTATACGGTACAATTTTCCAACAGCGGGCTTAGTTCAGCGGAATGCCACGCCCTCTCTAACGCCCTCGAACGCCCATAACCCCTAGGCCCGTTTAGCGGGCCGACAGTGTTTGGGGTCAGACCACCATTAAAAAGTTAAGAAGCTGCTGCGAGGTATGCAGTAGTGGGAACAGCCGCTTTGCTGCCTGCATATCTGCATCTCCCTCGAAGTCCCCTTAGCTGAGTAGCGAGTTTCGAACGGCCGAGGCAGTCGACAATGGCGATTTTCCTCATAATATCTTAAACAGAGCGACATAATGACTTGATGTGCAACTTGATTTGTTATGTCCACTCCTATTTTTGACATGATATTCTTTCAAAATTTAAGAGAAGTACAAAACATAAATATTTTGTTTTAACCAGTGAATATCATATTGTAGACCCAAAAATGCAATTAGGTGGTATTTATATGCGGGATATCTTAAAGGCATGAGCAGAAAACTCCAATCGGCCCTTAAGATAAAGTCAATTCTTACTTTCAATCCTTACATTGCACACTGCGCCAGCCATTCCGATTTTTGGCTACAAATATGTTTTTTTTTTAGAAAATGACCAGACCGAGTATGAAGTCCTTTTTAAAATACATCTATCTATGTAAAATGTGTCATGTTCCAAAGAATTCGGACATGGAGTTTTCTTTCACCCAGATTTTTAAAGTTAAAATATCATCAAATATTGAGAAAAATGAAATAATCTAAAAGTCAAAGACGCTGAGGTAGTTGTTCGACTTCTTCACAAAACTTTTAAAAGTCATTACTTTCAAAATGTCAAAAATATTTAATAGCTCGTAAGTCTTACTTGTTCTATAAAACAAATTTTTTCGTTGATTTTACTGATTTCCTTTAGCAAATGAGTACTTTGCTTTTCGAGTGATTTTAAGTGGCATCCCCAAAAAGAGTCATTACGTTAAAATAAATTCCTTGATTAATTTACTAAAATCGCTAATCGCCGACTTGATGCGGTTTTTTCTTAGTTTTTAGTCATTTTAGTTTAAATGCCTGGCAGAGCACTTAAAGGAAATCTTAAATGTGCCTAAAGATATGCTGTAAATCTTGAACTTCCTTCGGGTGAGAACTAAAATATATTATAGAAATAGAAATTGGGCATTCTTTTGTGATGACTTCAGAATATTTCAAGTAAACATTAAGCAAGTTCAAAACAATATTTTACAAACTATTTTTTTCTAATAATTTGATTGTAATAATCTATAAAGATAACAAAATGAAAAATTGTTAGGTCGATTACTAATAAGCATTGAATTGGGAGCCTCCGAAAGTGTCAATTTGTATAAATAAATATTAAACGACATAGTATTTTTAGTGGTGTTAATTTTTTTAGTTTGTTTTCTCTCATACCCTTTGGAAAATGGATTGAGTGCATCTTCTAGTTATTTGTATACCCTTGCGAGGTTCATTTCAGTTTGCAACGCAGTGAAGGAGACGTTTCCGACCCCATAAAGTATATATATTCTTGATCAGCGTCACTAGACGAGTCGATCTAGCCATGTCCGTCTGTCCGTCTGACCG
Source organism: Drosophila biarmipes (assembly GCF_025231255.1). NCBI lineage: Eukaryota > Metazoa > Arthropoda > Insecta > Diptera > Drosophilidae > Drosophila > Drosophila biarmipes. Next base: position 1,263,623 of record NC_066611.1, on the reverse strand, counting down.
TTTGTCCGGCTGTCCGTCCATCTGTCCGTCCGTTTCTACGCAAACTAGTCTCTCAGTCGGGCTGAAACATTCCCAAAAATCTTCCTTATATTGCAGGTAGTATATAAGTCGGAACCAGCCGGGTCGGACAACTATATCTTACAGCTCCCATAGGAACTATCGGGGAAAAATTAAAAAAAATATATATCTTTAATGTTTTTTAACATGTAACATCCTACGCTTGGAAATAACATTTTTTAATTGGTTTTGAATTTCGAATTAAATTTTATCGAAATCGGACGACTATATCATATAGCTTTGGGGCTTTTTGACATATTATCTTATAATATTGGGAATAAATGTTTTTATATTTTTAAGAATTTCGAATTCAATTTAAATCGGACGACTATATCATATAGCTTTGGGGCTTTTTGACATATTATCTTATAATATTGGGAATAAATGTTTTTATATTTTTAAGAATTTCGAATTCAATTTAAATCGGACGACTATGTCATATAGCTTTGGGGCTTTTTGACATATTATCTTATAATATTGGGAATAAATGTTTTTATATTTTTAAGAATTTCGAATTCAATTTAAATCGGACGACTATATCATATAGCTTTGGGGCTTTTTGACATATTATCTTATAATATTGGGAATAAATGTTTTTATATTTTTAAGAATTTCGAATTCAATTTAAATCGGACGACTATATCATATAGCTTTGGGGCTTTTTGACATATTATCTTATAATATTGGGAATAAATGTTTTTATATTTTTAAGAATTTCGAATTCAATTTAAATCGGACGACTATATCATATAGCTTTGGGGCTTTTTGACATATTATCTTATAATATTGGGAATAAATGTTTTTATATTTTTAAGAATTTCGAATTCAATTTAATAAAAATCGGACTACTCTAACAACATATAGATGTAAAAAAAATGGTCTAGAAAGAAACAAATGAAATAATTTTTGTTTAATATCACTGAAGTCAGCAACAATCCTTAAAACTTTCACATGGTGTTGCAAAAGTTGATTGTTTCTTATAACTGCATATATACCCTAACTTCCTTTCTTGTTTTTGAAAACCCGAAAAGTGAAAAAATGTTGCGATTTTGGCTTGGATTAGCTATACCATATAAAAATCCAATACATTTTATTTTTAGCTCCTTGGAAAGGTCAATTTTTTTAAGAGTAAAACACAAAAAACCGCATCCTTCTAACTATCGTTGGAAAGAAGTTACAGATTTTTGGCCAAAAAAGTGACTTTCTGGCCCAGTGTGCACTGCGATAATATCCAAGGGCGATCTAATCTATAAGACCGAAAATGGGTCTGGCGCGTTTCGTATTGTAAGTCCATACTGCTGCTACACTTAGAGTTGTTCAAAGCAAATGAAGTACTATTGCACAGTGCCAGCCTTATGAATGCATTGAGTACAAGTCTTCCCACACACTTGAAACCATCTCCTCCTGTCCATGGGTCAGTTGAAAGGAAGGAACAAGGCCACGGCAGAAATTAAGTGCATAAATTTTACACCTAATTAAGAAGTAAATGCTCGCTTTACGCAAATCAAGTTGTAGCTAAATAAATTACCCCTGGCCGCCGCCAAACAATCCGTGTCACGAACAAGCTCGAACCGGCCGAAAGATGCAGGGTGCCCAGCGGAAGAAGGCGACGAAGATGGAGGCGCGTGGGTGGCTGAGGCCTTTTGTTTCCTTCCATCTTTCCCTGCGGGTCTCCACTTTTCACGCTATTCGCCTTTCCTTTTCGAGTAGTAAAAGCGGAAATAATGCATAATGCGCCTATGCCTGGACCTGGCGCAAACACACCCAAAGCTGGGACAACAAACGCCCTACACGGAAAATAATTGCCATGCGAGGCTTGCGTTATTTTTAACAATGTTGCCGACATAGTTCAGCTCCCAAAAGCCTGTTTACTGATTTGTTTAAACATGCCTTGCTTGGTCTAAATATTTGCTTGCGTTTTTTGGAAGGCAAAACAAGTAGATGAGATCCTGCAGTTGCTGACACAGCTAAAAACACCTATTAAAAATATATATTTTGAATGTTTAAAAGCCCGATACTTGTGCTGCCTTTGCGACTTCATTTCATGTAATCATTTCGTAACTTGCCGTCAATGCAATTTTTTACACTTATGAACTTATTTTTTCAAACAGGATCGCATACCACTAATAAAAACCCAACGTATCCTTTTTCGGGAATACCTATATGCACATACGTACACCAGGTTTATAGGGCTGGTCTCGCGTGAGACAATCTTATTGTGGCAAAAATGTTTTCTCCATACTGCGTTTAAATGGGCACTGATTGGCCACGTTATTGTTTAACCGCTCTGCCCTCCCCACTGACTTCTAATTGTTTACTTCAGTGCTTACACATTTTCGGTCTGTGCAGCGACAGAGAGCGCCCACAGATTGAAGGCGCGGAGGCCGGCGCTAAGCTCGGCTGCGTGTTAATCACACTTAATCTAATTTTTATTTCTGGGTCAGCATCTTATTTATTTTCCCCTCTCCGTCCCATCCCCCTCCAATTGCTGTTTCGTGCAAAACGGGCTAGACGCCGAGCCACGCCCACCACCAAACACCGCCTCTGACGTCGCCTTTGCAATTCAGCCGTGCCGTAAATATCCTTGACAAATCTTTTTGCCCTTTCGGCGCGCCAAGCGCAAATAAAAAGACATTAATTCGTTGTTCCTGTCGCTGTTGTTGCCGCTGCCGCTGCCTGTGCACTGAGAAATACGCCATTGAATAGAAACAGTTTTAACGATAAATGTAATCCCTAGGGGGATTGGTATTTTTTCAGCCAGGAGTTTGCAACGCAGTGAAAGAGGCGCTTCCGGCCCCATAGGGTATATAATTCTTGATCAGCATCACTTGACGAGTCGGGAACAATTTTTTAATATATATCTTTGGTGTTTTTAAACAAATAGCCTCCTACGCTTGGAAATAACGTTTTTGAATTTGTTCTGAGTTTCGAATTTAGTTGTATCAAGATCGGAGGACTATATCATAAAGCTGCCATAGGAACGATCAGAAAATTGATGGGAAAATAATATGAAACAATTATTTTTTTTTGGTTTTTTGACATGTTATTTTATACTGCTCGGAATATAATTGGTTGTATTTTTAGGAATTTCGAATTAATTTTAATACAAATCGGACGACCCTAACATAGCTGTCAAAGAAACGGTCAAAGAAATAAGAAAATAATTTTTTATTTTTTAATATCACTGAAGCTAGCAACAATCCTTAAAAATTGAACAATGTGCTACTAAGATTGATTATTTCTTATGGCTGCAATGGTATACAAACTTCGGATTGCCGAAGTAAACTTCCTTTCTTGATTTTTATTAATGTGCATTTCGTCTCATTTCGTGTCATTCGAAATCGACAAAAGTTGAAAAAGATATGACCACTTGAAAGCCGGAAACTTTAAATTGTTCTCCCAAAAGTGTTTTTATGAGTCGGTAACACTGTCCTTTGAAATCTAATGTACCGATCATTCTGAAATTTTGCGCACCTATGTAAGTCTGCAGGCTCTAACGTCGAGTTTTATTTAGTGTTTATTTTTAATTTTACAATAACATATAACTAATTTTTAAACTTAAATCACTTATTTGACTTTAAAGTGTTGCCAAAAGTGTTCTTGGAGGCGCCTGCGGAGCTGGCCTGCAGGTAAACAATATTATTTACTCATTTTAATGATAATACGAAAAATGAAATGAATCGATTACATTTATTTGATAACTCCACATTGTTAAATAAAAAGGAGCGATTTATCCCTTTTGTACTTACATTTTTAGCAGTGCAATGTGTTGCCATTGCCGCTATTGTTGCTCCTCGGGTGCGTCTACTACGGCCCTTTGGGCTCTCGCCTCCTGTTTCGCTCCTTGGGCTCCTCCTTTTATGGGCCAGGTAATTTACGTAACGAACCTGACACTTTCTAATTTATGGCGTCAGACGAGGGGCGTCGTCGTCTTTGAATTTTTCGCTGTCTAGGCCCCACTTGCGAACCTAGTCGGCTGATTATAACCACGATAATGCTGTTGACGCAAAGGTGGGCTCCACGAACTTAACAGGTGATTAGGGAAGGATCAGGAGGCGGGTGTTTTGGAGACGGAGCACTGTCAAGTGTTTGCTGATCTCCGTAGCAACGTGATAATCCTTACTCACAGCAACATACTTGCAGGGCAATCAGTCTGAATTCTAATTGGAAAACCTTTAAATGGAGATCGGGTGAAGCGACACAGCTTTTTGTACCCGCTCGGACGGTCCATATATTACGTAATCCTTTGTTGTCAAGAAAAATAATTCATGTGATACAAATCATTGTACCCGCTACTCATAGATAAATAGGGTATACTAGATTCACCGGAATGAATGTAACAGGTAGAAGCTAGAGATTCAGACTTGTCATGCAGATTCCGCGTGGGTGTTACGCCCACTCTGACACCCACGATCCGCGAATAGCTGAAGCGCCTACAGCTTTTACGGTATTTAAATGATTTTTTTTAAACTGAATTACGCCCACAAACCTCCCTATACCTATCGATTGACCTAAAAAAGGTGTGGCATGTTCGCGTAACAAACTTGCGCTTCGTACGAAAATAAGGAATCTAAATCTGAAATCTAAAAGGTACCGAGAACACGATATCCCCAAGATCTCACCGCAATTCTTCTGGTGGAATAGAAAACTATTAACTTTAAAAAAGGAAAATAAATATAAATATCAAGGCATGAGAGATGCCAACAAATAATATAATTAACTACGATAAATTGAAAGCCCAATAGAGAAGAAAAAGTAAAGAAGGCAAAGCAGACCGCCTTATTGAGCTCACATCCAAAATAAAATAAATAATCCAAGCCGGAAACAAAGTTACAATGACACAAACATCACAACGGTCACAAACATTTTTTAACAACATTTAAAAGTGTAAAAGTCTAAAACCTACAAAGCTAGCATCCGTAATTCCCTTCCCCAATTTGGGTATTTACAAAAATGTAACCGAACCTTGCAGACCTATTTTCCTACCTATCCAACACGTAGATTAATTAACATCGAAACTGCTATCGTGGTGTGCCACATCCAACAAGTTAATAAATAGCCCACCACTGGGATTAAGACAAAAGTCGATAGCCTCGACTATTGCGTTGCTCGATGAGCTACCGTTCTGACGATGTCCTGGAATCTTCTCCTGGCCGTGATTGCCGCGAGCCTGGATGTATCGTGGCACTCGGGGCTTCTGTCAGTTGCCGTTCTGGGGCTTTGATGCATAGTTATTTAACTTCTCACAATTGCTAGCCGTGATAATGCCTATATTTTTCATATCCCTCTCTGTCGCTTAATCTAAATGGAGAAGAATCTTTATTATTTCTCTTGTAAAGAACTGATTATGTTGGTCTGCTCTCTACGAGATGTGTGCGGCAAACTCAGAAGATTGTGTGTTCGGCGACAAAGTTTGGATGACATGACTGCCCTATAGATCAGTGAGAAAGTACAGAATTCGAAAGGGTAGCAGCGGAGTTATTTTATATTCACTTATTACAGCGGATGGGTTGCTTGGTTGGCTTCGGTGCTGCCGCGCCTTGCAGTATCGGCTGATGATGACGCTTGTCTTGTCTCGACGACGCGTTGACTCAGTCATCGCAGACTCCGTCCTGTATATCGAGACGTTCCGGACTTCCATCGCCTTGAGGACGCTTTTCTCGCCATGGACTCGCAGAGAGCTCGAGCATGCGTGCTTAGGGCACCGAACGTTCCACTAAAGCCTTACCCTATTGCTTGTCGTCCGTGGCGCTACTGCGATACTAGACGAGTTCTCCGCGGTGGTCGTTACGTGGCAGCGTGGTAATATTCATTCCCGCCGATGTCCTCTGCCCTGCTCCTGGTCGGACTCCTGCGAGGCTTTTGAGGTCTTGGAAGATCGCTGTTCCGCGACTTGTAAGCCCGTCTGGCTTGTCCAGTAGAACGTCTCCTGAGTTATCTTAGCCCGTCGACTGCTTGCCTTTCCTGGCTGGTATAGTGATTCTCTGGCACCTGGGGGTTCGGTCAGTGGCTGTTCTTCGACCTCACCTGTAATCGCTGGCATTCTTTTTCCGCGCAACGCCTTTTGAAACCATGAAACCGCTCATCCTTTGCGCCGGGTCCAACAACATTCCCTCCTTGTCGCAGAACTCAATTGCTGGCGAGCCCGCCGGGCGATGTTTTAAGATGTGGTCGTTACAAAAATAGCCGTGTGACTCACTCTGAACCCCAACTACCTTGTCTCGACTCGGAGATTGATGTCCCAATCTTGAACGTCTCGATGTAGACGTAGATCTTGCTCCTTGTAAGCTTCCCGACTTGACTTGTTGTTGTTCACGTGCTGTGCACTAGATGCTGAACTGGTTTTTGACTTTGATATCTGACTGATCTGGATGGATTGACTCCTCGTATTCGACTGTCCCAGCTGCCAGCGATCTTTAAAAGCACACTTTAGTCCTGCATCTTTGCACCGTCCTGCTAATCCTCCTGTAGAATATGGCATGTGGCACTTCCAGTGCCAGTTTTGTGGGGAATCCCTTGGCTGCTTTGAAGAAGTGGTGTTTCTGACCCATACTACCTCGCCCATGGCTGGCGCCCATCGCCTCCTGAGAATATAGAGCTTCGCTTGGCCCTGGTTTGCCTTTTTCAAGACTGCCCTTCGATCTCAAAAACCTTTCCGAGTTTGTTGGCGCATTCATCCAGTGCTTCCGTGGCTCGTCTGCTTCCTAAGGTTTCCGTATCGTACGGGGCGCTTGGTAGTCTTCCTGCTTTGTGTAAGAGAGGTGGCTAGCATAACCTCCTGCCACTTCTCGTACCACATTCTCTGGTCTTCACCAAACAGGTCGGTGAAGACCAGAGTGTTTGGTTTTTTCTGCGGCGTGTAGGTTGCTATGAACTGCTGTCCACTCCGGTTAAAAAAATCCTTAAGTATCTAGCGGCAGTAGTTCCGTCCACTTTGAGAACCTGTCTATTAGGACTAGCAGCATTTGGTTGGCGTGCTCTGGTCCGACGCAGTCCGTGCATTCCGCGCCCCGTGCTCCAATGCACACCTGGCCAGTAGTACCGGGCTGCCGACAGTGCATTTGTCCCAAGCACTCTTTCCCAAAGCGACTTCGATACAGACATCTGATGCAACGTCTAGAGCGGACAACGTATATTTACTGAGTTTCGCCTTCCATCACTCAGTCCGAGTACTTCTGAGGCTGGGTCCTTATCTGGAACGTGTTGAACCATCAGCGCCGTCGAATTCTTTAAGCTTCTCTGGGAGTAGTTGCCTTGACAAGGGGTCAGACACCACGTTTAGCTGAGCCTTTTTGTACTGTATCTCGAAGTCGTACTGCTTTAGCTACAGGGCCCATTTGGCGATGCTTTCTGAGCCATATGGTCGATTACTACTTTAAAGTGGTATCCTTTCAGAGTCGGCTGGAGCTTTCGATCCATTCAAACATTTCTCACTTCCGGTGAAGGCCTGTTTTTCGAGTTTTAAATAAGCCAGGAAGAGAAGAAGAAAGCAAGACAGAGTCAGTATTGAGGCCAATGTTTTCAATGTACAAGGTGTTGCTGTTATTTTAGATCTGCATCAGGTACATTGCCACTGATTCGTCGCCCAACGCGCAGCGCTTCTATATCGGCCACCGAGAGTGTCATAACGTCAATTCGAGCGCACTGCGCTGTGTCCTAGCAGCTCAGCCACTGGACTGCGATCACGGTGACACTAGTTGCGGATCTTCCAAAGTTTGTTTCAGCCAAAATCTTCGTCGACAGCAATGGCGGGCCTTGTAGGTGGACGGACTTCATGTTAGTTTTTAACTCCTCCTATTTGACGATTCCATATATGTGAAGTAATTTGACCTAAACATTTGACCAGTGTCAGAGCAACTAGTAAGTCGACCAGGTAGCGGTCACATTTTGATCAGGATTTGTTTATTATTAAAAGCAACGAAGTATAGTCTCGAGAAAGGAAATTCGCCTAGATATAAAATATTTTGAAAATAATCATGGGGTAAATTTAATAGTTAGATGTTTGCGATTGCAAGAAACATTTGCAGGTCATGCGTTATACAAAAAATCAATAAAAATTATAAGCAGGGGGCGTACGACCATATTCTACGCGCATCACCGAGGTAGGGAGGGTTAAGGCATGGGGATATAATATCTCGCACATCCCAATTCTTTCCAAACCAGGACCGGTCACCCTAGTTTCCATGGTTTTAGTTCGCATCTTAGCACAATCTGTAGATATTCGCAAATCTACATAAAAGGAGAAGAAAGAACCATACCCCTCCGACAAGCTTTACTCAGAAGAAAAGACCAGAAGTGCACGGTAAGTGAAATTCACTTTCGATTCTCACCAACGCACACGATACACAGTGACACCCAGCGTGGAGCCCGAGGGAAGTTTAATTTTGGACCCAATTTCTTTTTTAATTTCAATAAGTTTAAAAACCGTTTTAACAGCTCTCCTTTGCCTTTGTCAAGGTCACAGTATCTGAAATTTTTTTTCCCTAAAAATACTATAATAGTTCATTAGTTTCTAGCAGATCGTTCATACCCGATACTCGTAGAGTAAAAGGATATACTAGATTCGTCGGAAAGTATGCAACAGGTAGAAGGAAGCGTTTTTGACACTTCAAAGTACATACGTTCTTGATTAGGATTACTAGCACAAGAAACCGTCGAGCTCCCATACTTTTTTCAGTTTTTAGAAAAATTTTATTGAGATTGATTGATTATAAATAACATTTCAAATATGATTGTAATCGGACGATTCATTAAAAAGTTAGAGACAAGCATGCAGCAAATCAGCCGTTTCCATTAATACGCACCCGGAAAGGGTGCCAACAGTTGGTGCTCTATGCTTGGTGGCGCTAGTTTATGGTAGCAAATTTAAAGTTTTTAATTTGATTTTAATTTGATGAAAAGGCAATTTTGTCAGCCATTAAATAATTCGGTTTTATTAGCCACCAATCATGCTGTTTCTTTAATCTACTCAGTTCGGTTGCTCGTATTTTCCGAACTAAAATGTTATGGAAGCTTTTTAAAACGGCAGCAACTCCACGGAAATTTGAATAAAATGGTTCATAAATTAGCGATAAGGCTAATCTATCTACAAAACAAAAGAGAAGATTCGTCAGGCATTTCAAATTAACAGAAGTTAACTATCACATTTCCTCGACAAGCTAAAATAATGTTTTAAGCCCAGCCCCTTGCAAATTAAACTGTCTTTTAGTCGGATGACTACACCTATAAGTCATAAAAATAATTTAAGATTTGTTGTTTCTGAAATTTATTTTACTTGCCGATCGGCAGATGAGTGTCGCATAAGGAGTGCTGCTCCAACTCCAACAAGCAGAGAACTTTCCGGTGTTAAAGGTCATCCTTCGTTAAAGCCGAATACTAGGGGATCCTAGCGACCGAGTAGCGGTATTTTAACCCCCATCGGAAAGGTCGAGAGAAAATTTGTGGCCTCCGGTGGAACAACGAATAGTGCAAGCCGAGCTGATCGACACAAAATGTCTGTGCCACACTAGGCGGATGAGTGGTCTGAGTCTGCGCCAAGCTAGCCGGCAGTCAAGACACCTGGCAGCAAGGGTAAAATTAAACAACAAGGCCGTAGGTCAAAATGCCCAACATGGAAGGAATGTGGACTAAAAATGGTTTGACCACCGTACGAAAATGAACCAAGTAATAAATATGTAGACCCATCCGCGACGTTTAAGAGCAGAACGAATTTTACTATGTTACCAGTGGTGAAAAACCCGTCTTTCCAGGAAGAGGATGAGGCGCAAGACACGCCCCAACGCTAAATAGACCCCGGCAGCCGAACAAGCGGGCAGCAAAACACCACTGCATAGAGAGCGAAAGCGTATTAGGAGCTCACGGGACCGGAACAGCTCGCGGAACTCGGAGTGCTCTCCAGAGGAAAATAGGCAAGCTTAAGGACCATAGCCCCAGAGTGAAGAAGGTCTGTCGTACAGTAAATGAAAAGTTCCATCTAGAGCTCAACAGAAGCGAGGTCACCACAACGAAGGTGATAAAAGAGTGCCCGAGGCGTTCCTAGTAGAAGCGGCGATCCGCTATCCGAAAGCTCGAGAAGCAAGTCGGTGGTGATCGGAGAAATTGTTCCGTTAGTAGCAGCCGAAAATGTGAACAAGTCTCTGGTGGACCAATTTGACGATCGGACAGGAGATGGGTCTATTATAAACCTTTCACTCATTCCCTATTAGTTAGACGTTATCAGTGAAGAATCGAGCCAATCTGATCATTGGGATCCGCCTGGAACCGCGAGTCCTGAACAGAGCAGCGAAAGGCTACCTCCAGGAGACGTTGAACGCCCAACAGATGAGCTGCGACCTTGGGTCATTCAGACCGCGCTGGTAGCCCAAAGGAGAACGAGCATTAAGTAGAACCAGAAGAGCTAATCATCGTTCGAGAAGGACGGTCAGGGGGATGCCAGGAGTTTCCTAAAGAACGTCGTCCAAGAGAGCAAATGCGAATGCTTTCGGAAGTTATGCGACGCAGCGGGACAGTACCCTTGAGGCTAGTGTGGGCAGCCGCTCTCCTACGGACCCCGAAACCGTGAATGAGATTGCTTACACTTTGTTGCTAACGATTATTGCCTACCCACAACGAAAGGGGTCCACATGGAAGATCATGGAAGTAACGGAGGCGCTCCGCTTCTAAGCAGTTAAGTTAAACTAGGCTTAATTAGCTCTTTTTTTTAAGTGCAACAAAAAGCACCCAACCCTTTTTTCCAGGGCTTTTCTAGTTTTCAGCGGTCAAGACACCTTTGCCCCAACAAGCCTTTTATAATCTATGGACTTTCCTCTCCTGGAGCTTTCTTGGATTTTTCCCACCATCCACGGTGGCACAGTGAATAATTCCCGATTTTTCCTAACAATTGCATCTTCTTCTTCTCTTTTTACTGTGTTCCAGCTGCGTGTTTATAAATATATAAATACAGTACTTTTAATACAGTCCAGATTGCAGGTGAGGAAGATTGTTTAATGTGCAATCCATAGAAATTTTAAATGAACTTCAACGCACTTTTCGAGGTTTCTTAACTTCCTTACAATTTTCCAGCGTTGATATTGAGAATTAGGACCCTAGAAAAAACATGCCTATTTGTCCACGCTTCGAACAGGTGTGGTAAACGATCGCCAAGCCTATATCCAAGGGAAACAGTTGTGCTCAAATCACTCTGCAAGCAGCCATCTGGAGTGCAAAAACTGTCACAATTGCGTATCACTTGCAAAAATCGGCAGAATTATTGTTGCATCCAGGCAACAACCCCATAAAGCATATATTATCTTGATCAGCATCACTAGACGAGTGGATCTAGCCATGTCCGTCAGTCTGTCCGTGTGTCCGTCCGTCTGTCTGTCCGTTTCTACGCAAGTCTATTCTCTCACTTTTAAAGCTGTCGGGCTGAAACTTTCCCAAACGTCTTATTTCATTTGCAGGTAGTATATAAGTCGGAATCAGCCGGATCGGACAACTGTATCTTATAGCTTCCATAGGAATAATCGGAAAAATAATTGTTTAAAAATTATTGGGTTTGAGTTATGAATTAAATTTTATCGAAATCCAATGATTATAGCTGCCAAAGAAACGATCGGAAAATATGAAAAAATTATATCTTTGGTGTTTTGTAACATATAACCTTCTAAGCTTATAACATTTTTTAATTAGCTCCGAATTTCAAATAATATTTTATTAAAATTGGAGGACTATATCATATAGCTGCCATACGAACAATCGGAAAATTGGTGGGAAATAATATGAAACAAATTACAGCTTCGGAGTTTTTTGGCATATTATCTTATGATATTGGGAATATCATATTTTATATTTTTAGGACTTTCAAATTCATTTTTATAAAAATAGGACAACTCTAGCATATAGTCAAAGAAAAGTTCAGAGAAATAATGAAATAGTCTTATTAATATCACTGAAGCTAGCAACAATCCTTAAAAACTTAAACTGGTGTTACTAATGTTTATTATTTCATATAACTGCAGTGGTATATAAACTACGGCTTGCCAAAGTTAACTTATTTTCTTGTGAAATAAAAAATATATAAAAAATAAGTAGATGACCGCTTTTAAATTGGAATACGTTTAAAAATCGCAAAAAAACATTAGGCACACGGGCATCGCCATACGAGAGTTAGTCATCGACTAATGGGAAAATTAAATGACATAAAGAGCCGTAAAGTTATTGCCCGTCAATATAACGGGTACGAACTTTGGGTCCCTTCACTGCCTTCTAGTGCCTTTCAACACTGGGTAAACAATCTTCCGTTTCTTCCGTTGCCATGTGAATGGACAACAGGACAGAATGGAGAGAGGGGTAATGCAATACCATTGCTTTTCGCAATTTGCAGCTCACATTAACCTTCGGAACTAGATTATTAAAATTGGTATTGAACAGTATGGGAGAGATAGAGGGGGAGATGAAACAGAAAAATTCCTTAAATTGTTGATTATTTAACAGAATAAGTCAGCCGCGCCCGGTGGCCTCTCTTGCGGCTCGGCCTGCAAGTATTTACACACACAAACTAATTTTCGAGGACTGTGGGCGTTAGAGTGGGAGTGGCACCCTATTGAAACCAACTTTCGCTACGCACGAAGCTGAAGAATCTACATGCCAAGTTCCAATTTTCTAGCCTTTATAGTTTCCAAGATCTCAGCGTTTTGGTTATTGATATTACGGGTTTAAATAATATAGTCGACAGATTTATTTAAAACAAATTTTGTTTATTATTTCTCTGACCGTTTTTGACATCTATATGTTAGAGAAGTCCGGTTTTTATTAAATTGAATTCGAAATTCTTAAAATTAAATTTTTATCAAAATCGGTCGACTATATCATACAGCTGTCATAGAACAAAAGGAAAATTAGTCGGAAAATAGGTAAACATTATATCTTTAGTGTTTTTAAACATATAACCTCCTACGCTTGGAAATGACATTTTTTAATTGGTTATGAATTTCGAATTAAATTTTATAAAAATTATATTCCCAATTCATATAGCTGCAATAGAAACAATCGGAAAATTAGTCGGAAAATATGACAAAATTATATCATTGGCGTTTTTTAACATACTTCTTTCTAAGCTTGGAAATAACATTTTTTAATTAGTCCTGAATTTCGAATTAAATGTTATCAAAATCGAACGACTATATCATATAGCTGTCATAGGAGCGATCGGAAAATGGGTGGGAAAATAATATGAAACAAATTAAAGATTTGGGGCTTTTTGACATATTATCTTTTAATATTGGGAATATGCATTTATATATTTTTAATAATTTCGAATTCAATTTACTAAACGGACTACTCTAACATATAGATGTAAAATAACTGGTCTAAAAAAAGAATGAAATAATTTTTTTAATTACACTGAAGTCAGCAACAATCCTTAAAAATTTTACATGGTGTTATTAAAGTTGATTATTTCTTATAACTACAAGGGTATACAAACTTCGGTTTGCCGATGTTAATTTCCTTTCTTGTTGAAATATTTGTTTTTCAAATATTCCTGTAAATGAAAAAAGACTTTTGGAAAAGTTTTAGCTCGATTTAAACTGAGAGACTAGTTTGCGTGGAAACGGACGAACAGACGGACGGACGTGGCTAGATCGAGTCGTCTAGTATTGCGTCTCCTTCATTGTGTTGCTAACTTCTGACTGAAATCATTATGCCCTATGATTGAGTTTATTATTAATATTGTACACATTTTTATAAGTTAATTACAGAGCTCTGAACTTAGCCCTAATTAGATGGGTAAAAAACAAAAATATTCCTATACAAATAATAATTAATACAGAATATGAATTAACCATTAATGAAGGAGAAATTATAATTAAAGGACTTCTTTTAATTCCATGAATTGTATGGCCTTAAATTAAAAATTTATATTTTATATAACGTAAAGTCCAAGTGGCCTTAAAAAAGAATTTTTAGGCGGTGTAGTCCATGCATTCTAAAATCGAAGTTATTTTCATTTCATATATTCAACAATATGAAATGAAAATAATTTGTTAAGCAGAAATATTTTTCTGTGTCAAAGACCTAACGATCCAATTATTTAGATTTCGCCCAGTTGGCTGAATTTTCAGTAAATACAAATGCTTTGCCATTAAACTACAACCCATATAAATGAACAAAAAATACTTTCCGTTTCATTTGCACCCTACACATTCATTATTCTTAATGTTTGAGAGTATCCTTTTGCCCGCTATTTACATTCATTCTTTGTTCTTTAGGATTTCTTTGTCTACTTCTCCACCCTTGCTCGGCAATTAAATTTAATAGCTACACAATTAACTTTTAATTTATTTTCTGTACTCCTTTTTTCATGATATGGCATTTGAGTTTTTTTCACAGCCTGCTGCTTCACTGTTCGGGCCACTAAATGACAAAAGTTTCAGTTCACCTGCTTTTTCTTCACGGAAAAACAGTTACCGAGAACCACGAACGTAACATACCTTTTATAGGGCATCCACTACGAAAACAACTATAGGTCAGGTGTATGTAATATGTACACTTCTTATAAATTTTAAAAGACTCAGCTTTTTTTAACTGATACTGATATGGAAAAATTTAAAGACAGATCGATTTACCACAGTTTTAGTATTACAAAACAAGAGAGACATAAAGCCAAGGAGCCTCCTAGCGGCTAGTGGTTTATTAGTAAAAACAGCTTCTAAATGCATGTGGTGTGCAATCTCAATTGACTTCGAAATATATTGAATATATTTGTTGATAGTATACCTTTTAGTACGGACTGATCAGCATCCGTTTATCGTCCGTTTCTAAGAAAACAAGGAAGTTAACTTCGGCAAGCCGAACATAAGATGTTATAATATTATTAAAAATAATCAATGTTAGTTTTATAAAAATATGTATTATAGAACATTTTTTGTGTAAAATTAATCATCAACCAAAATCAACAAAACAAACATTTTTAAAAAAATATTAAAATATTTGACCGTTTCTTTGACAGCTATCAATAAATGGTCCGATTTTTATTAATCCTAATTCAAAATTTTTAAAAATACATAAACTGAAATTCCCAACACTTTAAGATATTATGGCAATAAACACCGAAACTATAATTTATTTATATTATTTATATATATATATATATATATTTATCGCATCCATTTTTCGATCGTTCCTATAACAGCGCTATGAAATCGTGGTCCGTTTTTGATAAAATTAAATTTGAAATTCAGAACTATTTATAAAAAATGTTTTTTCCAAGCGTAGGAAATATATGTCAAAAAATACCAATGACATAATTAACAAGAAAGGAAGTTAAGTTCGAAAAGCCGAAGTTTGTATACCCTTGCAGTAATAAGAAATAATCAACTTTGGTAACACCATGTGGAACTTGTAAGGATTGTTGCTGACTTCAGTGATAATAAAAAAATCATTTCATTTTTTTCAGACCGTTTTTTTGACATCTATATGTTAGAGTAGTCCGATTTTTATGAAATCGAATTCGAAATTCCTAAAAATGTAAAAATTGTATTCCCAATATTATAAAAAAATAATGTCAAAAAAGCCCCAAAGCTATAATTTGTTTCATGTTATTTTACCACCCATTTTCCGATTGTTTCTATATGATATAGTCGTCCGATTTTGATACAATTTAATTCAAAATTCAGAACTAATTAAAAAACTTTATTTCCGAGCTTATATGTTATGTTATATGTTAAAAAATCACCGAAGTTATATATTTTTTTTTATTTTTTCCCCGATATTTCCTATGGGAGCTATAAGATATAATTGTCCGATCCGACTGGTTCCGACTTATATACTACCTGCAATAGAAAGAAGACTTTTGGAAAACTTTCCGATAGCTTCAAAACTGAGAGTCTAGTTTGCGTAGAAACGGAAGGCCAGACGGACGGACAGACTGACATGGCTAGATCGACTCGGTAGTTATGCTGATCAAGAAAATATATAACTAATGGGGTCGGAAACGCTTCTACGAGTAACGGGTATATTAATTGCAGAAATATGTATAAATATAAGATACTCATTTATAGGTATATACATTTTTCTCTTTAAATAACCGACCGTTTCTAAGGCAGGCATATTAAAAAATCGGCGGATTTCTTCAAAATTCGGAATTTTGAAGGACTTAAAGATTAATGTTCCCAAGACTAGATGTTAATATGCCTAGAAAGAAGAAATACGTTATCATCCCTATTCGAGCTATTTGATGTTTTCCGGTCAGGTTTGTTCGGACATATATATATTCTGCAATGGAAATAAGATTTTATCGTGATCCAGCCATCTGGATCGATGCATAGTTATGCTGACCAAGAGTTTATATACTTTATGGGGTCGGAAACGTCTCCTCCACTGAGTTGCAAACTCTTGACTAAAATCTGAAAGGGTATTAAAATGGGGCTTGCCTGACGAAAGTGGTTATTGGCCCCATGGTGCGATGTGAATGGTTGCAGCCCTTTACAACGCCACCCCAAGCACGAGTCACTCATTCCAAAAGGAATTCCCCTGGCGCTAAACTAAAATGTGCGGCAAATTCCGTGAATTATTTTCTGCTGTGTGTGTGTTTTTCAGTGGTTTTGCGAAGGTGTTGGCCAAACAGGGGAACCAAATTGAAAGGAAATGCTTGGGATCTCACTCGGCGGCGACCCTTTGAATTACTTCATTAAATTTGCATATTAGGTGCGGATTTGGTTACATTTGCCGCACTTTTTCACAGCTCTTTCAGCTACTGAGCCAGTCCCAGGCTTTTTATTTGCCTGGCGAGAATACAAATGTTTTTACATATTTCGATGCGTTTTTTGCCGACCTTTTAGACGGACAACTGTTGCCATTGGCCGCTGAGTTAACAGATTAAATGAGAATAATGGGAATCCGCTTAATGGGCAGCCTGCGTCGTTGGCTAATGGACGTCATAAAGTGTCGAAGCCAGGAAGCTTCTGCAAAAAGTGTTGATCTATTTACCGTAAAACGCCAGTGGATTAGTACTAGGGGGGTCGACTTTTTCAATTTGAGAGGGTACTAGATTCGCTGTCCCAGAAATTCAAAACAACAGTCAACAACCGACTTGCCTATAACAGAACCCTGTTAGCGATAGTTTCCGTGACCCACGATCTGCCATTTTTGACGTCTGGCAACCAAAGCTTTCTTTTAACACGCCAATTTCGCCATCTCCATTTTGATCCCTTCAGATGAGTAATAGGTATCACTGTGGAAGGCAGTCCACGTAGTGACGAAGCGCACCAGCAGGGTGTGCGAAGGCGACTCCTATATATGCACGAAGAAATTAAAATCTACAGTATTCGACCGATTGTGATACATAGATCGAAAGGTATTGCAGAAATTAAAAGGATTGCATACCAATACTTTGAAATAATCAATTGGTTTAGGAGAAAGAGCGGTAATAAAATACGCGTCTAATGGCACCTCAACTGTCAAAATCGGATGCCTCGTTCAAAAGTAAAAACAAGATTTTGAGGTGCTCCTCAAAATGAAAAATTTATTTTGTTTGTCAGTTTGTCCGAAACCGTTTTTTTAGAGTCCAAAAAATTCTAGCACTTTTGGAAAAACTAGTTTTTTTTTTTGTCCGTATACTCTCTTTTCTGGTCTTGGAATCATTCTTATTATAAAAACTTGAATTCTCCGAATTTTGGGAAAGTATATGGATTATATGATTTATGCTTAAACTTCTGACAACAAACAAAAACACCTCCTAACAAAAGTTCTGGTATCAACTTTTGTGTTTACTAAATAAATGCAATTTCAACATTTTTATACCCATTGCTCATAGAGTTTGCTAGATTCGTCGGAAAGTATGTAACAGGTTAAGGGAAGCGTTTCCGACCCCATGAGGCCACTAGCCAAGTCGATCTATCCATGTCCGTCTGTCCTTCCGTCCATGAAGCGCTAAGATCTCGGAAACTATAAGAGCAGAACAGTCAAACTCGGCATGCAGATTCCTAGGGTGCCAGGCCTAAAATGTGCCCACTTTAACGCCCACTAACCGCCCAAAACTGTGGTGGCCACAATTGTAATTTTAAAAATTTTTTTCTAATTGACCCAAAAAAAAATTCTGCCACGCCCACTCTAACGCCCACAAATCGCCCAAAACTGTGATGGCCACAGTTGTCATGCTAGAATTTTTTTTTCTAAAATGTATTTGTCTCATTAAAACCTTTCGACTGACCAAAAAAATAATTGCCACGCCCACTCTAACGGCCCCAAACGGCTAAAACGCTTAACCCTGTCTGCCGCCCACATAACATATACCAAAATAGCCGGTATGTGGAGCTTCAGAATTTTTTTTGATGCTTAAATATCCCCATTTTTTCATTCTCCCTCAAGCTGAGTATGACTTATGCTAAGTCAAGTTTTGGCAAACCTTATCATCCTGGAAGTTCAGTTGTATCTGAAAGATTGGCCTCTGCCATAAAATGTGCAGTTTGCAATTTGAAAAGATTGAATGTATATTTTACTTGAGTTTGCTTTTACTATTTTTTGAAAGTACTTAAATGAAAGCGTAGTTTTTCCAAGAAAACAATTTCAAAAATTTATATTTTCTAAAATATTTTGCTTTTTAGAATCTAAAATTAGGGTTTTTCTTGAATTTTTTTGGGGTTTAAAAAATACCAATAACTCAATTTTTTTATTTTTAATAGAAAATTATTTTAAACTCTTTTCTCGGATGCCGTGTTCCTGATTATCACATTAAAATATATAAAGAACCCAAGCTTTCATTTTAGCATTCTTGTAATGTGTAAAATTGAAATGATAAAATTTTTGGATTTCTTAAATTTCCTCATATCTTGTTTGTTAAAGAATATATTAAGGGTATTGTGGTCTGTGAATTTTAAATGTTAATTTTAATTTGAAATTCAGAACTAATTAAAAAATGTCGTTTGTAAGCTTAGAGGGTTATACGAGTATGTTTAAAAAAATACCGAGGATATAATTTTTTCATAGTTTTTTTACCACTAATTTTCCGATTGTTCATATGACAGCTACATGATATAGTCGTCCGATTTTGATAAAATTCAATTCGAATTAATTTCCTGTTCTAATTACCACAGATCGCTATATGATATAGTTGTTCATTCCGCTGACGTCAGAGATATTCTATTACCTAATTCCTAATTCGTGTACTATTTGGTAATGGTGCCATTCCTACCACATTCAGAGAATGTTTGGGCCAACAACTTAATGACTTGGTACATAATCTTGGGGATCTTCTGACGGCATTTCTACTTCTCCTAAGTATCCTTGATTGTCCAATAGAAATATTGCTAGTAGATTACTTGCTCTCGTGCATTCTTCTCTTGATGTCCGGGTGTCGACGACTCGTATTGATCCATCCTTTCCTGTGTGTACTGGCTTACCGCCCGGTGGTCACTCTAGGGGAGGTAATTTGTCTTCCTTGATTACTGTACTCTTCTGCAACTGACCTTGTCGACCTGTATCTCGGTATATTGGGTTGCCCATATTCGACGGACCCATCTGACGACGCCATAACTTTTGACAGAGATGCCAGATCGCTTAATGACATACCGCGTTTGAAGCGTCAGTCCAAGCAGATTTTTACCATGGAACAATACACGCCACGCGAGCGCTCTGAAATAGTTGAAATTTACATTCAACAGAACAAGTCAATTGTAAAAACTCAACGTGCTTTTAAAAAATTAAAAAATGTGAAAAGTGCGCCTTCTAAGAACACCATTAAGCGTTTATACGAAAAATTTACGACTGGTGAGGCTCTTTCTAATCCGAAGAGGCCAAATAAAAGTCGACCAAGGCGATCGGACGAGAATATCGCTGCCGTACGAGCCAGTGTTGAGATGTCCCCGAGAACATCCCAAAAACGCCGTTCTCAGCAGTTGGGCATGGCTCGGTCCACTTTACAACGGATTATTCGCGTTGATTTGCATTTGTTCCCGTATAAAATTCAATTGACGCAAAGATTGTTGCTTACGGACAAGCCTCGTCGATTGGAATGGGCCCAAAGAGTCATCGAAATGGCCGAAGATGACGATCAATTTTGGAACAAAATTATCATGTCCGATGAAACCCATTTCACATTGAATGGGACCGTAAATAAGCAAAATTGCCGTATTTACGCCACTGAAAATCCTGAGAAGATTCAAGAAGTGCCTCTTCATGACGAAAAAGTCAGTTTGGCGCGGCGTTAGTTCGAAAACGGTCATTGGGCCGTTTTTCTTCCAAAATGAAAATGGCCATGCTGTTACCATCAACCAGGAGCGTTATCGCGACATGATGACCAATTTTGTGATGCCAATTATTCGTCGAAAGCGTATGAGGCAGTTCTGGTTTCAACAAGACGGCGCTCCACCGCACACAAGTCGCATAACAATCGATTTTCTGAAGAAATTGTTTCCGGGCCGTTTGATGTCGAAAAGTGGTGATTTGGACTGGCCACCGCGTTCGCCCGATTTGACGCCGCCTGACTTCTTCTTGTGGGGATATTTGAAGTCAAAGGTTTACGTTAACAAGCCAAGGACCCTAGAAGAGCTCAAGGACAACATTCGTGAAGAAATAGCCGCTATTCCGGCCGAAATGTTGGCGAAAACGATGGAAAATGCTGCAAAAAGGGCACAATACGCTATCAACGCCAGAGGCGGCCATTTGAAAGATATCATATTCAAAAATTTATGTAAACAAATCTACTTGGAACAAATTAAATGATTAAGATTGCCAACCGCCAAATTTTTATTTTTTTCTTTGATTTTTTTAAAAAAAACATGGGTCCGTCGAATATGGGCAACCCTGTATGTGGTTATACTATCAGGAGCTTCTAAGCTTCCACCGGCTCTGCTTCAGAGTTCTTGATTTGTTGTTGTTGACTTTCTGTTCACTTCTGTGACTTTGGTAGCTGATCGGTCTATCTAGTAGCCGGCAGACCTCCACGTATAATTGCCGCTGCAATTGTGTGGGGACTTGTTTATGATGAGTTGAGGTTGTCAAAACCTTTCACTTCGAAATTTCTACATCAAGATATAGAGGGCGCCTTGATGCTTTTTGTGTAATAACCATCCACTGGCTCGCCTTGTGCGCTGATGCAATATGACAATAGCTACATGCCGCAAGTTGCTCTTGCCGATTGGCACTCTGACTGCAGCAGACTTTTAAGGGTGTCTGCTCCAACTGCTTGGCAGGGAGTCCGGAACATGACGAGTGACAGCTCTTCTGTGTTGCAGAGGACTATCCGGTGGCAAAGGTCAAGGTGCTGACTAAGTGTCAGGCCGACAGGCCTCCGATAAGGCAAAACACTATAATAGGGGATCCTGGCGATTTGTGGCCTATGGTAGAAGCTCCTAGTCGTGCAGGCCGAGCAAATCTTCAAATATACACGTATCCTCGGCAAAGTCATTCGCCTTACGTAGGTCGCGCAGGTGCGTCATCAATCTGACTATGAAAACGATGTTATCAACTGGCGCAGCCGACTAGGATAGGGGCGACCACGGGGTCCACAGATCAGAGGCTCCAGAGGAAAGCCAGCCGAAAGAAAGTGAGCTGATAGAGACGAGACCCGGAGAAAGGGTCTGAATAGATCGCATCCAAAGAGTATTGAAGTTCTGTAGCGACCAAGAGTGTGAAAGGGCAGTCAATATTTGATGGATTGCGTGCTTACATGCAAAGGATGATATTCTGTAAACAGACTTTTGCTATATATTGTCGCGCATGTGGGCATCTTGTAAGGAAAATATACATTTTCTTTAGTTTAGTTAAGTATAGTTTAGTTTAGTTTACTTTTAAAATATTAATCAAATCATCTAGTGTGGCTGCACTTAAAAAAAAATTGGCAAGCCGAAGTTTGTATACCCTTGCAGTTATAGGAAATAATAAACTTTAATAAATAATTTGTTTCCCGATCGTTCCTATGACAGCTATATGGTATAGTCGCCCGATTTTAATAAAATTTAATTGAAATTCTAAACCAATTAAAAAATGTTATTTCTAATCGTAGGCGGTTATATGTTAAAAACACTGAAGAGAGAGGGTATAATAATTTCAGTCAGAAGTTTGCAACGCAGTGAAGGAGACGTTTCCGACCCCAAAATGTATATATATTCTTGATCAGCGTCACAAGACGAGTCGATCTAGCCATGCCCGTCTGTCCGTCCGTTTCTACGTAAATTAGTCTCTTAGTTTTAAAGCTATCGGGCTGAAACTTTCCCAAAAGTCTTCTTTTAGTTGCAGGTAGTATATAAGTCGGAACCAGCCGGATCGGACAACTATATCTTATAGCTCCCATAGGAACTATGGGGAAAAAAATTTTAAAAATTATATCTTCGTTGTTTTTGAACATATGACCATCTAAGCTAAAAATAACATTTTTTAATTAGTTCTTAATTTCAAATTAAATTTTATCGAAATCGGACGATTAAAAGTGTAAAATGTTTTTTCATGATAGTAACACAAATTATTTATTTTATTTGCTTTTTGATAGTGAAATATAAAATGCAAAAACAATTACTTTCAGTTGTAGGTCACCCTGAGCCAAGTCCATATGACTATATTTTGCGCCGAAATGCTTTTGTAAGCTAAACAAAATTATTTTGATAATGATATATTAATTTTAAACAGCGAAAAACCTGAAATCTTATTCAAAAATTGCCCACATTTTAAGCCATAGGTGACCTAAAAGGGCATATTTTAGGCCAAACTTGGACTTTGACATTCTGGGACACAGAAGGTAATTTTTTTTGGGTGTGCATTTCGGCCGGCATTTTATGAAGCTCTGACGGCCTCCCACGGACGGACGGACATGGCTAGATCGACTCGTCTAGTGACGCTGATCAAAAATATAAATACGTTATGTGGTCGGAAACGCTTCCTTCTTCCTGTTTGATACTTTCGGTGGAAAAGAACGCCCCCTTTAAACAATCCAGGAGATTCCTAAAGCACGCAATTCAGGACAGCAAAGGCGAATGCTTTTGGAAGTTATTCGTCTCCGCACAACAATCTTGGCTTTCAACCTGGCTTTGCTGCTTTTAAGACATATTGGGATTGGGATTGGGAATGTGAAAGACTACTGATAATAAGTATGCATTTCTTAGGGATATATAGGAAAAAATGTGGTTAAAGGTGGATAGATCTCTGTGGGAAGAGACTGTTAGGCTGAGTTACTGGTTTCACCATAAATTACAAACGTGCCAAAAGGTGTTAGGCGTTTTCCAGTCTATAGACCACACACCGACGACGAACAAGGGATTAAACCTTGGGACCACGATTCGAGTGCAATCATTTAGACATCGACTGGCATTCGTTTGTTTTATTGACGTACGCCCACCACAATTATGATAATATGATGTGCACATGTCAGACCAAAATTCATACACCATATTGCCCAGCGCGCAATTTTAGCCCGCACAGGGCGGACTCACAGGCACAGATACAGCCACAGCCACACCCACGCAGAGACGTTGACGGGCCCTCTCGTGTATGCAACATAATTGAAAGCTGCATGCGTCAACATAATTTTCTGACAACTTTAGTTAAGCATGTAAATTAAGTTAAAAATAACGATGACATTGGTTACATAAGCGCAAATGCATGCACAGGCGGCGGCGGCGGGCGGCGGGCGGTAGGTGGTTGCGGAAAAGCGTGATATGCAAGTGGGCGTAGCACTCCCTTCTGCTCCGCCTGTACGTTTTTCTTTTGGCCCAGGCACTAGCACGACCGCTCGTAATTGGAGCGTGGAATATCACTCTTCATGTTATGACATTTTTTCGCCAACAGCGAATTAATTGTACACCGAGGGAAATGGGAAGAGCGGCATTCTGAGGTCCCGACGTGAGCAGCAAACATACAACATGCAAAAGAGTTTCCTCGACTTAGACCCCGCATGCCTAGGAAAACTAGGTCGATATAGTTTTTAAAGAAGTTGTAACTCGCGGAGGGAAGGGGCTTGTTAACCAAAGCCATACTATTGACATTGAAAAGTATTAATTTAAAAGTGAAGTGCAAAGCAATCACCCTGCAAGTTTTCGAAATGAAATATTCTGTTGTAATGCAGAAAAGCAAATCGAACGATTTTAAATACTGCGCGACTGTTA
Organism: Drosophila biarmipes; assembly: GCF_025231255.1. Lineage (NCBI taxonomy): Eukaryota > Metazoa > Arthropoda > Insecta > Diptera > Drosophilidae > Drosophila > Drosophila biarmipes. The sequence goes on along the minus strand of NC_066611.1, from coordinate 1,239,492 downwards.
GTGTTCTTCACTAATGAACTAATAGCATTTATTAAAAAAAGGTCTCGAAAGAAGATAATGTCGCAACGCAATGATAATGATAATGGTAATGATAATGAAGGTGACGGAAATGGTTGAACAATTTTTTGAAGGCCTTTAAGCGTGTTTTTCTTTTCTCTCAGTGCATTTTTCTGGCCTGCGACTCATAAGTATTTGCATGGTGCACAGGTTTTCTGTGCAGAAAAGGGTGTGGGAAGTGGGTCACCTACCACGATGTTGCCGTTTTGGTTGCCGCACCCACCCACCGCACAACAGCAGCCACCACATCCCTCGCTGGCCACATGCAAAGCAAACCGTTAAGCAGCGGTATTAGCAAAAAGGAAGAACAGGGAAAACGGCAACGCCAAGGTTACGCACGACGTTGCCTTAAAATACAACACACTTAGACACCCGTGGCCCGGCCAAGAAGGCGGGAAAGAAAAGTAAATGGCAACTACATCCTGCTCCTGTTTCAAAATTTTCTTGGCTCGTTGCACGCCGCCCTTTTGCCACTTTTCCGTTTTCCATTCGAAGTCTCACGTTGGTCGGCTTGAAGCCCGCTAGCACATAAGGACGGGAAGAAAACGAAACAGGCACTCCTATGCTTAAGAGTAGGCAGTGCCAAGCTTAATGGTAATTTCAATTAAGTCATCATTCTCTTATGAACATTTTTCTAAAATATAAACAGGGGTGTTACGATATTTCTTCGAAGCAAATTTCCCCCTAAGAGTACATTTCATTGTCACAGGAACAGTTTCAACCTATCTACCTAATTAAACCTATCAACTGTAAAAAATAAGTGTGCGGGGCAAATTTTTTCAGGGAAATGGATGGACATTGAGGAAATACAATACATTTTCATTAAAATGTTTATTCCAGCAGCAAAACTGTGGTCGCTAGCGCCAACATAACGCTAGAACCCATGTTTTCAAACAATTGTTTAAATATTCAAAAATGTTTAAAACTGTAATATCCATTTTCATGCCAACAACTGTCCCAAGTCCATTAAGCATATGTGGATATTCTTGTTCGGAATCTCTAGCCGAGTGAATCTGCCCATGTCCGTCCGTCTATCCCTGTGTCCGTGTGAACGAGTTGATCTCGGAAACAGTGAAGCCAGAGGTTTCATATTTCAAATTAGATTCCTTATAAAAATGCTTCTTAATTCTACTGAAGAAGTACACTTTCCTAACTTTAAACTCTTGCTACACTAACAGATGAATAAGCTCATAAAAACTAAGTTCTAATCGGAATAACCTTTTTGTTAAAGGATTAAGCCATCACGCAGTCGCAACGTATTTCATTTCGAAATCCATCGTTCAAGTGTTTTTGTTTTATGAATAAGTTTTTAAACAAAGCACTCTTTTGTTACAAATCATAGTTTGACTTTCTCTTTTTTCCAAACAGATTTCGTCTGTAGCCCAGAGGTACTAATTTAGTGTGTACCTCGTGTTATATTTGTTTTATAGTACATATCCTGCAGATGATTCGGACTTAATGCAGCTGTCCCGTTAGCTAATTATTCAAGAAGCAATCGTCTAACCAGGAACTGGGGCTCCTCGCCGGGATCATGGGAGATACCTCTAGTCACGGAATGGATGATACAGAGGCAGAGGACTTGCGAGCCTTCGAGCGCCGGCTGGTTGAAGTAGTCACGACGGAGAAGTCGAACACCTTTCGCTGGCGTCTCGTACTGGGGGCGATCTTTGCCTGCTCGGCGATCAGCGCCTGCCACTGGATGCGAGATGCCAAGGAGAGCGGGTCCCCAGTATTCCGAATCCTCTCCAGCCACAGCGCATTCGCCTTTTCGGTGGCCACTGTATGCCTGCTAATCATGTACGGGTTTAACCACGCCGCCAAGCAGGACCCCGCTATCCTGCGGAACACCAGAGAGATTCTCTCGCCCTTTCGGCTGAACTGTGACAACAAAGGACGCCTCATCCCGCTCCCATCGCCCAATGAGTAGCACCATTAATAAATTCCCACTGTTAAAATAGTTTTCAGTCGAATAAATGACCCCCTAAACTGAGAATGTTACACGGCCTTGGCTGGGAGTGGATGAACACTGTGAATTCAAACTAATGAATGCACTACTGAGGACAAAACGGTGAATTAGTTCGTAAAGTGAGAAGTCGTACCCTTTAAATACATTTCATCCGGCCTAGTATCGTGACGCAAAAACTTGGGGATGTTGTTGTCAACAACTTTGGTCTTTTAACCAAATAACGCTGAAATAATATTCCTTGACTACAGTTTGGCACAAAAAAACACATATTTACCTTACTTTACGTAGTCCATGCCATTGACTGTCAAATAGGCACAAATTGCACACCTGTAAAGGTGCCACCTCACACCAATTTTTTATTTGTTATAGTTCTTTAATGGGTGTTCCGATTAAGCACATTTTTGCATGATATTTGATAATCAAAAAAAATGGAGTATACACTTTTCTTTCTTTAATAATTCTTTAATACAAGGGCGCTAGACAGGCTTAAGAGTGAGGGTGTAGGTTTTGGTGGGCGTGGCACCCTGCTGAAATAAATTTCTGCATGCCAACTTTCTAGCTTTTCTAGCTTCCGCGATCTCATCGTTCACACGGACGGACACACCTTTTTTTTTACTCTACCATTAAGAGTACCTGAAAGACTTGAGACTTCTAAAATTGTTAGTTAAGATGTTTCCGAAGGTAACAACGTCCAGTTTTATTCTTTTAAATTTGTATAAAGTAAAAATCGTGATTTTAGCCTGAAAATAAAATAAAACAAGAAAGGAAGTTAACTTTGGCAAGCCGAAGTTTGTATACCTTTGCAGTTATAGGAAATAATCAACTTTAGTAACACCATGTGAAATTTGTAAGGATTGTTGCTGACCTCAGTGATATTAATTTACTAAAATCGGACTAGTCTAACATGAAAAGAATGAAATAATTTTTTTTAATATCACTGAATCCCCATAAATTGCCTATAAAAGTTGATTATTTCTTATTACTGCAAGGGTATACAAACTTCGGCTTGCCGAAGTTAACTTCTTTTCTTGTTTTTTATATTTTTAAGAATTTCGAATTCAATTTAATAAAAATCGGACGACTCTTTAATATGGCTGTCAAAGAAACTGGCAGATAAATAATGAAATAATTTTTTAATATCTCTAAAGCTAGCAACAATCCTTAAAAATGTCACATGATGTTACTTACGTTGATTATTTCATAAAGCTGCAAGGGTAAACAAACTGAAGCTAACTTCTTTTGTTGTTTCTAGTTATAATATAAATTATTAAAAACAAATTTGTTTTTGGTTGGAGCACAAATTTTTTAAGCTACAAAGGGAATGCCAAAAGCGGTTAATGACCTTGCTGCACATATGTACATATGTTATATGCCTAATCCTTGTGATTTTTCTTGAGACTTCGTTATTTTTGTGCTTTGTTAGGGTCAATATTAAGGATATTAGGTAAAAAGTAAAAAAAAACATCAGGTTAAACAAAGTACAAATCGACTAAAGTGTGCTGAACTCGTGTTCAAACTAAATTGGGGGTATTGTACATTAAAATTAAAATTTTAGGCATTAAAGAATCAAGCACATAAATTGGAAACAAATATGAGAGATGATTAGGACTATCGATATATGTGCTACAGTAGATACTCAGATACGGACGGACTGACCGATGGACAGACAGATGGCATAGCTATTTTGATAAAAATTATATATGGGACGTTCTATACTAACTCGGCCACTCCATTTGATTTAGGTTTACAGTACCACCTTGAACTCAAAACATTTTGCAACATTTATCCTCACACCTATTTCGACAATATTACCACTCTTTCGCCAAATATCCTCTTAAGAATCTAAATATCTTTTTATCAATAATTCGAATCCTAAAGTATAGGTTTTTTGGGTTTTACGCCCTTAAAAATTTGGTCAACATTTTACGTCTCGCATGACCTGTATTGATAAGTATATCAAATTTACTTTTTAGAAAAGAAAAAAAATGGATTGTGTTTTGGGCAGGATTCGAACCCCGAGAACAAAATAGGTTCGGTATTGTATTGTAACACAGAGACAAGTCCATATAGTCCATAGCTCCAGATTAGATTTTACCTAAGTTCTTGGCAATTTTTTGACAGTTTATGTTTTTTTCTTCTGGGATTAGACCGGTTAAAAGGAATTCATAGGGCACCACACAAAAAAAATAAAAAAAAGCTAATTCAGCTTTGATATTGCCCACTTTTGCACCAAAAAAAGAAAACTTTAAGTAAATTTGTGAATATGTGATTTATATCCTTTTGTTACACGTTTGAATTAAATACAAAATCAGTAAAAATCATACTAAGCTAATTGTCAATTTAAAATTTAATTTAAAATAATAGAATGAAGTCCGAAAACATTATATATGACAGGCCTCAAAAGGGACCTCTCAGATGCTGATTTGCCCTTCTGCGCTTTCTCCCCTTCCTTCTGGTGCTTCGCCGAAATTTTATCAAATTACTGCTGCGTACTTAGAGGCGCCAGCTTGGAATTTGCATTAAAATAAGGCTGCGCAATACCGGCGTCCTCTTTGCTAATAAGCTTGCCTCTGTTTCTTCTTTACCGCTGTTTCCTTATCTTTTTTGGCTGTCTTTTTATATCCTTGCAAAGTGTACAATGATTTCAGTCAGAAGTTTGTAACGCAGTGAAGGCCCCATTAAATTAAGTATTCTTGATCAGCATCACTAGACGAGTCAATCTAGCCATGTCCGTCTGCCTCTCTGTCCGTCTGTCCGTCCGTCCGTCCGTTCGTCCGTCCGTTTCTACGCAAACTAGTCTCTCAGTTTTAAAGCTATCGGTCTGAAACTTTCCCAAAAGTCCTTTTTCTATTGCAGGTAGTATATACATAAGTCGGAACCAGCCGGATCGGAGAACTATATCTTATAGCTGTTGTTTTTTAATATATAACCTCCTACGCTTGGAAATAACATTTTAAATTGTTCTGAATATTTAATTTAATTTAATTTAGTCATACAGTGCCATACGAACGATTGGAAAATTGGTGGGTAAATAATATAAAGCAAATTATAGCTTCGGTGTTCTTTGATATATCATCTTATAATATTGGGAATATAATTTTTCATATTTTTAATATTAAAAAAAATATTTTTTTTATGATTCCGAATTAAATTTCATAAGAATCGGACGACTCTAATATATAGCTGTCAAAGAAACGGCAAGAGAAATAATGCAATAATTGCTTTTTAATATCACTGAAGCTAGCAACAATCCTTAAAAATGAAGCATGGTGTTACTAACGTCGATTATTTCTTATAACTGCAAGGGTATCCAAACTTCGGCTTGCCGAAGCTAACGTCCCTTCTTGTTTTTTTGTTAATTTTTTTATCATTTTTGTTGTTTTTCCCGGGACTTCCTTTGGGCAAAACAATTGATTTGACTTGACACTTTTCCCGCTATACCTCTGGTTTTCGTCTAATTAACATAATGTTGCTCGTTTTTAATAAGTTGAGAATTTTGGGAACTTGAGGGCTTTCGGTTTTCGGGAGATTACTTGGGAGGCTTACTAGTGGAAGCAGGTGCTGAAAATTTATTTGACTGGTCGATGTTATGCTTGCTTCGTAGGCAAGCCTCCAGTTCGACGCCTGGTTTTTTCCAACCCCCTTTACCTTCTCTGCTTTGTACCGATTTCCCAAAAAAAACTCTGCTGTGACTTAATCTCGCGGCTCACATCTCGCAGTGACAATCTATTTAAAACAAGGCGTTTTTGGGCCGCTGGTGAATAAGTTTCAGTGTCTTGTCTCAGTAAATATGCACTACGGCGGTCCAAAAAATATGTAATCCTGTTACACTGGTTTCAAACCGGTTGAGAAAAGTGTGGAAGGCATGTATTTAAAACCTTCTTTTTTGGTGATAATTAGAGCCTACTTTTGAGTGATTTTTTGCGAAACGTAAAATCTATACGTTTTATGGTCTCCAAAAAATTTATTTTTATCCTACACCATTTATAAAAGAATTTTAAAAATTAAAAAAAAGCCATTTGGCAGAAGCAAAGATTTGGCGGTGCTTTATTTCAGTTAAATTTATTTACACCTAAAAAATATTAAAAATGTATCGGAAAACGTTATGGTTTGTCTTACGCTGGACAGTAATAATAATGGCTTTATGAAAAAATTAGTCGGGAGAGCGCTTAGCAACAGCGGAGAAGGCTCTTGATCTCGAAAACTATAAAAGCTAGAACAGTCAAACTTGCGGATTAAACGCTCAAATATGTCTGCCGCCCACATAAAATCTACTGAAATATCCGGTAGTTTGTGCCATGAAATAGCGCTTTGCTGTTTATCCCAATTCTCCTTTTGCTCCCTTAAGTTGAGTACCGGGTATCTGATAGTCGAGGCACTCGAATGTTTTCACGTCCTTGTGTTTTATTCAATTTTTAGATGTCGAGATTCCAATCTGAGATCTCCCTCATCAATTCCGTTTTGGCAGCTAGGTACAAAGTTTCGTCGAAATCTAGTAGGGCCACTCTTCACTTTTTTTTGGTCTTTAACAGGAGCCTCCAAGATTTTATCGAGTTTTAAACGCTTCGTCCTGGAATTGGTATTTTTGGCACATAGTTTCCCAGCAGGATTTTCTTTGCCACTGCGAGGAATGAAAAAGAAATCCTGGAAATACATTTGGAATGGTGAAAAATTATTATTGAAATATTCTAGAAGTAACAAATATGTTGCAATTAGTCTTTGTCAATAAACATAATGACATAAATACATTACATAATACATACAAATTATCTTAATAACAATATTAACAATAAGATAAAAATATTATCATACCAAATCCGCCAAAGCAGACTGGATACTTGACCCTATTGACGTCTGTTCTTTTAACCAACTACTTACTTTCGAATCCACAAAAATGATTTTGTGATAAATATTAAACTTGAAATTGAATTTGGTCTTCTAATATGTATTTTTTGTTCACTTCTGACTTACGCCGAAAGAAACATTTGAAATAGCATCGCGTATGACGTCATTATTTATGTATTTCAGAGAACGATAGGTAATCCCCCATGCCATAATAAGATTATAATATTTAAATAACAAAAACCTTATAAAACTCACATTTTGAATTTTTGGTTATTGCCTCCAACTTAAAGGTTTTAAGTACAGTTTCTAAGTGTGCTGTGTCTTTCATTTCTTTAATTCCTTTCTCAGTTTCCATTTTTAATACAGCGAAAACTAAAAAGGAATGGTAATATTAATATCTAATATGGGACCGAACGCCTTTTTTTTCCTGTTAATTAATTCAGCCAAAACACTGGCTGAGCCTGTACGTTGTGAACATACTTGGAAAGACTTCGGAACTAAGAATTTCCGGTTTTAACCAAGTTTCCGTGAACACAATAACATGGGAAGACAAGGAAAAACGATCAGTATACAATTTGGTCAATTCACTTTGTAAGCCCCTTGTATTCTGATAGGAAAGCAGAAGGAAAGAATCTAGTCTTTTGAGACAGACGAAGACGTGGATAGCTCTTTAAAGGGATTTCCTACTTCCTTTGAACGAATTTTCTTTTTTCTAGCTTCGTACTCCTTAACGAAAATGCCTGCAGGCCAAAAATTGGCTGAGCCCATCGTTGCAAAATGAGCACGGAGAACACCGATCTTAAATGATGATACTTCCCTAGCATATGTAAAATTAAATTGTTCAACCTTTAGATCATCAATCTGAACTTTGTTACGGATATAGGCCGTAATGGCTTGGGATAAAAGGTCAGGATACAGCCGAGAAATACAAATTGGTTTCCACTGCGGTACACATTTGACTGTTTTATGAACCACGCATGTGAGCGGATTTGGTATTACAGCACTTGTGGCTGCACTAACAGTTCCAGTCGGTACTCCAGACGTTAAGTCAACATGCGGCGTTGGAATCATTTTTTTGTATTTTTTTTCAACAGAAAAATCTCACGTATATTACTTTCGGAAACCGAATCTTTTTTAGCTTTCGACCTCAGTACCATTTGTGCGGCAGCTGAGATCGACTGCTATGCTGCAGAGCCCGGATCGCCAGAGGGAGTTTCTTCCGTGGGTGGTCTATCGACCGCGATCTTTTTACGCTTAGGAGAATCGGGCTCAGACAGCATACGGCTAGTGAGCTGCGACTTATTACCTACAATACAAAGTCTAAGAAGAAACGAAAGAGTGATTTGTTAATTTTGGTAAAGTACACAGAGAGAGAATTGTAACTTTCACAGTTGAAAATATTCTAAAATAGAGTGATATTAAGGACGTTAAAAACACTTTCATTGTGCTTGAATCAAGTTGAAGTGGCGGCATTTACGTTGCTTATCTCAATAAATAAACTATTAGTCCAGTCATTAGTATATAAATTTAAAAGAATTTGTTTTTAAAAAAACCTGACCTTTATTCGTTCTTATGTTGAGAGCATTTATATATATTTAATGACCATTGACAACCATCAAACCGCAATAGTCGAGTGCCTCGACCACCACATACTCATCACTCAGCTAAAGGGAGCAAAGGAAAACGGAAGGCACTTGTTTCTTTTAAAATCCTGAAATATGTTAATTAAATAAGTACCAGAACTTCTAGGTTTTTCGCGGATGCGTAGGCTTGTAGCCCCCAACCACGTGCCAATTGAAGTGCCAATATCGCAATTCAAAGAAAAATTTGCAAATACTGTAGCCTTGCCGAAAAAATGGCACAGTTTTCCTTGTTTGTAGTTGCTTTTAGCTGGTGTTATCTGGTCGTAGTTGCGACAAAAAACACTGCAGCAAAATGAAGGGGGGAGAGATGGAAGCGTAGGAAATTCGCTGCGTGCATATGCAGAGATTACGATTATGTATTCAGGAATGCATGGAGTTTTAAAAGTTCCAAGCCCATAAGCCACAGTGCCACGTCTCATCCAGCTTGACATTTATTATCTGGCGCTGCGTCTTGTCCCCTTCCACAGCGTTTACCCCTTTCTCATTGGGTATATTTTTGAAAATGTTTATTTAATATTTCTCAAAACTATTTTTTATATAACAAAAGCGGAACGTAAAGTACAATTGGAGTGTGCGCATGTTCTTCTGATGGTCAAAATTAAACAATATGTGGAACAACAAAAAGGTTGCACTTGACTCCAGTAAAGATTAAAAAACGTTTCTATTTATATATTTCCGTCCCTGTGTGTATTTGTAAAGTCCTTCTTGCAGGTCATTTAGGGCACACCATTGCGAACTGCGAACTGAGAACCAACTCCTATGCACATTTCCTCTTTGGGTGAGGAAGAGATGTGTGAGTCCGGGCAGGAAGAAGAACGAGACCCTCAGCTCGTTTGTGGTCTATGGCCGTCGACGGTCGCAAGACGGAGACATTTACATGGGCGGTTGGTCAACCAACCTACGTGTCGTTGGCGGGAAAGATATGCGGTACCAGCAGCCGACATAGTCTTTAAAATCGGGCCATGCTCGCACATTACCCAGTCCGCACACGTTTCTGGGAAATATATATGCTTAGCTAAATGTTTTGTAAATGCTTCCGTTCACAACTTTATAATTAGCTGACGCTGCGACAACGCTGGCGGAAGCGGAAGCCCAGAAAGCCCAGCGGAAATTACGCAAGTTGAGCGGATTGCCCGGGGCGATTCGGCAGTGTAACTCCGATTGGGCGCCAGAAACAGGGACTCACGCAGATCACCCAATCCAGAGAGGCAGCCAGCTGGCTTAATCCAAGCACAGTCTAGCTGATTTGGCTTTTAGAGGGTTGTTTTCTAGAGAAGAATTATAAATTATTCAGTCAAGCTCGAACAGATTTTAATGTTCTCAACAGTCATCGCTATTCTATGTATCTACATCGATGTAAAAGGGAATTTTCAAACGATCCGAAACAGGCCAACAAACCGTCATCGGCTTTCGGTACGTCTAAACTCAATGGGGGCATCGGCGGATTTTGAAATTGCTGCTTTATTTGCTGAGTTTTTCCAAACTACTTATAGTTCGACAGCTTGGTCAAATTCTAACTACCCTAATCCCTTAAATAGGGCAAATTGTATTTTTTCCCCCGTAATCACCGAAAGCAACATGTTCTCCCGGTCCAGACGGACTTCCTGGATGTGTGCTTAAGTTTTGTGCGTCAACCATTTGTAAACCGATTCTTAAACTTTTTAATTTGTCTATTTCATCATCAGTTTTTCCTTCTATCTGGAAGGACTCTTTTATTATTCCACTATTCCATAAAAAAGGTGCGAAGGCAGATGCCCAAAATTATAGAGGTATTCTAAATTGTCGGCAATTCCTAAAGCATTTGAACGTATTATCACTTCTCATTTGAAACATTTATGTTCCTCGCTTATATCACCGTGTCAGCATGGTTTTGTTAAGCGAAGATCGACAACCACCAACCTTCTTAAATTGTCATCTATTGTAATAAATGGGTTTATGAAAAAAATGCAGACTGACATACAGATTTTAGTAAGGCCTTTGACTCAGTTAACCACTTACTTCTTTTATTGAAATTATATCAGCTTGGGTTTCCTGGTAATCTATTATCTTGGATTTCATGGTAGGACTCAGAGGGTTATATTCAAGAATGCTGTTTCAAAATTGATCTACGTGACATCTGGAGTGCCTCAGGGTAGTCACTTGGGCCCTTTGCTGTTTACTTTACTTTATTCAGTTAACGATTTAGGTGTTCTTCTTGACCCTAAACTTAAATTTGACTGCCACATTATGTCCACTGTTAACAAAGCCATGAGTGTTCTTGGGTTTATAAAGCGTTGGTCAAAAGAATTTGATGACCCTTATACGAACAAATTACTTGTCCGTCCTTTTTGGAATACTGTTCGTCGGTTTGGAGTCCACAATATCAAGTGCACATCGACCGTATTGAGTCGGTACAAAAACAATTTCTCTTATTTGCCCTGCGTAGTTTGAACTGGGATCAAAACGTAGGGCTTCCTTCCTGCGAGAGTAGATTACAATTGCTTAATTTACCTACACTTGTAAATCGTAGAACAATGCTTGGTACTATTTTTATACAAAATCCTATAAGAGGTGGCATTGATTCTGCAGATCTTTTAAACCGCCTAACATTCAACGTTCCGGTTAGACTAACACGAAATTATTATCCTCTAAATTTGCCACGATGTAGTTATGCCTTTTATTTTCATTTGTGTTCCGTCTCTTTTTGTTTTATTTTCATTTTCATTTTTTGCCCAAATTGATAAAAGGGCACCGCGCGTAACAAGCACGTGCTTGGTGTCGTTGGGCCACTTGTTTGTACTGTTCGAAGTATTAAGAAGAATTATATCAAATTATATTATATTATATTATATCATATTACATTATATTATATTATATTACATTATATTACATTATATTATATTATATTACAATATATTATATTATATTATATTATATTATATTATATTATATTATATTATATTACATTATATTATATTATATCATATCATATTATATTATATTATTTTATATTATATTATAATATAATTTATTATATAATATCATATTATATTATAGTATATTATAATATATTATATATATTTGAATGTGCAAATTTCAAAAATCTTTAATCAACATTTAACGTATGACATCCAACTAACAATGTATGAATGTTGAATGTTTGATATTGTAAGAAATAATAATTATGTCATATTTATGTAATTTATACTTGGCCACGTCATTGGTAACGTTAATTACAAATAAAATTCTTCTGTGGGCGCTTATAATTCCCAATTAGTTCTAGCTCAAAATGCATGACCTTTGGACTATGGTCACTCCAAAAAGCAGTTGACCGGAAGTTCCGGCGAGTGATTGTGTGTGTGTTGGTGCCTCTGGACAGATCACTGGATGTATATGGAGGTGGACCTGGACTCCAGGGTGCAGTGCATCACCAGGTATGAACCTTATTTAGATGTTAATTAAATACGTATAGTCACTACTTAAGGTGTATTTAAGCGACTTTCAATGTGCAGAACCTATAATTTTATAATCAACATTAACATGTAACATAAAACATCCAACTATTAGGTTAAGACATGTTTAATGTTTTGTGTTGTATAAATAATCTTATGCATGAAATTCTTATGTAATATTTATGATATTACAATTGTCCACGTCCATAGTAATACTAATAACAAATTTATCTCTTCTTCGTCTAGTTCTACCTAAAAGTGGATACTATGGTCACTCGAGAAATCAGTTGACCGGAAGTTCCACCAAATGACAGAAAATGGACAGAACACTGGATATGTACGGATAGATATGGAGATTTTGAAATGAGTACTGGATTTATATTAATGGAAATGTCATCGTTCAAGGCTCCAGAGCATTGAAATCTTCTTCAGGTATGTACCTTAGTGATTTAAATATTTTTAGTTAACCCTTAAGCTAAGCCAAGTATTTTAAACAGCCTTAAGTCAGAACAGAATTAGTTGAAAATCATTATATATTTTCTCTTTTTTTTGTGAAATAGACGTTTTCTTTACAGCTGAAAAAAAACTGATCATATTTTTTTGAAATTGCGATTCCAAAACTGATCATTTTTATGTGGTTTTTTTTTCTTAACTTAGCCAAATCAAGTCGTACATTAAAAAGATCGACTGTTTTGAGCAGCTGGCTACGCCTTCAATCAATCCCAATCACTTTTAGGAAAACTTATTTTTTGAAACATTTTTTTATTTTTTTTAAGGGGGTACATTAAATTTTTGGAAATTCCGATTTCGGATAAAAGTGATCATTTTGGTGTGGTTTTTTGTTCGTATCTTAGCCAAATCAAGGCGTACAGTGAAAAGACCGACAGCTGGCGACCCCTTCTTACGATCCCCATCACTTAAAGAATAATTTAATTTTTGATATTGTTTTTTATTTTTTGTTAGGGGGTGCATCAGAATTTTTTTGGATTTAGATTTTGGCGAAAACTTCTCCTTTATTATATTATATTATTTTATATTGTATTATATTGTTTTTTTTTATTTTTTTAAGGGGGTTCTTTATATTTTTTTAAATTCCGATTTCGGCCAAAAGTGATCATTTTTGTGTGGTTTTTTTTTCTTAGCTTAGCCAAATCAAGTCGTACATTAAAAAGACCGACTGTTTTGAGCAGCTGGCTACGCCTTCAATCAATCCCAATCACTTTTAGGAAAACTTATTTTTTGAAACATTTTTTTATTTTTTTTTTAAGGGGGTACATTTTATTTTTTTAAATTCCGATTTCGGCCAAAAGTGATCATTTTGGTGTGGTTTTTTGTTCGTATCTTAGCCGAATCAAGGCGTACAGTGAAAAGACCGACAGCTGGCGACCCCTTCTTACGATCCCCATCACTTAAAGAATAATTTAATTTTTGATATTGTTTTTTATTTTTTGTTAGGGGGTGCATCAGAATTTTTTTGGATTTAGATTTTGGCGAAAACTTCTCCTTTTTTATATTATATTATTTTATATTGTATTATATTGCTTTTTTTTGTTTTTTTAAGGGGGTACTTTATATTTTTTTAAATTCCGATTTCGGCCAAAAGTGATCATTTTTGTATGGTTTTTTTTTCTTAGCTTAGCCAAATCAAGTCGTACATTAAAAAGACCGACTGTTTTGAGCAGCTGGCTACGCCTTCAATCAATCCCAATCACTTTTAGGAAAACTTATTTTTTGAAACATTTTTTTATTTTTTTTTTAAGGGGGTACATTTTATTTTTTTAAATTCCGATTTCGGCCAAAAGTGATCATTTTGGTGTGGTTTTTTGTTCGTATCTTAGCCAAATCAAGACGTACAGTGAAAAGACCGACAGCTGGCGACCCCTTCTTACGATCCCCATCACTTAAAGAAAAATTAATTTTTGATATTGTTTTTTATTTTTTGTTAGGGGGTGCATCAGAATTTTTTTGGATTTAGATTTTGGCGAAATCTCTCCTTTTTTATATTATATTATATTATATTATTTTATATTATATTATATTGCATTTTTTTTATTTTTTTAAGGGGGTACATTATTCGGATTTCGTCCAAAAGTGATCATTTTTGTATGTTTTTTTTTTTCTTAGCTTAGCCAAATCAAGTCGTACATTAAAAAGACCGACTGTTTTGAGCAGCTGGCTACGCCTTCAATCAATCCCAATCACTTTTAGGAAAACTTATTTTTTGAAACATTTTTTTATTTTTTTTTAGAGGGGTACATTATATTTTTTTAAATTCCGATTTCGGATAAAAGTGATCATTTTGGTGTGGTTTTTTGTTCGTATCTTAGCCAAATCAAGGCATACAGTGAAAAGACCGATAGCTGGCGACCCCTTCTTACGATCCCCATTACTTAAAGAAAAATTAATTTTTGATATTTTTTTATTTTTTGTTCGGGGGTGCATCAGAATTTTTTTGGATTTAGATTTTGGCGAAATCTCTCCTTTTTTTATATTATATTATTTTATATTATATTATATTGCATTTTTTTTATTTTTTTAAGGGGGTACATTATTCCGATTTCATCCAAAAGTGATCATTTTTGTATGTTTTTTTTTTCTTAGCTTAGCCAAATCAAGTCGTACATTAAAAAGACCGACTGTTTTGAGCAGCTGGCTACGCCTTCAATCAATCCCAATCACTTTTAGGAAAACTTATTTTTTGAAACATTTTTTTATTTTTTTTTAGGGGGGTACATTATATTTTTTTAAATTCCGATTTCGGATAAAAGTGATCATTTTGGTGTGGTTTTTTGTTCGTATCTTAGCCGAATCAAGGCGTACAGTGAAAAGACCGACAGCTGGCGACCCCTTCTTACGATCCCCATCACTTAAAGAATAATTTAATTTTTGATATTGTTTTTTATTTTTTGTTAGGGGGTGCATCAGAATTTTTTTGGATTTAGATTTTGGCGAAAACTTCTCCTTTTTTATATTATATTATTTTATATTGTATTATATTGCTTTTTTTTGTTTTTTTAAGGGGGTACTTTATATTTTTTTAAATTCCGATTTCGGCCAAAAGTGATCATTTTTGTATGGTTTTTTTTTCTTAGCTTAGCCAAATCAAGTCGTACATTAAAAAGACCGACTGTTTTGAGCAGCTGGCTACGCCTTCAATCAATCCCAATCACTTTTAGGAAAACTTATTTTTTGAAACATTTTTTTATTTTTTTTTTAAGGGGGTACATTTTATTTTTTTAAATTCCGATTTCGGCCAAAAGTGATCATTTTGGTGTGGTTTTTTGTTCGTATCTTAGCCAAATCAAGGCGTACAGTGAAAAGACCGACAGCTGGCGACCCCTTCTTACGATCCCCATCACTTAAAGAAAAATTAATTTTTGATATTGTTTTTTATTTTTTGTTAGGGGGTGCATCAGAATTTTTTTGGATTTAGATTTTGGCGAAATCTCTCCTTTTTTATATTATATTATATTATATTATTTTATATTATATTATATTGCATTTTTTTTATTTTTTTAAGGGGGTACATTATTCGGATTTCGTCCAAAAGTGATCATTTTTGTATGTTTTTTTTTTCTTAGCTTAGCCAAATCAAGTCGTACATTAAAAAGACCGACTGTTTTGAGCAGCTGGCTACGCCTTCAATCAATCCCAATCACTTTTAGGAAAACTTATTTTTTGAAACATTTTTTTATTTTTTTTTAGGGGGGTACATTATATTTTTTTAAATTCCGATTTCGGATAAAAGTGATCATTTTGGTGTGGTTTTTTGTTCGTATCTTAGCCAAATCAAGGCATACAGTGAAAAGACCGATAGCTGGCGACCCCTTCTTACGATCCCCATTACTTAAAGAAAAATTAATTTTTGATATTTTTTTATTTTTTGTTCGGGGGTGCATCAGAATTTTTTTGGATTTAGATTTTGGCGAAATCTCTCCTTTTTTATATTATATTATATTATATTATTTTATATTATATTATATTGCTTTTTTTTATTTTTTTAAGGGGGTACATTATATTTTTTTTTAAATTCCGATTTCGTCCAAAAGTGATCATTTTTGTATGGTTTTTTTTCTTAGTTTAGCCAAATCAAGTCGTACATTAAAAAGACCGACTGTTTTGAGCAGCTGGCTACGCCTTCAATCAATCCCAATCACTTTTAGGAAAACTTATTTTTTGAAACATTTTTTTATTGTTTTTTAGGGGGGTACATTATATTTTTTTAAATTCCGATTTCGGATAAAAGTGATCATTTTGGTGTGGTTTTTTGTTCGTATCTTAGCCAAATCAAGGCGTACAGTGAAAAGACCGACAGCTGGCGACCCCTTCTTACGATCCCCATCACTTAAAGAATAATTTAATTTTTTTTATTTTTTGTTAGGGGGTGCATCAGAATTTTTTTGGATTTAGGTTTTGGCGAAAACTTCTCCTTTTTTATATTATATTATATTATATTATTTTATATTATATTATATTGTATTTTTTTATTTTTTTAAGGGGGTACATTATTCCGATTTCGTCCAAAAGTGATCATTTTTGTATGTTTTTTTTTTTCTTAGCTTAGCCAACTCAAGTCGTACATTAAAAAGACCGACTGTTTTGAGCAGCTGGCTACGCCTTCAATCAATCCCAATCACTTTTAGGAAAACTTATTTTTTGAAACATTTTTTTATTTTTTTTTTAAGGGGGTACATTAAATTTTTTTAAATTCCGATTTCGGCCAAAAGTGATCATTTTGGTGTGGTTTTTTGTTCGTATCTTAGCCAAATCAAGGCGTACAGTGAACAGACCGACAGCTGGCGACCCCTTCTTACGATCCCCATCACTTAACAAAAAATTAATTTTTGATATTGTTTTTTATTTTTTGTTCGGGGGTGCATCAGAATTTTTTTGGATTTAGATTTTGGCGAAATCTCTCCTTTTTTATATTATATTATATTATATTATTTTATATTATATTATATTGCATTTTTTTATTTTTTTAAGGGGGTACATTATATTTTTTTTTAAATTCCGATTTCGGCCAAAAGTGATCATTTTGGTGTGGTTTTTTGTTCGTATCTTAGCCAAATCAAGGCGTACAGTGAACAGACCGACAGCTGGCGACCCCTTCTTACGATCCCCATCACTTAAAGAAAAATTAATTTTTGATATTGTTTTTTATTTTTTGTTCGGGGGTGCATCAGAATTTTTTTGGATTTAGATTTTGGCGAAATCTCTCCTTTTTTATATTATATTATATTATATTATTTTATATTATATTATATTGCATTTTTTTATTTTTTTAAGGGGGTACATTATATTTTTTTTTAAATTCCGATTTCGTCCAAAAGTGATCATTTTTGTATGTTTTTTTTTTTCTTAGCTTAGCCAAATCAAGTCGTACATTAAAAAGACCGACTGTTTTGAGCAGCTGGCTACGCCTTCAATCAATCCCAATCACTTTTAGGAAAACTTATTTTTTGAAACATTTTTTTATTTTTTTTTTAAGGGGGTACATTAAATTTTTTTAAATTCCGATTTCGGCCAAAAGTGATCATTTTGGTGTGGTTTTTTGTTCGTATCTTAGCCAAATCAAGGCGTACAGTGAACAGACCGACAGCTGGCGACCCCTTCTTACGATCCCCATCACTTAAAGAAAAATTAATTTTTGATATTGTTTTTTATTTTTTGTTCGGGGGTGCATAAGAATTTTTTTGGATTTAGATTTTGGCGAAATTTCTCCTTTTTTATATTATATTATATTATATTATTTTATATTATATTATATTGCATTTTTTTATTTTTTTAAGGGGGTACATTATTCCGATTTCGTCCAAAAGTGATCATTTTTGTATGTTTTTTTTTTCTTAGCTTAGCCAAATCAAGTCGTACATTAAAAAGACCGACTGTTTTGAGCAGCTGGCTACGCCTTCAATCAATCCCAATCACTTTTGGGAAAACTTATTTTTTGAAACATTTTTTAATTTTTTTTAGGGGGGTACATTATATTTTTTTAAACTCCGATTTCGGATAAAAGTGATCATTTTGGTGTGGTTTTTTGTTCGTATCTTAGCCAAATCAAGGCGTACAGTGAAAAGACCGACAGCTGGCGACCCCTTCTTACGATCCCCATCACTTAAAGAATAATTTAATTTTTTATATTTTTTTTATTTTTTGTTAGGGGGTGCATCAGAATTTTTTTGGATTTAGATTTTGGCGAAAACTTCTCCTTTTTTATATTATATTATATTATATTATTTTATATTATATTATATTGCATTTTTTTATTTTTTTAAGGGGGTACATTATTCCGATTTCGTCCAAAAGTGATCATTTTTGTATGTTTTTTTTTTTCTTAGCTTAGCCAAATCAAGTCGTACATTAAAAAGACCGACTGTTTTGAGCAGCTGGCTACGCCTTCAATCAATCCCAATCACTTTTAGGAAAACTTATTTTTTGAAACATTTTTTATTTTTTTTTTAAGGGGGTACATTAAATTTTTTTAAATTCCGATTTCGGCCAAAAGTGATCATTTTGGTGTGGTTTTTTGTTCGTATCTTAGCCAAATCAAGGCATGCAGTGAAAAGACCGATAGCTGGCGACCCCTTCTTACGATCCCCATCACTTAAAGAAAAATCAATTTTTGATATTGTTTTTTATTTTTTGTTCGGGGGTGCATCAGAATTTTTTTGGACTTAGATTTTGGCGAAATCTCTCCTTTTTTATATTATATTATATTATATTATTTTATATTATATTATATTGCATTTTTTTATTTTTTTAAGGGGGTACATTATATTTTTTTTTAAATTCCGATTTCGTCCAAAAGTGATCATTTTTGTATGTTTTTTTTTTTTCTTAGCTTAGCCAAATCAAGTCGTACATTAAAAAGACCGACTGTTTTGAGCAGCTGGCTACGCCTTCAATCAATCCCAATCACTTTTAGGAAAACTTATTTTTTGAAACATTTTTTTATTTTTTTTTTTAAGGGGGTACATTAAATTTTTTTAAATTCCGATTTCGGCCAAAAGTGATCATTTTGGTGTGGTTTTTTGTTCGTATCTTAGCCAAATCAAGGCGTACAGTGAAAAGACCGACAGCTGGCGACCCCTTCTTACGATAAAGAATAATTTAATTTTTTATATTTTTTTTATTTTTTGTTAGGGGGTGCATCAGAATTTTTTTGGATTTAGATTTTGGCGAAAACTTCTCCTTTTTTATATTATATTATATTATATTATTTTATATTATATTATATTGCATTTTTTTATTTTTTTAAGGGGGTACATTATTCCGATTTCGTCCAAAAGTGATCATTTTTGTATGTTTTTTTTTTTTCTTAGCTTAGCCAAATCAAGTCGTACATTAAAAAGACCGACTGTTTTGAGCAGCTGGCTACGCCTTCAATCAATCCCAATCACTTTTAGGAAAACTTATTTTTTGAAACATTTTTTTATTTTTTTTTTTAAGGGGTACATTATATTTTTTTAAATTCCGATTTCGGCCAAATGTGATAATTTTGGTGTGGTTTTTTGTTCGTATCTTAGCCAAATCAAGGCATGCAGTGAAAAGACCGATAGCTGGCGACCCCTTCTTACGATCCCCATTACTTAAAGAAAAATTAATTTTTGATTTTTTTTTATTTTTTGTTCGGGGGTGCATCAAAATTTTTTTGGATTTAGATTTTGGCGAAATCTCTCCTTTTTTATATTATATTATATTATTTTATATTATATTATATTATATTATTTTATATTATATTATATTATATTATATTATATTATATTATATTATATTATATTATATTGCATTTTTTTATTTTTTTAAGGGGGTACATTATATTTTTTTTTAAATTCCGATTTCGTCCAAAAGTGATCATTTTTGTATGGTTTTTTTTTTTTCTTAGTTTAGCCAAATCAAGTCGTACATTAAAAAGACCAACTGTTTTGAGCAGCTGGCTACGCCTTCAATCAATCCCAATCACTTTTAGGAAAACTTATTTTTTGAAACATTTTTTTATTTTTTTTTAGGGGGGTACATTATATTTTTTTAAATTCCGATTTCGGATAAAAGTGATCATTTTGGTGTGGTTTTTTGTTCGTATCTTAGCCAAATCAAGGCATACAGTGAAAAGACCGATAGCTGGCGACCCCTTCTTACGATCCCCATTACTTAAAGAAAAATTAATTTTTGATATTTTTTTATTTTTTGTTCGGGGGTGCATCAGAATTTTTTTGGATTTAGATTTTGGCGAAATCTCTCCTTTTTTATATTATATTATATTATATTATTTTATATTATATTATATTGCTTTTTTTTATTTTTTTAAGGGGGTACATTATATTTTTTTTTTAATTCCGATTTCGTCCAAAAGTGATCATTTTTGTATGGTTTTTTTTCTTAGTTTAGCCAAATCAAGTCGTACATTAAAAAGACCGACTGTTTTGAGCAGCTGGCTACGCCTTCAATCAATCCCAATCACTTTTAGGAAAACTTATTTTTTGAAACATTTTTTTATTGTTTTTTAGGGGGGTACATTATATTTTTTTAAACTCCGATTTCAAATAAAAGTGATCATTTTGGTGTGGTTTTTTGTTCGTATCTTAGCCAAATCAAGGCGTACAGTGAAAAGACCGACAGCTGGCGACCCCTTCTTACGATCCCCATCACTTAAAGAAAAATTAATTTTTGATATTGTTTTTTATTTTTTGTTCGGGGGTGCATCAGAATTTTTTTGGATTTAGATTTTGGCGAAATCTCTCCTTTTTTATATTATATTATATTATATTATTTTATATTATATTATATTGCATTTTTTTATTTTTTTAAGGGGGTACATTATTCCGATTTCGTCCAAAAGTGATCATTTTTGTATGTTTTTTTTTTCTTAGCTTAGCCAAATCAAGTCGTACATTAAAAAGACCGACTGTTTTGAGCAGCTGGCTACGCCTTCAATCAATCCCAATCACTTTTGGGAAAACTTATTTTTTGAAACATTTTTTAATTTTTTTTAAGGGGTACATTATATTTTTTTAAATTCCGATTTCGGCCAAATGTGATAATTTTGGTGTGGTTTTTTGTTCGTATCTTAGCCAAATCAAGGCATACAGTGAAAAGACCGATAGCTGGCGACCCCTTCTTACGATCCCCATTACTTAAAGAAAAATTAATTTTTGATATTTTTTTATTTTTTGTTCGGGGGTGCATCAGAATTTTTTTGGATTTAGATTTTGGCGAAATCTCTCCTTTTTTATATTATATTATATTATATTATTTTATATTATATTATATTGCTTTTTTTTATTTTTTTAAGGGGGTACATTATATTTTTTTTTTAATTCCGATTTCGTCCAAAAGTGATCATTTTTGTATGGTTTTTTTTCTTAGTTTAGCCAAATCAAGTCGTACATTAAAAAGACCGACTGTTTTGAGCAGCTGGCTACGCCTTCAATCAATCCCAATCACTTTTAGGAAAACTTATTTTTTGAAACATTTTTTTATTGTTTTTTAGGGGGTACATTATATTTTTTTAAACTCCGATTTCGGATAAAAGTGATCATTTTGGTGTGGTTTTTTGTTCGTATCTTAGCCAAATCAAGGCGTACAGTGAAAAGACCGACAGCTGGCGACCCCTTCTTACGATCCCCATCACTTAAAGAAAAATTAATTTTTGATATTGTTTTTTATTTTTTGTTCGGGGGTGCATCAGAATTTTTTTGGATTTAGATTTTGGCGAAATCTCTCCTTTTTTATATTATATTATATTATATTATTTTATATTATATTATATTGCATTTTTTTATTTTTTTAAGGGGGTACATTATATTTTTTTTTAAATTCCGATTTCGTCCAAAAGTGATCATTTTTGTATGTTTTTTTTTGTTTTTAGCTTAGCCAAATCAAGTCGTACATTAAAAAGACCGACTGTTTTGAGCAGCTGGCTACGCCTTCAATCAATCCCAATCACTTTTAGGAAAACTTATTTTTTGAAACATTTTTTTATTTTTTTTTTTAAGGGGGTACATTAAATTTTTTTAAATTCCGATTTCGGCCAAAAGTGATCATTTTGGTGTGGTTTTTTGTTCGTATCTTAGCCAAATCAAGGCGTACAGTGAACAGACCGACAGCTGGCGACCCCTTCTTACGATCCCCATCACTTAAAGAAAAATTAATTTTTGATATTGTTTTTTATTTTTTGTTCGGGGGTGCATAAGAATTTTTTTGGATTTAGATTTTGGCGAAATTTCTCCTTTTTTATATTATATTATATTATATTATTTTATATTATATTATATTGCATTTTTTTATTTTTTTAAGGGGGTACATTATTCCGATTTCGTCCAAAAGTGATCATTTTTGTATGTTTTTTTTTTCTTAGCTTAGCCAAATCAAGTCGTACATTAAAAAGACCGACTGTTTTGAGCAGCTGGCTACGCCTTCAATCAATCCCAATCACTTTTGGGAAAACTTATTTTTTGAAACATTTTTTAATTTTTTTTAGGGGGGTACATTATATTTTTTTAAACTCCGATTTCGGATAAAAGTGATCATTTTGGTGTGGTTTTTTGTTCGTATCTTAGCCAAATCAAGGCGTACAGTGAAAAGACCGACAGCTGGCGACCCCTTCTTACGATCCCCATCACTTAAAGAATAATTTAATTTTTTATATTTTTTTTATTTTTTGTTAGGGGGTGCATCAGAATTTTTTTGGATTTAGATTTTGGCGAAAACTTCTCCTTTTTTATATTATATTATATTATATTATTTTATATTATATTATATTGCATTTTTTTATTTTTTTAAGGGGGTACATTATTCCGATTTCGTCCAAAAGTGATCATTTTTGTATGTTTTTTTTTTTCTTAGCTTAGCCAAATCAAGTCGTACATTAAAAAGACCGACTGTTTTGAGCAGCTGGCTACGCCTTCAATCAATCCCAATCACTTTTAGGAAAACTTATTTTTTGAAACATTTTTTATTTTTTTTTTAAGGGGGTACATTAAATTTTTTTAAATTCCGATTTCGGCCAAAAGTGATCATTTTGGTGTGGTTTTTTGTTCGTATCTTAGCCAAATCAAGGCATGCAGTGAAAAGACCGATAGCTGGCGACCCCTTCTTACGATCCCCATCACTTAAAGAAAAATCAATTTTTGATATTGTTTTTTATTTTTTGTTCGGGGGTGCATCAGAATTTTTTTGGACTTAGATTTTGGCGAAATCTCTCCTTTTTTATATTATATTATATTATATTATTTTATATTATATTATATTGCATTTTTTTATTTTTTTAAGGGGGTACATTATATTTTTTTTTAAATTCCGATTTCGTCCAAAAGTGATCATTTTTGTATGTTTTTTTTTTTCTTAGCTTAGCCAAATCAAGTCGTACATTAAAAAGACCGACTGTTTTGAGCAGCTGGCTACGCCTTCAATCAATCCCAATCACTTTTAGGAAAACTTATTTTTTGAAACATTTTTTTATTTTTTTTTTTAAGGGGGTACATTAAATTTTTTTAAATTCCGATTTCGGCCAAAAGTGATCATTTTGGTGTGGTTTTTTGTTCGTATCTTAGCCAAATCAAGGCGTACAGTGAAAAGACCGACAGCTGGCGACCCCTTCTTACGATAAAGAATAATTTAATTTTTTATATTTTTTTTATTTTTTGTTAGGGGGTGCATCAGAATTTTTTTGGATTTAGATTTTGGCGAAAACTTCTCCTTTTTTATATTATATTATATTATATTATTTTATATTATATTATATTGCATTTTTTTATTTTTTTAAGGGGGTACATTATTCCGATTTCGTCCAAAAGTGATCATTTTTGTATGTTTTTTTTTTTTCTTAGCTTAGCCAAATCAAGTCGTACATTAAAAAGACCGACTGTTTTGAGCAGCTGGCTACGCCTTCAATCAATCCCAATCACTTTTAGGAAAACTTATTTTTTGAAACATTTTTTTATTTTTTTTTTTAAGGGGTACATTATATTTTTTTAAATTCCGATTTCGGCCAAATGTGATAATTTTGGTGTGGTTTTTTGTTCGTATCTTAGCCAAATCAAGGCATGCAGTGAAAAGACCGATAGCTGGCGACCCCTTCTTACGATCCCCATTACTTAAAGAAAAATTAATTTTTGATTTTTTTTTATTTTTTGTTCGGGGGTGCATCAAAATTTTTTTGGATTTAGATTTTGGCGAAATCTTTCCTTTTTTATATTATATTATATTATTTTATATTATATTATATTATATTATTTTATATTATATTATATTATATTATATTATATTATATTATATTATATTATATTATATTGCATTTTTTTATTTTTTTAAGGGGGTACATTATATTTTTTTTTAAATTCCGATTTCGTCCAAAAGTGATCATTTTTGTATGTTTTTTTTTTTCTTAGCTTAGCCAAATCAAGTCGTACATTAAAAAGACCGACTGTTTTGAGCAGCTGGCTACGCCTTCAATCAATCCCAATCACTTTTAGGAAAACTTATTTTTTGAAACATTTTTTTATTTTTTTTTTAAGGGGGTACATTAAATTTTTTTAAATTCCGATTTCGGCCAAAAGTGATCATTTTGGTGTGGTTTTTTGTTCGTATCTTAGCCAAATCAAGGCGTACAGTGAACAGACCGACAGCTGGCGACCCCTTCTTACGATCCCCATCACTTAAAGAAAAATTAATTTTTGATATTGTTTTTTATTTTTTGTTCGGGGGTGCATAAGAATTTTTTTGGATTTAGATTTTGGCGAAATTTCTCCTTTTTTATATTATATTATATTATATTATTTTATATTATATTATATTGCATTTTTTTATTTTTTTAAGGGGGTACATTATTCCGATTTCGTCCAAAAGTGATCATTTTTGTATGTTTTTTTTTTCTTAGCTTAGCCAAATCAAGTCGTACATTAAAAAGACCGACTGTTTTGAGCAGCTGGCTACGCCTTCAATCAATCCCAATCACTTTTGGGAAAACTTATTTTTTGAAACATTTTTTAATTTTTTTTAGGGGGGTACATTATATTTTTTTAAACTCCGATTTCGGATAAAAGTGATCATTTTGGTGTGGTTTTTTGTTCGTATCTTAGCCAAATCAAGGCGTACAGTGAAAAGACCGACAGCTGGCGACCCCTTCTTACGATCCCCATCACTTAAAGAATAATTTAATTTTTTATATTTTTTTTATTTTTTGTTAGGGGGTGCATCAGAATTTTTTTGGATTTAGATTTTGGCGAAAACTTCTCCTTTTTTATATTATATTATATTATATTATTTTATATTATATTATATTGCATTTTTTTATTTTTTTAAGGGGGTACATTATTCCGATTTCGTCCAAAAGTGATCATTTTTGTATGTTTTTTTTTTCTTAGCTTAGCCAAATCAAGTCGTACATTAAAAAGACCGACTGTTTTGAGCAGCTGGCTACGCCTTCAATCAATCCCAATCACTTTTGGGAAAACTTATTTTTTGAAACATTTTTTAATTTTTTTTAAGGGGTACATTATATTTTTTTAAATTCCGATTTCGGCCAAATGTGATAATTTTGGTGTGGTTTTTTGTTCGTATCTTAGCCAAATCAAGGCATACAGTGAAAAGACCGATAGCTGGCGACCCCTTCTTACGATCCCCATTACTTAAAGAAAAATTAATTTTTGATATTTTTTTATTTTTTGTTCGGGGGTGCATCAGAATTTTTTTGGATTTAGATTTTGGCGAAATCTCTCCTTTTTTATATTATATTATATTATATTATTTTATATTATATTATATTGCTTTTTTTTATTTTTTTAAGGGGGTACATTATATTTTTTTTTTAATTCCGATTTCGTCCAAAAGTGATCATTTTTGTATGGTTTTTTTTCTTAGTTTAGCCAAATCAAGTCGTACATTAAAAAGACCGACTGTTTTGAGCAGCTGGCTACGCCTTCAATCAATCCCAATCACTTTTAGGAAAACTTATTTTTTGAAACATTTTTTTATTGTTTTTTAGGGGGTACATTATATTTTTTTAAACTCCGATTTCGGATAAAAGTGATCATTTTGGTGTGGTTTTTTGTTCGTATCTTAGCCAAATCAAGGCGTACAGTGAAAAGACCGACAGCTGGCGACCCCTTCTTACGATCCCCATCACTTAAAGAAAAATTAATTTTTGATATTGTTTTTTATTTTTTGTTCGGGGGTGCATCAGAATTTTTTTGGATTTAGATTTTGGCGAAATCTCTCCTTTTTTATATTATATTATATTATATTATTTTATATTATATTATATTGCATTTTTTTATTTTTTTAAGGGGGTACATTATATTTTTTTTTAAATTCCGATTTCGTCCAAAAGTGATCATTTTTGTATGTTTTTTTTTGTTTTTAGCTTAGCCAAATCAAGTCGTACATTAAAAAGACCGACTGTTTTGAGCAGCTGGCTACGCCTTCAATCAATCCCAATCACTTTTAGGAAAACTTATTTTTTGAAACATTTTTTTATTTTTTTTTTTAAGGGGGTACATTAAATTTTTTTAAATTCCGATTTCGGCCAAAAGTGATCATTTTGGTGTGGTTTTTTGTTCGTATCTTAGCCAAATCAAGGCGTACAGTGAAAAGACCGACAGCTGGCGACCCCTTCTTACGATCCCCATTACTTAAAGAAAAATTAATTTTTGATATTTTTTTATTTTTTGTTCGGGGGTGCATCAGAATTTTTTTGGATTTAGATTTTGGCGAAATCTCTCCTTTTTTATATTATATTATATTATATTATTTTATATTATATTATATTGCATTTTTTTATTTTTTTAAGGGGGTACATTATTCCGATTTCGTCCAAAAGTGATCATTTTTGTATGTTTTTTTTTTCTTAGCTTAGCCAAATCAAGTCGTACATTAAAAAGACCGACTGTTTTGAGCAGCTGGCTACGCCTTCAATCAATCCCAATCACTTTTGGGAAAACTTATTTTTTGAAACATTTTTTAATTTTTTTTAAGGGGTACATTATATTTTTTTAAATTCCGATTTCGGCCAAATGTGATAATTTTGGTGTGGTTTTTTGTTCGTATCTTAGCCAAATCAAGGCATACAGTGAAAAGACCAATAGCTGGCGACCCCTTCTTACGATCCCCATTACTTAAAGAAGAATTAATTTTTGATATTTTTTTATTTTTTGTTCGGGGGTGCATCAGAATTTTTTTGGATTTAGATTTTGGCGAAATCTCTCCTTTTTTATATTATATTATATTATATTATATTATTTTATATTATATTATATTATTTTATTTTATATTATGTTATATTATATTATATTATATTATATTGCATTTTTTTATTTTTTTAAGGGGGTACATTATATTTTTTTTTATATTCGGATTTCGTCCAAAAGTGATCATTTTTGTATGGTTTTTTTTCTTAGTTTAGCCAAATCAAGTCGTACATTAAAAAGACCGACTGTTTTGAGCAGCTGGCTACGCCTTCAATCAATCCCAATCACTTTTAGGAAAACTTATTTTTTGAAACATTTTTTTATTTTTTTTTTTAAGGGGGTACATTAAATTTTTTTAAATTCCGATTTCGGCCAAAAGTGATCATTTTGGTGTGGTTTTTTGTTCGTATCTTAGCCAAATCAAGGCGTACAGTGAAAAGACCGACAGCTGGCGACCCCTTCTTACGATCCCCATCACTTAAAGAATAATTTAATTTTTTATATTTTTTTTATTTTTTGTTAGGGGGTGCATAAGAATTTTTTTGGATTTAGATTTTGGCGAAAACTTCTCCTTTTTTATATTATATTATATTATATTATTTTATATTATATTATATTGCATTTTTTTATTTTTTTAAGGGGGTACATTATTCCGATTTCGTCCAAAAGTGATCATTTTTGTATGTTTTTTTTTTCTTAGCTTAGCCAAATCAAGTCGTACATTAAAAAGACCGACTGTTTTGAGCAGCTGGCTACGCCTTCAATCAATCCCAATCACTTTTGGGAAAACTTATTTTTTGAAACATTTTTTAATTTTTTTTAAGGGGTACATTATATTTTTTTAAATTCCGATTTCGGCCAAAAGTGATCATTTTGGTGTGGTTTTTTGTTCGTATCTTAGCCAAATCAAGGCATAAAGTGAAAAGACCGATAGCTGGCGACCCCTTCTTACGATCCCCATTACTTAAAGAAAAATTAATTTTTGATATTTTTTTATTTTTTGTTCGGGGGTGCATCAGAATTTTTTTGGATTTAGATTTTGGCGAAATCTCTCCTTTTTTATATTATATTATATTATATTATATTATATTATATTATATTATTTTATATTATATTATATTATATTATTTTATATTATATTATATTATATTATATTATATTATATTATATTGCATTTTTTTATTTTTTTAAGGGGGTACATTATTTTTTTTTTTAAATTCCGATTTCGTCCAAAAGTGATCATTTTTGTATGGTTTTTTTTTTTCTTAGTTTAGCCAAATCAAGTCGTACATTAAAAAGACCGACTGTTTTGAGCAGCTGGCTACGCCTTCAATCAATCCCAATCACTTTTAGGAAAACTTATTTTTTGAAACATTTTTTTATTTTTTTTTAGGGGGGTACATTATATTTTTTTAAATTCCGATTTCGGATAAAAGTGATCATTTTGGTGTGGTTTTTTGTTCGTATCTTAGCCAAATCAAGGCATACAGTGAAAAGACCGATAGCTGGCGACCCCTTCTTACGATCCCCATTACTTAAAGAAAAATTAATTTTTGATATTTTTTTATTTTTTGTTCGGGGGTGCATCAGAATTTTTTTGGATTTAGATTTTGGCGAAATCTCTCCTTTTTTATATTATATTATATTATATTATATTATATTATATTATATTATTTTATATTATATTATATTATATTATTTTATATTATATTATATTATATTATATTATATTATATTATATTATATTATATTGCATTTTTTTATTTTTTTAAGGGGGTACATTATATTTTTTTTTAAATTCCGATTTCGTCCAAAAGTGATCATTTTTGTATGGTTTTTTTTTTTCTTAGTTTAGCCAAATCAAGTCGTACATTAAAAAGACCGACTGTTTTGAGCAGCTGGCTACGCCTTCAATCAATCCCAATCACTTTTAGGAAAACTTATTTTTTGAAACATTTTTTTATTTTTTTTTAGGGGGGTACATTATATTTTTTTAAATTCCGATTTCGGCCAAAAGTGATCATTTTGGTGTGGTTTTTTGTTCGTATCTTAGCCAAATCAAGGCGTACAGTGAAAAGACCGACAGCTGGCGACCCCTTCTTACGATCCCCATCACTTAAAGAATAATTTAATTTTTTATATTTTTTTTATTTTTTGTTAGGGGGTGCATAAGAATTTTTTTGGATTTAGATTTTGGCGAAAACTTCTCCTTTTTTATATTATATTATATTATATTATTTTATATTATATTATATTGCATTTTTTTATTTTTTTAAGGGGGTACATTATTCCGATTTCGTCCAAAAGTGATCATTTTTGTATGTTTTTTTTTTCTTAGCTTAGCCAAATCAAGTCGTACATTAAAAAGACCGACTGTTTTGAGCAGCTGGCTACGCCTTCAATCAATCCCAATCACTTTTGGGAAAACTTATTTTTTGAAACATTTTTTAATTTTTTTTAAGGGGTACATTATATTTTTTTAAATTCCGATTTCGGCCAAATGTGATAATTTTGGTGTGGTTTTTTGTTCGTATCTTAGCCAAATCAAGGCATGCAGTGAAAAGACCGATAGCTGGCGACCCCTTCTTACGATCCCCATTACTTAAAGAAAAATTAATTTTTGATATTTTTTTATTTTTTGTTCGGGGGTGCATCAGAATTTTTTTGGATTTAGATTTTGGCGAAATCTCTCCTTTTTTATATTATATTATATTATATTATTTTATATTATATTATATTGCTTTTTTTTATTTTTTTAAGGGGGTACATTATATTTTTTTTTAAATTCCGATTTCGTCCAAAAGTGATCATTTTTGTATGGTTTTTTTCTTAGTTTAGCCAAATCAAGTCGTACATTAAAAAGACCGACTGTTTTGAGCAGCTGGCTACGCCTTCAATCAATCCCAATCACTTTTAGGAAAACTTATTTTTTGAAACATTTTTTTATTTTTTTTTTTAAGGGAGTACATTAAATTTTTTTAAATTCCGATTTCGGCCAAAAGTGATCATTTTGGTGTGGTTTTTTGTTCGTATCTTAGCCAAATCAAGGCGTACAGTGAAAAGACAGACAGCTGGCGACGGCTTCTTACGATCCCCATCACTTAAAGAATAATTTAATTTTTGATATCTTTTGTTAGGGGGTGCATCAGAATATTTTTGGATTTAGATTTTAGCGAAAACTTCTCCTTTTTTATATTTTATTTTTTTATATTATATTATATTGCATTTTTTTATTTTTTTTAAGGGTGTATATTATATTTTTTTAAATTTCGATTTCAAATTTCAAAAATGTTTAATCAACATGAAACATTTAACGTACGACATTCAACTAACAATGTAAGAATGTTGAATGTTTGATATTGTAAGAAATAATAATTATGTCCTATTCATGTAATTTATACTTGGCCACGTCATTGGTAACGTTAATAACAAATTAAATTCTTCTGTGGGCGCTTATAATTCCCAATTAGTTCTAGCTCAAAATGCATGACCTATGGACTATGGTCACTCCAAAAATCAGTTGACCGGAAGTTCCGGCGAGTGATTGTGTGTGTGTTGGTGCCTCTGGACTGATCACTGGATGTATATGGAGGTGGACCTGGACTCCAGGATGCAGTGCATCACCAGGTATGATCCTTATTTAGATGTTAATTAAATACGTATAGTCACTACTTAAGGTGTATTTAAGCGACTTTTAATGTGCAAAACCTATAATTTTATAATCAACATTCAACATGTAACATAAAACATCCAACTATTAGATTAAGACATGTTTAATGTTTTGTGTTGTATAAATAATCTAATGCATGAAATTCTTATGTAATATTTATGATATTACAATTGTCCACGTCATTAGTAATACTAATAACAAATTTATCTCTTCTTCGTCTAGTTCTACCTAAAAGTGGATACTATGGTCACTCGAGAAATCAGTTGACCGGAAGTTCCACCAAATGACAGAAAATGGACAGAACACTGGATATGTACGGATAGATATGGAGATTTTGAAATGAGTACTGGATTTATATTAATGGAAATGTCATCGTCCAAGACTCCAGAGCATCGAAATCTTCTTCAGGTATGTACCTTAGTGATTTAAATATTTTTAGTTACCCCTTAAGCTAAGCCAAGTATTTTAAACAACCTTAAGTCAGAACAGAATTAGTTGAAAATCATTATATATATTTCCTCTTTTTTTGTGAAATAGACGTTTTCTTTGCAGCTGCAAAATAACTGATCATATTTTTCTGAAATTGCGATTCCAAAACTGATCATTTTTGTGTGGTTTTTTTCTTAGTTTAGCCAAATTAAGTCGTACATTAAAAAGACCGACTGTTTTGAGCAGCTGGCTACGCCTTCAATCAATCCCAATCACTTTTAGGAAAACTTATTTTGTGAAACATTTTTTAATATATATATATATATATATACATATTTTTTATTTTTTGTTAGGGGGTGCATCAGAATTTTTTTGGATTTAGATTTTTGCGAAAACTTCTCCTTTTTTTTATTATATTATATATTATATATTATATATTATATTATATATTATATATTATATATTATATATTATATATTATATATTATATATTATATATTATATATTATATATTATATATTATATATTATATATTATATATTATATACTATATATTATATATTATATATTATATATTATATATTATATATTATATATTATATATTATATATTATATATTATATATTATATATTATATATTATATATTATATATTATATATTATATATTATATATTAAATGGTCACTGTCTCGATATGTTTCACTATTCTGAAGTCTATTTAATGGTTCAATATTCACTATTTTCAATGGTTCACTATCCTTAAATAAATTCAATTCTACAATTTCTTTTACCTTGTCCTTAAAAATCAATTTTATTCCAAATTTCTCAAAAAACTTACGGCCTTACAGAACATTAGTTGAAACATAATTATTGGGTACAACAAAAAATGAAATTTCGTCTTCTATGTTTTGAAAAAAATGTTCCCAAATGTTTTAATTTTAAGTCCATTAACTCCATAGTAATTCGTCGGGACCAATATATCGCTAAAGTTTCTATAAGGAATCGCAGAGTGCTGAATTAAATTAATGGAGCTTCCAGTATCGAACATCGCAGACAGAAGAGTAACGTTAGGCTTATGTTGACAATCAGTGTAAAAATATACTCCTACCTGGTTAAAAATCGTAATAAACATATTATGCTCCTCTTCGTCATCTCGTATCGGCTGGTTGCTGGATGCTCCCACCACTCTCGGATCACTCGCTGGCTTCTGTTGACAATCCTTTAGCATATGTTGGAGGGATCCACAACGGAAACAAGATCCCTTCTCGCGTTTCGGCGCAGTGCACGACGAAGCGTAGTGCCCATAAGCAGAGCATTGTAGCACCGGATTGTTTTCCGATCTCCTCCAGTATTTTCCCAGCGCTGAGGAAAATTTTGTGAC
Organism: Drosophila biarmipes; assembly: GCF_025231255.1. NCBI lineage: Eukaryota > Metazoa > Arthropoda > Insecta > Diptera > Drosophilidae > Drosophila > Drosophila biarmipes. Next base: position 1,206,882 of record NC_066611.1, on the reverse strand, counting down.
TTCTTCCTTAGATTGCCATACTTCCAAGCCAATCCCTTCAATTGTGCGATTGTTGTTGCTGTGTACAACAGAGCGATATTGGCTGAACGATCGCGCAAACCATCAATGACGAACTGCACTGTCAATTTTTCGTCAATGTTTGCACGCATAGCACCTCCATCAGAAGTATGTATCCCATAACGGTGTTCTTCGCGGGGTTGAACATGGTTTCCTTAAGCAGCAATACAATATCAGCAGTTGAGCTGCCACGACCGAATGTTTTTATGAAGTTTTCCTTAAATTCGTCGTAAGTATTCGATCGGTCAACACGCACAAATAAGTCGGCAGCTGTACCCGATTTCATCAGCATTCGTACGCAGCGCAGTTGAAACTTTGTACATGTGTTGATATCTCTGCAGACTCTCTCGAACTTTAAAATCCACTCCAGGGGTTCCTCTTTTTCAGTTGCAGAAAACGGTCTCACGAGGTGCTTCGTCTTCTTCCAATGTATGGATGCCTTCGGTAGCGGCTCCTTGGCTTAATACTTCCATTTTGGAGTTCTCCTCCTCCAATATGCTTTCTGGGATTTCAGCCACCTCTTGGTAACCGGCATCCAAAGCAAGCTTACGCAATTGCCTTAAAGTTGCACTTGCAGGGAACTCGATTTCGCCAATTGTGTCTTGTTCATTTCAGAATGGCGTCGTAATTATAAAGGAGAAAAAAAAGTGTGCTCTCAGGTATGGCTATGTAGGCGAATGTATAAATGGGACGATCCCACTTCTGAAGTTGTTGACGCAGGTTTTATATTTTATTTCTATTCGTAAGTTTTATTTCAATTCAATTTTGTTCTGAGCTCAGCTTTTACACGTGTGTTTCCAATCGTCTATCTTAATCAAGTGTCCCTACTCTGATCTTTACACAGTCCTCAGCTCCTACTTATTTCTAAGCGCGGAATATTATTATCATTAAATAGTCATATCTTATATACAGCTTCTAATATACTGCTAACAATATATATATATATATATAAATATAAATATATATAAATATAAATTTATATAAATATAAATATATATAAATATATATAAATATAAATATATATATGAATATAAATATATATATGAATATAAATATATTAAAATATAAATATATAAAAATATAAATATATATAAATATATATATAAATATAAATATAAATATATATAAATATAATTATATATAAATATAATTATATATAAATATAAATATATATAAATATAAATATATATAAATATAAATATATATAAATATAAATATATATAACGCAGACGCAACAGTGCACAGTGCACAAGAAGACAATCAAAACTATATTTCTATTACCGGGAAACCATTCAATCATTTTTCTCGACAGATTGAATTGATTAAAGGAAACGAAGATTTGACAGAAGTGACACACTATTTTCAAAAATTAAAAATTAAAATTATTTATAAAGAAATGTCAGAAACTTCAGCGAAAGAAATAATTAAAGAGTAAGGTACATAATACCAAAAAGAGTCCATTTTATTTCCATGACGACTCAGATTTGGTTATATTCCAAAAAGCTTATGAAGAAATTATAAGTGCAAATCATTTAACGAAATTAGTGAGATGTACAACAAATCTTGAGGATATTCTGACGTACACAGACTTTAAAGAAAAAATTTTAAAACGACACAAAGATCTTTTACACCCAGGAATTGAGAAAACTTCCAAATGGTTCAGGAAAAATATTATTTCCCTGACTATCAAAAATTAATTCAAAATATAATAAATGAATGTGAAATTTTTAATATTGCCAAAACAACATAGAAATACTAAAATGACATTTGAAATTACCCCAGAAATTTAGAATTCAGGGAAAATTTGTTATGGATTTTTATATGGTAGGCAACCAACAGTTTTTATCATGAATAGATGTATATTCTAAACTTGCTACTTTAGTGGAAGTAACAGGTAGAGATTGGTTAGAAGCCAAAAGAGCAATTATGAAAGTATTCAATGAAATGGGAGAACCCCAAGAAATTAAAGCAGACAAAGATTCAGCATTTATGTGCGTAGCTTAACATAATTGGTTAAACTCAGAAGGAGTTCAAATTCAAATAACAACTAGTAAAAATGGTATTTCAGATATAGAAAGATTCCATAAAACAGTAAATGAAAAGTTAAGAATCATAGGAAGTGAATCAGATATTGAGAATAGATATACCGAATTCGAAGTAATCCTTTATATTTACAATCATAAAACCAAACATAATGCCACAAATCAGACACCAGCTGATATTTTTATGTATGCAGGAACACCAGATTACGACACACAAATGAAGAAACCAACAGGGGAAGAAATATAGTACATTATAAAACAAAATTTAAAAAGAAAAAGAAAATTTATAAAAGCAAATATGATAATAATTCCAGGCCAACGGAAGGAAACGAACGGACCAATGAAACCAATAATTTTTTCTATTATATTAGCAACTGACAATCGGACAAAGTATTGAGATAAAGGCTCAGAATGGATACCTCATATTTAAAACAGGATCAGTAGAAATCCCAACTAATTACGAATACCATTATTTAAGTGTAAATATAACGAAAACCGAACCAACATTTGAAAACCTTTTGAAACAAGCCGAAGAATTCAATGATGTCATTCAAATCCGATATTTAGTAGAAAAACTTAGAAGAAAAATTAATGAAATTAAAATAGCTAAGCGCAGTAAAAGAGGTTTATTTAACAGTGTAGATGAAATGGAACAGAAAATTAATAATTTAATAGACACTAGTGCTCAGAATACTGTTTAAATATGATCATAGATGTTATAAACAATGGAATTGAAATAATTTACAACCTTAAGGAAAAAGGAGAAAGAGATCAACAGGTCAGCGTATTAATATTCAATTTGCAACATTTCACCGAATATGTAGAAGACATAGAACTAGGAATGCAAATGACAAGGTTAGGGTTATTCAATCCAAAATTGCTAAAACATGATTATTTGAAAAATATTAACCCTGAAAAATTGTTAAAATCAAAACTTCTAATTGGCTCAAAACTGACACAAATGAAATTTTGATTATTTCCCATACCCTTCTGAGATAATCAAATCTCCTGTTTTTGAAATTATTCCTTATTCCGACGAAATCAATAATATTCTAACAGAAAATATATTTGAAAAATATTTCCTTTATCAAGATAAAGTATTTAATAAAGAAACAGAGAAATTAGTATCTGACGAATGCATAATTAGACAAGAAAATGCACTAAAACTTATAAAAATTTCCAAATTAATTATGTTGAACCCAATATTTTATTGACATGGAACATCCCTAAAACATTGCTAAATCAAAATTGCATTAATAAGGAAATTTCTATTGTCGGAAGTAATATCGTTAAAATCCTTAATTGTTCACTTAATCTTTCAAACTCAATGTTAGATTACACACAGAGCGTTTATATAAGTAATAATATAACCAAATTGGAACCATTGTCATATGTCCAAACAAAAGAAATAATTGAAGCACATACAAGATATTATAATGCATTTCAAACAATTACTTTAACAACTTTTGTAATCATTATTATAAGCATTTTATTGTATTTATGGTATACATTTAAGAACATACCAAGAAAACTTATTGTAAAATATGTAAAATCAAATGAAGAACCACCACAGAATACAGAAGTTGTAAACGATCTACCTAAAAAGGTAGAGAAAAACATTATGTTATATCCAAGATTATCCGCCTGAGGACAGGCTAAATTCAACGGATGGGGGAGTGACATATCCATAGTTCGACGTACTCCTATGCACATGTCTACACACCCACACATACACACATTCACCCTCGAGACACCCTTTAAGAAATAATAATCAAGTCACCCTCTAAGCAATAAGAATGCAAATTTAATTGTAAACAAGCCAATGGAAATTTACCAAGCTATAAACAAGCCACAGGAAAATTACCATGAATTATTACCAGCTTGTAGACTAAACAATTAGAACGAGCCGCTGTTCAGACTATCGGCACGTTCCCACAATTCAGGATACTCAGATTTCGGGACCCAAGTCTGGAATCTAACGTCCAAAGTTAGGGAGTCACTCAATAGCAACAAAAGCCACTCACAAAAAGCTCTAAATGAAGTAGGAGTTAGGGAGCGATTTCAGTTTGAGATTTGTCAATAGCAAGTCGGTGTTCTCAAATATAAAAATTGTAACCAGCTTAAGAATAAGAAATTAAATATATATAACACATATATATATATATATATATATATTTATTTATATATATATTTATTTATATATATATTTATATTTTAGGATGATTATGTTGGGAGAAAACTATTACCCTTTTCCAGGTGGCCCAGAGACTCAGTCAGGATAGAAAATGATAAGATTTCTAACGGTGGTTGCCGTAGTTCTTTTGCGCAGAACTTGTGTTCCTTATTCGCTGAATGACAAAACTGAACTGGCCTAAGGCTAACAAAAATTGGATATCATAGCGGCCACGCAAATATGCTGTGTTAGCCGGCTATGCACGGGCATAATAAACAAGGAAGAACGTAATAGTCGAGTGCCTCGACTACCAGATACCCGTTAGCCAGCTTAAGGGAGCAAAACAGCTATAAGCAGCAGTATATGTTATGTGGGCGGCAGACAGATTTAAGCGGTTTGGCCGTTTGTGGGCACGCTGAAACAAACTTGCGCTGCGTAGGAAGCCCAGGAATCAGCATGCCAAGTATAAATATTCTAGCTCTTATAGTTTCCGAGATCTCAGCGTTCATACGGACGGACATGGCTAGATCGACTCGGCTAGTGATCCCGATCAAGAATATATATACTTTATGGGGACGGAAACGCTTTCTTTTACCTGATACATACATTCCGACGAATCTAGTATACCCTTTTACTCTACGAGTAACGGGTAGAAAAATTTTGGAAATTTAACCACCTAGGGATTCGAATATTTTCAAAATATAGTACACTTTCTTTGTAAGAATTCCAGTCTTTATTATCTTCCATAGATAACTCCTAATCCCAATCGCTTTTATTTATCCAAAGTTTTTTTAATAAAAAGTTTTCCTATAATAGTCACCAGAGCCATCTAGAGATCATATATTTTGGATAGTGTCGATATTACAAACCTTCAATTTGTTAGTTAACACTTTCACTTTCCATAATATTAATTACCTCATTGTCACCATTGTCTTCCACCGTTTTTTTTACTTCCGAATTGTTGGAAATCCATTTTTTCAAGTTAAATACAAATTTTAGTAGTTCGTTAGATATTCATGTAATTAAACTTTGTGCATACTTCATAGAATGCGCTCCAAACATTAGGTCATCCATATAGAAATCATTCCGTATTACCTCACTAATTTCTCTGTTTTGGCATTTATCTGCTATATTCACCAGGACTCTGGTGTCCAAATATTGTAAGTTTGGTTTATTAGCTAGTTTTGTAGAATTTCTTCATAAAATATAGCTATTTTTATTTTTATTTGGTAATACATTTTTTCGTTATCCGCAGAGACAACATATTCCCAGTTTCACCACATCTTAATGATATTCAAACTATCTCTTTGAACTCGTAAGTCAATCTAATCTATATCGGTCAAGCTTTTCTGATAAGTAGTTTTGGCCGAATAATAAGAACTACTCTGGTAAGGCTGGAATCTCATAGAACTGCCTGATGTGGTTAAAAATATTTGCCTTAATTTTTTCCCGCTTCTTAGACCGCGTTTGATTTGTCAAAAATACCTCTCTATATAAAAATTGTAGTATAAGTAAATGATGGCTAGTGAGCGTGCGGTATAAGTGTTTTCCTTTAATGTTGCCAAGCGCACCAATTTGCTTAAACTGTAATAACGTTAAGCTGTATAAAAAATGTATTTTATTTGTATGTCATTCGCGTAATTCGAAAATAAAATTCCAGGACAAAATAAAAATTAAGACAAAACGCTATAGTCGATGCCATCGACTGGTTGTTCAACACCCCCAACGGCATCCTTTCTTAATAACTTTTGGAATTTTGGACGGTCCGATTTCAACTTTTTGCTTTGAAGATAGATATTGATAGTCAAATCAAAATTATATTTACACTTTTAAAAAATGTTCAATAACACAGGTATGCATTCAAAAAGTCATTTTTAGTGTCCCACGATATTTTGATCCTCCATCCCCTACAGGTTCCGCGGTAAAGCGAAGAATACAAATAGCAATGATTGACCACATATGAAGATATGTTTTAGAAACTTGATGTACACTTTCTCTGTTGAAAGAAGGTCTTTCACTAAATACTCTTATTTCCTTATCTGCTGCCATGTTTTGTCAAATTTAAAAATTTAAATGGCGCTTTCAAATATAACAAATATTACAGACTAATGTCCCCACAAAAAATATTCAAATAAATTTTGTTATGTTGTGGATTTTTAATTTTGTTATCCCGAAGACGATATAAATGAAAATAAAACAACGAAGAATGCTATAGTCGAGTGCCCCGACTATCAGATACCCGTTACTCAGCTTAAGGGAGCAAATGGGAAATGGAGATATATAACCAGCAAAGCGATATTTTAGGGCGCCACCTAACAGCTATTTCTGTAGATGTTATGTGGGCGACAGACAAATTTAGGCGCTTAAGCCGTTTGTGGGCGTTAGAGTGGGCGTGGCACATTCTTTTAGGTCAGTTAAAATCGTAATCCTATCATAATAACTGAAGGCGCTACAGATTTTCGCGGATTGTAGGCGTTAGAGTGGGCGTGGCTCTAACAAACTTGCGCTGCGCATGAAGCCCAAGAATACGCATGACAAGTATGAATATTCTAGCTCCTACAGTTTCCGAGGTCTCAGCGTTCATACGGACAGACGGCCATGGCTAGATCGACTCGGCTAGTGATCCTGATCAAGAATATATATACTTAATGGGGCACCTGTTACATACTTTCCGACGAATCTAGTATTCCCTTTTACTCTACGAGTAACGGGTATAAAAAGGAGGTTCCGTGACGTAGGAGGGAGACCAGTGCGGAGGAGCAAGATCGTGCTCTCTATAATTCGGTGGTCAGTAGAGCTGGGTTCTTCGCCCCTGCAGTTTAGTTCTAGCTCAACCGTATGTTTTTACTTCGACTTGACCTTTTTTCTGTTTGCCCTTGTTGTGTAGAGTGGTGTTGAGGAAAAGATTAAAAATTAAAAAAGAGAAAAGGAAAAAAAGCAAAAAAAGCAAAGCAAAGAATACCGGCATTCAATGCTAACTTATTCGTCTATTTTTTGGACTTTTGGCTCCTGCACGTGACGTATCGCGCTAACCTCCTCATATTTTGAAATAAAAAGAACGCATTTTGAGGGGTCGGTATATTTAAACGATCACCTTATCATCATAATAGTATGCTGAAGGAATTCAGAAGGGCTCTCCCAACGGCTTAATGGTCAGCTCGTGCACTTGGACATGTGGGGGAGTGGCCAGGGCGTACATAATGCCCGCGGCGATGTCGTCCGGCTTCAGCATCGGCAACGTATCGTAGCCAGCGGGCAGAATCTCCGTGTCGGTCACACCTGGAGTGATGCTCTGAAAAACAAAAGAACAATTGAGAGCTCATTGCTTGAATATATTCGTAAAGGCGTTTTTCTGTACAGAATTTGTAAACTTAACTCAAAGACTTAAAAATTAAATTGGTATTTGCTACACGTAGTACTCTTCCTCGTACGCCTTCCAAAATACCTTACTTCCCTTACTATACACTACCACTTTCAGTCTTAGCCACCATATTCACGTCCTAGCTGGGTCTGTATTCAAAGGTAATGCAAATTTCGTTCTTCTATAAATATCGAGAGTGCCACCAAAAGTTCGTTATATGGTAACTTAACCGAAAGATATTAAAAACACGCATCAATTCGATTGTTACAGTGGCATATAGTCGTCCGATTAATATACTCGTACATGTTTCCACCAAAAAAATTATTTTTCTAAATTGGTAAATTGAATTGGAAATTCTTAAATTAAAATACTCGTCCTAAATATTGAATAAATTGTCATAGAAAATATTTTTAGCGTTTAATTTTTCTAAAATGCCAAATTTTTCTGTTATTAAAGTCGAATTATTGCGAAAATACGCTATTAATATTTTCTCATACTTAGGGCAAAAACGTTATTTTATAGAACAAATAGTTATTTAAAGTCTTTAAATTAGAAAATTGGTGACCAAGCTGTCGAGTGCGTTGAACTTTCGAAATCATCCAAATGGCGCGAGTTCAAGCCCACGAAGAGCCGTTTATTTTAAAGTTGTCCGATGTTTATTAAATTGAAGTCGAAATTCATGAAAATTAAAAAAAAAATGTTATTTCCAATTTTAGAAGGTTGTATGTTTAAAATTTCACCAAAGATATAATTTTTTTATATTTTCCACCTAATTTTCCGAACGTTTCTATGGCAGCTATATGATCGGAAAACTATATCGTATAGCTCCGTTCCTATGGGAGCTATCGGGGAAAAAATTTTTAAAAAATTATAATTTCGGTGTTTTTTGACATAAAAATTTCTAGGCTTGGAAAGAACATTTTTTAAATAGTTCTGCCTTTCGAATTAAATTTTATCAAAATTGGACGACTATATCATATATCTGTCATAGGAACGATCGGATAATTGGTGGGAAATAATATGAAACAATTTATAAATTTTTGTATTTTTAAGAATTTCGAATTCAATTTAATAAAATTATCAAATATTTTTAACAACTGCAAGAGTATACAAACTTCGGCTTGCCGAAGTTAAATTCCTTTCTGGTTTTATCTAATGGGTGAATAAAACCATATTTTGTTTTTCAGTGAGAATATATCTTACACCCTTTCAAATTGAGATATGAGCCGTTGCAGCTGTAGTGCTCTCGACTGCGAACACATCGGTCGTGAGTTCGATTGTCGCAGTTACCACGGTAAGTAAGTTTTTTGATTCCTTACATGTGTTTATTTTTCTGATTCTGTTTATTGACTACTTTCAGTTCTTTTAACTCTAATTAGCAGTTTACCAAAATGCGTTGAGCGAACGAGAATAATAACGCTTGCGCTCTACCCACTCAAATTATATTAAGAAAAGGGCACTAAGTTAAGTAATGAAAAAGTAATGGTGCACAAACCGAACAGAACTGTGGCACCCCCGGTTTTGAGTCTAGAACACAAGATTTAACTGAGACGGATAGGTGTTGTCAATACCTATCGATCGGACAAGCCCACTCTAACGCCAACAAGCCGCTGTTCTCCCTTTACCTTACCTAAATTCTGAATACCTTGTGATTTGTACTGACCGTGACCTTGATCTTGGTCTTGAATCCGCGCAGCTCCTGTCGCAGAACCTCTAGCATGGCCGTAATCCCGTGCTTGGTGATCGGATACATGTTGAGCAACTGCAACTCGTCCCCTGGTGGATTGATAATGGTCCGTCCCGTCAGGCTGTTGATGAGAACCACATGACCAGCCACCTCGCGGTGCTTCATCGAGCGGAAGGCGAGCCGGGTGCAGACGATCACGCCCATTAGGTTTACGTTTAGGACCTGCTGCAGTTGTTCCAGCTCTAGGGTGAGCAGCTGTCCAGGGTTCAGACAGCCGGCATTGTTCACAAGAATGTCACAGCCGCCGAGCTGCTCCTCGACCCAGTTGAAGGCGGCCGCAACCGAGTCCAGATCTCCAACATCACAGTGAATGGCATGCAGGCGGGGCTGCAGCTCCGGGGGCAGCTGCTCCTTAATGGCCTCCATGCGGTCCACCCGCCTGGCCAGACCGACTACGATAACCCCTGCACTTACCAGCTGACGGGCCACGGCAGCTCCGATCCCGGAACTAGCACCTGTGACCACCGCAACGCGATCCTGCCAACGTTCCATCGCAGTTCCCGCTACTGGAACTTTGAAAACCAAGATCGCCTTGGGTGCTGTTTTTCTAAGTATATTCTGTTCAACACTTATCCGCCAAGCTGCTCTCCTCCAAACTGATTCGGAACTTGGCCCACACAGGCCCTATATATACCCCAAGTCATCGGCCAAATTTGGCCGTGCAAATAAAATATTTAGAATCGACCGCCCCAGCGCGCATTTCACATGTGATCTGAATAATTGAGTAGAGTGTTGAATCTATGGCGCAAGCCTTGGGGTAATTAAGACGGTAGAAGCCTGGGAAACTTCCGTATAATAAATCAGTTGAACGGGGAAACGTGGTTAAAAGAAAAGGTACGTATCACTTTGTATGTCTCAAAACTATGAATAAGTGCAAACGTGTACACATTTATTCCACAATATCTTTAAGATACGTACTATTTATTACTTTTTACTGAATCATCGTATTTAAGATGTATATTTCTTAAGTGTCAAATAATAAATGATTAAGAGCTTTAAAGAACGAAGAATAAAAATGTTCTTAATTAGAATATAATTATATAATGCAAACTACATTAATCAAAATGTATTTATATTTATGTTGTTTTTTTTTTTCCACTTTTCACCCAAAACATAAACAAATTCAAAGTGCAAATATGGGAACTTCTTTAATTTTCTGATGAGTTGTGGAAATCTAGTTGGTGCATTGCCAAATTATTCATTCTGAAAACTAGTACAAGGTTATTACACAATGCTCTGAAATATTAAGTGGGCGAAGTGGAGCACTGCAGCGTCGTCCTAAAAGGGTTCGCCCATCGGCTTGATGGTCAGCTCGTGCACCTGGACGTGTGGGGGCGTGTCCAGAACATACATGATGGCATTGGCCACATCCTCCGCCCGCAGCATGGGCAGTCTTTTGTAAGCCAGAGGTACCAGCTCTGTGTCCACCAGTCCCGGACTAATGCTCTGTAAAAGAGTGTAGTTTAGTCAGCCTGTTAAGTCAGCTTGGCTCACTCTAAACGTCTTAAGTACCAGAGCCATAAACATACCCACACGGCAAGCCCATAAAATAGGCGGACATTTTAATGTAGTAATAAATCGCTTATTCAATAGTTTACAAGGGAAAGGCTCAAAGCCGCCCGATTATAGTTGCCGATAGAGTTGGATGCCTAGATTACAAGCAGGTGGACTTGAAGCCAAAAAAATTGACTTAATTTGATGGAATATGAACTAGGTGGTGGCCTGAGAAATCACAGACTTATTTTATGTCCATTATGACCAAGGTCATATAGTCTAACATATAGTCCATAATGTGAAACATTTTAACATTTAGATTTTCATCAACGGAAATGTGTCAGCTCGCGGTTATTTGATTCTGGAGAATTACTTACAATTTGACGCCCACAAACCGCCCAAAACTGTTGCTCGCGGATATGTCTTGCTTATCTTCTTGTGTATCCACATCTTTCTTTTGTTCCTTGAGCTACTAACGAGTATCTAATAGTCGAGGCACTCGACTATAGCGTTCTTCCTGTTTAAAATTAAATTGTCCTTGTCTCTCAGTGTTTTTATTTAAGTATCGAGTTGTGGCCAGCCAATACAGCTAATGAGTTTTAATACACAACTATGGTATTACCCTATAGCTACATTGAGATATAAAAATGTATTTAAAAAAATTATAGTTTTTAAAATTTCTATGTGAGCTATACGATATAGTTGTCCGGTCCTCCTTGTTCCGACTGAGAGACGGAAAAACAGACAGATGGACATAGGTAGATCAACTTGTCTAGTGATTCTGATCAAGAATATATTTAATTCTTACCGAAGTCATTATATCCCCTTCAGGGGTGTAATAATAATAAACAAGAAAGGAAGTTAACTTCGGAAAGCCGAAGTTTGTATACCCTTGCAGTTATAAAAAATAATCAATAATTTTATTAAATTGAATTCGAAATTCTTAAAAATATAAAAATTTATATTCCCAATATTATAAGATAACAAGTCAAAAAGCCACAAAGCTATAATTTGTTTTAAATTATTTTCCACCAATTATCCGATCGTTCCTATAACAGCTATATGATATAGTCGTCAGATTTTAACAAAATTTAATTCGAAATTCAGAAATAATGTTATTTTCAAGCTTATAAGGTTATATGTTAGAAAACACCAAAGATATAGATTTGATTTCATGTTATTTCCAAGCGTAGGTTATAAATTAAAAAACACCGAAGATATAATTTTTCAATATTATTTTACCACTAATTTTCCGATTGTTCCTATGGGAGCTATATGATATAGTCGTCCGATTTTGATAAAATTCGAAATTCAGAGCTAATTTAAAAATGTTATATCCTAGCTTATAAAGGTATATGTTAAAAAACACCAAAGATATAATTTCTTTTTAATTTTTTCCCCGATAGTTCCTATGGGAGCTATAAGATATAGTTGTCCGATCCGGCTGGTTTCGACTTATAAGTGAAAGTTTCAGCCCGACAGCTTTAAAACTGAGAGACTAGTTTGCGTAGAAACGGACGGACAGACGGACATCCTTCACTGCGTTGCAAACTATTAAAATAAAAATAATATGCAACGTTAAAACTACATAATAACTACAAAGATTAAGCTTTTCAAATTTGCTATATGTTAGACACTCGCTAGACAGCCCCAGGCGCAAAGAAAACAGTAGTGTATTGTGTAGCTACCCTGCAATCGATACGCCTTTCAACTAGTTTGATATTCTAGCAAAAGAACTGCTGCCTGGCTGGCGTCTATGAAGTGCCTGCTCTTCCCGGGTTGATTTTGCACGAGATCAAGAGGGGTCAGCGATCAACGTACTGACAGACGACCGATCAAGAATAAGGTAAGGTAAGCTATGGTTCGGTCTTTTCAAGCGGCTTGTTAACACCGTTTTTTGTTATCTGACTCACAAAGGCATTACTTTGCCTTATAGTACATCGATGACGTCGATGGTCTGAGGGAGGTTATTGACACCTGTGCAGAATACGGTTTCGAACTGAATGTAAAAAACGCATTTTTATACCGAAAATCGTAATACCTATTGACCACATATGAATACTGACACTGGGTCCAATTCAAAAATGTTCCTTTTAAATTTAAATTAAATTAAATTAAATTTTTAATTTCCTTATTTGGAAGTAGATTCTGTAAAAAAATCGTCACCCATATGCCCTTAATTAGGTGTCCATGTGACCCTAATGAATGTCATTAATCTATGATACGAAATTCATGAAATTGACCCTAATATACCCTTTAGCACTTGGAAAAAATTTCAGATGATTTTACACAAAAGAATTTAAGTCAATCGGATGACTACAACTATACTACTACTACTATACTATACAACTATATATGACTATACATTGCAAACAGAGGGTACTTTTTTAATTCGGACTTGTTATTTCGGGGGTCAGAAGATAACTCTCCCGCTCAGGTAGACCTCTGGTTAGGATAAGACCAGAATAAGATTTTATGTTAGTTCCCAGGGAAAAAGGCAATCTTCTCATCAATACCGCGATTGACTTAAAAAAATGTGTGGGCGTGACACGCCCACAACCTTAAAAAACCGTAGATATTACGGCTTATAACTTTTAAACCATCAGAGCTAGAATTGGGATTTAAGACTTAGATTCCTTAGTTTCACACGCAGCGCAACCACAAACCGGTGGTAGTTTGTCACGCCCAGCCTTACAGCCCGGAACGGTAGCGCCAACAGTTTTCATGATTAAAAAAAATCAACAAAGTAGAGGTATTGCTCTCGCCAATACCTACCGATTGACCTGATAAAAGGGTACCACTGCCTCACTAACGCCCATTTTTCTGCCTTCCACATTGCCGTATATTGAAATCGCGGATAGGTGGCGCTTTACTAACTCGCTCTGCTGCTCGTATATCTCCATCTCTCTTGCTACCTTTGGCAGAGTAACGGGTATCTGATAGTCGGCACTCGACTGAAGCGTTCTTCATTGTTTTTTTTTGTCAAAAGATTAAGCTTTCGAATGCAAGCAAACACGTTCATTTTTTGAGCTAATGACGAAGTGGCAGCGCGGAAATAAATAAAAGATATTTTTTTATGTACCCACCGTGACCTTGACCTGCGTCTTAAAGTCCCGCATCTCCTGGCGCAAGATCTCGGTGAGGGCGGTAACCGCGTGCTTCGTTGCCGGGTACATGTTGAGCTCCTGTTGGCTTCCAGGCAGCGGGTTGAAGATGTAGTGGCCCACGATGCTGTTAACGAGCACCACATGACCGGGGCTGTGCCGCTTCTTTATCGATTCGAAAGCCCGCTGAGTGCAGTGGACCACGCCCATGACATTCGTCTGCAGCACCTGCTGCACAGTGTCCAACGGCATGGTCAACAGCTGTCCGCCGGACAGCTTTCCGGCGTTATTAATCAGAATGTCCACGCCGCCCAGTTCCCGCTGCACTGCGTCGAAAGCGTCATTCACGGATACAGTGTCCGTGACATCGCATTGTCGGATGTGCAGCTGCGATCGCCGGTCCTCAGGCACTTCCTGTTGCAGTTGCCTTAAACGATCCAGGCGCCGGGCCAGGGCCACTACCACCACGCCGGCCGAGATCAGTTTTCGAGCGACCTCCGCACCAATCCCGGAACTGGCGCCGGTCACCACTGCCACTCGATTTTGCCAACGTTCCATGACGACGACTCAAAGCCTAGTGAAATCTTCGACGCCGCCAAGTCCATCGAAAGCTTCGGATGATGGGTGGCCGGGTTTTGTTTCCACACAGGCCGAAAATCTCATTAAAAGCTAATATATTTTTATTTTTCCTATTTTGTCTCAAAAAGTAATTACAAAAACATAGTAATAGCGTATTACAATTAAAAGTTGTAGTTTGATCAAAACATTATATTTCTTCGCAACAATGTGAGAATTCTTACGTCCTCATCTGAGTTCAAATTGTTAAAAAATAAATAATGACAACGTTAAATCAGTTTATCGTAGTTGGAAGGTAAGTAAAAGTTTTTAGCCCCTTCCGTGTCGATCTAGCCACTCCCAGATAAAAATGGGTCTAGACCCAAAAAATAATTTAATTTTGTAAAATTTCTACTACTGATTCCTTAAATGGTATGGTCTTAATAACTTAAAAAGCGAGCTTGCTTCTAGCTCGATTATATAAAATCGTCTCGATACCAAGAAGAACAAGCGAGAAGACTAAGAAGAACCGTCCATTGTACAACTGGAAACAAAAAGTTAAATTGTAATGCTTATCTCAACAATCTAGTTTCAAGAACGATTAAAATAATTGTCATTTACATGTTGTCATTTATGGGTATGCATTTAATTGAACCCAAATTGTAAATTAAGAACAAACCAAAAAAGGAGGCCGTCTGTTACTAATGTGTAACAAGTAAAATGATACGCTATACTACAGAGTATACATATCAGTATTCGAGATCAGGATCACTAGGCGAGTAGAACTAGCCCTGTCCGTCTGTCCGTCCGCAGATTCTTGAGGTTCCTGCGCGGCGCACTTACTCGTAAGTTCAAGTAACTGGTAAGCGATTTTTAAGAATGCTGTAAGCTATTTTCTTTCCCTGAATCCTCCATTGCTTGGTCATTGATATCATATAGGACAGGTATTTTAAGGATAGTTACAGGGTCAATGCCTAAAACTACTTTATTTTTAATAAGCCATCACTTGTATAATATTTTCTTACGTGCATAAACATATCGAATAGCGATTTCACGAGGCCAAACCCGCCAAACCGCAAATCGAAACTGTCCGAATACATATAGACTAAACCGCACATCAATCTCAGGCGTTCGCACCGGTAAGAGATTTTCCAGTTTAAAATCTGATAAGAAGGAATTGAAAAACGGGTTTGAAGTTTTGTTTACCCATTTACATTTTAAAAACGCCCTTATAAGTAAATTAAAAGAAGCAAGCCAGGCACTACCATTAAATAAATTTGCAATGGCCAGACATGGATGTTTAATTATTAATCCGTCCTCCACGGACTTGCGATAACGCGAGGACTCTTCAGAGCTATTATGCATTTTGATAACTAAATTAAAGTCATGTGAAGAGGTGTCCGTAATAAAACATTGACGGGACGTATTCGCAAGTGCGTCGCAGCTGCAAGCCGGCCGACAAAGCAAAATGGAAAGCACAAGAAAAACAACAGACTCGACAGCTGCACAAAAGTTTTCCTTTGAAATATAAATAAAATTCGATTTGAGGCGCATTTCACAGCCCGAAACTCAAACAAGGCGGGCTTTGAAAAAGGGACCAGGGACGGGATGGTGAAAATGTTCGGGGGTGTTTCCGGGCTGTGTGCCACATACGCAAGTAAATGTCGGCATTAGTTAACAAATGCCATAGGGAAACTGGCGGGCACTTCGCCTTAGTCGAGTGCTTCGTGCACCTCAAAAATTTGGAAACAAAATTAAAAAAATGCCCTTCCCAATTATATTTGTACACACACTTCACAATTTATATTTATATTGAAGCGGCCTAAAAGATGGCGGTGGTAATTTATTACCCTTAGATAAAATATTGTTTTTACTTTCACAAAACTCGCACGAAAAATGTGAACTATGCCCCACCGAGAGTTATACATACATATGTGATTTTTTGCTGTGAAATGATTTCTGGTGCTGCGATTCCCAGCCAGCTCTGTCCCATGGGCACACGTGCTATTTGCTCACGTGTTTATGGAAATTGATTTCGAGGAGGAGGAGCGTCAGCCCAGGCGACGTTTATTTGCAGACCCAGGACGAGCGTAGGAAAGGCAAGAAAAATGCGCATGAAAATTTCCCTGATTACGTATTTGCGAAGTAGCAGGCATCAAACAAGACGAAGAGGGTCTCAAACTTTTCGGCAAACAAGAACCTATTAGTCGTATTAGACGCGGCAGACTTCTCCCTCAGCCGGAGTCTGGAATCTGGCGACTCCCCTCACTGGCTCCGTACCAGAGGTCAGAGTTCAGTGCTAAGCACCTGCATAGCACGTGGAAACTGGAGGTGTGGATCGGGATTTCATCCCAGTCAGGCATGCCACTATGGAGAGCTGTCCGAACTAAGCAAACAATCGCTAAGGCCGGAAATTTTGAAATTTTGCTATACAATTCCGTATCCATTTATACTATTATAAGTGTTTTCCATAATTACGAATTGCCCTTAACGATTAGCTGTAGGCAAATGCAGACTTCTCGTTCGCTGTCAAAATGAAAAGATTTCTAAAAAAATCCTATATATCTTAGTAATTGTAATTTTAATGGTAGAATTAAACTTTTACCTTCATTTTGTACATTCGTCACGCTTTAATATTAAAATGTACAGCTAAACACATACATATTGAATAGCAGCGTGCGTTAAAAAATTAAGGCATTTTACTCATTCAGTAGGTCGTATAATCGCATTATCGTCGTGGATATCAGAACTTTTGTGTGCTGTAGGTGCGATCATCATCACCTATCGATCGGTGTATCGATCGTTGTGATCAATGTGGACGGAAGTCCACGTAGTGGCGAATGAGCACCAGGGAGAAAAGGAGGTGTGCCGCAGCTGTTGGGGCAGGTGGGGACGACACCAGTTATTAGCCTAGTTTTATTCTTATCAAGAACACGCGTCAATTGACTACTTTCCTGTTTTAACCCTTGTTGAATCTATTTTTGATTTTAGGGTGTTGGGGACTTTACGGGTGCATCTTTGTTTTACGGTTTTTGGAAAACCTCGCTAGTTTGGCAAGAAATTAAGCAACCAATGCTAGAGAGTAGTGTTTTAAGTCCCTGTAAAAAAGTTTAACTTTGATCACGCTGCGTTTACAGAAATTACCCAAATATAATAAATTTAAAGGTATAGTTAAACGTTTTTTAAACCACAGTTCGACTATTTTCTCAAATCTGTTTCAACCTATTGACTCTTAATTTCAACTTGATCGACTTTTGATTTTTGAAAAAATTACGGTTTTGTAGATTTTAAGCGATAATCATTATACCCTCTGCAAGGGTATATCCAGTACACAGAGAAAAGAGGGTTTTTAAAAAAGGCATTCGTTTGAAAAAGGCATTCTAAAATAAAGAGTTTAAAAAAACTGCTGTCGAATACTTCGAATTTTAAAGTACTTTGTGAGTACAAATATTTTCAAAAGTCATACAAATAATTTTACAATGCCTCAGTAAAATGTATCTTAAATCAAACTTTTCGCCTATATTTTGTAGAATTACTCGTTTCGAACTTTAATAATAAAATTGGGAAATTTAAACACAAAAATATTTTTTAATTTATTGTTTTCTGGAACTTCGAATTTCGAGAGCATTGACGACAATGCTAATGGCCGTAAGGGAAATCGTCTATAATAAAAATGTTTTTAGCCTTCACACCTACAGGAGTCAGACATATAATTGCACAAATTAATTAAATTAAATTAAGCCAAATGATAGAACAAGAAGCCCTATTATATATTTGTTTCCCTTTTCCCTCTAGTTCTGCCGTTTACCTTCGCGAAGTTTCGGTAGTCATGCAAAAGTATCCGTTAGTAAGCATGCGGCCTGAAGGTAGTGTTGTGTATTTTTAAAACCTGTCTTGATAAATACTCCACACATTTTTTTATTACAGAGATTTAATATGGAAAAGGCTTCAAACGTTTCGGTTGATAACTTAAGTAAACTCCTTTAAAGGGATAAAGAATATTGAATTTAATTAATTTGTGCTTGAAGAGATTGCAGAAGACGCCCGAGAAAATCGCCCTGCCGTAATTGCCGGGCACTTAAACGCCTGGGCTACGGAGTGGGGCTCCCCCAAACAAATGCGAGAGGAAGGGCGCTACTGGAGAGCTTCGCCGCACTTGAGCTAGTACTGCTGAACTCTGGAACAAACCCGACTTCTTCCAGAGCCGGCACAAGTTCCATCATTGAGCTCACATTTGTGAGTGCTGGTTTGGCCTCGGGCTCCAGCTGGGAGGTTAGTGACGCCAATATGGGAAGTGATCCTCAATTGTTTCAATCTCTTTGCTAAAAATATTATTTTAAAAATTAAAAATAAAAATTTTACCTGTTTTAATGAATATATACTTTTTTAAATCAAAAACGAATGTTTTTAAAACTTTAATGCAAAACATTTTAAAATTAAAGACAAAACATTTTCTCTCTGTGTATGAAAAACACCTCGTGCTTACTTTAATGCCAAATACCTTGCAACACTAATTTTATTATAAAATTTCTTATTAAATATTTTTTAAGGAGAACATTTGGAAGTTGGGCATGCAAAACAAAAAATTTTTTGTAATAAATTAATTTTTAAAAATAAAAACAAGTGGTGGGTCGATCTTCCGATATCTTACTAAACATACTTTATTTCTATTCCTAGAATAAATGTTTTTATAATTAGATACGGGATACAGAAACCGAGTGGGCGTGGCCTTGCCAACGGAAATATACATTATGATTTAAATGCTATTTCAAATGATCATATGAGTATTACAGCAACAGTGAATAGATTCTTCCCTCTTAATGGATGTTTAGAACAAAAACATCTGACCATCGTACCACCAAAAAGCAAAAGCTGTGATATCGACTTTATCAACTTAAAGATTACTTTTGTGTTTGTCCTTACTACACAGAGAAAATAAAATACCAAAACTGTTCACCAATCGGGTATTTTTGCTTATCATTATTGCTCCCTCATGTTCCCATATCATATTCATATTTTCGAACATGACAAATCGATATTTTCGAACATATCAACACGGTATTCTTCGTGCCAGATTTGAATGCGCACATATAAATATAAAATGGTATTTTTAGTACTGATATGCTTTCTTAACCAACGAATATGATTTCATGTAAAACTAGTATTTAGATTAACATTTTTGGAAAGTCAATATTATTCAGTTTCGTTTTTTATACCCTTGCAGAGGTTTCAGCCAGAAGTTTGCAACGCAGTGAAGGAAACGTTTCCGCCACCCCATAAAGTATATATATTCTTGATCAGCGTCACAAGACGAGTCGATCTAGCCATGTCCGTCTATCCGTCCGTCTGTCCGTCCGTCTGTCCGTCCGTCTGTCCGTTTCTACGCAAACTAGTCTTTCAGTTTTAAAGTATCGGGCTGAAACTTTCCCAAAGGTCTTCTTTCTATTGCGCGTAGTATATAAGTCGGAACCAGCCGGATCGGACAACTATATCTTATAGCTCCCATAGGAACTATCGGGGAAAAAATTTTAAAAAAATTATATCTTTGGTGTTTTTTAACATATACCTTTCTAAGCTTGTATATAACACTTTTAAATTAGCTCTGAATTTGGAATTAAATTTTATCAAAATCGGACGACTATATCATATAGCCCCCATAGAAACAATCGGAAAAATAGTGGTAAAATAATATTGAAAAATGTTATCTTCGGTTTTTTTTTAACTTATAACCTCCTACGCTTGGAAACAACAATTTTTATTTGGTTTTAAATTTCGAATTAAATTTTATCAAAATCGGACGACTCATCATATAGCTGTCATAGGAACGATCGGATAATTGGTCGGAAATAATTAGAAACAAACTATAGCTTTGGGGCTTTTTGAGATATCTTCTTATAATATTGGGAATATACATTTTTATATTTTTAAGAATTTCGAATTCAAGTTAATAAAATTATTGCTTATTTTTTATAACTTTCTTCTTGTTTTTATTAAAATTTTACTTTAATCATATTCCGGATTAAATTTAAAAACAAGAAAGGAAGTTAACAGCTATACGTCAGAGCCGTCCGATTTTTATTAAATTGAATTCGAAATTCTTAAGAATATATAAAATGAAATTCCCAATATTAAAAGATAATATGTCAAAAAACACAGACGCTCTAATTTGTTTTCAGTTTGAGTCCTTCTCGGCATAGTGGCCATAGTTTGGCGAGCGCAGTGTGTAGTCCAGCCACTAAGAAGTGTCCAAGTAATAAGTGAATGAGAATCGGAACAAAATCAAGCGAATACAAGTGAACATGAGATACTAACCATTTGCAAAACGATGAACAACACAAGTGTTTGACTTCTTTATAAAAACTTTTCGACGGATGTCGGAGTGACCGCGGCAATTCAACCGAAAAATATATTTGATGCTGCACTTACCATAAGTACACAAAAACGACAAGGGCCCTGTCATGCTTTTTTCAAACACTTCGGTGTTACGTTTGATATAAAACACATATCAAATTGATGGCAGTTCATTGCAATATCAACACTTTTAATTGATTTGCATATGTTTCGTAACATGTTAACATGAAATAACTGACATGATTATTTTGCCTCTTTCCTTCTCGAAACACCTTAAAGATTTGAAAGAGTCTCTCGGCTTTGTTGCATACCAACAGCCCCTTTCCCAGCTACTTTGATTTCGTAATGCATTCGTTTGGCCTCTTCAATAGAGGCGACAGAAACAGCTGCTCCTGGAGCTCCTGCTCCCGATCCGTGGGTGCCTGCTGCCCTGCTGCCATGCTGCCCTGCTGCCCTGTGCATGCTGTTGCGTCTTCTGCTGCTGCTCCTGCTGCCGCTGGCTGTAATTCAAATTTGCAGTTTTCTATGCTAATTCGCCTTATATCGCCGGGAAGATGGCGGTGCCCTCGGATCTGGCCGCAGAAAGTGTGCTGGTAATTTATGCGGCCCCTGCATATGTGTAGTCCCTCGAAGAGGGGTGTGCGCAATTCAAATTCGAATAAGGAATAAGGAATACAGAACGGGGAAAGCGAAGTTCTGAGTCCAAGGGACCAACAGGCGACAATGTGCCGGAAAACACGAGACATTTGCATTTTGCCTGACCCTTGAAGGCGGCGCCAGCTGCCTCCATTATGCCAATTTGTCTTGGCCATCCCCCTCCCAGCCACCCCCTGGCATAATTATGTAAGCAACCGGCGGGGACTCCCCTCGCCTCTCTCCGGCTGTTGCTTTCGGCGTTTAAGCCGCTTCCGTTTTATGGTCGGGAAGGTGGGCTTCAGGTGGGCTTCAGGTGGGCTTCAGGTGGGCTTCAGGTGGGCTTCAGGTGGTGTGTGTGGCGAGCCCTCCGCTGAAGGGGCCACCGCTTGGTGAGCCGGCCGGTATGACCAACCTTAAAAGTGCATTGTTGTCCTGACGGACGTCGAGCGGCATGGAACTTCGTGATTGATTAGATTTTAATGCGTATTGAAATTTATTATTTTGTTGGCTAGCTCCGTGATTAGCCGTGTCCGCGGCTGCCAACTGGGAGACCGGACATCCTCTTTCAGTTTCAGTTTACCATGGCTCTTTTCGCAGACTCGACTTGGCCAGGGTCCAGCGCTGCGCCGAATGCGATCACAAACAACGCTACGATGGGTTACAACATATTCTTTTACATTTGCACAAGGCTGTGTAAATTGTGGCGCTGTGATAAATTATCAAATTTGGTTCAAATGGTATATATAATTAGACAACTTTATTAAGCAACAAAGCGATTTATGCCAATTTTACCAACTTCTTAAGCTTTGTCGCGCTAGAAAAGTTGGGGAGCCAGTGCCATGTATCTTTAATGACCCAGCCGCGCTCATCACAGCTCGCTAGAAATAGTATTGGGCCCGAACACAATTTATTCACTTAAAACACATTTTTGGAAAGGAAGCTAGGCTGTAGCGGAAGTCCAAGAATGCCTCCGTGTAAGCTACACCGATAATCATAATAGCATTAAAACTAATTTATTTACCTTTGCGTTGAGAAAAAACGGAAAGGGGTTATTCAATTTGAAAATCTGCCCTCCGTCGATAGTCGAGTTGCATAGAGTGCAAGCCGAAGGATTTTATTTGCACTTCCTTGGCAGATTGCAGTCAATCCTTGAGACTTGCCAGCTCCGATTTTTACACATTTTATTCGAAATTCCGAAATATTAAAAGAACGATATTAAGTTTACTTCCTGCACAACAGGTGAGTTATTAAGCTTCTTCAAATTGGCATACATATGCATTTCAACGCTTCGAAGTTACTGGCTTACTATCACTTTGCTGTCGGCGAATTTTCCCCACGTGTCTGAGGGCTGAATCAATTGAGTCGGAAGTTCACTTGCTAGGCTGAAACAGGAGCTAGCAAGGAAAAGGTGGGAGCGTGTACTCCGTTTGAATGACTCAGAAGCAGTTGGTCAGCACTCAAAAACTAGTCACGTCAGCCATCTCCACCGAAGATTCCCAAAAAGAAGCAGCTCCCAGCACACAACACAGCGAAGAAGTTGAACACAATATTTTATGAGGACTTCTTGGCCCAGTCTCGTCCTGCACATGTGTGCACTGATTGCAGCAGTCTGGATTTGGTATTCCGGATCCCTCACCCTAAATCCATGATAAATGACCCCAACGTGCGGCCAAAAACTGCAGGCAGTCGGGGGATGGTGTATCAAATTATGAAGAAATAATAATACAATTTTGCAAAAAGACATCCTACAACTGTTGATGATAAATGAAGCAAAGGGCAGGCGTACATCGGGTCGCCGAGCTTGTAAACTTCTCTTCATACCCGTTGCTCGTACAGTAAGTGGATACCCTAGATTCGTCGGAAAGTCTGTAACAGGTGGAAGGATCGTTTCCGACCCTTTAAAGTATTTATATTCTTAACCGGGATCATTTCGGAATCGATATACACTCATAAAATTAAATTCAAATCGTCCTAAAATGAATACAAACATTTTTTTATATTTTTGGCAAAATCGTCATACTTCTAAACCAGAAAGTGAAATAGCCGTTGAAACCATCAATAGAAAATCGCCCTTAAATGTCGTGAGTTCGATCCCACGAAGAGTAAACAAACTTCCGAGCAAAAGTAAAACAGAAAGGAAGTTAACTTCGGCAAGCCGAAGTTTGTATACTCTTGCAGTTATAAAAAATAATCAATTATTTTATTAAATTGAATTCGAAATTCTTAAAAATTATAAAAATGTATATTCCCAATATTATAAGAAGGTATCTCAAAAAGCCCCAAAGCTATAATTTGTTTCACATTATTTCCTACTAATTATCCGATCGTTCCTATGACAGCTTTATGATATAGTTGTCCGATTTTAATAAAATGTAATTCGAAATTCAGAACTAATTAAGAAATGTTATTTTCAAGCTTATAAGGTTATATGCTAAAAAGCACCAAAGCTATAATTTGTTATATATTATTTTCCCACCAATTTTCCGATCGTTCCTATGACAGCTGTATGATATAGTCGTCCGATTTTGATAAAATTAAAAAATGTTATTTCCAAGCGTAGGAGGTTATATGTTAGAGAACACCTAAGATATAATTTTTCGTATTATTTTACCACTAATTTTCCTATCGTTCATATGGCAGCTATATGATATAGTCGTCCGATTTTGATAAAATTTAATACAAAATTCAGAAATTTAATAGAAATTCAGAATTTAAAAATGTTATATCCAAGCTTCGAAAGGTATATATTAAAAAACACGAAGGATATAATTTTTTTAAATTTTTTCCCCGATAGTTCCTATGGGAGCTATAAGATATAGTTGTCCGATCCGACTTATATACTACCTGCAATACAAAGAAGACTTTTGGGAAAGTTTCAGCCCGATAGCTTTAAAACTGAAAGACTAGTTTGCGTAGAAACGGACGGACAGACGGACATGGCTAGATCGACTATATATACTTTATGGGGTCGGAAACGTCTCCTTCACTGCGTTGCAAGCTTCTGACTGAAATCATTATACCCTCTGCAAGGGTATTAACACTTTCTATATTTTTTACATTCGGCACGCTTCATTAAAATCAAACAATTAAGCAATTGCATATTGAATTTCAGCGCATGTTGAATTTCAGAAAAAAGTTTTTTTTCGAACTAAAAAAAAACGGTAGACAATAATTTTGTTTTAAAGGCGTACATAGTATTTAAATAAAAGCTTTCTAACGACGTATATCTTAAGCCTGTAGCTTCACAAGTTACGGGTGTACAAAATAAATGTATTTATAGCTGTTTTTCTCCAAACGAGCTAGTTTTTATACCCGTTACCCGTAGGTAACAGGTAGAAGGAAGCGTCTCCGACCCCATAGAAAATATATATTATTGATCAGGATCGATAGCCGAGTCTATCTAGCCATGTCCGTCTGTCCGTCCGTCCGTATGAACGAATGAAACTATAAAAGCTAGAACAGTCAAACTTGGCATGCAGATTCCTGAGCTTCCTGCGCAGCGCAAGTTTGTTTCAACGGGGTGCCACGCCCACAATCCAAGAAAATATGTAGCGCCTACATTATGATAAAAACAAAACTTTAACCGAAATGTGCCACGCCCACCCGAACGCCCAAAAACGGTTAAAACGTTCAAATCGATCTGCCGCACACATAACATTTACTGAAATAGCGGGAGGTGGCGCCCAAAAATTTCGTTTGCTGCTTATAAAAATGTGACACGCCCACTCTAACTCCCACAAACGGTTTAAACACTTAAATCTATCTGCCGCCCACCTAACATCTACTGAAATAGCCGATAGGTGGCGCCCTAAATAGCGCTTTGCTGCCTATATATTTATCTTCATTCCCCTTTTGCTCACTAAGCTGAGTAACTGGTATCTGATAGTCGACGCACTCAACTATAGCGTTCTTCCTTGTTACATTTGAAGACCTCGAAATCGGATCATCCTCTGATAATATATAAATATATATAACTAGACCATAATTTTGTTTTAAAGGCGTACATAGTATTTAAATAATAGCTTTCTAACGACGTATATTTTTTTTATATATATTTATATATAAATATATAAAGGTATAAATATATATAAATATATATATATATATATATAAATGTTTATATATAAATATATATATATAAATATATATATATAAATATATATATAAATAAATATATATATATAAATAAATATATATAAATAAATAAATATATATAAATAAATATATATAAATAAATATATATAAATAAATATATATAAATATATATATAAATAAATATATATATAAATAAATATATATATAAATAAATATATATATAAATAAATATATATATAAATAAATATATATATAAATAAATATATATATAAATAAATATATATATAAATAAATATATATATAAATAAATATATATATATATATAAATATGTAAATAAATATATATATAAATAAATATATAAATAAATATATAAATAAATAAATGTATAAATAAATATATAAATAAATATATAAATAAATATATATATAAATATATATATAAATAAATATATATATAAATAAATATATATATATATATATATAAATATATAATAATCGTGTATCAGCGAAGATTTACTCAAAAGGGTCATAACTGGTGACGAATCATGGGTATATGGTTATGATATCGAAACCAAAGCCCAATCGTCACAATGGAAGAGCCCAAGTGAGCCAAGACCGAAAAAAGCACGCCAAGACCGATCAAATGTCAAAGTTTTGATCACTGTATTCTTCGATTACCATGGCGTGGTGCATCAGGAGTTCTTACCATATGGTCGTACGGTCAATAAACAGTATTATCTGGAAGTTATGCGCCGTTTGCGAGAAGCAATACGAAAGAAACGTCCAGAATTGTGGAAAAACAATTCATAGCTTTTGCATCACGATAATGCCCCTGCTCACTCATCTTTGCTTGTGAGAAATTTTTTGGCTAAAAACAACACCACAATAATGCCTCAGCCACTATATTCACCGGATTTGGCCCCATATGACTTTTTCTTGTTCCCAAAACTAAAGAGACCTATGAAAGGACGGAGATCTGCATCGATTGAAGAGATAAAGACTGCATCGCTGAAAGAGCTCAAGGCTATACCGAAAAGTGCTTATGGGAAGTGCTTTGAGGATTGGAAAAACCGTTGGCATAAGTGTATTGTATCTGAGGGGTATTACTTTGAAGGGGACAACATTAATATTGATAAATAAATTAATAGTTTTTCTTGCAAATACAAAGTCACCTTACTTTTTGAACACACCTCGTATTCTTGATCCGTCTATCCGTCTGTCCGTCCGGTTCTACGCAAACTAGTCTCTCAGTTTTAAAGTATCGGGCTGAAACTTTCCCTAACGTCTTCTTTCTATTGCAGGTAGTATACAAGTCGGTACCAGCCGGATCGGACAACTATATCTTAAAGCTCCCAAAGGAACTATCGGGGAAACAATTTTAAAAAAATTATATAATCTTCTAAGCTTGGAAAAAACATTTTTTAATTAGTTCTGAATGTCGAATTAAATTTTATCAAAATCGGAAGACTATATCATACAGCTGTCTTAGCAACGATCGGAAAATTGGCAAGAAAATAATATGAAACAAATTATAGCTTCAGTGTTTTTTGTCATTTTATACTATAGTATTGGGAATAAATTTTTTAGTATTTTAAACAATTTTGAATTAAATTTAATAAAATCGGACTACTCCAACAAGTCAAGGAAACGGTCACAGAAATACTATAAGTTTTTTTTTTATTACTAAAGCTACCAACAGTCCTTACAAATTGCATATGGTGTTACTAACGTTGATTATTTCTTATAACTGCAAGGGTATACAAACTTCAACTTGCCGAAATTAACTTTCTTTTTCGTTTACAATAATATACAATATTTCAAGACTGTTGTTTTGAAATTTTATGTCAATCAGTCGAAAATTGTAAAAAAAATTACCATTTGAGCGAGGGACAGTCCAGCTTGGTTCTCTAGCCTCCAAAACTTAAATCGTTGCCCTGAAAAGTGTCTTTTTGTAAGTCGGTGAACACTGTTCTTCAAAATGTAATGTACCGATCCTTCTGAAATTTTTCACTTCGATTTTTTTAACGATTATTTGTAATTTACTGCATATCTCGATTAAAGTTGCTAACTATTGATTGACATAGACTCGGTAAGTGGTCCTGATTAATAATGTACATATATACTTTGTGGGATCGCAAACGCTTCGTTCTACCTGTGATACACATGTACTCCAATACAAATTACCGTTTAACCTAACGATTAGCGAGTAAACCAACGTGTATAATATTATACCCGATACTCAACTAAAAGGAGTGCGATTTCCTCCAGGAAATCTGTTTTTCACTAACACACCTAACGCACCCTGCTGAAACGAACTTGCGCTGTGCAGGAAGCCCAGAACCCTGCATGGCAAGTCCCACTCCTCTAGCTTTTATAGTTTCCAAGATCTCGGCGCTCATATGGACAGACGGACGGACGGACAGACGCACAGATGGACAGAGGGGTATGGCCAGATCGACTCGGCTAGTGATACTTCATGGTCGGAAACGCTTCCTTCTACCTGTTGCATACTTTCCGATGAATCTAGTATACCCTTTTACTCGAAGAGTCATGGGTAAAACCAGCCCCAATACCCAGTTAAAAGCGAGGAGACAGTTGGCATTGCTTCATATTTGTTGTCTCAATATTTATTTTCTCATTTGACAAGATACTATTCCACCATAATGCATTTTCTTCTGTCAGGTTTATAATAATTTATTATATTGTATTTAGTTTATTTGTTAATACCATTAGCTTGCGCCGCATATTTGTATAATAACGACCGATCCCAGTGCAGTACATGTCGTCAATCCGACACGAATCGAAAGCACACAGCGTAGGGAACGTCGATTGTTGTATAATTAATATATAAATATAACATGTTAGAGTGTTTGTCACCCGATCGGTTTGTTTACATGGGGTTCCTTCTTTTTTATTGTACATACAATCAAATGTTTTAGACGATAAAAGGAAATAAACGTAGGTCCATATGGCAACGTACGTAATACAAGAATGAAGATTCATTTCTTAAGGGTACAATATACACGTTCTCCATTAATATTTATTTGTTGTTTCATTGCGAGTCGTTTTGTCTTCGTAGGATTGGGGTCTGACATGGAATATGGATTTGCAGTTATGGAGGGGAGAAGAAGTCGTAATAGGCAAATTTTGAGGATGTGGTTAGGCTGGGTGTATAATATATTCTTTTAACACGTAATTAACAAATCTAATTTTAAGCAATCTTCCTATTAAACTCAATAAATCAATCAGTTATCAATCAATATGTATGGCATATAGTTATATTCATAACGTTATGTTTAACTTTTACTTTTAGTGTCCTCGTTCACTTTAATTTACTTTTTTTTAACAAATATGATTTGCCTATACTGTTTTCCTTTACTGTAGTTTAGTTTGAATATAATTTAATTTGATTCACAACAATAACATTTGAATATGCATTTCCATTTAGGTTTTTGCTTTCGCTTGGAGTTCTGAATTCATCTCTAAATATATCGTTAAATCAGTTGGTATACATAGGGCTTAAAGTGTATCTGATGGCTATGGATAGTTTTAAGTTTCACATCCAACATACATATGTAATCTGACCAGGGTTGGTTACGTCGTCTACAACTGGCATATTGCTCCTGTTTTAATTATCCTATTCGAAGCCGGTGTCTTGTACCAGAACTCAACAGTTGGTTAACATTATGCGATATTGGCTGCTGGGACTGATTACGCAGCGCTGATTACTCCTATGTGAGGCTGGCAGCTCGTTTAAATAGTGGCCACCCATATGTGCACTTGAGCCCTTGCTTTTCGAATGCTGAATGTGAAATTGCTTTTTATTACCCTGGCTTCATGCTTCTTTCAGATTACATCAGTTATCGAATATATGCTTCGCGTGAGTATGATTGTGTCTTGAGATTATAACAATTATCCCTTTGCATATGTATGGGTTGTTTTACGTACGATTGTGGTCTGATATCAATTAACTTTAACAGGTTAGTTCATAATGGTGTGGCTGTGGCTTTGTGGTTTGTAGGATATAGGGTACCAAAGACGCTTCAGCTGTCTTTCCCTCCGTTGACATGTCCACAGATCCATCAGCTCTTCTCGGTCTTCGATCATTTGGCTTTTTACACAGTGTTCCTTTATTCGCCTGCTTCGTAATCTTCAAACACTTCTCTTGCTGCACTTAACCTTATTGTCAACTAATCTTTACCTAAACCGAACGCGATGAACCCGCTGCAAAAGCTAGAGGGAAAAATTGCGGCAGAAGCACACAAAAATATATATATTAGGGGCCAGATATATCTAGTGTATTGTAAAATAAGTATATAACAAGAACGATTGGGAAAACCATGAACGTGGAATATCTACAGAAAGCTGACTGGGTGAACTGCCGTTCAATTCACTTCGGAATTTGGATTTCCATTTCAGTAGCTCAGCAGTTCCAGCTTAGTTAGAATCGGTGTCCGAATCGCTGGGCGGAACCGGGGATGCAGTCGACTTGATGGCCGTACTTGGTGGCTCCTCGCGAATTGGACGAGTTGCCGCCAGATACGCGTTCGTGGACTCGCCGTGCGTGGTCTCGATGCCAACCCTAGAAGGGAAATTTTTATTTGAATTATTAATTGCACCGTTTGTTGCTCAAATAACTTTTTACACCTCAGAAAAAATGTTTGAAATTATTTTTTATATTTTATTAGTGTTTACATTTCCGGTTTTTACTATGGGAAATAGGATTGCCTGCCCTGACAAATTCGTTCGTAAATTTGAAGCAAGCAAGAAGAAACCCTTTTAAAATAACAATGAGATTGGTACGATTCTCAGCATTTATAAAGTAAAAATTAATAACTCCGATTTCAGTTTACGCTTTGACAAAATCTTCAAAAATGTAGACGCCAGGAAGATTTTAAGTAGCGTGAAAGTAAGCGGGGCACCCTGAATACCAACTTGGTAGCTGTTAAAGTTTCCGAGATCTAAGAGTTCATTCGGGCAAAAGGATGGACAGACAGACAAGGCTAGGCCGACTCGGCAAGTCAATGTACTTTATATGAAGAATAAGAATATGAAGAACAAGAATAAATGTACTTTATAGGGTAGGCAACGCTTCCTTCTACCTACTACATACTTTCCGACGAATATACCCGTTTCTCTACAGTTAATGGGTATAAACAATTGTTGTATTCTTCTACAATGGCTGATGAGTATTCAGAGGATAAAATGCATCATTATTTGCCTAAGGGACTCGCGTTCCCTACTAATCTTATTTTACCCGATTCCAATGACCTTTCTTCCTAAACGATACCTGACTAAAGCCAAAATGCTCATCCTTCTTACAAATATTCCACAGCGCCGGGTACCATACAGAAATCATCATTACTCACTTGTACTCGTGCCGTGCCAAGTAGCGGACGTACTTCTCCGGCGGCTCATCGGCATCCGAATCCTGGACACTCACGGAGCGCACGGTGGTATGCGAGACCTGCGTGGCGGGCATAGTAAACTCCACGAATGCGTATGGCGCCAGTTCGCTTGGAATCTGGTCATATGAAGTAAGGGCCATACGGCAGACTAGCTGATGCGTGGTATAAGCGCCTAACGGGGAAAAAATTAAAGATTTATAATCAGGTGTGTACTTCTACTTTTCATTGAGTAACTGATTTTAACTATTACGAGGGAAAGAAGACAACCACGAAAAGCCGACAAGAAGTTTAAATACCCTTTCACAAGCTAACCTTATACCAGTTAATACCAAATCCTGAAAATAAAATCACACGTATATAGTGCAAATTACATAGACTGAAAAAAAAGTATAAAGTTTGTCAAGTAATTATTTGCAATAGTGAAAATGATTCAAAAATTCCTTAGTAAGTCATGTAATGTACAGGAAAATACTAGATTTTAAATTTTCATATTTTCGAAAAGACTTATTTCTATTGCAGGTAATGTATAAGTCAAAACAGACGGAATCGCACAACTATTTCCTACATATGTCTTCCAAAAAAGGAAGCGAAGTATTTTATGCCCCTATCACTACGTTGAACAGCGCTGACCTAAATTTGATACCCCCTATTAAGATTAAGATTCATAGTTAGATATGTAAATATGGAACATTTCAATATATGAATTTGAGTTTCAACTCACCCTGACCCTCCTTGGGCAAACGCGGACAACGCCACACAATGGCCCGATGATGATGCTCATACTTGGCCTGTCCCGAGGTCACCTCGATCAGCGACTCCTGCAGCGTGTCTACAGCACCCAGTATCCGCTCGATTCCCTTGATCTTGCCAGTTCGCCGATGTGCGGACTTGACCGAACCGTATCTGTTTTAATGATGCCGAAGCAAATGTAAATTATTAAGTACCAGAAAACCCGTTGACCGTTCCCAGAAATACCCACCGAAAGTGCTTCTCTACGCGGAACAAATAGATCCAGCATTCGGGAATGGGGAAGCGCACCGAGACATCCTCACAGGGTATTTGTCCCAGCTTGCGGGACGTGAATCCCGGCACCAGGATGTCAGCTCGCAACTCCACCTTGTTGCCCGTGACACACCAGGTGGCCTTCAGCTGCAGCGGAAGTTCACGATTCTTGGGCGGACGCACACGGAAGCGCAGCAATTCAATATAGTTGGCATCGGGCGGTTGGAATCTGGATTAAATTTGGGTTTAATTAAAAAAAACAATAAATGAAACTCAAAAACACTAAATATACCTAAAATTTTGCCGGCCGGCCCAATCCCACTCTGATTTCTACTTACTTGATGGTGCGCGTTCTCTCGTACTCCTGCTGATTGACCACACTGTGAAACTCAACGGCCTCCAGCCGGATCCACTCCTCGGTGGCCACCGGGATGATGTCGTGCCGGCCGACGACCTCCTTCCCCTGCCGCCACATGTCATTCACGCCTAACTCTATGGTTGGCATGCCGGTGAGGAAGGCGAGGAAGAAGAGTCGCACCCGGGCAATCTGCTTGAGAATCTTTCCCTCGAAGTCCTGCTCCACAGTGATCTCATCCACGGCGGTCACCTGGACCTCTTCCATTTTGTAGGTTAACGCTCGTTCCCGCAGCGCAGGCAGCTTAAACAGCGCTTCCTCGATGCAAATGGAGAACTGCTTCATATCTTCGTAGTTCATCGACCCGATTTTGAAGAGCTGGGAAGACTGGGGCGCATGCTCAACGGGCAGACCCAGTTTCTTTAGATCGCTTCCAAACTCCTTGACGCCCTCGTAGTCACCAGCTATGGCGTATTGTGCGAACTTCGTCAGCTTGTTGGTGATCCGCTCCGCCTTGGTCACCTGGCCGGGTCTTACGCCGGGTCGCTCCTTGTAAAAAATGTACTGGAGCTTCATCGTGAATATCTTGCCGAACTGGTCGTACTGCTGGGCCCCAATCTCCGACACAGAATACGAGGGCTGTAATGGCAGTTCCTGGAAGGGCTGTTTGTCGCCTGCCTGGTTGAGCAACTGGACCACCGGAACGTCGTTCTGTACCACCAGGCGGACGAAGATCTTTTTCCAGAATCGTTGTCCGGTGATCTTCTTCTTGTTGGGCTGACGTAACTGCATCTCCCAGCCGGGGCCCACATAATGAAGTCGTGGGAACTCCTCCAGTGGCTGCGATACATCCTCGTCATACAGTGGTGTCTGTGGCGTATCTTGCGAGTCCGAACGTTTCATGGCGGTTCCATCGGTTGGTGGTGGGCCTGGAGCCGGAAAGCCACTGACATCTTCAAAAGGATTTACAGTTTGTGCCTGGTTGGCAACACGCGCCGGCGGTGGTGGTGGCGCCAGTTGGGGAGCCACAACTTCAGTTCCCTCCGCCTTCGGGCGGATGACCACGCTAAACTCCTTGTCCACCGATTCCACGGAATCCGCGCGAGCGGGCGCCTGCATCGCATAGAAATCGTCGTCCTCATTGCCGAATCCATCGTCTGCTGAGTTGGTGTCGCCAAACGCATTCGCTGAGATCGTAGCCGAGCCAAAAGCACTGTCCCCCCAAGCTGAAAAGTGGAATACGTCAGCTCTCACATACATAAACAAGGGAAAACGGAATGGTCGATGGCCTTGACTATCGGGCACCCGGTCCTCAGCTAAAGGGAGTGCGAAAAGGATGGAGATACGCATTCAACAAATTGGATGTTTTGCCAAACAAGACACCTGTCTTCTACACAAAGAAAGGAGGAATTACGAGTCTTTACACTATGACACTGCAAATACTACTACTACTACTATCTTGTAAGAACGGCAGGTCGATGAATTTAAGTCTGCATCGATAAGATGGCAATAAGCTACCAGAAGCCTCATTACGCAATGCAAAGATCAGAAATTGCTTTTGTACAGACTAAATTAAGGCTTGAGGGTCTTGATGCTGTAGACTCCGCACACAGGAACAAGATTCCATTATCAGACGTACTAGATCTAAATACAATGTTTTGGTAGTTAAAGGTCATCAAATTCTTTTATCATGTCTTTATAAAAGAATTCTTAGGTCATTCAAAGTGCTAGGGCGATCAAGGTCGACCGAGTCGATAGGAAATAAGATGCAGGGAGGGGCGGTAAAATCTTTACAGAATTCTTTTCTGAGTGTAGTAGTCACCTTCACGTTTATCATTTTAACTTAATGTTAGAACTTATTTCTTTCCTACATTAATCAACCATAGCAATTAGTAAATTGTTCTTTTCAAATTCGCTTATCAATTGTATCCCGATTCAGTGTGATAAAACTTACCATCTCCGCCCGTGGGCGTTATCGCTCCTGATCCCCCAAAACCATCAAGTATGCTGATGTTGTCCTTCTTCACCGAGTCAAACTTGGCCGAGAAGGCGTCGAATTCGTCTGGCTCGGCTGCAAAGATATTTGCAGTATAACTGGGAGAAACTTCCGTCTGCGGAAGCTCCACTTCCGGCTCCACATAGTCGACGGCAAAAATATTGGCCACTGCCACGGGAACGGGGGCGAAGCTCGGTTCTTCTTCTTCTTCAGGGCTGGCGAAGGGGTTAGCGGACAACTGACCACTAGCCAGGTCACTGGTGGCCAACGGAAAGTCCAGACCGGTGTCCATTTGCTCCGGCTCGGGTTCACTAGCCACTGGATCGTCATCGGGCAAAGCGGCCTGGGTAGTAATTAGTGATTCCGTTGGCGGGCTGTAATCAGAGATAATCCCGGCTTCTGTTTCCTGCTCAATTTTAGGTTCTGCTTCCGCGTCCGGAGCCTGCTTAACATCCACTTCATCCTCATCATCGGAACGCGGAAGATCCTCTACCGTAGTGATCTCGATATCTGGCGTGGGCGCCCTCTGTCTGCTGGCCGTTTCCGGCGGCGCCGCCATGTGATTCGCATGCCGTTCCAAGCCCGTAGCCGCCTGCGGTTGGGATGTTATGTCATGGGTACTCTCATCTGGTCGTATAAGAAGGGAAGTGAATACCGGCTCATCCCGTGAGGTAGTCCCATCCCTTTGGTCCTCGTCGGGCTCCACCTGTTCCGGCGGCACATCCTGCGCCTTCGTCTCGGGTAGATCGTCATGAAGTAAATCCGGTTTGGGCGCTGGCGGTGCTTGTGGTTGTTCGAAGAGACTCAGTATATCTTCCTTAGACTTGGGTGGCGGCGGCTTGACCGGCTTGCTCGACGTAGTGCCAAACATGTCTAGAAGATCATCCGCTTCCGCAGCGTCTGGCCCTGGAGTAGCTGCAGTTACCGGTGGCGGAGGTCTTTGGGGCGCCATCTGACCTGGGGGCGCCGGACGTGGCGGAGCGGGCCGTGGGGGTGGTGGGCGTGGAGGTTGTTTTACTGGCGTGGCTGGCAGTGGCGCTGCCGCCTGTATATTAGGCACCGCCGTCGGCACTGCAAAGGGATTATCCAAGGGAACACCTCCTGCAACTACCCCAATCAAATCCACATCCATGCCTTGAGTATGGGCACTCGATCCGCTATCCACGGATACATCCAGCAGATCAGCGAGGCCAGAGTCCGGAGTGGGACTCGGCGAGTGCAGGTCTCGCATCGAAACCGGACTAGGAGATCGGGTGGCGGGAATGCGACCTAGTAGCTCGGAACTGGTCTCCTCTAACTGATTGGAAACCGTGCTAATTAGATCTTGGGTACTCTGGGGAGGAGCCTGGGGGCGTGGAGGAGGCGGGTGCACATGTGCCTGCGATTGGGGTAGTTTCTTGACGCCCTCGTCCTCCTCCTCGGCACCTGACTTCAAACTCAACGCATCGTCCTCCGCCTCAATCGTGGTCCCAAAGAAACTCATTGCAGGGTCAAGATCATTACCGTGAGCTGCATCGGCCTCCGGTTCCGCCCCCGTTTCGAGATCATCGCCACCAAAGGCAAAGGGATTTGAAACACCAGTAGCTAAAAAAAATATTTAAATGTTTAAGTAAAGAAGTTAGAAGTGCATTTAAATAGACATATTCAATCTTATAAATTATATAATAAAATACATAATATATATTTGATCTCGAAAAGTAATGGGGTTTTTTTTTTGCGTTAGAGTGAACGTGGCAAACTGATAAAAAATAATTCCAACAGTACCTTGTAGGGTATTCTGACAAACATTTTGGGTATGAAGTTTTACTTTTCTCTCGGTATTTCTTTAAAATTATTATTGGTTTTTTTACGACCGAAAACTAAAAAATTGTTTATTGCTTTTTGTGAACTAGATATTAAAAACATCCTCTGTTCAGTTTAAGGCCAGAAACTAGAGAAAATTAAAAGGACTTTTTACGTCTAAACTTAAATTTATAATTTATTAATTAAATTAACAACTGAAAAAGGTTTATAAAATAACTATATAGCAACTATAAAAAGTGGACTAATATTGGTTTGCGGAAAAAGCTATAGTACTAAGTTCGCTGAAAATAGCCATCGAACGTTTACAGGAATATGCCTAATAAAATGTTGCATATTAAAAACGAATCGTTCGTCACAATACCCTACACCTACATGCCTTATAGGGTCGGAAACGCTTTCTTCTACCTGTTACATACTTTTCGAGACAATATTGCTTAAAATTGGATAAATAAATACATTTTGCCTTTACGATTTAAAGACCACCAAATCGACCCCCCTAGTAAATGTCAAATTTATTTATTTCCCTTTTTTTTCCTAAAATCATAAGGCAATTAAAAAATAAAGTTTGTCATTATTTTCTGAAACGATTTTGTAAGGAGGACCTTTAACATTTCTGGTGCGCCAAACATACAAAGTTTGTACTTCTGCAACGCAACTAAATATCTTGGTACATACCTGCTCCAAAGGGATTATCTGAGCTCGATTCCGGATCAGATTGCATGAGAAATGGATTGGCGGCCATGTCACCTCCATCCAGGTCGTCGTCCATCAAAAAAGGATTGGCCATAATTTAGTCTGTTGTTTGTCTGTGGTTGAATACTATCTAGGCCTAGCGCTCAATCAGTTCACTTTCGAGCAGTTTGATCTCCGTCTCGCCGGGCACAAGATTCTCCGCAATGGAAGTGTCAAACGGATCAAGATTCTGGGCCGGTCTCGAGTGCGTCGAAGGCGTGAGAACCTTGTCGCCAAAACCCAACTCCTGCGCGTCACTCTGAACGTCTAGAACGTCGGTCACCAAAGTCGCTGTCGCAGGCAAAAGTTCGCTTTCCAAGAGCTTCAACTCCGTTTGACCTGGTCGGAGATTAGCCGCAATGGAGGTGTCAAAGGGATCGATGTCTTCTTTCGAATCCCCAAATCCGACGGAATTAGTTAACTTTTTTCGCTCCTGGGCGGGTGTCAAGACCTTGATGTTGATATTCTCCTCGACGGCCAGCAATACTTCAGCGGAAACCGGGGTGGGTGGAGCCCGGGGATCGAAATCAGGGTCAGAGAGGCTGTGCCGCAGATTGGAGGGTTCTGAGATCAGATCCTTTTCTATATGTTTTAACTCTATGTCGCTTAGCCTCGCTTCAGGCACGTAAGATGTGTCGAAGGGATCAACGTCTTCGGCTTCACGCTCTCGCTCTTGTAGAGGATTGCCAGTTGGTGCGTAATACGGCGTTAGTGGCTTCTTATTGGCCCCCAACTCATTACCCACTCCAAGGAGATCCGGTGCTGGCACCAGAAAGCCCACACTTTTGGCCTGGATGTTCAGACTCAAGGAGGACTTTCGGCGGGCTGTGTCGAAATCCGCCTGTATGTGCTCTACTTTCGCCTGCGGCTTCGCTGGTGTTTCCTGATCCGCTCGTGGATCAAAGTCTGGGTCGCTCAAAGAGTGCTTAAGAGTGCCTCCCACTCCACTGGACTCGTTGAGAAGCTCGCGCTCCAGAAACCGCAACTCAGTGGCCTTGGGCTGCACTAATGCAGATATGGCCGAGGTGTCGAAGGGATCAAAGTCCTCCGGATCCTGGTCGACACTTAAAGTGGGAGCCAAGGGCGCGGGAACCACCTGACTGAGATCGGTAGCACTTCCAGCGAGAAGATCGTGGGTTGGAGCCGCTAGGGAGGATGGCCCAGTGGCTGGTTCCTCGGCACGCGGATCGAAGTCGGCGTCTTCCTCGAGTACGGTGGTCTTCTTGATCACCTGTTCCGCGAAGTTTGTGTTAAATGGATCGTCGTCCGGATTCTCCTCTTCGTCGTCCGAAACAAAAATGGCACCGGGTACGATGTGGGGTCCTGTCGGCGGTCGAACTGGGGGTGGCGGACGCTTTGGCTTTCCTAGGTATGGAAAAAAAAGATTGGTTAGAAAAGTAGATAAGGTTGCAGGTTTTAAAATAGAATCAAGCGTTCTCCAGATAGATTAAACTATTACATCAGAGCCGGTCGCCAAAAAATGTAATTACAAAAGGAATTATTACGAAGCTGAGAAATAATATCACCCTGAAACTGTGCGATATGTGTTTCTCAGTTCAAATTCGCTAAACAGAACATTAAGTTCAAATTGAATATTTATACACTTGCACAGGGTATATTGAATTCAGTCAGAAGTTTGTAACGCAGTGAAGGAGACGTTTCCGACCCCATAAAGTATATATATTCTTGATCAGCGTCACTAGACGAGTCGATCTAGCAATGTTTCTACGCAAACTAGTCTCTTAGTTTTAAAGCTATCGGGCTGAAACTTTCCCAAAAGTCTTCTTTCTAGTGCAGGTAGTATATAAGTCGGAACCAGCCGAATCGGACAACTACATCTTATAGCTCCCATAGGAGTAAATTCAAAAAATATATATCATTTGTATTTTTTAACATAAACCCTCTTACGATTGGAAATAACATTTTTTATTAGTTTTGAATTTCGAATTAAATGCCATCAAAATCGGACGACTATATCATATAGCTGCCATAAAAACGATCGGAAAATTAGTCGGAAAATATGAAAAAATTATATCTTAGGTGTTTCTTAACTTATAACCTTTTAAGCTTGGAAATATCAATTTTTAAGTGGTTTAAGTAGTTCTGAATTTCGAATTAAATTTTATCAAAATCGGACGACTTTATCATATAGCTGTCATAGGAACGATCGGAAAATTAGTGGGAAAATAATATAAAAAAATTCCTTGAAGCGCTACGAAACATGGTAACATTATGCCTACTCCATCCGTTTAAAGCAGTGGTGCCCACGGCCTGACCCGCGAGTCTTGGGGCTCAATGAGAAAAGATATATGAAATAAGTAAAACATAAACTTTAGTCTATTTGTTTTAGCCTTTTTACTTCAACTGGTGACCTACGAAATGAAAGTCATTCAAAACACTTCACGTTTTTGGGCAAACAAAGGATTTACAATACTAACGCGGTATAAGCCCAAGCAAATTTTTATATAAAAAACCCAAGCAGCCAGTTCAAATGGGTGGCAACTAAAAAAGTTGGGATTTGGTTTCAATTCAAAGTTCAGTAATGATAGTTTTCGACCACTTTCCTGCATTTACACTTCGGGTTAGAGAAGCCTTCTGTTGAAGTTGCGAATACCTTTTCGCCGTGATGCAGATCATAGAAGGCAGTAAATCGGTAGGAACTCTCACCTGTATCTGGTTCCGGTACCGCTTCAAACTCAGCCCAGCTCCCTTCTCCAAAGGCTTCTGTTGGCAGCTCCGCGCCGGGCAAAATAACCTGGGTGACTATAGTAACCTCTTCCTTTTTGGCCAGCGACTCGGCTGCTAGTTCGGCAAACTCGTCGTCATCATCGTCTTTAAGGGCATCGAACTCGGAAAGGTCCGGGTTGAGCAGCTGATCTTCCTGATCCTGCTCCTCCTCGTTCTCGGCAGGCTTGTTTTGAATTAGGTGCAAATGCAGCGAGACACTGAGATCAATGGGGGCCGAGGACTCGGGCAATTCCTCGTCGAGATCGTCAAGAAGATTATGCTGCGGCTCGGCGTTCGCGGCGGCGGCAAGAAGATCCGCTTCCGGATCAGCTAGCTCAACGCTCTCGCTGAGCAGGAGGTTCTGGATTCCCTTCCTTAACTTACGCTTTGGGTTTGCTAAGGCAACGGCGTGCTCGCGGTCTACGCGACCGGAGAGCACCTCAACGGCCGCCCCAAGGCTTACTAGCTTCTTGTTGCCCTTTGCGCGATCAGCGCCAACAATGACCTTCTCCGCGTAGGCAGTGTCAAAGGGATCCGGCCCGTCGTCGGCGAGGACTGGGGAATCCGGGACAACAGCTAGTTGGAGCTCACCGCTGGTGATGGCCTCGATGTAGTCGGTAGCAAAGATGTCATCGGCCTCATAGTCGCCGGCCTCCTCCTCCGATTCCGATAGCTGGACAACCGCCTCGGCTAGCTTGTCCCGCTGAGCTTCGATCTGCCTCAGACGCAGCCGTTCCTGCTCCTGTCGCTCGGCCTCAAGGCGCGCGGCCTCCTCTTCCTCTTGCTTCTTTTTTTCGGCGGCAGAGGGCAGGCGCTGGTAGAAGGACTCCTTCTTGATACGGTCGAGCTCGTCCTGGGTCTTATGAAGGATACTATCGACGCCGGAGGTGAGTGCCTTAAACTTGGCCCACTCCTCGTCGCCGCCGGCAGCTCCCTGAGTTTGATCTCCCGGCTGTTGGTGTGAGTTGCTCGACGATAGTGCCGGTGCCTGGAGGCCCGATGCAGATCCCGATCCCAGTCCTGAATTGGAGGCAACTGGCTCGTGGTGGGCTTCAACGTCTGATGCCGCTCCGTCGGATTCGCCGGCGTCCGATTTGGTGGCCGCCGCCTCCTGTTTGGCCTTTAGGTCGCGCTTGTACTGCTCGAGCTCCTCCTCGGTGAAGAGCTCTAGGTCCTTTTTCGACTTCTTCTTTTTCTTTTTTAGGCCCTTTGGTAGCTTAAGCATTATCTAATTGCGGAGACATCGAGATCGGTCTGCAAATAGGTCGTGAAACTTACTGACTCCGGGTCGAAATCGAAATCGAGCTGGGGTGGAGGTGGTGGAGGTGGTGGAGGTGTTGTAGATGTCGGAGGTGGTTTCGACGGCTACGTAGGACTTAGTTTAGTTCTAGTTAGATGGGGTCTTGGAACTGCGGGTGGGAGGAACAGACGAGGCATTATGTAAGCTAAGCAGGTCCCACGAAATCGATCCTGTGCCGGAACCAGGATGTCTAAAATCTAATGGTCTGGGGGAGTTTGAGGCGATGCAGCGACTTGGCCGCCCACTCACCGCCGCCTTTTCCAACGATTTTCGGCTCTTCCAGTTGTTGTCGCTGAGGCCCAAAGGAAAATCTGGCAAGACCCCGATTGTGGAAAAGTTGGTACACATTTATTTGCGTATATATAGAGCGCCCATTGTGTACCTACTAGCGAACTTGCCGAAAGGTTAAAGCTTTTCACCACCCAACTCTTCATGCGAAACGCAGCCACAGCAATGGAGTTAGCCAAAGCTCAGAGCCCCACGCGCACCCACCCACAGCCACCCGCACTCACTTTCAAGGCGAAAAGGTTTTGTTGCCCCGAAAACAGGAAACATCTACCATTTCCTGTTCGACTTTCCTTAAAAAGTATTTTGAAGTAGCGTTTTT
Source organism: Drosophila biarmipes (assembly GCF_025231255.1). Taxonomy (NCBI): domain Eukaryota; kingdom Metazoa; phylum Arthropoda; class Insecta; order Diptera; family Drosophilidae; genus Drosophila; species Drosophila biarmipes. The sequence goes on along the minus strand of NC_066611.1, from coordinate 1,165,337 downwards.
GTTTAAACCCGGTTTTTTGGCTCAGTAAAATACATTTTAAAACGGTTTAATCCAGTTACTTAAGCAATCCGTGCGGCAGCTTATCTGCCTGTTTGGGTGTTTTGTATCGACAAGAGGTGAACTTTGAACTTTGACACGGCACATCAGCGCAACGGCGCAACAACAATTGAAAAGAGCCTGCGAGTCTGCATTTTTTATGCCAGTTAACACTGAAATCAACCCAGGGACAACAGCTCAAAATCAATGATTCACTCCACTGAAAATAACACGAGTTACTTTTTTGCCAGGGAATCTACGATTTCGAATTGCGAGAAAAGCATTTTCATGGCAGAACTCTGAGTTCAACGGGAATTGACGCACATTCGAAAGCTTGGACAGCTTTAAGTCCCGTTTGTGTCGCAGGCAACACTGTCCGCGGAAAAGAAGTTTGATCCCGGTATTCAATCGCTACTTTGCTAGAGCTAGGAAGTTAGTTGTTAGGAAGCCACTATACTGTTCTGCGGTCTCAGCCCCATAGAGTTGATCTGTGCTGCCACCGCGAAAGCTTAGAGGGAGAAGGCCGAGTGCCGAGTGCCGAGTGCCGAGTGCCGCTATCTCTCTCGCCATCTCTGTCTGAAAAAGAGGGCAGTAGTAACGTTCTTATTCTTCTTTTCTACCTCTGGGCTTCTCTTTCCGCCTCCTCTCTCCTGCGTTGTTGGGAAAAATCGATGATTCGCAGACTCGCAGTGCTGGGCAGTGCGAGCTAGGCGACGTTTTCGTGCGAGAGAGACGGCACCCACGCACTCCACTCACACACGCACTGGCGCACACACGCGCGTTCGCATACAAGTACAAAAGTGTATAACTTTCAGTGTGAAATGGGCCCACATACAGTTATTTTCGTAGGCCTGACTTTACGCTTTGAATTTTATAAATTGCATTTCGGCATTTTCGAGAGGACTTGGGAAATTATGCAACTCACGTCTCACTCTTGTACACTTTGTCCCAATATAAAACTGTGTTCGGTCGAAAAAAAAACACTATTTCACTCGGGCTTTCCACTTTATCCTTTCCTTCTGGACCCAACGCTTCCGGAAGTATATTAAAATGAATAAAAGGCAGTGACTAACAACACTGCGCGTGGCAGCCTGGGTTTTGCGGATTTTAGGTATTCTTCTTTCGGTTGCTCGGTGGCTTTACCTCTGGTTTGAACTATCGGGAAATCTAGCACAGAATGAGTAGAACGTCGTTGAGTTCCATAGGAAGTGCTTTCGCCAGCAGCGACGTCGGCAGCGGTGCGGCAGCGCCAGTGGTGAATCCTTCCAAAGCTTGAGTAAGCTCAAAAAGCTCTGTGCTCGAGGTTGTTGCTATCCTGTTTCTCCTGCGGGACTCCCGCTCTCTCAGAGGCCCAAAGCTCAACGGAAGGGAGACCAAGGAGAGAGAGAGCTGTCACTTACGTCACTGCCGCTGACACTTGACATTTCACTTGGTCCAGATTTTCAGCGCACGCGCATCAACGCTGTTCGCCAGCCCTGAAGGAAGTCAAATTCGAGTAAAATTGATATAAACGTGTAAAGGCATGAAACAACGTGGGCTTCGTGTCAAGCCCGGTTTTCTGTTCAACAAACTTTGAAACCTTCTTAAAGTATAACAAATACGCGGCCTTATGCATATTCTTGCACCGAAACCGTGACCTTTTAGTAAAGATTAAAGAAAAATTACTGCGTATATGTACGACATACGTACATGTAGGAGATCCAGGGTCGGGTTTGTCGGCCAGTATCAGACCGCTTTCCCTGTGTACATCAAGCGAGTGGGGTAGTCGAATTTTTTAAAAATATCCTGTCGGTGATATTTGGTTTTTGAACAAATGTCACAACTATATTTGTCCATATCACTGTTTCAAAATATCATTTACAAATAATATTGATTTTCAATATTAGCTGGCAATATTTTTTCAAAAATATCATTGATAAATCGATATTTTATATACTTTGACATAGTTACCACACACGTTCATCTTTTCTCTTTGCAATCTCTTTTTACGCTCCTTTTATCCGCAGTCCACTCTCTGAGAGACTTACAAGTAATAATTAAAACTTATATTTCAAAATATCCTCCGGCATTGGCTGATTGAATTGATATGAATTTTACTAATTTGAAGAAAATAGGTTAAATGTACATTGAGGTTGCGTTTAAAGCTTAAATTTCTCCTCTCGGTTAAACAAGGAAGGAAGATAGCTTCGCCAATCCGAAGCTCAAAGCCCCTTGCGGCTCGTCCCTGTGGAAGCAATAAACATGTACACATGGTTCTTCAGCTTTCAGAAAACTAAAACAAATCACAAACATTTTAAGATAACATTGCTTTACTACGGTATACGAAATGTATGTATGTTCATGTATTTTTAAAATTCATATTTCATCAAAAAAATTATTATTCATGCATACAATGATTTTCCGTGTGTGTGTGCCTACCGCTGTTTCACACTGTTCGTGTGGCGGCAAGGGACAAGCAGAGCTCCTTAGGGAAGATACGGCAATGCGTTAGGAAATTATTTTTTCTTAGAATAATTAAAGGATGCAAGACGTAGTTCAATAACTTGGGTACGTTTCGAGCTTGTAGTTTGGACGTTAGGAAAGAAATTTTTATTGAACTAATATGAAGACTTAAAATGAATAAATAGATAAGAGACGCCAGAGTTCCGACCTGGGAGTTAAGAGCAAGTTCATGTTGATGTGCTACCAAGAAGCAGGCACGGCGAGCGTTCCTTTCTCCATGGGCGAACGCCAGTGAAAGCACATGTTCTTGTGACACACTGCTATCTACCCTCCACTGGCAACCGATGGCGGTCGCAGGTGAATTGGTGGGCAGGTGTTGGGTGAGTCACAGCCCGTCATGGGCCGCTCTTGGGCTCGCGCCACTATCCGATCGAAAGCTTGTGTATCTTATCGCCCAGGGAGTGCACTTAGCACGCGTTTTGGAACGGCTGGCAAATTACTAGTGTTGCTTTGGGCCCGGAGCACTAGGGGTGGGAAGGTCAGCCCATAGCGTCCCACTCTCTTCCGTGCACCACGCCGCAGCCGTCCTGCTCTGTTCCACGCACAGCCTAGAGGCGGATGCGGCTCTCCAGGCGGCAGCTGTCGAACCACCAGGACTGGATGTCGCCGTAGAACTGCGTCCTGTGGCCAAAGCCGGGGCCGTGGAGCAGGGCGCACAGCTGGCAGAACGGGGATGGGGGAGCCAGGCGGTAGTGACTGCGCCACCAGAAGTAGCTGACGTACTCCTCTGGGTCCCCGCCCACGAAGCTTAGGTGCTGAGCCAGCGCCTCCACGGTCTCGAAGCGGCTCGCGTCGATGTACGAGTGCGGCGGAAGAATCCGGGAGTAGTCCGCTCCTCCGAACACCACGGGTATTACCTTCCGGCGCAGGGCGTCGAAGAGCTTCTCCGTCACGTAGTCGTCGCACAACGAGTTCTCAAACGCCAGGTAGAACAAGTAGTCCGTGTCCAGCATGCTGTCGCAGCGCGGGTCCCCTCGGGCGCACCTGAATCGATTCGTAATTAATATCAGTTTGGGGCACTCAGAGCTCAGACCTAGGTCGGTTCAGTTCAAACTCAAGCTGTTAGTGTGAGTCACAAGTGGGCCCTTCCCCCACCTCAAGGACCCTGCGCTGCGCCACGACTCTCCCTGAGCTGTAATCAGGACATTATAATTCGACTAGGCCCTAAGTGTATGGCTAATTACTTGAGACTAACTGGGAACGCACTCTACTACATGAAGAGGAGATTGTTCCACTGTGTTTCTGCTGAGTGTGAAAACTAAACTATCCCTCGAAAATCGTACTATCTGCCATTGTGGCAGCATCCTCTCATAAGGAAATATTTATTATAAAATCAGTGCTGAGCTTGCACTCAAGTTGTGTCATTTTTATGCCCTTGCAGAGGGTATAATGATTTCAGGCAGAAGTGTGCAACGCAGCGAAGGCCTATATATATTCTTGATTAGCGTCACTAGACGAGTCGATCTAGCCATGTCCGTCTGTCCGTCCGTCTGTCCGTCCGTCTGTCCGTCCGTCCGTCTGTCCGTCTGTCCGTCGTCCGTCCGTTTCTGCGCAAACTAGTCTCTCGGTTTGAAAGCTATCGGGCTGAAACTTTCCGAAAAGTCTTCTTTCTATTGCGAATTTGACAAAAATCGGACGACTATATCATATGGCTGCCATAGAAACAATCCGAAAATTAGTGGTAAAATAATATGAAAAAATGATATCTTCAGTGTTTTTTAACATATAACCCCCTACGCTTGGAAATAACACTTTTTAATTGGTTTTGAATTTCGAATTAAATTTTATCAAAATCGGACGCCTAAGTCACAAAGCTGTCATGGGAACGATCGGAAAATTGGTGGGAAAATAATATGAAACATATGGATGTCTAAAAAATGGTCTGAAAAAAGAATGAAATAATTTTTTTTAATATCAGCAGCAATCCTTAAAAATTTCACATTACTAAAGTTGATCATTTCCTATTTCTGCAAGGGTATACAAACTTCGGCTTGCCGAAGTTAACTTCCTTGCTCGTTTACACCCGTTTATAGCCGTTCCTCGGAGAGATAGCGATTTATTTCGGCTTTGAATTTCCGAGAACATGTTTTCGCTGTACCGAAACCAATAGTCTGGAGCGCAAGTGGAACAAGTACAACATCACAGAGCAGCACCGACAGAACCCGCTCTCACCTGAGGGTTCCGCACTTCCCGTAGATATCCACGTCGAAGAATTCCTGCAGCCTATTGGCCAAGATCTCTCTTCTGGACAGCGTTTCGCAGTGGGACACGAACCAAGCGGCCATTTTCGTTTTTCCGGACCAGAGATCCCAGACCACGGAGTCGTTGAAGTGCGCCGGGGCTTGCCTCCAATGCGGACTCACGCTGGGCGCCACCACGGCGTCCGTTTCGGCATCAACGAGCTGCCCGTAGGGCCAGACGACATCCGAGTCGAGGCGATAGGTCATCGTGAGGTTGTAGAACCCCCGCTCGTCGTCCAGGCGGTGCTTGGTCTCTGCGGGCGGTTCCATCAGGGCAAAAACGTACGCCTGGTGGGGACTCCTCTGCGAAGGCACCGGTCGCAGGAGCGGAAACATCTCCGCCGCATGGAAGACAATGGCGTCGTAGAGCTCCACGGCGGGCAAGAACTCGTGTTGGTTGCTGATTTCGCACTGGTAGACCGGGCACCGAAGCTCCTCCCGCAGCTCCTGCGGCCCCAGAGTGTCCCAAGACAGCTTCCACCGCGGGTCCCCGAAGAAATCGGTCCACAGGAGAATGGTGCGCGTGGACCGGCTCCTCGGGCTCCTCAGGCTCTGCTGGCGCTCGAGGTGGCTGCTCAGGATTTCGTACTGGTTGAGGAGCGGCGACCGCACGATCGTGCGCAGGATCACCAAGGTGCCGACCAGGACCACGACGAACAGCAGCAGGGCGCCGCGCGACCCGCAAATCAACCGACCCGATCGAACAGCCATGGACGTGTGCCCGACCTGGTCAGATAACAACCGGCAGGTACTCCGGAGGTACAGTGAAATCTGCCTATACTCCACAGTAGCGGGCTGGCCACCGTCACATCCATACAACCCTTGCGCCGCGAAAAGTGAGTCGGAAGCTCAGGCCCCGTATTGCTCTAAAACCCCCTCTTGAGTCATACACAAGTCGGGAAAAATTGCAATCTAAGGTCGCTAACAAAATCCGACCGAGGAGAACTCGCAGCGAACTCCACTGTAGCAACAGTCGTAGCACCCTGGCAAAGGTGCGAGTCCGATAAGGCCGTCCATTATTGATTGTCGGGCCGATAAGTTCGGGAAACTCACACTCCCACCTGGCTGGACAAACATTGGGCTAGATTAGTGATATCGGGACCCGCAGCCCAGCCTTCTGGAACCCCAACTCCACGTACTCCACGTACTCCACTCCCTTCTGGCCAGCCACTGACTGAGCTCCGGACAGCGCTTCTGGAGGTCTTCGAACAAATCTGTTTCCTAGGAGACCCGCCATAGCGGCACTGTCCGCCAGCCACTGCAAACTGAGTGCTCCGACTCAGCCGGCGTGTCATGCCGAATCTGAAGGCGAGGTGGTGTGGCCAGTGAGCTTTCCTGGTAATTGTCCTAGTGTCATGAGCACAAATTACAACGACCGACCGGATTCGAGGATACACACATGTTTTATTTACCTGGCGGTAGTACCTCCGGTACCTTGGGTGTATCAAGAACATTAGCAAGCTAAGTGGCCCTATGAAGAGGGCCATGGAGGGAATTTCCGAATTCATAACAGTGCACTGTTATTTAGTCATTTATTTTTAATTTGTGTATTTGTGTATATAAAATCGTTAATTGCTTGTTTTTATTATAGTTATTAAATTGGAAGCTTTCTGGAAGGAGTAGAAAACACTATTTTCACTTTTGAGGCGACAGGTGGAACTTTAGTTTTTTGCCAAAAATTTGAATACAAATTTTGTGTAAACGCTTTTGTTTTCTTTCCTTTTACAAATTGTAAGCCCTTGTACTTACTAATGACAAAATTAATTGGTGAAATAGTTAGTATTAGTAGCTTTTGACTTCACTCTCTTACACCAAAGGGATATGGGGGAAAGTGGGTAGGGATAGAAAGACAATTTTGGTTTGGCACAGGAGACTTAAAAACGTCGTCATCATAAAGGTCTCAGCAGGGGGTGAGAGTAGTTATGAACCTACTTCTTCTGTAAATGGTACAAAGTAAAAACCAAACTTTTATCCGAATCCAAATGTTACTTTCAACTATCCAGCGCCTCAGGGAGGGACTTGCGATTCTTAAAAAACTTGAAACTTATCACAGAAGTATTGAGATACCGTCCTCTTACTTTAGTTTATTGTCTTCATTTATCGTCTCGGTTAATATATAAGCAAATAAATTAAAATGGAACACTAACTTCGTGTTTCTGTAATCAGTTTTAGTTTTATAAATTAGAACGGTGCTCCGAAGCTACCTTACTTTCTTATCAAGCACGTTCCCCCTTGTTCATGAAAGACACTTCCCAAAAACAAGTGTTTAAAGTTTTAAGTATACATCAAACATATGTACGGTGGTTCCTTAAAGAATTCTAGGATGCAAAATTCTTACAATCGTATAGGCTTGGATAAACTTGGTCAAGGTAGTTTTTTCGCTTATAACTAGGTAACAATGTATAATAGTGGATGTAAATTAATGTTATTCTAGTTATCTCGATAAAATTCATCATTTAAGGAGAACTATCTAACAGAGATATTCTTTACTATGGAACAATCTGTTTAGAGCGCCATCGCATGGCAATCACTGGTGACTTTTCTCAGTGTCGGTTGCGATTAGGCATTCTCCTATTAGCTCTTGGGCCGAAAGGCGCATTCGGTCCGTTCTCCCGACGAATGACCGCCCCAAAAAAAGATAGGTGCAATTAAAAAATAATTTATTGCTTGGCGCACTGAAAGAGTGAGAAGACTCGAATGTCGGGAATGGACAAATACTACAATTCGTGCATAAACTAGGTGCCAAAATCGAAACAAAAATGCCTGGGCAGTTTGGAAAACATTACTGAGGATCAAGAGAACTGGAGTTATTTGATAACAGAAACACACGCACTATAAGTAAATATACAATATACATATACACAAAATAAACATCGGCTACAGGGTACTAGCACATAATTATGATACTATCACAATGGAGGCGGCTAAATGCCGCAGCAGGATCGCTGGCCCGCAGGGTCGCCGCCATCCAGGACCTCTGAGCCGTCAGAGTTGCAAGGGCCATCCGAGTCCGCGTGCTCGAGGCGCAGTGGACTCGCGTCGGGCTCCCGCTGGCTGATCTGCTCCAGCATCAGATGGGTCAACAGATCAAATAGATCGGACACACCCTCGTTCTCCTTAGCTGAGGTCTCCACATACTGGGCGCCAACCGTGCGCGCATATTGGAGGGCCTCCTCATGCGCCACCGCCCTATGTTCACTCAAATCAGTCTTGTTGCCTACGATTATCAAGGCAATCTTCGTGCCGCGCATTTGCCGGAGCTCCCGCACCCAGGACTTGACCTTCTGGAACGAGTCCTGGTCTGTTATGTCGTAGACTAACAGGGCACCATCGGATCCTCGGTAGTAAATGGGTCCCAGGGCGTGGAATCGCTCCTGTCCAGCCGTGTCCCAGATATTCAACTGAGCCCTTCTCCCGTCCTCCAGCGACACCTTGCGAGTCACAAAGGAGGCCTGTAGGGTGCTTAAGTGCTGAGCATTGAACCGGTCCTCCATGTAGCGCAGCACAAGCGACGTTTTGCCCACACAACCTGCAAATAAGGCGTGTTATCCCACACAGCGCATTGGATAAGGTTATCAGGCCACCAGAACGCACCTTCACCCAGAAGCACCGCCTTGAAATTAAGCGTTGGACTGCTCTTTGTTCTGCGCGTGCTCATTGTGGGTTTCCGATTTCAAGGTTTCCTGTCTGGATGCACATCGGTTTTCAAAGGGGACACGGAAAAACAAAACAAAAAACAAGAAAATGCCAAATTTTGATTATATACGTCCGCCAGTGTGGCTGCCGTACAGCACTAATGGAATGGCACTTGGTGTTACTTTATTAGATGAGCCAACACCTCGCATAATCTGGCCACACTGCGGTGCCTTTAATTGTCAACTTTACAATTTAGGTATTTTAAAATTGTTAAGTTTCATTTTTTTTTAATATATTAATAATTTTCCTTTCTTTAGTGTTATGTTTCCAAATTGTTGAAAATTGAACAGCAAATTGCCAACAAAACGACCCCAAACCCTTCCTGTTCAAGTTTAATACAGCTCTGACCAGTTATCACAAACGAACATTATAACGAACATTATAAATAAAATTATAGCTTTGGGGCTTTTTGACATATTATTTTATAATAATAGGAATATAATTTGTTATATTTTTAAGAATTTCGAATTAAATTTAATAAAAATTACTCTAACATATGGATGTAAAAAAAAAAACAAAAACGAGTTTGAGAAGAAAATGGGCCAAGTAAGCAACAAGAAGCAAAGACGCTATAACGCTTTCATCGTGTTTCGAAATACCAGAATTAATATTACTCAGATAGGCAAAGAGTTTCACTAGTCGAAGAATCTTATTCTTTATAGTGTGTGGTCTTACTGTCAAGCAGCGATTTAAAAAATACAAAAATACGAATAAAAATAAATGGAATGTATGGAATACTCTCCAAGACCTTTGCAGTATCTATCCGGTGCCCAATATACTAACGTGGGCCCTGGGAATAGAGTTGTACCGCTGATACCGCTTGAAGGCACCCAGCACGGTTGGTAATGGCTACCCAAGCTGGCCCTTAGCGAGCGTCCTTAGTTCTTCCTCCCTTAAGCAGCAAACGCGTCCTTCAGCTCCACATCAGCTGATGGTTGTAGCTGTGCTATAGTACTTAGATCGGCCTAGAGTTATACTAGTCGAAAAATCGTACTCTTTGCAGTGTTTCCAAAGATTTGAAAGTTCACCCGCAATGCCGCGTGTGACGGCGATATTCGAAAGTCACTCTCTGAACTTGGTATTTTTTCTGGTATGGCCTTATCTTATCTAAATACCACGCTGAAAAAACGCGACGAAAAGCCTTAGCCGTCTATTTGCCTCTCGCTTACGCTTATATCGATGTGAATAAGCCTGGTGCTTATTAAATTCCCTGTTACTGTGTAACAGGTTGAAGGAAGCGATTCCTACTCTATAGAGTATGTATATTCTTGATCAGGATCACTAGACAAAAAGAGCCAGAATTTACCATTGTCCAGACCAGAGGGACTTCAATTTTTACGATAGCAAATACCATTTGTCGCAAATTAAATTCAAAACAAGAAAGAACGCTATGTTTGCGTGCCCTGACTATCAGATCATTTACCCCGCTAAGAGAAGCAAAAGAGAGAGAGATGGAGTTATACAAGCAGCAAGGCGAGATTGCAAAGCGCCACTTAACCGCGATTTCGATATACATAGGGCATTGTGAGCTTTAGAGTAGTGTATATCAATGAATAGGTATTGATAAAAACTATATATATTAGTTAACATTTTTTTTCTAGTACCTAAACTAGATGATCCCCTGTATAATTTGAACATTCGATTAGAAATTAGTCGATGATTTTCGAAAAATATCGATTTAGGTACGTTTGCAAGCTCGATCCAATTATTTGGGGACTCATTTCAAAATGACGGTCAGTTTTTTTTTTTCTCACGGACTATCAGGCAAAGATCTTAATTAACATAAAGTAAAAACTTGTTTTTTTTTTTGTAAATGTAAATACAAGTCAAAAACATTTTGTTTTAAGAAATCGTTCTCGTCGCTAATTGTGTTCATGATCAAGACCCCGAAATAAAAGTATTACTTAATTAAAGTATTAATTAATTACTTAAAAATAGACAAAAAATTGGATTGACGGATTCAAAAAATATTTGCCTTCAAAACCGAAAGGCCTGTCCGCGATGTAAAAATTGGAACACATGTTATTTGATTTTTCGACAACGTCCTTTCGTTGGACTAGTTTGTATTTTGCATATATCAACAGAATGGCCGCGTTGAGCAGAAAAACGCACATGATAATTAATGGTGAAGAAAAAATTCTTATGCTTAAGTGACTGTCAAAAACCTAGGATAATTGTCTGATGCAGCTTTTAAAGTAATATATTCTACTTTTTTTGACGTCGCAATGTACCATGAGCGTTTAACATAATTAACTTGATCACTGTTTACCTTTACTGATTCAACAGAGATTAGTGATCATGTTATTCTGCTGAAAACAGCCAAAGCTTTAGGGGTTTTTCATTTGTTTCTCGATAACTTTAACAATTAAAACTATAAACTTCTCTTCGTTTCGCCTTTTCTATCTCACTCCGCCGCATGTAAATTTCGGCTATGTACACGGAAATCACAAACACAAGATAGTTAGTTTAACCACTAATGTAAGACCGACAGAAAAGGGGCAAATAGAAACCTGACAAAGATACACGTGAATACAAAACATGAACATTGGACTAGGCGAAGGTGAGAAGCACCAGTTTATGGAAGCAGGAATCAACCAGAATCTAAATCAATTGGGCATTCCCACGCCCTGTTGGAAGCCTAGCGTCTCCTGCTGCTTCTTCACCTCGTCCTGCATCTCCAGGGCCAGCTTCTTGTACTTTTCCGCTTCCTTTTCATTTTTCTCAATCCCATCGCCACGGGCGTACATCTGGCTGAGATTGGCGCAGGCATACATGTTGCGAAGTTCACATGCCTTATGGGCAAACTGGAACGCCTTCTTCATGTCTTTTAGCACAATGTAGTCCGAGTCCTTTAACAGTGTTTTTCCGGCGGGCGGAGATGGCCCACTTCCGGCGGATACAGTCGCCGTGCTTTGGTCCGGCTTCTTTTGCACGCCCGATATGTGCATACCGGAAAGGTAAAAGCAGGCGGTTGCGTTGTTCATGTCGCAGCTCTTGGTCAGGAATTCCAAGCCCTGTGGGATATAAAAAAGTTAATACTTGCAGTATAAACATATATTTGGGTCTAACTATTTGAACCCTAAGTATTGCTCGTTTCGACGGCGATACGAGTAGCAGCGACAATGTGGTACGCACGCATTGATAACCATTATTTTGAACACAAAAAGTTGGTACCTTGATATGGTAGGAAGTTAATGTAAAAGGCCGCGAAAGGAATGTGAGGGCACTAATAACATATGCGTTGTGTGCCGATGAGACACGGATTCTCCCGGTTATTGTGATGGGTACGTTTGTATTTGCCTATAAGCCTGATAAACCGGGATCACCGTGGGACCTTTACCTTGGGCACATTCCTGTCGATCTCCTTGGGCATGGACCTCGAGACGAGCAGCAGCCCAGAGTGGAGGCAGGCGTCCGAGTCGTTCAAGTTGCAGCCCTTCTCGTAATACTCGTAGGCCACCCGAGGATCCCCCTTGCTTCCGCTCTTTCCCTTGCCAAGGAAGCAGTAGTTGCCGTATTTGTAGCAGGACTTTGCGTAACCGTAGTCGTCGCACGTCGATTTATACACCTTCGACGCCTTCTCGAAGTCCTTCTTGATACCCTCCAGGTAGTCGCCCAGCAGGTGGCAGGCTGCAAAGCGAAGCGGAAGTTAGCTTGTTTTGTAATATTCCATTTCCTTTCCGCGAAACCTAGGTTATAGATCGCAGACGTTTTTGCCGCTGCCGGCGTCGTCGCCGACTGCGTACCCACCTTCCGGCTTCTTCTCGGAATAACACCCAAAGCGGTACTCCACGCCCAACTTGTCCACGTACTCCTTCACGTCCGACTCCTTCTTCAGGTCGTAGGCCATGCTCAGCGATTTTTAATAGATAACAACCAAAAATTATTATGTTATGTTATGCTCCTGCGTGCTACAGTGTTACCGGATAGTGAAATGACTTTCAAGAGCAATTTTTGCGATACTAATCGCCTGATGGTATTTCTGCGATGGTTTTTAAAGTGTCATTTATACCTCCTTCCCAGGGAGTGCATCCGTTGAAAACGGCCGGGATTTTCACAAATTGAAACATCGATTCCAACAGAGCACATCCACCGTCTGCCTTTCGATAACAACCAATCAGAAGATATGTGGGCCTGATGCTTCTGCACCCCCCATTTTTAAATGTTCCCTGCCATCAGTGTTAGCGTTTTCGAAGTAAATCTTTCAATTTTCATGTCCACCAGTCTTACATGCGGAACTAACTGCGAAATGTTTGTTTTCCGAAATGAAACCTTTGTAGATGGTGAAGGGATCTCCGTGAAAAGAGGGTGTTAAAGCCATCACATCGACGAAAACTGCGAGTAAGCATAGGAGTGAGCGAGAGGAAAATAGGCTTCAAAGCTTTTTGTCGGGTCTGTTTTTCAGTGCAGTACTCAGATGCGCTAGGAAATACCAGAAAAATACCAGATTTAGCAAAAGAGTTTCAATGAGCGCCGATAGCCGTGCCCCAAAGAATAAGACATTTATGGAGAAGGAAAAACACAAAAACCACCATCGGTAGCTATTGCCATGATACTGGGCGCCCTCCTGCAGTATCAGCGGTACAACTCCTCCAAGTCCCATGTTATACTTCAATGCACAAGCCCTAAACTACATAAAATTCTTTATATTTTTACTTCTCCGTGCTCCATTAGGTTCGTCATTTTAAAATGCGTTAATTTTTCGCGGCTTGACAGAAAGACAATGCTACATGGATTGCGGGTGAACTGTCACACTGCAAAGAATAAAATTTTTCGACTAGTAAAACTTTTAGCCAATCTGAGTACTAGGCTTTAGGTTCAAATGTTGATAGCCGATACTAAAGCACAGTAAGAAATTTAAGCAATCGAAAATGTTTTTATCGGTATGGAAGCAACCACGTATTGTCAAAATGACACTATTTAAGGTCAAAGAGGTTTTTTTAAACAAGATAGTACCTTTGTATGGGGTATTTGGGATCGAATTGATTCCAAAATTGTATCCTAGATGTGGTGTAATTTTCACCCGCACTTATTAAACTGGCACTAGAATATTGCTTGGCAGAAGTCTAGTAGAATTCAAAATGTCATTTTTTTACAAAATTATTAAAAAAAATTCGTAATTATAAAAATGTGTCGAGTTATAGTTCAAAATATGCTTCCGGTACCCTGTTCATTTATTCGCCAAAATTAAAGAGTAATATTATAGTTATAATCTAAAACAAATATTACTAAAATTGGTATGGCGAAACTTAAGATATAATTAAAAATACACAGATAAAGGGGTATACGTCCCCCAGGAATTACCATCCCTACCAGTTTTAAATATTTTTTTTGTAACTTAACAACAAAGCTTAAGATCGTATAAGAGATGTTATTCACAGTAATGTCAAGATAAGAGTTGGTCATAGTTTTAGATACGTTTGATTGCTTAAATTTTACATTAAAGGGGTGTGTAAGATATTAAAATATTTTTTATTTTTCAAATTGAATACATAATATCTGAAAAATAAATTGTGTTTTCTCACTTCAAAGTCTTCAAAACTCAAAAACTGGAATTTCAACAAAAAAACTCGACAGCGTTACTTGGGACAAACTATCATCTAACGAATGAACTTGGATTATCCGGCACCGAGCTATAAGGGACACCGCAATTCCAGTTTTTTCGAGACGCGTCCGGACAATTGCTACCATAGCGATATTTAAAAATATCTCTTTCTAAACAATTTTATTATGTTGTCTGGTTTAGCTTTTTTAAGGAGTTGCAGTTTTTGGTAAGTCCCACTCGGAATGCTTCATGCAAATTGGTTTACTTGTTGATTTCCTAACTTTTCGAATCTAAAAAGGCAAGTTAAACTTATTTTGGACTTTAAAATTGTATTCCTCCTTAGGCACGAAGCAACCACCAACAATTGCACTCTCCATAATAGTGGTTGTTTGACAGTTACCCAATGAGGAATTAATATTTCCAAAATGTTTCTAAAACGTGGATGAACTTGTTGCTCTAATGGCACTGCCTTTATTGTGTCTGTTTGATGTTTAGTGCTTTGGTCTGGTCTGCCTATTTTAATAAACGACCGCTTAATTAAAAGCGCTCTTGTTCAATTAGTAATGGCGGGTTCCACCCGCTCTATAGAATCATCGTTTCAATCTACTTAACCACGTATTTGAGCTTTGTGGCTTGTTCTTGCGGATCCACTTGTATCTAAAAGGAATCTCAACAAAAATACGCTCTTCGGATTTGGTCTGGGCTTATCAGATAAAATAGTGCGACTAATATCCACTCATTAACGTACTGGCTAGCGTTGGGGTAAAGGTTATTAATGTTTGAGGTGTGGTTTCCCAATGAATTCAACCATGTAAACGACCATTCCTTTTTTTCGGTGTAGCTCCAGGAAAATGTGGAGAAATGCGTGGGCTAGGTACCAAGCTCCGAAGCAATGGCACGAGTCTGTGCTTAACCCTAATTAGTTGATCGCTCTACCATGACTTGACCTTTGCCGATCGTCAATGCCCCGAAATAAAACCGACTAAATGAAACTGAAAAATGGAAAACTGAGTAACTGAAACACTGACAACAAAGCACCCCACAACCAGCACATACGATCTCCGAAAAATAAAGTACAGACACGCACACCAGACAGCAAATCGCCTTTGAATACTGCTGCCATTAGTCTATAGTCAGTTAAACTGTATTATAGTGGTACACATAGTACACATATAGACACACACGCTCGGATCCAGAGCCAAATCAAGCTCGGCAAAAAACATAAAATAAGAAAGGCAAGCCAAAGTTTATATACCCTTGCAGCTGAAAGAACTCAATGCTTTTGAGTCCAACTCCGGAAAGTGTAGGTTATATGTAAGGGTTCCTACGACGGCTGTATGATTGGTTCGATCTGTTTTTTAATTTCTTATTTTTTAAATGTTAAAAGGCTTATGTCTAACATTTAATTGCGATCAAAAATGTAGTTCTTAAGTTTGTACCTGTCAACTCAGCAAACTATGTAGGATATGTTTCCTTGATGCTTCACGTTCCGAATTTAGTGATTCCTGCTTTATTCGATTGTTTTGAGTTTAATGCACAGGTAACTTAAAATTAAAAAAAAGTTCGTGGCCATATCAACTCGTAAAGGGACGCTGATCAAGCACTTACATTTGAAGGGTCGTTGCAAAATTATGATGCTTTTTGTAAGGGTATACAAATAGTGAGCTCGGCTTGGACTAAAACGCTTCAAGCACTGATTCAGAATCAGTTTAACGTCAACGTCGGCGGCATCAAGACAATATACACACAACAACACAGGTCAAACCATATTAAAAATTAAAAAACACAAATATAGAAAAGGAGGAGCAGATATATGTACCAATCTAAAATTTTCGACAGCAATAAAGGAACGAGAACGGAAACGATTGCGAAAAGATCGAGACTAAATGTCAGCGAGTATAAAAACGCCAGTGAACGTTGAATCTAGCTAACAAAACGGAACAAATCGGGAAGAAACGGAAAAGCGCCTCGTAACGGGAACCGCATTAGTGTTTTTGTTGATGTGCCATAACCTTTAAGTGAGAGTGTCAAGAGCAAGGTCCAGAAACAACAGATAGATACCTCAGTCGCACGTTGCGGATCGGTACTTCCAATACCAGACCTAATTAGAGGGCGTTACGACGCACTCTGAGTTGAATATTTGAGTTGAACAAGTTAGACTGCGCCTGCCTCATTCCATTCCATACACTTTTTCTTTTCCCATTTACACTCATAAAAATGAAATATTCACGATCTGGTTGCATTCGTTTTCCTCAAATATTTTGTTAAAACAAACATTGTGTAATAATTTTCTTCAATGCATATATGCACATTGCCGTAAGAATATGATATGTGGAGTATTTTGGTATAGTTTAGGTGCTTTTAAATTATGTTTGAACAACACTAGCACTGTTTTTGAAGAATCGTTTAAAAAAGTAGTTTCTTGTGTTCAGAATGGGAAGCACAGGACCTGAGAAACGCATTTTAAAATTCAGATAAAATATAATAACCAAGCCCCGGGCAACATCTTCAAAGTTAAAGGTCCATTCAAGTAATAACAACCATTTTCAGTAGCAAAAAAGGGTCTGTTGAAAGAGAGTCAAAGATTCCGACAAATAAAGCCTACCTAAATAGACTTATAACTTGCATTATAAAACATAATATTCTTCGGCTGTACATATTCTAAGCATTTGGTACATTAATAAACTGCCCGTTTAAAGATTTGCTTTGATTTAAAGCATATTTGAAAGAACTAAAGATACACCGCTATTTTTGAAATTAAGGGACGAACTGGTAGATATTGTAGTTCTTGATAGTTCCTAATATTCCTTACAAAATAGTCACTATCTGTTACTAAACTTTTTTGCTTCCGTTACTCGTAGAGCTACATATAGGGGATTTTGTACTCCTTTCAGAAGTATTGAACGGGTAGATAACAGCGTTTTCAATCCTATTCAGCATATACATACAGACATTTCTGCCAGAAAAGCATATATGGCAAAAACCTTTAGACTTGAATAAAACACGTTTCCTATGACTGCGACGATATTACTTTCTAAAAAGATTGACGTAAAGAGTTTGCCACGCCCACTCCAATCGCTTAGCCGATATCGGAGTATCTTGATCATCAAGAAAAAGTATTGGAGTTTATACATGATTTTAGTTATACATTTTTGTAGTTGAGCTTAACTAATTTAGTTGATATGTGGTTCAGTTAACAACTTTAATTTTGTATAATTTTAAAAACACAGTATAGGTTACATAGTTGATCCTGAGACTTAAACGAAGGAGGTTAATGTTATTTCAGTGTTGTGAACATTTGTATTTAAGAAATATTGGTAAAACTTTTTCAAGCGATTAAAGATATAAAAGTTTCAAATACTCACTTTTTACACCATTTTCGTTATTTTAATATGTTAATAATTATATTGCTTTAATTAAAACACATTTGTTTCAATAGCTTATAAGGATTACCGAAAATCCTCGATTGTCGATTTTAATAAAGTCAAAAGCAACAACACTGTCAACCTCTTTACGTTGGTCAATATTCAAATATTCATATTGTAATATTGTTTTTTTGTTTTTTTTTTTTGTGGATACTAGTTTAAAGGTAAAGAAACAGAATCCAAACAAGCATATTCGGAAAAAAAATCAGTAAAAAAAACTTGTGTGCAATTTCGGAAACGGGACTTCCTTGCACTCCCTTTATATAAGTAATAGGTATTTGGCAGTCAAGATACTTTTGTTTTACTCGTTACTGGTAGGACAATGCAAGTTTACGATGATTGTAGTCAGAGGTTAATAAAGCAGTGAAGTAGTTTTTAATCCTATAAAGTAAGGTAAGGGTAAGGTGACGAGTAAGGTTTAGCAATACGAAAAATATCATGTTTTTGTGATTTTTTTCCCGACGACAGAGTCAAAATTTATTTATTAATCGAAAGGTACATTAAAGTATGAGATTCGAAGAATGTCTTATACAATTTTTACAAAAGAAATAAACTATGGCAATGGTAGCAATTGACCGGACTTGTCTCGAAAAAAAGTTGAATTTCGGTGACCCTCATAACTCGGTGCTGGATCATCAGAAGTCCGAAAATCCAAGTTCATTCGTTTTTTTCCTTTAAATTCCAATTTTTGAATTTGTTTTAAGATTTTGAAGTGAAAACACGCAATTTTTTTGGGAAAAAATCGCCTAACTTGTCATTGTAAAATCAAAATTACGAATAAAAAAATTGTATGTATGTGTATATGTTACCTTGTAAAATATGTAAAGAAATAGTGTTTATGTTATGTTATGATGGGCACCGACTTTAAAAACGTGAGTTAAGGGAAAAATGCTTTAAAGTTTTTAAAACAAAAAAAAAAAATCAGTGTAAAATAATAATATTTTTTAGTCATTAAATTTAACATATACAAGTCTTAATAAGATCTTTAGCAACAGTTCTTGGTACTTTGTGTTATTTGTTTTGCGTCTTACGAAAGTGGCACCATTATATTTTCAACAGTACCTTGTACTGTATCGTTACGAACATGGTAGGGTATACAAATTTAATTTATAATACTTTTTTGTTAATTTTTGTAAACAGTAAATTGAACAACTTAATTTGATGCCTAGAACTGAGAACAAATTTTTTTTAATATGTATATAGTTCACTTTGTGTGCCATTATTGTGCATTGGTTTTTTACTCCTGTGGAATTTAACCATCGAACTTTTACAGGATTATGCTCAAAAGACTTCAGCAACTTTCTGTTTTTAGACGTTTGAAAAATATTAATATTGGTAAAGTGACATTAAAACAAGAAAGGAAGTTAGCTTCGGCAAGCCGAAGTTTGTATACCCTTGCAATTATAAGAAATAATTAACGTTAGTAACACCATGTGAAATTTTGAAGGATTGTTGCTGACTTCAGTGATATTAAAAAAATTTATTTCACTCTTTTTTTTAGACTATTTTTTGACATCTATATGTTAGAGTGGTAGTAGAATTCGAAATTCTTAAAAATATAAAAAAAAATATATTCCCAATATTATAAGAAAATATGTCAAAAAGCCCCAAAGCTATCATTTCTTTCATATTATTTTCCCACCAATGTTTCGATCGTTCCTATAACAGCTATGTATATAATATAGTCGTCGATTTTGATAAAATTTAATACGAAATTCAGAACTAATTAAAAAAAGTTATTTCCAAGCGTAGAACGTTATATTTCAAAAAGCACCAAAGCTATAATTTGTTTCATATTATTTTTCCACCCATTTTCCGATCGTTCCTATGACAGCTATATGATATAGTCGTCCGATTTTGATAAAATTAAATACGAAATTCAGAAATAATTCAAACATGTTATTTCCAAGCTTAAAGGGTTATATGCTAAAAAACACCAAAGATATAATTTTTTTTTAATTTTTCCCCCGATAGTTCCTATGGGAGCTATAAGATACAGTTGTCCGATCCGGCTGGTTCCGACTTATATACTACCTGCAATAGAAAGAAGACGTTAGGGAAAGTTTCAGCCCGATACTTTAAAACTGAGAGACTAGTTTGCGTAGAACCGGACGGACAGACGGATAGACGGATCAAGAATACGAGGTGTGTTCAAAAAGTAAGGTGACTTTGTATTTGCAAGAAAAACTATTAATTTATTTATCAATATTAATGTTGTCCCCTTCAAAGTAATACCCCTCAGATACAATACACTTATGCCAACGGTTTTTCCAATTTAAGGATTGTTGCTGACTTCAGTGATATTAAAAAAAATTATTTCATTCTTTTTTTCAGACCATTTTTTTTACATCTATATGTTATAGTCAGATTTTTATTAAATTGAAATCGAAATTCTTAAAAATATAAAAAATTATATTTCAAATATTATAAGATAGTATGTCAAAAAGCCCCAAAGCTATAATTTGCTTCATATTAATATCCCACCAATTTTCCGATTTTGATAAAATTTAATTCAAAACTAATGAAAAATGTTATTTCCAAGCGTAGGAGGTTATATGTTAAAAACACCAAATATATATATTATTTTAAATATTTTCCGCGATCGTTCCTATGGGAGCTATAAGATATAGTTGTCCGATCCAGCTGGTTCCTGCAATAGAAAGAAGACTTTTGGGAAAGTTTCAGCCCAATAGCTTTAAAACTGAGAGACTATTTTGCGTAGAAACGGACAGAAAGACGGACAGACGGACTCGTCTAGTGACGCTGATCAAGAATATATATACTTTATGGGGTCGGAAACGTCTCCTTCACTGCGTTGCAAACTTCTGACTGAAATTATTATACCCTCTGCAAGGTTATAAAAACGAATAGCCTACACTCCCTAACCATCAATGCCTCGACTATTATATTGCTGCTACCAGCTTACCAATTTTACCAAATAACTAGTGGTTCGATTAGATAAACTTTTGACACGTCAATGTATATTGAAGTATGTTGTTTACTGTTAGCTTATAGATTTCGAGAAGTATATGGCGTCCTTCTACCTGTTACGTACTTTTCCGAAGTACTCTTTAACTCGACATCCAAAAAGAAATAAAATAAATTAAATAAAGAAAGGTCCCGAGTTCGCATCCTCGTTGCGGTTCTTTCTGGGTTTACTCTTATTCAAGAGGTTTTGCAATCATTTCTTTACAACAAGTAAGGTTACATGCTTTGTTTGTATTTATTTTTAAAAATGTTTATGTTTTCACTGAGTGAACGAGTGCACTACCTGCCGCATAATTTCTCTACATTTTTGATCGATTTATCTAAGTTGCAAAAAGCGTCCGCATTTTTGGCGTAACTACCTACTTTTGTTGCTACTTAGCCCCACCTTCTCTTAAAACCAGAATAAAACAAGGAAGAAACAAGGAGTGCCTCGACTAACAGATACCCATTACTCAAAGGGATATGGGGATATACATGCAGCCAAGCATTATTGTAACTACCCCTGATTCCAATAAAATGTAGTGTGGGCGGCAGACTGATTAAGGCATTATGGGCGCTGAAGTGGGCGTGGCAAACTTTAGGTCGATCGATAGGTATTAACGAGCCTCTGAACCGTAGGAGCCAAAGTTATGGGCGGTTCATGGGCATGTTCGCGTAATAACCTTGGGCTGCGTACTAAGATAATCTCTCTACTCTACGAGTAACAGGTATAATTATTAAAGAAAATGGCCATTTTATAGAATTGAATACACATTGGTACTTTTTTGCCGCATAGACACATAAATGATAAAACAAAATTGTTATAGCAATTTTAGTTTTTTAGGTGTGCGTATTTGATAAAAACGAAAGCGAACCAGATACATAAGTCATATAATTTGTCCATTTACTATACGTGAGGATAATTTTGGGGCGTTGACCGAGGGAATCAAACACGTTGCATCGAACTTCGGGTCTCCATTGAGCAAATTTTACTACCCAAAACCTATGTCATTTTGTGTTCCCATTTTTAACGAAAAAACTAAAGCAATCAGTTAGCAATCACCATTCAAATTATCGGGAGGGCAGCAAAAAATGGAACTCTTATTAGCGCTAGAAGTTGGGATTAGGACACGGATTCAAGATCACTCGACCGTCCACTCGCCGCACAAAGCTTTAGCTCCTACTGTTTAGTGGCAAAAAGAAAGTAAGGCCCAGAAAAAGAGAAAGTGTTCAGTGTAAATATTATTACATTTGTCAATTTGGAAAGTGGTTTCTATCGGACCGTTGTAAAACAAGTTCAATTGGTTGGCTGACTACGGGTATAGAAAGGTCGGGACCCTGGACCATAGCGTTTCCTCTCGTTATAGCTAGAATTTTATACCTTTAGTTCTGACGGTCATTTTGTGTGAGTGTTCTAAAAGCTTTATACTAAAGAAATGCATAAAAGTGCCATTTTTAGCCGGTTAAAGTTCCTGGCCACCAGGGACTGTTGTCTGATGCCTTCACTTTAAAATAAAATTGTTAGGTTTTTATAAAACCCGGCCATATTCAATCGGCTTCTTGTGCAAAGGAGCTAGAAGGTGCAGTACAAATTGTCTCGACTGCAATAGAAATTATTATGCCATTTCTTAGGATACCTAGTTGAACCGAAAACAGCAAAACGGCAGCCCGAGGGGTTCCTTAAAAACGAATACAACATGTGTTGTGGTGCATGAGCTACCCCCTCATTCCCTCCCCCGAAATTATCCTTTCATTAGGCAAAATAAAAAGAACTAGTTCACAAAATGAACGCTGCTCTCTAACCTCAAAGGTAGGAGCGATTATTTCAATTCAGAACTCAGTCTAACGTGCCTCGCGTGGACCAGCCCTTTGCATCGCAAACGACAATTTAAAAGATCGAAACTGCAATCGCAAGCTGTGGTACTTACAGATGCTTTGAGCAACACAAACATCGCCAGATCCCCCGACTTTCCAGCGGAACGAGATGCAGCAGCGTCTTGCCGAGGTGTAACGTGTACGTGTGTGTGCGGTGTCCGAGCTTGGCAGTGTGTGTCGCTCCTCAATTGCCTCCGTTTTGTCATCCGCCGTTCGCCGTTCGCCGTCCGCCATCCACGTTTCCCACTCCCAGGGGATTCTACGGCCATTGTGGATCTGGATCTCTAGCGCAAATTGAGACAACTCTCGCCGTCTCACTCGGCCAGCTGGAAAGAGACTGGGCGAAGAAAGGAAAGGAGATAGGAGATAGGAGAAGAGCAAAAATCAGAGTGGAGAAGGGCGCGGGAGGCGAGAGAAGCGCGAAAATATAACGGCAAGGAGGAACGAGAAAGAGAAATCAACACCATTGAAGTGGGGATCGAGATTGCGCTTCATACGACGGCGCATCGCAGTTTACGAGTGTCCATCACCACTACAACACCGTGCAGCAATGGAAGACTATTGGGGTCTTAGCAGCACTACGGGTACTTAACCACTAACCTATCTAGCCAAGGGCTAGGCTAGCAGTAAGCAAACCGGGACAATCCGCACAGAGGTGTGTCCTCCCGCCAGCAGCCAGTGGGGGCGAGGCCAGGAGGACCGCGGCGATGGGAGGGCGGAGGTCCAGAACCGTGGACACGGTAGAGCTACAGAGTGTCCAGTGTCCTCCTGCCTGTTAAGGAGGGCAGAGATCCGTCGCAACTATGCGTATTTTTTTCTGTTGTTTTTATGTTTTGTGTGACGGCTGTGCGGCTGTACGGCTGTACTGCTGTACGGCGGCGACAAGAAAGAGAGAAACAAATTTAATAAATCAATTAAGTCTCGGATGAAGTGGAATAAGTTTAACGCAGTGCAACTACGCGTGTGTGTGTGCGAATAATAACGTCATGGGTCCCATACTTGCACAGGGCTAAGCCGACGAAAACGGTTCTTCTGCACGATCTCACCCACACTCGTGTGTGGTGTATGGTGTATGTATGCACACAAGTGCCCGCTTTGGCTTACACATGTACGTGCGGTTTTTATGACCCCGCGATTACATGTGTGTGTTCCTGAGTGTGTGCGCGTAACTAAGGCATATGGATCAATTGTCTAAATTGGCTCATTAAGTGATTCTTAATGACATTTACTATTCGCAGTGACAACTACTGTGTCTCGCTTGCTGGTTTTCCCTCTTTCGCTTTTTCAGAGCTCTCCTTCGGCACGTTTCAGGCGTGTTTATTGGCGAGTTAGTTTCGGTTTATGTATGTTTGATATCCCTCCTCTAAGTGGCATGCTAGGGGAGCATGCGCAGTGTTGAATGCAGCTGAAAGCTCGCGTGCACCATGAGGCGTATGCGCAATATCCCCCGGCCGGTAATCCGGAATGCTATAGTCCAGGGCATCCGTGACCCAGGTAACAAAATGGTTGTCCGACTTAACAAACATTGGGTAAGTCGTAGGAAGTAGCAACACAAATAGTATAATACCTGCCGATGTTGGCTAATTTTAAAATGTGTTCGATTCCAAAATTATAGGTTTTTCTAGAATCCGGGTAACCTAACATAACCAAGGCAGCAAACTTTATTACTATTCTTGGGACTTGCAGAATCTCTTCTTCATTGGGTGATTATGAAAAAAGTCAACCATTTCCGGTGATTGAAGGTCTTGAAAAATACATAGTTGTAGGAAGTATTACCCTCGTGGACGGAGGCACACGTAGTGGCGAAGCGCACAATACGAGTGTAGGAATGTGAATACAACACATGCATAGGGAAATGAGATTCTGCCGTGATCGATACACTAATCGAAAGGTATCGCACGAATTGAAAGGATTGTGTACCAAGGCTGAAATTGTAACTTGTAAGTGGTTTTGGAGAAAGAGCAATAACCTTCGGACACCCAGCAAAAAGAAGAAAAACATTTTGGGCTCCACGTGACATAAAATTTTAAAAAATTTAGAGTCACGAACAGCTCAATGTTATAGGATAATGTGGGCGTTAAAACGAGTGCATTTTACCAAAATGGTTTGACAGCTAAATTCCTTTTAAGGTACACATTTTTGATATATATTGATGTTGAGCACAACCAAATAATAATTGTATTGTTATTAATTTAGGGTACCATTTCAATAAAAACTAACTGAGCAGTATTTTTAGGCCATATATGCCCTAAAAATGGGGTATAAAAAATGTTACTCATAATAGTAATACAAATTAAATATTTTAATTTTGTATACCCTTGCAGAGGGTATAATGAATTCAGTCAGAAGTTTGCAAGACGTTCCCACCCCATAAAGTATATATATTCCTGGTTTGTTGTTCCGTCTGTCCGTTCGTTTCCACGCAAACTAGTCTCTCAGTTTTAAAGCTATCGGGCTGAAAGTTTCCCAAAAGTCTTCTTTCTATTGCAGGTAGTGTATAAGTCGGAACCAACCGGATCGGACAACTATATCTGAGCAATAAGATAGGAGTGATCGGAGCAAACAATTTTATAAAAATGATATATTTGGTGTTTTTTAACTTATAACCCCTATGCTTGGAAATAACAAAATCGGACGACTATATCATATAGCAAGAGAGCGTGCGAAGACAACTACTATACATATATAACCGCAGAATTGAAAATCTGCTATGATGGTCCGATCGTAACGAGTGATACACCAATTGAAAGGTATCGCAAAGACAAATAAGTTTGCATACTAAGACTTTGGAAATATTAATTTGTTTTGAAGAAAAGCGGTGAAAGTAAAAATTTATAAAATTTGATCTGCTGGATACGATGGGGTTTTAAACTTTGTTTTATTCTAACGAAGAATACGCCCCAATTTTTGAAATCTGATGCCCCGTTCAAAATTAATTTCAAAAACAAAATTTCTTCTTTTGTCCCTTTGTTTGTGGGTTTGTATGCATCGTATCTTAGTTTTCGAGTTTTTTGGAACTTTATGGGTGTATAAAGTAGCTCGAGATAGAACACCTTTGTTTTACGATTTTTAAAAAACCTAGATTTAGATGCTAATAATTCCTAAACAACTAATGCTGCGAAGACGTGAAATATGTCTCCGAAAAGATAAATTCATTTGCAAAATACTCTTTCTGTAGTGATATCTTAATCTAAATCTAATAAAACTAGAGTTATGATAAAAAGTTCTTTAAATTATTATATATAATATATCTTATATCTTATATCTTATAGCCCTTGAGATTACTCAAGTTTTGATTAATAATACTTTTTGTCATAAAAATTAAAGTTTGGAAGATATTAAGAGATAAAAAAAGCAACCCACTTCTCTTAGCATGAAAATTAGTTGCTGACTTCAGTGATATTAAGAAAATTATTTTATTTTTTTTTAGACCATTTTTTTGACATCTACATGTTAGAGTAGTCCGATTTTATTCCCAATAATTTAAGATAATACTTCAAAAAGCCCCAAAGCTATAATTTGTTTAATATTATTTTCCCACCAATTTTCAGATCGTTTCTACGACAGCTATATGATATAGTTGTCCGATTTTGATAAAATTTAATTCGAAATTCAGAACTAATTAAAAAATGTTATCTTCAAGGTTAGATGTTTATATGTTATAAAACACCAAAGATATAATTTTTTTTCATGTTGTCCGACTAATTTTCCGATCGTTCTTATTTTGATAAAATTTAATTCGAAATTCAAAACCAATTAAAAAATGTTATTTCCAAGCGAAGGAGGTTACATGTTAAAAAACAACAAAGATATACTTTTCTTTTCAATTTTTCCCCGATAGTTCCTATGGGAGCTGGTTCCGACTTATACACTACCTGCAATTGAAAGAAGACTTTTAAGAAAGTTTCAGCCCGATAGCTTTAACACTGAGAGACCCTCTGCAAGGGTATAAAAACAGATATAGCACCAACAAAGCGATATTGAAATGTAATGTGGGCGTCGAAAAGTTTTTAGCGTTTTGGACATTTATAGGTGGTAGAATGGCCGTGACAAATTTTTTTTTGGTATGAGTAATACATTTCAGTTTACAATTTTTTTCTAGCATGAACGGTTATGCTTAAATTGCAGGCGTCAGATTGGGCGTTACAAAAATAAGAGCCATACATTTAATTTAAAACTTGTTCGAACATAAAAGCTGCTAAGGGAATATTTAATATATTTCCTTAAAAACTTTTGACTTTCTCTGGCCCGCTTTAGCGGGTCCTTTTACATCAGCGGCAGACGCCTTACCAATTGTGCAAGCATATAAGTTAAAGTCATATTTACCGCATTCCCACCGCGGACAAAAACATATTAAATTGAAATTTTAACTAACAAATTCGAATACACTTTAAATAGATATTTAAATAAATAATGTCTATTACTATCATTATTAAACATTAAAACATTTAATGTTAAGAAAATTAAGCATAATAAGTGCACATGTGCACATTCGACATCTTTATTGTTGAAAGTGGATGCAAAACGCAAAACAAAGTTTTATGGGGACTTCTCAAAATGAAAATTTTATTTTGTTTGTCAGTTTGTCCCAAAAAGTTTTTGATTATTGCAGCAAACAAAAAGTTTCATATACGATCTACTAAAAAAGACATTTTCCTAATTTTTTACATGCGTAACGCTTTAACCAAATCGTACAGATAAACAAAGGATATTGAATAGCAGAGTTTGTTAGATAAATAGACACAAGTAAGTCATTTATAAGTTTACTTGTAAAAAAAAACACATTTATGCCAATATTCTAATTTTATTCATGCTAAAAAAAAAAGATTTTACATACGACCAAGCAAAAAAACACGAAAATTAAGCTCGTATACTGAAAAACGCTTATTATTTTGCGACATTTTTTGCCGATATTGTCCTCACTAAGGAAAGGATGTTTTTAAAATCATTGCCAACTTTTTCTTTCTTTCAATATTTCTTGTTGGTATTTTATGATTGCTCATTTGTCACCTTGTTTTTTATTCCTTTTCTCAAAACACGTTAACTATAATGTAACACACTTCTAGTTTTAAATTGGAACTGAAATAAAAACTTAAAAATTAATTCTAAATTACAAATTATAAAAATATGAATGATAATAATAATAATTCATGATAATTAATTAATAATTAATTAGTTAGCCTTAATCTATTCTCACTTAATACTTAATACGCGTCGAATGCCACCTCAACTGTCAAAATCGGATGCTCTGTTCCGTTAATACCCAAAACAAGATTTTGGGGTTGCTTCTCAAAATAAAAATTTTATTTTGATTGCCAGTTTGTCCCAAACGTTATTTTGAAGTCCTGAAAATTCTAGACGATGTTAAACAGATCGATTCAAAAAACATTACTTCTACCACTTTTGAAAAAAAAGGAAGAGCGCTGTAATCGAGTGTCTCGACTATCAGATACCCGTTACTCAGCTTAAGCAAGCTAAAGGGAAATGGAGATTTATAAGCAGAAAAACGATATTTACCGCGCCACCTACCGGCTATTTAGGTGAAGGCAGACAGATTTAAGCGTTTAAGCCGTTTGTGAGCTGTGAGTGGACGTGGCACATTTTTTGTAGGTCAGTCAGATAGGTATTTATGAGACAAACACATTTCAGTTAAAATTTTGTTCCTATCATATGAGGGCGTGGCACCCTGCTCCTTTTTAAGTTGTTCCATTGATTTGTGCTGGTGAAGATTTATTGATTTATATAAATAACATAGTAACAATATATATTTCTGTTAAGAAGTCCTTTAAAGTTAAATAAAAATGTTTATCAAAACAAAAATATTAAAAAGTTAGGATAGAAAGACAACTTTGAAAACAGATGTTTTTACCCTTGCGCCCGTTGCCATTGGAGCATTGTATATACAAAGCTTTATGATTTTTGTAAAACTAAAAAATATTTACTGAAATATAAAGATAATGTTTAATTTAAGTTTTCGACCCCATAAAGTATATATATTCTTGATCAGCGTCACTAGACGAGTCAATCTATCCATGCCCGTCTGTCCATCCGTCAGTCCGTCTGTCCGTCCGTTTCTACGCAAACTAGTCTCTCAGTTTTAAAGCTATCGGACTAAAACTTTTTTAAAAGTCTTCTTTCTATTGCAGGTAGTATATAAGTCGGAACCAACCGGATCGGACAACTATATCTTATATATATCTCCCATAGGAACTATCTTAGGTGTTTTTAAACATATAACCTTCTAAGCTTGGAAATAACATTTTTTAATAAGTTCTGAATTTCGTATAAATTTTTTTCAAAATCGGACGACTATATCATAAAGCTGCCATAGGAACGATCGGAAAATTAGTGATAAAATAATGTATCTTTGGTGTTTCTTAACATATAACCTCCTGCGCTTGGAAATAAAATTTTTAAATTGGTATAGAATTTCGAATTAAATTTTATCAAAATCGTACGACTATATCAAATAGCTGCCATAGGAACGATCGGAAAATTAGTGGTAAAATAATATAAAAAATTATATCTTTGGTGTTTTTCACATATAACCTTCTAAGTTTGGGAGTAACATTTTTAAAAAAGTTCTGAATTTCGAATTAAATTTTATCAAAATCGGAGGATTATATCATATAGCTGTCATAGGAAAAAAGAATAAAATAATTTTTTTTTAATATCACTGAAGCCAGCACCAACCCTTAAAAATTTCACATGGTGTTACTAAAGTTGATTATTTCTTATAACTGCAAGGGTATACAAACTTCGGTTTGCCGAAGTTAACATCCTTTCTCGTTTTTTTATACCCTTGCAGAGCGTATAATGATTTCAGTCAGAAGTTTGCAACGCAGTGAAGGAGACGTTTCCGACCCCATAAAATATATATTTTCTTGATCAGCGTCACAAGACGAGTCGATCTAGCCATGTCCGTCTGTCCGCCCGTCTGTCCGTCCGTCTGTCCGTCAGTCCGTCCGTCTGTCCGTCAGTCCGTCCGTTTCTACGCAAACTAGTCTCTCAGTTTAAAAGCTATCGGGCTGAAAATTTCCCAAAAGTCTTCTTTCCATTGCAGGTAGTATATAAGTCGGAACCAGCCGGATCGGACAACTATATCTTATAGCTCCCATAGGAAATATCGGGGAAAAAATTTTAAAAAAATGATGTCTTTGGTGCTTTTCAACATATAACCTTCTAAGCTTGGAAATAAAATTTATAAATAAGTTCTAAATTTCGAATTAAATTTTATCAACATCGGATGACTATATCATATAGCTGCCATAGGAACGATCGGAAAATTAGTGCTAGACTCCTCTAGTGACGGTGATCAAGAATATATATACTATATGGGGTCGGAAACGTCTCTTTCACTGCGTTGCAAACTTCTGACTGAAATCATTATACCCTCTACAAGGGTATAAAAATTATATCTTCGGTGTTTTTTTTTACATATATATAAATCTCCTACGCTTGGAAATAACATTTTTTAATTAGTTTTGAATTTCGAATTCAAATTAATAAAAATCGGACATATAGATGTAAAAAAATGGTCTAAAAATAAGAATGAAATCATTTTTTTTTATATCTCTGAAGTCAGCAACAATCCTCAAAAATTTCACATGGTGTTTCTAAAGTTGCTTATATTTCGGCTTGCCGAAGTTAACTTCCTTTCTTGGTTTATTTAATATCGCTGCACTAACTTCGGCTTGCCGAAGTTAATTTATTTCTTGTTGTGTTTGTTTTTCCACTCAATTTATTTTTATGTTAAGAGTTTGTTAGTTTTGATGTTGTTTGATGACTTTCGTTTGTTGTTTGTTCACTTTTTATTATTTCATTGTTTTTATTAAGCTTTAAATTATGGTACCCCTACAGACATATTGATTGTATTCAAAAGTTTGCAACGCCGTAAAGAAAATGTTTCCGTGCCCATATAATATATATTCTAGATCAGTATCACTAGGTAAGTCGATCTAGCCATGCCAGTCAATTGTTTCTACGTAAATTAGTCTCTCAGCCATCAAGCTATTTTCCTAAAATCCGGAAAGAGTCAGATCGGACAACTATATAATGTAGAAATAATCATAAAAATATTTCAAAACAAGGAAGAACGCTACAGCCTGCCTCGAGTATCAGATACCCGTAAATCAGCTTCAGGGAGCAGAAGGAAATTGGAGATGTGTAAGCAACAAGCTAGGAAGAACAAGCTAGGCTAGTGATTCCGACCATGGATATGTATATATACTTTATATGGTCAGAGACGCTTTCTTCTGCCTGTTACATACAAGAAGAAAAGAATATCAGAGTGGATGCGACAACGAAAATTAAGAACCCAAAATTTAATTACGATTTCTTGGAAATGCAGAGTGTTGTGAGCGGGAGTGAGAGAAAGATGCAAAGCCACGGCACTAGTTATCTATTATCTATTTAAAATAGATTCCCATACGTTAAAGACTTGTTTGCAAAATGAAGCCACCTATGTACACTTTCCTAGTCATGGTTAATCATGTGCGGTAAACGGTGTTTGAAGTACCACATTCAACAACACCGTAGAAATATTTTTTTGGTATTTTGAATCATTTTACAACACTGTGAATGCATTAAAAATTAATTTTATTTGCAATTATTTCTGCCTGAAATCTAAGCTTAGGTGCAGGTAAACCCACATTTACAATATACGTGGACAGCACCAAGTAAGACCAACTAACTACAAATGGGGATATGCACACAAAAGCCTGAGCGCTGGGTTCGTTCTAAAAATGTTTCTTTAAACGAAACACAAAAGACGTATTAAAACGCATTGTCACACTGATTTTTCTTACTTATGGTCAGAAATGAACTTACATATGAGTACACACATGAATTGTACCGATGTCTTCGTGTATGTATGTCAAATGGTGATGAGCTTCAAGTCATTCTCTAAAACAATTGTCACAACAATGCAGATACCTATTTAGCATGTTTCACGTTCTTGATCTTCTTTTTTTCATAAATACGACAAGGATATTTTATTGCAAAATGACCTGACATTTATTATTTCTAAAAGAAAGTGAACTTTAAAATTTTTTAAATTAGATAATAAATTGTATTTTTTCCGAAGTCAAGAATTTTGTTGCATAAAACATGTTTAAAGACTATAAAAGCAAACAATAAACCTCGTAACGAAGTAAAAATCTAGTGACGATCGCACCTTTTACAAAATAGTTTCTCGTTCGGCACGCTTCATCAAAGTCGAGCAGGCATATTGAATTGCAGCACAACGAATGTAAAAAGGTAGAAAGTGTTATCGTCACTAGATTTGCAACCCGTTAAGAGGTGTTTTTGCATGATATCACAAGTTTTTGTTTTAAACATGAATCATATATTTTATATATTTTTCAAAAGTTGTCGATGTCAATTCTCTTTTAAGGAACTGTTTATACAAATTTAAAAGATTCCAAGAGTATAGATACGCGCAAAAAAAGTTAAATGTTCAGGTAAAAAACTTTTAGTTTTTATATGGAAAGCCGTTGTATGCGATCCGTTTAAATCAATATTGCGAAAAACCTTTGTCCAGTCCTCTATTTTTATACCCTTCCAGAGGGTATAATGATTTCAGTCAGAAGTTTGCATCACAGTGAGGGAGACGTTTCCGACCCCATAAAGTATATATATTCTTGATTAGCGTCACAAGACGAATTGATCTAGCTGTCTGTCTGTCCGTCCGCAAACTAGTCTCTCAGTCTTAAAGCTATCGGGCTGAAACATTCCCAAACGTCTTCTTTCTATTGCAGGTAGTATATAAGTCGGAACCAGCCGAATCGGACAACTATATCTTATTGCTCCCATAGGAACTATCGGGAAAAAAAATTTTAAAAAATATATTTTTGGTGTTTTTTAACATATACCTTTCTAGTTTTGGATATAACATTTTTAAATTAGTTCTGAATTTCGAATTAAATTTTATCAAAATTGAACGACTATATCATAAAGCTCCCATAGGAACAGCCGGAAAATTAGTGGTAAATAATATTGAAAAATTATATCTTCGGTGTTTTTTAACTTATAACCTCCCACGCTTGGAAATAACATTTTTTATTTGGTTTTGAATTTCGAATTAAATTTTATCAAAATCGGATAATTGGTGGGAAATAATGTGAACATATTGACATAAAAAAGTAAAAAAATATGATATAGTCGTCCGATTTAAATAAAATTTAATTTGAAATTCAAAACCAATTAAAAAATGTTATTTCCAAGCGCAACACCGAAGATCTTTTCTATGGCAGCTATATTATTTAGTCGTCCGATTTTTAAAAAATTTAATACGAAATTCAGAATTAATTAAAAAAATTTATTTTCAAGCTTAAAAGATTATAGTTTTGGAAAAACTCGCTAGTTTGGCAGGAAAACACCTGCTACATGTCGTTAGAAAGGTATTTTGAAATACTTTGTAAGCTTTCTTAACATAATTTGTCTCAATTCCATTGTTTAAAAATTATGGCCGATATTTTTAAACTTTTTTTTCTATTTCTTAAAAGCGACAATAACGATTATCCTAATGGCTTATCTTTAAAGTGCTTACACATTAACATTTTTGAACGTTTACCATGCAACACATTATTGTAAGAAGTCACGTTTTAAAATCTGTATTCAACAAAAATCGACACATGTACTAGTTCACAACCTATAACACTGCCCGGCGATAAATTGTTTTGTGTGTATCCATTTATATAGGGACTTAAAATCATTTAAATTGTCTTTATCAGTTCCACATGGGTAATTAAAATTCTATGATTTTTGAGAAAGTAATAAATGTTATTGTTTATTTTAAAAACCAAAACTTATGATTTCGAACAAAAACCCCTTTTAACACGGTACAAATTTAGTGACGATCGCACCTACAGCTAACAAAAGTTTTGATCCGGCACTCTGTTCTTCAATATGCTTGGGGCTTAGCTGTACGATTTTGATAAAGCGTGCCGAATATACCGAAAAGAAATTATAAATTTAGTCTACAGTTTTTATGCTAGAAAAAAATGTTACTAAAATGTATTTGTCTTATCAATACCTACCGATTGCCCTAAAAGTTTGCCACGCCCACTCCAACGCCCCCAAAAGCCCAATTAACAATTTAAGGAATTTTTCTGTTTCGTCACTCCTATTATCTCTCCAATACTTCTCAGTACCAATATTAGTAATCTAATATCAATTAGGGTAATGTTAGCTTTAAATTGGTAATAAACCATCGTAGGGGCGCGGGATGTCCACTCACATTGGAGAGAAAGAGGAGCAAGATCGTTTATCCAGTGCTTAAAAGCACTACAAGGCAGTGAAAAGACCGAAAGTTCGTACCCGTAATATTGACGGGCAATAACTGTAAACTGCGCTATAAATTATTCAGTTTACCCATTAGTCTATGAATAATAATAATATAAAAGCGTCTGATACAGAAAATATCTTTAGCAAGGTAAGGGGTCGTGGGATTTGTGGGAAAGTATGTAACAGAATAAGAAAGCGTCTCCGACCCCATAAAATGTATAAAATCCTGATCAGAATCACTAGCCGAGTCGATATATTTTACATTTTAGATTTTAAATTTCTTAGCTTCGTTTGCAGAGCAAGCGAATATGCCTCGCCACTCTTACGCTCACAAACTGTAGTTCCAAAAGGTAGCAAAAACCCGAAATTAATTACTTTCGTAAATACCTATCGGTTGGACTAAAATTATCATGCCACGCCGAATTTAGCGCCCATGCAGAATAATTTGCCGCTCACAGTTTTATATCTAGAAAAAATGTAAACTAACTCGCTTGAATATGTCGCTTACCACATATTGAAATCATGGGCTGGTAGCGCTTTAATATGCATATATCTTTTTAATGAATAGTCCGAATTGAACAATTTTTAGCGGTAGATGGGCATTGAGATGCAGGCCTGTCGATATAAAAATGTGTGCAATGTCTCCTAACGTGTTGGGACTGTGAAAAGGCGGTTTAAAAAAATAACGACATTTAATGCTTTGAATAAAGATATCTTCGAGGGCTTCTACATATATGCATTGAAGGTATCGTCATATCTTTAGTCGATCACAACTTGTGCACATTAAAGCAATCTGATCCCCTCTAATCACAAAAAATATGATGCGGTGAACCGATTTTAGTAAATTTTTAAGACTCTAACCACCAAAACAAGAAATAGACGGCGTTGCCGGTGTGCAATTGTGAACAATCGCTTCACTGCATAACTCCATATCCATTCAATCTTAGCCGAGTAACGGGAAGTCGATGGCGTCCACTCTTGTTTAATTTCGGGTGCCGGCGAAGCCATCAATGAATCCCCTGTTAAGAAATTGCCCGAAGTTAGCAGCACTAAAACTGTGGAAACCCCCTCGAAAGTGAACACACGTATATTAATACATCCCTTTAAATAATAATTAATAGATTTAAGCCCCGCCCATCACAGTTCTCTGAAATGTGGCGCTCAGGAAGGGTATTGAAGGGTATAATTCCCGACACAGAATCAATTAATTTGAGCTCTGCATTTTTTGTTAAGTCTGCGACAGCCTCTGAATGAATAGTCCTTTTTTATTCTGAATATAGCTCTATTTATACTTTTCATTTCATTACTAACCATCGTCGTTGATAGATGATCAGTGTTCACTTGTGGTCAATCAGCTTCCAATCGTCGCAACCGCTTTGGTCCGTGCTACCACAAAGCAAATGGTTTTTATACCTTTGCAGAGGGTATAATGATTTCAGTCAGAAGTTTGCAACGCAGTGAAGGAGACGTTTCCGACCCCATAAAGTATATATATTCTTGATCAGCATCACTACACGAGTCGATCTAGCTATGTCCGTCTGTCCGTCCGTTTCTACGCGCATTAGTTTCGCAGTTTTAAAGCTATCGGGCTGAAACTTTCCCAAAAGTCTTATTTGGGAAAATAATATGAAACAAATTATAGCACCGAAGTGTTCTTTGACATATAATTCTATAATATTGGGAATTTAATTCTTTATATTTTAAAGAATTTCGAATTAAAATTAATACAAATCGGACGACTCTGACATATAGCTTTTAAAGAAAAGGCCAGAGAAATATTGATATTAATATCACTGAAGCCAGCAACAATCCTTAAAAATTTCCCATGGTGCTACTAACGTTAACTATTTCTTATAACTGCAAGGGTATATAAACTTCAGCTTGCCGAAGTTAGCTTCCTTTCTTAATAAATTTAAACTTAATGAATTTTAAATCTCTAATGGGTATTTCAGTTAAAATGTCAGACTAAAACTGTACCACTATATTTTCCCCAAAAAGCTTTCACTTCAGCGCATTTCATTTACTAGTTTAGTTAGTTAGTTTTAGTTTACTATAAATTAGTTAAAATTCGTATACGCCTTACTTTTAGAGTAAAAGGCTAAACTATATTTGTCAGAAAGCATGTAACAAGTCGAAGGAAGCGACGAAAATAACTAGCCAAGTCGATCTATAATATATAATGGTCTTTTTTCGTTTGGCCTTTTTCGGTGTCTCGACTATCAGATACCCGTTACTCAGCTGTGGAGAGTAAGTAAGTAAGTGAGTAAGTAACTCAGAAATGGAGAAATACATGCAGCAAAGCGATGCTGAATTGTCGCTAATAACTGTATTGTACGAGTATTGTCGCTATATTGTAAAGCGCCACCTACCCACTATTTTAACATATTGACCAAACCGATTTAAGCGTTTTGGCCGGGGGCGTGTAAAATTTTTATTTAAGTCAATCGATAGATATTGATGAGATCAATATATTTCAGTTAACATTTTTTTCTAGCATAATAACAGTAGGCGCTACAGTGAGCGTTAAAGGGGGCGTGGCACCATGCGCTGCGCAGGAAGCCCAGGAATTTGCATGCCAAGTCGCACTCGTCTAGCTCTTATAGCTTCCGAGATCTCGGCGATCATACGGATGGACGGAAAGACGGAAATGAGTACATCGACTCGGCTTGTGATACTGATCAAGAACTTTATGGGGTCGGAAACGCTCTGTTACTCTACGAGTTGATAGGGAACTTCCTTATACGATTTGTTATAAACACAGGTGTGCTTTGGCTATTGTAAGTTGAGGCTTAATGGTCATAACCGAAATGCACATGAATTCGAAAATCGTTCTCAAACGGGCTGCAACCAGAACAAGTGTATGGCCCCGTTTTACAGAAACAGCATCAGACCTACCTTGATGGGTAGCTTCTCTAACAGCTGCGGAGTATTACTTGTAATACATTTGAATTATTTCATTTTGCAGGGCATCGGCCCCATCTAAGCTGTTTGCATCTGACAATATATCATCAACATACATATGAGTTCCCGTTACGGAAACTTTTTGTTTTATCTAGGGCCAGTTGCTGCAAAAGCATTCCTCCATATTATCGCTGCCTTCCGGTTTCCATAATACTCGCTAAAATTGAGAATTTTCTTCGATGAAGTCTATGCAGCGATGCATGTATTCAACGTCGGCTACAAAAACGTACTTCGAAGCTCGTGCTGAAGAGCTATCACTCGAGGTAAATCCACACGGAACTTATTCCGGTTGCCATTACTTCATTCAGGGTGATCGCACAAAGTGTCATGGTAGGAGACTAAAATAATGAATAGATATGTCTTTACGCCAAATACCAGCTCAAATTCCCATTTGCACGCCTAGTAGGACGTCTATAGTTTCCATATTTCAACGCTATGCGATGCTATTGACAGGTCCTTGATACATTTCGGCCAACTGTAACTTATCGTAAATTTCACTGTCTAGCAGCATATCTACAAATTGTGACACAAAATAAATCGGATAGATTTTAAGACCTTGGAAACTTAAAATAAGATAAAATGCTTTAAGGCAATTTCTTGGCAATACACAGGTATCTAACAGTGATCTTAATCACACATTGTCATGATACACAATGATCCGTTTTCTCTTGTTTGTTTTTCAATTTCTTCGAAGACTTTAGGCAAAACAAATTGTTGTGTACCACTCACATCGTCGGATCGTCTAACGTTTTTCAAGCAGAACAGGCGCCACATGACCACCTTTACCGAAGAAACAGGCGACCATTTTGTTCGAAGTGATTTTTCCATAAGCAACTTTTGTTGGATTTGTCTCGTCTTTTTGTTTCGGGATCATAAGCATAGATCCACAATTAGTTACCTGTGACGATCTTTTAAGTGTCTTCTAAAACACCGTGATTGTATTTTTTTTATGATTTTGCACCAATCCACACGAACTTTATTGAGCGATTGTCAAATTTTGCGGGATTCGATTAACAAAAAATCATTTTTACAGCCACGTGTTTATGCAATATTGATGCTTTCGCCTTCTGCTTCCGATTAAACCAGCTTGACATCGACATTACTGTGGTCGGCAGTGGTGAACGCGCAACAGGAAAGTGTGCGAAGGTGACTACTTAATATAGCCGCATAGTTGAAAATCTACAGTAATGGAGAGAAAAAATTATTTTTAGATATTTTTAGCCTTGCAGAGGGTATATTAATTACAGTCGAAACAAATTTAATTCGAAATAAAATTTTCTAATAACATTTTGTGAGCGACTAATGTAAAAAAAATGTCAAAAACAGAATAAAACAAGAAGGGAAGTTAACTTTGGCAAGCCGAAGTTGGTGTACCCTTGCAGTTATAAGAAATAATCAACTTAGGTCACGGCTTGTGTAATTTTTAAGGAAGGTTTCTGGCTTCAGTGTTATTAAAAAAAAAATTATTTCAATTGTTTTTAGACCATTTTTTGACATCTATATGTTAGAGTAATTTTTATTAAATTGAATTCGAAATTCTTAAAAATATTATTATTATAATATGTTAAAAAGCCACAAAGCTGTAGTTTTTTTTTCATATTATTTTCCCACAAATTTTCCGACCGATCCTATGACAGTTATATGATATAGTCGTCCGATTTTAATAAAATTTACTTCGAAATTCAGAATTTATAAAAATATTTTATTTATAAGCTTTGAATGTTATTTGTCAAAAAACACCAAAGCTATAATTTGTTTCATGTTATTTAGTCGTTCGATTTTGATAAAATTTAATTCAAAATGCAGAACTAATTAAAAAATATTATATTCAAGCTTAAATGGCTATATGTTAAAAAACACCGAAGATATAATTTTTTTATATTATTTTACCACTAATTTTCCGATCGTTCCTATGGCAGCTATATGATATAGTCATCGTATATTACGAACTAATTAAAAAGTGTTATTTCCAAGCTTAGAAGGTTAAATGTTTTAAAACACCGAAGATATAATTTTTTTAAAAATTTTTTCCCCGATAGTTCCGGCTGGTTCCGACTTATATACTACCTACAATAGAAATAAGACTTTTAGGAAAGTTTCAGACCGATAGCTTAAAAACTGAGACACTAGTTTGCGTAGAAACGGACGGACAGACGGACTGACGGACGGACAGACGGACATGACTAGATCGACTCGTCTAGTGACGCATATCAAGAATATATATACTTTATGGGGTTGGAAACGTCTCCTTCACTGCGTTGCAAACTTCTGATGGAAATCATTATTCCCTCTGCAAGGGTATAAATATTTTTTAAATTCATAATTTCTTCATTGAAGGAGACGTAACCTCTATTAAGCATATATATATGCTTGATCAGCATCACTAGACGACGTTGATTTAACCATGTCCGCCGTTCTGTTTCTGATCCAATTAGTCCACGTGCTTTTAAGCTATCAGGATTAAACCTTTCCAAAAGTCTTATTTCTATTGTAGGTAGTGTAAAACAACTAGGCTCTATGGCTCCCCTAGTAATAATCAAAATCAATTTTTTTTAAATATACAAAATTTATTGCTTCGGTGTTTTTGTAACATATTACCTTCTACCATTGCTTATATAATTCTTTTAATATTTCAGAACTTCAAATAAAATTAAAAAAACCCATCGGATGGCTTTATAATAGAGCTGTCATATTTATTTAATTTATATTTAATGTACACAGGCCATTCTGACGTTCTAATCTGAGTTGGAAATTTTCTTCAAAATAAAAAAGATATA
The DNA here is from genome assembly GCF_025231255.1 of Drosophila biarmipes. NCBI lineage: Eukaryota > Metazoa > Arthropoda > Insecta > Diptera > Drosophilidae > Drosophila > Drosophila biarmipes. The sequence continues at coordinate 1,126,027 of NC_066611.1, read as the reverse complement.
TATTTAAACGAAATAATCTTAAAATGTTATTAAGGTAAGAGAAGGGAAAAGGATTAGAAAAAGAACAAAATGTGAGATGCATATCGACTTGATGGTTTTTGTGGATATTTTAGACAGCGTTTGTATCGTTTCGTTAGACCCCTTTTCTGTGCTCTTCTTATTCCGAACCCTTCGGCTTACACTTTTTATTAGATTGAGAGTGACTTAATCTAAATGAAAAAGTAATGTTGTATGTGAAGTGTGATGAAAAATAAATGTAATGAGCAATTGCTAGGGTCCTTGAAGGAAATTCAATTGGAGTGTGAAAGGTGGTACCTTGAAGGTTGGTATGAAATCCCTATTACCTCAAGCCTTTAAATAAAATACACTTTTACAGCTCTTTCTTTCTTTGCAGTAAAAACTGTGGTTGTGTATACATGTAAATTGTTTTCAAGGAATCCAAAAAGGACAAATTCGTGTCTACGTGTGTTACTCGTAATGTATTTAAATAATTACAAGTTCCATCGAAATTCCGAAGTGGCGTATCCAACTACTTATGTATATTTGAGTGTATATGTATATGTATGAAAGTACAAACACACATATAAAAAAAAAAATTTAATTTTTACTTTCACATTTACTCTTGTATTTTTAGCGCATCCTTACTTAATTACATTATTTTAAATTTAAATAGTTAAAGTACTTATATGCCTGTTAATAATAAATTATTAAATATCAATCACATTTTAAATATATATTCCAGTTTAACAAATAAAAGAAACTATGCCAAAATTTGAGTTCATTTACCTTTTTATTATAAGCTTTAAATGTTCATCTTATGATCCCATATTCAGATGAATGTTATTTTATTGAGACCAAAGTGTTCTAAAAAAGCAAAACAAATAACTTATTTTTATACTAATTGATCCAAATATGTTCTTAAATTAGGACCAAAATCAACTTGAAAATGGTATAGAATCAACTCATTTTACTTTTGCAGGTCTAACCATTTCGTTCTTGAATTAAGAACGAGTCTTCCCAATTCAAATAAACATTTGTACATACAATACTCTATCGGGAACGACATGCAAGGGTAAAAAAAGCATCGGGTTGCAGAAGTAAGCTTGCCTTCTTATTTTTAAGTAGAAGGAAAACAACTAGAAGGTTATATCAAAATAAAGGCAAATTGTTATACCCGTCAATATTCGTGGGCAAATATGTAGCAGGTAGAAGAACCCGTTTCCGATCCTATAAATGCATTCCAGAACAGCAGATCAGCAACGTTTCCAACAAACGCATCTCTAGCGCCCACATTATTGAAAAAATCCTAATGCAATTTTATTTTGGTTGTTAATATATTTCTTCATGCCGAAAGTGGAAAAGTTGAGCATTCGACGGCCGGTGACACCGTTGCGGGTGTGCGACTGTTAACAGTCGCTGTATATAGTAATAAAATACAAGCATTTGCATATAAAAAACTATGTTTCTAAAAAACTATGTTTTTAAAACTATTTAAATTGACAAACAAACTTAAGATTTAATAATGGGGCCACTTTTTGAAGACTATCTTCATTTCTTATTTCTTGTATGTTTAAAGTTTCAAAATACCAGAAATGTCGATTAGGTGATACCGTTTATGCGTCGGTCAATCAATTGAAATAAACTTAATTGACAGTGATTCAATGTGTTGCTGATTGTTATCCACGATAAATTGATAATCATTAACGCTCCTCTTTTTCTTCTGCTCCCACCCTGTTGCTGGTTCATTATCTATAACTAGGGAACGCTGTAAATGTTTATTAAGCATCATTGTAATATGCGGGTTGACGGTTACAAAATGAGTTTGTCTCAATTGACCCCGGACTCTCACTTTCTGCATCCCTCAATCTTCGTCCGAATATGCGTTTTCAATCTTTTTATAACTATATTTTGCACTCAACATAAAATTAGGTCTCAAAAAATTTGTTTTGAAATCGAGTAATTTTTTTTTAAATAAAACGCTATAGAAGAACGCCATGGTCAATTGCAGGAAAGCTATATTTTAGCGCGACCCCTATCGGCTATTTCAGTAGATGTTATGTGGGCGGCAGAAAGATTTAAGCGTTTTGGCCATTAGTGGGCGTTAGAGTGGGCGTGGCACTTTGGTGAGTCGATAGGTATTGATGAAACATACATTTCTGTTAAAATTCTGTTTTTTTTTTATAAAAACTGTAGCCGCTAAAGATTTTTGCGGATTGTGTGCGTTAGAGTGGGCGTGGCACCCCGCTTGCGCTGCGTAGGAAGTTCAGGAATCTGCATGCCAAGTATGAATATTCTAGCTCTTAAAGTTTCCAAAATCTCATACGGACGGACGGACCCGCGGACATGGCTAGAGTGACTCGGCTAGTGATCCTGATCAAGAATATATATACTTTATGGGGTCGGAAATGCTTCCTTTTACCTGAATCTAGTATACCTTTTACTCAACGAGTAACGGGTATAAAAATAGCAGGAGAATAAAACAAGAGTCGATACCATTAACCATTCAGACCATTCGTGAAAAAGATAAATAATTGTGAAAAACGATTTGCGTAAACTTGTGAACAGAAGCTGGGCTACTTGTATATTTCTACCTCTTGGCTAAGTAACAGGTATCTGATAGTCGATAGCATCGACTTTAGCGTTCTCTCTAGTTTTTATACCCTTGCAGAGGGTATTATGATTTCAGTCAGAAGTTTGCAGTGAAGGAGACGTTTTCTCCCATTATATATGATAAAGTCCCCTGATTTGTTCACATTTGCTACTCTTGGGAATATAATTTTATTTTTATCATTATTTTAATATTTTCGAATTTTTAATAACAATTTAACAAATATTTTAATTTAATTCAATTTATAACTGCCTTAGGAACAATCGGATAATAAATATCAAAATAATACAAATATCAAATAAACCGAAAAGCTCAATACATACAATTCTCCATGGGAAACCACCTGCAAGGGTATGGAAATTTCGGCATGCTGATGTTGGATTCCTTTCTCGTTCTTTCTTTGTCAGCTTTTATTTCTTAGTGATGCCACGGTGAATTCACCTCTTGACGAGAACTGGATGACGAAAGAATATGTCAAGGGGTCCAAACTCCGACTAATTTTTGGGAGATAGTGGTATTTTGTAGATCAATACAGAAAAAAAATTGATTTATACAAGCTATAGCAGCAATCCAAAAGACAGAGACTCACTGGCCACGTTTCTTCGACTCTTTTTCTTTTAGTCCAGGGTTACTTAAATGTTATGTGGGCGACAGACTGATTTAAGCGTTCAAACTGTTTGTGGGCGTTATGTGGGCGTGGCACAGTCGATAGGTATTGATGAGACAAGCACATTTCAGTTCAAATTTTGTTTCTACCAAAAGAATGTAATGTCGATTGCACATTTTAATGAACTAGTGTTATCAGAAAGTATGTACGTTTTGACAAGTAAACTCATTTTCAGTTTATACTTTAATAAACTTTTGTCAAGATTGAGGCGCTAAACAGGCTTAGAGTGGTGTACAATTTGCGTCACTAATCCAAACATTCTAAAACAAATTTTGAATTATTTTGCTAATCGCGTATCCCCAGTGTAAATCGATGGGCTGAAAAATCACAATCTGATGATTTTTAATGAACAAAACAGAAAACACAGTTTTTTGATCAGGTCAGACGTACAAAAGCGTTTCATATGCTTGACTGATCACTGGCTTGGGCCAACTAATTACACTGTGCTACGTATGTATAGTACTTGATACAATAGACTTAATTTAATGTGGATTCGACGTGGGTTCTGGAAGAACCTATAATGGTTTCTACTACATAGGTTCGAATTATGTTATTACTGTATCAATAAAATCAAAAAATAAAATGCTTTATGAATGCTTTTGGCAAAAACTAAAATATATATTTGAGACTGCCTTTCTGCATAAAAACCTTTTGTTATACAAGTTGCAATTCGTTTTCAAATGTTTTTTTTGCTGCACTGTGCCCTACGGTCAACTCAGTATCCATGTATGTCCGTATCTTGCTCGACCTATCTGCTATGATGTCTATGTCTCTATCAACTTATGCCGCTCAATCGATTGCTATTATGGGTGTTATTGTGGCTGCCTTTTCCCGCTGGGTATGGTCAGCGTTTATTATTTCAATTTGTGACTTTAAGTCGGTCCATCCCATCATGTTTTTGCATGGGGGCCAACTCAGGTGCTCTACACAAGTGCTTGCACTCGTAAAAAACGAAACTGTGGTGCAAATTTAAATTATTATTTATGAGTTTTCTTTCCGTATAATTACTTAAATTAGACTGTTTTATCAAAAATAACATAAACGAACGTATTGTTCATAATAATTTAACAAGTGCGTGAAATACTGATCATAATTTTTCTTTCCGGTTAATGCAATTCTTATATTTTAACATTGTTGTATTACTATGCGTTTTCCCTATTTTATAATATTTACTTTTCTATGGGTATTTCTAAAATTGTGTGGGCATCAAATAGAAAGATCTGGTGATGCTGATCAAGGATTTCTTTATATGTACATTGCTACTTTAAATGGAATACATTATTTTAAGGTAATTATTTATATGGTAACTAAATGATCCAGCCGTCCGATTTTGAAACCCGTTGATTATATCATTTATCAATACCCCTGTGTCCTGAATTGGAATTTAACCGTCGATTTTTTTCTGTGTGGAGGTTCTTTTTGCTTTCGCTAGAGGATCTGTTCCTAGCACTTGACATAATTTTTCAATTTCATTGCTTCAATTTCTGCTTCAGATGAGGTTCCAAGCGTGCGCCTCCGGTTTTGTTGTTTTGCAATTAAATTTGATGACATCAAAGGCGTATTATCGTTTCCGCTGCCGATCGCATACTTGATAGCTGATCAAGCACATCGTAACTCAAAGATAATAAGAAAGCGAGGCTTCGGCTTCTGTTTCGGTTCTAATTCGGTATTTGTATCTGTCGCCTGCTGCTCTGGTTGCAACTGTATGAGTATCTCGTGTAATTGTGCCTGTATCTCGTGCAGTTTCCATTACGGTTTGTGTTTTGATTCGACTCCTGGGGTGAAGGGTGCGGGGTAGTGGGTGCCAGGTTCTGGGTTCAAATCGACAGTCTTGTGGTCTTTCTTGCAGCTCTGCTGGTTTAGTTCATTACCGACGCTTGAGACTCCGACTTGTGATACACAAAGAAAAGAAAGTCGAGGCTCTCGGGAAAATTCGGTGACTTGGAGTCTCTGGTTTCCCATCGATTTAATACACTTTTTGTTAAATACTGTGGGCGTAAGCATGAAATGTGCGCAAAACAAGTGAATTTTTTACCATTTCAAAGATTAATTATAAATTAAAAATGTATTTTTATCAATCAGTGTGTATGATCAGTAATACAATACAGATCGTTAGCAAAAAGCCCATAAAACTTATTTTTTTAATTGAGAATGCACGCGAACTTATTTGGTTGACTCAAGTTTGGCTGAGGAAACATTAAAAAAATCAATTCGGGCTTATTTAATAACAGATATATAAATAACATAATTATAAATAATATATAAAAAATAAAAATATGTATACTTTTCTATTGCCAATTTTCGAACTGAAGTTACATTAAAATCAACGCCGAACTTTCTATACCCTGCTGGTCGTGGAAGCTAATTGTACAGCGCTAATTCCGACTCTTAGAAAACTAAAAACAAACAAAAAAACATATTACGATAATGTTCCACTTCAATTTCTGACCGTATGTGTTTTCGGAAAACGGTCTTTGTGTTATTTTACATTACTTATCCGATCGCCCGTAAAAAGAAGGGCATTCCCAAGAGTAGGTGTTAATATGGGACGTTATCTGTAATTAGATTTTAGTTGTCTAAAAATCGGAATGTTACAGTGCTCCCCGTGGTCGACTTGCAAGTTCCGTTCAGCAAGCCGAAGTTAGATTCCTTTCTTGTTTTTAATCATTTCTATGGAAACTATTCGATATAGTTGTCCAATCCGAATCGATACGGCGGACATAGCTAGATCGGGGTCAGTAACGTCTCTTCTCTGCGCTGCCAAATTCTGACTTACATTATTATACCCTCTATAGAGGTATACAAACTATTTATAATTATATGACCTACATCGTAAGAGGACTAGACTTAAGGAAATAACTAGGAAACTTAAAGGACGTACACACTTATAGGTATACTATGAGAATTAAGAGTTAGCTGGTTATAATATAAAATTAACAAAAACAAAACAACCTTAAAATTGTAATTGCGATCAAATTATCCATCCATAACATTCATCTTATCTTGAATTATCTCGTAGATATCAATTGCACTCAACCCGCCATCGATGACTTCCCCAGAGATTTGTTCTCGGAGACGCAAAGGCAGTCCGGTGCTGTTGTACTTCATGTTATAGCCAGTTTATATTTATTCGTAGCCTTAGCCGTAGTGTGTGATGAGTACTTTGTGCCAGCAGTTGAGAAAATATGTGCAGGTGGGTCAGCCTGGTTCTTTAGAACCACTAAAAATATTTATTAAATAATTATCTATATCAACCAAATAACTAGCACTCAACATGTCCAATGATGTGGCGGGGGCCACGTTCATGGCTGCGGCCACTTCCGCCCCTGAGCTGTTTGTTAACGTGATAGGTACCTTCATCACGGAGGGCGATATCGGAGTAGGCACTATCGTCGGATCGGCGGTATTTAACATCCTGGCGGTGGCCGCCTGTTGCGGCATTGGAGCTGGAATGGTAAGTGTAGTCCTCTTTGGGTGGCCAATACCTCTAATCGCCTAATCCTCTAATTCATTGTACACATCCAGACCATACCCCTGGACTGGTGGCCGCTGACACGGGACAGCATTGCCTACGGAGTCACAGTGGCCATTCTCATCTGTGTTATGCACGACGAGCGCGTCGAGTGGTACGAGGCACTCATTCTGGTTTCCCTTTACGCCGTCTACCTGGCGGTCATGTATTTCGACAAAACATTCCAAAAGTGCGCCAAAGGTAAGTGTTTTTTCTGAAGATGCCCAAACCCTTGAACACAATCGTCAGCCTCCCCCTTAGCAATATTGGATTATTAAACAAGAAAGAAGTTAACTTCGGCAAGCCGAAGTTTGTAGTTATAAGAAATAATCAACTTTAGTAACACAATGAGAAATTTTTAAGGATTGTTGCTGACTTCAGTGTTATTAAAAAAAAAATTATTTCATTTTTTGTTTTCAGACCATTTTTTTGGCATCTATTGTTAGAAATTCGAAATTCTTAAAAATATAAAAAATTATATTCCCAATATTATAGAGTGATATATAAAAAAACACCGAAGCTATAATTTGTTACATATATTTTTCCACCCCTTTTCGGATCTTTCGTATGACAGCAAGATGATATAGTCGTCCGATTTTTTTAAAAAAAGTATATCTTCGGTGGTTTTTAACATATAACCATCTAAGCTTGGAAATAAAATTTTTTTTTAGTTCTGAATTTCGAATTAAATTTTATCAAAATCGGACGACTATATCATATAGCTGTCATAGGAACAGTCGGAAAATTAGTGGGAAAATAATATGAAAAAAATATTTACTAAAGTTGATTATTTCTTATAACTGCAAGGGTATACAAACTTCGGCTTGCCGAAGTTAAGTTCCTTTCTTGTTTAACATATAACCTATTGCGCTTGGAAATTATGAAAAAATTGTATCTTCTTTTTTTTTGTAACATATAACCTTTCAAGCTTGGAAATAATATTTTTAAATCAGTTCTGAATTTCGAATTAAATTTTATTAAAATCGAACGACTGTATCTTATAGCTGTATATGAAAAAATAGCTATAATAATATATATTAAGCAATAATAATATTAAGCATTTAATTTTTTATATTTTTAAGAATTTCGAATTAAATTTAATAAAAATCGGATTACTTTAACATATAGATGTAAAAAAATGGTCTAAAAAAAGAATGAAATAATTTTTTTTAATATCACTGAAGCCAGGAAAAATCCTTAAAAATTTCACATGGTGTTACTAAAGGTTCTTATTTTTTTATAACTGCAAGGGTATACAAGTTTTGGCTTGATGTCGAAGTTAACTTCCTTTCTTGTTTTTAGACTATTTTTTGACGTCTATATGTCCGATTTTGATAAAATTTTATTAAAAATTCAGAACTAATTAAAAAATTGTATTTCCAAGCTTAGAAGATTATTTTTCAAAAAGCACCAAAGTTATAATTTGTTTCATATTATTTTCCCACCCATTTTTTGATCGATCCTATGACAGCTGTATGATATAGTCGTCCGATTTTGATAAAATTGAATTCGAAATTCAGAATTAAATAAAAAATGTTATTTCCTAGCTTAGAAAGTTATATGTTAAAAAACACCGAAGTTATAATTTTTTAAAATTTTGTCCACCGATAGTTCCTATGGGAGCTTTGAGATATAGTCCGATTCGGCTGGTTCCGACCTGCGATAGAAAGAAGACTTTTGTGAAAGTTTCAGCCCGATAGCTTTAAAACTGAGAAACTAGTTTGTGTAAAAAAGGAAGTACAGATGGACAAACGGCCAGACGCACAGACAGACGGACATGGCTAGATCGACTCGTCTAGTGACGGTGATCAAGATTATATATACTTTATGGGGTCGAAAACGTCTCCTTCACTGCGTTGCAAACTTCAGACTGAAATCATTATACCATTTGCAGAGCAAAGGTATAAAATTAACAATTTATAGTGTCGATGGGATTGTAAAAATACCATATTGTAAGTATTCGTTGGATTACCTCGAAAAATAGCTCGATTTGTAGGATTCCTTTTATAAACAAGGAAGAACGCTATAGTCGAGTGCCTCGACTATCAGATACCCTTTGCTCAGCTTGAGAGGGAAAAATAAAAATTGAGATATATAAGCAGCAAAGAAATACTCTAAAGCACCACCTACCGGATATTTTGGTATATGTTATGTGGGCGGCAGACAGTTTTAAGCGTTTTAGCCGTTTGGGGGCGTTAGAGTGGGCGTGGCAAATATTGTTTTAGGTGAATGGATTCTGGTTTTAATGAGACAAATACGTTTTAGCAAAAAACAAGAAAGGAAGTTAACTTAGGCAAGCCGAAGTTTGTGTACCCTTGCAGTTATAAGAAATAATAACTTTAGTAACACCATGTACAATTTTTAAGGACTGTTACTGATTTCAGTGATATTAAAACACAATTATTTCGTTCGTTTTTAAGACCATTTTTTTGACATCTATGTGTTAGATTTTTATTAAATTGAAATCAAAATTCTTAAAAATATAAAATATTCCCAATATTATAACATAATATGTCAAAAAGCCCTAAAGTTATAATTTCTTTAAAATTATTTTTCCACTTATTTTCCAATCGTTCGATCTTGATAAAATTTCATTCGAAATTTAGAACTATTTAAAAATGTTATTTCCTAGCTAAGAAGATTATATGTCATAAATCACCAAAGCAATAATGTGTTTCATATTATTTTCCCAGCCATTTTCCAATTCTTCCTATGATATCTATATGATATAGTCGCCGATTTTGATAAATTTTATTTCGAAATTTTAGACTAATTTAAAAATTTTATTTCCAAGCGTAGGAATTTTTATGCTAAGAAACACCGAAGATATACTTTTTTTTTTAATTTTTTCCCCGATACTTTTTATGGGAGCTATAAGATATAGTTGTCCGAACGGCTGGTTCCGTTTTATATTCTACCTGTAAAAGAACGAAGACTTATGGGAACGTTTTAGCCCGATAGCCTTAAACTAAGAGACTAGTTTGCGCAGAAACGGACAGATAGACGGACAGACGGACATGGCTAGATCGTCTAGTGATGCTGATCAAAAATATATGTATACTTTAAGGGGCCGGAAACGTCTCTTTCCCTGCGTTTCACACTTCTGACTGAAATCAATATATCCTCTGCAAGGGTAAATTTAAATTTCTGAACGAGAAGGCTATTGCAATTATTTGGAATATGTGAAATTTAACGAGTTCGTCCCCTACTCAACCCGTCACCCTACACTCCCCTTGTCGATCCGCATTATTAAACAATATTTGCTTTAATTTTTTTGTATATTAAGATTCTTATATACATATTTGAAGACAGATTATTATTTGCTCGACTTAAACATATTTTAATCGCGCCAGAAATAGCATTTATATTGGTTATATCTTACTCTCACAATACTACACAGGTGGCGTTAAGCAGGCTCGTTCGCGCAGCAGGTCCTCCAATTGCAGCATACACACAAAGAACAGCAATGAGAAGGAACCAGGTACACAAGAAACTATCATATCCATCTTGACACCAGTCAACACATAACACCTATTACATTTTACGCCTGACCACAGACCCATGGTTTCGTTGCTGTTTGAATGTATTAATAGCTATTTTCGATATTCTTGAAACCCCACTCTCGCAGAGCTCGTGGAAAATCGCATTTGCCAAAACATGGCCAACATTCAGCTGAATGGAGGACTCAACAATGACCAGGCAAAGGCTACAGGTGCTTCCAGTGAAGGCACTACCACGATTTCATTTACCACCTCAACCATGACCACTACGATGGGAACGACGGCCCATAGTGTCGGAGCTAGCGGAGGAGGAGGTGCGACAGGGGATGTGCCGTCAGGACCAGGGGCCATTGCCCAGTTGGCAACACTTGACGGTGGGGAGGCAGAACAACAGCAAACTGACACAGCCGTCGGTGAGGATCGCGAGGAAGAGGGCTATTCCCTGCTCACTTACCCGAAGGACAAGAGCTGTTTCGCCCAGTTTACCTGGCTCATTATCTGGCCGATTCACCTGCTATTTCGCGTGGCCATCCCTGACTGCAAAAAGGCCAAAAACAACAAGATTTTCCCGCTTACCTTCATCATGTGCATCGTCTGGATCGGATCGCTGTCCTATGTGGTTGCGTGGATGATAACCATTATCGGTGAGACGTCATATATTAATCCTGAAAAAATACAACAATTTCATGACTTATACCAGCGATCGATTATAGTTGCTATATTAGGGCCAAACACGTTTTTAAGGTCCACATTTCATTATATTGTAACTTTTGTTTAGTTTTTATACAAAAAAAAAAAAAAAATTAGATATTTCAGAGGTTTTTATACAAAAGAAATTAAGTCAATAAGATAAAGATTTCCCCGACTACAAGCGGTTGAAAAAACAATTTTTCATTACTTTTGTCGGGCACATCCTATGGGTTACAGTTTTCCGATTGGCTTTTCCGACTTATATACTGCAATTGAAGTAATACTTTTGGGAAGGTTTCATCCTAAAATGACTGATCAACTGGTCTAGTGATGCTGATCAAGAACATATATTCATTGAGGGGTCGCAAACGTCTCCTTCACTGGGTTGCAAAGAATATACAAATCCTTATTATATTAAGAGAAACATGAGCAAACTAAAAAAAATGCCTTCGTATTTTTAGTGACTGACTTGTGCACACGAACCAGTAACAAATATTTGAATGTCTGTCTATAATTTTCATTCTACGTAGGTGACACACTTAAAATACCTGATTCGGTGATGGGGATTACTTTCCTGGCGGCTGGAACCAGTGTTCCCGAAGCGGTGTCTAGTGTGATCGTGGCGAAGCGCGGTGAGTGAATAAAAATTGATGTCAGAAAATTTGTGGTCATCTGAGAATCTGCCGCAGGCCACGGATCGATGGGAATCTGCAACTCTATTGGGTCGAACACCTTCGACATCCTGCTCTGCTTGGGGGTACCTTGGCTGATCAAGGCGGTCTTCTTTCCAATTCAGCCGGGCCAGAACTACGTAGCCATAAATTCTGCCGGATTGGAGTACTCGGCGATTACTTTGCTGTCGACGCTGTTCCTGCTTTACCTAACATTCTCTACGAACAAGTTCAAGCTGGATAAAAAGGTGGGAACCGCCTGCCTAGTGATGTATCTGGTCTTTATGGTTTTCGCCTCCCTCATCGAACTCAATGTGTTCTTTCGCGTCAACCTGCCCACCTGCGGTCGATCATGAGATGGATTCGCTTCCGATAATTGCGCGACATACGAAGGCCGAATTGTGGAGTATGATGTGTGGGTGAACCCCAGTCATTTAGTGTTGGTTCGTTTTCCATTTCAGAGTCCGGCAGCTGGCTGGAAAACCCTGAGTGCAGTCGTTTAATTAATTAATATGTATTTTCTGTTCTATTCTATCTACCACGATAGTTGAGTTACGGTATACGTTATGCTGTTATTGTAATAATACTTTTTTTTTATTATTATTATTATTAAAGTAGACTCGTTCACGAACTTCGGTTAGAAACCAAACGAAAAATTCAAAACAGATCAGAAGAAATGAAAAGAGTAACGAAGTGAAGCGAAGAGAAAACAAAATCAAAACAAAAAAATTTAATAATGTATTTTTATGATTAAAATATATGAGATTTAACAAAGAGTGGAATGGAATTATTGACAGATATTATTTATGGAATTACTATAGTTTGTCGTAGGATGGTTATCCAATAAGTTTACCTTTATCTTTTATTTTTATACCCGTTACTCGTAAAGTAAAAGGGTATAGAAGATTCGTCTGAAAGTATGTTATAGGAAGAAGGAAGCGTTTCCGATCCCATAAAGTAAATATATAATTGATCACTAGTCGAGTCGATCTAGCCATGTCCGTCTGTCCGTCCGTTCGTATGAACCATGAGATCTCGGACACTATAAGAAATAGAACAGTCGAACTTGGCATGCAGATTCCTTGGCTTCCTACGCAGCGCAAGTTTGTTTTAGCGGGGTGCCACGCCCACTCTAACGCCTACCGTTTTTATGATAAAAAAAAAATTTTAACAGAAATGTATTTGTCTCATCAATACCTATCCGTTTAACCAAAAAAAATGTCACGCCCACTACAACACCCACAAGCCGACCAAATCTGTGGTGGCCACAGTTGTCATTCTAGACATTATTTTTGCTAAACTGAATTTGTCTCATTAAAACCTTTCGATTGGCCTACAAAAATGTCTGCCACGCCCACTCTAACGCCCCCAAACGGCTAAAACGGTTAAAACTGTCTGCCGCCCACATAACATATACCCAAATATCAGGTAGGTGACGCTATACAATATTTATTTGCTGGTTATATACCTCAATTTCTATTTTGCTCCCTCAAACTGAGTAACTGGTATCTGATAGTCGAGGCACTCGACTATAGCGTTCTTCCTTGTTACATTTGTAATTGTAAATTACTGTTTTCGTTTTCGCTAGTACAAGCCGCTATAATTTAGGAAGATTAAAACAGCCGCACTTACAACCCCTCCTATCGCCCCAAAAGGACGTGATTGAGTGCTGGGCACTCTTAGTGCAATGGTGTTTCCAATGCTGTGTCCTTGCAGCTTTTGCACCAAATGCTCTAAGGAAGTCCCTTATTACTGGCTTGTCTGCCTATGGGCCCTCGGCTCGTTACTCAATTAATGCTACTGGTGTTTGTGATGATATTCCTGTTTGCGTATTCCTGCAAGTTACAGGTTTGTCCTAAACCTGCCTAAAAAACAAGATTGATATCTGTATTACGTAGTCTCTTTCGACAGAGTCTCTTTCGTCCGTTTATATATGTTATTGATTTGATTTGATTTTTCTCAAAAGTTCGAAACGCAGTACGTACCATTTACTTTTTGTCGCGCTTGCTTATCAAGCAACATCATTTATTAGGTCAAAGTGACCAATTCGAAACTTTGTATAACAATTTTAATTATACTTTATTATTTTGTTGCTTGGCTAACAAGTATGTTAGTATGATACCCAAAGAGTATAAGGATATACTAGATTCGTCGAAAAGTAACAGGTAGAAGGAAGCGTTTAAAGTATAAGTTCACTGGCCGAGTCAAAACGTCTATACGTTTGTCTGTCCGCCCGTAAAAACGATGTGAACTCGGAATCTATAAGGCCAGACATTTATTGAGCTTCTTGTGCAGCGCAGGTTTATTGTGCCACTACCACTCTAACGCCCACATAACACCAAAACACGACTAACCCACGCATTAAATATTTTTGAAAAATTAAAAGAGTTTTTCTTTTCATAATCAATATCCATCTGAAAAAACTAGTTTGGACTATTCATTAAAAAGTTATACAAAATAAAGTGTGGAAACTTGGGAACAGACGCTTTCCTACTTATATAAATCCTTCGCACTCTCGAACCAACATTTTTTTATTTAAAAGGGACTATATTCAAACAAGTAAAAGTACAACTTTAAATGATGTATAAATTGTACACGGGCAATAAATTACCAAATGAATGAAGATAATTGTCTTTAAAATTTGACTAAGCTGCTTATCCGAAATCAAATTCTAAATCGAAAGCCGACTTCTTATGGTTATTCCAATTATAAATATATATTTTAAATTTAGAAACAATAATATATATGTACATATATAAGCACAAAAGCGTGCACACGCATTTTGCATTCATCCCTGCAAGCATTTTCTATCGCGGAAGACACTTCTAAGTAACTTCTAGAAGATGAAAACTATCGTTCGCGATATCGCATTCGGATCGCGGAAGTCACTCCCGTCGGGAGCTACTTCGGCGACACTTCCAGAAGTCACTTTGGCGGTATCGCATTCGGATCGCGGAAGTCGATCAAGAAGAGTCTCCGAAGTGACTTCCCGAAGTGTCGCCGAAGTGACTCCAAGAAGTGCCGCCGAAGTGGCACATTTCTTCCCGACGGGAGTGACTAAAAAAAAAAATTAAAAGAGTTTTTCTTTTCATAATCAATATCCATCTGAAAAAACTAGTTTGGACTATTCATTAAAAAGTTATACAAAATAAAGTGTGGAAACTTGGGAACAGACGCTTTCCTACTTATATAAATCCTTCGCACTCTCGAACCAACATTTTTTTATTTAAAAGGGACTATATTCAAACAAGTAAAAGTACAACTTTAAATGATGTATAAATTGTACACGGGCAATAAATTACCAAATGAATGAAGATAATTGTCTTTAAAATTTGACTAAGCTGCTTATCCGAAATCAAATTCTAAATCGAAAGCCGACTTCTTATGGTTATTCCAATTATAAATATATATTTTAAATTTAGAAACAATAATATATATGTACATATATAAGCACAAAAGCGTGCACACGCATTTTGCATTCATCCCTGCAAGCATTTTCTATCGCGGAAGACACTTCTAAGTAACTTCTAGAAGATGAAAACTATCGTTCGCGATATCGCATTCGGATCGCGGAAGTCACTCCCGTCGGGAGCTACTTCGGCGACACTTCCAGAAGTCACTTTGGCGGTATCGCATTCGGATCGCGGAAGTCGATCAAGAAGAGTCTCCGAAGTGACTTCCCGAAGTGTCGCCGAAGTGACTCCAAGAAGTGCCGCCGAAGTGGCACATTTCTTCCCGACGGGAGTGACTACCGCGATCCGAATGCGATATCGCCGAAATCACTTCTGGAAGTTACATAGAAGTGACTTAACAGACGCTTGTAGAAGATACTAGAAGGGCCTTTCATCATTGGAAATCTTGGAAAACTTGAATAAAAAACTTGTTTTGTACATGTTAGGCAATATTTTGCATTTATTTTTTCGATAAAGTCTTTGAGCACTTGTAGACACGGATATCGGAAATGCTGCTTAATAATATTATTTATGCCCAGCTCCGTTCACATGAGAAATTTAGCAATAACCATTTCTAAAATAAACAAAAGCAACATTTTTTTATATTTAAAATAAAAATAAATTTGGAGGAAATACCTTTTGTACCTAATTAGAGAGAATCTTTGAATGCTTATTTCTCTGCAATCGAGCCAGGTAATGTAAAAATATCTTGAAGTAATTGTACAGCTTCACGTGAATTCGCACTCTTCGTTGAGTTGGACATTTTTATGTGTTACATAATTTTAAAAATTCCGAAAAACAAAGCAACACACAAATTATATACAAAACTGGACTGATCACAAGCAAATTGCGCAATAAACTGACGCTCGGTCGAAAAAGAACAGCGTAGGTAAAAAGGAAGAGGAAATTTCAGAAATAAAGGGTAACGGCACTTATCGTGTCCTCCTTTTTCCCAGTAACTTTGTTTTTGTATCGTCTAACTATCGTCCAGAAGTGTCTCAGAAGTTACTTCTTTGCGATCGAAATGTGTGCTATCGCCTTTTTATCTTCCAGAAGTGACTTAGAAGTTACTTCTACGCGATATATGTATATTTTGTTTTTATAAAATGTGTACTATAGTCTTTCTATCTGACTTATATATATGACTTAGAAGTGACTTGCTTGCAGGGATTTTGTATATTATCTAAAAGGTATTAGTGTGTAGGTGCTATATGAAATCCGACAAGTAGTGGTTCTTTCGGTTCTTAGGATATTTAAATTTTATTTGCAGGTTCAACTAAGTTTTTAAATTAATCTTTTTAGTTTTTTTTTTAATTTAAAAATAATTTCTGTTGGATGTTTAATATTAATAATTATTTTACATTTTTACTATTAATATTATAACTTAATGGTTCGATCCTAACGAGTGATACACAAGTCGAAAGGTATACCAAAACTAAGAAGATTGCATACCAAGACTGTAGAAATTTAAATTAGTTTGAGAGAAAGAGATATGAAAGTGCTATAGTGAAAATTTATAAAACTGGAGGTGCTTGAGCCAGTGGGGACAAATGCCCCTGGTTATTAACAATGTTTTATTCTTCCAGAGAGTACGTATCGAAGGACAAGTTATTCCAAAGAAGATTTTGGGGGACTTTCGAAAATAAAAATTGTTGTCCCTTTGATTTTTGGGGGTGTATGAATTTATTTTTTATTTTAGGGTCCTGTGGACTTTATAGGTGTTTCTACTTACTGCAGATAGAAAACTTTTGTTCTAAGACTTGTGGAAACACCCAGTAGCTTGGCGCGAAGTCATTTTCTAACATGTCCTCATTGGACACGCTGCAATGAAATATACGACTAATGCGACTTGTATTGTAAGGAATTATTACACCCAGAGCCCTGTTGACCGTTTTTTAGACTTTTTACGTTAAAAACAAGCCCCAGATCTCTTATTGCTTTTTGTCTGACTTCAACATTCAGACAACAGCGATGTTTTCTTTTTTACCGCACTTGTGACATACGGCATCGCAGAACTTGCATTTCTCTCTGGGATGATTGTGTCCACAGCCAAATCAAGATTTAAGCGCACTTTTGTTGGATGTGACATTACTTTCACCACCACCAAGTAAGGGTTCCATTGTATAGGTGTGGATCGCATTTATTGGGTCTTGCTTGGACACGGTTTCTTTAATGACTTAAATGGTTTTTTTTTTAGTTGTCTCATAGGTTTCTGCAACCATATTCCAGAGTTGGCTGGCATTTCTGAAGAGTCGATGCTCGAACGCCATCGAATGTACTATGATCTGATTCCCGCATCGGATCGTAAGCCGGCATAGCCATAACCATCGTTACCGTAGTCGCGACGTGATCGTCCTGCCATCAAAGCGTCCTCGTGCCTGCGACAAGTGTTCACTGACATCTCGTCCTGCGGCGTGCTGTTAACACTATATCCACCCGCATTGGGAACCATAGCTCATCCATCTTCACATTAGACTCAGCTTTAGCCAGTTTCAGAGGATACTTTGCTTCAGCCAACTTCACAAGAGCGATCACGCAAGTTGAGAATCATAGCTTCACAGGATCGATCCCTAAAGTTAAGAATCAAAGCTCAGCTTCGTCCAGCGGTTTAGGTCTTACAGCTGCATCCGGCTTAACATTATTCTGCGTCTTCCAAACCTGAGTTTATAACTTCAAGCACTATTCCATATTAATTTAAAAAAGAAAAAAGAAATGAATCGATGAAAATGCATGAATCGATTTACACAATCGACAACTAACCTAACGAGCTATAAGTATAAATTCAACAGCTCATAAAGAATTATAGCAAGGATTCCGTCGAGCGACGCTACCAAGACGGCTTTTATTCACATGTGCTCAGCCAGTTAAACAATCTTCAGCAGCAGCTTTGTGACCTAGATGAAAAAGTGCAGCAAGCGACATTATCCACTGGAGGTGAGTATGCCTCAAGACTAAAACAAGAAGCTATTAAGAAGTATCAACGCATATTTAAAGACATCAGGCGTCAGAAACCGGCGCTTAGGTACCTCGGCAAATCCAGAACAATCCAAAGTCAAGGATATCAAGATACATCAATACATCTATTCGTAAGCTGCAGAGCCGATGTAACGAATTAGAATCATATCTTACTCTCGAGTCCAATGTGGCATCTATCTTTCAAGCACTACAACAACACCTGGAGGTCCAATGGGAATTTTTGAGGCAGGCCCATGATGATCTCGATAGCACGCCTCTCGATAAGAGGCAGCCGCCAGAAGTCATTCGATTCCAGACCTTATATTAAGAATATACTATGACTTTGCTTCGAGAAAACGACGCTCAAGTGAGCCTAAATCTATCTCTACCGTCAAAGTTTCCGAGTTAATGGCGAATTTCTAGATTGTCCCCGGTTTCACGTCTTATTTATGAAATAAGTTCATAATAAGCAGTACGCAGCCAGCGAGAACCTGCATGTTCTATAAAGCTTCGAGCGCTGCATGATATAGCGCTAAAAACCTTGATATAAACACAAAATCATGGGATCTAATCCTTTGCTTTATTGTCAGGAGAAAACTTGATGAAGAATCCTTGGCTGCACTGGAAAACAGCAACGCAAATTCAAGTCTTAAGGAGTGTATTATTGTTATTTAGCGCTGCACTTGCGTGTTTAAAATAAAAATTTCGCAACCTACAACAACACTCCGCAATCTATCAATCCACAACAAAGAAAGCTATGAGATTTGTCAGCTAGGACCACACCATCTAAGGCCCTGTCGACGGTTTCATGAAATGTATCCCAAAACGCGGCGCCGTGTAAGAGCTCACACAAATTGTTTTACCTCATCTTTAGACTGAAAGCTGTGGATAACTGGCCACTTATCCAGTCTGCCAACCGACAGGCAGTCCAGTATGTTAGATTGTAACCACCATAGATTAGGAAAATCCCAGAGGGTATGTTCTGTTTGCGACCGCCAAGGTATCATTACAGGGGCCAAAGTGTCCACTACAAGCATATTTCGCTGTAACATGATTTGTAGCTTGTAACATGTGACACTTTGATCAAAAGTAACTGTTATCTAAGGAAGGATGGTAGATCCGCTATCTCTTAAAAGAATGTTTTCACCGCTTGAAATATCTTGACTCTTAGTGAAGAAACAACAGCAACTACATCTGATTTTGATGCATTATAAGAAGCATTTAACAACATCATTACGAACAGTATTTTTTATAACACTTTTGGGCCGCTATTAGACGATGATGCGCTATGATCAGTAGACACTTGCCATCTGCATAATAGGAAAAATTCAGCATTTGAAGGTACAGTGCTCAAATTAATTTAACTGAATTTGAAAGTCAAGATAAAACTCTAAAGAAAATGAAAGGAGGGAGTGGGAACACGACAAACAAATACGATGCAATTCGAATGTAGTGAATGAAATAAAGAAAGGAAAGGAACAAAAAGAAACCAAAACAGAAGTCAATGAAATTCTTTCTTAAAAGTAGTTAATATGGTTTATATTCGAATGTAGAAACATTTTTTTTTAATTTTTCAAGTTTAGTGGCGATTTGGTAACTTCACCTGTTTCATGTTGATGGACTGTATGAATTCAGCAAATTCGTTTTTAGGTGAATGGGTTTCTTCTGTGGCAGTATTATTGGCTTTTATAAACCGACTCATAATATTTTTGCAGTCAGTAATATCGTTTTTTCAGTGGCTGAAAGTTGAATTAGCTTATTGGTTGGTGGAAAAGAAATACGGATATTCTGTGGTAGATATTTAGTGGAGAAGCTCGGTCTTTAAAGATGTTAAAATTTCACTGGCACTGTCGATCTGACATTTTTTTAACGAATATATGTTTGGAAGAATTAATAGCCCGACAGCTATTTGAAGTTTCGATTTTTGTTTTTGAAATCTTTTCTAAGTCTTTCAAAGTCGGACAATGAAATCTAAATGACCAATATTTGTTTCCTCCACTCTGCATGTCTAAGCTTTATCCTTTAGAATTTCTGATATTTCATTCCAAAAGACAAGACAAAAACTTTTTAAGGACACTTCTATTGCTGAAGACATTCCTAATTTTTTAAAGGTATTTCACCAGATTGCATGAAATTCTAACGATATTTGCATTGCCTTTTCAATAGCATTGTTGAGCCAATGGATGACACCATACATTTTTTTATACCCGTTCCTCGTAGAGTAAAATGGTATACTAGATTCGTCGGAAAGTTTGTAACTGGTAGAAGAAAGCGTTTCCGACCCCATAAAGTATATATGTATATTATTCTTGATCAGGATTACTAGCCGAGTCGATCTAGCCATGTCCGTCTGTCCGTATAAACGCTGAGATCGGAAATTGTGAGAGCTAGAATATTCATACTTGGCGTGCAGGTTCCTGGGCTTCCTGCGCAGATCAAGTTTGTTTCAGCGGGGTGCCACGCCCACTCTAACGCCCACAATCCGAGAAAATCTGTAGCGCCTGCACCCTGCAAACAAAAGGGAGATAATTCTATCGCCTATCGTCCAGGAGTCTCTTCTAAGTCACTTTTGGACGATAGTTAGACGATACAAAAACAAAGTTACTGGGAAAAAGGAGGACACGATAAGTGCCGTTACCCTTTATTTCTGAAATTTCCTCTTCCTTTTTACCTACGCTGTTCTTTTTCGACCGAGCGTCAGTTTATTGCGCAATTTGCTTGTGATCAGTCCAGTTTTGTATATAATTTGTGTGTTGCTTTGTTTTTCGGAATTTTTAAAATTATGTAACACATAAAAATGTCCAACTCAACGAAGAGTGCGAATTCACGTGAAGCTGTACAATTACTTCAAGATATTTTTACATTACCTGGCTCGATTGCAGAGAAATAAGCATTCAAAGATTCTCTCTAATTAGGTACAAAAGGTATTTCCTCCAAATTTATTTTTATTTTAAATATAAAAAAATGTTGCTTTTGTTTATTTTAGAAATGGTTATTGCTAAATTTCTCATGTGAACGGAGCTGGGCATAAATAATATTATTAAGCAGCATTTCCGATATCCGTGTCTACAAGTGCTCAAAGACTTTATCGAAAAAATAAATGCAAAATATTGCCTAACATGTACAAAACAAGTTTTTTATTCAAGTTTTCCAAGATTTCCAATGATGAAAGGCCCTTCTAGTATCTTCTACAAGCGTCTGTTAAGTCACTTCTATGTAACTTCCAGAAGTGATTTCGGCGATATCGCATTCGGATCGCGGTAGTCACTCCCGTCGGGAAGAAATGTGCCACTTCGGCGGCACTTCTTGGAGTCACTTCGGCGACACTTCGGGAAGTCACTTCGGAGACTCTTCTTGAAGTGTCTTCGGCGACACTTCCAGGAGTGACTTCGGCGATACTTCTGAAAGTGTCGCCGAAGTGACTTTCACATTTCTTCCCGACAGGAGGGACTTCCGCGATCCGAATGCGATACCGCCAAAGTGACTTCTGAAAGTGTCGCCGAAGTGACTTCGAGAAGTGCCGCCGAAGTGGCACATTTCTTCCCGACAGGAGTGACTTCCGCGATCCGAATGCGATACCGCCAAAGTGACTTCTGGAAGTGTCGCCGAAGTGACTCTGAGAAGTGTCGCCGAAGTGGCACATTTCTTCCCGACGGGAGTGACTTCCGCGATCCGAATGCGATATCGCGGACGATAGTTTTCATCTGCTAGAAGTCACTTAGAAGTGTCTTCCGCGATGGAAAATGCTTGCAGGGCAGTTATTATGATAGGATTAAAATTTTAACAGAATTGTGTTTGTCTTATCTATACCTATCGATTGACCCAAAAAAAATTTCCCACGCCCACTCTAACGCCCACAAACAGTTTAAACGCTTAAATCTGGCTGCATATATTTAAGTTCCGAAAGGCTTGAATTATATTGTTACAATTAAGGGACTATCCATGTTCATGTATTATCAATTTAAAAGCTGAGTAAAGTAGAGTCGAGACTCACGGCTATAGCGTTTTCTTGTTATTATTAAAATTTCACAGGTCTAATTTTTAAAATTTATTGAATTGCCTTGCCTTTCCACGAGGGGATGCCCTATATAGGGTATTTCAAGCTGTCCAAATTCCGACCTGGGAATCTACCCCTCTCAGAGCAGTATAGAAAAAATAGCAATAGAAAATATGTTTTAGGGTTTTTTTTTTTAAGTGTCACATTTTTTCTATTATTTAAAGTGGATTTTTTCGAGCATATGCTAATAATTTTTTAGAGTAAATTGCCATATTTCGTAAAACAAAAAGTCATATCTCACCCAACCCAATACGGTTGGATTAGTGCATTGATGTACGTAAGAAACATAACGGATTTTGGTTGGTAAAGATTTCAGTGATACCCACAAAAAAAAGAGAAAAAATCAAGAGAATATTTCACAGACCCCAACAAATAAATTTATGAACTGTTTTCGCGCGTCGCATAGCGCGCTGTGTGTGGTGTAGCGGTGGTTCTCTCGACTGCGACCCCAGCGGTCCATTCTCGACCACGAAGATTTTTATAAAAAAGTATAAGGTGCTTACATGTTCGTATTTCCCTGAGTTTCTCTTTAATGACTACTTTCAGTTCTTATGGTTCTAATTAGCAGTTTACCAACATGCCTTGAGCGTCCGAATAAAACCCTTGTCAAATAATCATTACAAAATTTCCAGAAAAGGTACCGCCTAAAAAGTTGGCCCCAAAACCAGCATACATGTCAACATTTTTTGTTTTTATTTATAGGGCACTTGCCTTTGTTTTGTTTTTAAGGCGCCTAACCTTTAAAAGAAGAAGAAAAATTGGCAACTTACCAACAAAATAAGAATGTCACCAAAATTTCAAGATATATCGTCGTTTTTTTTTCAATCTTACGGGCTTTTATTTTCTCTTAGATTTAGGAAAAATTGCCCTAAATGTAAGACCAAAACATGCCTATTTATAGAAAGTTTTAGTCCCCCGGACTGATTTTCCTTACCGTTAGGTTGATTTTACAGTCAAATTTCTATGAGTGTACTATTTATATACGAAGAAATGAATATATACTGTAATCGTCCGATGGTAACGACTGTTACATCAATCGATATGTATTGCAAAATTTTATTTTGTTTGCCAGTTTTTCCCAAAACATTATTTTTGAGTCCTGAAAATTTTAGACGATTTGGAAAACTAACTTGTTTTGCGAGAAAACAGGTATAAATAGCAAAATTGGGTACATCCGTAACTTGTGAACAAGCTTGTAATATAAGTCGTTAGAAAGGCATTTCGAAATACTACGTGAAAATGTCAAAACCCCATCGATTACAAATTATTGGCCAATCCTTAAAAACGGCTATAACGATTTCAATTTTAATTGTTAGCTGTAAAGCCCTTGAGATTAAACCCTTGTAGAGGGCTTATGATTTGAGACAGAAGTTTGCATCGCAGTGAAGGAGACGTATCCGACCCCAAGAAGTATATAAGTTAACACGGTCTCTCAGCAACACGGAAGTTCCCAAGCTGATCATGCATAAAGACCATGAAAGTAATGCAAGAACAAAATCTCAAGCTTAGGTCAGCGCAATCAGCGGGCAATGCACTCCGATGCAACGCCGGCTACCTAACACCACGGAAAGCCGGGTCAGCACTTTCTGGGCATAGGGCTAGCTTTCGTTATTAGAATTTATGTACTTAGCAGTTAGTTGAATTTTGGAAGTAAACGGTGACGGTCAAACCTCGCAATTACAAAGTCTTCTCATTCGTGCAGTACGGTGCGTCTTAAAATAAATCCTTAAAAAGGACTTATAATTAAATGACGCCCAACGCGTCGTAAGACCCTCGACCCGTGTTAAATAAAAAAAACACAGCGCGTCATAAGACCCTCGATCTTTGTACACAAAAAACGGGATCGTAAGACCCTCGATTTGACGTTTATATAAAGTCATTAAATAAAAGAATATTTAAAACAATATTTCGATTCGATAAAAAAAAAACAACAAATCAACCAAACAAACACAAACCAGGAACGACTACAAGAGCGAAACTAAATAAAAAGAAGGAAGACAGACAGCAGCAACAACATTTGATTCTATAATTAAATAAAAACCATGTAAGTAGAGTGTTCATTAATACGCCCACTAATTTCGAATGCAAAATATTTTAAAAATATTAAAAAAGTTATTTTCTAAGAGTCTCAGTCAAAAAAAAGGGCACAAGTTCGGAAATTTTTTTTAGAAACAATTAAATACAAAAGGAACAAAATTCCTTGTGCTTTGTGTTAAAATCTTATGAATGTTAGTGAGATAGAAGAATTTTTAGACAGATTTCAAAAGATAAACACCGCGAAAGGTCACAAACGAAAAAATAATTCAAACATGGCATTGAACAGTTAAAATACATTATAGAAGGAGCAGCTGCGAGCGCACTGTAAAACAATTTAAAAATGTTACTTTCAAGCATATGAGGTTATATGTTAAAAAACACCGAAGATATATACTACCTGCAATTGAAAGAAGACTTTTGAGAAAGTTTTAGCTCGATAGCTTTAAAACTGGGAGACTAGTTTGCGTAGAAACGGACGGACAGAAGGATGGCTAGACGTTTCCGACCCCATAAAGTATATATATTCTTGATCCGCGTCACAAGACGAGTCAATCTGGCCATGTCCGTCTGTCCATCTGTCCGTCCGTCTGTCCGTCCGTTTCTACGCAAACTTGTCTCTCAGTTTTGAAGCTATCGGACTGAAACTATGCCAAAAGTCTTCTTTCTATTGCAGGTAGTATATAAGTCCGAACCAGCCGGATCGGACAACTATATCTTATTGCTCCCATATATCATATAGCTCCCATACGAACAATCGAAAAATTAGTGGTAAAATAATATTGAAAAATTATATCTTCGGTGTTTTTTAACTTATAACCTCCTACGCTTGGAAATAACATTTTTCATTTGGTTTTAAGTTTCGAATTAAATGTTATCAAAATCGGACGACTATATCATATAGCTGCCATAAGAACGATCGAAAAATTAGTAGGAAAACATGAAAAAAATTATATCTTCGGTGTTTTTTAACATATAACCTTATAAGCTTAAAAATAACATTTTTTAATAAGTTCTGAATGTCGAATTAAATTTTATTAAAATCGGACGACTATATCATATAGTTGTCATAGGAACGCTCGGATAATTGGTGGGAAATAATGTGAAACAAATTATAGCTTTGGGGCTTTTTGACATAGTATCTTATAATATTGGGAATATAAATTTTCATACTTTTTAGAATTTCGAATTCAATTTAATAAAATCATTGATTATTTTTTATAACTGCAAGGGTATACAAACTTCGGCTTGCCGAAGTTAACTTCCTTTCTTGTTTTAACATAAAACCTCCTACGCTGGAAATTAGATTTTTCAATTAGTTCTCAATCTCGAATTTTAATTTTTTCAAAATCGGTCGAATAAATCATATAGCTTGGAAATAACAAATTTTAGTTAGTTCTGAATTTCGAATTTCATTTTATCAAAATCTTATGACTATATCATGGAAAATAATATAAAATAAATCATAGCTTCGGTATTTTTTGGCATATTATTTTATACTTATGGGTATACAATTTTTGAGTTTTTACAAATTTTAAGTGAAATTTAATAAATATCGTACGACTCTAATATGTAGCTGTCAAAGAAACGGTTAGAGAAATAATGAAATAAATGTCGAAAAAACTTTGTTGTATTATCACTGAAGCTAGCATCATTCCCTAAATTTTTAAACATGGTGTTACTAAAGTTGATTATTTCTTATAGCTGAAAGGGTATACAAACTTCGGCTTGCCGAAGCAAACTTCTTTTCTTCTTTTTGAAATTTATAAGTCACTGCTTTCTTTTTTTTACATTCGGCACGCTGTTATTTAATATGCTTAGGTTAAGCTGTACGAATATAACAACAATTTTTTGGCTAAATTGCATAAATCTCTTTTAATAATGTTGTCTTAAAGTAAAACCTTATTTGATTTCGAGCAATAAATAGTATTTTTAAAAGGCCTTTCCAACAGTAAGTTCTTCTTACACAGATTTATGGTGTGATTTGGATGGCAAGTTAATGAAACCTCCGAAAAGAGGTAGAAAGACTCGCCTTAAGAATGTTATATGTAAAGAATTTAAAAACAAAAGCTTTAGGCTGGCGTAAGGCTTTAACTCAGAAGTACACAATTTGTGTTGTTGCATTATAGGTATAGCCTAAAAAATCAAGCGGTGCTTTACTAAATCAATCAAAAAAAAAACGACCTGTTCCCCTTAGTTTGTTGAGTATGTGCTACACAGACATTATTTTTATATTTAAATGTGAAATTGTGTAAAAGTTCTGAATCAGTAAAGGCGATATGTTTTCCGGCTGGAAGTCAATCAACATCAAGCAATATACCAATGGTAAGCAAAACTACAGATTGGTTAACATTAAACCAAAATTTTGTGCATAGTAAAGCTCTGGTATATAATGAGACCCGTTACTCGTAGATTAATAAGGTTTGGGCGTTGTACTTGTGGAAAACATAGAGAATAGATTCTAGTCGATCTGGCCATGTCCGTTTATCCTTTAGGCTGGCCGTCTTTTCGATTATCCGTGTAAACGATGTGATCTCGGAAAGTAAGAGAGCTGATGGGATTTTAGATATAGATTCCCTAGCTGTCTACGCAGCGCAAGTTTGTTGTGCGAACTTGCTACGCACACTCTAACGCACGGAAAGTGTCCCGCCCAACATTTTTATGTTAGAAAAATATTTCAGCTGAAATGTTGTGGTCTCGCTAATACCTATCGGCTGGGCCAAAAAAAAAATTGGCTTTAACGCCCATATTCTGAAATAGCGGGCTGCTGGTTGTACATATCCATCTTCCCCTTGCTCCCTTTAGGTAAGTAAAGAAGAGTGCCTCGACTAACTGATACTAGTTACTCAGCTAAGGGAAGTAAAAGGGAGATTGAGCTATATTATCAGAAAAGCGAGAGTGTATAGCGCCACCTACCCGCGATTTGGGCTTTTGGACGTTTGTGAGCTTGTTTGTTTGTTATTCGCAGCGTAAAAGGGAATACTAGATTCGTCAGAAAGTATGTAACAGGTAGAAGGAACCGTTTCCGACCCTAAAAAGTACATATATTCTTGATCAGGATCACTACCGAGTCGATCTAGCCATGTCCGTCTTTTTGTCTGTATGAACGCTGAGATCTCGGAAACTATAAAAGCTAGAACCGTCCGACTTGGCATGCAGATTCCTGGGATTCCTGCGCAGCGCCAGCGAGGTGCCACGCCCACCTTAACGCCCACAATCCACAATTTTAACTAAAATGTATTTATCTCGTCAATACCTATCGATTGACCCAAAAAATTGTGCCACGCCCACTCTAAAGCCCTCAAACCGCCCAAAACTGGTGGCCACAGTTGTTATGATAGAAATTTTTTTTCGCTAAAATGTATTTGTCTCGTTAAAACCTTTCGATTGACCAAAAAAATATATTTGCCCCCAGAGGGCTAAAACGCTTAAAACTGTCTGTTGCCCACATAAAATATACCAAAATAGCCGGTACGTGGCGCTTTAGAATATTTCTTTGCTGCTTGTCTCCATTTTTATTTTTCTCCCTCAAGTTGAGTATCGGGTATCTGATAGTCGAGGCACTCGACTATAGCGTTCTTCCTTGTTATATCCTTGCAAAGGGTATAATGATTTCAGTCAGAAGTTTGCAACACAGTGAAGGAGACGTTTCCGACCCCATAAAGTATATATATATCAGCGTCACAAGACGAGTCGATCTAGCCATGTCCGTCTGTCCGTCCGTCGGTCCGTCCGTTTCTCCGCAAACTAGTCTCTCAGTTTTGAAGGTATCGGGCTGAAACTTTCCCAAAAGTCTTCTTTCTATTGCAGGTAGTATATAAGTCGGAACCAGCCGGATCGGACAACTATATCTTATAGCTCCCATAGGAACTATCGAGGAAAAAATTAAAAAAAAATTATTTCTTTCGTGTTTTTTAACATATACCTTTCTAAGCTTGTTTATAACTCTTTTTTTAATTAGTTCTGAATTTTAATTTAATTTTATTAAAATCGGCCGACTATATCATATAGTTGTCATAGGAACGATCGGATAATTTGTGGGAAATAATGTGAAACAAATTATGGCTTTGGGGCTTTTTGACATATTATCTTATAATATTGGGAATATAAATTTTTATACTTTTTAGAATTTCGAATTCAATTTAATAAAATTATTGATTATTTTATATAACTGCAAGAGTATACAAACTTCGGCTTGCCAAAGTTAATTTCCTTTCTTGTTTATAATTAATTTGTTCTGAACCTACCTCAAATGTTACTACTAAATATATTCCTTACCAACAACAATTTCCCTAATAAAAACTTTCCGAAATTGAGATCGAAAAGGTTTTGAGCTTTTATTCTACACAGATATGTTTTAAAGCAGCGCGTCAAATGTGCAATTGCAAGCACGTAGGTGTATTTTAAGGGAGTCGACCCGTTTTGATTTATCTCGAAAACAAAAGTGCTGAATAGGCTTTGAATTACTATTTTGTAGCATAGCTGGTCTTTTAAACGATTTCTGCCACGCAAATGACGAACTCGCTCAAATAATAACCCGTATTAAAAGTATGGAAGAAATCGAAAAAACAAATTCACCTTATATTACTTTCAGCGATTATTTCTCCATTATAAAACTACTTTTAAAACGCCATATGTTTTGGAAAAGGTTCGTAAATAGTAACTAGTACCTTTTAGTAGTCTTACGGTTTTCAAAATTGTTTGGTAAACCAAGTACCAAACATGTGGCTTTTGGCGAATATCTCAAAAGCTACTCTTCAGTGTGTTCCGCGACTGAAATCTAAATAAGTAAAACACCTCGTTTAAAAAAATTGCAATCTAATTTTGTTTTGTACTGCAATTTATTGATTTTTTGTTAAGTGGTTTTAAAATTCAATAAAAGTTTTCTAAAGGACAGTGAATTCCTAATATTTTATTGGTGGAATATAAATTTAAATTTAAATTTCAGAATTACTTAAAACATATTATTTTTAAGCTTAGAAGGTTATATGTTAAACAGCGCCGAAGATAACATTTTTTCATAATTTCCGACTAACTTTCCGATTGTTTCTGTGGCAGCTATCTGATATAGTCGTACGATATTGATCAATTTTAATTGAAAATTCTAAACCAATTAAAAATGTTATTTCCAAGCGCAGGGGGTTATATGTTAAAAAACACCAAAGATATAATTATTTCATAATATTTTACCACTAATTTTCCGATTGTTCTTATGGCAGCTATATGATATAGTCTTCCGATTTTGATAAAATTTAATTAAAAATTCTGAACTAAGTAAAAAATGTTATTTCCAAGCTTAGAAGGTGATGTGTATAAAAACACCAAAGATATAATTTTTTTTTAAGTTTTTCCCCAATAGTTCCTATTGGAGCTATAAGTTATAGTTGTCCGAACCGGCTGGTTCCGACCTATATACTACCTGCAATAGAAAGAAGACTTTTGGGAAAGTTTCAGCCCGATAGCTTTAAGAGAGAGAGACTAGTTTGCGTCGAAACGGAAAGACAGACGGACAAACGGACCCACGTTTTGCAATTTATATGTGGAATGAGTGCATAGCAAGGCATACTCAGACAGCCAGAAGTTGCATAATCTACAAGGCTCACTCCGCGGATAAGAAAGACACTTTTTAACAGGTACGGCTTTCTCTCAAGGCGGATACGATGGCAGCGACTAGAAGCCAGGTACCAAAACGACAAAATTACACTGTTTGCTGCAATAGGAGAGATTGTCGATTATGTTCCTATTAAGGGGACTGCGCAATAGTTTCGAGCACTATATGAAACAGTGCGAACGACTTTGAGCACCCTAAAGAATCTCCATATCTTATTATATCTTATATCTTTTTATCTTATATTTAGAAGAATACTAAAAGCAATAATAAAAGGCTCGACTTAGTTTCTTCTGGCAGACCAACATACTGGCTGACGGACCCAAGTAAACTACCCGGTTTAATAGACTTTGCCATTGCCAAAAACATTTCTAAAAATTTGATAAGAGCGAATGCGTTTCGGATCTTTCATCTGATCACTCGCCGGTCCTGTTTTATTCGTTCTCTTTTAACTGTTTTCATTTGCTTATAAATCTAAAAACTTTAGTTTTTCAATATTTAAAAAATAGAAATTGAGTTTGTAAAATATTATTTTTTTTATTTTAGAATGGGACTTTGCGTTTGCATATAGAAGTATTGATTTGGATGAACTTAATTGCACTCTTCCGGCCATCATGGAATTTCCAAACTTCATGCGACAAAAAAGTTGGATAGCGACAGTAGTGTCTTTTTTCCTCACCATGTATCTCTTCGTCGTCCTGGCGATTGTTTGCGACGATTATCTTGTGCCGGCTATGGAACGTTTGTGCTACAGTAAGATATGATTTGTCCAATTCGATAATTAAAATACCATAATTTAAATTGCACACACAAAAAAAGTGCTTGACTGTCAATTATCAGATACCCGTTAGATATACAGGAAAAGCGAGAATGTAAAGCGCCACCCACCCGCGGTTTTTTATATACGGTGGACAGATTTAAGCGTTATGGTCGTTTGCGGGCTTAAGAGTGGGCATGACAAATGTGTGTTTGGTCAATTATTAGGTATTGACAATAGAAATACAGTTCAGATACATTTTTGGGTTAACTTGAAAATTGTAGGTATAGGTGTGAAAAAAAGAACAGACTTTCGTACTTCCTTATGTAGCTAATTAATAAAACTGCAAAAGTGAATATTTTGAAGTGTAAGACGAGATTGTTGAGATAGACAGACATCACGCATTCAGTTAAAATAGTTTTCTGTTAAATGCACACTATGTACGTCACCAGTTTATACAATCAAAACTCTTTGAATGATAAATAACAAATAATATAACAAATTATGTTCGCAATATTAAAATATTTAAATATTGAATTATAATAAATTTCTGACTTTCAATTTCTAGTTTAAATTACAGGCATCCTTGTGGTTTCAACCCTTTTATGAGACGTGCCAGAGATAGGTATTTATTGACAATTTACCAGTAAAACGTTCTGGGGCGAAAGCAAAAATATGGGTTTGAAAATATTTCCCACATCTGTTTTCTAAATTAGTCTTGCAATCAAAGAAAACATTATTCCCAAACATTACAGCCTTTGGATACTTTGGGTGTGCGATCTTTCTCAAGTGCATAGCAGCACCCGTGATAATAAGGCAAAAGGGTTCGTGGTCACACCTTTTTCAAACATGATAGGATATGTTCCTCTACTATAACAACCTTCGGATACTTTGGGTATGCGACTTTTTTCATGTGCACCTTTCTCACGTGACTATTAATTGCTCATAATGAAGATAACGTTCGGATACTTTTTTTGTGCCGGCGGCCATTAATGTGCAAATTTTCCGGGAACCCGCGCTTAGTAACTACTTGCGGCTAACTAATTATATTAAATTATTAAAATTTAAGGAATTTATCTGTTTCGTCACCCTCTCTAACTTTCTAATACTTCAGAACTCCAATTTTAATAATCTAATTCCGATTAAGTTAATGTTCGTTTTAAATTGCTGAACCCTTTGCATTACCCCTCTCTCTATTCTGATCAGCAGTCCATTTACATGGGAAGGAAAGAGAAGGAAGATCGTTTACCCAGTGTTAAAAGGCACTAGAAGGCAGTGAAAGGACCGAAAGTTCGTACCCGTAATATATTTATATATTTTGTTGAGCTTAGTTATTTATTTATAGAATCTTCTTGTTTTGGATACTATCAATAAGTGTATCAAATCTTATAATAAATTAGTTTATCTAGCTAACAGTCATATGACTGGCCCAAAATTTATTCCTGGAATAACAGGTCGATGCGTTGTAGGCCGGATCTGCTGGAAGCCCAAGTCAAGCCTGTTGCGAGACGATTGGGGTGCACAAAGAGTTTTTTTATTATAGGACGCTTTTTTTTTAATGCCCAGGTCCATGTTGAGCCATATGTCCAGATGGGCTTGAGAGGGGAGTTGTTGAACAGAACCTTGTAGTCCAGGCGTAGGGGCGAACGAGCGTTAATGATCCAGTGGAAGCTGCCGGCTTTTAGTCTTAGATGTACTTTCTTGCGATTAATGTGTCTTCTTCAGGTTAGTCGTCCGTCAATGTAGACGCAGAGATACGTTAATTCGTTGACTTGGGGAATCTGCTTACTATTCAATGATAGTGGAGGCCACAGTTTCCTGTTGAGAGTTAACGTTATATGTTTACATTTTTGTTCCTTTTTTTCAATACGCCAGTCAGATAGCCATCTCTCTACCACGAGCAGGTGATTAGGTATCTGTGTTGTGGGTAGTCCGCTTCGTTGCGGGACTCCAGCTTTGATAATGTAGTCATCGGACCTTACTGCGAAGGTTCTGTTGTATAGATATGACTTAAGTAGCTTGTGAGTGCAATCAGGCAAGAGAGTTTTGAAATTGTGCATGAGGCCATCTAGCCATGATTGATCGAAGGCTTGAGGCACACATATTTATTCTGTTATTCTGTTAACTGTTCGATTGTTCCATGGTTTTGACGAAAGCCAAATTGATTAGGCATTTTTCGAGCACGATAATAAACTAATTGGTGTTTAGGATGACGGAATTGTGTGGTCTTTTCCGAGCTTCGATTCATAATGATAATAGATTTTTAAAAATTTTCGTATAGTAGGCGACACTTGTGATCCCATTGAAGAGGTTACAAATAACCTCAATGGCAGAGTTTGGAAGTTTAATTAACATTTTTGGGCTTATTTGGTTACCGCCAGGGCCAATGACTTTCCTGATCTCCTTTGGCTGAAACATTGTTGGTAGGGAAATAGTTTTAGATTCGATTTGTGGTTTCGGTGATGTAAAGCAAAAGTTTCGGATCTATATTCGTAGCTGCGGACCCAGCTGCCTGATGATTTTCTTATTGGAGTGCTTTGATTGCAGAGCTCAGATTTGGGTGAGCCCTCCACAGAGAATGTTTTGTACTGGACTAGCTGTTCAATTTTTAAATTAGTTTTAAAGTGGTTGGTTTGCCTTGTTGTGTTGATTAGTGGCTGCCTCCACGAATACTTCAGCTGTATTTTAAGGGCTTTGAAGAAAAGTTATTCGCACTAGCGAATGGTCTAATGACAGGTCCGAAAGCGCTTTATCGCTTATTATATTGCGTGGAATTTTTGTTGTCACCGCAATGTCTATTAGGTCTGGAACTTCCCTGGGGTCTGTTCACCAGTTTGCGGGGCTGCGAGGGAAAACATTTCAGATTTTCATTCAGGAACTGCGTTACTTCAAGTTTGTGCCGTGAAACGCCATTGGCGTTCCACATTGTTATTCGTAGATTTGCCATCTCTTATTTGAACTGTAGTTGTAAAAAGCTGTAATACAATGTTCTGGTCTTGAAACAGTGTTTTGATAGTCGCTTTCATGGATGACATGAATTCCATTATACTTTGTTGCATGGTGACCATAATAAATTCCAGAGTGCTTTGTGTGGGTTTTCCGTCCCTGATCGAAGGGCATCGGCGAATGAGAAGCCTTTCTGGGAATTTAGTTGACCAAACAAGGATCTTGCAGCCACAAAAAAAAAATAGGCGAAAGGTGACGTTTTAGAATATTTCTTCGCTGCTTACATATCTCCATTTTTATTTTTCTCCCTCAAGCTGAGAAACGGGTATCTTATAGTCGAGGCACTCGACTATAGCGTTCTTCCTTATTTCTTTTTGGGGTCTTCCTTGTTGCAGGGCAGTTTGCCGAATTGTGGAAGTCTCCAAATCTACATAGACCGTTCGAATGTCCTGGTGTTTCTATACTCCTGACAATTTGTCCGTTGGCTCTATGTGACTCTTCCACCTTAAGTTTTCGGTAAGTATTACAGGCTATAAATGGGATGCGCTTCATTTATCTTCAAGACTCTGCTGTCTGGCTTCAGCTCGATCCTGAAGAGTCGTTGCGGCTCTTTTTACCTGTAGATGATGTTACTGACTTTCTCTACAGAAACCCCGTTTTCCTTGAGAGCATCGATAACTTCCTTGGTGGTTACGTAGTGCTTGATTCCTTTTAGTACCACTTGCAGGCCCTTGCTGATTTTTAGTTGGTACGTGTAGTAGCTTTTCCTAGCTTCCTCCAGGTATTTGGGCATTTTTTGGGTCAATCGATAGGTATTGATAAGACAAATACATTTCTGTTACAGTTTTTTTTCAGTCATAAAAACTGTAGGTGCTACAGATTTTCGCGGATTGTGGGCGTTAGAGTGGGCTTGGCATCCCGCTGAAAAAGGAGGAAAAAGAGTTGATCCATTCGAAGTTTTGATTCCATTTTAAACTTTGGCCCTGGAGCGACGATGTTGCCTCATCTGGTCCAGACACATGTCAGTGTCATATGCTGCCTGCACTGAAAAAAAAAATATTAAAGGTTAAACAAACGTATTGCTTCAAAACAATAAATAAAAGGAATTGATTTTCTGTTCTTAAACATTCTTATTATTAATTTTAAATGAATGAATTTTCTGCTCTTAAACATTCTTATTAATAATATTCAATAAATGAATAGTCGTTTTTTTTAATAGTCTTTCTTTTTCTTTTAAAAAGACTGTAGAGCATACAATAATGTCTGCAAGTTTTTGAAAAGTAATAACTTCTAATAACTTCTTTTTCTGCTGAGTTCCAGGATGATCTGAAGTGTCGCTATTCTATCTTCCTTCGATTCTTATAGTACCTTGAGAGATTAAATGTGAACATATTGAATTTGATTGATTAGCAGTTAAGTCAAAGGCTAATATAAAACTATTTGAATCAAACATTTCCTTGGTAATTTGTAGTCAACGATCGTTATGTTTAATTCCGCATGACCTAAAAAGCATATTATATCCTCCTGAACTTTGGATCTTTTCAGCATTCGAGTAATCAAACTCCAGAGCCTGAAAAGGAACTTGAACTCCATTAACATAGGTTAAACAGTTAAATTTAAAAATGCTCAAATTGAAATGGGTCTAAGGCCCGATTTCCTGAGTATGAGCAGTTTTTAAACATACAAAAGCCAGAAAATTTTGTATTTGTCCAATAACTGCGTTGTCTATCGAAAATGTATTGTTGCATGGATATATTGTAAATGATTTGACTTCAACCTTGCTTAATGGGTACAAAGCATTTTTAGTTTGCAAGACAGATGATGAGCCAATAAAGTGCCTGGGCTAACTGTTATATAGTTCATGAAAAGTTCTGCTCCTAGTATCTTTAAATTTGATTCAGTACCAGTTTCCATTAAATAAGTATTTCATTTCAGTATTGAAATTATTTCTTAAATCAACATTGTTAACAAGCAGTTTGGTTTGACCAAAAATATCTCCATGAATTTTTCCGAACCATTCATCCTTGTTACTATTTTAAAACTTATTTTTTAGGGTTTCGTTTGTGTCCGGATAAACAGATTTTTCTGCGGCTATTCATCCAAAATTTGGGAAATAACTACCCTGCAAGCAAAAAGGCGATAATTCTATCGCCTATCGTCCAGAAGTCACTTCTAAGTCACTTCTGGAAGATAGAAAGACGATAGTACACATTTTACAAAAACAAAATATACATATATCGCGTTGAAGTAACTTCTAAGTCACTTCTGAGCGATAGAAAGGTGATAGCGCACATTTTACAAAAACAAAAAGGGTCGCGGTCGCGAAGAAGTAACTTCTGGACGATAGTTAGACGATACAAAAACAAGGTTACTGAGAAAAAGGAGGACACGATATGTGCCGTTACCCTTTATTTCTGAAATTTCCTCTTCCTTTTTACCTACGCTGTTCTTTTTCGACCGAGCGTCAGTTTATTGCGCAATTTGCTTGTGATCAGTCCAGTTTTGTATATAATTTGTGTGTTGCTTTGTTTTTCGGAATTTTTAAAATTATGTAACACATAAAAATGTCCAACTCAACGAAGAGTGCGAATTTACGTGAAGCTGTACAATTACTTCAAGATATTTTTACATTACATGGCTCGATTGCAGTGAAATAAGCATTCAAAGATTCTCCACCTAATTATAAAAGGTAATTCCTCTAAATTTATTTTTATTTTAAATATAAAAAAAATGGTGCTTTTGTTTATTTTAGAAATGGTTATTGTTAAATTTCTCATGTGAACGGAGCTGGGCATAAATAATATTATTAAACAACATTTCCGATATCCCAAGGACCGTGTCTACAAGTGCTCAAAGACTTTATCAAAAAAATAAATGCAAAATATTGCCTAACATGTACAAAACAAGTTCAAGTGCTTCATGTTAAATTTTAATATAATTATTTTAATGAAAGCTGATTGGCTTAATTCCATTTTACTTTCTTCTGTCTATTACCAATACAATAAATTGCTTTATTACATTTACAAACATTACTGCTATTACAAGACAGTCCTTGAGGAACTCTCATATATGTTACCTCTTTTAAATCTCCATTTCAAAAAAAGTTTTTACATCCATATGATGTACCTTAAGGCTATACTGGTTTGAAAAAATTATAAGTCTGAAACTTGAAGTTCTAGCCACAGGGACAAATGTTTCATCGTAATCGATTAAATATTTACTTTATATACTACTGGTCTACCAAACTCGTTGTTTTATTGTAAATATCCATTGACTATCGACTGTTTTTGTTTTCAGGTCTTTCTACCAGTGACTGTTTTTTGTTAAATTTTATGATCATTAAGCTCATCTTCAATAGCTGCTCTCCACTGCTCTTTATCACTCATATATTATCAAAAGATATTAAAGGACTACCTGTTAAAGTTTGCGTATGCAAATTAAGTTTCTCACTTGTGATTTAATTAAAAAAATGTATTTTATTTATTAATCACTTAATCACTACTAAAATTTTTTAATAGGTCGAACTTAGTTAATTCACTGCTCGTTCACTTTTACTCGATTTGCACTACTGCTCGATTCGGATCTCAAAAACGGACTGCCTGATCTCTAGTTCATTGATCAATAATCAAACCTCGGCTTAAGAGAATTTATCCCCAAGAATTGATAAAGAGAATGGCTAAAGTGAGTCGGAAAATAGGATGATGCAATTTGCCAATTAAAAGCGGAGTTTTAGGGACCGCTTGGGGATCTTTTGTTTACGTTAGCGGACTGGATGTTTACAGCATCCGCTTGATTTGGGCTGCGTGAAATTGATCTGGGTGGGAATGATTCGGAGGCCTGGTAGAAAGAAATAGCTGACCACGGGTTTATCTCGGGTCTGTCAGAGTAATTTGGAAATTGGCTCTCGGCTCAAAGTTTTTTATAGATTGGGTAAGAGCCCCTAAATAATGTGTCATATAACTTGCATAACACAATTTTAAACATATCTCTATGGGACAATTTGGGCAGTTCTTTTAGTCTATTGCTGTTTATAATTTAAGTGTCAGAGTCACTTAGTTCACCTTTAGATATAACACCAGATATCTCTGAATCGACCTTTTCCACTTGATTCTCCACTTCATTTTCCATTTCACTAGGCTGCACATCTGATACTACCATATCAGTGTTTTTCTGAACCCTTTTACTCTCAATAAATTCAGAGTCTTGAAAAACAGGTTCAATATTTTCTTCAAGATTGTGAAAATCCATGTTGTTATCAACATCCATAGCTCTATACATTATCCTGTTTGATTCATCAAACACTACATCTCTTGCAAATTTGTTATTCTCCACACCCCATACTTTATATCCATTTGGTTCATACCCGACAAGTATACTTTCTCGTTTTATCGAGAACGTATACTGTCGAACCAAAAACTCTTAAGTACTTAAGGCACGGCTTTTTGCTGTGCCACATTTCAAAAGGTGTCTTTCTGCATTCATGTAATGCACTAGTTGGGCTTCTATTAATAAGGTAGGTGGCTGTTAGCACCGCTTCACCCCAGAAAGTTTTCTATAACTAAAGCTCAAGCTTTTTCCGTTATAGATCTAATCATCCTTTAAATTGATTAAAACTTAATCTCGCCTGCTTTCCCTTGATTCAAGCTTCACATAACTCATTTTCTGGTTTTATGTTATTCAGCAAATCTGTATTGTCAAACATATTTTTGATTTTAATTTCTAAAAACTTTCCCATACTCAAATGACCTAGCCTCTCATGCCACATTATTTTTCGTTGCATTTGAAAGACAAACTGCTTTATTAGAAAACAAATGGAAACATTTCCAAATATACTTCCATTCATTACAATTATTTTACCTTTTCTAACACCTCCTGGGTGAAAAACAATGGTAAGACCTGCCTTCTGCATTTTTTTAAACTGAGATCAAGTTTTCCGGGATATCAGGACAGTACAAGACAGCTTTAAGCTCAATTTTCTCATTTGAATTTATGTACAGCTTCACTGTTCCTTTCTTAACTGCATAAATAAATACATCGTTCTTCGCAACAAAAATTTTAATAGGTTCATCTAATTCAGTGATAGTTGTAAACAAACTCTCATTGTTGGCCAAATGGTCTGATGCGCCAGAATCCAATAAGAACCCAATGTTTGGTTGGCTATTTGCGCGTCTCATCATAAATGTGATCCCATTATGATTTCCTTGACCATGTGTGGCTGTCATCTGCGCCTGCTTGCCATATTCATGTTTTTCTTTTCTCTTTTAAGAGCAAATGAAAACATTTTTCTGGAAGTTTGAGACTCTATTTTTTGCAAATTTGTTATTTTTCTTATAAGAAAATTGGAGCTTACTGTCCTTTTTTACACCCTGCATAACCTTTACACTGGTATCTTTGCTACTATTTTTTAGCTTGATCTCGTGATCCAGGAGACGATTTTTTACAAAGGCCGAGGTTAAATTTTCTGCTAAAGTTTCTATTGCCGTTATAACACCGCCATACAAAGAAGGCAATGTTGCAGTAAATGCGAAACCTTGTCCATTTCTTCAACTTTAACACCTGATGCTAGCAATTCGGTATAGAGTTCGTCAAACAAATTAAAATGGCTTGATAACTGTGAATCGCTCTTAAGTTTTAAAGATAGCAATTGCTTGCGTGTAGACAACTGTGAGGCCAAACTCTTCCTCTCACAGATTGAATCTAAATTTTGCAAAATCTGCTTTGGAGTATCTTCACTTTTAGCAAAACCTAAAAACGAGTCACTTAAATACTCAATGATCACGCTGTTTGCGCATTTCTCCTTTTTCTGCCGTTCAACCAAATTTTCTTCTTCTTGGTCTATACCCTTCAACACATATATTTCGTTTAACAATGCCCTTATACGAAATTTACAGATGGGATATTTTTCTCCATCAAAAGTCCACATTCCATGTGTTGCCTCTTGTAGTCGTCCAATGGTCTGGTAATATGTGTAATGTGAGGTCGTCGCAATATTATATCTCCCACCAATTCACAAACCAAGTTAAATACACTTTATGTATGCAGGGTCCTCTTTTTAGAAAAGATAACGCTGACTTAAATAGTATGATATGCTTTATTCACATTCGACTTGTTAACTTAGGTTTTACAAAATACACGTGTGCCATAGAACTGTCCTCTGCGAGATTCTGGCAGCGAGTGAGTACGGCGGTGCGTTGCCACTTTTCACTCACGTTGCAACTGGGTATCGAATACAACTTAGGAATATCGAGTACAGAAAGGGAAAGATATTAGATCAGTAGGTGAGACCGCTTCTAGTGGTCCTTGTCTCTCCAGTACCGCATCCCACATGTATAGTTATAGATTCATTAAGCACCATATTTTAAGTTCTTTAGAACACTTCTTGTCACTTCAAATTATACGGAATAAGAGAGAGCTGAATCAGCTCATCGGACCAAAACAATATTAGTGTTACCAATTACGCTAGTGAGTAGAATAGTTTTGCATATACGACATTCTCATCGATATGAAGTAATGTCATATTTCAACAATATCCTTGGGAGGCCAATTGACTTTCAGAGACAGCACACCCATACTTTAAAATTGTTTGCAAATACGCTCTATAGTGATAATTTTTATCACTTTGCGATACCAATATAATATTTTTAAAAACTGACGAAATTATAAGTACTGAATGTACAATATTGTTTACAACACCTACAGCATGTCCTTCAATTCTGTTTTTATCATTTTTTTAAGTTGCACTACAAGTCGTAAATAAACACTTAAACTAATCTAATTCACATTTCATACATTCGATATGAGTACTCACTTTGCTGAAGAAAAAATATCTTTTATATTTATTTTTCTTGTTGATTTTTTTATGGTGCGTTTGGGTATTTTTACGCTGCCGTTTATATTTATAATGAAGTCGTTTTTTCCTATTACCTAGATTATTATTTCTTTTTCCACTTCCACTTTGAAACGGGTAATTTTATTAAATCCTCCACCACACTAATTTACATAATAATCCTGATAAGATTTCACCATGATGACTATTTTATTTCTAAATAAATAATATTTGGGTATGCATAATAATGCATAAATATATAGTCCTGACTTTTTTCTTTATTCTAAAGTCAAGTTTAGCGAAGTTTCAAAAGGTATCTTTTTGGAATCAGTAATAAGTATAGATATTTCATTTGGTGACTATATGTCTTTTTTTTAATTTAATGTTTTTTTTCATCATCGTGGTGTTTTATTACCCACTGACCTTGGTTTTATTATGTCAGTGTAAATAAAAATCAATCCATTTTTAGGTATATTCGGATACATTTTTATATCAAAATGTTTCAGCATTCCAAGACTAACAAATTCGGTTTCTTCAAAGACATTTTTATGTTGGTTAGGTGTATATTTAAGGTAATTATTCAAATATAAATCTGTTTGTAAATGCACACTTTACTTTATCAGGAAAAACATTCATCGAGTCATTACTTAGCAATGTGATAAAAATCTCATTTAAATTACCTTTATTATATTTATTATGGAAGTTAATGATTCGAAATCCAATTTAATTTTTTTTTACTAGTTTGTACTGGATTATTTGTTCTAACCAATCGGATTAACCTTTCACGTCCTGTTACATATTTAAAATCTTAATAAGGTGACGTTGCCGCTTTCAATTTTTGTAGTTTGGCTTTTAATTTACGTTGTCGTTCATTAAGCATCACTTTGAGCACTGGTTTCCTAATCCTATTTTATCTGATTAATTATTTAAAAAATAAGTATCACTCACTTTTTGTTTATTTTATTTTGTGTTTTATTCGAGCTAAAATCCTCATCATCGCTTTTATGTGGTAAGTTGGGGAACTCTAATTTTTCCGGCCATGAAGGAGCGTTTTTTAATGTTGAATTTGATGTTCTGGTTTTTAATCAATTCAATCAGTGGTTTGGGATTCACTTCTTCTGGTTGTAATAGGATTTGCGTTTTGTTCATTTTGAAGACTCCATGATTTATTGTTTTTTTTTTATTTTGATAGTAATTTATTAGTTTTGAGCCATTTATCTAAATCACTTATTATATATATATATTTCCTCTACCATTCTTTATTAATTGCTCATACGTGTTGGGATGCATTAAAATTACTTTGCTTAAATTATGTTTACTTCTAATCTTTTTTTAAAAGTTTTCCAAAAATTCCAGAAAGCAATGAACTTATTAGAATTGGTAGAAATCCCCCTTTTTGCATAAGGCCTTTTTTGGACACGAAAGGTAGCGCAATGCATTTTATACCTTTTTAGAGCATTTAGATGGGATTTAGTAACTTTATAGGTTTCCTGTTATGTGTCTAATATAATCTCTACTATTGCTTTCACCAGGTCACTATTTCTGCTGCTTATAAATGCCTTCCGTAGTCTATTGTTGGCCTTTTTGAGCACATACAATATATATAATTAAATTCTTGCACTATAAGTTTAAGTTAAAAAAAGAACTTTATTTAATTTTTATTCTTAAACTGGTTACATTTTTTATATTTGAGAACACCGACTTGCTATTGACAAATCTCAAACTGAACTCGCTCCCTAACTCCTACTTCATTTACGATCATACCTCGGTTTTGAGCTTTAGAGCTTTTTGTGAGTGGCTTTTGTTGCTATTGAGTGACTCCCTAACTTTGGACTTTAGATTCCAGACTTGGGTCCCGAAATCGGAGTATCCTGAATTGTGGGAACGTGCCGATAGTCTGAACAGCGGCTCGTTCTAATTGTTTCGTCTACAAGCTGAGGTTTTTGTTTCATGGTAATTTTCCTGTGGCTTGTTTATAGCTTGGTAATTTTCCATTGGCTTGCTTACAATTAAATTTGGATTCTTATTTCTTAGAGGGTGACTTGATTATTATTTCTTAAAGGGTGTCTTGTGAGTAGCTGTGTATATGTGTGGGTGTGTAGACATGTGCATAGGAGTACGTTGAACTATGGATATATCGCTATATTATTTCGCTTTCAAGCTTTAGGGTATTTTTGTAAACCATTTTCATTTGAATAGAATACCAAAAATTCAGAATTCAAAATATCCGATCTAAGTTCTGAGAGATCGTTAATTTCCATAGTGAGGATCAATAAGTAAATATCCGTGAGGTTGCTCCGTTACTTCTTTATATATTCTAAATAGTTCCGTAAGGTTTTATGGGTAAATTTGTCTTGCTAATTATTGAAATTGAAGCTTATCACGAGGATTTTTAAAAGCGTTAATGTATTTGGTAATTAGTGTGATCCTTTTGTAAACAACTTACACACATTTTTATTAGAGGCTCCCATCATAAAGTCATCCAACATTACAAGAATTTTGTAACAGGTAGAAGGAAATGTTTCCGACCCAATAAAGTATATA
Source organism: Drosophila biarmipes (assembly GCF_025231255.1). NCBI lineage: Eukaryota > Metazoa > Arthropoda > Insecta > Diptera > Drosophilidae > Drosophila > Drosophila biarmipes. Next base: position 1,083,201 of record NC_066611.1, on the reverse strand, counting down.
TATTTTTGATCAGGATCACTAGCCGAGTCGATCCAGCCATGCCCGTCTGCCCGTGTGTCCGTCCGTCCGTATGACCGCTGAAATCTCGGAAACTATAAGAGCTAGAATATTCAATATCGGCATGCAGATTCCTGGGTTCCTCCGCAGCGCAAGTTTTTTTCAGCGGGGTGCCACGTCCACTCTAAAAAATTTGAACTGAAATGTATTTATCTCATCATTACCTATCGACCCATCAAAAAAAAGCTGTCAAGCCAACTCTTACACCCACAAATGGCCAACACGCGTATATCTGTCTGCCGCCCACACAACATCTACTGTAAAAGCCGGTAGGTGGCGCCCTAAAATATAGCTTTGCTGCTGATATATAAGCAGTTCATTATCCTGTTGGACCCTTAAGCTGAGTAACGGGTGTGTGATAGTCGAGGCACTTGCTTTATATTGTATACATTGTAAATAATCTATATGATTCAGTTTTTTCTATAACTGATTTCTTAACTCCTTTAATTTTTTTCATACAATCGGTTTCCTTTCCCTTCTTATTAACTAAACAAGAGTATGCCTTAGCTTTGAATCCTGCAAATGAAGTCATAACCCAGCCTGCATGTTCAACCTTCATTTTCCATGGTCCCTATTATCAGCTTTAACTATATAAAATTGGTTTTCTAGTTTGTAATTTGAGGTATCGAATCGTTCGGGATATTCTTTTTTTCTTTCTAAAAGTCTTCGTCTGATGATAAAATAAATGAATCTGTATCCATATAAATTATTTTCGAAGAAGGACTTGTAAAATAAAATAAAATTTATACAATAACTATTTACATAATTCTAAAACAGAACTGCTATGTATATTGGTTTATCTTACATAATTTTTGATGGGGTCGATTCAATCGTTGCGGGATCTGTTCCGAATATCCTAACGCTATGGAAATAATGTCTAGCTATGCGTTGCTTAAAGCCTGCCGAAATTTTGTCTTGAATTATAATACTTTACTAATATTATATTTCTTCGCTTGGCGACATTTTTCATTATTTTGCAGTGTACTTCGTTATTCATTATTCAATTTTTGTCAAAATCATTTAAGGTTTTAACCAGCATGATTGTGTAAAAAAACGAAACTCTCTGTATTTTTTTCCAATTATTCGCTTTTATTCGTTAAGTCAGCTAGAAGTCTGTTTACCTCCAGGAGGAACTTTGTTTTCTGGACAGAAAGACAAGTTGTTATGTAAGTCATGCAGTAGGGTATTCTAAATCAACTTCTAATATATATCCTGCATTTCCCTCAACAGAAATATTTTTATAATTGAACGATTCTAATTGCTCATTCCTAACAAAATAAAACCTAAAAGCGGTAAGAGTTGACTCATTGCCCAACCGTATAAATTATTCAAATCAATTCTTTAGAAAGCTTTTGGTTTACTTGAATCAAAGTTATTTATGTACTTATTGTTAGCTATCGAAATTCTTTGGGTACATTGAATTAATCCACATCTAACCGCTCTTTTTGAAAAATTGTACATGACACTTTCGCTAATAAGTTCTAAATGTACTTTAGTATTCTTGAGCATAGCATCCCAAGATATTGACGGTTCTGTAACGTAGTTTATAGGGTATAACTTATAAATTTTCTGACAAATTTTTATAAAAATTTTGAAAACGAGGAAGCTGGGTATCCTCAAATTTTTTACTAAACTGTCTAAATAATCGTAAGGGGTAACACCTTTCTTACGCATTTGCTTTTAAAATTTTTTACCTAGAATTTTAAAATCTTTGTCCTTCATGTAGCTGGATAGTTTCTCTAATGAATAAATGTATATCATATTTAGATAAGTTATGAAATACTACAGGAAAAAACGGATCGCTTTATTAATATTTTGGCTTGCCATTTTTATGAATGGAACCCATGTATTTTCTAGAAAATTGATCAAAATATTTTTGCGGGTCGTCAGCGTTGATTTCCTTTTCACAGGCAAAGCAGTTGCCCTCTTGTTCACGGGCGTGGATTGTGCTAGCACTCGGGTTTTTGGGGGTCGACCGGTAGATGTAAAACAAACTCGTAGTTTTTTCCTTGAGTGACTTAAATAATTTTTGTATACAGTCATCGCCTATAAAAATATACAAAATTCGAATTCGTTTTTAAAGTAGTAAAAAATGTATTTCTCGTTTTCTTTTACATACCTTCATGTGTCCACAATTCGTTTAGATCAGATTATATTTAAGTGCTTCATAAAATGATACGGCACATGCAGTATGCTTCTGAACTTTTGTTGTTGGTGAAGTTGAAGAAGAATTTAGGCATGTTCTGTAGTTTTCAAGAACAGCATACCGGCATACTCGTATATCACCACCGGAGGAGATAATTTTTTGTTAAAGCCCTTAACGAAGTTGTAGTGTTTGGTTCAGGGTAGAAGGAAGCTACTTTTCCGCATTCGAGTTTGTTGTGTGTCATGTTGTTGGCTGTGAAAAACTGTAAGCAGTTATCACAAAGTGGTTAGTTTAAATACATTTAGTTCTAAACGTTGGATCGATAATTTTTTCACCACCAGCATCGACCTCACAAATATTTATACGAAAATCTTAATTGTTTATCTCGAAATGAATAATTCTTTTCTGTAATTGTGATTGGAAACTCGGTTCCTGTCTAATTCCGCCATATACAATTATTTCATTGTTTATATAAATGTGGTAAATTGTGGGCTTTGTCATTTTCTCTCGTGAATATTTTTTTGTTTTGCTGTTGTAAAGGTAGCTCTCTCCAGACTTTTATTAGCTATAAATGCTAGTACGCACCACTTGAAACAAAATACGTCAGTATTCTGTACGTTTATAAGTGCATTTCGGGCTCTTATATTCTTAGGTGCTTGTATGTATCCGCTAGCTGGAATGTTTTCTAGCTTAACTATAGTAATTTAAAAATAATTGGAATTCTTTATTGCCCAACCAGAGTTTTTTCTTGAAACTCGCTACTCGATGCTAATAAGCAGTATATACTGCCATATTTAGTTCATCGATAATGTTTTCATTTTGGTGTACAGATTTATATGCAGTCCCAAAATGTTTTGTTGTTTCTACAGTAATGCCTTCGTCTGTTTGTTTAATATAGGTACCAAAAACTCTTAGCTTGAAATTAATGGCTCCATATTCTATGATACAATGATTTACAATTTTAATTATATTTTTTTGGCAATGCTGATAAAAATCTTTTAAATCAATAGTGTTTTGGACTGTACTATTGATTCGATAAGATTTTACAGGAAAAACAGTTTGTGAGTTAAGAAAAATTACATTTTCATTATTTTTGACTTCTCTGGCTGAAGCATTTTTATGCTTATCGGTCGATATGTATTGACGTTCCCTCGATGCGACATAAAAGTTATAAATTTAAACCTTTTTTATTTTTGCTTGCTTGGGCTTCTTTTCTTTGTTGAGTACTTCCTCATCCTTATCCATTCTCATCCGTTTAAGAGCATTTGATGATGTTGTGGAATGATCGTCCAGATGATTTTGACTTTTTTTTTGCGATTGCCGTTTTTCCACTCTCATTAAAATATTAGAAGCATTTTTGGGTCCATCACAATTTTGATAGTGCTCATTAAGTTCATAATTGTAAACTAAGGTAGAGCATAAGTCACACCTTATTTTAGATTTTCGCATTAAAACCTCGAAAGCATTTTGAGGTTTTGAGCACTGATCATAATGAGCTTCAAACTCACTTATTTTCACATTTTTGGTGCACAAATCACAAGCAATGTATGACACCATTTTTAATTTATTTTAAAAATATATTTAAATACGATGTTAGAAATTACGTTAAGTCGTGAAAGCCATCGCAAAAATTTAAGTGGTTTAATTTCGCGAAGACTTTAAAAAGGAAAAGGGACCGAACTTAGTCATTCCCGCCGAGTCCTATGATTTGGGTGAGTTAAAAATAAAAAAACAAGATCCAAAGGGTCCGCAGCAGTACTCTATGTGATTTATAGGGGCTCGGCGATTGTAAAACTAAAAAATGATCAAAAGAAGAAAAGTTACGATATTCGACCAACGGGAACACCTTGGATCTCATCCAGCTGAGTGCACTAGAAGTTCTCATTGGAGTGCGATTTGGAGGGGGCCACCAGTATTTACGCGACTTACGATCGGCGCGGAGCACGTTAAAATCGCTGGACGACGGAAGGGTGTATCTTTCTTTTTGCGAGGTTATAATTTTACCCTGTGGCGACCCTGTTTTAAGCTGGGGAAAACTAGTCAGAAAACCCCATTAAATTGTGCCCGTAGGGATTCTAAAACCCATCGCGGAAAGCAGGCAAAAAAAAAAGAAAGACCCATTTAACTTCACATATTGGTGTGAAGCAAAAAGAGAAGTGGAAAAAAAGAAATTAGAGAGCGAAAAGAAGAGAGGCGGAATAGAGCCGAGCTTAATTTCTATTTTTTTTTTTGTTAATTATAAGTAACATTTTTTTTGTTTAAGGTGTTCTATGTGAATTGGTAAATTGTTTGAGCTTCTCGGCAGGCTGCCAAAACTCCGGTGTTGATTTCCCATTATTTAAAAGGAAAAGAAAAATTGCATGGCAACTTACCCCATCTAAAAGAGAAGAAGATTTAATAAAAAAAAAAAAAATGAAGAAATACAAAAACCTCTGTGTCCCCAAAGACTTTATTCTTTTCGCAGCATTTTCAGCCGCCTTCGGAAAAAGCGCTTTCTTCGAGGATGCCGCTGGAAAATTGGTGAGCTTTTATTTTATATAAAAACCTAATTGATTGACATATATTTTGTGGCGATTTCAAATTCATTTTTAAAATTTTTTATTATGTGGCGTGAGCGTGCTTTTAAAAATCAAAAGAAAACTTTTTAAAATTTGGCAAATCATTTTTTTTTTACATCTAATGCCATTTATGTAATGGTAAAAAATATAAAAAAAAGATAATTGAGAATTTGAGTGAGAACCAATACCGTAGATTTGGAGCAGCAGAAACCCACTCAACGCGCCAATGTCGTAAATTGCCTTTGCGGCTGCGCCCAAAGTTTTGATAACGTAAAGCGAAGTAATTACGAAACGAAAGTAAAACATATCAGCAGCCCGATCCTATTCAAAATATTATAAGCCACATTTATCGCATCTATCCCATATTTAAAAGAATTTATTTATGCTATTTATTATATTTTATACTATTTATTATATTATGATATTTTATCTTTGTATTATCTCTATATTGTCCACTTGCATTCATTGTTAGTTTTATTTTTCTAGGATTTTAATTTGTTAGTTGATAAATAAAATGTTTATAACGTGGTAAATTAAGTGTTTGTCCTCGGCGGACATGAGACCCCCGTAGAGCCAAAACCGCGAAGGGGCCGTTCTGAAGAAAGGAAAATGGTTATGGAACGGCCAATGGAAGGGTGGGCTGGTGGAAAAACTGTAGACTCGATAGCAGGTGTAGGAGGCCTTGCGCCCAACAATAGACCAAGTATAGTAGTGCTTTCTCTCCCCGGCCTTAGTTTTGGTTTGTCTTTGCACGCAATCCGAGTTTTGCTAATAATCGAAGAGGCAATGATGAGTTAGAGCAAAGATCCACCCCACTAGCCAACGAGCCAAAGCCGATTGACATTTTTGCGTGCGCTCTAACCCGTCCGTAACACCCAGCCTTAGTTTTTTTATTTAGAGGATGTTCGTTACAGAGTAACGGTTATAATTATATCTTTGGTGTTTTAACGTATTACCTCTTACGCACGGAAATAACATTCTATTACTAGTTTTGAAAATTAGAATTTAATTTGATCAAAATAGGACGACTTTAACAAATAACTGTCAAAGAAACAGTCAGAGAAATAATCAAACAATTATTTTAAAAAATGTGCTTTGTTGTTTTAATATTACTGAAGCCAGCAACGATCCTTAAAAATTGTGCATGTTCTTTGTAACAATGATTGTTTCTTATAACTGCAAGGGTATACAAGCTTTGGCTTCGGAAGTTAACTTCCTTTCTTGTTTTTTATTTAACTTACTCCACAGCGAACTTTGTTACTTTAGCTGATTGGAAATGCTTTGGGAAATTCTTCGCCATCTAAGAGACAGCGACTTTTACCGTCTTTTTGATCTTCCCCCTGACCGCTATAAACGGCGAATGTAACAAAGCATTACAGTTTCTTGAGGATCGATTTGAAAAATTATTTAATACTCCTGATATGTGTATTTCGCTGTAGGGGTATTATCCTTTTTTATTTATTTATTTTTCTTTGTTTTCATCCAAATAGCTCTGCGTATGACATATGATGTTGCCGGAGCCACTTTTCTGGCTGGTGCCACTTCGGCCCCAGAACTCTTCGTAAACTTTGTGGCAACCTTTGTCACTAACGGGGACATTGGAGTAGGCACAATCGTTGGATCCTCTGTTTTTAATATCCTGGTGATATCAGCTGTGTGTGGCATCCTTACTCCACCGGTGTGTACTTCTCACAAATTAATACCTTAAATACCTTCTTATAAGAATCTACTCTGTTTTTTTCAGAGCAACTTGGATTGGTGGCCAATAACGAGGGACACAATTTGGTACCTCGTGTCCATCGCGGCCCTAACTGTTGTGTTGTGGGACTCACTGGTCATGTGGTACGAGGCTACTGTTCTTTTATTACTATACTTTGCTTATCTCATTCAACTAATCCTGGACCGCCGGATCCAAAATTTGGTTCGCAGTAAGAAGATTACGTTTTTCGGAGCTAATTTGTTTATTTCCTTTTATATACAAAAACAAAACCCTTCCCTAAAGATTGGGAAATTCTTCGCCATCTAAGAGACAGCGACTTTTACCGTCTTTTTGATCTTCCCCCCTGACCACCATGAACTTTTTACCATTTTGCTTGAATCCAAATAAACAGCTGTTGTATTAACTAAGTATTATTATATCTATAAATATATACACTACATTATTCATTATTTAAATTAATGTTTTATAGATCTGTCAGGGCAGGGCGATTAGTTTATTAATGACTATGCCAGACCAGGTTTGCTCGTCAATACTTGCATTTGACTGGCAGAGCATCGGATCGACAAATAAAAGCTGTCGTTCTCAACCTCAGGTTAAAGTAGGTAGCGACAAATTTTTTAGGATCGCCTTGACTGGTTTGATAATAGTCTCAACAATAACGTTTAATGATTTAATTTAATTGAGAAACAATAAGATTCCCAGTTTTAAATATATTCCTCGGGAAAAAAGGAAGCAAAACCAAGTACTCTACCCAAGGATTCTTTTCGAACATTTTTTAAGATCTTAATCTGAAATCTCAACCCTCTCTAATCTCTAGCTCTTATAGAAATCACAGCGTTTACACGGAAAATCACGTGGGCCTGGTGCGGGTCTTGATTAGTGGTCTGATATTTTTCCAGTATTTTCCAGCTTTACAGTGCCACAAATATAAGAAAGTTCTACTTTTCAAAGTTTACCGAATTGCAGCCTGTTAATTTGTTTGACAAAGCAAAAGGGTGACATTATAGTTGTAAGCAAAAACATATAACACTTAAATCGGTTAAGTAGATCTCAAAGCATAATTAAAAACACGAAGATACCTAAAACAAATTCAAATGAAATATATATATTATAACTACTATAATTAAGATATAAAATCATTTCCCAGAGGCGCACAAGGAGTCGGAGCTGTTAGACGAGGACCCGATGACGCGCGAGGAAGGACCGCTAAAAGGATTCCGAGAGCACATATGCGCGAAACCGGAACGGGGTTCAAATTGCTGCCAAAAGACCTGGTGGGGGATCAAGTATCCGGCGGAACTTGTGCTCGCCTGCACGATTCCTAGTGTTAGATTTATCTTTTTTCTGACTATGTTTTTGGCGGTCATTTGGATTTGTGTTATATCTTATCTGCTTGCATGGTTCCTAACTATTGTTGGTTACAACCTCCACATTCCGGACTCGGTCATGGGGCTCACTATACTTGCCGCTGGCACCAGTGTTCCCGAAGTTGCTTCCTCTTATATCGTATCCAAAAAGGGTGAGTAATTCTGCTTTAACTACACTCAGCTTCCAAGATTAACAAAAACATGTACTGCAATGGCTATATATTCAGTTTTAAGGCCATTGTGGACCTAGCAATAGTAATGTAGTTAGGAGCAGTAGTTAATCGGGAACCCACTGATGTACTCAAAACATTGCCATTAAAACTGCCAGCGTTTGAGGCACGTTTGTCGTCTGGATGATTCTGGGGCAAATCAGCGAGCGTAGTGGCTACCAGGAAGTAGGATGCGCAATAAAAAAATCTGTTGAGTCTGTCTCAGTAAACGAGTTAGATATGACGTTCTTCAAATTATAAATGAAATGAATACACTGTTTGAGCCGAACAGATTGACTTCTCTGACTCTTAAGGGTCCACGGACTCTGACGCGGGAAAACGGCAATTTGTTTATTATATACACTAATCGTGGCATATATTGGAAACTTGTAAGAACTAAGTAGCAAGCTTTACCAAAATATATTCTTCACTACATTAATATAAATAGTTAATTTGCGTGCATCGTCGTACAACAGCACTGCACTCGCGCCGTGCATAATTCATCTAAATTGTTTGCCGAAACAAGCTGACTATCGCGCACGGTCCTGTGTGGCAAAATAAGTCGATGACTAGAAACAGCAGCATCTGGGTGCCTAATTAAAACAATTTATTTCATTATTTCTCTGATCGTTTTTTTGACAGCTATGTGTTAGAGTCGTCCTATTTTTATTTAATTTAATTTGAAGTTCTTAAAAATACAAAAATGATATTCCCAATAGTTGAAGATAATATATGAAATCAATGAAGAACGCTATAGTCTAGTGCCTCGACTATCAGATACCCGTTACCCAGATCTCAGTATAAGGGGTATGGAGTATATAGTATAGGTATTGATGAGGCAAACACATTTCAGTTAAAATGTTGTTTCTTTCATAAAAAATGTAGGCGCTATAGTCGTCCAATTTTGATAAAATTAATTTCAAAATCCAGAACTAATTAGAAAATGTTATTTACAAGCTAAGATAAATTTAAAAAAAATGGTTCTTACCATTAATCCTATAGGAGCTATAAGATTTAATTGTCCGATCCGGCTGGCTCCGACTTATATACTTGCTGTATGTACATGTCCACACACCCACGTACATACTCACATTATGCAGTCATCCAAAACCCAAATTTAATTGTAAATAAACCAATGGAAAATTGCCAAACTATAAGCAGGCCAGAGGAAAATTACCATGAAACGAAAAATCACAGCTTATAGACTAAACAATTAGAACGAGCCGTTGTTCTGACTTTCGGCACGTTCCTCTAATTCAGCATGCTCAGATTTCGGGATCCAAGTCTGGAGTACAATGTTCAAATTCAGCGAATCACTCAGTAACAAGAAAGTCCACTCAAAAAAAAACTTCAAAGCACAAAACCGAGGTATGATCGTAAATGAAGTAGGATGTAATATTCCCGAGCCGCCATGAAGAAGATAGGCTGAAAGTTGGTTTTAGTTTTCGTTCTTTAATTACTCTATAATAGATTTCTTTTTGGTTTTACAAATTTATTGAAGTTTCAGAGCAGCCGTTGTTGTTCAGCGTGTGGGCCAAGGGACAGCGACCGGTTTGTATTTCGGCCACTTAGGTTGATGACCGAGACCCTGAATTGTATAAACACTGCGACAAAGTGTTACAGTGCGTGCCCTTTTAGTACTCTTGGTACAGTGGTCATCGATATAAATATTTTATATGTGTGCAAGTTAATTGCCAGCCGGAAAAATTATATAAAAAAATATTTTTCTTTTTTAAATATATTTTGGTGAAAGACCTTTATTGAAAATTATTAACACAATTATTTTTATTCACTTATCATACTTCTTTATAATTATCAACCGATCGCGGTCGCGGTCAAGTTCGGACTGCCACTCTGATCTTGAACCAAATCCAATAAACCTCGGCCAGGAGCTTTTCTTTTTGAACGTTAAGAACTTCAATTTATGTTTAGATTAAAAGCTTGAGATGAAACTGTCGCATCTTATGGTGAAATTCAATTATGCTGACCGATGCAATTTGGCGGACAATTGGAACGTAAAAGGCGCAATTGATTGTGCTTCGAACGGAAGCTGATGTTTACTTTATTTTTGATTTGTTTAACTTAGCTGGGAAGCCAAGATCGGACCTCAAAGCCAAAGGCAAAAACAAAGGCAAATGCAGAGATTAAAATTTTTGTTTATAAAGATTGACATTTTTGTTTACAAAAGCCATAAGTGGCATGTTTTCAGGGGTTGGATAACTTGCATACTACATCTTCCTCCTTTTAAAAAATAACGTTATATATTGGAGTTACTTTCTAATATTCATTTTACAAACTTTGAGAAAAAAATAATATTATTTACAGTAATAAGTTTAACATTTTTGTTTTTTGTTTTTAATTTGTTTTTCTATTTGGACGGTCCATTGTTTTTTTTGTTATTATAGTGTATTCTTATTTTAGATATGGTTATCCTATGTACTCTTATATTATGTATGGCCACACGTGATATATTTATGAAATAAAAAGAGTTTTAATCTATCTTGCAGAGGGTATAATGATTTCAGTCAGAAGTTTGCAACGCAATAAAGGAAACGTTTCCGACCCCATAAAGTATATATATTCTTGATCAGCGTTACAAGACGAATTGATCTGTCTGTCTGTCCGTTTCTACGCAAACTAGTCTTTTAGCTTTGAAGCTATCGGGCAGAAACTTTCCCAAAAGTCTTCTTTCTATTGCAGGTAGTATATAAGTCGGAACCAGGATCGGACAAATATATCTTATAGCTCCCATAGGAACTATAGTGGAACATTTTTTTTAAAAATGATGCCTTCGGTGCTTTTTAACATATAACCTTCTAATCTTGGAAATAAAATTTTTAATTAGTAATGAATTTCGAATTAAATTTTATCAAAATCGGAAGACTATATCATATAGCTGCCATATGAACAATCGGAAAATTAGTGATAAAATAATATGAAAAAACTATATCTTCGGTATTTCTTATCATATAACCTTCAAAGCTTGGAAATAACATTTTTTATTTAGTTCTGAGTTTTGAATTAAATTTTATCAAAATCGGAAGATTATATCATATTGCTGTCATAGGAACGATCGAAAAATTGGTGGAAAAATAATATATAACAAATTATAGCTTTGGTGCTTTTTGACATCTAACCTTCTTAGCTTGGAAATAAAATGTCTTAATTAGTTTTGAATTTCGAATTAAATTTTATCAAAATCGGACGACTATATCATAAAACTGTCATAGGAACAATCGGGAAATTAGTGGGAAAATAACATGAAAAATTATTTACTTAAGTTTATTATTTCTTATAACTGCAAGGGTATACAAACTTCGGCTTGCTGAAGCTAACTTCCTTTCTTGTTGTTATTATTTAATATAGTAATGTGATCTCTATCTGCCTTAAAGGGCCCTGTACATTTCAAATATGACATGTCATGTTAAATTTTCAATAAAACCTGATCTCCTATTTTCAAATCAAAATTAAAACTAGTTTTGTCGTAACTAATTTTCTGTTTCAGCTTATGACATTCTAGCAATAGTCTATCTCTCTTAAATGCCTGTTATAATCTAAATTTGGATTCCTTAGCATAATCTTCTATATTATAAAATGGTTTTATTTTATCTCTGCTATTAAAATGTTTTGGTAGATTTGAAATTTTACCTAATACTAGCTCATATGGACAATAGTCATGTGCCATAGATGGGGTTGTATTAAAACAATATACGAAATATTGCAGCCATACTTCCCAATCTGTTTTGTCAACTGAGATGTATAAACGAATGAACTCATTGAGTGTTCTGTGGCTTCGCTCCCCGGTACCTACGGTCTGGTGGTGGTGTGCAGTGGAAGTTATGTTTTTAATATGTAAATATTTACATAGATCTTCAATAATTGAATTTTTATATTCTGTTCCCATGTCTGTAATGAAGGTCTTCATTGGACCGTACAAATATAGCTTTTGCTACTGTATTTGCACTTTTATTTGGTATAGGTATAGCTACTGATATTTAGTTAAATTGCAGATGAGTGTTACTGCGTATTTGTTTACATTTTTAGATTTTGGAAGTGGACCAATAGTATCTACAATTACTATATCGAAAGCTCTTTGTGGAGTTTCGGTTATAGTTAGTGGGGTCTTAGTATGTTTGTTCGTTTTCGACTTTTGGCATTTAGGACATTTCTTTATGTACTCTTTTATGTCTTTAGACATATTTTTCCAGTAATAGTGTCTCTGGTCCTTGGCCAAGGTTTTTGTAATGCCTGTATGACCACCTTGTATTGGATCATCATGGAATGCAGACAATATAGCTTCTTTTTCTTTATTATTTTGTATTACGGTCACTGGGTTGAGTAGCGCTACTCTTAATGATTTCAATATATTATTTCCCATAATTTTAAAATGATCATTTAATTATTTCAAAGATATTTTCCCACGGTGCGACTATGAGTTGGCTGACTTTGTGAATACCGGCCTGCTTTTCAAGCCTTTGAAAGAATTGGTTCCATTAGTATACAAATCGCTAACATCATATCTTGCTGTAATTTTATTATTTACATGCAAGGTCACTACTTTACGTACTTAATCATTATTAATCACTTCATATATGTTGGGCTTTGAAGCTTTTTCTATAGATTGCTTATGCAATTCTATTTGTTTTTTCCTGCGCAGGATTTTTGTCTGCTCTGGTTTTTGGTAGTGACTTTCAAAATTGTATTGTTTGTTTGTATATTTTTTAAGTCTGTGATGGTTATTCTAGAGAGCGCGTCGGCTATATAGATACTCTACCGTAAAATTATATTCCTCCAATTCAATTTACCATTGAAAATAATTAGGCAAGTGCTCTATGGTCTGTTTTGATGGTGAAGTGTCTACCATAAATATAGTCTGAAGTGAGTTATTGGCCAATGAATAGCTTCTAATTCTTGCACTGTAGTGCTCCTGTTGCTTTCACCCTTCGTAAAGGATCTTGATGCGTATGCAACTAGAAGCTGGAGTTTATTTTTGTTTTAAGTTAGGACTGCTCCACAAGCGTAATTGCAAACATCTGGGACTATGCCAAATTCTTTGCTAAAATCTGGGTATTGCAACAGAGTAGGGTTTATTAATGCTGATGTAAGATGTTCAAAGGCGTTTTGAGATTCTGTTGTCCATTCGAATTTTACATCTTTCTTTCATAATCTTGTTATGTTTCTTTATATGCGCATTTATGTCCTAAGAAAGTGACTTTATGCATAAAAAATGAAAATTTTTCATGGATTTCATGAATCATTTTTCATCAGGATGTAACTTTAGGTTGTGTTGGCTACATTTCTTGAGCATGTGTTTTTTGGAACAATCTATGACTATAAAGTCATCCATATAAAGAAATGCTTGCGAAGGTTATAATCCAGGGACAGCTATTCTCATCATTCTCTAAAAAGAGTTTTGCGCTATTTTTAAACAGCATGGTAATTGCGTGAAGCGATACGAGCCATTGTATGTTGAAAAGGATGTTATATCCCGTGAACTTTTATCCAGTTTAATTTGATGAAAACCTGACATGGTATGCGAAATATTTTGCTCTACCTAGTTGATCTAAAATATCATCGATCCTAGAGAGTGGAAATTTATCAGAAACATTTTTTTTATTAATTTGACGATAGTCAATTACTAATCGCCATTTTTTATTTTCCGAATTTGAAAGTGATTTTTTTGATACTAAAAAAAGTGGGCTATTATAAGGTGGTACAGAGGGTTCCACTATTTTATCATTGATGAGTTTTTGAACTTGTTTTTTAATTTCGTCTCTATTGTTCTATGATGATTTCTATAATTTTTTATATATACGAGTTCATCATCAGTTAATCTCAGCTTTTGTTTATAAAAATTATTGGAAGTGATCGATTCGGTTTCTAGTCCGAATAACATCACTTTACTGGGTGCATAATGCTGTTGTTCATTAAATTGAAGCGGGAAGTTTTTTGCAAGTTGGGATAATACATTTTTTGTCTGGTTTCTAAGTTCGTTTTTACCACTTCGTAGTTTGAAAGTGGTTCATGATGAATATTTTTGATATGAACTACTTGATCTGTGTTTGTGGTATTTAGTAGTCTTATAACGGGTGTTTTTTGTAGAGGTATAGAACTTTAAGTTGCAATAAAACAACGATGGATTATTCGATTCACATGAATTTCTTTTTATTCGAAAGATAATCGTGTGGCATTACATTTAATATATAATTTCTGGCATATGACCGCCACGGCTGGCTCGGACGTCCAATTTTCGATGACTTTTCCGAATATTTGCGGCCGTATATCGGCAATAACACGGCGAATGTTGGCATCACGGCTGTTCAATTCCGGAGTGATAAAGTTAGTAATCATCATCATCATGGCTCTATACCGATCACCATTGACTGTAACGTTCTGGCCATTACCGTTTTTGAAGAAGTACGGACCATAAAGCTCACCAAACAGTCAGTTTTTATTGGATGTAACGGTGTTTCGACATACACTTGAGGATTAGCTTTACTCCAAATGCGGCAGTTCTGTTTATTGACGTAGCCACTCAACCAGAAGTGCGCTTCATCGCTTATGAAAATCGGGAACAACGACAATGCTTGATGATCGCTTGGCTTCAATTCTTGCACGAGTTGGATTTTGTAAGCACGCAAGCCAAGATCCTTCCGCAAAATCTTCCATAAAGTGGAACACAGATCCAATTCCTGTGCTCGATTGCGGATGGACTCATTCGGGTCTTCCTCAATGCTACGCTCTACAGTAGCAATAGCTTTTTCTTTACGCACCGTACGGCGTCTCGGTGGATGCGAAAACGTTCCATGGTAAATCGAATTAACTGCTCTGATGGACGATTTTGTCGACGATAAAATGGACGTAGTTCGCGATACGTATTCCGCACTGAAGCATTTCTTTCGAAATAAAAGTGTACTATTTGCATGCGTTGTTCAGGCGTTAGTCTATTCATGATGAATTGCCAAACCAAACTGAGAAGTAATCACTTGACAGCTGTCGGTCGACATCTTGAACAGTGATGCCAACTTAAAGTTTACCTCTAAAAAAAAACCCCGATATATGCATTTTGGATTGTTGCTTTTCCTGTTTCTACATTCATGAAAGTGACGAATGTATTTTGAATGTCGTGTATCTAATGGGGTTAGTTTCACGAATTTGTTTGGGCTACCCTAACGTTGTTTTTGTGGTTGTTGTTGTTACCACCGTTACCGTTGTTGTGTTCCCCACGGCTTTTTCCGTCGCGCTAATTTCCACCACGGTTGTTGTTTCTGTAATAATTATTATTTTGGTTATTATTATTTCTGGTATAACCATTATTTTGATTATATCCGTTATTCTGATAATATCCGGTATTGTTATATTTACCTTAATTATTACCCCACCGCGGTAATTGTTTTTGTAATTATTACCGCTATAATTTTTTCCACGTTGGGGGTACAATATGGAATTGGCATTGCCTGTTATTTCAGTTTTACATTGTATGTATATGTACTAGGCGACGGCTTCGTTCATGGTCGCAAAATTGCCTGCTTCCAATATTGTTTTGAGGCGGCCATGCTCACAATTTTTGACCATTGTGGTGATGGCATCCTTGGTGCTGAATTTGTCAGCGTGTTCGGAGCTTCTAGGAGCTTTTGCAGGTTGTCAATTTCTGTGGTGAATCTTTCTGCAGCTTTTCCTTTTTGGCTTGTTTTAGCAATTTTGGATTTTACTACGTCGGATGTTTCACCGAATATAGTATCTTGCAGTTTTTAATTATAGCTTCTTTTGTGGACTCTGTTTTGGACTCTGTATAAGATCCAATTATTTTGGATTTAATTACTTCTACAGCCAAAACCTCGAATGTACCTTTCGTAAGGTTAACCAACTTCAAAACTGTTACGAATCTCTGAATGTGTATCCTTTGCCCGTAAACTCCGGGATGGCATTAGATATTTATGTAATGTATGCCCTTTGGGCAAACGTCTCATCAGCCAGTGTGGTTGGCTTTATTTCTACAATGCTGTTGTTAGAATCCGAGTCGGTCAAGTCCTCGTCTGATAATTCAGATTGAATAAGGGCTGCCGGAATAGTGAGGCTGTTTATACCTTTTTCCAGCTTGTACTGGTGGATCAGATGATTCTGACTCTTCTCCAACGGTGTGTTTAGGATAGTTGGTACTGATATTTTTAAGCCGCACCTTTTCTTTATAGCTATAAGGTTATCCAGTAATTTGCTTAAATATTTTGATACCTGAAACCGATGGGCTTTGTTAAGCCTGTCTCTCTGATCGTGTATTAGTATCCGCGCTGTATTAAAGAGGTTTACTAATATTACGGCATGCGTATTTAGAGTGTTTTGATAATGACTTCTAAGATCTGTCAAAATCAATTTTTAAATTAGTTCTTTATATAGTTCGTCCCATTATATTATTTAATGGAATATTTTCTAGGGTCGGGACGGTGGTCAATACTATCGCCTTCTGCGTACTTGAGCAATGTATCAAGGGAGAAAAGCCTAAGTTGTACCTATTAACGTACTCATATTCGACTTCATTGATTAGTAGAGGCTCAGCTCCTTTTTCGATTATTGATAATAACCTGTTCCGCAAGTTCGGTTCCTTATCAAGAGTGATTTTAATACACTCTGTAGTAATCACATTTTATATATATATATTTTTTATTTATTTATTTTCATTGTACATTAGATAAGATTATTGGATAAAATAACATCAATATTCAATATAAATATATGGATATACATATTTATATTAGATGGCTTGTGGGTTTTTTATTATTGCTTCTTTCATTTTGAACATCTTTTTATAATTATTGTTGGCGCTTTATATATTTTATATTTTGTCCAGATTATTAGCCTGGCTTTTATTTATGGCTCTCTTTGATATAAATTTATTATGAAAGATGTATGCCTTGTACAAAATATATGCGCTCATAATTAAGACAATGATTGATAATAAAATGTTCCTTAAATCTGTATTCATTGTTGTGGACTCGATTTTATTTATAACGTTTGCTGTGGAGTCCACTTCTTTTACGTCTAGCAAACCTATTTTGGGTGTTTTTCTATGAGCTGCTATAGAATTTATTATGTTAAACGTGAAATTTAGTTTATAATTTATTTTTCATTTAGTTTGGCTCATGTAATTAAAAATTTTCCTTATTGGGCCGTAGGTATTGTGTGAAAAACTTTTTTTAACAATAGAAAAACCTGCCTAGTTTTTTGTATGGTTGTCAGGCCGCACGCTAGTTGGGCAACTTTAATGTCGCTCAATTTTACATTAGTTTTTATATAATATAAAAAAAATATACATCGCAGTGCAATGAAAAAAATTATGCAACGCAGTGCATGGTTAGTAGAACCTGAGCTCCTTTTTCGATTATCGATAATACCCTATTCTGAAAGTTGGGTTCCTTATCAAGACGGATTATAGTAAATTCTGTAGTATTCATATTTTATATTGTTTTCTTTTATTTATTTATTTATTTTCATTGTACATTAGATAAAATTATTGGATAAAAAAAACATCTATATTCAATATATCAATATATGGATATACAAGTTATATGACACATTATTTAGGGGCTCTTACCCAATTTATAAACAACTTTGAGCCGAGAGCTAATTCCCAGATAATTCTGACAGACTCGAGATAAATCCGTGGTTCTGTCAACAAGGCCTCCATATCATTCCCACCCAGATCAATTTCTCGCAGTCCGCATCAAACGGATGCTGTAGACCTCCAAGCCGATATTGTAAACATCGAAGTCCCAAGCGAGCACTGAGTCCGCTAACGTAAACAAAAGATCCCCAAAGCGGTCACTTAACTCCGCTTATGTAAAAATTGCATCATCCTATTTTCCGACTTTCTTGAGTCAACCGGCAAAAAAGAAAAATAATCCTTTTAAATCTCAAAATTACAAAATAGTGATCGTAGCATAAATTGACTGCTCGGACTATATAAAAATTAGAAAGTAACAACAAATATCATCCAAAATATTTCATCGGATAAAATAACAATTGTGTAAAACAGGTAATTAAAAATGCTTTAAAGCAAAAATCAAATAATAAACAAAAAGACATTCAAAGAAAACACAGAAAAATGAGGGCTGAAGGGCTATCTTTCGCCAAAAAATAAACTCTAAAAAAGAGGGAAGACCCCAATTTAAAAACCAAAAAAGGAAGGACGACCCCAAGAAAAATCATCTTCCAAGACAAGGACGACCCCAACAGGATCAAAAAACAACGAGAAGAAAAAGGGGGATTAGTGAACGATACAACCTTTTTTTTATTATTATTATTACTATTTTTAAAGAAAATTGTAAAAAATCAAAAATAAACTTAAAACTGTAATTTACCTTCTCTATGAACCTGCTGAATTTCTGATAGGCTTTTTCGGTAACTCTCTCTCTCTCTCCTGCTTGATTTATATTGTATTTGTTCGTGCTTAAAGTACTTAGTGTCGCACAAGCCACGCTCAGTCTATAGTATATACATTTTCGCGATCTCGCGCTCATAATTTTCTTTGTGTTTTGTTTTGAATATGAGGTATTTTTCATATTTTACTTCATTTCATTTTTCTTTTTGTTTTCTTATAATGGCCCTTGTCTGTTGTAAGAAAAATTGTACACTTGCGTCTTCAACGAAAGACCCCTTTATTTTTTGCTGGCTCTGCGATTCGATGATGCACGTCAAATGTGCAGGATTCACCGGCAGAGTAAAAGATTTTATTGATCTTAACTCTAGTCTTATCTGGTCATGTGGTTCCTGCAAGGAAATGGTGGTTGAGATGAGCGGCTTTATAAAGCAGACTCGAGACAGCCTGTTGAATATCTCGGGTGCTTTTAGGCAACTCAATGAGGTGTTCAATACCGTCTGTGCCCAGTTTAATAATACAAAATTATTAACCGAGTCGCCTAAACGAAAAAAAAGCCAGCTTAACCGCCGTTAATACGACTATTGAATCCAACCCAAGCCCGAACTTGGTAGCAGCAGTTCCTGTTGACACAGGGGTAAGCGAATGGATACAGCTAGCTCGAGTGAAGTTCATGTTTCCGTAATAAAAGCTTCAGTACTGGCTTAGTCAAAGAAATCGGTGCCGACCATACCTATAGGTACAGTAGGCACAGTTCCTGGATCTCAGCTTAGTGAGGTTCAGCCTGCTGCTGGGGGGCGTAAGAAACTATCAGCTGTTCCACAAAGGAAGCATTTATTTTCTTTTAGATTCACCCGAGATACCACATCTGAGGATGTTTTGGAATTTATACGTGAAAAATTCCCAACCGAAGATATTGCAGATGAACAATTACGATTTTCATACGCTCTCAGGATATCGTCTTTTAAAGTATTTGCTCCGCCTGATGTTTTTAATGTTTTACTTTCTGAACTCTTTTGGCTTAATGATGATCTAGTAATTAAAGAATTTGTTCTAAATAAACCGAGAACAAAAACAGGCAAATAACACTGTGCCAAAAAACTAAAAAGTTTAATTTTGGTGTATCAAAATGTTAGGGGACTAAATATGATTTTGTGGATGGCCTTTTAGAATTATCGTTACAGCAAGTAAGCTTATTATAAAGCTTATTATAAATTCCTTAAGTAGACAATTAGATCTTAGATGTAGAATTGACGTTCTTGTTTTAGCTTAAGATCGATATCATCCTCTGTTTTTTAGTTTCTTAACTTAAACTTAACGATATGATTTATCATTATAATTGGACAGTCTTGTACAATTGTACAGACATTGATAGTGCCACTGAACTATTCTATACAGAGTTAAATACGTTTTTCAATGAATGTGTACCTGATAGGTTTCTTTCAAACCTAAACAGGCCTCCTTGGTTTACCAATGCGCTTCAAAGAGTTAATAAATCATAAATCTAACTCTTTTAAAATGTAAAAAAATCGGGTAGACCCGCAGATTTATCGAAATATGTGGTGGCCCAAACGGATTTTAATGTTCTCAACAGTCATTGCTATTTTATGTATCTAAATCGATATAAATTTGAATTTTCAAATGATTCGAAACAGTTTTACAACTTTGTTAATGCCAAGCGTAAGTCATCGGCATTGCCTTCATCGGTACGTCTAAACTCAATGGAGACATCGACGGATTCTGAAATCGCTGAGTTTTTCCAACTAGTTATAGTTCGGCAGCTTGGTCAAATTCCAACTACCCTAATCCCTTAAATAGGGCAAATTGTACTTTTTCCCCTGTAATCACAGAAAATTCTCTCATAAGAGATCTAGCAACAACAATGCCAACTTATTCTCCCGGTCCAGATAGACTTCCTGGATGTGTGCTTAAGTTTTGTGCGTTTTTTGTAAGTAAGCCGATTCCTAAACTTTTCAATTTGTCTATTTCATTATCAGTTTTTCCTTGTATCTGAAAGGACTCTTTTATTATTCCGATCCATAAAAAAGGTGCGAAGGCGGATGCCCAAAATTAAAGAGGTATTTCTTAATTGTCGGCTATTGCTAAAGCATTTGAACGTATTATCACTTCTCATTTGCAACATTTATGTTCCTCGCTTATATCACCGTGTCAGCATGGTTTTGTTAAGCGAAGATCGACCACCACCAATCTTCTTGAATTGACATCTATTGTATTGTAATAAATGCAGGCTGACATTGTATATACAGATTTTAGTAAGGCCTTTGACTCCGTTAACCACTCTCTTCTTTTATTTAAATTACATCAGCTTGGGTTTCCTGGTAATCTTTTATCTTGGATTTCATGTTACTTAAATGGTAGGACCCAGAGGGTTGTATTCAAGAATGCTGTTTCAAAATTGATCTACGTGACATCTGGAGTGCCTCAGGATAGTCATTTGGGCCCTTTGATGTTTACTTTGTTTTTTAACTATCTTCCCTCAATCATAACACATTCTCATGTACTAATGTATGCTGATGATGTTAAGCTTTGTTTATCATATAATGATATAGCGCCGGGATTTAACTTACAGTCAGTTATTGATTGTTTTCATGAATGGTGTAGGGCAACCTTTTAAATTTGAACTGCCTTAAATGCAACTTTATGACTTTTTATAGCGATACTCCTAAGTTTATCAGTTACTTTGCCCTGCGTAGTTTGAACTGGGATCGAAACGTAAGGCTACCTTACTACCAGAGTAAATTAGAATTGCTTAATTTACCTACACTTGTAAATCGTAGAACATGCATAAAACAAATAGAATAGAACAAATGCTTGGTACTACTTTTATACAAAATCTTATAAGAGGTGACATTGATTCTGCAGATCTTTTAAACCACCTAACATTCAATGTTCCTGTTACACTAACACGAAACTATTATCCTCTAAATTTGCCACGATGTAAATTTTCGTCTGCACGAGCCCTTTGGCGTTCTATGTAATAACTATAACAACCTTTATAATTTAATTTGCATTTCAACTTCTATCCCGGTATTAAAAACTAATATTTTAACTCATTTGCTTCATTCTTAGTTGTGCCTGTTATTTTCATTTGTGTTCCGTCTCTGTTTGTTTTATGTATTTTCTTCGCGAACTCGCATTTTTTGCCTAAATTGATAAAATGGCCCCGCGCGTGCTTGGTGTCGTTGGGCCATTTGTTTGTACTGTTCGAAGTGCATCAACGTCCATATATATATGTCTGTTCCAATTTCAATGGATAACATACATGCGATAAACACAAAATGAAATTATTTGTGTTTAATTTTAATAATTTTTTTTTTTAATAAATTGAAACAAATGAAGCATAACAATACGATTTTGGTGGCCGGATTTCCAGAGAATGTCTTATATTTTAAATTTATAATTTAAAATGGAATATATACTTAGGAGTCGGAATCCCTAAGATCTGTACCCTACCATGATGGGGAAGGCAAACGCGTTCCCAAACATCCTGGAAAACAACCACATCCTGTATTGTTTATTTTTCGTATATTTATTGTAAATGCATTATTCAAAAAATAAGTGGGAATATATCTGTACCGCGGAACTTAATTTGACTTTGCAAAACGCTTAAGCTGCCGCAGGCGATAAATATCGTGGGTGGGCGGCACGGCGGTCTGAAGTTCTTCGTCACTGTCATCGCCACCAGGCAACAGACGTCGCCGGCGCGGTGGAATGGCCGTTACACTATGCTGAACACCCGTATAAGTACTTGTGTCCACAATCCAGTGCACTGACTTGGCCAAATCAAAGATTTTTGGCGACAATTCATTGTCTCCATTCGGTTGCGGTGCAGCTTAATGGCAGAATACAGTAATGAATAAAAATAAAGGTAATACAAAATAAAGACCACTCACAGTCGGGCAGATTAAGCCGCATAAAGATGTCAAAGAGCAACTCGACGCTGACAAAGGGCCCGCGAAAGGAGTTTGGTGGGGGCAGGGTAGCACACAAAGCGGCCAGAGCTGATGGTTGCGGAAATACACCTCCGGCAAGTGGATGGGCACCAGGATGAGCGCATGGTCGCGGCTTGAACGGAATCATCTGAGAAAAATCCGGACGTGGTAGAGGGGTAGCAGCCTCACTATCCGTCTCGACCTCTCCGGTGTTTTGGGTTTGAACTCCTCCGCCTACCTTGTTCAGGATAATGCCAACATTCTGAAAAAAGAGTTGTTATTTAATACGCAGTAGTTAATTATACGGCGCGCATTAAGTTTACCAAAATACATTATAAAAAAACAACATTATGGGGTAAATATATTATGAAACAAGAAAGGAAGTTAACTTCGGCAAGCCGAAATTACATCAGCTTGGGTTTCCTGGTAATCTTTTATCTAATGTTTGTTGATGATGTTAAGCTTTGGTTATCATATAATGATATAGCGTCGGGATTTAACTTACAATCAGATATTGATTGTTTTCATGAATGGTGCAGGCCAACCTTTTAAATTTGAACTGCCTTAAATGAAACTTTATGACTTTTTATAGGGGTACTCCTAAGTTTATCAGTTACTTTGCCCTGCGTAGTTTGAACTGGGATCGAAACGTAAGGCTACCTTACTACCAGAGTAAATTAGAATTGCTTAATTTACCTACACTTGTAAATCGTAGAACATGCATAAAACAAATAGAATAGAACAAATGCTTGGTACTACTTTTATACAAAATCTTATAAGAGGTGACATTGATTCTGCAGATCTTTTAAACCACCTAACATTCAATGTTCCTGTTACACTAACACGAAACTATTATCCTCTAAATTTGCCACGATGTACATAAAATTTTCGTCTGCACGAGCCCTTTGGCGTTCTATGTAATAACTATAACAACCTTTATGATTTAATTTACATTTCAACTTCTATCCCGGTATTAAAAACTAATATTTTAACTCATTTGCTTCATTCTTAGTTGTGCCTTTTATTTTCATTTGTGTTCCGTCTCTATTAGTTTTATGTATTTTCATCGCGAACTCGCATTTTTTGCCCAAATTGATAAAAGCGCGCCGCGCGTAACAAGCACGTGCTTGGCGTCGTTGGGCCACTTGTTTGTACTGTTCGAAGTGCATAACGTCCATATATATTTAAATCTTGAATTAAATCCATTAAAGGAAGAGATCGTTAACTTAAGACAGCAGCTTTCTCTCAAAATAAAATCGGTTGAGGATTATGCGACACATCTTATGCGATCATGAAATAATAAGGGATAATAAGGTGAAGAAGATAAATATGTGAGCTGCAGAGAATCAGCCAGAGGGTGTGAAAGGTTTTATTCTGCCTTATCTATATTAAGAAACAAAATAACAGGAATGGCAAATAATGCCTTAGCCCATAATGGTACGGTATTAACGATCTCGATGCCAGATGGCCAGACTTGACTTTGTCTTTAGCGGCAAACGTCCAATTCATATTATTAAACAGGAATTAAGTGTATTGAGTCTGGGAAAATTATCCATAATGGATTATTATGGTACGGTTAATGAAAATTTAACTCTACTAATTAATAAAACTAGTATGACCTATGGTAGAAACAAACCGATAAGAGCTGAAATGAATGAGAAATATAGAAAGACAGCTTCATTACCGGCCTCAACGGCCAAATTGCAGTTACTATTTTCTTATCGAATCCACCTGACCTACCAAATACAATGGTCATAGTTCAGGAATTAGAAAGCAACAACATGAGAACTCATTTCGCAAGCCGTTTCTCAACTACTCAGAGAAAACATAGTGAGCCAAACTCTGAACTCAAACACATTTCAACCACAAGCCATTTTTTAGAGAAAAGACAGGAGTAGGCTTACCCTTAATTAGAAATGACCCTAAAATAAATAAAAAATTAAAAATATTAGTTAGCACTGGGGCATTCGTGTTATATTAGAAATAGAATTTATAAAAATAAAAATGAGCTTCCAATATACAAAAGGGTATCCACAGTAAATGGATACTCAATAATTAAATATTAGCATATGATAACTACTTTTGATACGAGATATACTTTTTATGAAATAGAAGGGCTAGACTCAGATCTACTGGTCGGCTATAACCTAGTGAAGACAAGAAAGGAAGTTAGCTTCAGCAAGCCGAAGTTTGTATACCCTTGCAGTTATAAGAAATAATCAACTTTACTAACACCATGTGAAATTTTTAAGGATTGTTGCTGTCTTCAGTGATAATAAAAAATATAATTTCATTCTTTTTTTTCAAACCATTTTTTGTACATCTATATACTAGAGTAGTCCAATTTTTATTAAATTGAATTCGAAATTCTTAAAAATATAAGAAATTATATTCCCAATATTATAAGATAATATGTCAAAAAGCCCCAAAGCTATAATTTGTTTCATTTTATTTTACCACTATTTTTCCGATCCTTCGTATGCCAGCAACATCCGATTTTGATAAAATTTAATTCAAAATTCAAAACCAATTAAAAAATGTTATTTCCAAGTGTAAAAGGTTGAAACACCAAAGATATAATTTTTTTAAATAGTTCCTATAGGAGCTATAAGATATAATTGTCCGATCCGTCTGATTCCGACTTATTTACTACCTGCAATAGAAAGAAGACGTTTCAGCGCAATAGCCTTAAAAGTGAGAGACTAGTTTGCGTAGAAACGGACAGACAGACGGACATACGGACATGGCTAGATCGACTCGTCTAGTGACGCTGATCAAGAATATATATACTTTTTGGGGTCGGAAACGTCTCCTTCACTGCGTTGCAAACTTCTGACTGAAATCATTTTACCCTCTGCAAGGGTATAAAAATAGGACCTGTAATTGACACAGCTATGGGAGTTATTAAACATAATGGAAAACTACTTAAACCTACATTCTTTAACAGAAGAAAACACCGTTATTCCATTAAAAGAATTCATATTAAAAAATAAAAAATGAACAGGCTTAAATCAGATCCGAATCTGAAATGGGTAATCAAAGCAAATATAGATTGGGATATAAAAATCCTGAACATGCCGTCGTTGAAAAATCCGACAAAAATAAAAGTTGGGAGATAGAAATCCTGAACGGCCGTCGTTAAAAAGGTTTGGAATTTAAAAATTCTGAACACGACGTTGTCGACTTATCCTACAAAAAACAAAAAAAAAACTTAAAAATATCTTCTGCAGATCAAAGAACAGATCTGGAGAACGAAATATTAAATATTATCATTAAAGAACATTCAAAAATTAATATGCAGATTCCATTTAGGACAGATATACGCGGTGAAATAAACACCGAAAATAATAGGACTCTTTACAGCAAACAATTCCTATATGCTCTATCATATTCTGATTTTGTAAATTCTGAAATAAGTCGAATGCTAAAAGAAGAAATTAAAGGGCCAAGTAGAAGTCCTTATAATTCCCCTGTACTAGTGGTACCAAAAAAGGGTTTCAATGAAGATACCTGATAGGTATCCAATGCAGGACCCTTCAGTGATGTGATCTAATCTTGGAAAAGCCAAATACTGTTAAACAATTGGCTTGGAATCTAGATTTAATCAGATTCTCATGAACGAAGCATACCTACAGAAAACCTCATTCTCAATAAACATTGGGAAAGAATGCCCTTCGGTTTGACAAACGCTCTAAGAATTTTCCAACGATTGATGAATGATATTTTAAGAGAACAAGTGGGTAAAACATGTCATTTTTATATGGAAGACGTAATTATATTTTCAAAAACAATTGAGCAACAATTTAAAGATTTTATTGTCATTATTAAAATTTTGCTGAACGCAAACATGAAAATTTCAATTGAAAAATCATAGTTATTTAAATTAGAAACAAACTTTCTCGGTTACGTTGTTTCTCACAATGTGATCAAAACCGATCCCAAAAAAACTTGTACAATTGTAAAATATCCGTTCCCAAGAAATATTCGAGAGCTTAGAAGCTTCCTATGCCTTACAGGATATTACAGAACATTTTTGTAAATTACGCAAAGATAGCTAAACCCCTAACGAAATATTTAGAGGACCAAAACGGCAAAGTCTCTAAAAAAAGCATCACGTAGAACTTTAATAGAGTTTGATGAGTTTTTAACGAGCTCAAAGAAAATTTTATTGCACAAGTAGAACTAGTACAACCGGACTATTATAAAAAATGTACCCCAACAACTGACGCGTCTGACTTAGCAATTGGTGCGGTTCTTTCTAAGGAAGGAAAACCAATTACATTCATTTCAAAAACTCTAGCCAAAACTGAACAATTATACGCAACAAATAAAAAGGAACTTTTAGCCATATGGGCTTTTAAAAACCTTTGAAATTACTTATATGGGGTTAAAACATCGAGATCTATACCGATGGTACCGAGGATGGTTTCCATTTATTGAAAGCTGTTCACCCAAAATTTTTATAAGCCAGGAGCAAAAAATGTTGTTGCGGACGCTTTATTAAAGATCCAAATTAATAATATAACGGAAAGAAATGAATCCGTCTTAGATCAGGAAGTAGTTTTGAGAATGTCTTACAAGAAACCCGAAAACCCTTTACCCAGTTTAAGCAACAATTGCTAATAGCAATGGGAGGTATACAATACATAAGTCGCTTAATATATTCAAAAATACCAGTCATGTAGTAGAATTTGACGCTCCCGAAAATTTTATATCAATCTTAAGAGAATATATTCCACCCAATATAACAATAGGAGTTCGCTGTACTTTAGAAGATTTTTACAGAATTCAAAAACCACTTAAAGACAATTTTACAAATAAATTTTTATACACTAAGACATTTGTCCAGGATGTCGATAACGCTAAAGACTCTCTTATCTCTCTTATCTCTAATAATCACAGAAACTCATTTTTGATGAATATGATATGCAAATATCTAGACTTTATTATTGGCCTAATTTATACAAAAAGCTTAATGAATTTATAAAGAACTGCACAATCTGCAATCAAAACAAATACAACAGACACCCAATACAGATTCCTATCGGTCAAGCACCTATTCCAGAAAGAGAAGGTGAACATTTGCATCTTGACATATATTACGCCCAAATTCTTATATTCATTACTTGTATAAATTCGTATTCGAAATACTTAGTCGTAAAAGAAATCCCTAACAAACAAAATATAGAAAATAAAGTTTCAGAAATTTTACAACAATTTCCATTAGCCAAATCTTTGATGATAGATAATGAACCAAGTTTTTCTTCATCCCAATTCAAATCATTTGCTCAAAGAAATGGGATAAAACTATTTTTTGCAGACCCTCGACATAGTACGTCCAACGGACAAATAGAAGGGGCACACTCAACCTTAACAGGAATTTCTCGCTGCATTAAAGATGAGCTTAATTTAATTGATTATTCTGAAATAATTATTAAAAAATGTGAGGAGTTTAACAACTCCACACAAATCCCAGCAGCAGATGGCCGGCCGCTCACCAGGTAGGTGGCGAATTCGCGTAGTGAGAACGTGAGAATTTGGAGAACGTGGTAATTTGGAGAGCAAGAGAGTTTGGAGAGCAAGAGAGTTTGAAGAGCAAGAGGGTTTGGAGATCAAGAGAATTTGGAAACCAAGGATGGAGAAGGAGAGAGCGGAGACTTGGCGGGCAATGCGAGAGTGCCGTGTGCAAAAGGAAGTAAGGGGGCGACGCCGGACTTTGGACGCGGCCGTGATCTTTAAATCCGGCAGCGGAGCGGCACACAAGCATGCCATATGCATCACAAGAATCAGCGGGACGGCAGCATCAGGCAGGACATCGGCGGAAAGCGCCGCATGAAGGACAAGAGTAAAACAGGAGCCATGGACTTTGGACCCGGTGTGGAGCTCGGTGGTAAGCCTGCCGAACCCCAGTGTACCTCGCCCCAAGCACTACTTTGGCATGCCCGGCGCGAGCACCGTGCGCCAAGTGGAGTTGAGCAGGTCCTCGCGATCAGCAAGAAGGGAGAGCGGTCGACCAGTACGGTCTCGAAAGGAATTTTCCATGAGAGCCTACGGTTCCGATTTGTGAAGTCCCGGAGCGGCGCGACCGAACCACGAGATTAACGACCCAGAAGAGAGAGAAGTCCCGGATCGATGTATGTCCGAGAATCCAACACACCCAGTCAGGAGCAGTTCGCAGGACACCGCTATCAGCAGGACGCCACGCCGCAACAGTCACGCGAGGAGAATCGAGCCCGTAGGGTGGAATGTTCGTTTACACAAGGCGTAGAAGCAAAGTGAAGAGCGAGGCGTTTCGCCTTGACTGTCCGCACAATCTGAGCGGAAACCCTAGTGGAACCATCCGGGACAGAGCAAGGGACAGGCGGTCGTGTGTAGAGAGCAGTGATACTGGAGAACTCGTCACTCTGTACACCCTTGTCTGAGAACGGTGACGCCTAAGCCCGCACGGCTGACCCCATAGCGAGTCGGAATCGTTGCCAAGCAGTCACCGAGTCAACGCGTCAGGGACAAGCAGCGGACAAGGATTGTCAGGGAGCTACAAACTGGGACACCGTGTCAACGAGGCGAGAGAACATCGAGACAACCCGAGCCGTAGGAGACACCGAGGACAAGCAAATTATAAAGCCGACTGTAGTTATACCCGCAATAAACCCACTACAAACCCGTGAATTCTGTGCTTTCTCACTGAACTACTGGGCGGTCACGTTTATATAAATTTGATGGGACGAACACACACAATCTACTGAGCTAGGCACACAAATCTTATAGCGAGCAGAAAGCAAACAAATCAGTTCGTTACGAGCAGCACAAAAATATAATCTAACAATTCACGCAGTAACTAACCAACGACCTTTTGATATACCATAAAAAATTCACCCCTAACTATTGCAACAAGCTCAAGAGAAAATGTTGAATTTTCACAAAATAAGAATTATCACGTAGGAGAAGTAATTTACGAAAAGAAATAAGGAAAAAGTAACAAGCTTAATTCTGGATATTAAAACAAGTAGTTAAGGAAAATCTGCCTAATAAAGTTATTATAAATAACAGAAACCGTACGATTAATAAAGATAATATTAAATAATTTTTTTCAAATTACAGATAGTGATTTCAATAATGCACTTATTATTGCTGGTTTATGAATTACACGAACCATTATTTCCTTATTTACAAGGATACCAATGATGTTCTTATTTATGAATCATACGCAGGTTTATTTCATATAACTAATGTAAGTCTTTATAGAGATACAATAAACCTTGAAACAGAATTTCTAAAGAATCACGACAGAAAGAATTTTCTTTGGGAAATATCCCACAATTTAAAAATTATCAAAATGCTTATCTCTCAAATTATACCCAGTAGATAAAAAAAGAGGAAATATGCACTATTTGGAAATGGATAGCAGGAACACCATAACTTCATAACTGTCCAAAATAAAATCGATGATTTAATACAAAATAATAACGATCAATTCGTTATTAATTCTAAAATTTTTAAAGAGATTATGTCTTTATCTGAAGAATTCAAAACAGCCTTTAAGGATCAAGAAATTCCACATAGAAAATATCGTCTTCGCTTGCTTACTTACGACCTTATGAATTTAATGGTCAGAATTACGCTCGCCAAAATTTATGTATTTAATACTAAAATTCTAAGCAATGACGATATACAAGACATTTATAAACACGAAAATAGAGAATAAAGAGCGCTTGGAAGCTGTGTACGGTGACTCTTCGATGGCGACCGTCAAAAATTGTTTAAACGAGTTTCAACCTGGTCCCACGTGCCCAGGTGCCCCGAAAACGGCTACCTCAGAGGATAACGTGATGAAAATCCACGATCTCGTATTGGCAGACTGCCAATTGAAGATACGCGAGATAGCTGAGACAGTAGGCATGTCAAGACCGCGTGGGCCATATCCTGCATGGAATTTTGGGAATGAGAAAGCTGTCGGCGCGATGAGTGCCGCGTTTGCTTACTCCGGACAAAAAACGCAACCGTGAGACCACTTCAGAGCAGTGTTTGACGCTGTTTATGCGCAACCCGAAGGAGTTTCTGCATCATTTCGTGACCGAAACAAGGATCCACTGGTACAAACCAGAAACCAAGGAACAGTTGAACTCCACTCGGCGAACCTGCTCCGAAGAAGGCGAAGACTGTCCCATCGGCCGGAAAGGCGATGGCCACCGTTTTTTGTGATTTTGTGGTTATCTACATAGATTACCTGGAAAAGGGCAAAACGGTCACAGGGCTGTACTATGACAAACTATTGGGCCTATTGGCCGCTGAATTGCAGGAAATACGGCCCCATTTTGCGAAGAAAAAAGTTCTCTTCTATCATGACAACGCACCAGCTTACACTACCGCGCTCTGCGAGCTGCTACCTTATCCACCATATTTTTTAGATTTGGCCCCGTGTGACTTCTTTTTGTTTCCAAATTTGAAAAAGTCAGTACGTCATCGCAGTCACAAAATCCTATTTTGCAGACCTTTAGAAAATGTATTTCAAACGAGTTAAAGAAATTTGAGCATCGAGTTAAAAGAAGATTATGTTGAGAAATAAATCGACATTTCCAAAATGTTCGTTTTCTTTTGAAGGCTAAGTACTTATCGGATCACCCTCGTATATATTCTTTATCAGGAAATCCGTTAACACACAATAAATGTTATTAATTTGAAATGGTGCTGATAGATTTATTTGAATACAGTACGTATATTTTTCGGAATTATATAATGGCGTAATTATCATTGATTTTTGTGTTTATTATATGCACTTGTAAGATTAATAATGCGAAAGATTCAAGTATCTTCGGGACCCTTCTTAAAACACGGACCAAGGAGTCTAACATAAATATGTGCAAGTTATTGAAATACAAACCCAATAATGGGATAGCTAATTAACACAATCCCGGGGGTTTTATATAGCTATGTACTATCTAATGATAACTATATTATTTATGCCTCTCACTGGAACGTATCTTGATATATGCTGTGATCAGAAAGATGGTAAACTATACTTGATCAGGTTGAATCAGGGAAAACCCTGATGGAAGACCGAAACAGTTCTTAAGCAAATCGATTGTCAGAATAGGGACGAAAAACCAATAAAACCATCTAGTAGTTGTTTCCTTTTGAATTTTTCTTCAGGATAGCTGGTACATTTTAATGGTATATAAAAAAATCTCTTCTGGTAAAGCGAATAATTAGAGGCCTTAGGATCGAAACGATTTTAACCTATTCTCAAAATCTTAATGGGAATAATATAATTTGCCCAGTGGGCCACTTTTGGTAAGCAGGAGTGGGGCTGTGGGATAAACCAAACGTAATGTTACGGTGCCCAAATTAGCAACTCATGCAGATACCATGAAAGGCGTTGGTTAAAACAGCAGGACGGTGATCATGGAAGTCGAAATCCGCTAAGAAGTGTGTAACAACTCACCTTCCGAAGCAACTAGCACTTAAAACGGATGGGGCTTAAGTTGTATACCTATATATTACCGATAAAGTAGATGATTTATATAACTTGTAATATAAATTTCAAAACTTTAGTTAGTAGGAAGGCAAACGGGTATGCATAGAAGTGTTTGGCATAAGCCTACATGGCGCTACCATTAGTCGGTTCAAGTAAAATGCAAATGTCAAAGAAATATATATACTATTTGAAACCTAGCTAATTAATACCCTTGTTCAGTATCCCTTTAAATATGGGCCTCGTCCTTATCCTAAACAGGAACGACCATAAGGAAACTGTTGAGAGATATCGGAAGAGTTTTCTTTTCTGTTGTATAGCCGTACTACCATGGAAGTCTTTCGCTGCTTTGTTGATGTTTTCTCCTCGGACCTTGAACATTTTTGGTGGGGACGCGCAAACTTCTCAACAGGCCGTCCGAATATCCTCTGCTGGTCTCCAAGGTGAAGGGTCTGCAGTCTATAAAATGATGTAGGTAAGGGAAGTCGGCATATTAGATCCGTAACTTCGGGAAAAGGATTGTCTCTGAAGATTGAAATGGTCGGGAATCAGTAACATGGTTTATATGCTCGTTCTGGGTAAATAGAGTTTCTAGCATTTATGTCTATTACTTGTTCCCAGGATAGTTACGTAGCCAATTGTAAAACTTTCTTGCCAAAATTTTTAAGAATACTAATTACGTCAAACCAAAAAGTTCTTATTACTTATAACGATTTTCAATTCACAATCAATTCAGAACTGACACGGACTTAGGGAATCCGACTGTCTAATTAAAACAAAGCATTGTGATTGCCCTACCGGGTGCTGACACAATGTGATTTCTGGCCAGTGCTCTGAATGTCAAAGTGAAGAACTGGTGTTTAAGTATGCAGAAGGGGAATATTATTATGAAACTCATAGGTCCACCCTAGACTTAAGTCGCCTCAAAACGTCCTCGTGGTGTTCCCCGGTAATGTTATTCATCGTGCTTTACTGTATAATAGCCAATTTTAGCGTCGAATATATTTTCCGTAGGATTGGTTTCCCTACGAAATCTTAGTATTGGTGCCGTAAACAACAATATGAACCAAGTATGTGGCCAGTCCTTTACTAGCAAAAGAGGACTTGGTGTTCACATGCGATGTCGACACCCAGTCGAACTCGATGATATTCGTCGACGTGTCGATGTCAAGGCAAGGTGGTGTGAGGAAGAGAAAATGATGATGGCGAAAAAGGGGGTTGAGCTCACAGCAAATGGTATTAAACACATTAACACGCAACTATCGGACGCTTTCACGAAACGCAGCGTCGAAGCAATCAAAAAGCTAAGACAGAGGGACGATTATAAGGAGAATTCTATTTAGTTTGGTCATCGACCGATTACTTAGAGCCTTCCCCAACGAAATTGGTACCAGGGTCGGAAATGCCATGACAAACGCGGCCGCGTTTGCAGACGATTTGGTCCTTTTTGCGGAAACTCGAATGGGGCTTCAACAACTGCTTGACAAGACAGTTAGCTATCTTGCTACTGTTGGTCTCACCATTAATGCCAACAAGTGTTTCACTGTTGGTATAAAGGGTCAGCCGAAACAGAAGTGTACTGTGTTAGATGCACCTACATTTCGCGTAGGCTTGAATGAGTGTCCGGCTTTGAAGCGTACTTACGAGTGGAAGTACTTAGGCATCATTTTCAATGCAAACGGGAGAGTAAAGTGCAATCCAGCCGAGGACATTGGTCCAAAGCTACAAAGGTTGTCACAGGCTCCCCTAAAACCGCAACAGAAGTTTTTTGCCCTTCGAACCGTCCTTATCCCACAACTCTATCACAAGCTAACCCTTGGGAGTGTGACTATAGGTGTGTTACGAAAATCTGACAAATTAATACGATTTTATGTGCGTAAATGGCTAGATTTACCAGCGGATGCGCCGATAGCGTTCGTTCATGCCCCCCCAAAATTTGGGGGATTCGGGATACCATCACTAAGATGGATGTCTCCGATGCTTCGCCTAAGACGAATGAGCAATATAAAATGGCCTCTCTTCGAACAATCCGAAGTAGTCAGCTCATTAATCGAAGACGAAAAGCGAAGTGTCCGAGTTAGATTGTTAACTGAACAAAATGAACTGCTATCGCGTCCGGCAATAGAAGAGTATTGGACAAATAGATTGTACATGTCTGTTGACGGTAACGGTCTCCGTGAAGCGGGCCACTTTGGCTCACAACACGGATGGGTAAGTCAACCCACGCGTTTGCTAACAGGAAAGGAAAACATAGACGGAATTAAACTGCGGATAAATGCCCTACCCACGAAGTCTCGTACTACGAGGGATCGACAGTGTCGTGCAGGATGTGATGCTCCCGAAACATCATGCAGAAATGATATCGCTCGCATGGGAGGCGGGTAGCTAGACACAACTGCGTAGTAAATCAATCAAGCGGGGACTTGAGGAGAGAGGCTGCCTGGTCACTGTTGAGCCAATTCTGCAGGGCGAATCCGGCCTTAGTAAACCCGACCTGGTGGTACTCCGACCAAATCACATTGATGTGATAGACATACAGGTAACGACAGAAGGATACTCTTTAGACAATGCGCATCGGCACAAGGTTCAAAAATACGATACTCCGGACTTACGAACTGAATTGCGTCGCAGATTCGTAGCTACAGGTGACATAGAGTTTCATTCTGCAACCATTAATTGGAGGGGGATTTGGAGTGGTCAATCGGTCAAACGGTTGATTGTAAAAGGTCTCCTTAGCAAATATGTTAGCCATATCATTAGCATTCTAGTGATGAGAGGTAGTCTTCGCTGTTTTAGACAGTTCATATACTGGAGTGGATACTCAAGGAGCTGGACGTAGCTTAAGCGCTTGGTTCAAATTGTATATATATATATTAAGAGATATATACGCCGGCTGCCTTGGCATAATAAAGCATAAACACCGCAAGTTGACATCAAAAAGGATGGTTTTAGTACGTAGGCGTTGCGAAACCTTCAACGTGAAGAAGGTTCAGATAGAGCAATGAATCGTGCATGCTAGACATACTGACCACACAAGGTGATGGCAGACCTAGTATCTTTAGAAGATTTCCATACCTTAGCGATCAAAAAAAAAAAAAAAGCCAAATGACTCGTCATCTAATTAGTGACGCGCATGAATGGGTTAACGACCGACGTGTGTTTCTCGTGGTCCCAATCAAACGGTCATTTCAAAGTTATTTCTGGGTGTACAGAGCTCGAAAATTGGACTAAAATTCGAAGTTTAGTGCAAGGAAGACGCTTGTGTAAAAAAAATTTTGAAAAGTGAGCGGTAAGAGTGGAAATCGCCGTTTTCCTTTTTTCCTTTTTTTTCCTTTTTGGAAAATTTCCACACGTGCGCGTGGGTGAGTGCAGCCGCGAGAACTTTCGTAAGAGCAAAAGCGGCGAGAGCGAGCGAGTCAGCTGTTCTAGCGGGTGTGTGTACCGGCTAAACTTGCGTATCGGCTAAGTGTACTTGCTCGAGTAAGTTTGGTGGTAGGAGGAAAATGGCTCCATCTCCGATGGAGACGGCAGGTGGATGCTCGGGCAGTGAGTCTGCGAGCAGTCGTAGCGGCAGTGTTAGCCGTGATAGGCAGGGTCGGTCGAAGGGAAAGCGTGGCAGAGGTGCAGCTGCGAGGGATGCCTCACAGGCCAAGTATGTGGCCATCGACGGAGGCAGTGGTGGACCGAAGCAACTTGTGGAGAAGAAGCTGTCATCGTTGGAGATGCCGCCGCATTCTGCTCCCGTTGCTGCCATCGTCCCCGCTGCTGGCACCGTCACCGAAGCCTCCTCTGCCGATGCCTGCGTCGGCGTCGCAGCTGGCGCCGCTGCTGGCGCCGCTGCCACCGGAGGAGGAGAATGCGTAGAGGAGCTCGAGGCAATGGAGATCGTGAGAGGTGGCCTCGGCCGAATTTCCGCGGAGATCGCGAAAATTAGGTCGGAGATCGGATGGATGTCACCACATGCCTGGGACGGACCTCCAAGAGGGAGATACTCAAAGTCGCCGCAAAGTACGAGGCCCTGATTTCGGCGCTCCCGGTGCGCATTGCGATTTTGGAGGACCGATGGAAGAAAGTGAAGAGGATGCCGCTGCCACCGCCGCCACCGCCGACTATCCAACATAAAGCCGTCCATATGCCCTCGGTGTATGCCACTGAGTACCCCAGCCTGCCGGTGCCCTCTGCCATGTCCCCTGCCGTGCTCGTCCCGATGCCGCGGAAACCGCGCGAGACCTGGTCGGCTGTGGTGCACAGCTCAGACCCGAACATTTCGGGGCAGCAGCTGGCTGAAAAGGTGCGAAAGTCAGAGGACTGGCGCGTGACGGTGCCATCATCCGCACCCCGTCGTCCTGGGAAATAAAGAAGGTTGTGGCAAATAGGAAGTTTGCAGAAGCTGGCTTGGAGGTGAAGCAAAGCCCAGCCCAGACTCCAAAAGTCCTAGTCAGCAATGTCGATACTGCGACGCCACCGGCTGACTTTATGAGCGAGCTGTTCAAAAACAACTTCGCGGACCGAATGGACCTGGAGACCTTCAAAAAGCAGGTGCGGCTAGAGAAATCGTGGTCGCAGGCGGATGGCGCCACTGTAAATGTGACGCTGGAAGTCAGCACCACGGCCGTCGACGTGCTTGACGGCGGCAAGGCGTACATTGGCTGGTTTGCGTACAACTGCCGGGCGTTGGTGCGCACTTACGCATGCCACAGGTGCGTGGGCTTCGACCACAAGGTGAAGGACTGCCGGTATAAGGAGAATGTCTGCCGACAGTGCGGACAAATTGGCCACAGTGCACGCGAGTGCCAGAAGCCGGTGGACTGCCGGAACTGCCGGTTTAAGGGCTACCCGTCGGGGCACCACATGCTGTCCCCGGGATGTCCCGTATATGCGGCAGTGCTTGCGAGGGTGAACTCTAGACATTAATGTTTAGGTTCATCCAAGCAAACTGTTGTCGAGGACGACCATCGAGCTCGGAGTCCGGTTGCTTGAAAGCATGAGTCTGTTCGCACTGGTTCAGGAGCCTTACGCAGGTGACGAGAGGATAGACGTGTGATCTTTGTCAGCCATGCCACATGTCATCTGCATGTTAGTGGAGCCGCTCACCAACAACTACGGCGTGTGTGTGTGCATTAAAGGAAGTTTGGGCTCAATCTTCCTTTGCGCCGCATACTGCCAGTTCGATAGCAGACCAAATGGTAGACCGAACCGCAACCGGATGAATACAGCCATAACCTCCAGTCATACCTAAGGTACTTGGATTCTGTCCTGCTGCTGGCCAGCAGTACTCCAGCAATCTTCGGACTTGACGCGAACGCAGCGTCCCCCATGTGGTTTAGTATACTCCCTCCTCGACCGGAGGGACTAACTAACTACTCCCGGGGTGAGCTGCTGTCCGAGTGGATGCTGACGAAGGGAGCGGTGGTCTTGAACCAACCTAGTCGAAGCTACACGTTCGATAACATAAGATCGCACAGCGATATCGACATGACATTCGCCAACTCAGCAGGACATATGCTAGCCACATATGAGTGGAGAGTGGATGAGTGGGAGTTGAGTGACCACAACGTAATTTCCGTTGTGGCCAGCACCTCGACCGCGAATGCCGTTGGGAGATTATCTCCGGTACCGTCCTGGAATGTTCTCCAATGCACGTTGGCGTCTGTTCGAACAGGAATTGGTGAATAGGGCAGCCGAGATTCCGGAAGACTTCCAAGGATTGCCACTGGACCAACAAGTGTCTACACTCCGCAGGATGGTGCACGATGTGTGCGACCTTGCGTTGGGAAGGAGAACGCCCGTACAGCCGAGAACGAGGGTAAGTTGGTGGACCGCTGACCTTTGCGCAAGGCGCCGCCAAGTCAGGAGACTCAGGCGCCGTCTTCAGGATGCCAGACGCCATCAGCATGATGATGTGGCCGAGCTGACTGTAGTGGAGCTGAGGCTTGCCACAGTCGACTACAGGAAGCTTATCGTGAGAACCATGGAGAACAGCTGGAGACGCATCGTGGGAGAAAACTCGCACGATTCCTGGGGGCGCGTCTACAAGATGTGCCGAGGTCGCAAGAGACGGGCGGAGATTGGGTGCCTCCGCGTGAATGGCGAGCTGGTCACCAATTGCTGAATTGCGCCGATTAGCCGAACTGGGATGCCGAGAGATGGGCTTGTGGCAGAGCTTCTTCTCAGGCAGAAGCGCAGTGATCCGAAGCAGTTACGAGGCAGTCAATGTTTCCGTAACTAGAGGCTGTCCGCAGGGATCAATCATTTAAATGGGACTTGCTGATGGACGTTCTGCTCCGACGCCTTAAGTCGTACTGCGCCTTGAGCGCGTATGCGGATGACCTGCTGCTTCTCGTCGAGGGGGAATCCCGAAGCGTGCTAGAGACAAAAGGAGCGCAGCTAATGTCCAGAAGCGTGGATGGAAGTCGGCGTTGCCGTTTCCACCAGCAAGACGGTGATAGTGCTGCTTAAGAAGAACGCCCACACACCTTTGGCACGTAATCCTTCGGGTGTGCTTAGTCGGCCCCCAGCGGTCAAGCTTGCTGGAGCAAGCTTGCCGTATGTAAGCAGCTGCCGGTATCTTGCCGGAATGACCGGAGTCGTTGGAGCATTGCCGCGTGTGCTTCGAGCAGACTGGGGATTCAGCCCTCGAGCCAAGCGGACCATCTATGCCGGACTCATGGTACCCTGTGTGCTATTTGGTACTCCGATATGGTATGTCGATACGACGCAGGAAGTAGTGGCCAGGAAGCGACTTCTTTCTTGCCAGAGGCTCATCCTACTTGGAAGCCTCCTGGTTTGCCGAACAGTGTCTACTGTGGCACTGCAGGTTCTTGCTGGCGCTCCCCCGCTTGATTTGGTCGCCAAGCAAGTGGCAGCCAAATACAAGCTTAAGCGTTGGAGGAGTACGATCTGTGTTATGGCGAGGACCTCACAAGTCTTAGCCGAGGGCAGATGAAGGTGCGTACTGAGCAGTGAATACTGCACGCGTGGCAAGACAGATGGGATAGCGTAGAGTCATCCGGCCGGGTGACCTACAAGTTCATCCCGGATGTCGAATTTGCCTATCGCGATCCTAACTTTGGATTCACGATGCGTACCGGATTCTTGCTTACAGGACACGGATCGCTAAACGCATTTCTGTTTGGTGTCAGAGCGTCGAGAACTGCGGCAATTTCCACATTTTTCACTGCACCACATGCGTCGCCAGAGAGGCGTTTAGCAAAATTAGGCACATTTTCCCCAACACAGTAAAGCTTGCCAAACAGCTGACACCCGCTATGGGTAGCGCGACTCTAATGACGAGAGTACGAGTAGTCGCGGAAGCAGTGGGGGCAGATGGTGCCCCAGAGGGAAGCGCAATAAAGCGCCACTGAGGGACGCTGGACGCAGCTCATGCGGAGCTTGGGCCTCTGGCTGAAATCGCTAGAGACGCCGCAACCGCCGCTGCCCCCGCCGCTATCCTGCTGCTGCCGCGATTGAGAGGACTTTCGTCGCACCAGCCAGTGGTAGGAAATCCTTCTCGGACAGGGAATGGAGAGGGAATGGTGCCGTTGCTGATCGGCATAATGTTTATGATGTCATACGCAAGCTTAAAGTTGCAGTCCGTAACTAACCGCCACGAGAAAGTCGTTGGCCTGCTTATCCGCATCGAAATGATGGAGGACCGCTATAAGACGCAGACAACGGTCGCCTCGGCCGTCCCATACGCAGCCGCCGCTGCTAGCGGCACGCACCTTGCCGCCTCACCTGCTGCCCCTCTCGCCCCCTTTGCTCCTTAGCCGCACTGCAGAAAATCCGGGAGTCCTGGTTGGCAGTCGTTGCGCGCGATGACCCGACCCTATCTGGGGGACATATTGCGGATAAGATGCGCAAAGAGGTAGCGCCCGCTCGGTAGCGTTAGATTGCGCGAGGTGCGAGAACTAAAGCGGGCGCCGCGATTATTCGCACGCCGCAGTTGTGGATGCAGGAAAGCGTCATGCGAATTTTCGCGGACAAGAGAAACAAACTGCCATCATCGTGGACGATCCATCTGCCATCTGCACGTCAATCGAGGCATTGACGACGGACTTTGGAGTGTGCGTGACTGTCACAGGAAAATATGGCAACATTTTTTTGTCCTCCGTATATTGCCAGTATTCAACTGCCCTGCAGCCCTACACTGACTACCTGGATACGGTTCTGCTGCTAGCCAGTAGGATACCGACAATCTTTGAACGAAAGAAGTTTCCATGTGGCTCAGCAATAGTCCAGTTAATTTTGGAGATCGTCTGAATCGCGAAGGGAGATAGCTTATGGACAAGTGCTCAAAACGGCAGGCTAGGTGCTCACGATAGATAATCACCGCTCCAGAAGTGATATCGACGTGACCTTCGCGGGAATTGAGTTCTGGGAGCTGAATGACCACAACATGATCACTGTTGAGATTACTCCAGATCCGAGCAGTACTGTTGAGAGCCTAGCTCCGGTACCGCAGGACAGTGGTTGCGCCAATAGGCCAAAAATAAAAAAGTCATAACAACAAAAATGTACGAAAAGTAAACAAATCGCTTCTAAAATGTCAAGCAAGGTTTATTCTAAAAATAGAATTGAAGCTGTGAGCAGGTGTTCATTAGCACAGCGCAGCTTTCGCGCTGGTTTCGAAGTGGTCAGTTCATTTATAACGTATCCAAATTTAAAATACCTTTAATGGATTTTGTAGATGAAGGTACTTGTTAAAACGGTATTGTCATATTAATTTGAAATAATACATGCTTTTTTTCTATGTTTTGAACGTCTTTTTTATATTTATCTAAACTTTTAGTTGTGACCCCACAAAAAGCCACAATTAAGTTGTATACGGCTCTAAAGGTAATAAATTTGTAAACATTTTTTGGAAAAATTTTACTGATGTGCCTAAAATTGTAAAAATTCGAACTTTTTCAGGGTAAGTTTTGCACTACAAAAATTGTTGTTTCGCTAGTGTGCTTGTTGTGCTGTTGCTCTGTTTTCGTCTTTTGAGTTTTTGTTTTTAATAGTTTTGATTTATTTTTTGTTTATTCCTTTGCTTTAAATATTAATAGGTTCTTCTTATAAGTGTGTATTATCACGTTTATATGTTTTTAATGTATGGTTTAGCGAAGAGGGTAGCGCCATTAAAAGGCAAACAAAATTAATTGGGAAGCGAGTATTATTAAAAACGGCTATGTTGTTGAGAAGAGTGAAGTGTCAAAACGAATTGGATAGGTTTGTTTTTGGGTAAATTACAAATGCACGAAATCGTCAATTCTTCAATATCAATCTGATTAACCAGTCAGAATGAAAAGGAATCAATTCTGATAAGATGCGCCCAATCAACATCAAAAAATCCTGGCCGTGGACGACCCAAAGCAGATTTTAAAGAAACTTCAGACCGGTCAAAACGACGTAAAATTGCTGAGCTGACAAAAACCGAAGAGGATATTGCTATTATATTACGCTCATGCAATTCATCTCAACCAACGCTTACAGAATTTAGTGTTAATTAAGTCTTATCACTCTTTCTTGATACAAATATGAGTAAACATCAATATTACTTTATTCTTAGTTTTGTTAATAGTAAGACTTTATTCAACTTACTACAAAGTTACGAAAAACTTCTGGCGGCCAAAGCATCATCTTATCCCGAAAGTATCACTGTCAGCGCATCCCAAGCAGAAGTTGAGCTCCATTGCTCTCGTATATTCGTTTTTTTTTTTAATATTTCTTGCATTTTGCAGATAGATTGCATTTAAAAATTGGCGAATATGTAGCCCAGAAGATAACAAATTATTTAGAGATAGGAAAACTTGAATTCAAGCGCACGTCCTCGCCTAAATGGGATAACATGTCGACCAACCAAGAAGTGGAGGTAGTAGAACTTCTAATGATAGTAATACGGCAAGAACATTTTTTAGCGATACGAAATTGTCTGCTGATATAACAGGATTGGATGAAAATGTTTTAATTACAGCAATGCGTGGCCTCTGGCTAAAAAATGAATTCGGAAAAATTTGGATGCTTTGCAAAAATGCTTTTTGAATTGTGTCCATAGTATTACCTTATGAAATTATAAGCTATGCCCTTGTTTCGATAGGATAAAACAAAATTTTTAAGCGGTGTGCATTTGTTGCTCGATGAATAAAATAAGTGTTATATGTGAATTTATAATTCTTTTAATTTTGGGGATTACGATTTAACGTTTATGTTAAGAGGATAAATATTTAATTAAGTCTTGGAAAAAAATTATTTTATGAAAAGTCGCGCCATCCGTTTTTATGGAAGCTATACGATATGATTTTTTTACAGTGTGATTAGAATGGATGTCGACGCCACTAGAGGACATAACCCCTGTTGCCCCAATGATCCTCGAAGTCGGCGAGCGCCGGGAATGGACGGCATCACGGGCAGGATCAGTGCACGCAAGGTCCGTTAGTGGTCTATTGATTTGGAACCTGCTGATAGATGTGCTGCTTCAGCACCTGGAGCCACATTGTGCTCTGAGCGCGTTTGCAAATTACTTGCTACTTTTCACTCTGATCTGGAGCGAAAGGGGGACCAGTTGTGGACATCGTGGATGCTTGGGGAGCTGAGGTTGGAGTGAGTGTGTCAACTAGCAAGACGGCCATCTTGCTGCTGAAAGGGAAGCCTTCACGCAATAGGAGACCGACAGTACGGTTTGCTGGAGCACACTAAATGCCGGTTTCTTGGCATCTTAGTCGACGAGCGGTTGAGTTTTCTTCCGCATATCTCTGCTCTCAGAGATTGGCTGGCTGGAGTTGCCGGAGACCTAGCGCGGGTACTCCAAGTCGATTGGGGGCTCAGCCCCCAATCTGTATTACCTGTCGTAGTCTCCGAATGCACTCCTGACCTGGCTGT
Source organism: Drosophila biarmipes (assembly GCF_025231255.1). Classification (NCBI taxonomy): domain Eukaryota; kingdom Metazoa; phylum Arthropoda; class Insecta; order Diptera; family Drosophilidae; genus Drosophila; species Drosophila biarmipes. Next base: position 1,040,484 of record NC_066611.1, on the reverse strand, counting down.
TGGATGCAAACATAATAAGACCCATTTCCTCTCCTTTCGCAAGTCCGATGTTAGTTGTCCGTAAAAAAAAATGTTACAAACCGTCTTTGTGTTGATTATCGGGAGCTTAATGTCAATACTGTTTCCGACAAGGATCCGTTGCCACTTACATCTGATCAGATAGCTAGGTTGAGTAGGCGAGTAGAGGCAAGTCCCTAAGACTCCTAACTTCGTGGCAGATGAGTATCCTTGTAGGGTGTCTACTGGAATGCCCCGCAGCGTCCATGGTGGAACGGCAGGTGCTTGCTGGGGCTCCTCCAACGGATTTGCATGCTCACAGGATTGCAGTGAAGTTCAAGCTGAGGAATAACATTTTCCTCGACTAGAGCGACTGGCTTCAAGGACAGGAAAGCTAAGGTGGCTCTGCTAGACGAGCATCTGCTCAATGAGTGACAACTCCGATGGGATCAATAAGTGGCAACTCCGTGACTCGCAAGTTTTTCCCTGAGAGCCGAATTCTTTCTGACAGGAAACGGGTTGTTAAACGCACTTCTCCAAGACAGAACCCTCAGCACCACAGCCGCATGCTCATGATAGGAGGGGAGAGAGGACTGGCTTTACATATTGTGCTCTCAGAGATCAGCTGGCTGGAGTTGCCGGAGGGCTAGCACGGGTGCTCCGAGTCGATTGGGGGCTTAGCTCCCGTGCTAAGAGGACGATATACAGCGGACTCATGGTCCCCTGTGCACTTTTCGGTGCCTCGGTCTGGTACAAGGCGGCGAGCAAGGGCAAGTCCTTAAGACTCCTCACCTCGTGCCAGAGGACCATCCTATTAGGATGCTTTCCGGTATGCCGCACAGTGTCCACGGTAGCACTGCAGGTTCTTGCTGGTGCTCCTCCAATGGATTTAGATGCTCACAGGATGACAGTGAAGCTTAAGCTGAGGAAGCACGTTCTCCTGGACAAGAGCAACTGGCTCCACGGACAGGGCTTGTCTGTGTTGGACTGGAAATCCAAGATGGCTCTGCTAGACGAGTGTCTGCTAAATGAGTGGCAACTCAGATGGGATCAAGCGGCTCACGGTTTCGTGAATCGCCAGTTCTTCCCAGAGGCAGCGTTCGTCTACAAGAGGAAGAACTTTGTCTTTACCTTAAAAGCCGGATTCTTGCTGACAGGACAGGGGTCGTTCAACGCATTCCTCTACGGCAGAACCCTCAGCATCACAACCGCATGCTCATGTGGAGAGGAGAGTGAGGACTGGCTTCACGTACTATGTGAGTGCCGCCTCTATAGCGATTTGCATGACTTGGATGCCCTTGGAATTGTTCGAGTCCAAGAAGTCCGTTGCAGGAGTAGTCGAGACCCCAGAACGGATGCGTCTCCTAGGAGCTTTTGCTGATGCTGCCTTCTCGAGGCGTAGGATGGAAGCGACGAGGGATGAACCGCAGGCGCCGGGACAATAGTCCCGAAACCCCCTTGCCGTGTGGCAACGGCGAAGAATACTGCCACAGCCTGTCATTGCTTGTCGTAGGAGGCGACATGGTTGCCCCATCCGAGCTTGTCGGAGCTGAAGGGGTGAGGCCCACCGAGCCTGAAATTTCTGTGCCACGGGCTGAGTGGTTTTCCAATGCTACTCATTGAGATCCGCCCCCTAGTGGGAGTTTCGTGGTGGCTCTGGTTGACACCTATATCGCGGGTAGAGTCCCCGGGCTCGACGTGGATGTTGCGTTAATACAACTCGGGTGCTGCGACCCAAAGAACAGTAGAGATTTTAGATAGATCTCGCCCCTACGCAAGGGGGAGTGCTTGCCCAACAAGCAAGTACTTAAATTGCTACTGGGGTGGTTGCTACATAGCTATAGCTTCAAGTCCATGGCGTTGGTTTGGTGTTTAACCCAGACCCGTGCATTATATACTTACTTGTGGGTATATTATAATGCCGTGGCTGTAATCCCTTCAGTGCGGAACACGTCACGTTAAATAAGTTCGGAGGGATCCGAGACACCCTACATCCCTATCTACACAGTCGGTATTAAATCGCTCGTGCGAACAGACGAGTGTAACCAGTATTGACTGCTATAGACCAGCTACGAAGCTAAGAACAGCACGAAAACTCGTGTTTTGTGCTTGCGAACCCGGTAAAAATGCTGAAACCGGGTGCAATTAGATTTATTCCATTGGAAATTTTTTATTACGCCAAGTTTGACACGAGAGAGGCGCTCTCTCGAGAGAGGCATTAGGGTAATTTAGGCACACTTTGCCTAAAAGAGCTGTGCGGTTTGTGTCACCGATAAACTTTATATCAGTTGATCAGCTGATAGAGCTTGCCAACCAGCTGATAATAAAGGGGTAAGTCCTTGGTGGAAGAGCTTTTTGGTTGGAATTGCCGATAACCTGCAGATGGCGCCACCCAAAATGGACGTTGGAGATATCGGCAGTGAGAATGCAAGTAGTCGGGGAAGCAATGGGGGCAGAGTTGTTCGCACGGGGCGGCACGATTGTTCGCACGGCCTCGCAGGCGGATATGTCGAAAATCGTTGCCTCCGCAAAATTCGCTGAGGAAACCCAGAGTGACGGTACAGGACGTGGACACCACTGTGACGCCGGATGAATTTATGATGGAGTTAAAAGAGAAAAACTTCGAGGAGATGTCGCTGAAGGAGTTCCAGAGGGCGGTAGTCCTGGCGACCAAGCCCTGGTCAGCTAATAACAGCGCCACAATAAACGTGACGCTGGAAGTAGATGATCAGGCATTGGCCGTTCTCGAAAGCGGGAGGGTGTACACTAAGAGGTTCTCTTACCGCTGCCGCTCTCAAGTGCGCGCCTATCCGCGCCACCGATGCCTTGGTTTTGACCACAAAGTCAGCGAGTGTCGGTACGCTAGAGAAAACCAGGTCTGCCGCCAGTGCGGACAGAACGACCACGTCGCGGCGAAGTGCAAAAATGCGGTGGACTGCCGTAACTGCCGCCATAAAGGGCTACCCTCGGGGCACTATATGCTCTCGGGTGGATGCCCGATATATAGCGCTGTGCTAGCCAGGGTGCAAGCTAGACATTAACATGTTCAGCTTCATCCAAGCGAATTGTGGTCGAGGCCGTTGCGCTGTCATCGAGCTTGCAAAGCGGATGAGAGATGCTGGCCACCTGTTCGCACTCATTCAGGAGCCCTATGTGGACGCAGGCAAGCGTCTCACTGGACTCCCTGGAGGCATGAGAATCTTCGCTGACAAAAGGAAGAAAGCTGCCATCATCGTGGACGACCCGTCTGCCATCTGCATGCCCATCGAGACATCGACGACGGATTATGGAGTGTGCGTGAGTGTCACAGGAAAATACGGCACCATTTTTCTGTCCTCCGTAGAGGGCACGCACCTTAACGCCTCACCTGCTGCCCCTGTCGCCCCCTATGTCCCTGTAGCCGCACCGCGGAAAATCCGGGAGACCTGGTCGGCAGTCGTTGCATGCGACGTCCCGGCCTTATCTGGGAGGCAAATTGCGGATCAGATCCGCAAAGAGGTAGCGCCAGCTTTGGGCGTTAGAGTGCATGAGGTGCGAGAGTTGAAGCGGGGCGGCACGATTGTTCGCACGGCCTCGCAGGCGGATATGTCGAAAATCGTTGCCTCCGCAAAATTCGCTGAGGAAACCCAGAGTGACGGTACAGGACGTGGACACCACTGTGACGCCGGATGAATTTATGACGGAGTTAAAAGAGAAAAACTTCGAGGAGATGTCGCTGAAGGAGTTCCAGAGGGCGGTAGTCCTGGCGACCAAGCCCTGGTCAGCTACTAACAGCGCCACAATAAACGTGACGCTGGAAGTAGATGATCAGGCATTGGCCGTTCTCGAAAGCGGGAGGGTGTACACTAAGAGGTTCTCTTACCGCTGCCGCTCTCAAGTGCGCGCCTATCCGCGCCACCGATGCCTTGGTTTTGACCACAAAGTCAGCGAGTGTCGGTACGCTAGAGAAAACCAGGTCTGCCGCCAGTGCGGACAGAACGACCACGTCGCGGCGAAGTGCAAAAGTGCGGTGGACTGCCGTAACTGCCGCCATAAAGGGCTACCCTCGGGGCACTATATGCTCTCGGGTGGATGCCCGATATATAGCGCTGTGCTAGCCAGGGTGCAAGCTAGACATTAACATGTTCAGCTTCATCCAAGCGAATTGTGGTCGAGGCCGTTGCGCTGTCGTCGAGCTTGCAAAGCGGATGAGAGATACTGGCCACCTGTTCGCACTCATTCAGGAGACCTATGTGGACGCAGGCAAGCGTCTCACTGGACTCCCTGGAGGCATGAGAATCTTCGCTGACAAGAGGAAGAAAGCTGCCATCATCGTGGACGACCCGTCTGCCATCTGCATGCCCATCGAGACATTGACGACGGATTATGGAGTGTGCGTGAGTATCACAGGAAAATACGGCACCATTTTTCTGTCCTCCGTAGAGGGCACGCACCTTAACGCCTCACCTGCTGCCCCTGTCGCCCCCTATGTCCCTGTAGCCGCGCCGCTGAAAATCCGGGAGACCTGGTCGGCAGTCGTTGCATGCGACGACCCGGCCTTATCTGGGAGGCAAATTGCGGATAAGGTCCGCAAAGAGGTAGCGCCAGCTTTGGGCGTTAGAGTGCATGAGGTGCGAGAGTTGAAGCGGGGCGGCACGATTGTTCGCACGGCCTCGCAGGCGGATATGTCGAAAATCGTTGCCTCCGCAAAATTCGCTGAGGAAACCCAGAGTGACGGTACAGGACGTGGACACCACTGTGACGCCGGATGAATTTATGATGGAGTTAAAAGAGAAAAACTTCGAGGAGATGTCGCTGAAGGAGTTCCAGAGGGCGGTAGTCCTGGCGACCAAGCCCTGGTCAGCTACTAACAGCGCCACAATAAACGTGACGCTGGAAGTAGATAATCAGGCATTGGCCGTTCTCGAAAGCGGGAGGGTGTACACTAAGAGGTTCTCTTACCGCTGCCGCTCTCAAGTGCGCGCCTATCCGCGCCACCGATGCCTTGGTTTTGACCACAAAGTCAGCGAGTGTCGGTACGCTAGAGAAAACCAGGTCTGCCGCCAGTGCGGACAGAACGACCACGTCGCGGCGAAGTGCAAAAATGCGGTGGACTGCCGTAACTGCCGCCATAAAGGGCTACCCTCGGGGCACTATATGCTCTCGGGTGGATGCCCGATATATAGCGCTGTGCTAGCCAGGGTGCAAGCTAGACATTAACATGTTCAGCTTCATCCAAGCGAATTGTGGTCGAGGCCGTTGCGCTGTCATCGAGCTTGCAAAGCGGATGAGAGATGCTGGCCACCTGTTCGCACTCATTCAGGAGCCCTATGTGGACGCAGGCAAGCGTCTCACTGGACTCCCTGGAGGCATGAGAATCTTCGCTGACAAAAGGAAGAAAGCTGCCATCATCGTGGACGACCCGTCTGCCATCTGCATGCCCATCGAGACATCGACGACGGATTATGGAGTGTGCGTGAGTGTCACAGGAAAATACGGCACCATTTTTCTGTCCTCCGTAGAGGGCACGCACCTTAACGCCTCACCTGCTGCCCCTGTCGCCCCCTATGTCCCTGTAGCCGCGCCGCGGAAAATCCGGGAGACCTGGTCGGCAGTCGTTGCATGCGACGACCCGGCCTTATCTGGGAGGCAAATTGCGGATAAGGTCCGCAAAGAGGTAGCGCCAGCTTTGGGCGTTAGAGTGCATGAGGTGCGAGAGTTGAAGCGGGGCGGCACGATTGTTCGCACGGCCTCGCAGGCGGATATGTCGAAAATCGTTGCCTCCGCAAAATTCGCTGAGGAAACCCAGAGTGACGGTACAGGACGTGGACACCACTGTGACGCCGGATGAATTTATGATGGAGTTAAAAGAGAAAAACTTCGAGGAGATGTCGCTGAAGGAGTTCCAGAGGGCGGTAGTCCTGGCGACCAAGCCCTGGTCAGCTACTAACAGCGCCACAATAAACGTGACGCTGGAAGTAGATAATCAGGCATTGGCCGTTCTCGAAAGCGGGAGGGTGTACACTAAGAGGTTCTCTTACCGCTGCCGCTCTCAAGTGCGCGCCTATCCGCGCCACCGATGCCTTGGTTTTGACCACAAAGTCAGCGAGTGTCGGTACGCTAGAGAAAACCAGGTCTGCCGCCAGTGCGGACAGAACGACCACGTCGCGGCGAAGTGCAAAAATGCGGTGGACTGCCGTAACTGCCGCCATAAAGGGCTACCCTCGGGGCACTATATGCTCTCGGGTGGATGCCCGATATATAGCGCTGTGCTAGCCAGGGTGCAAGCTAGACATTAACATGTTCAGCTTCATCCAAGCGAATTGTGGTCGAGGCCGTTGCGCTGTCATCGAGCTTGCAAAGCGGATGAGAGATGCTGGCCACCTGTTCGCACTCATTCAGGAGCCCTATGTGGACGCAGGCAAGCGTCTCACTGGACTCCCTGGAGGCATGAGAATCTTCGCTGACAAGAGGAAGAAAGCTGCCATCATCGTGGACGACCCGTCTGCCATCTGCATGCCCATCGAGACATTGACGACGGATTATGGAGTGTGCGTGAGTATCACAGGAAAATACGGCACCATTTTTCTGTCCTCCGTATACTGCCAGTACTCAGCTGCCCTGCAGCCCTACACTGACTACCTGGATACGGTTCTGCTGCTAGCCAGCAGGACACCGACAATCCTCGGACTTGATGCGAATGCGGTTTCCCCGATGTGGTTCAGCAAAACTCCAGCTAACTCTGGAGACCCTCTGAATCGCGAACGGGGACAGCACATGGAAGAGTGGATCATCGCAAGCGGTGCCTTCGATAATCACCGCTCCAGAAGTGATATCGACGTGACCTTCACCAACGAAGCAGCGCGTGTGTGGGCAACATACGAATGGAGAGTTGACTTCTGGGAGCTGAGTGACCACAACATCATCACTGTTGAGGTTACTCCAGATCCAAGCAGTACCGTTGAGAGCCTAGCTCCGGTACCGCAATGGAGGCTCTCCAATGCAAGTTGGTGAAGATTCAGAGTAGAACTAAGGGATGCAGCTGAATGTCTCGAGGAACTGGAGGAATCGCCGTTGGATGATCATGTGTCAGCCCTTCGCTCCATCGTACACGAAGTGTGCGACAGGGTAATAGGGCGCAGGATACCTGCAGCAAGGGGAAACGTAATATGGTGGAATCCTGAACTGAGTACCAAGCGCCAAGAGGTCAGGAGACTGAGGCGCAGGTTGCAGGCAGCTCGTCGGAGTGGCACCGGCGATGTTGAGCGACTTGCCGCTGGATTAAGGCTTGCCTCAGGCCAGTATAAGAAGCTTATCCTGATGACAAAGGAACAAAACTGGCGGGACTTCGTGGGACGGCACAAGGATGATCCATGGGGGCACGCCTACCGAATATGCCGAGGCCGGAAAAAGACAACCGATCTTGGATGTCTTAGGTCGAACGGCGCGCTACTTACGACATGGCACGACTGCGCAAATATACTCCTCCGCAACTTCTTCCCTGTTGCGGAGTCGACGGTGCGTGGGGATATAACTTCTGCTAAAGGGGCCAGATAAGGACAGGAGCGATCCTGCCTCTTATCGTGGCATATGCTTTTTGTCAGTGTTCGGCAAGGCGCTGGAAGGGATCATGGGGAATCGACTGAAGGATGTGCTACCGGATGGCTGCAGATGGCAATTTGGATGCACGTGGATGCAATGTGGATGCACGCCAAAAACACCGTTTCCACCAGCCGCGAGAGGAGGGTGCTGGGAATCTTTGTTGATTTCAAGGGTGCCTTCGACAATGTTGAGTGGAACGCGGTGCTGCATCGGCTTATCGACGTCGGCTGTCGAGAGAAAGACTTGTGGAAAAGTTATTTCTCCGGTCGAAGTGCCAGTATCATCAGCAGCTATGAAGCGGCCACAGTGTCGGTTACACAGTGCTGCCCGCCACACCGTCAGTGGTCCATTCATTTGGAACCTACTGATGGATGTGCTGCTTCAGCGCCTGGAGCCACATTGTGCTCTGATTGCGTTTGCAGATGAGTTGCTACTTTTCGTCGATGGGAATTCCCGTGCCGATCTGGAGCGAAAGGGCGAGCAGTTGATGGACATCGTGGGAGCCTGGGGAGCTGAGGTTGGAGGGAGTGTGTCAACCAGCAAGACGGCAATCATGTTGCTGAAAGGGAATCTTTCACACACTAGGAGACCGACGGTACGGTTTGCTGGAGCAAGCCTGCCATACGTCACCAAATGACGGTACCTTGGCATCTTAGTCGGCGCATATCTCACATTACTGATCTCGGCTCGGTCCAAAATAAGACTGCCTTCTCCCATCTTAAATGAAATCCAACGAACCTCGGCCAGGAGCTTTATGTATTAAAGCTTAAGATAAAACTGTTATCTAATTGTGAAATTCAATTACGCTGACCGATGCAATTTGGCGAACACTTGGAGCGCAATTGATTGGGCTTCGAACGGAAGCTGATGTCTACTTTAATTCTGATTTGTTTAACTTAGCTGGGGAACCAAGATCGGACCTGAAATCCAAAGGCAAAGACAAAGCCAAATGCAGAGATTGAAATTATTGCTTATAACAGCCATAAGTGGCCTGGATTCACGGGTTGAATACATGCAATTTAAATTATTGCTTAGAGAATTAAAAAAAAAAATTTTATTTTGTTAATTCTTATTCACTAGTTTACACAATTGTTATTAGTACCGGACTTAATTTTCACTGCTCTCGATATTCAATTTGTCGACCTATCAATTCCGATTCAAAAACGTACTGCCTGACTTTTGTTCAATAATCCATAATCAAACCTAGGCTTAAGAGATTTATCTCAAAAATCTGATTAAGAGAATAATCCAAGAGAGTCGGAAAATAGGATGATGAAATTTGTCAAATAAATTTGAAATTGAAATTTTGCAGGATTGAAATTCTGCTTGAAATCGATGCTTACGTTAGCAGACTTGGGGCTTCCTTTTTAGGGCTCTGGTGTTTACAATATCGGCTTTGATGATTACAGAATCCGTTTGAAGCGGAACGTGTGAAACTGATCTGGGTGGGAATCGATTGGAGGCTTTGTTTAAAGAATGGAAAAAAGCTCTTGGCTCAAAGTTGTTTGTAAATTGGGCAAGGGCCCCTAAGTAATGTGTCATATAACTCCCCCATTCTAAAACTGCATCCGTTTATAAAAATGACTAAAATGGGTAAAACAAGAATCTTCCGGGTTTAATGTGCAATATTTATTAAATAATTCCGTCTTAAAATTAGACATTACATTATTTTTACATTTTGAGACATGATTATTGATTAACAATTATCCATCACTGTGCGAAATGGATCTTGAGTTGTAAACTTCATAACGATCGATAATTATATTTAATATATATAATAATAAGATCTTGGTGCAAAGCAATTTAAAATTTAGATATATCCAATAGATCAGTAATATTAACAGGTTTTTGTTTATGTTTTAAAATTTCCTGTATGTCATCAGTTTAGAATTTTTGTGTTGAAAACATCTATTTTTGCTAATGTAATTGTGTCGATCGTAAGTCAGCAAACGAAGGCGGTATTTTCTGAGTGGAATTCCTTGATCTTTAAAGGCGGTTTTAAAGTTGTCAGATAGATTTTTAATTTTTTTTTAATATTTTGGAATTAATAACGAATTGATCGTTATTGTTTTTTATCAAATCATCAATTTTATTTTGAACTGTTATAAAATCATCATGATCTGGTGTTCTGCTATGCATTTCCAAATTGTGCCGATTTCATGAATGCCTCTTTTTGATCTAGTTGGTATTATTGGAGAAATAAGTATTTTAACAATTTTTAAAACGTGGGATATTTTTCATTGTGAATTCTAAACGTTATGACTGTTTAAAAATTCTGTTTCAAGAGTAATAATATCTTTATAAAAACTTAAATTAGTTATATGAAATAAATCCGCTTATGATTCATAAATAATAAGTACATTATTGAATTTATTATCTGGAATTTATAATAAGTCAATTTGTTTAAAATATAATATTATTTTTATGAATCGTATAGTTTCTGTTATTAATAATAACTTAATTACGATTGTTTTCCTTAACTATATATTTTTTATATTTATTCTTTTCGTAAATTACTTCTCCTACGTGATAGTTATTTTAAATTTTCTGACACTTTATTTTCTATATTTAGTTTGTTAGGGATTTCTTTTATGACCAAGTATTTCGAATAGGAATTTATACATGTCAATATGCAAATGTTCACCTTCCCTTTCTGGAATAGGTGCTTGACCGATAGGAATCTGTATTGGGTGTCTGTTGTATTTGTTTTGATTGCAGATTGTGCAGTTCTTTATAAATTCATTAAGCTTTTTGTATAAATTAGGCCAATAATAAAGTCTAGATATTTGCTATCATTTTCATCAAAAATGAGTTTCTGTGATTATTAGAGATAAGAGTCTTTAGCGTTATCGACATCCTGGACAAATGTCTTAGTGTATAAAAATTTATTTGTAAAATTGTCTTTAAGTGCTTTTTGAATTCTGTAAAAATCTTCTAAAGTACAGCGAACTCCTATTGTTATTTTGGGTGGAATATATTCTCTTAAGATTGATATAAAATTTTCGGGAGCGTCAAATTCTACTACATGACTGGTATTTTCGAATATATTAAGCGACTTATGTATTGTATACCTCCCGTTGCTATTAGCAATTGTTGCTTAAACTGGGTAAAGGGTTTTCGGGTTTCTTGTAAGACATTCTCAAAACTACTCCCTGATCTAAGACGGATTCATTTCTTTCCGTTATATTATTAATTTGGATCTTTAATAAAGCGTCCGCAACAACATTTTTTGCTCCTGGCTTATAAAAAATTTTGGGTGAACAGCTTTCAATAAATGAAAACCATCCTCGGTACCACCGGTATAGATCTCGATGTTTTTAACCCCATATAAGTAATTTCAAAGGTTTTTAAAAGCCCATATGGCTAAAAGTTCCTTTTTATTTGTTGCGTATAATTGTTCAGTTTTGGCTAGAGTTTTTGAAATTAATGTAATTGGTTTTCCTTCCTTAGAAAGAACCGCACCAATTGCTAAGTCAGACGCGTCAGTTGTTGGGGTACATTTTTTATAATAGTCCGGTTGTACTAGTTCTACTTGTGCAATAAAATTTTCTTTGAGCTCGTTAAAAACTCATCAAACTCTATTAAAGTTCTACGTGATGCTTTTTTTAGAGACTTTGCCGTTTTGGTCCTCTAAATATTTCGTTAGGGGTTTAGCTATCTTTGCCTAATTTTGCAAAAATGTTCTGTAATATCCTGTAAGGCATAGGAAGCTTCTAAGCTCTCGAATATTTCTTGGGAACGGATATTTTACAATTGTACAAGTTTTTTTGGGATCGGTTTTGATCACATTGTGAGAAACAACGTAACCGAGAAAGTTTGTTTTTAATTTAAAGAACTTTGATTTTTCAATTGAAATTTTCATGTTTGCGTTCAGCAAAATTTTAATAATGGCAATAAAATCTTTAAATTGTTGCTCAATTGTTTTTGAAAATATAATTAGGTCTTCCATATAAAAATGACATGTTTTACCCACTTGTTCTCTTAAAATATCATTCATCACTCGTTGGAAAGTGTTTGTCAAACCGAAGGGCATTCTTAGGAATTCGTATTTCCCAATGTTTATTGAGAATGAAGTTTTCTGTATGCATGCTTCGTTCATGAGAATCTGATGAAATCCAGATTCCACGTCAATTGTATAATTCAATTGTATTTGGCTTTTCCAAGATTAGATCATATCACTGAAGGATCCTGCATTGGATATCTATCCGGTATAGTGTTTTCGTTAAGCTTCTTATAATCTATTACTAAAACCCAGCGCGCTCAGGATTTGTACATCCCAAACTTTTATTTTTGTCGGATAATTCAACGACGGCGTGTTTAGGATTTATATTTTCCAAACTATGTTCACTTTGCTATTCCTCTTCAGATTCGGATCTGATTTGAGGCTTTTGAAGTATTTTTTTAGTATGTATTCTTTTAACGGAAGAATGGTGTTTTCTTCTGTCAAAGAATGTTGGTTTTAAATATTAATTTAATATTAATTTTTACTCCTTTCCATTATACTTTATTACCCCTTTTGCTGTATCAATTACAGCTCCGATTTTTTTTCAATAGGATCAAGCCAACAAGTATATCTGAGTCTAGCCCATCTATTTTATAAAAAGTATACCGCGTATCTTAAATAGTTATCATATGATAAAACTTGATTATTGAATATCCATTCACTGTGGATACTCTTTTATATATTGGTAGTTCGTTTTTGTTTTTATAAATTCCTGTTTTAATATAACAAGAAGTTGCCTCTGTATCAATAAATAAATTTTTTATTTATTTTATTATCCTGTCTTATTATGTAGGGTAGGCCTACTCCTGAGTTTGCCCTAAAAAATGGTCCTCTTCAATGTTGTTCAACCTCATAGTCTTGTTAGCCGGTGGGTTACCAGTTCCTGTTTGTACTCTTTTATTTTGGGATAGTTCCTGTTGCGTGTTTCGATTCTTTTAGTTTGATTCCATTTATTTTGATTGTAGTTATTTTGATAATTATTATATCCTTGATTATTACTGTTATGGGGTCTTTTTGGCATCTGAATTGATTTATCAACATCCATTGGCTCTGGCTTACTTTGTTGTGGTCTAAAAGATTTTGTTGGTCATTATTAAGTCTTCCCTGATTCCAGGTATTTTCTATTTTGATTAAAATTGTTATAATTTATTCTGTTTTGATTATTTGCTTGATTAAACCCTAAGTTATTAGTATATCTTTGATTATTATTATTATTGTTATATTGTCTTGATTTATTATTTGAGTTTTGTTGCCCATATAAGTTTGGCTCATTAATCTTTCCTTGTGATGATATAAAATTGTTCGCGAATTGGTCCCTCAAACTGATGCCATCAAGTTCTTGTACTATTACCATTGCGTTCGGTAAATCGAGTGGATTCATTGAAAATATTACATTTGAGATATGGCCGTTAAGGCTAGTTATGAACATTCGTAGTGCTGTCTTCCTATGCTTTCATTAAGTTCAGAAGTAATTAGCGTATTCCTTCCATGTGTCATAATGGTTTTGTTAATCAAGAGTTAATTTTTTATTTACCAAATTATAAAATTCCATAATCGATAATTTCCCCTGACTTAATACACTTAAGTCCTGTTCTAAAATATGTATAGGTCACTTGTCACTAAAAACAAAATCTAGTCTTGCCATTATGACGTCAAAACTCAATACGGTTCCATTATGAGTTAAAGCATCATTGGGAATGCCTGTAATTTTATTTCGAAGAATATATAGTGCCGAAAAGTATTTTTCACTTCCCCTTTTGTATTGTCAGCTCACATAACTATCTGCTTCGCCTTTATATTATCGAACCAACTTAATGATTTCATAAGAAGTATCGCACCTTACGTTTGGATCAACATCTTCCACCTTGAATTCCTCAACCTTCTATATGTTGTGATTTAATTGTGTCTTTAAGCTCGCGATTTCATTTCTCAAATAACTCAATTCATTATTAACTATTTTGCTAATAAATCGCTTACATAAACCATTTGACTACTAGAAGCCACTGCAGGTAAGCATGGAGTCATGGTTAGAATTTTTTCAAAGTCGTCGATGAACTCTGGTGTTTACAATATCGCCTTGGATTTTTACAGAATCCGTTTGAAGCGGAAAGTGTGAAACTGATCTGGGTGGGAATCTATTGGAGGCTTTATTTAAAGAATGGAAAAAAGCTCTTGGCTCAAAGTAGTTTATAAATTGGGCAATCTTTCTTTTTCAGGTAGTATATAAGTCGGAACCAGCCGGATCGGAAAACTACATCTTATAGCTCCCATAGGAATGATCGGAACAAAATATATTTTCAGTGTTTTTTAACCTATAACCTCCTACGCTTGAAATAACATAGGAATCATAGGAAAGATCGGAAATTTTGTGGGAAAATAATATGAAACAAGGAAATATACAGGCAGCAAAAAAATATTCTAAGGCCCCACCACCGTCTATTTTGGGTATATGTTATGTGGGCGGCAGACAGTTTTAAGCGTTTTAGCCGTTAGGGGTTTTTAGAGTGGGCGTGGCAAATATTTTTGTAGGTCAAGCGAAAGGTTTTATTAAGACAAATACATTTTAGCAAAAAAAATGTCTAGCATGACAACTGTGGCCACCACAGTTTTGGGCGTTAGAGTGGGCGTGGCACCTCGCTGAAAAAAACTTGCCCTGCTCAAGAACCCCAGGAATCTGCATGCCAAGTCTGACGGTTCAAGCTCCTATTGTTTCCGAGATCTCAGCGTTCATATGGACAGACAGATAGACAGACAGACGGACATGGCTAGATCGACTCGGCTAGTGATCCTGATCAAGAATATGTATACTTTATGGGGTCGGAAACGCTTCTTTCTACCTGTTACATACTTTCCGACCAATCTAGTATACCCTTTTACTCTACGAGTAACGGGTATAAAAATTATATCTTTGATTTAGTTCTGATTTCGACTTTAATTTGATCAAAATCGGACGACATACAGCTGCCATTAGAGCGATTTAGTATTTTTTGGCAAATTATCTTATGTATTGGGAATATAATTTTTATTTTTTTTATATTTTTAAGAATTCAGAATACAATTAAAAACAAGAAAGAAAGTTTACTTCGGCAAGCCGAAGTTTGTATACTTTTGCAGTTATAAGAAATAATCAACTTTAGTAACACCATGTGAAATTTTTAAGGATTGTTTCTGACTTCAGTGATATTAAAAATAAATTATTTCATTTTTTTAGACCATTTTTTTGACATCTATATGTTAGAGTAGTCCGATTTTTATTAAATTAAATTCGAAATTCTCAAAAATTTAAGAAATGTTATCCCCAAGCCTAGAAGGTTATATGTTAAAAAGTACCAAAGATATAATGTTATCATATTTTCCAATTAATTTTCCGATTTTTTCTTTAATTCTAAATTCAAAACCAATTAAAAAATGTTATATACAAGCTTAGGAGGGTGTATGTTTAAGAACACAAAAGATATAATTTTTTTTTAATTGCTTACCCGATAGTTCCTATGGGAGCCATAAGATATAGTTGTCCGATCCGGATGGGTCCGACTTATATACTACCTGCAATAGAAAGAAGACTTTTATGAGAGTTTCAGCCCCATAGCTTTAGACTAGTTTGTGTAGAAACGGACAGACAGACGGACGGACAGACGGACATGGCTAAATCGACTCGTCTAGTGACGCTGATCAAGAATATATATACTTTATGGGGTCTGAAACGTCTCCTTCACTGCGTTGCAAACTTCTGACTGAAATTATTATACCCTCTGCAAGGGTATAAAAAAGCGGACGACTGACATATACACAGCTGTTAAAGAAACGGTCAGGGAAATAATGCAATATATTTTTTTAATATCACTGAAGCTATCATTAAGAGTATACCAACTTCGGCTGGCCGCAGTTACGTTTCTTTCTTGTTTTATTTTGTAAAAGCTTACAAAATTTCTAGCCTTATAATAAAACAAGGAATAACGCTATAATCGAGTGCCTCGACCGCATGATACACGTTACTTAGCTTAAGGGAGTAAAAGGGAAGTGGAGATATGGAAGCAGCAAAGAGATATTGTAAAGCGCCACCTACCGGCTATTTCGGTACATGTTATGTGTCTGCAGACAGATTTAAGCCCCACTAAAACAAAGCGCTGAAAGCCCAGGAAGATCTCACCGTTTATACGGAAAGACGGAAAGCCGGACATGGCTCAAGAATATATATACTTTATTTCTTTACTTCTATCTGCTTCATTCTTTCCGACGAACCTAGTATACCCGTTTACTCTTCGAGTATTATTATTAGAGTCCAGACGTACACGGTTTTCCACAAGAAAGATTCTTTTTTACATTACACAAGCTTTCACAATATTTTACATCTTTTTCCACTAGAGGGTGAGAAGTTAGAGAGGCCCACATAGGAGACTTACTCTGAAAGAGCGTCATCATCAAAAGTGCCATCTATAACTTATAGATGGTTCAAGATGTTTAGCTTGCGTCATCTTTGTGTCAAGTTTGTTTGGAGTGTGTTTCGGTTTGAACATTAAATAACAGGAAAAATAATTTTACATTCGAGATTTTATTATTAGGCTATTAGAACTTTTCTATGTTAAAGGTGCGGTCGTCACTATTTTTATAACCTTTACTCGTAGAGTATAAGGGTACACTAGATTCTTGGGAAAAAATGTAAAAGGTAGAAGGAAATGTTTCCGACCCAAAGATCAGCAAGTGTTAAAAAACTTCGGCTCACCGAATTCAACTTTTGCCACGTCGTCTAATAAAAGTACATCTTTCCACAGGTTATGGCTCAATGGCCATATGTAATGCTGTTGGCTCGAACACATTCGACATTTTCGTATGTCTGGGTCTGCCGTGGCTACTGAAGAGTCTTATTCACCAGCACAGTATCGTGATCGATTCCTCGGCTCTCACCATCACCACTGCCATGCTCGTACTTACGGCCATTATCGTCTATGTGGGTTTACTCATTAGCAAATTTGTGTTGGGCAAGTTCGTCGGCTGGACCAGCCTAATTTCCTATATAATCTTTCTAATCATCGCCTGTACACTGGAGATATTGTTGAGCAAAGAGAATATGTGCGACATTGAAGAATCCTAATACGTTTTATATATAATATAAAATAAAAAGGAGGGATATAATTTATGTCAAAAAATTATAATAAAATTTGTTTACTCTAAGCAAACGCGATAAAAAAAGTTGTTGTTTTTGTAGCAAGCCGACACTCACACATACATACGCATACCTATCCCTAAGCATCTGTCATACTTACATTCTACATTAAGTTAGGTCACACTTTTATTACAGTTTTAGAAACAGTTGAACAAGCACTTAATAATACGATCCAAAGATCAGTTAGTCAGCACCCAAGCCAAGTTTTATTCGGAGTGTCTCAAAAGGGAAAGGTTATAGATAGCTTAAAAGAAAAATTAGAAGAGTTGAATAAAGATAGGGAATGTTGAAATTTAGAAGTAATTAGAGAAAAAGCCAGAAAGAGCATTGGGAAGTTACAAGAATATAATAAGTTACGCACAGATCTTAAGAGAAAGAATCCTAAAGAATACCAGACGGACGACTTAGTAATGATCAAAAACTTCGATTCTCATGTAGGCGTATCTAAAAAGCTAATACCAAAATTTAAAGGCCCTTACAGAGTGACAAGGGTACTTCGCAGCGATAGGTATGTCTTGGAGGATGTTGAAGGTTTTCAACAGTCTAGGCTTCCTTATAAGGGAGTTTGGGCTGTAGCAAACATACGACCTTGGATTATTAATGCAGATAGCTAAGAGATCAGGAGCTCTCTGGTCAGGATGGCCGAATTGTAGCAAGCAGACACACATACATACGCATACATATCCCTAAGCATCTGTCATACTTACATTCTACATTAAGTTAGGTCACACTTTTATTACACACCAGATATAAACGTCCCTCTTACTCTTAAGAAACACTATGTTTGTCTCACTCCCTCATACTGTATTCCCTGAACTCTTGTAAAATACGAAGCCTGTACAAATCTGTGCAATAAAGATCACTTTTGCTGCGACCGCCTAATAGAGAACATCTAGAAAGTGCCATCTACAATTTCAGAAGTGGGATTACGTAAAAAAAAAAAAATTTTTTTCTCGCTTCCTTAACGCTGTTTACGAGCAAAAGTTATTAAGTGAGTTATTTAAAATAGTTCGTAATGATGGACACCATAGCTGCGGACGGCTACACTGCATCAAACTTCGATGTTGGCTGGAAAAAGTTGGGTTGCCGAAAAGCGGCACCAAGGCAACACTAGCGGCGCGGTTGAATGGTGTGCCTCCCGAGGCTCGAGGAGAATGTCCAGTACTGGACCCCAAGGAGATGACCGACATAGAAGCTGGGCCCGAGGAAAGGCCAAATACTGCTGCAAATAGCGGAGCCGATCAGGACTATGTTGGGGCTACGTCGCTGGGTGCCCAAAACAACGAAGAAGCTGCCAAGAACAGCATGTGCGTTCCAGAAATTTCCATGCAATTGGAATCTCTGAAGCGTCAATTAGAAGCGGTCCAATTGGAAAATGAGTTTCTCAAGTTGGAAGTTTCCCGCTGTCAGCCATTGAATAATGTGACCGCACCTCCGACGAGCAACTTGCCAGAAGTCGAGAACAATGTGTCAATGTGTCAGACCCTGCCCAAATTTGGTTGCACTCTTCTGAGAACTTTCTGTCCTTGCCAGCAGGAACTCTTATCTCAACTCGCAGAGGCTTTTCAGTCAAAAGAGAGCAAGATAACGTCCAGACGCAAGTTCCAGGAGCGAAAGTGGCATCCAGATGAAGACTTTGCTGCGTACTTTAATGACAAGACCATGTTGGCTGCACACATCCGTATAGACGGCGAGGAATTAATCGACAATATCATTGAAGGAATACCGGATACTCTTCTACGACAACAGGGACACATGCACTGTTTTAATTCGTCTGTCTAGCTGCTGTCGGTATTCTCCAAAGTAACTTTGCGAAAGCCAACTCTCGCATTTGGACGCCACAAAGTTGTTTCCGGAAAACCGCCCGGAGTCGCTGTAAGATGCTACTACAATGTAACTCCGTGGGTCACTTCGCGGCCGACTGCCGCAAGTCCAAGCGCGCATACGGCGCTTGCTACGGCTGTGGAAGTTTGGAGCACCACGTATCGCATTGCGGCGAGAAGAAGAACGCAACCAAAAACGAATATGTGAGGCCGTTTAAAATTTACTTTAATTCACACCCTAATCAGTGCCTATTTGCAGAATGCCCAATCGATTCTGGGAGTCCAGTTAGTTTTACGAAGTTATCCTGCGTTGAAAACATTCTAAGTAGTAATATCGTTAACGTTAATGAAAACAACTTTTCACATTACTTTGGCTTGAATCACAGTCCTTTAGATATATATGGAAAGATATCATGTTTTGTTATTATGAATAAAGTGAAATTTAATTTTGAATTACTAATTGTGGCAAACAAATCGATGGCATATAGCACTGTTTTAGGAAGAGATTTTTTGAACATTTGTAACTTTAAGATTGTTAGGGAAAATGATTGTTCAAATGATAGTTGTATAAATGATTGTTCAAATGATAGTTGTGTTGATAATCGTTTAAAGGATATTTGCTCAAAAGATTGCAGTAGTGCAAATGATCGCTCAGATAATAGTAATGGGAAGAAGGATAGTAGTTTTAAATTTCATTGCTCAGACAGATTAAAAATGATTGCTCGACTGATAGCTGTGAGAAAGAAGATTGTTCAAATGATAGTATAAAGATTAATTATGGTCACAAAGAAACGCGAAGTGATTCGTGTAAAATGATAAATTAAATCAAAATTTAAGTGCCCAATCCAGCGATCATTTCGAGTCAGCAATTATGTCAATTGAATACCCAGGTCCAGCCGAATGCAACCTGTTAAATATTAGCGATAAGTGTGAGTTTACGTTAAGAAAAAAACGGATCGAAATTTTTGATAAGTTTCATACAAAACCGAAACGGCCGGAGATCCCCTTAGTAAAATGGGATATGAAACTTAATTTTAATAAAACTAAACCTTTCAATTACCCTCCAAGACGTTTATCATACGCAGAGAAAAGTCAAGTTCAAAATTTGATAGATGATTACATAAAAAAGGGTATTATTCGAGTAAGCGAGTCTGAGTATGCATCACCGATAGTTCTAGTTAGGAAAAAGTCTGGAGAATTAAGAATGTGCGTAGATTACCGAACCCTTAACAAAAACATGCTAAAAGATAACTACCCCACCCCCTTAATAGATAACCTTATTGATAAACTGTCTGAAAAAACTATTTTTACCAAGTTAGACCTTAAAAATGGGTTCTTTCACGTGCACATGCACGAGGATTCAATTAAGTATACCGCTTTTACAACACCTATGGGTCAGTATGAATGGCTCAGAATGCCGTTTGGTTTGCGAAACGCACCAGCTCTTTTTCAAAGATTTGTGAACAAAATCTTTGCCGATTTGGTTAAAGAAGATAAGGTTCTCATTTATATGGATGATATTTTAATAGCAACGAAAGATAGTAAGAGTCATATGGAGATATTAACGGAGGTCTTTAAACGACTGGTAGATAACAAGCTTGAGCTTAGGTTAGATAAGTGTGAGTTCCTTTAAAGAGAAATAAAGTATTTAGGATATGTTATATCGGGAGAGGGTATCACACCTGATTCGAAAGGTATGCAAGCAGTAAAAGATTTTCCTGTACCGACAAAAACGCATGAGGTTCAAAGTTTTCTTCTTATTTCAGACGATTTGTCAAAGATTTTTAAACAAAAGCAAAGCCGTTGTATGATCTTGTAAGAAAGGACAAAAAATTCGAATTTGGTGCGAAAGAGTTAAATATTAGCGATAAGTGTGAGTTTACGTTAAGAAAAAAACGGATCGAAATTTTTGATAAGTTTCATACAAAACCGAAACGGCCGGAGATCCCCTTAGTAAAATGGGAAATGAAACTTAATTTTAATAAAACTAAACCTTTCAATTACCCTCCAAGACGTTTATCATACGCAGAGAAAAGTCAAGTTCAAAATTTGATAGATGATTACATAAAAAACGGTATTATTCGAGTAAGCGAGTCTGAGTATGCATCACCGATAGTTCTAGTTAGGAAAAAGTCTGGAGAATTAAGAATGTGCGTAGATTACCGAACCCTTAACAAAAACATGCTAAAAGATAACTACCCCACCCCCTTAATAGATAACCTTATTGATAAACTGTCTGAAAAAACTATTTTTACCAAGTTGGACCTTAAAAATGGGTTCTTTCACGTGCACATGCACGAGGATTCAATTAAGTATACCGCTTTTACAACACCTATGGGTCAGTATGAATGGCTCAGAATGCCGTTTGGTTTGCGAAACGCACCAGCACTTTTTCAAAGATTTGTGAACAAAATCTTTGCCGATTTGGTTAAAGAAGATAAGGTTCTCATTTATATGGATGATATTTTAATAGCAACGAAAGATAGTAAGAGTCATATGGAGATATTAACGGAGGTCTTTAAACGACTGGTAGATAACAAGCTTGAGCTTAGGTTAGATAAGTGTGAGTTCCTTCAAAGAGAAATAAAGTATTTAGGATATGTTATATCGGGAGAGGGTATCAAACCTGATTCGAAAGGTATGCAAGCAGTAAAAGATTTTCCTGTACCGACAAAAACGCATGAGGTTCAAAGTTTTCTTCTTATTTCAGACGATTTGTCAAAGATTTTTCAACAAAAGCAAAGCCGTTGTATGATCTTGTAAGAAAGGACAGAAAATTCGAATTAGGTGCGAAAGAGTGTTTTGAAATATTAAAAGTAAAGGCCCCTATTCTGGCCTTGTACAATCCAAAAAATCTAACAGAGTTACACTGTGATGCTAGTGCCCTAGGTTTTGGTTCAATTTTAATGCAGAAGAAAAAAGACAGTAAATTTCACCCCGTATTCTATTTTTCGAAACACACGACGGATGTGGAGGCGAAGTACCAAGTACCATAGTTTCGAATTAGAAACGCTCGCTGTAGTTTACTCGTTACAACGCTTTAGAATCTATCTTCAAGGAATACAATTCAAAATAGTTACAGACTGTAGTGCTCTTACACTGGCGTTAAATAAAGGAATTATGCCCAAGAATTGCCAGGTGGGCACTTTTTCTTCAAGATTATAACTACACTCTAGAACATAGAGCCGGCAAGCGTATGCAGCATGTCGATGCACTTAGCAGGAACACACACATACTGACAATAGATTCTAATTCGTTTGAAGAAAACTTAGTTATATGTCAAAGTAGAGATGAAAAAATCAAAAGTATAGCTGAGAAACTGCAGAAAACAGAATTAAAGGATTATGAAATGCGAAATGGAATAATTTACAGAAAAAAGGATAAGGATGGTCTTTTATTTTATGTGCCAAGCGAAATGGAAAGACACGTTCTTTTTAGTTACCACGATCAATTAGGACATGTTGGAATAGATAAGATGGTAGAAGTTATCTCAAAAAGTTACTGGTTTCCCAAAGTCCGTGAAAAATGCAAGCAGCACATTAATAATTGTTTGAAATGTATCGCCTATTCTGATAAGTCTGGTAAAGACGAAGGTTTCCTTCACAGCATTCCCAAAGTAAGCATTCCAT
Organism: Drosophila biarmipes; assembly: GCF_025231255.1. Taxonomy (NCBI): domain Eukaryota; kingdom Metazoa; phylum Arthropoda; class Insecta; order Diptera; family Drosophilidae; genus Drosophila; species Drosophila biarmipes. The sequence goes on along the minus strand of NC_066611.1, from coordinate 1,018,287 downwards.
TTGATGTCATACACATAGATCATTATGGCCCGGTAGATAAGAGTAGAGCCAACAAACACGTACTGGTGATTATAGACGCATTTACAAAGTTTGTAAGACTTTATCCGGCAAAAACTACAAAGTCTAGGGAAGCAATAGTAGCATTAAAGGACTATTTCAGGTCGTATAGTAGGCCGCGATGCGTGATCTCAGACCGTGGGACATGCTTTACATCTAAAGAATTTCATGACTTCTTAGAGGAAAACGAAGTAAAACACATTAAGATAGCCACTGGATCGCCGCAGGCCAATGGGCAAGTCGAAAGAGTAAATAGAAGCATAGGACCCATGATCGCTAAATTGACTGATTCAGGCAAAGGATTGTTTTGGGATACAGTTTTAGAAACAGTTGAACACGCACTTAATAATACGATCCAAAGATCAGTTAGTCAGCACCCAAGCCAAGTTTTATTCGGAGTGTCTCAAAAGGGAAAGGTTATAGATAGCTTAAAAGAAAAATTAGAAGAGTTGAATAAAGATAGGGAATGTAGAAATTTAGAAGTAATTAGAGAAAAAGCCAGAAAGAGCATAGAGAAGTTACAAGAATATAATAAGTTACGCACAGATCTTAAGAGAAAGAATCCTAAAGAATACCAGACGGACGACTTAGTAATGATCAAAAACTTCGATTCTCATGTAGGCGTATCTAAAAAGCTAATACCAAAATTTAAAGGCCCTTACAGAGTGACAAGGGTACTTCGCAGCGATAGGTATGTCTTGGAGGATGTTGAAGGTTTTCAACAGTCTAGGCTTCCTTATAAGGGAGTTTGGGCTGTAGCAAACATACGACCTTGGATTATTAATGCAGATAGCTAAGAGATCAGGAGCTCTCTGGTCAGGATGGCCGAATTGTAGCAAGCAGACACTCACACATACATACGCATACATATCCCTAAGCATCTGTCATACTTACATTCTACATTAAGTTAGGTCACACTTTTATTACACACCAGATATAAACGTCCCTCTTACTCTTAAGAAACACTATGTTTGTCTCACTCCCTCATACTGTATTCCCTGAACTCTTGTAAAATACGAAGCCTGTACAAATCTGTGCAATAAAGATCACTTTTGCTGCGACCGCCTAATAGAGAACATCTAGAAAGTGCCATCTACAATTTCAGAAGTGGGATTACGTAAAAAAAAAAAAATTTTTTTCTCGCTTCCTTAACGCTGTTTACGAGCAAAAGTTATTAAGTGAGTTATTTAAAATAGTTCGTAATGATGGACACCATAGCTGCGGACGGCTACACTGCATCAAACTTCGATGTTGGCTGGAAAAAGTTGGGTTGCCGAAAAGCGGCACCAAGGCAACACTAGCGGCGCGGTTGAATGGTGTGCCTCCCGAGGCTCGAGGAGAATGTCCAGTACTGGACCCCAAGGAGATGACCGACATAGAAGCTGGGCCCGAGGAAAGGCCAAATACTGCTGCAAATAGCGGAGCCGATCAGGACTATGTTGGGGCTACGTCGCTGGGTGCCCAAAACAACGAAGAAGCTGCCAAGAACAGCATGTGCGTTCCAGAAATTTCCATGCAATTGGAATCTCTGAAGCGTCAATTAGAAGCGGTCCAATTGGAAAATGAGTTTCTCAAGTTGGAAGTTTCCCGCTGTCAGCCATTGAATAATGTGACCGCACCTCCGACGAGCAACTTGCCAGAAGTCGAGAACAATGTGTCAATGTGTCAGACCCTGCCCAAATTTGGTTGCACTCTTCTGAGAACTTTCTGTCCTTGCCAGCAGGAACTCTTATCTCAACTCGCAGAGGCTTTTCAGTCAAAAGAGAGCAAGATAACGTCCAGACGCAAGTTCCAGGAGCGAAAGTGGCATCCAGATGAAGACTTTGCTGCGTACTTTAATGACAAGACCATGTTGGCTGCACACATCCGTATAGACGGCGAGGAATTAATCGACAATATCATTGAAGGAATACCGGATACTCTTCTACGACAACAGGGACACATGCACTGTTTTAATTCGTCTGTCTAGCTGCTGTCGGTATTCTCCAAAGTAACTTTGCGAAAGCCAACTCTCGCATTTGGACGCCACAAAGTTGTTTCCGGAAAACCGCCCGGAGTCGCTGTAAGATGCTACTACAATGTAACTCCGTGGGTCACTTCGCGGCCGACTGCCGCAAGTCCAAGCGCGCATACGGCGCTTGCTACGGCTGTGGAAGTTTGGAGCACCACGTATCGCATTGCAGCGAGAAGAAGAACGCAACCAAAAACGAATATGTGAGGCCGTTTAAAATTTACTTTAATTCACACCCTAATCAGTGCCTATTTGCAGAATGCCCAATCGATTCTGGGAGTCCAGTTAGTTTTACGAAGTTATCCTGCGTTGAAAACATTCTAAGTAGTAATATCGTTAACGTTAATGAAAACAACTTTTCACATTACTTTGGCTTGAATCACAGTCCTTTAGATATATATGGAAAGATATCATGTTTTGTTATTATGAATAAAGTGAAATTTAATTTTGAATTACTAATTGTGGCAAACAAATCGATGGCATATAGCACTGTTTTAGGAAGAGATTTTTTGAACATTTGTAACTTTAAGATTGTTAGGGAAAATGATTGTTCAAATGATAGTTGTATAAATGATTGTTCAAATGATAGTTGTGTTGATAATCGTTTAAAGGATATTTGCTCAAAAGATTGCAGTATTGCAAATGATCGCTCAGATAATAGTAATGGGAAGAAGGATAGTAGTTTTAAATTTCATTGCTCAGACAGATTAAAAATGATTGCTCGACTGATAGCTGTGAGAAAGAAGATTGTTCAAATGATAGTATAAAGATTAATTATGGTCACAAAGAAACGCGAAGTGATTCGTGTAAAATGATAAATTAAATCAAAATTTAAGTGCCCAATCCAGCGATCATTTCGAGTCAGCAATTATGTCAATTGAATACCCAGGTCCAGCCGAATGCAACCTGTTAAATATTAGCGATAAGTGTGAGTTTACGTTAAGAAAAAAACGGATCGAAATTTTTGATAAGTTTCATACAAAACCGAAACGGCCGGAGATCCCCTTAGTAAAATGGGATATGAAACTTAATTTTAATAAAACTAAACCTTTCAATTACCCTCCAAGACGTTTATCATACGCAGAGAAAAGTCAAGTTCAAAATTTGATAGATGATTACATAAAAAAGGGTATTATTCGAGTAAGCGAGTCTGAGTATGCATCACCGATAGTTCTAGTTAGGAAAAAGTCTGGAGAATTAAGAATGTGCGTAGATTACCGAACCCTTAACAAAAACATGCTAAAAGATAACTACCCCACCCCCTTAATAGATAACCTTATTGATAAACTGTCTGAAAAAACTATTTTTACCAAGTTAGACCTTAAAAATGGGTTCTTTCACGTGCACATGCACGAGGATTCAATTAAGTATACCGCTTTTACAACACCTATGGGTCAGTATGAATGGCTCAGAATGCCGTTTGGTTTGCGAAACGCACCAGCTCTTTTTCAAAGATTTGTGAACAAAATCTTTGCCGATTTGGTTAAAGAAGATAAGGTTCTCATTTATATGGATGATATTTTAATAGCAACGAAAGATAGTAAGAGTCATATGGAGATATTAACGGAGGTCTTTAAACGACTGGTAGATAACAAGCTTGAGCTTAGGTTAGATAAGTGTGAGTTCCTTTAAAGAGAAATAAAGTATTTAGGATATGTTATATCGGGAGAGGGTATCACACCTGATTCGAAAGGTATGCAAGCAGTAAAAGATTTTCCTGTACCGACAAAAACGCATGAGGTTCAAAGTTTTCTTCTTATTTCAGACGATTTGTCAAAGATTTTTCAACAAAAGCAAAGCCGTTGTATGATCTTGTAAGAAAGGACAGAAAATTCGAATTAGGTGCGAAAGAGTGTTTTGAAATATTAAAAGTAAAGGCCCCTATTCTGGCCTTGTACAATCCAAAAAATCTAACAGAGTTACACTGTGATGCTAGTGCCCTAGGTTTTGGTTCAATTTTAATGCAGAAGAAAAAAGACAGTAAATTTCACCCCGTATTCTATTTTTCGAAACACACGACGGATGTGGAGGCGAAGTACCAAGTACCATAGTTTCGAATTAGAAACGCTCGCTGTAGTTTACTCGTTACAACGCTTTAGAATCTATCTTCAAGGAATACAATTCAAAATAGTTACAGACTGTAGTGCTCTTACACTGGCGTTAAATAAAGGAATTATGCCCAAGAATTGCCAGGTGGGCACTTTTTCTTCAAGATTATAACTACACTCTAGAACATAGAGCCGGCAAGCGTATGCAGCATGTCGATGCACTTAGCAAGAACACACACATACTGACAATAGATTCTAATTCGTTTGAAGAAAACTTAGTTATATGTCAAAGTAGAGATGAAAAAATCAAAAGTATAGCTGAGAAACTGCAGAAAACAGAATTAAAGGATTATGAAATGCGAAATGGAATAATTTACAGAAAAAAGGATAAGGATGGTCTTTTATTTTATGTGCCAAGCGAAATGGAAAGACACGTTCTTTTTAGTTACCACGATCAATTAGGACATGTTGGAATAGATAAGATGGTAGAAGTTATCTCAAAAAGTTACTGGTTTCCCAAAGTCCGTGAAAAATGCAAGCAGCACATTAATAATTGTTTGAAATGTATCGCCTATTCTGATAAGTCTGGTAAAGACGAAGGTTTCCTTCACAGCATTCCCAAAGTAAGCATTCCATTTGATGTCATACACATAGATCATTATGGCCCGGTAGATAAGAGTAGAGCCAACAAACACGTACTGGTGATTATAGACGCATTTACAAAGTTTGTAAGACTTTATCCGGCAAAAACTACAAAGTCTAGGGAAGCAATAGTAGCATTAAAGGACTATTTCAGGTCGTATAGTAGGCCGCGATGCGTGATCTCAGACCGTGGGACATGCTTTACATCTAAAGAATTTCATGACTTCTTAGAGGAAAACGAAGTAAAACACATTAAGATAGCCACTGGATCGCCGCAGGCCAATGGGCAAGTCGAAAGAGTAAATAGAAGCATAGGACCCATGATCGCTAAATTGACTGATTCAGGCAAAGGATTGTTCTGGGATACAGTTTTAGAAACAGTTGAACACGCACTTAATAATACGATCCAAAGATCAGTTAGTCAGCACCCAAGCCAAGTTTTATTCGGAGTGTCTCAAAAGGGAAAGGTTATAGATAGCTTAAAAGAAAAATTAGAAGAGTTGAATAAAGATAGGGAATGTAGAAATTTAGAAGTAATTAGAGAAAAAGCCAGAAAGAGCATAGAGAAGTTACAAGAATATAATAAGTTACGCACAGATCTTAAGAGAAAGAATCCTAAAGAATACCAGACGGACGACTTAGTAATGATCAAAAACTTCGATTCTCATGTAGGCGTATCTAAAAAGCTAATACCAAAATTTAAAGGCCCTTACAGAGTGACAAGGGTACTTCGCAGCGATAGGTATGTCTTGGAGGATGTTGAAGGTTTTCAACAGTCTAGGCTTCCTTATAAGGGAGTTTGGGCTGTAGCAAACATACGACCTTGGATTATTAATGCAGATAGCTAAGAGATCAGGAGCTCTCTGGTCAGGATGGCCGAATTGTAGCAAGCAGACACTCACACATACATACGCATACATATCCCTAAGCATCTGTCATACTTACATTCTACATTAAGTTAGGTCACACTTTTATTACACACCAGATATAAACGTCCCTCTTACTCTTAAGAAACACTATGTTTGTCTCACTCCCTCATACTGTATTCCCTGAACTCTTGTAAAATACGAAGCCTGTACAAATCTGTGCAATAAAGATCACTTTTGCTGCGACCGCCTAATAGAGAACATCTAGAAAGTGCCATCTACAATTTCAGAAGTGGGATTACGTAAAAAAAAAAAAATTTTTTTCTCGCTTCCTTAACGCTGTTTACGAGCAAAAGTTATTAAGTGAGTTATTTAAAATAGTTCGTAATGATGGACACCATAGCTGCGGACGGCTACACTGCATCAAACTTCGATGTTGGCTGGAAAAAGTTGGGTTGCCGAAAAGCGGCACCAAGGCAACACTAGCGGCGCGGTTGAATGGTGTGCCTCCCGAGGCTCGAGGAGAATGTCCAGTACTGGACCCCAAGGAGATGACCGACATAGAAGCTGGGCCCGAGGAAAGGCCAAATACTGCTGCAAATAGCGGAGCCGATCAGGACTATGTTGGGGCTACGTCGCTGGGTGCCCAAAACAACGAAGAAGCTGCCAAGAACAGCATGTGCGTTCCAGAAATTTCCATGCAATTGGAATCTCTGAAGCGTCAATTAGAAGCGGTCCAATTGGAAAATGAGTTTCTCAAGTTGGAAGTTTCCCGCTGTCAGCCATTGAATAATGTGACCGCACCTCCGACGAGCAACTTGCCAGAAGTCGAGAACAATGTGTCAATGTGTCAGACCCTGCCCAAATTTGGTTGCACTCTTCTGAGAACTTTCTGTCCTTGCCAGCAGGAACTCTTATCTCAACTCGCAGAGGCTTTTCAGTCAAAAGAGAGCAAGATAACGTCCAGACGCAAGTTCCAGGAGCGAAAGTGGCATCCAGATGAAGACTTTGCTGCGTACTTTAATGACAAGACCATGTTGGCTGCACACATCCGTATAGACGGCGAGGAATTAATCGACAATATCATTGAAGGAATACCGGATACTCTTCTACGACAACAGGGACACATGCACTGTTTTAATTCGTCTGTCTAGCTGCTGTCGGTATTCTCCAAAGTAACTTTGCGAAAGCCAACTCTCGCATTTGGACGCCACAAAGTTGTTTCCGGAAAACCGCCCGGAGTCGCTGTAAGATGCTACTACAATGTAACTCCGTGGGTCACTTCGCGGCCGACTGCCGCAAGTCCAAGCGCGCATACGGCGCTTGCTACGGCTGTGGAAGTTTGGAGCACCACGTATCGCATTGCAGCGAGAAGAAGAACGCAACCAAAAACGAATATGTGAGGCCGTTTAAAATTTACTTTAATTCACACCCTAATCAGTGCCTATTTGCAGAATGCCCAATCGATTCTGGGAGTCCAGTTAGTTTTACGAAGTTATCCTGCGTTGAAAACATTCTAATTAGTAATATCGTTAACGTTAATGAAAACAACTTTTCACATTACTTTGGCTTGAATCACAGTCCTTTAGATATATATGGAAAGATATCATGTTTTGTTATTATGAATAAAGTGAAATTTAATTTTGAATTACTAATTGTGGCAAACAAATCGATGGCATATAGCACTGTTTTAGGAAGAGATTTTTTGAACATTTGTAACTTTAAGATTGTTAGGGAAAATGATTGTTCAAATGATAGTTGTATAAATGATTGTTCAAATGATAGTTGTGTTGATAATCGTTTAAAGGATATTTGCTCAAAAGATTGCAGTATTGCAAATGATCGCTCAGATAATAGTAATGGGAAGAAGGATAGTAGTTTTAAATTTCATTGCTCAGACAGATTAAAAATGATTGCTCGACTGATAGCTGTGAGAAAGAAGATTGTTCAAATGATAGTATAAAGATTAATTATGGTCACAAAGAAACGCGAAGTGATTCGTGTAAAATGATAAATTAAATCAAAATTTAAGTGCCCAATCCAGCGATCATTTCGAGTCAGCAATTATGTCAATTGAATACCCAGGTCCAGCCGAATGCAACCTGTTAAATATTAGCGATAAGTGTGAGTTTACGTTAAGAAAAAAACGGATCGAAATTTTTGATAAGTTTCATACAAAACCGAAACGGCCGGAGATCCCCTTAGTAAAATGGGATATGAAACTTAATTTTAATAAAACTAAACCTTTCAATTACCCTCCAAGACGTTTATCATACGCAGAGAAAAGTCAAGTTCAAAATTTGATAGATGATTACATAAAAAAGGGTATTATTCGAGTAAGCGAGTCTGAGTATGCATCACCGATAGTTCTAGTTAGGAAAAAGTCTGGAGAATTAAGAATGTGCGTAGATTACCGAACCCTTAACAAAAACATGCTAAAAGATAACTACCCCACCCCCTTAATAGATAACCTTATTGATAAACTGTCTGAAAAAACTATTTTTACCAAGTTAGACCTTAAAAATGGGTTCTTTCACGTGCACATGCACGAGGATTCAATTAAGTATACCGCTTTTACAACACCTATGGGTCAGTATGAATGGCTCAGAATGCCGTTTGGTTTGCGAAACGCACCAGCTCTTTTTCAAAGATTTGTGAACAAAATCTTTGCCGATTTGGTTAAAGAAGATAAGGTTCTCATTTATATGGATGATATTTTAATAGCAACGAAAGATAGTAAGAGTCATATGGAGATATTAACGGAGGTCTTTAAACGACTGGTAGATAACAAGCTTGAGCTTAGGTTAGATAAGTGTGAGTTCCTTTAAAGAGAAATAAAGTATTTAGGATATGTTATATCGGGAGAGGGTATCACACCTGATTCGAAAGGTATGCAAGCAGTAAAAGATTTTCCTGTACCGACAAAAACGCATGAGGTTCAAAGTTTTCTTCTTATTTCAGACGATTTGTCAAAGATTTTTCAACAAAAGCAAAGCCGTTGTATGATCTTGTAAGAAAGGACAGAAAATTCGAATTAGGTGCGAAAGAGTGTTTTGAAATATTAAAAGTAAAGGCCCCTATTCTGGCCTTGTACAATCCAAAAAATCTAACAGAGTTACACTGTGATGCTAGTGCCCTAGGTTTTGGTTCAATTTTAATGCAGAAGAAAAAAGACAGTAAATTTCACCCCGTATTCTATTTTTCGAAACACACGACGGATGTGGAGGCGAAGTACCAAGTACCATAGTTTCGAATTAGAAACGCTCGCTGTAGTTTACTCGTTACAACGCTTTAGAATCTATCTTCAAGGAATACAATTCAAAATAGTTACAGACTGTAGTGCTCTTACACTGGCGTTAAATAAAGGAATTATGCCCAAGAATTGCCAGGTGGGCACTTTTTCTTCAAGATTATAACTACACTCTAGAACATAGAGCCGGCAAGCGTATGCAGCATGTCGATGCACTTAGCAAGAACACACACATACTGACAATAGATTCTAATTCGTTTGAAGAAAACTTAGTTATATGTCAAAGTAGAGATGAAAAAATCAAAAGTATAGCTGAGAAACTGCAGAAAACAGAATTAAAGGATTATGAAATGCGAAATGGAATAATTTACAGAAAAAAGGATAAGGATGGTCTTTTATTTTATGTGCCAAGCGAAATGGAAAGACACGTTCTTTTTAGTTACCACGATCAATTAGGACATGTTGGAATAGATAAGATGGTAGAAGTTATCTCAAAAAGTTACTGGTTTCCCAAAGTCCGTGAAAAATGCAAGCAGCACATTAATAATTGTTTGAAATGTATCGCCTATTCTGATAAGTCTGGTAAAGACGAAGGTTTCCTTCACAGCATTCCCAAAGTAAGCATTCCATTTGATGTCATACACATAGATCATTATGGCCCGGTAGATAAGAGTAGAGCCAACAAACACGTACTGGTGATTATAGACGCATTTACAAAGTTTGTAAGACTTTATCCGGCAAAAACTACAAAGTCTAGGGAAGCAATAGTAGCATTAAAGGACTATTTCAGGTCGTATAGTAGGCCGCGATGCGTGATCTCAGACCGTGGGACATGCTTTACATCTAAAGAATTTCATGACTTCTTAGAGGAAAACGAAGTAAAACACATTAAGATAGCCACTGGATCGCCGCAGGCCAATGGGCAAGTCGAAAGAGTAAATAGAAGCATAGGACCCATGATCGCTAAATTGACTGATTCAGGCAAAGGATTGTTCTGGGATACAGTTTTAGAAACAGTTGAACACGCACTTAATAATACGATCCAAAGATCAGTTAGTCAGCACCCAAGCCAAGTTTTATTCGGAGTGTCTCAAAAGGGAAAGGTTACAGATAGCTTAAAAGAAAAATTAGAAGAGTTGAATAAAGATAGGGAATGTAGAAATTTAGAAGTAATTAGAGAAAAAGCCAGAAAGAGCATAGAGAAGTTACAAGAATATAATAAGTTACGCACAGATCTTAAGAGAAAGAATCCTAAAGAATACCAGACGGACGACTTAGTAATGATCAAAAACTTCGATTCTCATGTAGGCGTATCTAAAAAGCTAATACCAAAATTTAAAGGCCCTTACAGAGTGACAAGGGTACTTCGCAGCGATAGGTATGTCTTGGAGGATGTTGAAGGTTTTCAACAGTCTAGGCTTCCTTATAAGGGAGTTTGGGCTGTAGCAAACATACGACCTTGGATTATTAATGCAGATAGCTAAGAGATCAGGAGCTCTCTGGTCAGGATGGCCGAATTGTAGCAAGCAGACACTCACACATACATACGCATACATATCCCTAAGCATCTGTCATACTTACATTCTACATTAAGTTAGGTCACACTTTTATTACACACCAGATATAAACGTCCCTCTTACTCTTAAGAAACACTATGTTTGTCTCACTCCCTCATACTGTATACCCTGAACTCTTGTAAAATACGAAGCCTGTACAAATCTGTGCAATAAAGATCACTTTTGCTGCGACCGCCTAATAGAGAACATCTAGAAAGTGCCATCTACATTTTTTACTTGGCTTTGTAATTCTTTCTGAGGGTATTAGTATTATTAGAAGTCACAACTTCTGTAAGGGATGCGTTTCTGATAAGTAGTATGTATTATATAGTATAGATTTTTAATCAGCAAAATGAATCCGTCTGTACATATTACACAAGAAGCAACGTACTATACAATTTGTATGAGGTCTGTAAATGTCAAGTGACATTTATAAATCGATGTAGATCCGTATATTTATATCAGTAACAGAACCATACGAGGAAGCGGTGTTAGCACTTGTAATCTTTAATGCAGACATTTGATCTCAGATATTTCTCAAGCTGCGCCAAGGTCAAAAGACAATTTTTTCCGTTCATTTATTTCATTCATTTTTAATACTTTAATGAATAGGTTGCTTCTTTAAAACATAAAAATCCTTTTTATTCTATTTTTGTTCTATAACAAAAGGCAGACTTGATGCAAACATAACATAACATTTTAGGTGAACAATTTTTTTTGGTATAAATTTCTGGGCGCCATAGCTTTGCGTGGTTTGTTGTGGTTAGAGGGGGGTGGCCAACTTTGCAAAAGGTATTGACGAAATTAATATGAAACACTTTTTTTTAGTACTTAAGCGGTGGGAGACTCCGTCAACGTCAAAACGTGATGTACGTAAGAAAACAAAAACATAGCCTTCACAGGTGGAATTAAGAAGATTAAAAATCAATGATGCTGATCAATAGATCAAATCGAAAAAGTTTCCTTCTACCAGTCGCATACTTTTCCTCTAATAAATAAATACATTTGTACTCTACAAGGAACGGATATAAAAATTATTATTTACTATATAATCTTAACACACCAAATTTCAAATATAGGCATTCAGTGGCTATCGGCCAAAGAAACGGTGGACTTACTGGGCACAGGCACAGGAGAACATTCCTCCTAGAACAGTGCTTTGCTGTACCAAGCGCTTAGATTGGCTTGGTAACTTTCCTAGGCATTAAAGGCGCCTTTAACAACGTCATCCCAGCGGCTATCACTGAACAGGGCATTGAGTGGCCTAAGCCTTAGCAACCAGGCTAACTACTTAAGTGTAATCCTTTATAAAAAATTAACTAGACAGACAACATCATAGACTGCACACGTAATGCGGCCATGGCACCCTTCGATTGTAAAAAAGCTAAAAGCTGGCTATAAAGTGCAATATTCAGGCAAATTCTTCTCAACAGAAACATCGTCGAATGAATTTCCCTAGAAAATAATAGTAACCTTAAGGTTTTTCTAGTTCAAGTTCCCAGAAGCCGAGGGCTCTGCCTAAGTGGAGCGCTCCGCACCACCGCCACTAAAACATTGGATACAATCCTCGACTTTGAACTCCTTGAACTCCTGCACGCCAAACGCAGGGCATCAGCTACAGCGCTGCGGCTCGACAAAGCAGCGGCCCGGACAACTGGCTCACTTAGTCTCTCCACAACAAATCGAAAATCCGTTCTAAAAATAACTAAGTTTCACCCACAGTCAACTTCGAAAAAAAGTACAAGGGTTCATTCCTACCCTCCCAGACTGGAACAACCCTCCACACCAAATCGAAAACGTCATCAATATATAAAAAGATGGCTCTAAGCTTAACTTGCAAACAAGAGGGGGAGTATTCTCTCCCGAACTGGACAATAAAGTCTCATTTCGGCTACCAGATCACTGTGATGTTTTCCAGGCGGGAGTCATGGGAATTCAGGAAGCCTTGTCCCACTTTGATACAGCGAAACATCCCGACACAGACATTATCATTATCATCTTTCAGGATAGTCAATCAGCCCTCAGCTACCTTGATAAACAATTAACTATCCCTGAATGCATTAAATTTCTACTCATCTGAGAATCAACCTCATCTGGGAGCCGGGACACCGTATCATTGAGCCCAAAAGCATTAAAGAAGAAAGTCAAAGGACAATCGCCGATATCCTTCGCGATAAGGGCATGCCCATGCCTACCTGTAAACTACTTCCCAAGCAGAGATTTTGCACCCTCCCGAACAACCGAGATTGTGTTCCATACAATTTTAACATGCCACAAGGCTCCAGGCTCACCTGTCCAAATTACAAACAGAAACAAGGACCGTTAAGTCATCCGTTGACATTAAATATTATATGCTGATCAGCAATTCCCATAACCCAATAGGCTTGATTAATATATTATACCCTCTGAAACTTTTATAATTTTCGAGTTTAAGGCGGTGAGTTTTAAAATATTCTAAATTATGAGGATCAAATCCACGCTTTCCATTGTAGGATCGATTTTATTATTATATAGAAAATTAGAAAATGTAGTATCTGTCTAGTAACTGCGTCATCAATTTCCAGGGTAAATGATAAACGATTTTACTTCTACTTTGTTAAACGAATATAACGCATTTATTGTTTCTAAAATGATGAGCCAAGAAAATGCTTGGGCTAACTGATATATGATACAAAAGTTGTGCTTCTAGTATATTTAAATTTAATTCAGTGCCAACATTCGTAAATAAAATGCTGTTTTTTAAATGTTGTATTAACTTTTACACCAACGTTATTTACAATGTTTATGTAGTCATAAGAAATAATCAATGTTAGTAACACTACGTTGAATTTTTAAGGATTGATGCAAGCTTTAGTGACATTAAAAAAAAACAGTTAAACAGTTTAAACAGTTATTTCATTATTCCTATGATTAATTCTTTGACATCTATATGTTATGTCGTCCCATTTTTATTATATTTAATTTAAAATTCTTAAAAATACAATATATGATTCTCCCAATAGTATAAGATAGTACGTCAAAAAACACCGAAGCTATAATTGGTTTCATGTTATTTTTCCACACATTTTTCGATAGTTCCTATGGCAATTATATGATATTAAAAATAAATTATTTCATTCTTTTTTTTTATTATTTTTATTAAATTGAATTCGAAATTCTCAAACATTTAAGAAATGTTATTTAGGCGTACGGTTGGCCGATGTCATTCTCTTGATGTCATCGGTGGCTTTTTCAAGATAGTGGTATATTAGTGATGCCACTCTCGTATCTGTGACCTCGATGTTTCCTCGGTGGTCTTGTCGATAATCTTTTGCATTTGCCCCAGGTCGATTACATGGGCGAGTTTAAACATCTTGTTGCAGTGGAACGACGGGCGTATCATATCTGAAGATTTAAAAGGATTTTAAAGGATTTGTGAAACGTTTTCAGCGAAATGGTTTTTTTAACTTTTTATGTGAGACTTATGGAAGACGGACTTCTGGAAGTTCTGTTGAGGAAGATGTCGACTGGTTTGCGGTTCGTCACCGAGCGGATAGACTTATTATATCTATCCACGGTAATGAAATCCAACTCTGTTACCTTCAGGTTACGGCTATCGTTTTTTAGACACCGGTATATTTCAAGGAAGGTCAAGTGGAACCTTTCAACCTGGCCGTTCACCTCACTCTTCTGAGATGGTGTGTAATAGACGGCTATTCCGAGAGATTGTAAGTAGTTGAGCACTGTGGGGCAGAGTAGGCCCCTTTCGTTGTCTAAGACTATCGTTTCTGGTGCTGTAAAATAATGCAGGACTTCGGCCAGCTTCTCGCGGAGATGGACAGCGGACATTGATTCTATCGTGAAAAGTTTTTTTTTTTCCAAAGTCTGTAAGTTCATCTCTTTTGGATTTCTGTGGGCTCTAGAATACTCCTTATTTATTATTCCATTCGAATCTTCTTCGCCCGCTACGCAGTTACCAGTCTTTGTGTTATGCGAAGTTTGTACCCCGGGAGATTCTCCCGACAGCGCTCTTGCAGAGACTGCAAGTTGTTCTCAGGAATTTTTATGCCATTAATAATTAATGGCTTCAAGTATTTCATTAAACAGGGTAACAAATCTTATGCGCAATCAATGGGGATCCAGTGACGTACGTATCCTGTATGTGGGGTTTTACAAGAATATTCCAACCTATCTGGGTCAAAAATAAGTTGATTCCTAAACACGTTAATAGGGGCTTCCACGTGAGGGATTAAGTCCGAGGCGTCTTGAAGCGCACTGTGGACGGTGACAACGGAGTCCGTTCTTGAAGTTAAGGCTGTATCGGCACTGAGATGGTTTACATTTCAAATGATGCGGGAGAGAGCATCAGCAACCACATTGAATTTGCCCGGCTTGTAAATAAGCTCGCAGTTGTATTCTTCTATGCGCGCTTTCCAGCGTTTCAGCTTAGCATTATAGTTCCGATTACCAAACGAAAAGGTTAGGGGTTCGTGATCGGCACCATAGAGTACTATCAAACTATCAAGGGCCCATACTAATGCCAGCATGTCTTTCTCGTTTACTGCGTAGTTCTCCTCTGTTTTGATCAAAGACCGAGAAATATAGGCGATTGGGCGGTCTTTGCCGCCGTCACTTCGAGAGAGAACGTCCCCTATGGCGTAATTGGAAGCATCGGTGGTCAGATGGAAAGGCTTATTCAAGTCTGGGGATGCTAAAACCTCTGAAGAGGCTAGGATGGTTTTCAAGTCGTGGAAGGCCCTCATGCCCTTTTCATCAAGCAAAATTGAAATATTCTTGGATTGAGAAGCCTTGATCTGTGCATGGTCTCCCCCTGTGAGGTTCGTCAGAGGTTTCGCGACTTTAGCGTTATCGCCTATAATAAGAGAGCATTCCTAGGAAACTTTTACGTTTCAAATTCGTGAGTTAGGGCATTTTTTTAATGGCTCTGACCTTCTTTTCGTCTGCGCGGATCCCATCCCACGTTACCACGTAACCCAAGAATTCGACCTGGGTGCGCAAAAACTGTGTCTTTTCCAAATTCACTTGTAACTTGGCCTGCCTGAATTCCTCAAATATGGCGTGAAGGTTACGCAAGTGAGACTCATAGTCTTTACTAAAGACGATAATATCATCGATGTAGACGTAACAAATTTTACCTATGTGTTCTCGCAAAACGTCGTCGATCATCCTTTGGAAAACAGACGGGGCGTTTTATAAGCCGAATGGCAGGCGCAAATCATATTTCCCGTTCAGGGTAGAGAACGCTGCTTTGGGGGTGTCGGATTCCTTCATGTGAATTTGGTGGAACCCGGACGTTAAATCAAGAGAGGTAAATAGCTTTGCCTCCCTAATACTGGACAAGATAGATGTTATATCAGGGATCGGGTAGGTGTCCGTACTCATTTGAGTACCCTTACAAATAATCACTTTTCCGTTTGTAATTGTCTTCAAAAATCTTCGAGTTTGTGGAAAATTATTTTCTCCATCGTTCCAAAAAATGTTGTGATATTTATTGGTTAACCAAATTGCAGTTTTTCTTTTTTGTATTAAGCAAAGTAAAATCATATGGTGGTTCTATTAAAAAGCTATTATTCAAGCTAGGATCTTTTTCGAATATAATCCCAATTTACTTAATAATAAATATAATTATTATCAAAGAAACCTTGAACATCAAGCGAAATAGTTGATATTTTCATGACTTGGTGTCCTGAGTTCTATTGAAATTCTCACATCATAGGGACTAGTTTTCACTGATTCGTTTTGATATGAAAGATCAACCACAACAATGGGGGCCATCAATTTAAATTCATTTGGGGTCAAAAATGGTTGTGAGTCTCGATTGTAGTAACTAGATTGAAATCTTGTATACATATACAGGGTTGGCATACTGGTTCTTACTAAAGTCGACATTCAGATTCTCATATTGATATGACTTAGAATTCAAGTGAACTTTCAAGTTTGAAAAATTATTTGTGATAAGTTCTCCATTTAGTGTAAATCCAATTATAGCAAATCGTGGTTTTTCGCGGTTAGCTGAAAATTTCACATTACAGATGTGTTGTCTGCCATGCCGCAATTTCGGGTTAGCATGTGAATCCCATCTCCGGAATGCGATTGGTAGGTTTACACCACTTTTAATAATATCGTACATCTTAATTTTTACAAAATCACTCGGAGTTACATGGGGGATTTTCTACGTTATACTCGTCATTTCCAGTTTAAAAGTTTGTTTATTTCTGTTTTTTTCAAACACATCGCCAAGATTCTTGGTTAGCATCAACCCTAGTTCGTGCTTAAAATTTAACAAAACTTTTTTATAATCCTCAGCAAATCCCAACAAATTTTATAATGGTACAGAAAAGTTGAAGTGAGGTCCCGTAGAAATTTCGTCTCCACTGCTACATCCAGAATTGAAGAGATTTTGACTTTGAAGATTATCCAGAGATATAACATTTTTTAGGGTGGTAGTCATGCCAACAAATCGTGTTCTATCAATCTCACATCCATTTAATTCGTACTTAATTTCATCCAAAAAGTAAGCTATACAATTATTTTTAAAAAGAAGTGGTAACATTATCAGTTGTAAGTCCATTCGGTGAATCTTTTCTAATAATTCCTTGAAAATTAAGGTAACTTTCGTGAGGAAGCACGTACAAGTCTTAATTTTGGATAGTAATTCGAATTTCATCCTTTGGCTTAAATGTTTGATTATACGATGAATAAGTATGAAACTCTTTCTTCGAAATACTCTCATCTGATTAAACCTTTTCTCGAACATTTAAATTTCGTTCATTGTTTTCCTTTTCACTTTTTATACTATACTCGAAGATTCAATCCTAACGACTTTAAAAATAGTTCATTTTTCAAAGTGAGTTTTTTTTCTGATCTGATCGATAGATTTTTGTAGGATACGGTTCTAGTACTTTTTTTTTCCATTCAAAGATAATGTACGTGATCTAGACATATTGAAATTTGTTGATAAACTGTGGGACTGTTGGTATCTAACCCAGCTTTTATTGATATCACTCCTTAAAACATAATAAATTAAAACAAATCCTTTTCTGTACCTTCCATTATCCATTTCATTATCCTTGCTAATCAAGAGGAATCTGTGCTTATCCTCCCAACACTTTTGACAAATTTTTACAAATGTTTCATAGTTCATATCAGTGTTAATATGATCCCGATATATATGCCGCATATTTAAATCATCTTGTTTAAACATTATAATAATGTTGGCATTGTCACGAATCAAATGTTTCG
Organism: Drosophila biarmipes; assembly: GCF_025231255.1. Lineage (NCBI taxonomy): Eukaryota > Metazoa > Arthropoda > Insecta > Diptera > Drosophilidae > Drosophila > Drosophila biarmipes. The sequence goes on along the minus strand of NC_066611.1, from coordinate 1,000,615 downwards.
CTATATGACCTTTTTCGGTTTAATTAATTTCTCCAAGACTCATAATTAGGTTGATATAAACTTTTTGAAAATATATAGACGTTTTCGAATTTTAGTCCATTGGGACTTTCTATTAAACTTAGCATAATATTAGTTTTACCACAATTGTAAGGCCCAACAATTAGAGCTCTTATTGTATTCGGTAAGAGGACACTATGTCGTGGCGGTAAATTTTCCTCGTTTTCATCGTTAATATTTCTAACTACAATTTTCTGTTTTTGGCTTATTGAAGCATCTTTCAATCTAATGTACTTTATTCAATGAGAAATCTTTGATGATTAAACATCAGTCGTATTCAGTCGTATTTTTAATTGTAAGCAGGGTGGTGGTCTTGTCGATAAGCTAATCAATACACTACCGTTTGAAGCCCATATTCCGGGATATCATTTTTGTGGACCGGGTACAAAGTTACAGAAACGTTTGGAACGTGGTGATCAAGGAATAAATTCATTGGATGAACCTGCAAAGAGCACGATATTGCATATTCTACAAACAAGGAATTGAGTGAACGACATAGAGCCGACTCCATATTGATTGACAAAGGCTGGTCGCGTGTCAAGGCATCAGATAGCACTCTTGGTGAAAAGGCAGCAGCATACTTGCATGTTGTTACAAATATAATGAAAGCGAAGAAAAAAATTTGGGATGGGATTAAATAAGGCGGAAAAGGGGAGGAAAATGATAAAGAAGAATACAATGAAGAAAACAAACCTTTCGACTGTTATTAATGCTACTAAGACATTAAAAAAACAAAAACCATTAGACATTATGAGTGCAATTAAATAGCACGTAAATAAATTATTCAATCAATGGGTTCCAAGAAAAATGTTAAAATACCTCGTGTAATGAATGTACCCAAAATTGTAGGTTTTTAACCAATCGTGCCCATCTTGACGGCCCTCAGCGCTCTTGGTAGCTTAGCAAGCGGTAGTGCCGCAATTGCAAAGACAATTAACAATGCAATAATGGATAAGAAGATATGGAGGAGAAGAAACGTCACAAGAGGAAAATTTAAGGTGTTGCTGTAGGAGAAGGACTATATCTTAATCCCTATAGAATGGGCTATGGTTTCTTTTTCAAGCCCTATAGTAAGGGGAAAGGAGTTAAGAAGCGAAAAAACTAATTTCTCTGCTATCCAATTGACCACTATCAAATATCGACATTACATTTTTTGCTAAGAAACATATCCTTCATTTCAGAGGTGTATTCTACTCCCAGAAACACCAAGAATTCGGGAGTGTGGTATAGTAAACCTAGATAAATCACAATCATGTGGGACACATTGGGTTGCATATAATAACAAGAAAGGAAGTTATGTTCGGTAAGCCGAAGTTAAATACCCAGTTTTAAAAAATAATCAATAATTTTATTAAATTGAATTCGTAATTCTTAAAAATATAAAAATTTATATTCCCAATATTATAAGATAATACGTCAAAAATTTGTTTCATATTATTTTCCATCAATTATCCGATCATTCCTATGACAGCTATAGATATAGCCGTCCGATTTTAATAAAATTAATTCGAAATTCAAAACCAATTAAAAAATGTTATTTTCAAGCTTATAGGGTTAACATATAACCTTATACGAGTATATAACCTAAATAACACAAAAGATATAATTTTCATTTCATGTTTTCCGACTAATTTTCCGATCGTTCCTATGGCAACTATATGATATAGTCATCCGATTTTGATAAAATTTTATTCGAAATTCTAAACTCAATAAAAAATGTTATTTCCAAGCGTAGGAGGTTATATGTTAAAAAACACCGAAGATATAATTTTTCAATATTATTTTACCACTAATTTTCCGATTGTTCCTATGGGAGCTATCTGATATAGTCGTCCGATTTTAATAAAATTTAATTCGAAATTCATAATGGATTTAAAAATGTTATATCCAAGCTTAGAAAGGTATATGTTAAAGAACAGCAAAGATATAATTTTTTTAAATTTTTTCCCCGATAGTTCTAATGGGATCTATAAGATATAGTTGTCCGATCTGGCTGGTTCCAAATTATATACTACCTGCAATAGAAAGAAGACTTTTATGAAAGTTTCAGTCAATAGCTTTAACACTGAGAGACTAGTTTGCGTAGAAACGGACGGACCGACGGACAGACAGAAGGACAGACGGACATGGCTAGATCGACTCGTCTTGTGACGCTGATCAAGAATATATATACTTTATGGAAACGTCTCCTTCACTGTGTTCAAACTTCTGACTGAAATTATTTTACCCTATGCAAGGATATAAAAATAAAAATAATATACATTATTTCGATAGCTTTGGAAATCTTCAGCCACCTAGAGAAGTTGTTAAATACTTGGGTTATAGAATATAATACAATTACGATAGAGTTCAAGACTTTGATACGAACAACTGCCTCGCTTTTCTTCTTTCTTTCGTAGAAGATGTGGAGTCATAACAGGTATAAATGGTTGGTTAATTTACATTTGGGGGGTTGAAAATCAATGTGTGGGTACGTGTACGTGTGAGCTCTGTATGGTATAAAAAGAAGACCCGCACGCGTAGTGAACTTTGATTATTTTTAACAATAGACTAGAACAGCTGGTAAAAAATAACAAATAAACAGAAAAAGTACAGATACAGTACAGTTACAGTACAGATACAGTACAGATACAGTACAGATACAGTACAGATACAGTACAGATACAGTACAGATACAGTACAGATACAGTACAGATACAGTACAGATACAGTACAGATACAGTACAGATACAGTACAGATACAGTACAGATACAGTACAGATACAGTACAGATACAGTACAGATACAGTACAGATACAGTACAGATACAGTACAGATACAGTACAGATACAGTACAGATACAGTACAGATACAGTACAGATACAGTACAGATACAGTACAGATACAGTACAGATACAGTACAGATACAGTACAGATACAGTACAGATACAGTACAGATACAGTACAGATACAGTACAGATACAGTACAGATACAGTACAGATACAGTACAGATACAGTACAGATACAGTACAGATACAGTACAGATACAGTACAGATACAGTACAGATACAGTACAGATACAGTACAGATACAGTACAGATACAGTACAGATACAGTACAGATACAGTACAGATACAGTACAGATACAGTACAGATACAGTACAGATACAGTACAGATACAGTACAGATACAGTACAGATACAGTACAGATACAGTACAGATACAGTACAGATACAGTACAGATACAGTACAGATACAGTACAGATACAGTACAGATACAGTACAGATACAGTACAGATACAGTACAGATACAGTACAGATACAGTACAGATACAGTACAGATACAGTACAGATACAGTACAGATACAGTACAGATACAGTACAGATACAGTACAGATACAGTACAGATACAGTACAGATACAGTACAGATACAGTACAGATACAGTACAGATACAGTACAGATACAGTACAGATACAGTACAGATACAGTACAGATACAGTACAGATACAGTACAGATACAGTACAGATACAGTACAGATACAGTACAGATACAGTACAGATACAGTACAGATACAGTACAGATACAGTACAGATACAGTACAGATACAGTACAGATACAGTACAGATACAGTACAGATACAGTACAGATACAGTACAGATACAGTACAGATACAGTACAGATACAGTACAGATACAGTACAGATACAGTACAGATACAGTACAGATACAGTACAGATACAGTACAGATACAGTACAGATACAGTACAGATACAGTACAGATACAGTACAGATACAGTACAGATACAGTACAGATACAGTACAGATACAGTACAGATACAGTACAGATACAGTACAGATACAGTACAGATACAGTACAGATACAGTACAGATACAGTACAGATACAGTACAGATACAGTACAGATACAGTACAGATACAGTACAGATACAGTACAGATACAGTACAGATACAGTACAGATACAGTACAGATACAGTACAGATACAGTACAGATACAGTACAGATACAGTACAGATACAGTACAGATACAGTACAGATACAGTACAGATACAGTACAGATACAGTACAGATACAGTACAGATACAGTACAGATACAGTACAGATACAGTACAGATACAGTACAGATACAGTACAGATACAGTACAGATACAGTACAGATACAGTACAGATACAGTACAGATACAGTACAGATACAGTACAGATACAGTACAGATACAGTACAGATACAGTACAGATACAGTACAGATACAGTACAGATACAGTACAGATACAGTACAGATACAGTACAGATACAGTACAGATACAGTACAGATACAGTACAGATACAGTACAGATACAGTACAGATACAGTACAGATACAGTACAGATACAGTACAGATACAGTACAGATACAGTACAGATACAGTACAGATACAGTACAGATACAGTACAGATACAGTACAGATACAGTACAGATACAGTACAGATACAGTACAGATACAGTACAGATACAGTACAGATACAGTACAGATACAGTACAGATACAGTACAGATACAGTACAGATACAGTACAGATACAGTACAGATACAGTACAGATACAGTACAGATACAGTACAGATACAGTACAGATACAGTACAGATACAGTACAGATACAGTACAGATACAGTACAGATACAGTACAGATACAGTACAGATACAGTACAGATACAGTACAGATACAGTACAGATACAGTACAGATACAGTACAGATACAGTACAGATACAGTACAGATACAGTACAGATACAGTACAGATACAGTACAGATACAGTACAGATACAGTACAGATACAGTACAGATACAGTACAGATACAGTACAGATACAGTACAGATACAGTACAGATACAGTACAGATACAGTACAGATACAGTACAGATACAGTACAGATACAGTACAGATACAGTACAGATACAGTACAGATACAGTACAGATACAGTACAGATACAGTACAGATACAGTACAGATACAGTACAGATACAGTACAGATACAGTACAGATACAGTACAGATACAGTACAGATACAGTACAGATACAGTACAGATACAGTACAGATACAGTACAGATACAGTACAGATACAGTACAGATACAGTACAGATACAGTACAGATACAGTACAGATACAGTACAGATACAGTACAGATACAGTACAGATACAGTACAGATACAGTACAGATACAGTACAGATACAGTACAGATACAGTACAGATACAGTACAGATACAGTACAGATACAGTACAGATACAGTACAGATACAGTACAGATACAGTACAGATACAGTACAGATACAGTACAGATACAGTACAGATACAGTACAGATACAGTACAGATACAGTACAGATACAGTACAGATACAGTACAGATACAGTACAGATACAGTACAGATACAGTACAGATACAGTACAGATACAGTACAGATACAGTACAGATACAGTACAGATACAGTACAGATACAGTACAGATACAGTACAGATACAGTACAGATACAGTACAGATACAGTACAGATACAGTACAGATACAGTACAGATACAGTACAGATACAGTACATCCAGAATTGAATAGATTTTGACTTTGAAGATTATCCAGAGATATAACATTTTTTAGGGTGGTAGTCATGCCAACAAATCGTGTTCTATCAATCTCACATCCATTTAATTCGTACTTAATTTCATCCAAAAAGTAAGCTATACAATTATTTTTAAAAAGAAGTGGTAACATTATCAGTTGTAAGTCCATTCGGTGAATCTTTTCTAATAATTCCTTGAAAATTAAGGTAACTTTCGTGAGGAAGCACGTACAAGTCTTAATTTTGGATAGTAATTCGAATTTCATCGTTTGGCTTAAATGTTTGATTATACGATGAATAAGTATGAAACTCTTTCTTCGAAATACTCTCATCTGATTAAACCTTTTCTCGAACATTTAAATTTCGTTCATTGTTTTCCTTTTCACTTTTTATATTATACTCGAAGATTCAATCCTAACGACTTTAAAAATAGTTCATTTTCCAAAGTGAGTTTTTTTTCTGATCTGATCAATAGATTTTTGTAGGATACGGTTCTAGTACTTTTTGATGGAAGCCAAACAGTTATCCAACCGACCGTTCGTTATTAAAGTAAACTGGCTCTCGTAAGGTAGTTATTTCAACTTGAAGTGTATTAATATTACTTTGAATTTCAAATGTTTTTTCAAGGTTATAGTCTTTTAGTTTATTGTAAATAAAATCGGTGATGTCATTCAACTCGTATGATCCAGTAGGAATCGTAATAATATTGTCACCGATGTGAAATAAATTATTTCTTTCGTTAATATTTGGAATGGAATTATACATATTAAAGTCAATAAGAGCGCATTCATATTGCCTATTCAAGTTGATAGGTGGAAAAGAGTTTGTATTTATAATGGAACTATTTCCATTCAAAGATAATGTACGTGATCTAGACATATTGAAATTTATTGATAAACTGTGGGACTGTTGGTATCTAACCCAGCTTTTATTGATATCACTCCTTAAATCATAATAAATTAAAACAAATCCTTTTCTGTACCTTCCATTATCCATTTCATTATCCTTGCTAATCTAGACATATTGAAATTTATTGATAAACTGTGGGACTGTTGGTATCTAACCCAGCTTTTATTGATATCACTCCTTAAATCATAATAAATTAAAACAAATCCTTTTCTGTACCTTCCATTATCCATTTCATTATCCTTGCTAATCAAGAGGAATCTGTGCTTATCCTCCCAACACTTTTGACAAATTTTTACAAATGTTTCATATATTTAAATCATCTTGTTAAACATTATAATAATGTTGGCATTGTCACGAATCAAATGTTTCGCTATATGACCTTTTTCGGTTTAAGTAATTTCTCCAAGACTCATAATTAGGTTGATATAAACTTTTTGAAAATATATAGACGTTTTCGAATTTTAGTCCATTGGGACTTTCTATTAAACTTAGCATAATATTAGTTTTACCACAATTGTAAGGCCCAACAATTAGAGCTCTTATTGTATTCGGTAAGAGGACACTATGTCGTGGCGGTAAGTTTTCCTCATTTTCATCGTTAATATTTCTAACTACAATTTTCTGTTTTTGGCTTATTGAAGCATCTTTCAATCTAATGTACTTTATTCAATGAGAAATCTTTGATGATTGGTGGACTTGTCGATAAGCTAATCAATACACTACCGTTTGAAGCCCATATTCCGGGATATCATTTTTGTGGACCGGGTACAAAGTTACAGAAACGTTTGGAACGTGGTGATCAAGGAATAAATTCATTGGATGAACCTGCAAAGAGCACGATATTGCATATTCTACAAACAAGGAATTGATGTGAACGACATAGAGCCGACTCCATATTGATTGACAAAGGCTGGTCGCGTGTCAAGGCATCAGATAGCACTCTTGGTGAAAAGGCAGCAGCATACTTGCATGTTGTTACAAATATAATGAAAGCGAAGAAAAAAATTTGGGATGGGATTAAATAAGGCGGAAAAGGGGAGGAAAATGATAAAGAAGAATACAATGAAGAAAACAAACCTTTCGACTGTTATTAATGCTGCTACTAAGACATTAAAAAAACAAAAACCATTAGACATTATGAGTGCAATTAAATAGCACGTAAATAAATTATTCAATCAATGGGTTCCAAGAAAAATGTTAAAATACCTCGTGTAATGAATGTACCCAAAATTGTAGGTTTTTAACCAATCGTGCCCATCTTGACGGCCCTCAGCGCTCTTGGTAGCTTAGCAAGCGGTAGTGCCGCAATTGCAAAGACAATTAACAATGCAATAATGGATAAGAAGATATGGAGGAGAAGAAACGTCACAAGAGGAAAATTTAAGGTGTTGCTGTAGGGGTGGACTATATCTTAATCCCTATAGAATGGGCTATGGTTTCTTTTTCAAGCCCTATAGTAAGGGGAAAGGAGTTAAGAAGCGAAAAAACTAATTTCTCTGCTATCCAATTGACCACTATCAAATATCGACATTACATTTTTTGCTAAGAAACATATCCTTCATTTCAGAGGTGTATTCTACTCCCAGAAACACCAAGAATTCGGGAGTGTGGTATAGTAAACCTAGATAAATCACAATCAAGTTATCTTCGGTAAGCCGAAGTTAAATACCCAGTTTTAAAAAATAATCAATAATTTTATTAAATTGAATTCGTAATTCTTAAAAATATAAAAATTTATATTCCCAATATTATAAGATAATACGTCAAAAATTTGTTTCATATTATTTTCCATCAATTATCCGATCATTCCTATGACAGCTATAGATATAGCCGTCCGATTTTAATAAAATTAATTCGAAATTCAAAACCAATTAAAAAATGTTATTTTCAAGCTTATAGGGTTAACATATAACCTTATACGAGTATATAACCTAAATAACACAAAAGATATAATTTTCATTTCATGTTTTCCGACTAATTTTCCGATCGTTCCTATGGCAACTATATGATATAGTCATCCGATTTTGATAAAATTTTATTCGAAATTCTAAACTCAATAAAAAATGTTATTTCCAAGCGTAGGAGGTTATGTGTTAAAAAACACCGAAGATATAATTTTTCAATATTATTTTACCACTAATTTTCCGATTGTTCCTATGGGAGCTATCTGATATAGTCGTCCGATTTTAATAAAATTTAATTCGAAATTCATAATGGATTTAAAAATGTTATATCCAAGCTTAGAAAGGTATATGTTAAAGAACAGCAAAGATATAATTTTTTTAAATTTTTTCCCCGATAGTTCTAATGGGATCTATAAGATATAGTTGTCCGATCTGGCTGGTTCCAAATTATATACTACCTGCAATAGAAAGAAGACTTTTATGAAAGTTTCAGTCAATAGCTTTAACACTGAGAGACTAGTTTGCGTAGAAACGGACGGACCGACGGACAGACAGAAGGACAGACGGACATGGCTAGATCGAGAATATATATACTTTATGGAAACGTCTCCTTCACTGTGTTCAAACTTCTGACTGAAATTATTTTACCCTATGCAAGGATATAAAAATAAAAATAATATACATTATTTCGATAGCTTTGGAAATCTTCAGCCACCTAGAGAAGTTGTTAAATACTTGGGTTATAGAATATAATACAATTACGATAGAGTTCAAGACTTTGATACGAACAACTGCCTCGCTTTTCTTCTTTCTTTCGTAGAAGATGTGGAGTCATAACAGGTATAAATGGTTGGTTAATTTACATTTGGGGGGTTGAAAATCAATGTGTGGGTACGTGTACGTGTGAGCTCTGTATGGTATAAAAAGAAGACCCGCACGCGTAGTGAACTTTGATTATTTTTAACAATAGACTAGAACAGCTGGTAAAAAATAACAAATAAACAGAAAAAGTACAGATACAGTACAGTTACAGTACAGATACAGTACAGATACAGTACAGATACAGTACAGATACAGTACAGATACAGTACAGATACAGTACAGATACAGTACAGATACAGTACAGATACAGTACAGATACAGTACAGATACAGTACAGATACAGTACAGATACAGTACAGATACAGTACAGATACAGTACAGATACAGTACAGATACAGTACAGATACAGTACAGATACAGTACAGATACAGTACAGATACAGTACAGATACAGTACAGATACAGTACAGATACAGTACAGATACAGTACAGATACAGTACAGATACAGTACAGATACAGTACAGATACAGTACAGATACAGTACAGATACAGTACAGATACAGTACAGATACAGTACAGATACAGTACAGATACAGTACAGATACAGTACAGATACAGTACAGATACAGTACAGATACAGTACAGATACAGTACAGATACAGTACAGATACAGTACAGATACAGTACAGATACAGTACAGATACAGTACAGATACAGTACAGATACAGTACAGATACAGTACAGATACAGTACAGATACAGTACAGATACAGTACAGATACAGTACAGATACAGTACAGATACAGTACAGATACAGTACAGATACAGTACAGATACAGTACAGATACAGTACAGATACAGTACAGATACAGTACAGATACAGTACAGATACAGTACAGATACAGTACAGATACAGTACAGATACAGTACAGATACAGTACAGATACAGTACAGATACAGTACAGATACAGTACAGATACAGTACAGATACAGTACAGATACAGTACAGATACAGTACAGATACAGTACAGATACAGTACAGATACAGTACAGATACAGTACAGATACAGTACAGATACAGTACAGATACAGTACAGATACAGTACAGATACAGTACAGATACAGTACAGATACAGTACAGATACAGTACAGATACAGTACAGATACAGTACAGATACAGTACAGATACAGTACAGATACAGTACAGATACAGTACAGATACAGTACAGATACAGTACAGATACAGTACAGATACAGTACAGATACAGTACAGATACAGTACAGATACAGTACAGATACAGTACAGATACAGTACAGATACAGTACAGATACAGTACAGATACAGTACAGATACAGTACAGATACAGTACAGATACAGTACAGATACAGTACAGATACAGTACAGATACAGTACAGATACAGTACAGATACAGTACAGATACAGTACAGATACAGTACAGATACAGTACAGATACAGTACAGATACAGTACAGATACAGTACAGATACAGTACAGATACAGTACAGATACAGTACAGATACAGTACAGATACAGTACAGATACAGTACAGATACAGTACAGATACAGTACAGATACAGTACAGATACAGTACAGATACAGTACAGATACAGTACAGATACAGTACAGATACAGTACAGATACAGTACAGATACAGTACAGATACAGTACAGATACAGTACAGATACAGTACAGATACAGTACAGATACAGTACAGATACAGTACAGATACAGTACAGATACAGTACAGATACAGTACAGATACAGTACAGATACAGTACAGATACAGTACAGATACAGTACAGATACAGTACAGATACAGTACAGATACAGTACAGATACAGTACAGATACAGTACAGATACAGTACAGATACAGTACAGATACAGTACAGATACAGTACAGATACAGTACAGATACAGTACAGATACAGTACAGATACAGTACAGATACAGTACAGATACAGTACAGATACAGTACAGATACAGTACAGATACAGTACAGATACAGTACAGATACAGTACAGATACAGTACAGATACAGTACAGATACAGTACAGATACAGTACAGATACAGTACAGATACAGTACAGATACAGTACAGATACAGTACAGATACAGTACAGATACAGTACAGATACAGTACAGATACAGTACAGATACAGTACAGATACAGTACAGATACAGTACAGATACAGTACAGATACAGTACAGATACAGTACAGATACAGTACAGATACAGTACAGATACAGTACAGATACAGTACAGATACAGTACAGATACAGTACAGATACAGTACAGATACAGTACAGATACAGTACAGATACAGTACAGATACAGTACAGATACAGTACAGATACAGTACAGATACAGTACAGATACAGTACAGATACAGTACAGATACAGTACAGATACAGTACAGATACAGTACAGATACAGTACAGATACAGTACAGATACAGTACAGATACAGTACAGATACAGTACAGATACAGTACAGATACAGTACAGATACAGTACAGATACAGTACAGATACAGTACAGATACAGTACAGATACAGTACAGATACAGTACAGATACAGTACAGATACAGTACAGATACAGTACAGATACAGTACAGATACAGTACAGATACAGTACAGATACAGTACAGATACAGTACAGATACAGTACAGATACAGTACAGATACAGTACAGATACAGTACAGATACAGTACAGATACAGTACAGATACAGTACAGATACAGTACAGATACAGTACAGATACAGTACAGATACAGTACAGATACAGTACAGATACAGTACAGATACAGTACAGATACAGTACAGATACAGTACAGATACAGTACAGATACAGTACAGATACAGTACAGATACAGTACAGATACAGTACAGATACAGTACAGATACAGTACAGATACAGTACAGATACAGTACAGATACAGTACAGATACAGTACAGATACAGTACAGATACAGTACAGATACAGTACAGATACAGTACAGATACAGTACAGATACAGTACAGATACAGTACAGATACAGTACAGATACAGTACAGATACAGTACAGATACAGTACAGATACAGTACAGATACAGTACAGATACAGTACAGATACAGTACAGATACAGTACAGATACAGTACAGATACAGTACAGATACAGTACATCCAGAATTGAATAGATTTTGACTTTGAAGATTATCCAGAGATATAACATTTTTTAGGGTGGTAGTCATGCCAACAAATCGTGTTCTATCAATCTCACATCCATTTAATTCGTACTTAATTTCATCCAAAAAGTAAGCTATACAATTATTTTTAAAAAGAAGTGGTAACATTATCAGTTGTAAGTCCATTCGGTGAATCTTTTCTAATAATTCCTTGAAAATTAAGGTAACTTTCGTGAGGAAGCACGTACAAGTCTTAATTTTGGATAGTAATTCGAATTTCATCGTTTGGCTTAAATGTTTGATTATACGATGAATAAGTATGAAACTCTTTCTTCGAAATACTCTCATCTGATTAAACCTTTTCTCGAACATTTAAATTTCGTTCATTGTTTTCCTTTTCACTTTTTATATTATACTCGAAGATTCAATCCTAACGACTTTAAAAATAGTTCATTTTCCAAAGTGAGTTTTTTTTCTGATCTGATCAATAGATTTTTGTAGGATACGGTTCTAGTACTTTTTGATGGAAGCCAAACAGTTATCCAACCGACCGTTCGTTATTAAAGTAAACTGGCTCTCGTAAGGTAGTTATTTCAACTTGAAGTGTATTAATATTACTTTGAATTTCAAATGTTTTTTCAAGGTTATAGTCTTTTAGTTTATTGTAAATAAAATCGGTGATGTCATTCAACTCGTATGATCCAGTAGGAATCGTAATAATATTGTCACCGATGTGAAATAAATTATTTCTTTCGTTAATATTTGGAATGGAATTATACATATTAAAGTCAATAAGAGCGCATTCATATTGCCTATTCAAGTTGATAGGTGGAAAAGAGTTTGTATTTATAATGGAACTATTTCCATTCAAAGATAATGTACGTGATCTAGACATATTGAAATTTATTGATAAACTGTGGGACTGTTGGTATCTAACCCAGCTTTTATTGATATCACTCCTTAAATCATAATAAATTAAAACAAATCCTTTTCTGTACCTTCCATTATCCATTTCATTATCCTTGCTAATCAAGAGGAATCTGTGCTTATCCTCCCAACACTTTTGACAAATTTTTACAAATGTTTCATATATTTAAATCATCTTGTTAAACATTATAATAATGTTGGCATTGTCACGAATCAAATGTTTCGCTATATGACCTTTTTCGGTTTAAGTAATTTCTCCAAGACTCATAATTAGGTTGATATAAACTTTTTGAAAATATATAGACGTTTTCGAATTTTAGTCCATTGGGACTTTCTATTAAACTTAGCATAATATTAGTTTTACCACAATTGTAAGGCCCAACAATTAGAGCTCTTATTGTATTCGGTAAGAGGACACTATGTCGTGGCGGTAAGTTTTCCTCATTTTCATCGTTAATATTTCTAACTACAATTTTCTGTTTTTGGCTTATTGAAGCATCTTTCAATCTAATGTACTTTATTCAATGAGAAATCTTTGATGATTGGTGGACTTGTCGATAAGCTAATCAATACACTACCGTTTGAAGCCCATATTCCGGGATATCATTTTTGTGGACCGGGTACAAAGTTACAGAAACGTTTGGAACGTGGTGATCAAGGAATAAATTCATTGGATGAACCTGCAAAGAGCACGATATTGCATATTCTACAAACAAGGAATTGAGTGAACGACATAGAGCCGACTCCATATTGATTGACAAAGGCTGGTCGCGTGTCAAGGCATCAGATAGCACTCTTGGTGAAAAGGCAGCAGCATACTTGCATGTTGTTACAAATATAATGAAAGCGAAGAAAAAAATTTGGGATGGGATTAAATAAGGCGGAAAAGGGGAGGAAAATGATAAAGAAGAATACAATGAAGAAAACAAACCTTTCGACTGTTATTAATGCTGCTACTAAGACATTAAAAAAACAAAAACCATTAGACATTATGAGTGCAATTAAATAGCACGTAAATAAATTATTCAATCAATGGGTTCCAAGAAAAATGTTAAAATACCTCGTGTAATGAATGTACCCAAAATTGTAGGTTTTTAACCAATCGTGCCCATCTTGACGGCCCTCAGCGCTCTTGGTAGCTTAGCAAGCGGTAGTGCCGCAATTGCAAAGACAATTAACAATGCAATAATGGATAAGAAGATATGGAGGAGAAGAAACGTCACAAGAGGAAAATTTAAGGTGTTGCTGTAGGGGTGGACTATATCTTAATCCCTATAGAATGGGCTATGGTTTCTTTTTCAAGCCCTATAGTAAGGGGAAAGGAGTTAAGAAGCGAAAAAACTAATTTCTCTGCTATCCAATTGACCACTATCAAATATCGACATTACATTTTTTGCTAAGAAACATATCCTTCATTTCAGAGGTGTATTCTACTCCCAGAAACACCAAGAATTCGGGAGTGTGGTATAGTAAACCTAGATAAATCACAATCAAGTTATCTTCGGTAAGCCGAAGTTAAATACCCAGTTTTAAAAAATAATCAATAATTTTATTAAATTGAATTCGTAATTCTTAAAAATATAAAAATTTATATTCCCAATATTATAAGATAATACGTCAAAAATTTGTTTCATATTAT
The DNA here is from genome assembly GCF_025231255.1 of Drosophila biarmipes. NCBI lineage: Eukaryota > Metazoa > Arthropoda > Insecta > Diptera > Drosophilidae > Drosophila > Drosophila biarmipes. The sequence goes on along the minus strand of NC_066611.1, from coordinate 985,586 downwards.
TTTCCATCAATTATCCGATCATTCCTATGACAGCTATAGATATAGCCGTCCGATTTTAATAAAATTAATTCGAAATTCAAAACCAATTAAAAAATGTTATTTTCAAGCTTATAGGCTTAACATATAACCTTATACGAGTATATAACCTAAATAACACAAAAGATATAATTTTCATTTCATGTTTTCCGACTAATTTTCCGATCGTTCCTATGGCAACTATATGATATAGTCATCCGATTTTGATAAAATTTTATTCGAAATTCTAAACTCAATAAAAAATGTTATTTCCAAGCGTAGGAGGTTATATGTTAAAAAACACCGAAGATATAATTTTTCAATATTATTTTACCACTAATTTTCCGATTGTTCCTATGGGAGCTATCTGATATAGTCGTCCGATTTTAATAAAATTTAATTCGAAATTCATAATGGATTTAAAAATGTTATATCCAAGCTTAGAAAGGTATATGTTAAAGAACAGCAAAGATATAATTTTTTTAAATTTTTTCCCCGATAGTTCTAATGGGATCTATAAGATATAGTTGTCCGATCTGGCTGGTTCCAAATTATATACTACCTGCAATAGAAAGAAGACTTTTATGAAAGTTTCAGTCAATAGCTTTAAAACTGAGAGACTAGTTTGCGTAGAAACGGACGGACCGACGGACAGACAGAAGGACAGACGGACATGGCTAGATCGACTCGTCTTGTGACGCTGATCAAGAATATATATACTTTATGGAAACGTCTCCTTCACTGTGTTCAAACTTCTGACTGAAATTATTTTACCCTATGCAAGGATATAAAAATAAAAATAATATACATTATTTCGATAGCTTTGGAAATCTTCAGCCACCTAGAGAAGTTGTTAAATACTTGGGTTATAGAATATAATACAATTACGATAGAGTTCAAGACTTTGATACGAACAACTGCCTCGCTTTTCTTCTTTCTTTCGTAGAAGATGTGGAGTCATAACAGGTATAAATGGTTGGTTAATTTACATTTGGGGGGTTGAAAATCAATGTGTGGGTACGTGTACGTGTGAGCTCTGTATGGTATAAAAAGAAGACCCGCACGCGTAGTGAACTTTGATTATTTTTAACAATAGACTAGAACAGCTGGTAAAAAATAACAAATAAACAGAAAAAGTACAGATACAGTACAGTTACAGTACAGATACAGTACAGATACAGTACAGATACAGTACAGATACAGTACAGATACAGTACAGATACAGTACAGATACAGTACAGATACAGTACAGATACAGTACAGATACAGTACAGATACAGTACAGATACAGTACAGATACAGTACAGATACAGTACAGATACAGTACAGATACAGTACAGATACAGTACAGATACAGTACAGATACAGTACAGATACAGTACAGATACAGTACAGATACAGTACAGATACAGTACAGATACAGTACAGATACAGTACAGATACAGTACAGATACAGTACAGATACAGTACAGATACAGTACAGATACAGTACAGATACAGTACAGATACAGTACAGATACAGTACAGATACAGTACAGATACAGTACAGATACAGTACAGATACAGTACAGATACAGTACAGATACAGTACAGATACAGTACAGATACAGTACAGATACAGTACAGATACAGTACAGATACAGTACAGATACAGTACAGATACAGTACAGATACAGTACAGATACAGTACAGATACAGTACAGATACAGTACAGATACAGTACAGATACAGTACAGATACAGTACAGATACAGTACAGATACAGTACAGATACAGTACAGATACAGTACAGATACAGTACAGATACAGTACAGATACAGTACAGATACAGTACAGATACAGTACAGATACAGTACAGATACAGTACAGATACAGTACAGATACAGTACAGATACAGTACAGATACAGTACAGATACAGTACAGATACAGTACAGATACAGTACAGATACAGTACAGATACAGTACAGATACAGTACAGATACAGTACAGATACAGTACAGATACAGTACAGATACAGTACAGATACAGTACAGATACAGTACAGATACAGTACAGATACAGTACAGATACAGTACAGATACAGTACAGATACAGTACAGATACAGTACAGATACAGTACAGATACAGTACAGATACAGTACAGATACAGTACAGATACAGTACAGATACAGTACAGATACAGTACAGATACAGTACAGATACAGTACAGATACAGTACAGATACAGTACAGATACAGTACAGATACAGTACAGATACAGTACAGATACAGTACAGATACAGTACAGATACAGTACAGATACAGTACAGATACAGTACAGATACAGTACAGATACAGTACAGATACAGTACAGATACAGTACAGATACAGTACAGATACAGTACAGATACAGTACAGATACAGTACAGATACAGTACAGATACAGTACAGATACAGTACAGATACAGTACAGATACAGTACAGATACAGTACAGATACAGTACAGATACAGTACAGATACAGTACAGATACAGTACAGATACAGTACAGATACAGTACAGATACAGTACAGATACAGTACAGATACAGTACAGATACAGTACAGATACAGTACAGATACAGTACAGATACAGTACAGATACAGTACAGATACAGTACAGATACAGTACAGATACAGTACAGATACAGTACAGATACAGTACAGATACAGTACAGATACAGTACAGATACAGTACAGATACAGTACAGATACAGTACAGATACAGTACAGATACAGTACAGATACAGTACAGATACAGTACAGATACAGTACAGATACAGTACAGATACAGTACAGATACAGTACAGATACAGTACAGATACAGTACAGATACAGTACAGATACAGTACAGATACAGTACAGATACAGTACAGATACAGTACAGATACAGTACAGATACAGTACAGATACAGTACAGATACAGTACAGATACAGTACAGATACAGTACAGATACAGTACAGATACAGTACAGATACAGTACAGATACAGTACAGATACAGTACAGATACAGTACAGATACAGTACAGATACAGTACAGATACAGTACAGATACAGTACAGATACAGTACAGATACAGTACAGATACAGTACAGATACAGTACAGATACAGTACAGATACAGTACAGATACAGTACAGATACAGTACAGATACAGTACAGATACAGTACAGATACAGTACAGATACAGTACAGATACAGTACAGATACAGTACAGATACAGTACAGATACAGTACAGATACAGTACAGATACAGTACAGATACAGTACAGATACAGTACAGATACAGTACAGATACAGTACAGATACAGTACAGATACAGTACAGATACAGTACAGATACAGTACAGATACAGTACAGATACAGTACAGATACAGTACAGATACAGTACAGATACAGTACAGATACAGTACAGATACAGTACAGATACAGTACAGATACAGTACAGATACAGTACAGATACAGTACAGATACAGTACAGATACAGTACAGATACAGTACAGATACAGTACAGATACAGTACAGATACAGTACAGATACAGTACAGATACAGTACAGATACAGTACAGATACAGTACAGATACAGTACAGATACAGTACAGATACAGTACAGATACAGTACAGATACAGTACAGATACAGTACAGATACAGTACAGATACAGTACAGATACAGTACAGATACAGTACAGATACAGTACAGATACAGTACAGATACAGTACAGATACAGTACAGATACAGTACAGATACAGTACAGATACAGTACAGATACAGTACAGATACAGTACAGATACAGTACAGATACAGTACAGATACAGTACAGATACAGTACAGATACAGTACAGATACAGTACAGATACAGTACAGATACAGTACAGATACAGTACAGATACAGTACAGATACAGTACAGATACAGTACAGATACAGTACAGATACAGTACAGATACAGTACAGATACAGTACAGATACAGTACAGATACAGTACAGATACAGTACAGATACAGTACAGATACAGTACAGATACAGTACAGATACAGTACAGATACAGTACAGATACAGTACAGATACAGTACAGATACAGTACAGATACAGTACAGATACAGTACAGATACAGTACAGATACAGTACAGATACAGTACAGATACAGTACAGATACAGTACAGATACAGTACAGATACAGTACAGATACAGTACAGATACAGTACAGATACAGTACAGATACAGTACAGATACAGTACAGATACAGTACAGATACAGTACAGATACAGTACAGATACAGTACAGATACAGTACAGATACAGTACAGATACAGTACAGATACAGTACAGATACAGTACAGATACAGTACAGATACAGTACAACCACAGTAAAGAAACAGTACACCCCTGTTCATGTAATTACCATCCAAAACCAAGTCTAAACCATCAATAGGTCCCACGTAATTTTATATGATTTTACTGGAAACTTAGTTTCGGAGCTAATGTAAATAATAATATTTTGATTATTCTTGACCTCTCTGACCGTTGCATTTTTGTGCTTATCGGTCAATATACGAGTATGCTGACGTTCTCTTGGAGCCAGATATTTTTCACCGCAAGTAGGACATAAAAGTTCCATTTTAAAATCCTTTTTGTTCTCGGTAATTTTAATTTTTTGGGTTGATTAAGGTTTTCCTTACCCTCCTCCAATCTTATTCGTTTGAGAGCATTAGCGGATGTTGTAGGATGGTCGTCTAAATGTTGTAGTCCTTGGTTTAGTTTTTGTTGTTGTTGTTTTTGATGCTGTTGTTCTTCTTCTTTTTTTTGTTGTTGCTTTCCACCATTCATTTATAAAATGCATTTTTGGGTCCTTCACAATTTTGATAGTGCTCATCAAAGTCATAATTGCTTACCTTAGGAGAGCACAAGTCACATCTCTAAAGCATTACGAGGCTTTGAGCACTTGGCATAATGAGCTTCAAACTCACTTATCTTCACATTTTTAGTGCACAAATCACAAACAATTGATGACTCCATTTATCGGTTTTAGTTTTTGTTTTTTTGTTAAGTAAGTTGGTATAGGTATATTATATAAATATATAATATGTGAAATAAATGTTAATAAATTTAACCGAAATAAAAGTAAACGCGCTATAACCGGCACCAAAATGGATCGATAATTTAAATAGAATGCAGTACTACGGCATTTAAAGAACTTATCCTCAGCAATTTGGGGGGTGTCATTTTTATAGTCTAGAATGTTCACTTAACAGGTTGTCACCTACAGGGAGTGCATACAAGCATGTTGTACTCCTAGAACCAATCCGATTGGTTCTCGAATATAGGAAGCAGAACAAGACCTCAGTCGAATGAATACTAGAGAGAAAAGGAAGACAAGGATTGCTTACCGGGGGGTGAACGTGGTGTAGAAGGGTTCAGTATGTAGGTAAATATCGATGGTGCAGCGGCTATGGGATAGGTTACGCTTACTAAAGATAATTGTAATTGTAGAGGGTAGAGGGTGATACTAGAGTTCGTGGGTATGCAAGTGCACTTTCTCCTGGACATTCTCAGAAGATAGCGAGGGGTCAGAATATTTTGAAATGCAATAAAACGATAGAATTCCCTCGGATAGCAAAAAAAAAAACCGTCGAAAACACCTCTGATCCCCCTATTATAGCTAGTGGAATAGATGATTCCAGTATCCCATATTTAATATATATGCCTCCTTCTCTAGCCAATATCCTTCTTCAATCATTAAAAGTGATTTAAAATTGTATTGAATACTTTGACACCTAGCCACACCCACCAGTGTGTTGTAAAAAATAAATATACGAGTATATATATAAGACATAATATAATTTATATAATAATAAAAATATAATATATAAATGAGAAATACAATTTTTAACATAAATATATAAGGTAACCCCTTCCCCTCCACTATCACCAGCGAACAGAATAGATAAGTTCCAGACCTTTATATCTGACCTTTTTTCTTTTTTCGACTCTAGGATTATGGTTAGCAATGGGTGATTTGCTTGATGGGACCTAAATTATTAACAGACAACAAAGGATAATATTGACCATTAGTTGTGGGTACACACATTTGATATGGTAATAAAAAAAGAAGGGATAAGCTTATTTGGTTTTGTTTTTACGTACTTACACCAGAGTGATTTCAACTATACAGAGAGAAATATTGAAATAAATAATCAACCGCCACTTCAACATGATTCAAGCACCTTAAAAAAATTTTTCAATTTTCAAAATATCATTACATATTTAATTTTTTGTATATCCTTGCATAGGGTAAAATAATTTCAGTCAGAAGTTTGCAACGCAGTGAAGGAGACGTTTCCATAAAGTATATATATTCTTGATCAGCGTCACAAGACGAGTAGATCTAGCCATGTCCGTCTGTCCTTCTGTCTGTCCGTCGGTCCGTCCGTTTCTACGCAAACTAGTCTCTCAGTTTTAAAGCTATCGGGCTGAAACTTTCCCAAAAGTCTTCTTTCTATTGCAGGTAGTATATAAGTCGGAACCAGCCGGATCGGACAACTATATCTTATAGATCCCATAGAAACTATCTGGAAAAATTTTTTTTAACATATACCTTTATACGCTTGGATATAACATTTTTAAATTACTTCTGAATTTCGAATTAAATTTTATCAAAATCGGACGACTATATCATATAGCTCCCATAGAAACAATCGAAAAATTAGTGGTAAAATAATAATGAAAAATTATATCTTCGGGGTTTTTTAACTTATAACCTCCTACGCTTGGAAGAATTTTTTATTTGGTTTTGAATTTCGAATTAAATTTTATCAAAATCGAATGACTATGTCATATAGTTGCCATAGGAATAATAAATATTATATCTTTGGTGTTTTTGAACATATAACCTTATAAGCTTGAAAATAAAATTTTTTTTTTGGTTTTGAATTTCGAGTTAAATTTTATCAAAATCGGACGACTATATAGCTGTCATAGGAACGATCGGATAATTAATGGGAAATAATGTGAAACATATTATAGCATTGGGGCTTTTTGACATATTGTCTTATAATATTGGGAATATAAATTTTTATGTTTTTAAGAATTTCGAATTCAATTTAATTATTAATTTTTTTTATAGCTGCAAGGGTATACAAATATTAGACCCTCAATGTTTTCAAAATATGTAAATGGCTAATGGTAATGACTGATGAATCAAATGAAAGTTTTTAAAAATTGTATATATTAGAAGTATTTATAAAAAAAAATAAATAAAAAGTAATAATAATTATACAAAATTATCTTATCAGTGTCTTGCGTCGTCGCATGTCTCTTTTATCAGTGCCTTTCGACTTGGGTCGTCACTATCTATCCAATAATCAAGTCTAAACCTTCAAGTTAATAGTTAAATACAACGTGTAGCCACGTATAAGACACGCATTGAAATTCACAGTCTAAGTCTTTACTTCACATCGATCGTCATCTAGTGAACAAGAACTTTGATTATTCTTAACAATAGACTAAAACAGCTGGTTAAAGTTGACAAATAAACGATACTGTATAGATACAGTACAGCTACAGTATAGAAACAGAACAAGTAATTACCATCCAAAATCAAGTCTAAACCAACAACGGGTAACACCATAGGACGTCCAAAAAGCTCAATCACCATCATGAACCATGAAAACCAGAATATTGTAATCAAAGAGTTCATTAAATTTAATAAAAAGACGCTGATATCGAAGACAAGGATGCCTGAAAATGTAAGATTCCGGATCCTCAAGGCGAAGCGCAAAACAACAAAGGTTGGAGAATCTATTGAGCCAGAAATCAGACGAAATTACAAGCAAGTCAGAATCAGACAAATGAATTACATTAACTTGTTAAAGAAAATAAAAACAAAAGATATCTAATGTAAAAGACAGTATAAAAGTAAAACGTGAATTGAATAAATATACAAAATACGATGATGATGAGAAAGAGTTGGACGATTTATAATCGAAATATAATTTCACGAACGTCTTCCGATGAAAGTAATTCCTATAACGAATTCTTTTCACAGACGAATATAGAGGAAGATGTAGAAAAAGAGAAAAAGGAGACGGAAAAGATTGAAGAAAAAGGGGCAACACCTTCACCAATGTATACAGAAGAGCTCGATATGGGTCTGGACGCAGATCTAGAAGATAAAAAACACAAACTATAATTAGGTTTTGGTTACATGACCCTTCAGCAGCCATATCCAAAGTACGTATACTGAAATGATGTTAATGAGTTAGTTGTACGATTGGAAATTTTAGTGGCATCGAAAGCAGCGGGTAACACTAGTCACAATAATGAAATTTTTTCTATACTAGAGGAGTTGCGTGAGGAAAGGATTATATTTTAATGTTTTACAATTATAAACAACATGTCTGTCGACAAGTTTGGTCATTTTTCTGTTGATAAGAAATATCAGGAAATTTGAAAAGACGTGTTAAGTCTACTGAAGGATTATTCATCGATGAGGACGAAAAACTAAATGCTCAAAATAAACGTATCAAGAATGGAACAAAACCTTTAGATAACGATGATATGATATACTGATGAAAACATCGGAAAGTTGGGAGAAAATTTAAGCAAAAATTATAACTATAATATAAAAATAATTATAGCTCAAAATATTATTCGTCGGCTCAAGAAAATTTCAAGCTTAGAAAATAAAATTGAATTGTATAATAAGTGGGCAGACAGCGCTGACCAAATTTTTGCTAAAATTCTAGAAAAGATTAAAAGCATTGAGGATTACATTTTTAAATATGTAACAAACCCAATATCTTTGCCGAAAAAAACCACAATTGAGATAGGTGTCGCTTTTTAGCCAATTAGAAAAATATGATTAAGCGAGAAATTGTAAATGAGTTGCATGGACCATCTCAAAAAAAACTTTCAACAAAGGCGAGTGATTACAAGGGGTATAAATGATCTTTGGCAAGCAGATTTAGTTGAAATGGGAGCCTTTTTAAAATAAAACGATGGGTACAGATACTTGTTACTGTTATAGCCACATTTTCGAAATTTGGTTGGGGTGAAGCATTTAAGTCAAAGAGTGCTAATGATGTTTCTCAAACCATGGAAAGAATATTTAATAGGGTCATGGAACGCCAAAAAAAACTGGAAACTGATGATGGTACTGAATTCTTTAATTCGAAATTAAGAGTATTAATGAAAAGTTATAGGATAAGTCATTACGTTTTAATAGAACTCTTAAAGAACTAATGTGGCGAGAATTTAGTTTCAATGGAAAATATAAGTGGATAGATATGTATAAGCAATTAATTCATTAATACAAATAATATAAATATATAATCGGGTGCACAGAATAATTAAAATGAGTCCAAGTAATGTCAATTCATCCAATGAAAAACAAATATTACAAACGTCCTATAATCACTTAAAAATATTTGCTCCAAGTAAATTCCGTAAGAAGGACCACGTTCGTGAAATCTTTAAAATTGGAAGGGTGAACTATAGCTACCCTAAAACATACTTACTTAAAGATTTAGATGGTAGTCCGATTCAGTGCGGATTCTATAAAGAAGAACTCAAAAGAATACGATTCCCCCATACATACCTAGTTGAAAAAGTTGTAAGGCGAAAAGGAAGTAAAGTTTTAGTTAAGTGCCTGGGGTTTTCAAAGACTAGCTGGATAAATAAGGAAGACAATTTTGAGTATAACAAGTGCTTTATTTAATTTATTTTTATATATATATATATGTTCAGCTTATCTTATACTTAGTTTAATAGTATTTTTGTACAATCTTTACTTAAATAAATTTTAAAATAATAAATAACCTTCTTACAAACCCAAAACAATATTTTCTAAAGTCTCGATCATAATAAACATCTCCAATTCAATTGATTTATAAAATAGTTCTTTTTTAATGTATTTTTTTTTTGCAACTTAAAGGTATCTAGTGATTCTCCATCGTTAACATAATTGTTTTGTATCATCTCACCTAAGCTAAAAGTATTACTTTTTAACCATTCAACATTTTCTAAAATATCTTTTTCAATTTGTCTCTGATGTTTTATTGATGTCGTACCATGATCTACGTTTTCTTTTGTTATCTTTGCCACAAATAACTTTTTTATTAATTTTAACTGTAGTTATTTTGTGTGCCTTTGGTCTAAACATTGTTATATTGCCATAAAGTGGGGCGCCAGTTAATAAAAAGTTTTTATAGTGTTCAATTGTTAGATTTCGTGAACTCACTCCCTTTGCTTTATTGTGTGAAGATTCAACTTGATCTTTTTTATAAGAATAAACCTTTGAACATATACCTACAAATTCTGTCATGAGCTTACCATTAAGCTCATCTTTAAAAAAAACCTAAACCTTTTTATTAACTCTTTTAAAGTTATAGAGTTTAATCCTTTCGTCCGAATAGTCCGATGTATCTAATTTGGCTTCAAGATCATTACGAATATCGTTATAAAAATCCTCAGTTTTTATTGTTTAGATAAATGAATCAGTATCCATATAATTCAATAGTAACTTTTCCTGAAACTTTGGCTTCATATATTTTCCATTTCGATAAGTCTAATACTGCAAATCCTAAATACATGAGCTTATTAAATAGAACGGACAATCATTTTCATTTGAACTGCATAGAAATTTTCATTAATTTTAGTTATACTATGAAAATTTGATTTTGAAATTTAAGTTTTGGCACAATGTGTTTTTCGTCCAGTCTTGTTGCTATCCGGAGCTTCCCAAGTACTAACAAGTTTTATATCGACTCTGCGCTCGGGGTCCTCCATGATTTTCCGTAAACAGAGTTGTTCATCAACTTAAAAAAATCGTTTTCAAATTTATTTATTGCATTTTGCCTATGGAAAGTATTTAGCTTTTGTAAGAATTGGACTCCTCTATGGATCTTTTTCAGTACTAAACCATTCTGTACACATTGTTGCAAATTCCGACATTGTATTACATTATTTTTCTTATTTCCTAGGTCAGCAATTAATTTTTTTACCTTATCCTCTTTTGAGGCCAGACAATTTGATGGACAAAATGGAAGATCATTATGAAGATCATGTATCATATATTAGGTCCACTGACAAAAAATAACCATATTTGCCATCAATTGCAATATTATGAATATTAAAATTTTCTATGTCTGTGGTAGACATCCACTTAAAGTCTTTATATGGTAAAGGTTGTGACATTGCCCAACCATACAAGTTATTCGCATCCACATATATTAAAAATAAAGACTCCTTCGAGGAATCGCAATCTTTTGTGTATCTATGACAACATTGGACTGAACCACCTCGATTTTTTGAATCTATACATAATTATATCTGTCAATTGAATATTTGTGGTTTTCAACATTGCCTCGCAAGAAAGACCTGGTGTCGTAGAATACTGAGCTGGGTCAAGTGGATAAATTTGCATACAAATTTTTTATGATTTATAACTTTCTAATAAAATACTGAGATGAGGTAGCAACGAAAATTCAGCTTCACTCAAGAAATTTTTAGGTAGGATCAAGTCTGATCGATCGTTTACATACATGTAATGCAATATTTTTCCCCTGAATCATTCAGAAATTTTCTTGACTCTTCCATTAAGGGGTTGAATTGCATTTCGCTTATGGGACTCTGAGCAGACATGATTTGACCATCGACTTTTTTGCACATCACACATGCAGGATTGACAATACTGATTTTGGGTTTTCATTTTTTGATTTTATTTAATTATTTTTCACGATCACTTTTTCACTTTAACTTGTGCTTGATGCAGCAGACTAACCGACTTCAATACTTTTTTTAGAGGACTAACTATTGTCCTAGGCCATTTATAGTGTTTGAAGTGGGCGTGTACGATATATTGAAAGTGAGAGGTGCGTATTTAGAATTTTGTAAACTTAAGAACAATATAGATAGTTCTAGCAGGGCACAAATACTATTCCTTGGTTAGAAGAGATGAGAAGTATAGGTTTTGAAAAATGTTTGATACAAGTGTAATCAATAGTATACCATCAATCGATCAAGGAGATCCCCGCATATGCAAATGAGTAGGGGGGGCCATTAATATGCTAATTGTGCCAGAATCCGCGTTTCCTATGTACTATTATTCCACACAACTTCCATATTGTTGAATTAACTTTTTCTATACCGTGTGATAGAGTTTTAGAAATAGATTTTATTAAACAATATATTATAAAACATAAGTAACAGCATGTCTCTTGTCCTGAAGACTGATATCATCCAGCTATGAAATTCACAATTTGCCTCCCCTGCTCTGATACCCTCTCTCCGTTAGTTTCTCCAACTAAAATGAGATGTTTTTATTAATGGGACTATACTCGTAATAAACATAACGGTAAGATTTCTGATTATAATTAGACAGACTTGTACAATTGTACAGACATTGAAAATGCCACTGAACTATTCTATATAGTGCTAAATACTTTTGTTAATGAATGCGTTCCTGTTAGGTTTCATTCAAACCTAAACAGGCTTCCTTGCTCTACCAATGCACTTCAAAGACTTAAAAACCTTAAATCAAACACTTATAAAAAGTATAAAAATTGGGTAGGCCAGCAGATTTTTCGATATATGTGGTGGCTCGAAAGGACTTTAATGTTCTCAACAGTCATTGCTATTCTATGTATCTAAATCGATGTAAATTTCTATAGATCCGAAAAAGTTTTACAACTTTGTTAATGCCAAGCGTAAGTGATCGGCATCGGTACGTCTAAACTCTATAGAGTCATCGACGGATTCTGAAATTGCTGATTTATTTGCTGAGTTTTTCCACACTACTTATATATTGACAACTCGGTCAAATTCTAACTACCCTAATCCCTTAAATAGGGCAAATTGTATTTTTATACCCGTTACACGTAGAGTAAAAAGGTATACTAGATTCGTCGGAAAGTATGTAAGGAAGCGTTTCTGACCCCATAGAATATATATATTCCTGGGCTTCCTGCGCAACGCAAGTTTGTTTCAGCGGGGTGCTACGCCCACTTTAACGCCCACAATCCGCAAAATCTGTAACGCAGTTACAGTTATTATAATAGGATCAAAATTTCAACTGAATTGTGTTCGTCTCATCAATACCTATCGATTGACCCAACAAAAATGAGTCACGCCTATTCTAACGTCCACAAACGGTTTAAACGCAAAAATCTGACTGCCTGATCTACTGAAATAGCCAGTAGGTTGCACCCTAAAATATCGATTTGCTGGCTATATATCTTAATTTCCAATTTGCTCCCTTAAGCTGAGTATCGGGTATCTGATAGTCGAGGCACTCGACTATAGCGTTCTTCCTTATTTCCCATGTAATCACCGAAAGCTCTCTCTTAAAAGATTTAGCAACAACAACGCCAACTTTTTCTCACGGTCCAGATGGACTTCCCGAATGTGTGCTTAAGTTTTATGCGTCAACCATTTGTAAACCGATTCTTAAACTTTTTAATTTGTCTATTTCATCATCAGTTTTTCCTATTAAAGACTGTAAGTACTCTTTTATTATTCCACTCCATAAAAAGAGTACGAAGGCAGATGCCCAAAATTATAGAGGTATTTCCAAATTGTCGGTAATTCCTAAAGCATTTGAGCGTATTATCACTTCTCATTTGAAACATTTATGTTCTTCGCTTATATCACCGTGTCAGAAAGGTTTTGTTAAGCGAAGATCGACAACCACCTTCTTGAATTGACATCTATTGTAATAAATAGGTTTAAGAAAAAAATGCATACTGCATACCACTACATATAATGCATAATTTGATAAGCTTGGGTTTCCTGGTAATCTATTTTCTTGGATTTCTTATTACTTGAATGGTAGGACTCAGAGGGTTATATTCAAGAAATTGATCTACATTACATCTGGAGTACCTCAGGGTAGTCATTTGGGCCTATTGCTTTTTACTTTGTTTATTAACGATCTTCCCTCAATCATAAGACATTCTCGTATACTATTGTTTGCTGATGATGTTAAACTTCGTTTATCATATAATAATATAGCGGCGGGATTTAACTTACAGTCAGATATTGATTGTTTTCATGAATGGTGTGAGTACAACCTTTTAAATTTGAACTGCCTTAAATGTAAAGTTATGAATTTTGATAGGTGTTAAGCTTTGTTTATCATAAAATGATATAGCGCCGGGACTTAACTTACAGTCAGATATTGATTGTTTTCATGGATGGTGTGAATACAACCTTTTAAAATTGAACTGCCTTAAATGTAATGTTATGAATTTTGATAGGGTTCCCTACGTTTATTATTTACTTTATTAAAAATACGCCACTCGGCCTATATTTTATTTTTTGCAACGCAGTGAAGGAGACGTTTCCGACCCCATAAAGTATATATATTCTTGATCAGCGTCACAAGACGAGTCGAGCTAGCCATGTCCGTCTGTCCGTCCATCTGTCCGTCCATCTGTCCGTCCGTTTCTACACAGTCTCTCAGTTTTAAAGCTATCGGGCTGAAACTTTCCCAAAAGTCTTCTTCCTATTGCTGGTGGTATATAAGTCAAAACCAGCCGGATCGGACAACTATATCTTATAGCTCCCATAGAATCTATCGGGGAAAAAATTTAAAAAAAATTATATCTTTCGTGTTTTTTAACATATACCTTTCTAAGCTTGGATATAACATTTTTTAATTAGTTCTGAATTTCGAATTAAATTTTATCAAAATCGGACGACTATATCAAATAGCTCCCATACGAACAATCGGAAAATTAGTGGTAAAATAATATGAAAAAAAATTATATCTTCGGTGTTTTTGAACTTATAACCTCCTACGCTTGGAAATAACATTTTCTATTTGGTTTTAAATTTCGAATTAAATTTTATCAAAATCTGACGACTGTATCATATATCTGTCATAGCAACGATCGGATAATTGTTGGGAACTAATGTGAAACAAATTATAGCTTTGGGGCTTTTTGACATAGTATCTTATAATATTGGGAATATAAATTTTCATACTTTTTAGAATTTCGAATTCAATTTAATAAAATTATTGATTATTTTTTAAGCTGCAAGGGTATACAAACTTCGGCTTGCCAAAGTTAACTTCCTTTCTTGTTTTGACATAACTTCCTCCTTGGAAATAACATTTTTTATTCTGAATTTCGAATTTAATATTATCAAAACCGGACGACTATATCATATAGCTCTCAGAGAAAGAATTGGAAAATGGGTGGGAAAATAATAATAAACAAATTATGTTTTTTGACATATCTTATAATATTGCGAATATCATTTTCTTCATTTCTAAGACTTTCGAATTCAATTTCACTGCGTTGCAAACTTTTGACTGAAATTAATATACCCTTTGCAAGGCTATAAAAAGACCCTTTTCAGGAGATCGATTTATAGTATCGGTTTGGATTGTCACGACAAGAGTGCATAGATAAAATTGTGTGGGGTTCGAAGATTGAGTCCTGCTCAAATCTAATTGATTTTGTGCAATACAATATAGTTCATAAAATTGCTAAGGAAATATTTTATGTTTCCCAAAAACATTCGACTTTCTCTTACTTATGTAATTCATCGGACTCTCGCGCGGAGAACCCCGGATCGATTCCCACCTCGAAGAAAATGGAATTGAATTTTTTTTGCGGGTATACAGTATTAAATTATTTGTATTCACTATAATAAACGATTTATTTATATATTTTGTATTATTATCGTCAAATAACAGTTAGCATTTTTTTTTTGCGAGATCTAAAAAGCTGCCCATCTTTTTTCTGGGTGAAGGTTACCTTCTTGCCTAGGATTTATCACTTATTTTGGGACTATATAAATCGAAACTTCCTAGTTTTGACGTTAAGAAAAAATACACTTTAAATTTGGATGCCAGACGTACAAATTAGCGTTATGGGCGTTAGAGTGGGCGCGGAACTTCGATCAAACATACTTGCGCTGCGAAAAAAAGCTTAATATCAACATTCTAGCTTTTATACTCTTGAGATTTTAGCGTTTATACGGACAGATAGACCAAGACTCGCAAGGCAAGATCGACTTGTCTTCAATCGGAAAAATCACCATTTTGGAGGTCTTAAACTGAGCACAATTCTGGTTTAAGTGAACATCAACTCAAAAAGTTTTCAGGACCCTAAAAACCGTGTTGGGACAATCTGACAAAAAGAATATGACAAACAAAATAAAATGTTTACTTTAACACTTTCACCGCTCTTTATCCCAAACCAATTGATTTTTTAAAGTCCAGTAGGCAACCCTTTTTATACCCTTGCAAAGGGTATAGTAATATATATTAAATATAATAATGATTTCAGTCAGAAGTTTGCAACGCAGTGAAGGAGACGTTTCCCATAAAGTATATATATTCTTGATCAGCGTCACTAGACAAGTCGATCTAGCCATGTCTGGCCGTCTGTCCGTCCGTTTCTACGCAAACTAGTCTCTCAGTTTTAAAGCTATCGGGCTGTCTTCTTTCTACTGCAGGTAGTATATACGTCGGAACCAGCCGGATCGGACAACTATATCTTATAGATCCCATAGAAACTATCGGGAAAATTTTTTTTTAACATATACCTTTATACGCTTGGATATAACATTTTTAAATTACTTCTGAATTTCGAATTAAATTTTATTAAAATTGGACGACTATATCATATAGCTGCCATATGAACGATCGGAAAATTAGTGGTAAAATAATATTGAAAAATTATATCTTCGGTGTTTTTTAACTTATAACCTCCTACGCTTGGAAATAACATTTTTTATTTGGTTTTGAATTTCGAGTTAAATTTTATCAAAATCGGACGACTATATAGCTGTCATAGGAACGATCGGATAATTAATGGGAAACAAATTATAGCATTGGGGCTTTTTGACATATTGTCTTATAATATTAGGAATATAAATTTTTATATTTTTAAGAATTTTGAATTCAATTTAATAAAATTATTGATTATTTTTTATAAATGCAAGTGTATACAAACTTCGGCTTGCGAAGTTAACTTCCTTTCTTGTTTCATATTATTTTACCACTTATTTTCTGATCGTTCAAATATATATTTTTGAATAATACATCGATGGTTATAAAGGGACTATACGTAGTTTCGATTGGACACTTTAAGTACAAATGCTAAATTAGGCTTCGAGTAGGCGGTAGAGTTAGCAAGTCAATCCATATACTCCATGTTCGTGGGGCGGAATAACGAGTCACTTAATTTCAACAATTGCGTTAGACATGTTAAACTTTTTACTTAGACAATGGAGCCTGGTGAGAGGGATGAACAGTCGTCCGATATTGATAAAATTTAATGCAAATTTCAGAACTAATTAAAAAATGTTATTTTCAAGCTAAGAAGGTTATATGTCAAAGAGCACCAAAGCTACAATTTATTATATATTATTTTCCCACCAATTTCCCGATCATTCCTATGACAGCTATATGATATAGTCGTCCGATTTTGATACAATTTAATTCGAAATTTAGAACTAATTAAAAAATGTTATTTTCAAGCTTACAAGGTTATATGTTAAAAAACACAAGATATAATTTTTTCATATTATTTTACCACTAATTTTCCGATCGAAATTCTGAACTAATTAAAAAATGTTCATTCCAAGCTTAGAAGGTGATGTGTTAAAAAACACCGAAGATATAATTTTTTTTAAGTTTTTCCCCGATAGTTTCCATGGGAGCTATAACATATAGTTGTCCGATCCGGCTGATTCCGACTTATATACACCTGCAATAGAAAGTAAACTTATGGGAAAGTTTCATTTTCTCAAAACTGAGAGACTAATTTTATTAAAATCGGAAGACTAAATCATATAGCTGTCATAGGAACGATCGGGAAATTGGTATGAAAATAATAAGTAACAAATGATAGCTTTGGTGCTTTTTGACATATAACTTTCTTAGCTTGGAAATAACATTTTTTAATTAGTTCTGAATTTTGAATTAAATTTTAATAAGATCGGACGACTATATCATATAGCAGTCATAGGAACGATCGGGAAACAATTTATTTACTAGAGTTGATTATTTCTTATAACTGCAAGGGTATGCAAACTTCGGCTTGCCGAAACTAACTTCCCTTCTTGTTTTTTTTATATTTATTTTTATCTATTTTTGTATTTTTTGTATAATTTATTTTAAAAAATTAATTTTGTGTGTCTTCTATGAGTTGAGTCTTTAGACCTTGGTCAAGGTTTTTCCAATGCCTGTATGACCTCCTTGTACTGGATCATCATGTAGTGTAGACAATATAGCTTCTGTATCTTTAACATTTGTTAATGTGGTCACCGGGTTGAGTAGCGCTACTCTCATTGTTTTCAAGAATTTTGTGCCTATAATTTTGAAATTATCTTTTGAAATTTTTTCAAAGATATTTTTCTACGGTGCCATTTTCAATTGACTGATTTTTAATATACCGGATTATTTTTCGAGCCTTGGAAATAGTTGTCCTAAGTCAATTCTTGCCATAATTTTCTTACCATGTTTAAGAAAACATAGCATATCTTTTATATGCAAGCTTATTACTTTACGTACTTCATCATTATTAATGACTTCGTATACGTTGGGCTGAGAAGCTGCTTTGGTAGATTGCCTTGGCATCTCTACTATATTGTTTTCTGCGCATAATGTTACTCTACTTGATACCTGGTAGTGAATTTAGGACTTTAACTTGTATGTCTTGAAGTTCTTGGATGGTTATCTTCGATAACACATCGGCTACAAAATTATCTTTGCCTCTTAGGTATTTTTTTGTAAAATTATACTCCTCTAATTTAAGTCTTATAAGCGATAATTTAGACCTAGGGTTTGTCATTGAGAACAGAAATGTATGTGGTCTATGTTCTGTTTTTACTGTGAAATGAGTTCCGTAGATATAGCGTCTAAATTCGGTTATTGCCCAATGAATAGTTGTTAACTCTTGTTGCGTCGTACTCTTGTTACTTTCTCCTTTGGTAAATGCTACTGGAAGTTGAATTGTGGGCTTGTGTTAGTACTGCCTACAGGCTTACTGTGATTCTACAAAATTCGTTTGTAAAATCAGGATATTGTAACAAAGTAGGCTTAATTAATTGAGTTTAAGATATTCAAATGCATTTTGACATTCATCAGTCTATTCAAATGGAACATTCTTTTTATGTAATCTTGTTATATGAATAGAATAATCGTCAAAATTTTTGATGAATCGTCTGTAGTAATTACAAAATGCAATATAACTTTTATAGCTGTCAGAGTCATGTGGAACTGGATAGTTTAATATGACATCGAACTTTTTGTCATCTGGCAAGATTCCCTTATCTGTGCATTTGTGCCCCAAAAATGTGACTTCTTGCATGAAAAATTAACATTTTTCTGGATGTAGCTTGAAGTTGTCTTTCCTACAACACTAATTAAATTGTTAAGCATGTGTTTTTCGAAACAATCCATTACGATTAAATCATCCATATAGAGGCATGCCTGTGACGGTTCAAGTCCAGAGAATGCTATAGTCATCATTCCTTAAAATGAGTTTGGCGCTATTTTCAAACCAAATGGCAATCGCCTGAAGCAATAAGATCCATTCGTCTAGCTCATTCTGAAGGAATCCTGGCATTAAGTGAAGGCAAGATAAATATTTTGATCTTCCTAGTTGATCTAAGATATCATCAATCCTAGACAGTGAAAATATGTCGGAAAGTAATTTTGTATTAATTTCGCGATAGTTAATTACCATTTTTTTTGGTACTAATAACAAGGGACTGTTTTAGTGAAACTGAAGATTCAACTATTTTATTTTTAATTAGTTTATCGACTTAAGCTTGATTTTCGTCTTTTTGACTATAAGGATTTCTATAATTTTTTGTATATACATGTTCATTATTTTTTAATCTAAGTTTCTGCTTATACAAATTATTTGTTGTTATTGATTCGGTATCAAATAAGTCTGTGTATTTACAACAAAGTTCTTTTACATATTTAGTAAATAATTTTGGAAAATTTTTAGTTAACTTTGACATATTATTATTCGTTCTAGTTTTATTATTTATTTCGGATATATAATTGTTTGATAATGGCTTATAATTTAACTTGTTTATATTAATTATTTGATTGGTACTGTATTTGGTAATCTCGCAAATGCTTTTGCAGTTGTTACTGCTGTATCAGAATTTGGACAAAAAAATTATTTTTATACCCGTTACTCGTAGAGTAAAAGGGAATACTAGATTCGGCGGAAAGTATGTAACAGGTAAAAGAAAGCGTTTCCGATATATATTCTTGATCAGGATTACTAGCCGAGTCGATCTAGCCATGTCCGTCTGTCTGTCCGTATAAACGCTGAGATCTCGGAAAGTATAAGAGCTAGAACAGTCAGACTTGGCATGCAGGGCTTTCTGCGCAGCGCAAGTTTGTTTCAGCGGTGTGCCACGCCCACTCTAACGCCCACAATTCAGAGGATTTTATGCAAAAGACATGAAATCAATCGGATAACTACAGATGGAGATATAGACGTGAAAACAGAGGGTACTTTTTAAAAAATAACGTTTTATTCCCTTCCAGAAGGTATAATGATTTCAGTCAGAAGTTTACAACGCAGTGAAGACGTTTCCGACCCCATATAGTACATATAGTCAGCGTCACTAGACGAGTCGATCTAACCATGTCCGTCCGTTCACAAACTAGACTCTCAGTTTTAAAGCTATCGGTCTCAAACTTTCCCAAAAGTCTTCTTTTTTTCTACGCATGGAAATAACATTTTTTAATTGGTTTTGAATTTCGAATTAAATTTTATCGAAATCAGACGACTATATCATATAGCTGTCGTAGGAACGATCGAAAAATTGGTGGGAAAATAATATGAAACAAATTATAGCTTTGGGGCTTTTTGACATATTATCTTATAATATTGGAAATATAATTTTTTATATTTTTAAGTATTTCGAATTCAATTAAAATAAAAATCGGACTACTCTAACATATAGATGACAACAAAATTGTATGAAAAAACAGAATGAAATACATATTTTTTAATATCACTGAGGTCAGCAACAATCCTTAAAAATTTCACAGAGTGTTACTAAAGTAGTTTATTTTTTATAACTGTAATGGTATGCGGCTTGCCGAAGTTAACTTTCTTTCTTGTATTTACAAACTTTAAAAAATTATAGTAAAAAAAAATTTTTTTGGCCAAATCATGATACACGTAAAAAAGTTTCAGGCAAATCAAAAATTTGAAATTACATATACTCGTATATGTACCTTTTTCCACTGGTCGAAATCCATAGCATAAACATAGTAACAGATAGGCCTTGCTAGATCGACTCGGTTAGTAATAAGGGGTATTATATTTTATACATACTTTCCAACGATTCTAGTAAGTTAATTAGGTTGATGCGGCACAAACAATTGAAGATAGTGTATTATTTACTCACTTTTACTAAGGGCCTGCTTAAGATGCTTCAAATTTTTTAAATTTCTAATTTTTGTTAAATTTTTTTGGTTTTGTTTGTCTCGGATGAAAGTTGCGACCTGCATATTTCTCACCGCACGACATATGCACACTCGAGGCGCCCCGGCATATTGCTTGTACATATTTAATAGAAAAAGTTAGAGAAGATGATTGAACTGAACAATAATAAAACCTGAAAGTTTCGATTTAATCAAAAATTGTCTCCCTTCCCAAAAAAAATATCAAAAAAATAAATTTTTTGAAGCTTCTAGAGCAGGCTCCCCCTTAAAACCAATTTTCGTCACAAAAGCTGATATCAGACCAATTTTTTTTTTAATGCACGATCAAAGCAATTTTATTCTTGTTTGATATCAGAAGTTTAAAAAGGGGCAAGTAATTTCATAGCTAAAGCCTATTGTAAACTTAACCTCAACTCAACCACTTGTAAACCATTTTTATGATTACGGACTTAATAAAGTATATACGTATCGGGACCACTAGTCGGGTCGATCAAGCCATGCCAATGTCTGGAGATCTAGAAAACTATAAAAGGTAGTAATAGGAAGACCATTAAAAAGTTATGATCAAATAAAGGAATCTGCACTAGGTCGTGCGGTTACGGGGTGTGCACTATCTACCCTTAGCTACTTACTGGTCCCTTATAGTCGAGGCTGTTGACTAAAGCGCTCCCTCTTATTATACCCGTGACTCGTACAGTAAAAGGGTATATTTTGTTCAGGAAAGCTTTGGTGCAACACGCCCATTCTAGTTCCCACAAACCGCACAAAGCTATGAGGCCCACAGTTATCAGCAATGTTAGCTGAAAAATATTTGTCTCATCTTTTCATTTTGTATCAAACCATACTAGCAAATAATTTATTGCTAGATAATTTAAAAATCGGGCCATCCATTAGATAATTTGTAAGCTACCTATGTTATGACGTAGATTCATTAATTTATTTCCTGTCTTTTGTTTGGATAGATTATTTTGTCAGAAGTGGATTGTAAATAATAATTAAGAAATCATATTTATAGACATTATTCAACAAATAAAGTGTTTTCGTGCCTTGGTCATTACCCATTACCGTTCAATAAAATCAGATTGCTTCTA
This sequence comes from Drosophila biarmipes, assembly GCF_025231255.1. Classification (NCBI taxonomy): domain Eukaryota; kingdom Metazoa; phylum Arthropoda; class Insecta; order Diptera; family Drosophilidae; genus Drosophila; species Drosophila biarmipes. The sequence continues at coordinate 963,030 of NC_066611.1, read as the reverse complement.
AATTTGATTTCGATTTAGATTTCAGCCCTCTTACTAGTACTTTTTGTATTTTGGGGGTTTTGTTGGTGGTCATGACGTCTAGTATACATACGCTTGAACGTAATGACTCTCGGCCATACAGACTAAGATTATAAATGTTCCTGTTTATCTGTACATGGGTATATCAATCAAATGGCGATAAGTCAACTCGGACAGCTACTTGACTCCAATGCACCTAAAATATTAGACAATTTTAGGCTATTTAATATTAACAGACAACTTGTTTATTAGGTTTGAGATGGGTAAGTCCAGGAGGCTGCCGTCGGCTATTAATGGAAACTTTTAGCAGATATTTTGTTCTTTTTATTATCATCAACACTACTGTTATTTTAATAAAATAGTCATTGGATGCATTCAACAGAACGAAATGATACCGTATAGATTTCCCATGAAAGTTTTACTGAACCCACTTGAAAGCTTATCATGATGCACAAATTTTTTCATCAGGATTCGTAAAAAAGCAGCTAAAAAATAGTCCGCTGTCATTTATTGATAAATACATCGTGCAGATGACCGAAAACGCAATTTAAATTAAAAAAAAAAAAACAATAAAAGAAGTAACTTCGGCAAGCCGAAGTTTGTATACCCTTGCAGTTATAAGATATAATCAACTTTAGTAACACTATGAGAAGTTTTTAAGGATTGTTGCCGACTTCAGTGTTTAAAAAATTATTTTATTCTTTTTTTCAGACCATTTTTGACATCTATATGTTAGAGTAGTCCGATTTTTATTAAATTGAATTCGAAATTCTTAAAAATATAAAAAATTATATTCCCAATATTATAGAGTGATATATAACAAGAACGCAGAAGCTATAATATGTTACAAATATTTTTCCACCCCTTTTCGGATCTTTCGTATGACAGCTAGATGTACTCATCCGATTTTGATAAAATTAAATTTCTAAAATTTATAACTAACTGAAAAATGTTATTTGCCAGCGCAGAAGGTTGTATGTTTAAAAACACCAACTATATAATTTTTCCGTATTTTCCGACTAAATTTCCGATTGCTTCTATGACAGTTCTATGATATTTTCGTCCGATTTGATAAAATTTAATTCGAAATTCAAAACCAATCAAAAAATGTTATTTCCAATCGTAGGAGGTTATATGTTAAAAAACACCGAAGATATACGACTTATTATTACCTGCAATAGCAATAGGTCTTTGGGAGGGATTCTTCAAAAGTTTTGATATCAACTTTTGTGACGAAAATGTAATCTACGATCTACTTAATAAATACACTACCAGTAGGATGGTACTGGTGCACTTTGGATGTAAATTAGTGTGTGACTACTCCACCTTAGTTCCGATATTACTTTCTCGGTCAACTTGCTAAATAAATACTTTCTGTCAGCAAAGAGTCAGGCAACTTGTGAGAGTTCCCCTTTTCTGGTGCGTAGACCCGGTACAACTACAAAATATTCATCAGGCTGATGAAGGGGAAGGACCAAGGAGAAGGATCGGGAAACGCCGTTAAGGAGGAGGAGTAGCTGAGTAGATGGAGGGGCTGCAGAAAAAGGGAAATACATCTGGCCATAAACCGGCAACCTGCACAACCGATTTAACTCGTCTAGAAGTACTAGAGAGATATCTTGGTAAAACCGTCGATGCGAAGTTACTCCGCTGCCTCTGTCGACGTTACCGCCGCTGCCGCTGCCGCTGCCTCTGCCGACGCCGCCGCCGCCGACGGCGCTGTGTATTGTTAAGACGGGCGCGAGCGGGTCGCAGTAATTAGTTGTTCGATACAATTCTAGCCAAGCGGATTGCCAGAGTTCGCCAGCGACGAGAACTACCGAGTACCGAGAACGGAAGTCCGAAACTTCCAATATCGGAATACCAAAAGTTTGAATTTCCGTGGCAGAAACGAATTCTAGCGCCCCGGTGCGCATACGCCGTGTGTGTCAAGGCACAATAAAAATAGTTTTAAGATCGGTTAAAGTGCCGCCAGCACGTGCATTATCTGAAGCACTTCGTCGCCGCTTGTTTTTGTTTTTTTTTTAACACTTGATATTCAAAATGGCCAAAACTGGCCCCCTTTTGGCGGGCATATTCATAATAATATGCGGATGCCTTTTAGCAGATACTCAAGCGGAAGGTGAGAGCCAATTGGTGACCAACAAAGGCTGAATGAATGAAGAAATGTTAAATTTTTAGAAAATGATTTTAGTCCGACGACTACTTTATATACTAGTTGCCATTAAGCAGTCAAATATATATGTCTGCGCTGGGATACAAACCTTTTTTATATTTCTAGGACTACGAATTAAGTCTTATAAAAATCGGCCTGCCATAATATATACCCGTCGTAGAACAAAGCGGGCATAATATATTAGTCAGGAAGTATAAAAAAGCTTGAAGGAAGCTTTTCCGACCCCATAAAGTACATATATTCTTTATCAGGATCACCAGCCGAAGCGACCAAGCCATGTCCGTCTGTCCGTTTAAGCGCTGAGCCCTCAAAAAATATTAAAATTAGAAGGTTGGGAGAGTCTTGGGCTTCGGCCCACTAATACTCGCTTAGCGCCCACATTTTTAATGTATAACATTTTATGAGAGTTATTTCCCAATACCAACCTACATGCCAAAAATGAAAATCGGACTATTCATTATAATGTTACAACAAACAATAGTTCAATCCAGATTGCACACCACATGCAGCAAATAAACTGTTTTCATTGGTACGCCCCCAGCTCGCTAGGGCGCTTTACTGGCGATATAGGCTAGGTGGCGCAAGGTGGTGCTAGCCAAAAGCAAGTATACCTCTCGCAAATACAGCCTATCTTTAACTGCTTTTACCAATAATTATGCTATAACAAATACTTAAAATAAATTACAGCTTGAATCAATTTAAATGTATGCGCAAATTGGGTTAATGAATCATTTCAACATTATAGTTCGGCTAGGCCCCATAGATTAGTTTGAGGACTTGAGGGCTAATCAAATACAGCCACTAAAATGTTTACCCTTAAATTAGAAATGTTGCCAAATATTTGCGTGCCTTTCCGGCTCTCCACCAGTACAAAGGCTTTAGACCCTAGCCTAATCATTACCACCTCGCTTATCTAGACTTCCTGTCGCCCAAAAGCGGTTCAGTCCGCACATATTACTGGATGTATGGATCGATTCGATCGATCAATAATGTCGCACTTCCACATCGACGGCAAATGGATGATTCCTTGGCCATTATATTGGTGGGTTGCTTTTATATTTTCGAGGATGCACGGGTGGCTTGTTCCCTTATCAGAGCACACAGAGTAAATTAAAGTGAGTTACCCGTGATTCAAGCCCGAGGTCTGTGGAAAAACGCGAGTCGCCAAATGGTACGTATGGTGCCTACACCAAAAGGGACTTAGATCCGAAATAGTCAGCGCAGTTATACCTATTTTTGTAGTCGGCCACTATCTGGTGTTCCGGTCATTTAAATTGTACCGATTCCATTATCTCCACAAGCCAATTTCCTTTCAAAATTCTTGATTACGCACTATGGGCTGAAACGGCCGTGAACACAATTGTTTTTCACTTATCTAGGTGCTCTGATATTTTCACTGAACTTAATCTGATTGGACACTCTCCCATTAGCAACACTTCAGTCGAGATTTTCAAATAACCTTTGATTAAATGTGTCAAAAAAAATTTACGGATTAGAAATGTATAAAATAAAAAAACCGACAACTCAAATAAATTGTACTGCTACTTTTTTCGTAATTTGGTAGTGTACGTGAGAGCAGATACAAAAAGTTTGACTCTAGGGCTATCATATGCATTCAAGCAACACCGGACTTTTTTGTGTTGCAGCTTCTAGAACTTCTTTCGCAGCGCAGGGCGTGACACTCTGACGCCCACCTTAACATTCACAAAAGCCCATAACGCTAAGATAACACCCACATTTTTAAAATAGTAGCTGAGGCTTAGTTTGAAATATCAATATCCATCCACATGCCAAAAATGTTATAAGCAAATAAAGGAATCGGCGCTAGGTGGCGCTCTTTTAGTGGGTGCAATCTTGTCGCTTTGCTGCGGCCTATTCCATCTCAACTGCACTACCCTCAGCAGAATAAGGGGTATCTGATAATCGTATCCGTGGGCTATAGCATTCCTTCTTTACTATTTTAGTTCATTTGGTTCAACCTAGAAAATAAGTTTTCAACAAACGTTCAAGTAACGTAACATGTTCTCCTCCCATTGTTACCCACTTCAAGCTGACTAATTTGTCTATTCATGATCTTGATCTTTAAGTGAGCACACTCATCGCCTAATCGACTTGCACAATAAAGAGCGGCGCTTGGAGACTGATTTAGATGGGTAGTCGATGGGTAAACGATAGCAGGCCGACCAGGTGATTCCCAGATTCCTTAGAAACACTAATATCATCCCAAACCCAGAGCGCCGAGATCTATAAATACGATGCCCACATTAGATGCCATATGCGATGCGATATGCTCACTTGGTGTTTGGTAATTCCGAATTGCAATTTTCGCTGGAACGATGAAAGGGAATTTGTGGGTTGGTGACGTTGGAGGCTGGCTGCACTTAAGCCACAGATCAAATTTGGGAAGTGCCAGCCGGGGACTTTTCGCCGAGCTATAATTGTCCACTGGGGCCAGTAATTACAGTCGTTTTCCGTCAGCCCCCTTTTCCTGTTGCCGATCTTGAGTTCGAGTTTAAGCATTACTATCTATTTATTTATATTCACCTATTTGTGTAGTGCTGCCCGGTATTGTTTTGTTTTGTTTTGCTTGCGCAAACAAGTAAACAAGCTCGTCCGTCAACGTGAGACAACACCGTGCAACATGAGTTCAGAGCACTTATTTCTCCAGATTTTAAGAATCATCCGCATAAATAAATATTCCCATATGTATGTACTCTTGACAGCCACGTGAAACAAAGAGATTTTTCTTTCTTCAGATCAATGCTTGAATGTCAAAGTAGTAGATTTCCTAAAGTTATTTTAGAAAATAAAATAGCTTAGGCATTTTAATCTTAATCTATAACGTTTCCATTCTGCATTAATCCCCAATCTTAAAACACATACGAGCAAGCAAACAATTCTTTCTATTTTAACAGTTTCTGAAGTCTGTACATTGTTTGAGAACAATATTTAAAGAACATTACAAAATATTTTAATGATTTGATATTCAATAATTTAAATACTCATTCGCCATAGGACAACTAGCAGCGGAACAATAAATCTTGTATACGAATACATTCGCCCATACTCTTGAATTCTCCGAAACTTTAAAGCGAACTCCCATCTTCCAAACTCATTCGAACTCTTGATTGGGCCCTTGCTTAAGGTAATTGGAACAAAGAAAAACCATGGTAGTTTGATGCTCCACAGTTGATCGAATCGATGGGTGGTGCCTAAGGTTGCTGATTAAGCCCTGAGCGAGGGCTTACGGCTTGCGGCGAAATTTCCCAATTTCCGCCAGCCGGCTCAGCTCTCAGGCATAAAACTCGACTTTGACTGGAATTATGACTCTACTTTATATTGGGTATTCCAATACATCTCATTAGGTATGCGCTGCAGCCAAGAAACCTTTTCCATGAACTCAAGGGAGTTCCCTTTATTTTTAGATACCCCACACGTATAAAACTTTTTATACTCATTTGATTCCTTCCCCTTTAAAAAACTTCGCTTCTTGGAACTTGCCTTAACTTGAAATTTAGTATTCTTTGCTGCAAATGTTGCAGGTCAAATGCTTTAGTTAGTATTAGTAGAGGGAAGGATTTCCCAAATACTATAAGTACACTCAGAAGAAAAATGAAGCATTTTCGGTGTCAAATTCGCCAAGCGTGGAAAATATAGAACTCGAGCACAAAATCCTGCTTTCAAGGACGAATTTTTAAGACCGAAAATACAGGTAAAGACAAGAACGACTTATTAATAAAGGATACCGTGTAATTTACGTGCTTTATATAGCGAGCACTTTCAGAATAAACAAATGGAAATTTTAGAGTTGGTAGAAATTTTTAGCACAATGTTTCCCTGAGTGTACTAAAGTGTCACTTTTAGCGAAATAGTTCTATGTCAACAGTCAACTATAATATAAAGGAAGATCGTTTAACCAGTGTTGACAAGCACTAAAAGGTAGAATATGGATCGGAAATTTATGTTTGTAAAATTGACGGCCAAAACCCTTCAGAAATCTTTCTGCTTTCCAATTAGTCTACTTCTTACTCTCGTATCCGCAAAATCCAGGTGTTTAATGCGATTCCTTGCAAATTTCCAATCCGTATTCCAAATTTAATGCGGCCATCCTAGCATTTTAATTTAACTTTTATCAATTTTTAATCTAAAAAGCTGTGTAACGGGTATTTCATAGTCGAGACACTTGACTACAGCGATCTCTGTTGTTGATCTTAGGGTATTAGGGACTATATTGGTGTATTAAGAAGCTCGAGAAAAACATTGAGCGATAAAATGTGCAACCCGTTTCAGTGCTGTGGGAAAAACATTCTACGCTTACTTGAATGCCCAGAAAGGAATATGTTTAATATATATTTTGTAGGTTTAAGAAAAACATTTCAAATCTTGTCTCGATTAAAACTGTTTTAGAAACCCCAAAACCAAACAACGATAAACTACAAATAATTTAAATTGAAATTGGGCAGAAATCTGCATGCCATAAATAAATTTGAATGTCAAATTTTGGGAGAAAAAGGCTTCTACAAAACCAATACACCTTCCAAAATATATTATTCGGCAAAATGTGCTTATTGCGGAGGTAGAACACGCCTACCCTGTTCTTTGTAACTCTCTAGCCCTGTTAGAAATAACAAAAAATCTTACTTCTAAGCAATCCCATTTTCAGTTCAAACTAGCTTTCCCAATTTACTTCGAGTGTTTCCACTTCAAAGTGGCAGCTGCCAACAAGTTCAATAAACTTGTTTGTCTGCTGAGCTCGGCTCGATTCGGGTTTCGGCCCGTAACACTCGTAGACACGTTCTTCGACTGTGATTACGACTGAATGCATTCCAGATGCAATGCCAAGTTAGTTTTCAGTTGGCCAAGACTTTTCTTCTCGGCGGGAAGCGTCATGAGTGCACATGGTTGTGAATATGACTTCGACCCACTGGGTTTGAGCGCAGAGAGTGTGTAAGATCGCCCGATGTTTGCTTTATGTTATTTGCCTTTGTTTTCCCGCCGCAACTGGCTGCCATGTTTTAATTTTCCACCTGGCGATTGCAGGTCGACAAACAATAAAACAATTATTGCTCTTGTCGCGGGATGTTGCTGCTGTGCAATCGTCGATGTTGCTGCTAAGCTGCTGCCGCAATTCTTGGCACGCAATATACAAAATAGAAAAAATTAAGTGCCAAACAATGGCCAAGTGATGAAAACCCATTGAGCATTGCTGAAGCATCGAGATCACCTGGGAAACGAGTCCAGAGGTCGCCCCCCCTTTGTGGAACTTGGACAAAAAACGGCACAAAAATAAAAATATTTGCTGCCAGTGACACCGAAACAGAAAATGATGACTGACATTGGTAATTAATTTACTCGTCGGGGGGTGTAAAACTGATAACGCTCTAGACCTAGACGGAGTCCTCGCCCTTCTGCAAGATAAAGAACCCCCGGTTGGGAATCATAAAACAATTGCACAAAGCCAGCCAAACATAAACAAATCGTCAGTCGGCGCCCATGACTGTAGCACTTATTTCGGGTCGCCAATGCAGTTTTTCAAAGCCAAGGAAATTAACAACCAGCAGGCAACAAATAACAATGTTGTAAAAAGTTTCCAATCAAAACCAAGCAGAGGCATTAATTAAAGCCATCCAACTTAATTGCGCGCACGGCAGTATAATTGATTATTTGACCACGAGTATGAATGGAATGTTTTTGTTTTTCTTGAGCGTTTCGTGCGAACAGCAGAAAATATAATGAAATCATAATAGTCGGGAACTAGCAATGAGTAACTTAAAAGCCAATAAAAGCTATCTGGAACAAACTGTAGATAAGTCCCCTTCCACGGAAAGATGGATACTAATTTCCGACTTTAGGGAAAGTAAAATTCATTGTAATCTTAGATTAAAAGTTAGAAAAAAATACATCAAATCAAACAATAAAACCAGAACAAGTCTGTTTGAGAACCGTTTAGGAACAATTGTTCTTAAGGGCAGCCGAAACATATGCTTGACTTGGTTTTTGACGAACCCTCCGTTCTCAATCTCGTTTAATGTGGGCCGCTCTTTTACAGGCCGAACGAATTCCGCAATATATTTTCTTACGCCTTTTAAGTTGCCTGAGACTTACAAAAAGTACAGGTTTCAAAGGATTAAGTACGAAAAAAGTAGAAATCAATCAGATAAATGCAGCGAGAGATACATATAGAGACTTGTTAAATTTCTTTTTAGTGTTTTTCTATAAATTTGTGACCCAAAAAAAGGTGTTCCGTCTGTAACAGGACGGCCTATATCTGCTTTATATCGATAAGGCAGTTTTTAGAATACCTATGTCCTTTTTTTAGCAAAATCAATCAGTCAAAAGTCGCGCCGTTACTTCATTTAATATGCCAATCTTTTGGGTCTTAACCACCTTGACAACTGAGGTTTTGTTTTTCTTTCTCTGCACCTTTATCTCATCGGTCAGAGAATTCTTCATCAACATAGAAGACATATCCATCTCAAGAAGCCGATGTCAATCGATTTATAAACTGCTCTTGTTTTTCCCTCTAGCAGCAATTGGCAATGAAAGCCATTTTCTAGAAATATCACTGCGGTATTTTGACGAGCAGCTTCTGCTGGATATTCTGCCACGTGCCACGTGTCCTGGAGAGGATGAGGGATCTCCGATGGACGAATTCGCCGACCTTTTTACGGGTAAGTTCACTTCCGGCTCGTGCAGAGATTACCGTTATCTACTAGTGACCCAAATGCGCCGAGCGAGTGTGAGCTGTAAATAGATTCCGTAGTAAACTTGAACCTATCCGTGGACGATGCCTGTCTGCCTACGCACTGTCCGGTGCTTTGGCTCAATGTCTTTTCCTGATTTAGCTCTATCAGCCGCCGCGATAATGAGCAATTCAGTGGCAAATAAGTAAGGCAAGCCGCATAGTCTGTTCACAGAGTCGTCATCACATATATCACCCACTGGAGTTACGGACAAACGGACACGGGACTGAGCACTCGCGGATCGCTTTCTTATCGCTGGCAAAAGCATACTTGAGAACTTACAGCTCAGATGGTGATATCTCCGGGGAACGAGTCTAGATTTCAATAGCAACCACGATAAGATTTCGTCTTTTTGAGGGGTCTCAGTCGTACACAAAGCAGTTCTTTCGGGTCTAAGTTTAGGAAATGACTACGATCGATCGCGTATTTAATTCACTGTTCGTTGCTAGATTTGGATCTGTGAAGTGTGCGGCAGCTCCAAATGAATGAATATTTTAGGCAAAGGCACAAATTTTTTTCACATTTTTTAACTTTTAAATTTAATTTAAAATATTTTTTATGGAATCGTTTGACGTCTAGTTGACTACCATTGAGATTCTTATAGAATTTTGAAAAAATAAAAACATTAGAAATTATGTTCGAACAATATTGGCGCCTTCTTGAAACAAGGAAGGAACAACAATGTAGTTGAGTGTATCGACTATCACATACCCGTTACTCAACTAAAGAAAGCGAAAGGGACAAGGGGTCGTTAACAATTTCAGTTAACTTTTCTTTCTAGCATCATCACAGTTTTTGGGCGTAACAAACGGGCGCTGCGTACGAAGACAATAAATCTTAATTTGATATGTCAACTCACTAGATCTTCTTATCTCAATACCTGTTAGGAAAGCCCGTTCCACCACAGTTTCTTGCTTAATTTTATTATAAAATTGTTTACCAATTGAAAGCCTATATGAGTCCGAGCGAGAAAGGACAAATAAGATTTCCGAACGAGATTATTGCTGCTAGGGGCAGAGCATTTGGCAAAAATGGATTCAAGGTTCAATGACTGCGTCCAGCAGAACAACATGATACCAGATCACTGATGGAATTTATACTATAGTTCTGCTGAGCGCACATGACTACTAACCATGATGGAAAAATTCATACTTCATGATCAGTGAAAGAGGAGATACCTCTTTGTGATACCTGATACATTGCTGCTTTCGTGTATCGATGAGGCAATTATCGATAAGAATTAACACACCCAGAAAGAAAGAACGACACAAATCAAGAACATTTTGCATGATTTGCGAACAAACCGTTCTTCATTTTTAGTTCTCACTACTCGAACGTTTGTTCCAAAGTTAAGACCGAAATGTTCCCAAACTGACCCCATTCGTTTGGAACGCCCGTTCATAGACTGTCAACCAACGGGCTTAGGCACTTTTTGACTTTTGAACGATTCGAAAGGATTTTTTCTGGGTGTAGAATTAATAATAATTAAAATATTACGAAGTAAGTCTTTGATTTTTACGTGTCAACAATTGCTGATCGCAAAGGTGCAGTTGCAGTGGCCACCAATATCGTTTTTGCATACGACATTTCAGTTATAATCTGAAAACTGATTGTTTTGCTAAACACGCTAGTTTCAATTTCAAGGCTTACTGCGTAAATTACACGTGTTAAAATAAAAGTTCACCTGCAAACGACTGCAAGGTTGTCAAGGGTTGTTTTTATCACATGTAAATACTTACTCTTTTTAACTGTATTTACGTTTTAAAATCGTAAATAAAAATGTTTAAATGCAATATTAAAAAAAATTTGTTTGACTGAGGGTACGTGTGCCAGGTACAGTGAGTCATAAAATTAAAAATGCTATAATATCTTGTGTTATTTCGATTAACTTTCTTATCCGTTACTCTTGGTGCAGTAAATCCTGTAATCCAGTAATAGTCGTCCGATTTTAATAAAATTAATTTGGAAATTCAGAACTAATTAAAAAATGTTATTTTCAAGCTTATAAGGTTATATGTTAAAAAACACGGAAGATATAATTTTTGTTTCATGTTTTCCTACTAATTTTCCGATCGTTCCTATGGCAGCTATATGATATAGTCATCCGATTTTGATAAAATTTTATTCGAAATTCAAAACTCAATAAAAAATGTTATTTCCAAGCGTAGGAGGTTATAAGTTAAAAAACACCGAAGATATAATTTTTCAATATTATTTTACCACTAATTTTCCGATCGTTCATATGGCAGCTATATGATATAGTCGTCCAATTTTAATAAAATTTAATACGAAATTCAGAACTTATTTAAAAATTTTATATCCAAGCTTAGAAAGGTATATGTTAAAAAACACGAAAGATATATATACTTTTAAATTTTTTTCCCCGATAGTTCCTATGGGAGCTATAAGATATAGTTGTCCGATCCGACTGGTTCCGACTTATATACTACCTGCAATAGAAAGAAGTCTTTTGGGAAATTTTTAGCCCGATAGCTTCAAAACTGAGAGACTAGTTTGCGTAGAAACGGACGGACAGACGAACGGGCAGACGGACATGGCTAGATCGACTCGTCTTGTGACGCTGATCAAGAATATATATTGATTTCTGACTGAAATCAAAAATGAAAATGAAATGAAAAATTCCTTTTTTTTGCGTTCTCCCCGCGGCTTTTGCAGGATGCCCGCCGAGGTCGCAGTCGACTTCGTGCTGATTGAGCGCTTAAGACGTGTTCAGAAGGTCGTTCTTGTGGGACCATTCCGATTTTTAGTAAACTAAAGACTAATTATTATTATAATACATTTTAATTAACTACCGTCTATGTTTAACAAAAACAAAATTTAACGGTCTTGGTATTATTTGGACATTATAGCAGCTATTGATAAAATCGTACGGGTTTCTTTAAAGTTTATTCGAGATTTTGAAATATTCTAAAATCAAAAAGGTAAAAAAAGAGTTTTATTTTTTTGTTAAAACGTTACTTTTAATAATCCTTTTGGATCTATAAATACAGTTTTCGAATCCGGCTCGCTCCGACTACAATAGAACTAGGAATCTTCGAAAACTAAGAGATTAACGGAACGCGGGACATGGCTAGATGGACTCGTCTAGTGATGCTGATCAAAGTATATACAGTTTATGGAGTCGGAAGCGGTTAAACGCAGCTCGAGAAAAAGTTAATCATGGAATTGCCAAAGAAAGTCTTTAAAAATCCAAAAGGGAGATGGAGATATACATACAAGCAGCAAGGCGAGATTTTAAGGCCTAAATACACGGTTAGAGCCAGAGTTTTGGGAGGTTGGAGAGGGTTAGAGTGAGCGTGGCAGACTCTCGTGACAAACCTGCGCTGCTTACGAAGAAAAGGAAACTAAATGTGAAATCCCAATTCTCTATCTTTGATTCTCTTTGACATATCAGCCTTCAAATTTACGATTTTGTGAAGTTTGTGGTTGTAACAAGCTTTATCGGCGTACGAAAATAAGGTCTCTAAATCTGAAATCTTAACCCTTTAGCTCTTATAATTAGAGCGTTCATGCGGACATGGCTAGTCAATCTAGCTAATCCGCTAATCAATTATATATAGAGTATATACTTTATGGGGTCGGAAACGCTTCTACAGGTTACTTACTTTTCCCCGAATAAAATATACCTAAGAGTAACTGATATAATTAAAACAATGAAGAACGCTATAGAACGCTATCAGATAACCGTTACTCAGCTTAAGAGAGCAAAAGAGAAATTTAGATAAATAAGCAGCAATGCGATATTGGAAAGCGCCACCTACCAGCTAATTCAATATATGGTAATGTGGGCGGCAGACAGATGTAAGCGTTTTGGACATTTGTGGGCGTTATAGCGGGCGTTTCAAACTTTTTTTAATTCAATCGATTGATATGGGTAAGGCTAATACATTTAGTAAAAAAAATGTTGTTAGTAAAAGTGGCCTTGGTCTCAGTTAAAATTTAGTTTCTAGCATAAAAGCTGTAGGCGCCATAGTCTTTCGCGAATTGTGGGCATTAGATTGGGCGTGGCACGTGCTGAACCTGCCTGCCAAGCCTGACTGTTCTCGCTTTTATAGTTTCCGAGATCTCTGATTTCATACGGACGGACGGACATACAGACAGACGGACATGGCTAGATCGACTCGGCTTGTGATCCTGATCAAGAATATTTATACTTTATGGGGAAACGCTTCCTTTAGCCTGTTCATACTTTCCGACGAATCTAGTATACCCTTTTACTCTACGAGTAACGGGTATGAAAAAATAAATAAAGCTCTTTCTTATACGACAAATTTGTGAAAAGTTTAAGTTTTTCACGGTTCAGCGCAGTAACGGATCGAGTCGAGACACTCGATTTTAAAGGTTTTTCATTCATAGTAGATTACCCATATTTTTTCTTCGATCTCTAGTGGAACAACTCCGCCAGGGCTGGGTGGTCCTCCACGTCTTTGCCGCAGTTTACTTTTTCATCCTACTGGCTATTATCTGCAATGACTACTTCCTGCCAACGGTGGAATGCATCTGCGAGGACTTGCACCTGTCAAAGGACGTCGCGGCGGCCACTTTTATGGCAACGGCTACTTCCATGCCCGAGTTTTTCACAAACACAATCAGTACGCTAATCTTGGAGTCGGATATGGGTCTTGGGACGATCATCGGTTCGCTAATGTTCAACACACTGGGCGTGGCTGGACTGGCCGCACTCGCCATCGATAAGGTAAGGAGCAGAAATGGACATATATGTATACAAATTTTCAACTTCGGCCAAAATTATTTTGAACTAACTAAGAAGTTTTATTTTTTAAAATATAACATTTTACCGATAGCCATTAACCCAAAGGGCTAAAATATGAAAGCACGAAAGCATCTTTTTCCGAGATCGCCTGGCGCTCCGAGTGGCAATTAAGTTATTTAAAAAGTCAGATCTTTTACAATTTGAAGACAGGTATACTGGTATAAATTACCATAACTTAACAAAATTTTTTAAATCTTAATTTGTATCCTTCAATCGATCGCTGAAAAACAGTTAGAAAAACGGTTTTAACACGGAATGACCCCCCTAAAGTGAATTATTCCAAGCATGTGCGTTTAATATTTTCTCATTTTTGGGCCAAAAACAACTAAAAGCGCCCTTGAAAATTCCCTTGAAATTAGAAAAGCGGAGGATAGCCGCCTAATGCGGTAAACTTTCAAAACCTTCTAAAATCATCTGAATCACATCACCATTTATAATACACAAAAGGACACTGAGCCCACAAAAATTAAAAATACTGTCCAAGGAAAGTTTATTGAAAGTGGTTGCCGAGAACCAGCAAACATGTCCCGATTTTTGATAACAATTATTATTTTTAATTAGGACACTTTAAGGGAATTTACCTGGTTTTGCTGATAACTTTTTAATGAATGGTGCGCATATAACCATTTTTGGCATGAGTATAGATATTTATAATCGAAATAAGATTGCTTTAGAATGGACGAGGCACTTCCGCTGTGCATGAAGCTAAAGAATATGCACGCCAAGTCTCAAATGTTGAAATTGATGCACTACTTTTCTTAACCCATTCGATACTTATTGAAAATTACGAAATGTTGACGAAACTTTCATAGTCTTCCTTGCCAAAAAGCAAATACATATATTTATTTGGAAACAGAAATTATGCATTTTTCTTAAATTGTTTTAAAAAATTTAGTTTTCCACAAATAATTTATCCGTTTTATACCATTATTTCAGCCAGATGTTTGCAACGCAGTGAAGAAGACGTATCCGACCCCAAAAAGTACATATATTCTTGATCAGCGTCACTAGACGAGTCGATCTAGCCTTGTCCGTCTGTCCGCCTGTCCATCCGTTTCTACGCAAACTAGTATCTCAGGTTTAAAGCTATGGGGCTGAAACTTTCCCAAAAGTCTACTTCTTTTACCAGGTAAACGCAAGTGAAAAAGACGAAAAAAAACGTGTGTCTACCAGAAAAACAACAACAACGGTTTCGCACATGGAAGAAGGGTTATGCACTTTATAACTAAAAAAAAAATATATTAATCTTCCCACATAATTTATTTAAATTATTTGTAATAACGTTTACTAACAATTTTGCATTATTTAAAATGCAAGGGTGTACAAAAGCTTACTTACTTTAATTGCTAGGCCTATTTACCTTCACCCGCATTTTTCAGGGAAGACATGCAGAACTGCAGGGAACAACTACAAATAGCTAAATTTTGTACACCAGAAACTTACAAGCCACTAAAGCTACATGTTATTAGAAAGGTATTTAAATATGTGGACGCCTTTCTAACACGATATGTTGAAATATAAAACAAAAACTTTTGATATAAAAAAACACCTCTTAACGAGGTAAATGTATAGTGTCGATCACACCTTTAACAACCAAAAGTTCTGATACCACAGAAGTTGGCGAAAATGTAATATACGATCTACTATATAAATACACTTTCTAACTACACTTTCTACATTCTACAGTATATATTATTTAGTAGTCGTATTTTGCATTCACAGAATTTGATATCAGAACTTTTGCAGAACATCTGCATTTACTTTTAGTGTGTATTAATAAGATCGTAAACAACACAATACAACTTTTAAAAGTCAAAAAGAAATTAATTTACGCCTAGAGCTGTAGAAGTTAACTCTGCCTTTATTTTCCATTAGACTTCTCCAGGAATAAGACTAAGTTGCCAGTCCGAACTAACATTTTTTACTATTAAAAAAAAAGAAAAAAGAAGAAAAAAAAACAAGAAAGGAAGTTAACTTCGGCAAGCCGAAGTTTTTATACCCTTGCAGTTATAAGAAATAATCAACTTTAGTAGCACCATGAGAACTTTTTTAAGACTGTTGCTGACTTCAGTGATATTAAAAAAAATTATTTCATTCTTTTTTTAGACCTTTTTTATTGATTTCCGATTTTTATTAAATTGAATTCGAAATTCTTAAGAATATAAAAAACTTATATTCCCAAAATTATAAGACAATGTGTCAAAAAGCCCCAATGCTATAATTTGTTTCATATTATTTTTCTACCAATTTTCCGATCGTTCCTATACAGCTATATGATATAGTCGTCCGATTTTGACAAAATTTAATTCAAAATTCAGAACTAATTAAAAAATGTTATTTTCAAGCTTAGAAAAAAACACAAAAGATATAATTTTTTAATTTTTTCCCCTTTAGTTCCTATGGTAGCCTTAAGTTGTCCGATCCGGCTAGTTCCGACTTATGTATATACTACCTGCAATAGAAAGAAGACTTTTGGGAAATTTTCAGCCCGAAAGCTTAAAACTGACAGACTAGCTTGCGTAGAAACGGACGGACAGACGGACATGGCTAGATCGACTCGTCTTGTGATGCTAATCAAGAATATATATACTTTATGGGGTCGGAAACGTCTCCTTCACTGCGCTGCAAACTTCTGACTGAAGTCATTATACCCTTTGCAAGGGTACAAATATGTATACCGGTTAATAAAAACATATACTAAATACCTTCTGTGATATCATCAAAATAATTAATCTAACGATACACAATGCTATTTTTATATTTGATCAACAGCCGGTGCAGCTGGACTGGTGGCCAATAGCACGCGATTGCTTTATCTACATATTCAACACGATTATCCTGCTGGTCTTAGCATGGGGCGGAAGTATTAGCTTTACAGAGTCGTGCATAATGATGGGATTCCTAGTACTCTACTATTTAATCACGTTCAACAACAATAAGTTTATGCCATCCATCCGCGTGTTTATCGAGGACCGGATGAACTGTTGCTTCTCCACACGATATGGTGTGTTTATCTAGAGAAACACTTAACATACAGGTTTCATAAATTCACTTTATTCTATTCAGACCTTACGGAGCCTCCAGAGAACAGTGCTAAGGCCCAGCTGCCGCTCAAAAAGGACCCACTTTCCGGCGATGGCCTCTTTGTGGTCAATCTTCCCGAAAACACTTCATCCATGTCCTCCACAGCTAACCTCACATACTCTAAGCACTGTAAGTTTGCTTTCGCTTTCCTTCATTGCAGTTTGTACACGAGTAACCGTCTGCACCCACATTTTTATTCATTATAAAAATTTAAATTTTATTTTGCTTTGAATATCAATGTCATTCTACAAGCCAACAATTTTTTTAATCGGATTATTCATTCTAAATTTGAAAGTTAAAGTAAGTGTGCCATTTTGGGAACAGTCGCTTTCCTACCTACGCATTTGCATATTCCTCGCTTTCCCCTTAGCTACGAGCAACGGGTATCTGATAGTCGATATAGCGTTCTCTATTGATTTTTTAATATAACCATTTATAATATCCAGGGAATGGCGAGGATGACGAGCAGGGTGGTATGCCCGACAGCATATACTCTTATCCGCAGGATGTTTCTGGATGGATGCAATTTTGGTGGATCTTCGTCTTTCCCATTAAGTTCACACTGTCCCTGCTCATCCCGCACCCGATGAGGTATCGCCGTCTGTATCCATTATCCTTCATCATGTGCATCCTATGCATCGGTGGGAATGCCTATCTTATTGTCTGGATGCTGACTGCCTTCGGTGTGGCAATCCATGTACCCACTATTGTGATGGGTCTAACCTTTCTGGCGGCTGGGTCTACTATGCCAGAAGCCGTGTCCAGTCTTATTTCGCTAAGAAATGGTAAGTAGGGAAAAAAGTCCTTGTTTATATACCCTTGCAGAGGGTATAATGATTTCAGTCAGAAGTTTGCAACGCAGTGAAGGAGACGTTTCCGACCCCATAAAGCATATATATTCTTGATCAGCGTCACAAGTCGAGTCGAGCTAGCCATGTCCGTCTGTCCGTCCATCTGTCCGTCCGTTTCTACGCAGTCTCTCAGTTTTAAAGTTATCGGGCTGAAACTTTCCCAAAAGTCTTCTTCCTATTGCAGGTGGTATAAAAGTGGAAACCAGCCGGATCGGACAACTATATCTTATAGCTCCCATAGAAACTATCGGGGAAAAAATTTTAAAAAAAATTATATCTTTCGTGTTTTTTAACATAAACCTTTCTAAGCTTGGATATAACATTTTTTAATTAGTTCTGAATTTCGAATTAAATTTTATCAAAATCTGACGACTATATCATATAGCTGCCATAGGAACGATCGGAAAATTTGTAGGAAAACATGAAATAAAAATTATATCTTTTGTGTTATATAGGTTATATATAAGGTTATATGTTAACCCTATAAGCTTAAAAATTACATTTTTTAATTAGTTCTGAATTTCGATTTAAATTTTATTAAAATCGGACGACTATATCATATAGCTGTCATAGGAACGATCGGAAAATTGGTGGGAAATAATAATAAAAAAATTATAGCTTTGGAGCTTTTTGACATATTATCTTATAATATTGAGAATATAAGTTTTTATATTTTTAAGAATTTTGAATTTAATTTAATAAAATTATTGATCACTTTTTACAACTGCAAGGGTATACAAACTTCGGCTTGCCGAAGTTAACTTCCTTTCTTGTTGTTTATGATGTTGGCTTCGGCAAGCTGAAGTTTCTATACCTTTGGTATTTTGCCTATGGGAGCAATAAATGTAGAAAGCTGTGGCACTTTTATAATATTGAAAAATAAAAATTGCAGAAATATATTACTAGCATATATGTTTAAGCGATAGCGAAATACGTTTTTTTATTATTTTGACATTAGTTTTTGATATGTCCTATCATACACACAGTCCGATTTTTATTTAATTAATTTTAAAATATAAAAAATTAAAGAGTAGAAGAGAATATGATCAAAAATAACAATGCTATATTTTTGTATTATTTAAGTCAATCGTTCTGATGCGTCTTTATGACATAGTCGTCCGATTTTCAACAAAAAGTTCATTTAAAATTGTATGGTATTGGTATTAGCAAAACAGAAATTAATACAGAAATAAAACAGAAATACATTTTAGCAAAAAATTCCTAGCATGAAAACTGTGGCCACCATAGTAAGGTACTGATAAGACAAATACATTTCAGATAATTTTTTTCTATCATAAAAACTGTAGGTTCCACAGATTTCCCCGGATTGTAGGCGTGGACCCCGCAGAAACAAACTTACGCAGGAAGCCCAGGGATCTGCATGCCAAGTCTGATTGTTCTAGCTTTTATAGTTTCCGATATCTCAGCGTTCATACGGAAGGATGGGCAGACGGACATGCCTAAACCGACTCGGCTAGTGATCCTGATCAAGAATATTTATACCTTATGGGGTTGAAAACGTTTCCTTCTGTCTGTTACAACTTTCCGACGAATCTACAATTCCTGGGCTTCCTGCGCAGCGCAATTTCAGCGGGGTGCCATGTCCACTGCTACCCCCACATAACATCTAACCGGCTAATATACCCTAATATATCGCGTTGCTGCTTTATATCTCCGTTTCCCTTTTGCTCCCTTAAGCTGAGTAACGGGTATCTGATAGTCGAGGCAATCGACTGTAGCGTTCTTCCTTATTTTTGCCGAGGTCTTTGATTTTCATTTATTCACTGAAAGATCAATAAGTAAACGCACAAACTGTTGAATTTCAATTTGACAGTCTGGGACTATATTTGAAATGTAATTATCTGCTCTATTTGTGCCTTCTTAATTTTATAAATGCATCTAAATTTGGATAGAGTAGATGGGTAGACTTTTGGAAAAGAGTTTTATAGCTGTTGGTCTTATTCTGCCCTTTCCGCACTATAAGTGGAAAAGTAATTCTGTTCAGGTATACTCACTTTTTCCAACATCGATTTGTTTGCAGTACGAGTATGTCGTAGCAGGAAATGCGGTGTAAGCAAGAATAGCCAATATAATGCCGAATACGACTATGATAATGCTGAAGATGGTGAATTTTAATAGTCCAGTCAATTTTTTCATTGGAATTAAAAATAATTTTTTTGGAAAAGAAACATAAATATGTATTTTCACCGAGAGCTCAAAATTTTCAATTTTTATAATTTTTGGGGGTGGAAGGAGTGACAAAGTGATATTAAAAAAATTGTTCAATATTTCTCTGATAGTTATAGCTTATACAGCTATATGTTAGAGATGTCAGATTTTTCTTAATTTAAATCGAGTGTCATAAAAATATAAAAAATGATATTCCCAATATTATAAGATAATATGTCAAAAAACTCTGAAGCTATAATTTGTTTCATATAATTTTCCCACAAATTTTACGATCGTTCCTATGATTTTAATAAAATTGAATTTGAAACTCAGAACTTATAAAAAATGTTATTTCCAAGCCTAGAAGGCTATGTGTAAAAAACGGCGAAGATACATTTTTTCATATTATTTTATCAACAATTTTGCGTATGGCAGCTATTTGGTATAGTCGTCCGGTTATACGTGAAAAAAAACGTCTCCTTGACTGCGTTGCAAACTTCTGACTGAAATCATTATACCCACTGCAAGGTATAAAAATACCTGTAATATTCCATTTTTCGTTTTCTGGGGGGACGGGGCCAGATAAAGTGGACATTTACCCCTTAGTGCGTTGGACTACCTATTTTTGCGGTAGTGTAAAGAGCTATAAAACATCATTAAAAATACATTTGCTTTTTTCTACAGTTATTTTCGTAAACAAAAAGTAGCAACATTTGATGTTTTGAGTTAAAATAATAAAAATATTTGCAAAGGTAGTCTGTTTTGTGAAGAATGAAGTTGTGATGAATTAGTATGGCAGACTGACGAGTCCAACCTGCTGTCCAGGCTTGGCAAGCAGGTCCAAGGTCAGGGATCGTAAGCAGTGAAGTGTCACCAAACGATGTTCCCGTATGGTCCCTATCCAGTCAGTGATGATCTCGATCAATGACGTACCTGAGTACTTCGCTTGGTTGCTAAGGGTTAGACTGCTTTGGTTTGGAAAGGGTTAGAGTAGGTATCTAGGACTAGTTCGGTTTCTTCTGTGTGTACACCCAGTCCACAGGCCGTTATCCACCATGGTAAGATGTATAGGACTGTCTCCATCAGGTCGCAGTGTTTGGGAACATGTTCCTGTTGTTTTCCGCATTCTCTAGAAGCTTGAGTTTGTCTACTACACCTACTGGCGGGGCTCCTCTATTAACATTGCAAATCGCTTGGCAGAGCACTGAGTGGAGTACACTATTCCGCTGGCTAGCATGGCATGTAGGAGTCCCAGTGTCGGCCGCCAATTTCCAAGCTCAGTTGGTGCTTCAGTGAGAGTTTTTAGGGTGACTTTGTTGAAAGCGCCTCCTATCTCCAGGGACGATTCCAGAGAGTATTCAGAGTGCTAGGCAGCTGAGGCACATGACCTTCAGGCAAGGGGAGGGTTGTGTTCAATGTCAACTATTTCATATAACTGAGGAAGAAACAATCGGAAGTTAATAAGAAAAAAAGAACAAATCCCCTCCTACACTTTAGGACTTCAATATTGTTCAAGGTAAAAGAGAAAAAGATGGCTAAATGTATAACAAAGTTGCAGTTTAATAATACGATAAGGCAGTTAAATTACTGTCAATATAAATCACAAAGTTAAAGTCCTTGACAGATCTATATTTTAAAACTGATTCGAATGTACCAGTCGGGACTTGAATAACAAATATTCTAATAATATATAATAAATAGATCTTAAAATAGCATTTGTTCGTTAAGGGACATATATGTTAGAAACTGCTGTTAAAAATTTATTTTCTTTCATCCTGAGGATAATTTCATAAAAAAATTTCTCTGTTTTTAGATATATTTATCTGTTTTGCTCCACATTTTAATTAAAAGAAATTGAACAAACTTTTTTTCGTGGTGATAACTGTTACACTTCTTCTTCTTATTACACCCTTGCAGAGGGTATAATGATTTCAGTCAGAAAATTGCAACTCAGTGAAAGAGACGTCTTTGACCCCATAAATGTTCTTGATCAGCATCTAGTCATGTCCGTCTGTACGTCCGTTTCTATTCTATTGCAGGTAGTATATAAGTCGGAACATCGGAAAATTGGTGCAAAAATAATATGAAACAAATTATAGCTTACGGGCTTATCTTATAATATAATTTTTATATTCTTATGATTTTCTAATTCAATTTAATAAAAATCGGCCTACTCTAACTAACATATAAATGTCAAAAAACGGTCTGGAAAAAAGAATGAAACATTTTTTTTTTTAATTTCTCTAATGTCAGCAGCAATCCTTAAAAATTGTATACGGTGTTACTAAAGTTGATTATTTTTTATAACTGCAAGGGTATACCAACTTCCGCTTGCCGAGGCTAACTTCTTTTCTTATTTGACATATTATTTACAATAATTGGGGATATCTTTTTTATATTTTGAAGAATTTTGAATTAAGTTCATTAACAATCGGACGACTTTAATATAACTGTCAGATAAATAATAAAATAATTTTTTTAATGTACTGAAGCTACCAACGATTCTCAAAAATTTAACATGGTGTTACTAACGTTGATTATTTCCTATATCTGCAAGGAGTTCACTTCCTTTCATGTTTTTAATGTGTTCTTTTTATTTCAGGTGAAAATGGCATTGGAGATTCAAATTAATGTGTTCTTTTTATTTCAGGTGAAAATGGCATTGGAGTTTCAAATTCGTTGGGTGCCAATTCGCTGGCCATCTTGTTGTCCTTGGGAGTGCCGTGGTTCATCAAGAACTGCATCCACTACGGAACTGGGGAGCCCCAGCAGGTTGGCACCCAGGGCATAGAGTACAATATTCTGATCCTGATCATCTCCACGGTAGCTCTTTTCGTAATCCTCAGTTTCAGTGGCTATCGCCTTACCAAGAGGGTGGGAGTAGCCCTCTTCACAGTCTATGGGGTCTTTATCATTCTGCAGATCCTTATCGAGATGAATGTCTTCTTTCCCAGAGACTGCAGTAGCTAGTAATGAAACTGCATTTGGAAACCCAAAGATGGGGAAAATCAAAATTATGGTGCTGGCACCATAAGGCTATAACCCCAGCAAACCCAATTTCAGGTCTGAATTCGTTTTTAACAATTTTTGGGTACTACTAGATCTGATCAGCTTGGATTCAATTGAGACGATAAATCCGACTTAATGTAACTTGCTATTATCAATTTAATAAGCAACCAAAAATCAGATACAGTGCATACCCAGTATTTTTTTTACACTAGTTTACGCTTTGATTATTGCCTAAGACTGTCATTAGGTTTAGACGACAAAGCTTTCAGCAGCGACTTTTTTTATTTCGCGTTATACACATATTGTTAATGTTTCTGTGTATATTCAATAGCATGTAATACCACCCAAGAATGTTTAAACCGTTACCAAAGTCCAAAATGAGATAGTAGCATTAATATTTACCAATACTGCCCAGGCCCGAAAACGCAATGAAAAATTTACAAGCCCACATACAAAAACCTTTTTTGATATTGTGCTCTTTCATGTATGCTTTGCGCAGTAGAAAGGATTTGTTAATGTTATTGATTACCCTTAATGCCATTGTTATTAACTTATAAATACACACTAAGACAAATGTTACTTATCATGCCTTTCATTTCTTATTATTTTGTAATGTCGGAAATTCCTCCTCGAAATTTCTGACCAAAGTAACAATACCAGTTTTAGGGTACAATAAAGCAGTAATACTCGGATGGCGGTTTGTCTTTAAGTTTAGTTTCATTCGCATTTCAGAAATATTCGAAATATCTCGAAGTACATCACAAATAATACATTTAAATGAGATCAAATAGATTATTACACACAAAAAAAAATTGAAATCAATTTTACTAAAAATACCTAAGCTAATTAATAAATGTGTATCTGGGTTTATAAATAACGTTCCTTAAATATAAATTTATAAAGGTAAATATGATCGGAAGCTTGATTCGATTAAACATAATTTATAGTTATTTTGGGGGTTTTAGTTTTTTGTTTGCACACAATGTGTTGGCAAGTGCTTGGAGTTACAGGGTTAACCTAACCGTTTACACAAATAAATACTTACAATAACTAGCTTGGCTTTAAATCGTTTTTTTTTTGTTTACACAAATACGCATACTTCATTTGGTATGCCAACAAATGCACACACAATGTATAATAGATATCGAAAAAGTTTTAGAAACTGGTCAGGGACTTCTGCGAATGAGTGTGCGGCCTTGACATTGCTACCTGTCTCACTTTCAATCTTCTCATGTTCAATAAACAAATCAGTCTGATCAATTACAATTCAAATGTGCCTGTAGTTCGAACTGACACCTTTTAGCTGCCTTCTAACAATCTCTCGAACCAATTGGCACAAATCTCGATCGATATGCCTTCGCATACGGATAGGTGTGCTCTGCATATGGTAACTAAAGGCGGCTTGCGTGCAACATAATATCCTGTCCAAGCTTGGACATGGACAGTGTCGCTAGTGAGGATGGCCAATTATTAGGTGCAGCATTGGTGTCCGTTCTTAACGTAGTAATTGTGCATGGCCACTGTGCCGTTTTTGCTATAGCTTCCGCTGCCACTGCTACTATTGTACTGCATGTTGGACGTGGAGCTACCAGCTCCGGACCCACCTCCTGGTTTGGGTGAGTCGTCGGTGCTGGTGGCGGCGTCGAAGGCCTTGATGGGATTCTGTATAATCTTGCATGTAAACTGGCGATGGGGACCAGGTTCCTGCTGAAAATATTTTACAAATTTGGTTTACTACAACTTCAAAGTTCCCGAGAAACCCACCTTTGGCTGTATGGGGAAGCAGCACCACAGGATGAAGGCTATAAACGCCACCAGTGTGCCAACCAGCAAAATGAAGTCTTCGATTGTCTGTGCAAGGTATAAAGTTAATGTCTGCTGTTGATCGGAAGCGCGGGGCCCACTTACCGGCTCCTCTCCCAACAGTACATGATTGATCAAATAGACAAAGTCGTCGAATGGTGTCATCGTGGCTATCCAGGTGCTAGATTCCGCAACGGGGACGCGTGCTTGCACTTTGTTGTGCGATTGACAACTGCAGCAGCTGCAAATTACGAACGCCGCTGCAAGCCGCAGAACTGCATGGTCGCCCGATGGATTAAAATATTTTTTTTTTTTTTTTTAAATATTAAGTTACTTCCTTCCGTGAAGAGGGAAGAATTATTTGGCCGCCCCGTTGGAACGGGTTAACGCCACTGCCAGGATTAAAATATAATTTTCATGGCATGGCCTCCGAATATTACTCGATTTTCATACGGCTTTCTGGCTATGTGACCAGGGGCTAAGGTGGAGAAACGTCGATTTATCGATGTTTTTAAAGATTTCAAAAACATCAGTCCTTTTTGCCGTCTTTCGATGTCTGAAACATCGCGAATAGCCTACTCACACAGATGGGGTTTCGGTTTCAGCGCCCAAATTCCGCCCCAGAGACTTTTTTATTCATAACTCTAATACTCGTTACAGTAGAAGCTAGCCAGCCATATGCAAATAGGCGGCTGCTGGGTTGGGTCTGTTTTTCAGCGCGAAACTCAGATGAGCTAAGCTAATACCAGAAAAAATACCAAAATTTACATAGGAGGTCAGTGCAGCCTAAGAGATGCTGGTCATTACCGGAATCAATACGGCAACAGGGCGAAACCGCAGAATAATGACAGTCCCGGGAAGAGTACAATCGAGAAGCCCATTAGAAGGAGCAAGACCAATGGGACTTCGCTCCAAATAAGGTCTCCGTCATGCTCTTCATTGGGGAAGCACTAGTCTCTACCATTACCAGCTATTTGTCGGCTAATACGGAGCTGATGGACGCACTGGCTTCTTTAGGGAAAGGAAATAAGGCCAGCCGCTGAGGGACAGCTGGATGAGCCATTACCAGCCACTGCCTGTACGCTGGCCGCCCTTCTGCATCATCAGCGGTACAACTCCGTTCCCATCCCGGGTCTAACTCCCCCAAGGTCCATGTCGGCATTGGAAATCGGAACTGCACGGAAAAGATGGCGGCTCTAGAGGAAAGGCTAAGCCATTGATTAACATAAATAAAAAAATTCCTTTAAACATTCAAATTATTTTTATTTCTTTGTGCACCAGCCGATTCGTCTTTTTTAAATTGTTTAAATTTTTTGCGGCTTGACAGTAAAGCCATGCTACGGAACTTTGAAATCTAGTGAAACTGAGCCGATCTGAGTACTAAGCTTATCCATATATAAATGGGTATTAAGTAATAATGAAATTTATCTGCTTTTTGGCTTATGAAGAATAAGCAAATGCTGTTCTGCAATGTAATTGATTAATAACATACCATATTATTTGAATCCATGGCCACAGGAAATGCTCCTGGAAACAACACTGCGTGGACTATCTAAAAATCCCAAAAATACCGCGTCTTAAGTGTTGTTTTTTAACCTAAAGTAGTATTTTTATGGCTTGGTGGTATTTTTATAGTTATTGATGCGTTCACACTGATCATCACGGTATTTATGTTCGCTTTGGTCAGACTGCCTTCAACAGCTGACGAGACGTTAGGAAAAAAGGGCATCTTTTCATAACTTATTGTTCCTTGATATTGAAGAGTTTACACAGCTAAATGGGCAAGCGACGTAGTCGGGAGCGTGCTCGCGACCAGGAACCACATTTACCCGGCCATGAGGGGGTCACCAAAATGAACGAACGCAACTCGACCAAAACGCTGAAATCCAAGCGAACGCGGGACCGCCATTCCTCCCGTACATCGGATTCTTCTACGGGAAGCAAGAAATCGAATCGCAGCAACTTGCCAGATGGAAAAAAGCAAAGGCCCGTCAGGAAACCCAGGGCCTCCCCTGAGGCCCATGAGAAGCACTCCAAACAGGCGGCGAAACTCTCAGAGGAGGTGCAAGAGCAGCGCTCCAAGTGGGACAGTCCGGAACGCAGCAGTTCCCATCGAAACAGCACAAGGCAGCGACGGCACAGCCGCAGTCGATCCAGGGATCGCGGCGAGCGTGAAGGAGAACGGGAGCGGGACAGAGATCGCGATCGGATCCGCGATCACGAGCGGAATCATCCCATGCACCGCAGCGGAAGAGACCAGGAGCGCAGCAAGGAGCGACGTCAGCGATCCCCACATCAGCAGCTGCCTCGGAGCAGCGAGCGCAAGGATCGCCAACGGAGGTCGCCGGAAAGGAAGCGCCTTCGGTAGGTAAAAAAAATTACAGCCTTAACAATGGTAAAAAATCAAAAAATAAAACCAATTCATTTAAGATTAAGTTCGATACACAGAGCAATCAAAAAGCCAAGAAGCAAATAGTGCAATACCTGAAAGTAGAGAAGAACTAAGCTTTAGTTTAATACATGTTATTCATAGAGTTGTTCTGGAAAATGTCTTAAGCAGGCAGAAGGAAACGACTCCGACCTCATAAAAGACAAATATTATTGATCAGGATTACTAGCCGAGTCGATCTAGTCATGTCTTTCTGTCCGTGCGAACCCTGTGATTTCGAAAACTATAAAGGCCAGAGGATTGAGATTGATACGCGATCGTGTCACGCCCGCTCTGAAATTGTGGCTCCTACAATTTACATATATTAAAAAATAAGTTATACCCTTGATTTCAGTCAGAAGTTTGCAACGCAGTGAAGGAGACGTTTCCGACGCTTCTTGATCAGAGTCACTAGACGAGTCGATATAGCCATGTCCGTCCGTTTCTACGCAAACTAGTCTCTCAGTTTGAAAGCTATCAGGCTGAAACTTTTCCAAAGGACTTCTTTCTATTGCAGGTAGTAGGAACCAGCCGGATCGGACACCTATATCTTATAGCTTTTTAAAAAAAAAAAAAGATATTATTGGTGTTTTTTAACATATAACCTCCTACGCTTGGGCATAACATTTTATAATTGGTGTGGAATTTCGAATTACATTTCATCAAAATCGGACGACTATATCATATAGCTGCCATAGAAACAATCGGAAAATTATTTGTAAAAGAATATGAAAAAAGTATACCTTCGTTGTTTTTGTAACATACAACCTGCTACGCTTGGAAATAACATATTTTATTTGGTTTTGAATAAGAATTAAATTTTATCAATTTTGGACGACTATATCACATAGCTGTCATAGGAACGACCGGAAAATTAGTCGGAAAACAAGAAATAAAAATTATACCTTTGGGGTTTTTTAACATATAACTTTCTAAGCTTGGAAATAACATTTTTAAATTACTCTAACACATGTCAAAAAAATGGTCTGAAAAAATAATCAAATAATTTTTTTGAATATCACTGAAGTCAGCAACAATTCTTAAAAATGTTACATGGTGTTACTAAAGTTGTTTATTTCTTATAACTGCAAGGGTATACAAACTTCGGCTTGCCGAAGTTAACTTCCTTTCTTGTAGTATCTAAAATCTATTGGTCTTGTCAATAACTATCGATTGTCAAAAAAAATTTGCACGACCTCTCCAATTCCTACGAACCGTCAATAACAGTGGCGTCCGCAGTTTTAAAGCTGGAAAACACTTTTAAGTGAAATGAATTTTTCTCGTAAATACCTATTTATTGACCTAAAAACCCGCTTATTTACTTATAGAAATTGCGGGTAGGTGACCCGTTACGATTTCGCAATGCTAATTGTATAACTCATCCTCCTTTCGCTGCCTTTAGCTGAGTAACGGGTATCTGATAGTCGACGCGATCGACAATAGCGTTCTTTCTTGTTTTATTGATATTATTGCCTAACTAATTTGGTAATACACCGACTAAAAACATTTTATTTGCTATACTAAAATTTAAAAAAAGAGCCCTGTAGCTGTAGGGTGTAGAGAACATGATCAAAAATTATTGAAATTATTAAATTGATCCTGCGGAGATTTTTATTTCGGAGATTATTGATGCTACTATTATCGCTGACACATATATTTACATACGTACTTATGTTTGTTGTGATTTACAAAAATATTTAAGCCCCAAAAAAACGCTAAATAAAATCCATCGAAGGATCGCGGATTGACTGTAAATGTTTTTCCGGGAAAATGTGTGATTCTCCAGCAACTGAATAGAGAAGTATAATGATTTCAGTCAGAAGTTTGCAACGCAGTGAAAAAGAAGTTTCCGACCCCAATAAGTATAGATATTCTTGATCAGCATAACTGGACGATCGATGTAGCCATGTCCGTCTGTGTGTCCGTTTCTACGCAAACTAGTCTCTCAGCTATCGGGCTGCAACTTTCCCAGAAGTCTTCTTTCTTTTGAAGGTAGTTTATAACTCAGAAATAGTCGGATCTGAAAACCAAATCTTATAGTTCCCATAGGAATAATCGGGAAAAAATTGCAATGATATTTTTGTTATTATTTAACATATAACCTCCTACGCTTGGAAATACAATTTTTTCATTAATTCTGAATTTCGAATTAAGTTAAACAAAAAACGTGCGGCTCTAAATTACAGCTGTCAAAAAAACGGTCAGAGAAATAATGAAATAACTATACCCGTTACTTGTTGAGTAAAAGGTAAAAGTAAGACCTCGTAAACTATAAGAGCTAGAACCCTCCTCGGGCGCTTCGTCACTGACAATGATAAAAAATAAGAGAGCTATTCATTCGTTGTCACATTAATAAGAATTCTTAATTCGAAATGTGTATATGTAATTATAAGTTGGGATCACTAAACGATTCGCTCTACCATGACCTCTGCCTTGTACATATGTAGCATAAAAAAACACGCGACTTTTAAATTCAATCGGGGGCACAGTCCCCTGTTCTATACTATTTCCAAACACTACGAGGTAATCGAAATCTTACATCTTTACATTCTAATTCTAATTTTCTACATTCTAATCTATTTACATTCAAATCTATTTACGATTTTAAATATAAAATGAAAATGTAACGTTGTCTTAATAAGTTTTAGTTTTATATTTGAAGATATGTATTACTTAGGTATAATAATTATATAAACCCAACCTGCAAGAAATCAATTTTTTAATTTTCAGCCGAAGTAAAAGTCCCCGTGACCATTCTCATAGCGGTGGGCCCAACTTTGGTCAAGGACGACATCAAAATCGGCGTCGCGACAACTGTAATAGGAATGATGACGAGCATTACAACTGGGGAAAGTCAGGTGACGATAAGGCGCCGCCCGAAGACGAGGAGCCAGTAGACAAGGAAAAACCAAACTTCGGTCTAAGTGGCGCACTCACCGAAGACACCAACAAGGTGAATGGCGTAGTGGTTAAGTATTCCGAACCCTCGGAGGCCCGCAAACCCAAGCGCCGCTGGAGATTGTATCCATTCAAGGGTGAAACGGCGTTGCCCACTCTGCACATTCATCGACAGAGTTGCTTCCTGGTTGGGCGAGACCGCAAAGTGGTCGACCTAGCGGTGGATCATCCCAGTTGCTCAAAACAGCATGCCGCCCTGCAGTACCGACTGGTCCCCTTCGAGCGGGAGGATGGTACCCATGGGAAACGCGTGCGGCTATACCTCATTGATCTAGAGTCAGCAAACGGCACGTTTCTAAACAACAAAAAGATTGATGGTAGAAAGTACTACGAGCTGATGGAGAAGGACGTGATCAAGTTCGGATTTAGTTCGCGCGAGTATGTGCTGCTTCACGAGAACAGCAAGGAAGACCAGGAGGACGACGATGTACATATCAAGGATGAGCCTCAGGATGCTCTTGCTGAAGTGGCCAATCCTTAGGTCGCATTTTGTCTTCAGTTGTATTTGTTAATTTCGTTAAGCCAACTGCAGTCTTTTAATGTATTGCGTTTAGCCACAATGGCCTTGGGCGAGAGAAAATGTATGTAAAAAGTTTTACGGAACACGGTTTTGTGTGTTTACTGCCAACAAAAAATAAATTGTACTCGAAACTGACTTATCTCGAAAAATCTACTGAAGGCCAACCGAAAAGTGCTGACCCCGTGTATTCCGTGGCTTGCAATATCTCCAAAAGTTCTGTTTTCACTTTATAGTCAACACCATGCTCTGGAAGATGACGATATTGTGGCTCTTTGTTTCGGTGTATGCCGCACCTGTTTTAAGGTGGCGGCGGCAAATAGTGACGCCTAAGCACTTGATGGGACCCCCTTTGCCGACCGCCCTACACGACAAGGTAGTAATCACACCGCAAAAGCTAAAAGAAGTGGCAGACCTGAGGGCCAAGATCCATAAGGCCATCGATGAAGACACCTACGTGGTGGCCGCTCCGCCATCGACAGTGAGTAAACCAATTGTCCTTCAACTGTTTAAGATAAAAACATAGACCTAATAATGTAGTGATTCAGGCGCTTTCCTCAGTATTCTTCTTCATGGGCTCTTGAATTCGTAAAGTATTCATGTGCATCCGGAAGCAATTTTTGTGAAGTCAACGTCAGGGTGGGGTCGTAAAATCTTTATGTACAAGGTACATAGTACATATTTCATAAATAAATAAGTCTCTTACTGCAATTGTGTTCCTGCCAAATAAGCAAATAATATCCAATTAAAAATAAGAAGAAAAGTATGTCGATTAAAACGGAAAAACGTTTGCTTCATGCAAAAGCCGCGCACTTTTTTTACGGTCATGCAGCTGAACGCGCATAATACAGTACGAATAAAACATGATTTTTTCACGATTTTGTATACTCTTGCGAAGGTATACATTTGTAATGCAGTAAGGAAGCGCCTACAGTGTTTTTTCATGTACTGGTATACCTTTTTTTTGATGCATTTTTCCTTGACCATGATTTTTTGAAGCCTGGTTTATTTATTTGTTTTGACTGCTATGGTATTTTTACAAAAAGCTTTCGTATTCACCGTTGGGGGGTCATCGTAATTTGAGACCATAACTTTGGGGACAAATTTGGTTCAGAACGCTCTACGGATTACGACCTCCACGCTACACCCTACGGCTTATCAGTAATAAGAGGTATATGTATATTTCATTTGAATTAAACTGTCTTTTTTTAAACATTTCAATACTACAACGAAACGTTTAATAAAACAAATTTTAAAACGTAAAATGTATATTCCTGTACTTGATGGCTTGGGGGTGACTCAGGAACCTTTTATTTGCATGTAATTTCCGAATACCATCTTTGCTATGCTCATATTAATGTATCACCTTTTAAATCAATAGGATTTTTTAACTACTCTCGGTGGAAGTTGGCAAGCACCTTTATTTTTGCTCCAGCCCTGGACTGCACCAGCCTTTAACTTTACCATCGTTTGGCCCAGATTTGGCTGACAGCATAACCAACCGTTTTATTTCATATTTGTAGCTCTTAATAAAGTCAAGATGACCGATTAAAGAGATGCGGAAGTCGAAGTTGCTTCGAACCGCGGCGCTGGAAGAACTGAAAATAACAGAGATCAAATAACAAATGGATCAAATAGCATTTCTTTAGTTTTTATTGTTACTCAAATCGACAAATCGAAAAAATAATTGAAGTTCTATGTGAAATCAACTACGAAACAGTACTGTATAAAAAATAACGGTTGTCTTTTTTGTTAAGAACCCATTTTAAATGTGTAATATATGTCTGTACTATATGCCTGTACAATGTCTTTCTAACTATTCAATTAGCAGTAGCTCTTTATTTAACAAATAATGTTTTAAAATATGTGTTTACGCTATTAGATATTAGGGTGTGGGATCGAAATCAAAATCAATTACGCAAAATCGGGGTGACACACAGTTCTCTTAGCAAAAAAATGTAAATGTAGTTCTTACAAACTAGGATATATTCATTTAAACGTCAATACAGCAGAGGTCCTTCAGACATTATTTCAGCGCTAAGTCGTATAAAATTTATACGATGCACATAAGAAACTCAACCAACTTCGCGCTCTCCGATTTATGTGACATCCTCGTATGTTTTACATCGTATATAACAGCTACATATATCTAGGCCAATATATCAATTTCTTTAAATTTTAAAATCATTTTTTTCGACTTGCTGCTTTTGTTCCCATTGCAATGAAAAACAATTTCCAATGAATTCTCAATGACATCAAAAATGGGAAATAAGAATATCTTAAACTTATATAGTCGCTCATATCTCGACTATTTGGCAGCCCAGCACTCTAAATGATAGTAGGTGGATTAGAGGGCATCTACAGATTTCATTTTATTTTACTTTTTAAATCAGCTTTTCTACAACACTTACACATTTAATGTGTATGTTTTCAATTGTCTAATTTTGTTTTTTATACTTAGATGAGTGCGAGCCAGGAATATCATTTCGATATATTCGGTAGTTATTGAGTTAAGGGGTTCAATACACGTTTGCTTGCACTTTCTTAAAATATATAGTTTTAAAAAAGTCACACAAATTTCATTCCAATCGGTCCGTTAGCACCGAAGATAAAGTATTTTATTGCGAACTACCTTTGTCTTCCCAAACGCTTTATCTCGAAAGATGCTTTCCCGAAAATGATTTTGCGATGGCCACTTATTCAGGACCGATCGTTTCCGTTTTTTATGTACTTTTTCTAAAATGGCGTTCTTGATCGATGAATGCTAGCCCAGTCGATATAGTGCACCATTCCGTGTGAAGGCTGCGATATTGGAAACTTTAAGAGCTAGGGGTTCAGATATCAGATTTATATTAATTATTTTTGTAAGCAGTGAACATACCACGCCCCCTCAGACGCCCATTACCGTGCAAAACTGTGGCTCTGAGTTGAACCAGCAAAAATATTGCCACGCACACTGTTACGGAAACAAACCGGTCCCGAATTTAAAAAATCGTAGGTTTGAACCATTGCTATCTCGAAACTATCAAAGATAGACAATTGGGATTTCAGATTTAAATCCCCTAGCTTCGTACGCAGAACAAGTTCCTTGCGCGAACATGCCTCGCCCACGTGGCGCCTGAGGTATCTGATAGCCGAGGCACTATACTCAAGCGTTCTTTTATATGGTGAAAATTAGTGTAAGCATGTATAAAATGACTGACAAAAGTTGTTGATTTAAAAATGGTGGAAAAGGCCGTTTTATGGGCTCATTCACAGACTTATTCAAAAATTAGAGATTTAAATTGCCTTGAAGTGATATTTCCTACTACATATTTTTAGTTGGTAATTAAAAAAAAATTGGGTGTGCTGGGTACCTTTCCACCTTAATACAGAGTGCGGGGCGCAGAAACAATGCGAGTTTCATACAGTTAAATTGGTTTGCGTACATATGTAGCTTGTACATCAGTAGTAGTTTCTAGTTCAGCTTGAGTTCAGCATAACTAGGTATTCGTTTAATTTAGCTTAAAGATGTCGCAGTTACGATAAGGCGAGCTGCTCAAGTAAAGAATGAGATGAAGCAGCAGATACTCGGGAATGTCGTCTGTACTTTCTGTGTTCTGCAGATATTAGTTATATCACACTAAATTCGTCGGAAAGTATGTAAAAGGTCGAAAAAAGCATTTCCAACCCCAAAAACCATAAATATTCTTCATCAGGATCAATAGACGAGTCGATCTAGCCATGTCCGTCTGTCTGTATAAGCGCTGAGATCTCGAAAACTATAAGAGCTAGAATTGTGATCTGGCAAGTAAGTTCTGAAACTTCGTGCATAATAAGCAAACTCAATAAAGTACGATAGGGATCAAGATGTATTTATACACAAATTTTCACATTATGGGGAGGGTAGTGAAATCTAGAAAACAGTCGATAGAAATTAACGATAGGTGACGCTTTATTGAAAGCTGGGCAACTGGTATATTATAGTCGAACCCGTCGACTACAGCTTTTCTCTTGTTTTGGAATAAATCAGGTCACTGTCCGGGAGAATGGTATAGTATAGTTATATGGCTCACTACATGCTAACACAACGGATGGCTAGGCTCATGATTGCACGATCTTAAATCGTAAAATAGGTAATATTACGCGAATGTCGGTCGGGCTAATGCATAAATCAAAAATTTATCTCAAGCAGCAAGCCATCTAAACCGAGTCCGATTGATGCTGCGGTCCAGATGGTGATGCTGTGGATGTGGTCGATACTTGTTGGCCAGACGGGTGGAGATGTTCTTGCGATTGCTTCAGCTCCTCCTGATGATTCTTTTGCTGCTGCTGATGAAGATGTGCGGAATGGGCGTGGAATCATACATAGGGAGCATATATAGGTTTTATCTAACCTCGTCGACGTCCTCGCCCTCTGATGAGCTCCGTATCGTGTTGTATTGCGAATTGCGGCTGCGCAGCATTCGCAGAAAGCTTCCCACGGCAAAGATAGATCGGCGATGTCGATGAAAAATACCCTGGTATAAGGCCTCTCGTAATGTCTTCCGGTCCTCTACGTCTACTGATGACGTCAGCGATGTCTGATGCGGCAAACGTGCTAGAAGTATACAAAAAAATTCAGAATACATATTTTGTAAACAGAAATCGAGCCGCAATCGAATCAATAATAATAGTAAATGCGATAAGAACTGCTGCCAGAGAAAATTCTGGCAATAAGGTCAGATTGCTGGCGCAAACACGAAACGTT
Source organism: Drosophila biarmipes (assembly GCF_025231255.1). Lineage (NCBI taxonomy): Eukaryota > Metazoa > Arthropoda > Insecta > Diptera > Drosophilidae > Drosophila > Drosophila biarmipes. Next base: position 927,750 of record NC_066611.1, on the reverse strand, counting down.
CGTGAAAACAAAAGAGAACACTGCAGTCGTGTGTCTCGACTATCAGATACCATTTAATAAGTTTACCTATTGTACTTACTTATGTCCCAGATGGCTCTACAACTGATATTGAGGCCACTGACAGAAGTTTGCAATAACGTTGGCGAACGAGGAGGAGTGGCCAACTTTTGTCTAGGTATAAACATTGGTGTTGACAAAACAATAAATGCTAAACTTTCAGTTCGAACACATAAATATTTGTGGGGTACAGATTGACGGAGCAATTTAAATTGAATTTACTTTCAAATAGCATGAAAACTGCCCGCTCTGAGATGTCTGTCCATTCTTTCTGGGACCGCGCATGCTTAATTCAGCATGGTGGCACACCTACTCCAACGTCCACAAACGACCATAAGCCAACTTAAGCGCACACAATTTCAGAAAATGTTGTAAAAGGGTAAATATATATGTTGTTTTGTTCAGCAATATCCATCTTCAAATCGGACCATCCATCAAAAAGGTGTAGTGGGATAGCTAAGAAAACACAAATTTTTCAAAATAAGGAGAGTCGGGGTTGTCATTTGTAATATTTCGCATTACAAATAGTTTAGATTACAGACATAAGATATGAAAAAATGTTTTGTTCAATGTGAAGTCAATGCTGTACTACTCCAATCAGTTATACTAACCAGCTATAGGTGACTTGGGCGACTTAAGTGAGTATTCGTCGCTGCTCTTGCCAGCAAGATCCAGTTTGAGGACCTTATTGGTGATCTGCTGGGTGGCCGCCTCCATGTTGCTGGTCTTTTCTATCTTGATATCAACGCTTCGCTGGCTGACTGCGCTCTTAGTGGGCATAGCCGCCTCCGACCCAGTCGTTCTTGAGTTTGTCGGTGCAGTTCCTTTGTCCGCATCCGTCATGTTATTGTTGGTGATATTGATGTTGCTGCCACAATGGTCGTTCTCTTTTTCCTGCCGAATATGGTCCTTCTGAGTATCCTTTCGACGATGGAAACTCTCCGCTTTCTGCGGCGCTTCTGTATTAGTCGTTTTTGTAGTTGTGTCTGTATGATTGTTATTGACCGCTGTTGCTTGTGCACAGCCGACAAATGGTGGAGACCCAGCGGTACCGCTTTCGACACCACTGCTGCCGCCGCTCCCGCTGCTGCTGCTGATGTTTTTAACGACGTCGGCAGCGGCAAATACAACAACCATTGTTCGAGAGCTCAAGCTTTGCTATGTGTGTTTTACTTTGTTCTACTTAGCATATAAACGATTTCCGCTGACGTGCAAGCGCCTTTGGGATCGGTTCCGTTCTGTTGCAGGTTACGCTGTCGCTTTCAGTTCGCTCGATCCGATCTAGTGCGATTCCCTTTGATTGAACTGTCGATTGTTCCTTTCTATACTGATTCTACGTGGCTTTTACTCTGAGATTCGGTGGTCTGGGATCGTTGGGCATCTGCAGCGCCCCAATGTCGAGACTGGCACTATGCAGAGCCACCTGTTGAGCGGTGCAGTCGGCAAGTGTAATGGCGGGAAGGGTGGGTGTTAGTTGATGGCCGCGTCTACTGGTATCTTCAATGCTCAGGTGGCTCAGATTGTCGGTGATCTCATAAAGACGTCGTTGGTCAGGGGAAATGAATGTGGCATCAAAAAGAGCAGCTTCGTTCGTTGAAGTGGCGAGTGTGACTCTGGTTGCGGAATTAGTCACTCCTGCGGCTAACGTTTCAGTGGGTCCACCTGATTCTGTAGTTGTACAGCCCAGAGCATAATAATCACACATGCTATCCAGCTGCTCTGGCGGTTCCCCTTCTTGCTCCTCCGTGTCAAAGCCCTCCTCCTCTAGCCACAGCTTCCTCTTTGTTGGCTCCTCTCGCTTGAACGACCTTATGCTGACCCAAAAATCGGGATAACCTACCGGCTCCTTGGCCGCCTTGTGTCGCAAACTATTGAGCAGTTTAAGCAGTCGATCGCTCAACCTTTGGACTGGGCTCAGGGCTCGCTGCCTTGCGTCCAAGAACAAACTCAACGGCGGCGTTATTGCATTACGGTCCAGCTGTCCAATCGATTGCAGGTACTTGACGTTGGCCTGCAACCCCCGCTCGTAATAGCTGTTAGCCAGTTTCAAGTAGCCGTAAAAGTCCAATGGCAGTTGCTGTTGTAGGCTTTCCACGGGGCACTTATTAATATTTAGCCTATTATTGAGACGGCCAGTTTTGCTGGTTTGGCTTCCGGGCGCGGGGGCCACCTGCGCCTCATAACTGCTTCTACAATTGCTCCTCCATTGAATTCGGTGGACCAGGTGACGCAGCTGCTCGCAGCTCTCCGCGCGCTTTATGCGGCGCACAGAGACGTTGTAGGTTTCGTCAGGCGGCTCACCGTCGCACACTGTCTGTCGGCCTCGCGACGCATACGTGTTATCGTCGGCTCTGTAATTAGTGAAAGCACCAATTAGTCGAATAGAATGAAACCTAACAAAGCATTAATTACAATGGCAAGTGTAAGCACGTACGACAAACAAGACAACTTCAGTCCCCACTTGTAGTCCTTAGCCGGTACCTGATGTCAGCTCTAGGCCTGCACTGGGGTAGTGTAATTAAAAAGACAACTACCGCTCCTCATGGGAAAATGGCTGTCAATTTGTTTCCTGTTTATTTCTTTTGAAGCCCAGGAAGCGCTAAAAAATTTTTGTTACCCAGGCTTTGTCATATCGCATTGATCAAGGCCCCCAATATTCTCAATTTAAACTTGAACTACTTTTAAAGGGTTGGTTAATGAAGCTCAATAAACGTAGAAGCTGAAATGTTGTTTAGACCCGTTGCTCGTGGATTTAAAGGTAGTAGTCGTAAGGTAGAAGGACCCATTTCAGACCCTGTATGTTATATGTATTAATTATCATGGAGTTCTGCAAACAACTGTGTAAACAACACAGGCTTAAAAGAACAATGATTTTAGTCAGAAGTTTGAAACGCAGTGACGGAGACCTTTCCGACCCCTTGAAACCATATATATTCTTGATCAGCATCACTAGACGAGGCGATCTAGCCATGTCCTTCTTCCTGTTTCTAAGCAAACTAATCTCTCGATTTAAAAGCTATCGCTCTGAATCCTTACCAAAAGCCTTGTTTCTACTGCGGGTAGCAAAATCCTTAAAAATTCAACATGGTGTTACTAACGTTGATTACTTCTTATAACTGCATGGGTATACAAACTTCGGCTTGCCGAAGCCAACATCCTTTCTTTTTTAATAATTATTTCATTATTTCTCTGACCGTTTCTTTGACACCTACATATATGTTAGAATCGTCCGATTTTTACTAAATTTAATTCGAATTTCTTCAAATAACAAAATATGATATTCTCAATAGTAAAATATAATATGTCGAAAACACCGTCAATTTTCCGATCGGTCCTACGACAGCTATATGATATAGTCCTGCGGTTTTAATAATATTAAATTCACAACTGAGAACTAATTAAAATGTTAAAAACACCAAACACCAAACCTTACAACCTTAATAACCTTTTATTTTTTTGTGAAACTTTTCCGCAATCATACTATGAAAGCATATTGAATGCAGGGCTGGCGATTTGGGTAAATAAGTACGAAAATTCCATTCTAAAGAATTTAAAAATAGTAACTTTATTTTGCCCTTAGGACCTTTTAAAAAAAGTATAAAAATGCTATTTTTCTTATTGACTAGGATTCAATTTTGAAACGTCGACCTTAAAGAGCTGTGATCGGAGAAATAGTCATTCAGACTACCTCTTCTTTTTATTATTTAGCAAATTTGAAGAATCTCAAAAAATAAGCCTACTTTAGCAAGCCGCTAAAATGTCACTAAATAATCAATTTCATTATGCACGAAAACGAAGTCATTAAAAATGTGGACACCGGGCAGATTTTAGAATTTCGTGCGATTGTTGCCCCACATGTAAGGAAACATTTTATCACCTTTGCCAGTTTACATTTACATAAACTACAACATACTACTACAATAGACTTTAGCACGGAAATTCGAGCTGCAGCGTAAACAGCATGACAAAGATCTGTTCTGCTAGTACCTAACTACCTAACGGCAGACACCGTCAAAGACTTCCACACTCAAGGACTCGTATTCAGAGGTAAATTGCCGGTGGGCAAAGGCTCCCACAACCCCCACCACCAAACCTGGGAAAGTAGTGCACATTGGTTGGCCACACATCGCGGAGCTGCGCATATCCTGACGTTGATGAGGCAGATGTATCCAACACGCGCCTCCTCCTGCGTCGCCGATGGCCCAACGATCCGGATCCATAGTCATATCCTAGACGCTGCTGGCGGTGATTCTGCTGCATCTTGTAATCCTTATAGTGATTGGCCACCTCGTGACAATAGCGCTCCGGTCGAAAGCACTTGGTGTTGTATTCCCTTTTCATGGTCAACCTGGGAGAAAACTGGCGACCACTGCCCAGCGGAATGCCTTCGACGACTAGTCCAAGAGAGGAGCACATGTTTCAAGGATCCGGGAGTTTGATAGCAGACAGCCAACCGTCGGCGAATATGGGATAATGAGCCGCTTTATGCCAACTGGCTTGTCGGAAGCCACTAAGTGATCTACAAGGACTGGGATTGATGGCTCCTTCCAATCGCCCGTTGTTGTTATTGGAAATTGAAATGCAAGGAAGAGGGGTACGGCGCATCTAAGTTGCACCGTTGATGGGTGCTTCGAATTATGTACATACATTTATTAAATAACCAAACAATACGAATTCTGTTGGCAACAGCAATTTGTGGTTATTTGTTATCACGTCAGTTCGCGATTTGATGTCGTTTATTTGACAGGGATATGGAATAGGACCATTAAAGGAAAGACGGGTTGTTCGATTGGTGCACAGAAACTCGAAATACCCTTTAACACTATGGAGATACACAAGGCCATAGCAATAGTAAAACCTACTAAATGATGCGGTAATATATGTGTCTCAATCAGGGTTTAATTTATATATTAAGACTAAGGAACCGATGAATTCAATAATAATCAGGGTAAATGAATTTTGCAGATTTGTTTTTCTGCGACAACAAAAGCCGCTTAAGCTTTATGAGCGAGGGTAGCCCTCTCTCAATGCAAAAATAAGTAGCATTTTCTATGGTCCCTTGACCTGGTACAAATCGGTACAATTTGCATATTTCGACTCACGATAAACTACAATAAATAACGACACAAGGAAAACAATGTTAAAGAACGTAAGAAAAGCTGTGGAATAGGTTTTGAGGGTGTACATTGTACCAGTCGTTGTCACCACAACAAAACTCGCTCAAAGCCCCGTTATTTTGATAGATGTACATGTAGTTCAAAAAAGAAATATTAGCGTAAATTCACTTTCACAGCCGTACGACTAAAGTTCAGTTTTTGTTTCATAGTTTTTTTTTTGTTAAAGCATAAAATGCTTATTAAATGCCCTTATATATGAGGTTTTCAAAAAAGTCCTGCGGTTTTCCTTATTGGAATTTACTTAAAATGGTTTGTAAAGGTTTGATGACTTATGCCCAGCTTTAAACATGCTACGGACTCTTTCGACTAATTCAGCTATTTTATCGCAATTTTCGACGGAGCGTGGCGCATCTTCGTTGAAATCATCGTTGTGCTGTGGAAATGAAATCTGTATCGAGTCCATAAACTGCACACATTATTGGCGACGATGTCTTGGCGAAGATGTATTTTTGCCATTATCGTAGTAATACTGTAAAATATGCCGCATTTCCAAATTATTTTGCACCATGATTGCGACGCTATAGCTCACAAACGACAAAAAACATGAAAGGAAGTTAGCTTCAGAAAGCCGAAGTTTGTATACCCTTGTAGTTATAAGAAATAATCAATGTTAGTAACATGTTAAATTTTAGGGATTGTTGCTTCAGTGATATTACAGAAAAATTGTTTCTTTGACAACTATGTATATGTTAGAGTCGCACGATTTTTATTAAATTTAATTCAAAATTCTTAAAAATACATGTAGGCAACCAACGATTTGAAGTATTCTTAGCTATACCTGGTATGTGATTTTACTTAAGAGGATCCAATTATCATAGAATACTAGAAAGGCGTGGCTTGTTGGCGTAACCTGCGCTACGTACGTTAAAAGCAAATATCAACCACTTAGCTCTTACAGTTTCCGAGATCGCAGCGTTCACACGAACAAATGGATAGACTTGGCTTGAAGGACTCGGTTAGCAATGCCGATAACGATTAATATACTGTACAGGATCGAAGACTCTTCCTCCCACCAGTTAGACACTTTTCCTTATCTTTTACTCCACGAGTAACGGGTATAAATATACGGATAGTTCCTATAACAGCTATGTGATGTGAGTCGCTCCATTTTTGAATAAAAAAAATTAAAAATTCTGTAATATTTAAATAAAGTATTTCACTATTATATTTTGCGATCGGAATTTTGACGTATAAATTGCATCGGGGCTTTCGACTCCTCCAGATCTTATTTAACCTGTAGGCACACAAAGCTCCGTATATTTTTACCCCCAACTTACTATCTAAGGCTATGCCGCCAACGGAGTTTTAGACCCTTACAGATAAGGTATGAATATTATAAGTTAAATTGGTATTCGGGACTGATGCCATGAACCCACAAATATTAAGGAAGTGGTCTTCTTGCATCAAGCTAACCCAGGTTTTTAAAAACATTCACCACTTTGGGGCGGTTTTTTTTCGATCAATGAATAGATAGTGATGAGACAAATACATTGCAGTTAAAATATTGTTTTATCATAAAAAGTGAATTACATTACATCACTACATTTTCGCGGAAACAAACTTTCTGTGCGCAGGAAGCCCAGGAAAAATAAAGGACATATTTTGTTAAGGCTTTAAACTTAACTTTAAGGACACTAGCGAGGAAATCACATTGAACTACGAACACAAAGTTAAAACTGTTATCACAGTGGGTATTATGTTTAGGTATGTACGCGTTACTATTAACCTCAGGTACAATAATTCTTTAAAAATGTCGGTCAACACAACATTCAACATTAACATTGTGATCCGACTTTTGTTTACATTTGCCTATTCCTAGACTTTTTAATTCAATCCATTTGTGTTTTATGGAGCAGAAGATTTCAAATTTACGTTTATAATGATCATTTTTAAGAAACCTTATCTTTTTTGGTCACGATATTCCTAGCATTCTTATATTGAGTATGAAACTTCTCTGTTCTATAGCGCTTCCATTTGGTATATGCTAAATCTCGCATAACCAATCCAAAAACTTTGCTTTGCAAATTAACATTTAAAGCATTTAACAACTATATCCTATGGCTCCCAATAATAATAATATCTTTGATGTTTTTTAAATATAACCTTTTAAGCTTGAAAATAACATTCTTTGACATATTATCTTTTAATATTGGGTTCTTCAAAAAATCGACATTTTCGAGCATTTTTTTGGGAAGGAAAGGTTTTATTGTTAAATCGTCTTAAACAGTCTTCTTAAATTTTTTCAATTTATTATATGTCATAAGGTATGCATTACGCCGAGGCGCCGAGAGTGTGCACAAGTCGTGCGACGGAAAAGATACAGGTCGCAAATTCTATCCGAAAGAAAGAAAATCAAATGTTGTACTCTTTTTAATAGTGTAGCTTTTAGTTAAACCTTAACAAATAAACAAATGAGAACTTCAGTATTGTTTTCAAATAAAAAAATACGATTTTTTTTAAACAATTTTAGATTGCTTAAAAAGTGTGTTAATCATAACGTACTTTTTAGGTACATTTTGTGCCGAATATAATAAACGTTGTCACTTTTTTCCCTATCATTCACGCCAATTGGGTAAAATTGTGTACGGAAAAAAATCCGAGAAATCGCACGTCAAAGTTGTGCGGCCAATTGTTCACCTCCCCGACGCTAGTTCACTATTCCTTTAGTAACTTAAAAGTACTTGGAATTTACTTCTGACACTTTGGGGACACATTATTGGATAGTTGGAGTACACATTTATGCAAGAAAAGATATATCGTTTATCTAAAGCCTCTAGAGAAGGCTCGCCCTTAAAAGAGTTCCGAGTCGGAAATTTAGGAATGTTTGCGTTGCAAACATCTGACTGAAATCATTATATCCTCTGCAACGGTATAAAAAGCTAGTTTTCAATTTGTATGTATATTGTGCAATATTTACATCGGTAAAAATTATATATTGTTATATTTGTTATAAATTATAAATTCGTATTATACATGTACATAATAGAATATATTAAATATCTTCCAAAATACCAAAAAAGAAATGTGGACAGCAAGGGCTGGACTGCGTAAGGATAAAAGGACAAAAAGTATACAGTGAAGTTAAACACAGATAATAAAAATTATGAAATTTAATTACAATATTATGTATTTATCGGAAAATCTTAAAGAAATTGGTGCAGAATATATTTATTTGATGCATTTCTTGGTACAGCTTGCAGTCGCTTTACAAAAGAGTGCGTACACAATGTGTTTAGTTGGTGCATTCCTGGATACAGATTATAGGCGCATTCTAAATGAATGAGCGCCAGAGTTTGTTTAGGTGGTTCATGCAGGCGCATTCTAAATATTTGCATCTAGTGAGCACTCACTATTAGCACTCAAGAAAGAAGGCATCAACTGCCAACTGGGTCTGCTCCTCTTTAAAAACAATAGCGTCACTTTGTGACACACTATTGCGCCTTATCAGACACACAAATACACATGTATAAAAAAAGTGAATGACGAGAGTGGCGCTTTTCTTGTCGGCTATTAAACCGTCAGAACGAATAAGCAATGTGCCAACCGGAAACAAGACCTGAACCTTTTACCAATAAATAATTAATTGGACAGCAAGAGAAGCCAGAGACAAAATGTCTATTGATTCAGATTGCGATTGCTTACCCTTGTACCGCTATTCCACGCAAAAACAGCTGGTTGGCACACCTGCTCCTGTTTTTGTATTGCTATCCTGAAACTCGCTTAAGCGTGTTTGAAGGCAAGCAACTCAGAGTACCACTTTCTCGTTCGCTCAATACTTTTGTGAATTTTTTAAATTGTTGACCAAACTTCTACTCTGGGTTTATTCTGTATTTTATAATCCCTAATCTATCATTCCGCTACTAAATGCGTTTAGTTTCGTTTAGAGGTGGAGAAACATCGATGCTAACATCGATGTCGCCGATATTTTCAAAACATCGCTAGCATCGGCTTACTAAACATCGATGTTTTGCATCTCTGCGTCTGTAATATAACCCTTTAAAAATGCAACTTTGTTATTTTCAAAAATATCGCTTCTATTAACAAATCAAAATGTGTCGCAGCACACAATTTTTCATAACTCAAACAAAATGCACTATGTCTTCTCCTTTTGGTTTCTTGCTTAACATAACGGAGAGGCGTAAAAAAAGAACCGGCCAATAGTTGTCTCTCCGAGTGCCGAGGGTAGGCAAATTATAAGACACAGAAAGACAGGGAAATCTCCGAAGATCTGAAACTGTTTGTTGCACGATCGCTTCCGTCGGCACTCTTCTACTCTGTGCCGACTCCTCTGCTTGAGTCGACAGCAACTCCTCTGCTTACGTAGGGTAAAATTTGGTGGTCATAGTTTAAAATTGCGATTCAAGATCAATTTTTGATGTTGCTTTGGACCTTATCAATCCAGTTTATTTGAAAGACTGTTGCCAGTCTCGAACCATAATGCGTATAGCTACCATAATTGATACTCGCTTCAAAAAGCAGGGATTTCTAAGCCAATCCAACTCTGAAGCTTTAAGAAAAAGGAAGAATGCGTTACTAGAAAATCTAGAAAATCATTTTCGACCGTCACACTAGAATTTCTTCTGCGTCGTTAACGAACTGCTGTTCCTAAGCCCTAGTATTTATATATACTGTGTTTATACGATGCCTAATTCACGCTATCATTTCACGCTTTCAGCCGATTCGTGTGTGTATAAACGCCATTACGCTCTTTCGCTCTTGCTTTGGTGCCCAAGAAGCACTTCGTGATTTTCGAAATTAATTTTCCTGTTCTTATTTTCCGATTGTAAATGAAGAATTTTAGTTTATCCAGCGTTGTTTGGTTTGCTTACATTTAGATTACAAATGTGACCAGACTAAAATACCAAATTTTACACGTCTGGCATCTCTACTGAAAGCAAATCACGAAACGATGTGTCTTTTAAACCGGGGTTATTACTACATATATCGCGCTTTAAGAAATCGTGATTCCTATCGTATAAACATAGTAATAGGCTATGAGTTCTTTTAGTCGAAAAAAAGACAAATCTGCTAGTACACAAAGAACAAAAAAAAAAAATGAATTTTTAAAAGAATCTTTTTATTTATGTTAATTTGTAGTTCAGTCTTCCTTCTAGTGTGGCGGATGCTTCGCCATCTACAGTGCATTACCGTTTCCCAAATTACCAACATGGGTCTTAAGAGGCGCGGAATGGCAAAGGAGTTGTACCGCTGATACTGCAGGAAGGCGACCAGTATAATGGCAATGGCTACTGATTGCTGACCAAAAGGTGTTTTTCACTGACAGACGATATATATCAGGTAGGACAGTGTTAAAAAATAATAAGAAGATAAATTGATTAAAGAGGTATTTGTATACTCGTGACAATCTTACATAGTCGCGGGGAATGTACATTAAAATTATCCTTCTTCTTCGTTGGTTTTAATTTGCTTAGTCCGATCAGCTGTTTCTGCAATAGTGGTTTCTATAATAGAGCCGTGTGCAAAGGGTGTAATAAATGTTTTTACCCATGATAATTTTCATGAATTAAGTAAAACCAACTTTTATTAAAATTATCCTTATTCGCATGTATTTTTCCTCTTCTCCTTTCGGTGGTGGAATGTTTTATAATGGATTCGATACATCTATTTTTTAAAACAGAAAGAAAAAAATGTATGTAATCGATGTTAACATCGATTTTTCCCCTGCTCTAAATTAAACCTTCTTCGATGCAAAGTCGCATTGCAAAGGAAATTTTTAATAATTAAATTTTTTTAACTTGGCAACCCATGTCAAACTGTAAAAAGATCACGAGGAGTCTGCCGACAAGGAAGGACCGATCTTCAAAGTAGAACGAGCAGGACAGTATCGGAAGACGCGAAAAACGCCGACTAATTGACGCGGCAACACAACCAGCAGTTTAGTCAAAAAAACAACACAATGTCGTCTGCCAGAGACCTTATCAAAATTGATATAGTAAGTACACTGTACTTTTAAAATAGTCAGTTAAAACGTATGTTTACCCAATGACCACAAGGAATGGGGCATGGAGCGCCTGGTGCGGGCCCAACAAGTGGTAGAGCTTCGTCCCTATGATATTGAGTCCTGGAGCGTAATGATCCGCGAGGCGCAAACTCGTCCCATACACGAGGTGCGCAGCCTCTATGAATCGCTTGTTAATGTGTTTCCAACTACTGCCCGGTACTGGAAGCTATATATCGAGATGGAGATGCGCAGCCGGTTCTACGAACGTGTGGAGAAACTCTTTCAGAGGTGTCTAGTCAAGATCCTAAACATTGACCTCTGGAAGCTGTACCTGACCTACGTGAAGGAAACCAAATCGGGTCTCAGCACGCACAAGTAAGTAGCTGGTAGTGTCTACTCGATTATCAGAATTTATAGATAATAGAGTTAATAAATGTATAAGCACTACCATAACTGATTGAACACTGGATGTGTATGCGTGCCACCGCCGCAGGGCTTAAAAACTACTTAGGTTTCATATTAGACCCAGATATGTAACAAACCCAGCATGAGTGTACTTAAAAAGCCTACTACTTCGACTTTCAGCAAAACGCCTCGTGTAAATCACTGGAGTAATAGGAGTTGGTGCCACGATTTTTACTAAACCAATTTTTGTTTGTAGAATGACCTGTGCCCATTAATAGCACACCTTGGATTTATATTGGGAACCGTTGCTCTGCAAAAATAAGAAAAAAGCATAGAAAGAATCTTCTTTACGATTTGTTTGGGATAATGTAATTTCCAAAAAGTTCCAAGCCATTTCTTTTGTTAGTTTAATGCATTCATTTACAAGTAAGTAGTTGTCGCCCTAAAAAATCATGAAGAGAATGGAAATTTACAAAGCCTTGTTTTAACACTATTGAGGAAGATTCACTTTTGCCTCCTGCCAATATCAGAGCTGCAACCGCTGGTGTAGTTTAATTGTGATTTCAACTGGAAATTGAAATTTTTAACATTATTAAATTCGATGGAACTAACTAACTTTGACATGAGATCATACCAATTTAGACCGACCTAACCCTTCTAAAATTACCGCACACTTCTGATGCCTCTTTATGGATTTAGTCGGTAATTTTCACATTTCATGCCTAATGTTTACTCAGAATAATGTTAAATTATTCGAATGCGTTTCTTTAACCTTTTATATGATTATTTATGGTATTAGCGGTGTTATTTAATCAAACAAAAATATCTCCTAACAAGGTAAAGATGTCAAAAAAATGGTATAAAAAATGAAATTTTTTTTTCTAATATCAATCCCTGACAATCCCTAAAAATAACACTATGTGATAACTAAGGTTGAGTTCTTATAACTGCAAGAGGTTGTTGCTGACTTCAGCGATATTAAAAAAAAATTATTTCATTCTGTTTTTCAGACCATTTTTTTAACATCTATATGTTAGAGTAGTCCGACTTCTATTAAATTAAATTTAAATAAAAAATGATATTCCCAATATTGTAAGATTATATGTCAAAAAGCCCCAAAGCTTTAATTTGTTTCATATTATTTTCCCACCAATTTTCCGATCGTTCCTATGGGAGCTATATGATATAGTCGTCTGATTTTGATAAAATTTACTTCGAAATTCAGAATTAATTAAAGATATTATTTTCAAGCTTAGAAGGTTACATGGTTAAAAACACCAAAGATATAATTTTTTTTGATATTTTCCTACAAATTTTCCGATCGTTTCCATGGCAGCTATATGATATTGTCGTCTGATATTGATAAATTTAATTCGAAATTCAGAACTAATGAAAAATTGTTATTTCTAAGCTTAGAAGGTTATATGTCAAAAAACACCAAAGCTATAATTTGTTTCATATATTTTTTCCACAAATTTTCTGATCGTTCGATTTTGATTAAATTATATTCGAAGTTCAAAACCAATTAAAAAATGTTATTTCCAAGCGTTGGAGGTTATATGTTAAAAGAACACCAAAGATATCATTTTTTTTACATTTTATATATTTATATATATATATAGTTGTCCGATCCGGCTGGTTCCGACTTATATAATACCTGCAATAGAAAGACAACTTTTATGAAAGTTTCAGCCCGATAGCTTTAAAACTGAGAGATTAGTTTGAGTAGAAACGGACGGACATGGCTAGATCGACTTCTCTAGTGACGCTGATCAAGAATATATACATATACTTTATGAAATAATTATAAAGTAAAAGAAATGAATAAGACAAATGATCTTTGAAAGGTATTTTGAAATACCTTTCTACCGACACATAGCACAAGCTTTCAGCTTAAGTAATTGACAAATTACGGGTGTAAAAATGAGCTATTTATAGCTAAACGTTGTTAAACGATTTTGACAGTTGATGTCATTCGACACGTATTTAAAGTGATAATACTATATAACAGGATAAAAGCCGAGGGTGTTTATCCCCATCGGCCCCAATAGAACAAATGTTCTACATTTTCACTTTTACACTTTTTTCGCTCTTTCTTCCAGACCATTTGATTTTCTGAAAGGATTACTTACCAAGTAATCCTTTCAGTTTTTGCAATTACTATTGATGTATCACTCGTAACAAACGGACGATAACAGTAGAATTTCATTTCAAATGTGCCTGCTTGTTACGGTGATTTGACAGAAAAAATTTTGAATACCCGATTCGTTAGAGAGTACGTAAAGGTTTAAAGCTTTTCCGAACTCAAAAAGCATATATATTCTTGTAAAGGATCACTAGCCGTGTGGATCTACCCATGTCCAACTATCCGTATTAATGCTGAGACTTAGAAATTTATAAGAGGTAGAATGTGGAATTAATCATGCAGATTCTTGTGCTTCCTGCGCATCGCAAGAACGTTTTTGCAGAGTGCCACAAACGCCCAAACATTAATAAGAGATTTTATTTGATTGGATTTTATATATATATATATATATATATATATATATTTTCATGTAATCGAAATTTATAAATATATTTATCATATCATATATTTATCATTTTTCCAGAGAAAAAATGGCTCAAGCTTATGATTTTGCCCTGGAGAAGATCGGTATGGATTTGCACTCGTTCAGCATCTGGCAGGATTACATCTACTTTTTACGTGGCGTTGAAGCCATTGGTAATTATGCGGAGAATCAGAAGATCACTGCAGTTCGTCGTGTCTATCAAAAAGCGGTAATCACACCTATTGTGGGTATTGAACAGCTGTGGAAGGATTACATCGCTTTTGAGCAAAATATCAATCCAATAATATCGGAGAAGATGAGTCTGGAACGATCCAAGTCCGTTTCCTGCGTAGCTTTTATTAGAACTTCTGTCTTAAGTTATGTTCTTAACCAGGGACTACATGAACGCTCGTCGCGTGGCCAAGGAACTGGAATACCACACTAAAGGCCTTAATCGCAACTTGCCCGCCGTTCCGCCAACCCTCACCAAGGAGGAGGTGAAACAAGTGGAGCTGTGGAAGCGTTTTATCACGTACGAGAAGTCTAATCCGTTGCGGACTGAAGATACGGCCCTAGTAACACGTCGCGTCATGTTCGCTACAGAACAATGCTTGCTGGTGCTAACTCATCATCCGGCCGTATGGCACCAGGCTTCCCAATTCTTGGACACCAGTGCTCGGGTGCTCACCGAGAAAGGCGTGCGTACTCTTGTTCTCCTTCGTTCTCTACGTTCCTGTGTCAAACAAATAGAGTGGATTTTGGCCTTGCCCGGTGGCGCGTCAATATCAAAAACAAAATCAAACATAGTCTCTTGTTCGCTAAGAAGTGTCGCCCCTCGAGTAAAGAAGCACGCGGTGCCTCGTTTTCCGCTGCTTGCGCCTTTGCCCTTGGTCAGGCCGCACGCGTTTTACTTGAACTAAGTGAAATGTCAGAAATTTCTTTGCTAATTGCATTTGCCTATATTTCAGGACGTCCAGGCGGCAAAGATATTTGCAGACGAGTGCGCCAATATTCTGGAGCGCTCTATTAACGGTGTACTAAACCGGAATGCGTTGCTCTATTTCGCCTATGCGGACTTTGAGGAGGGAAGGTTGAAGTACGAAAAGGTGCACTCCATGTACAACAAGCTATTACAATTGCCAGACATTGACCCCACACTGGTACGAACATAGATGTAAACCAGTGGTCGGCACACACTTCAACGATTTTTTTTAATTTTGCGTAAGTTATTTGTCCTGCATAATTTACTGTTCATCCTGTGTGTGTGCCGACCGCCGCTGTCCACTGTACGTTTTGCGGCATAGATCGAGCAGAGGTATTCTCAATGCTCGATCAATGGGAGACTGCCGATATAAACACTTTGAATAAAAATCTTTAAGCTTGATGTCAAATACTCTAGGTCTATGTGCAATATATGAAGTTTGCCCGTCGTGCTGAGGGCATTAAGTCGGCGCGTGGAATTTTTAAGAAGGCACGCGAGGACGTTCGGTCGCGCTATCACATCTTTGTGGCCGCCGCTTTGATGGAGTACTATTGTTCGAAGGACAAGGAAATCGCATTTCGAATCTTCGAATTGGGACTTAAGCGATTTGGCGGCAGTCCAGAGTATGTAATGTGCTACATTGATTACCTGTCCCATCTGAACGAGGACAACAACACGCGGGTCTTATTCGAACGCGTACTGAGCTCCGGCGGCTTGTCGCCGCATAAGAGTGTAGAGGTTTGGAATCGCTTCCTTGAATTCGAGTCCAACATTGGGGATCTGTCCAGCATCGTAAAGGTCGAACGTCGGCGCAGTGCCATCTTCGAGAACGTGAGTTTTGTATTTTTATTAATTATTAAACTTTAATAAAAATACACAAATTATTGTATATTTATATTTTATTAAAGCTTAAAGAGTACGAGGGCAAAGAGACTGCCCAGTTGGTCGACCGTTATAAGTTTCTGGACCTCTATCCCTGCACCAGCACCGAGCTGAAGTCTATTGGATATGCCGAGGTGCGTAGGCTTTTAAAAAACTTTATTATTTTGTTTTGTTAAACAAAAACACCTCTTGAAGATATGAAAAACAAGAAAGGAAGTTAATTTCGGCAAGTTTGTATACCCCTGCAGTTATAAGAAATAATTAACTTTAGTAACACCATGCGAAATTTTTAAAAATTGTTGCCGACTTCAAAGAAATTGTTACTGATTTCAAAGATATTAATTTTTCATTTTTTTTCAGACCATTTTTTTTATCATCTATATGTTAAAGTGGTCCGATTTTTTAAAAATTGAATTCGAAATTTTTTTTTTTTAATTTTTTTCCCGATAGTTCCTATTTGAAGTTTGAAGAATGAATTGATTGAATTTTCATTCTTTTTTCAGAGCATTTTTTTTATCATCTATATGTTAAAGTGGTCCGATTTTTTAAAAATTGAATTCGAAACTTTTAAAAATATAAAAAATTATATTCCAAATATTATAAAATACTTCCATGTCAAAACGCCCCAAATCTATAATTAGTTTCATATTATTTTCCCACCAATATTCCGATCGTTCTTATGACAGCTATACGATATAGTCGTCCGATTTTGATAAAATTTAATTCGAAATTTAGAACTTATTTAAAAATGTTATATCCAAGCTTATAAATATATGTTAAAAAACTTAAAAAAAATCACTTGGTTTGGGAGAAAGAACGGTGGAAGTGTAAAAGTGAAAATGAAGTAATCCGCAACAGAAGAATTTGTGTGACTTCTTAAAATGCTAATTTTATTTTGTTTGTCCCAAAACGTGATTTTAGAGTCCTGAATTCTAGACTTGTTAACAGCTCAATATAAGTAACATTAGTTATACCACTTTTAGAAAAAATAGCTAGCTTGGCGAGCAAAACAGCTATAAAAAGCTAAACTTTGTAACATTTGAACCATTAATGCTACAGGCTTGTGCTATACATCGTTGGAAAGGTATTTCAATATGGTATTACTTTTATACTTTTAGTACCACCGTTAAAAAATTATGGGTTAACGCTTTTTTTTTAGGTTTTTTTCTGATTTCTCAAAAACGGCTCTAACTATTTGAAATTAAATTTTACTGTTTATGGCCCTTGAGATTCCTCACATTTTGATATACGACACTTTCTTGTAAAATTAACCGTGTCAACGTTATTATTCAAAAGAAGAAAGAACGCTATATTAAAGTGCCTCGACTATCAGGTACCCGTTACTCAGCTTGAGGCAGAAAAAGGAAAATTGAGATATATATGCAGCAAAGCAGTATTGTAAAGTACCACCTAACGGCTGTTTTGGTATATGTTATGTCGGCGTCAGTTTGGGGACGTTAGAGTGCGCGTGGAAGTATTTTTTAGGTCAATCGAAAGGTATTGATAAGGCAAATACATTTAAGCAAAAAATGGGCAATCGATATATACTGATGAGACAAATACATTTCAGCTGCAAGTTTTTTTCTATCATAAAATCTCTAGGCGCTACAGATTTTCGCGGATTGTGGGCGTTAGAGTGGGCGAAACAAACTGCTGCCCAGGAAGCCCAGAAATCTGCATACCAAGTCTGACTGCTCTCGTTCTTATAGTCTCCGAGGTCTCAGCGTTCATACGGACATGGCTAGATCGACTCGGCTTGTGATCCTGATCAAGAATATGTATACTTCATGGGGTCGGAAACGCTTATTCTGCCTATTACATATTTTCTGACGAATCTAGTGTACCTTTATTTACCAGTTCAGAGCATCTTACACTGCATTAGCATTGACCTTTTTTTGTGCGACTCCAAACTTTATTTGAAGGTCCTGGAAATTTAAGGAAGTGAAATAGCCTAATAGAAGAAACTTTACTTCTACAACTTTTGGTGAAATTAGATAGTTTGTCGAGAAAACAGCTATAAATAGCTAAATCTTGTACACCCTTAACTTGTGACCTTCTAATGCTACAGGTGTTATTAGTAAGGTATTTTAAAGTGTTTTTACGCTTTTCTAACATTATTTGTCTAAATACAACCGTTTAAAAATTTTGGACAAAAATATTTACTATACAAATTTTTTAGCTTTTTTTTCTCAAACAATAAAAGTGGATAAATACACTTTCTACATTTTTTACATTCGGCACGCCTCATCAAATTCAAAAACTAAGCACAGCATGGCGAATGTAAGAAGTGTAGGAAGTGTATTTATTAAGTAGATCTAATTTCGTCACAAAAGTTTATATTAGAACTCTTGTTTATTGAAGGTTCGATCGTCACTATATTTTTACCTCATTAAGATGTTTTTTTTATATTCGTAATACTGCATCAAACAAATTTTTGTACCCGTTACATGAAGAGTAAAAGGGTATACTAGATTCGTCGGAAAGTATGTAACAGGTAGAATGAGGCGTTTCCGACCTTCGTAAAAATATATATTTATAGTCACTGACCTAGTCGATCAAGGCGTATCCGTCTGTGATCTCGTAAACTATCTAAACTGCAATACTGGGATTAGGCTTGCAGATTCTAGAGATTTCTGCGCACCCCATGTTTGTTACGTCAAAGTGCCTGGCCCACTATAGCGCCCTCAAACAGTCCAAAACTACGATAGCTAGAAATGTGAGATTTTATACCCTTGCAGAGGGTATAATAATTTCAGTCAGAAGTTTGCAACGCAGTAAAGGAGACCCCATAAAAAATATTCTTGATCAGCGTCACTGTCTGTCCGTTTATACGCAACCTAGTCTCTCAGTCTTAAAGCTATCGGGCTGAAACATTCCCAAACGTCTTCTTTTTATTGCAGGTAGTATATAAGTCGGAACCAGTCGGATCGGACAACTATATCTTATAGCTCCCATAGGAACTATCGGGGAAAAAAATTAAAAAAAATTATATATTCGGTGTTTTTTTTAATTAGTTCTGAATTTCAAATTAAATTTTATCAAAATCGGACGACTATATCATATAGCTGCCATATGAACGATCGGAAATTAGTGGTAAAATAATATGAAAAATTATATATTCAGTGTTTTTTTTTACATATAACCTTCTGCTCAGAAACAAGATTTTTTAATAAGTTATGAATTTCGAATTAAATTTTATCAAAATCGGAAGGCTATATCATATAGCTGTCATAGGAACGATCTGAAAATTGGTGGAAAATAATATATAACAAATTATAGCTTTGGTGCTTTTTGACATATAACCTTCTCAGCTTGGAAATAACATTTTTTAATTAGTTTTGAATTTCGAATAAAATTTTATTAAAGTCGGACGACTATATCATATAGCTGTCTTAGGAACAATAGGAAAATTTGTGGGAAAATAATATGAAAAAATTATTTACTAAAGTTGATTATTTCCTATAACGGCAAGGGTATACACTCTCACTTCCTTTCTTGTTTCAATACCTATTAATTGTCCACAACAAATGTTGCCACATGCAGCCTAACGCCCACAAACCACCAAAAATTATCTGTATGAGCGTAGATTTTGGCCGATTTTACCGCTGAATTTAAAAGACTACCAGGACAAACCTCTTAAAAAGTTCATTATTTTTCAGGACATAACACGGTCATGCTAAAAATGTTCTGAACAGTCCTGTCCTGACTCCACAGTTTTACTGTAGTTAAAACTATATTTCCTCTGTTGGAAAGGACAGCCGACAAATGGAGCCAAACGGGTATATTAAAAAATTACGAATTTTAGGGTAGTAAATTCTTAACTAGATTTTAAATGTCCGTCGATAGTAAATTTCGGGTGGTATAAATGCAGACATTGATAATAATAATAATGATAATAATTTATTAACAGCCTAATGTTTTAAATTTTATACCCTTGCTGAGGGTACAACGATTTTAGTCAGAAGTTTGCAACGCAGTGAAGGAGACGGAGTATATATATTCTTGATCAGCATTACTAGACGATTCGATCTAGCCATGTCCGTCTGTCCATCCGTTTTTACGCAAAGTAGTATCTCACTTTTAAAGCTATTGGGCTGAAACTTTTCCAAAAGTCTTCTTTCTATTGCAGGAACCAGCTGGATCGGACAACTATATCTTATAGCTCCCATAGGAACGATCGCGGAAAATATTTAAAATAATATATATATTTGGTGTTTTTAACATATAACCTCCTACGCTTGGAAATAACATTTTTCATTAGTTTTGAATTAAATTTTATCAAAATCGGAAAATTGGTGGGATATTAATATGAAGCAAATTATAGCTTTGGGGCTTTTTGACATACTATCTTATAATATTGGAAATATAATTTTTTATATTTTTAAGAATTTCGATTTCAATTTAATAAAAATCTGACTATAACATATAGATGTAAAAAAAATGGTCTGAAAAAAAGAATGAAATAATTTTTTTTAATATCACTGAAGTCAGCAACAATCCTTAAAAACTTTACATGGTGTTACTAAAGTTGCTTATTTCTTAGAACTGCAAGAGTATATAAACTTCGGCTTGCCGAAGTTAACTTCCTTTCTTGTTTCTTGTTTCTGGTTTTTTTTTTTTTGGTTTGCGTGTTAAGGGTGAATATGAAAATTGTAGTCTAATACACAATTTAATTTAATTTCAATTAAATAAGAATTTCTATAAACCTTTCACTTTTGCAAAGAATTACTTTAATAACAGTATGCGTGCGTAAAGTGAATTAAGATTGTTAATTTCACTTAATGACAACTTCAAATTATAAAATTCCGATTATGTTAACGTGAAATTAAAACCGTCGAAAATCATCGGTAGTGCGCAGGAGGGGGCTTCTCGCTCGTTTTCTCTTTATACCTCACCTGCAGTGCATTCACATGTGCCAAAAAGAGAGAGACGGATGACGGTATGTAGTTAAAAGACCGAAAATGCGTGAGCGTAAAAGTGACGGGCGAAAACTGTACTGTTTTTCATTTAGTTTACGACTAACTCTATTATGACGAAAACCCTCTGTCTAATGCGATTTTTGTGTGAATTTTTGGGTTGGGTTGGAAGCAGCATATGTTTAAGTATGATGCAACCGCAAAAGCGTGACCTAGCGTCGATTCCTTTATTTGAAGGAAACCTACGCTGTCCCAGAAACTAAAGAATCTGCATTTCAAATCCCAACTTTTCGAGATCTCTACGTTCATACGTATGGACAGACAGACATGACTAGATTAACCCAGCCCACCTTTAAGCTTCTTTCCGTCTCTTCGAGTAACAGGTAAAAGAATATATACTATGTTTAAACGAAAGGAATCACGATTTCTTAAAAGCGCGATATAGAAATAACCCCTGTTTATACGACATATTTCATTTCGTGATTTGCTTTATTAGAGATGCCAGACGTGTAAAATTTGGTATTTTAGTCTGGACACACTTTTACAAAATGCAAACAAACCAAACAACGCGATGGATAAACCAAAAAGAAAATATAAACACTAATATATGTAACGCCCATACAACAGAATGTACGGCGAAATTTTTGGTGTATAATTTCGTTTGCTCTGCCGCGAAATTGGCTCAATGTCGCTTCTGTCTGACGCGCCGTAACAAGGCGCTGTGGGCTAGAGGTGTAGTCGCTTTACTGCGGATCTTGCCGGACCGACTGAAAACAACTATTTTTTCTTTTGTAACATTGTTTAATCAATATAAATTTTTAAAGTTGAAAGAAAGATAAACCATTAATAGATTAAATAATTTCGGTGCAAATACAAATACAAAAAAATTTAAAAGAAACAATAAAACTACAACAAAATTGAAAAACAAACAAAAAACTGCAACAAAAATTTAAAAAAGAAACACAAAAATACAGCTAGAAAATTAAATAAATAAAAACAAAAATTAAATAAATAAAAAAAATATACAGCTAAAAAAAAACTGCTTCGCCTCAGAGTGGACTCGAACCTTGATCGCATTATCCGCGGGCCACCAACTAACTTACTTAACTTAACTTAACCCTTTTGAAATGTTTTGCGCAATTTACCTTTTAGGTTGATTCCTTTGGGCAACATAATTCAAGAATCGACAAATGGGACAAAAATTGAATTTTGACTTAACGGCAGCTCGGAGTGCCGTGAGCGAGAGAGCAAATGAGCGAGAGAGGAAGAAGTAAAGTAACGGCACTCTAAGTAGAATAAATACGTGTGAGTCGAGTTTGACAAAAATGACGCTGCATCCGTACATTTTCTTGCTCCTCGTTACACCTCTTAGTGTTTATATTCTCTTTGGATAAACTATAATTCTTCATTTACAATCGGCAAATAAGAAACGGAAAATTTATTTTCAAAGTTACTGAGTGCTTTTTGGGCACTAATGCAAGAGCCAAAGAGCGTTGCCACCTGGTCTGCGTAGCGTTAAGTTATTTGCGCACCACAAATTGAATTCGGCATCGTATAAATTTAGATTACTTATTATCATTAATATAACAATACACCAAATAATGTATACAATAAATATTTTTTAATCTCCATTTTACATTTTGTACGGGCCAAAATAAGTTAATGAATTTATTCGTGGCATTCATGATAAAAAAGCGAATTATAAACATTATTTATTTTTGAAACATGTAATATTAATAAAAGTTTTCTTGGATATAGATTTTTCCCTACGAAACGTGCCGAATGATCTTTTAACCTTAGAGTAACAGGGTATACTAGACTCGTCGGAAAGTCTGTATCAGAAATCTCGGAAACTATAAAAGCTAACTATTAACTATAGTCTTTTATTCATGTATCCGTTGTGTGTTTAACTTAAGACGTTAATAAAATCATATATCACAACTGATATATAATATACTTGACTTTAATTTGCCCTCCTGGATCGATCTTAGAACTTTTGTATTCTTTCACAAAAGAGTGACGAGTGGAGAACCAAAAATTCTTTCCAATAAACTTACCCCAGCGACATCTTAAATATCGAAAAATGACATATGCCCTTGAACACAAGAGAATGCAATTTTTCATAAATAGTATTCGTTTATACAACAATCTATGGTACCAATACCAAACGATTAGGAATTCAACTAAATTGTATACAGGGTTAAAGATCTCTTAAAAAGTATTACTAATTAAATAAGTGAAAAATGGTGTAAATATTTTAAAATATCAGCTCCATGTGACTAGCGCGACAAAATGTGCACTTGTAGCGCTGGGATATAAATAAAAAAAATAAATAAATATAATACATGTCGGTAACAAAAAACTAATAAAAGAAGTTTTTAAAAAGCACGAAAAAACACTGACATCAGTGCCTCGACTATCAGATACGCGTTACTCAGCTTAGAGGGCAAATGGGAGATGGAGACATACACTAGTCAGCAAAAGTATTTTGATGAAACAAAAGTTAATATACTCGTAACTTGAACTTGCTTCGCTTAATTTTGGCAATAATGGAAAGGTAATTTCAATAACTTTTGAATGATGTAGTAACGGGTATTATTATTTAAACTTAACCATTTTTGTTTATATAAAATATGTTTCAAATAAGTTACGAATTTAATTAAGTGGGTCGGTTTTTGCAACGCTCGATCTTATTGTTTTAGAAAATATTTTTTTTTTTGTATTCAGGAGACATTGCGGCGATAGTAGAAAAAGTTTAAAATTTACGGGTCTTTCAATTTATATTCATTCCCGAAATACGCGTTGATTGGCACCAAACATTTGCAATACGATAATCAATTGCATTCATAAAACTTAAATTAATTCTAGGGCAATTTTAGATCACAATTTCTGTGCTATGGGTCGTTAAACGAGTAAGCCGAAAAACATTTTCTCTACAACTTTTTGAAAACCCTTTTTTAAATTGAAAGGGTGGCGATTTCTAAACGCTTTATACAAAAAGATCATCACCGACCCCTTAATCACTTCTGATTTTTTTTATAAAAAGTGGTGACGATTTAACCACAGCTAACGATTTTTGAATGCACAATAACTGGACAAATTCATCACCTTTTCGGCTTCTATTCGCTTTGCCGTCGCTCTTTCCCCACGTAAACAAGCGTGCAATGGACGTAAAACGATCTTTGAAAATTGTTTTGCCTTTGCTTATAGCTTGCGACACGAACTTATTTATATTTTTTTTGTATACCCTTGCAGTTAAAAGAAATAATCAACTTTAGTAGCACCATTTAAAATTTTTAAGGATTGTTGCTGACTTTAGTCATATTAAAAAAATATATTTCATTCTTTTTTCAAACCTTTTTTTTTTTACATCTATATGTTAGAGTAGTCCAATTTGTATTATTATAAGATAATATGTCAAAAAGCCCCAAGGCTATAATTTGTTTCATATTATTTTTTTCACAAATTTTTCGATCGTTCCTATTACAGATATATGATGTAGTCGTCCGATTTTGATAAAATTTAATTCGAAATTCAGAACTAATAAAAAATTTTTATTTCCAAGCTTAATAGGTTATATGTCAAAATGCATCAAAGTTATAATTTGTTTTATATTATTTTTTCACCAATTTTTCGATCGTATCTATGGCAGCCATACATATAATTCAAAATTAATAACTAATTAAAAAATGTTATTTCCAAGCTTAGAAAGTTATATGTTAAAAAACATTAAAGATATAATTTTTTCATATTATCCGACTAATTTTCGGATCGTTTCTATGGCAGCTATATGATATACGATTTTGATAAAATTTAATTCGAAATTCAAAACCAATTAAAAAATGTTATTTTCAATCGTTGGAGGTTATATGTTAAAAAACACCCCGATAGTTCCTATGGGAGCAATAAGACGATGATCAAGAATATATATACTTTATGGGGTCGGAAACGTCTCCTTCACTGCGTTGCAGTGACTGAAATTATTATACTCTCTGCAAGGGTATAAAAATTACATCTTTTGTGTTTTTTAACATATAACCTTCTAAGCTTGGAAATACCATTTTTTAATTAGTTGAAAGATGAAAAAATTTTTTGAATATCACTGAAGTCAGCAACAATCCTTAAAAATTTGACATGGTGTTTCTTATAACTGCAAGGGTAACAACCTAACTTCCTTTCTTGTTTCATAATATATTTACCCCATAATGTTGTTTTTTTATAATGTATTTTGGTAAACTTAATGCGCGCCGTATAATTAACTACTGCGTATTAAATAACAACTCTTTTTTCAGAATGTTGGCATTATCCTGAACAAGGTAGGCGGAGGAGTTCAAACCCAAAACACCGGAGAGGTCGAGACGGATAGTGAGGCTGCTACCCCTCTACCACGTCCGGATTTTTCTCAGATGATTCCGTTCAAGCCGCGACCATGCGCTCATCCTGGTGCCCATCCACTTGCCGGAGGTGTATTTCCGCAACCATCAGCTCTGGCCGCTTTGTGTGCTACCCTGCCCCCACCAAACTCCTTTCGCGGGCCCTTTGTCAGCGTCGAGTTGCTCTTTGACATCTTTATGCGGCTTAATCTGCCCGACTGTGAGTGGTCTTTATTTTGTATTACCTTTATTTTTATTCATTACTGTATTCTGCCATTAAGCTGCACCGCAACCGAATGGAGACAATGAATTGTCGCCAAAAATCTTTGATTTGGCCAAGTCAGTGCACTGGATTGTGGACACAAGTACTTATACGGGTGTTCAGCATAGTGTAACGGCCATTCCACCGCGCCGGCGACGTCTGTTGCCTGGTGGCGATGACAGTGACGAAGAACTTCAGACCGCCGTGCCGCCCACCCACGATATTTATCGCCTGCGGCAGCTTAAGCGTTTTGCAAAGTCAAATTAAGTTCCGCGGTACAGATATATTCCCACTTATTTTTTGAATAATGCATTTACAATAAATATACGAAAAATAAACAATACAGGATGTGGTTGTTTTCCAGGATGTTTGGGAACGCGTTTGCCTTCCCCATCATGGTAGGGTACAGATCTTAGGGATTCCGACTCCTAAGTATATATTCCATTTTAAATTATAAATTTAAAATATAAGACATTCTCTGGAAATCCGGCCACCAAAATCGTATTGTTATGCTTCATTTGTTTCAATTTATTAAAAAAAAAAATTATTAAAATTAAACACAAATAATTTCATTTTGTGTTTATCGCATGTATGTTATCCATTGAAATTGGAACAGACATATATATATGGACGTTGATGCACTTCGAACAGTACAAACAAATGGCCCAACGACACCAAGCACGCGCGGGGCCATTTTATCAATTTAGGCAAAAAATGCGAGTTCGCGAAGAAAATACATAAAACATACAGAGACGGAACACAAATGAAAATAACAGGCACAACTAAGAATGAAGCAAATGAGTTAAAATATTAGTTTTTAATACCGGGATAGAAGTTGAAATGCAAATTAAATTATAAAGGTTGTTATAGTTATTACATAGAACGCCAAAGGGCTCGTGCAGACGAAAATTTACATCGTGGCAAATTTAGAGGATAATAGTTTCGTGTTAGTGTAACAGGAACATTGAATGTTAGGTGGTTTAAAAGATCTGCAGAATCAATGTCACCTCTTATAAGATTTTGTATAAAAGTTGTACCAAGCATTTGTTCTATTCTATTTGTTTTATGCATGTTCTACGATTTACAAGTGTAGGTAAATTAAGCAATTCTAATTTACTCTGGTAGTAAGGTAGCCTTACGTTTCGATCCCAGTTCAAACTACGCAGGGCAAAGTAACTGATAAACTTAGGAGTACCGCTATAAAAAGTCATAAAGTTGCATTTAAGGCAGTTCAAATTTAAAAGGTTGCCCTACACCATTCATGAAAACAATCAATAACTGACTGTAAGTTAAATCCCGGCGCTATATCATTATATGATAAACAAAGCTTAACATCATCAGCATACATTAGTACATGAGAATGTGTTATGATTGAGGGAAGATAGTCAAAAAACAAAGTAAACATCAAAGGGCCCAAATGACTATCCTGAGGCACTCCAGATGTCACGTAGATCAATTTTGAAACAGCATTCTTGAATACAACCCTCTGGGTCCTACCATTTAAGTAACATGAAATCCAAGATAAAAGATTACCAGGAAACCCAAGCTGATGTAATTTAAATAAAAGAAGAGAGTGGTTAACGGAGTCAACGGCCTTACTATTTGTATAACGGTTAATATAAGGTCTTTGATCAATTTTATTTCGCTTTATAATCGTGAATTGTGAATTACACATGTTTGACGTGCAAACTGTCTTTTAAAGCCTTGTCACACTATGTAGGCTTATCTACCGGGTGAGCACAAAACCTAATTACTACAAAAAAGGGTTTACACTCCGTTCTCTTAAAACCCGCATAACTTTTTTGGGTTACATTTTTCATGGGTCCTAATATTTTTTTAGGTATACTATTTGGTTAGTAAGGAACGCGTGTATCAGGATTTGGGCGAAAAACTCCGTTTTTTGTACACTTGGCCCTCGCTTAACACGGGGGTTACGTTTCTAGAATTGCTCGTGTTAAGCAAAACATGGATTCAGTGCAAAAATAAATAAAATTCAAAATTGGCAGCAAACAACAAATTGTATTGTTCGAATTCCGTCTGTTTTTATCAAAGTTTCATACATTTGTTTAAAATAAATATTATGTATATGCCTTTAATAAAGGCAAAACATTCATATGTTCAAAATTAAAAATTGATATAAAAATGTAAAAGCTGAATTATATTTGTTTAAATATGTATTCACTTTTTGATTTAATCAAGCTGTATCACCTTTTTACTTACCACAAAATCTTTGACTTGTCATACCCTTGCAGAGTGTATAATGATTTTAATCAGAAGTTTGCAACGCAGTGAAGGAGACGTTTCCGACCCCAAAATGTATATATATTCTTGATCAGCATCACGAGGCGATATAGCCATGTCCATCTGTCCGTCCGTCTGTAGGTCCGTTTCTACGCAAACTAGTCTCTCGGTTTAAAAGTTATCGGTCTGAAACTTTCCCAAAAGTCTTATTTCTGTGGCAGGTAGTATATAAGTCTCAACCAGCCGGATCGGACAACTATATCTTATCTGGGAAAAAATTTAAAAAAATTAGATCTTTAGTGTTTATAACCTCTTTATAACCTCCTACGCTTATAAATAACATTTATTAATTAGTTCTGAGTTTCGAATTAAATTTAATCAAAATCGGACAACTATATCATAAAAAAAAATCAGACGACTCTAAGATATTGCTGTCCAAGCCAGCAACAATCCTTTAAAAAGTTATATGGTGGTGTTACTAACATTGAATATTTTTTATAACTCTAAGAGTATACAAACTTCGGCTTGCCGAAGCTAACTTCCTTTCTTGTTTTTTTTGCATCTGCAAGGCTTAAGAGTTTTGCACCCACTAACACACGCGCGTTAATTGACGAAAACAATATATATATCAATATTTTGCATTCGTCTAATAAAGAGGTTTTTAGCGTATTAATAGGTGGAGAGGAAGGTGTAACCGTGTAAGACCGAGTTTGTGCTAAAAGAGTCCGTGCTAAGCAAGGGCCAATGTATTTTATACTTTTTAAAATTGGCAAAAAAAAAAACGACAAATTAAAAAAAAAGTCTCTTTTTTTGGAAATATATATCTGCAGCTGTATTTATCCGATTGACTTCATTTCATTTATATAAAATATTCATTTTGAAATCAATTTTTTTAAATTGCTTTTTAATGAAGCATCTAAAAAGAGTGAGCAATAAAGACTCTTAAATTATCCATAAAAAGTAAATAGGGATAGAATACGCCGGTCCTTTTGATATAAAAAAACTACACCCGAAGAGCTTGTCTCTTTTCTACGAATACCATCCTTTTAGAAATCTTGCAGCCATCGCCTGTTTCGTATCTAGAAGAGGGTATCCTCACCAAGTCTTGTCCGACAATTAGTCGACGCTGCCACCTTGCTTACCCAAAACTTTCTGAAAGCGGTTAAAGGGTCTATGACTGATGCGTTTAGTCGTTTAGTAGTTCAACAGGCAATTTATTTTGTCTGGGGCACACCATAGGGCTCCCTGTGGGATGCTGGTGTCAAGAACTGCAAGACTTTATTTTACAAATCCACAGTTAAAGTATACATTTGAAGAGCTTTTGACCCCCTAGCAAAAATCGAGGCTTGTCTACACTCCAGACAACTATCTACCTTGTCAGAGAATGTTACCGATCGGCTAACGTTTACACCACGTCACTGTTTTGTCGGCGGATCTCTTCTGCCCATAGTGGAACTCGAAGTAAAGGGAGAATCCAAATCCGTTAAAAGCCGTTGGCAATACTAAAAGGCTCTCCATTATTAGGACATTACCCGTGGTAATTAACATAATAAATAGTCCAGATGTAACCCCTCAGTTTAGCAAGGATCCGATCCTCGCCCGAATATCAAAAATTCCATTTTTATAGATTTAAGGGATTTTGTGCATACTACGTGCACTCTAGACGCCATGATTTCTTGCCCTTTGCTGCAAGCTTCTCCCAAGGACGGTTTCTTCCCAGCCTAAAGTGTTTTAATTTTAATCCCGATCGCGCCCGTATAACCGCGTGTGAAATTCTTGGCATTTTTTTTTGAGCAGTACGACCTATCAACATTCCCAATATTGGTGGTAAGATATTTGCGATGGAGTATAGACAGTATCTAACCCTAATTCCCTCGGAGGGTCCGCAAGTTTTTACAGTCCTCCTTCTGCGCACAGCAAGGAGCAGTTGCCGCGTGCAGCGATTATTAAGCCGTACCATATTTTTCTATAACGTGAGGTCGGAATCTACATTTGAGAGCCTCATACCGCAAACCGCGTGAAGAGGATCTTTTATCCTTGCTAGACCTGGATTAATTTCATCGTCGTCAAACCACAAGCGGCCTCAAGGATCGCCGGCATCAACCCGCGTGAGGTTTTGACCACACCAAGTCCGCGTCACGACCACATACACAAATCGAATCAAGTTGGAGTTTGGGCGAATATAGCACCGCCGCCGATTCTTCTTAATTAGGGGAAGAGCGCGCAAGCACGACGCCGCATCCCAATTGAAATTTTCCAATTGTGGACTGACAACTTGTTTTTTATCGCTAGAGTGATTGTAGTTAAGTTTTCCTTATTTGAAATATTTTTAATACTAATTTCTAATTCAATATACGATTCCTACATTCGTGTATTGATAAATATTAAACAGGAATCGTTTGCCTTTATATAATTTAACGTAATCTACCAAAGTTGATAAATTTTTTAATAAGATTACCGTATATCGATAAAATATGTAAACAGGTTAGTAATAACTTAAAGTAAATATTCCTTTATTTTCCTGTTTGATAATCTTGTACTAAAACACGTTCAAATAGAGAGTAGTTTGGCGTGAAAACCGTTTAGTTTTAAGGATTTAGAGTTTGGATTTGTAGTATTAAGAACCATGAGCTATACTATATTATTTAGCGTATTAAATTAAATTTTGAGGATGATGAGGATGAAGCGCAGCGGTTGTTTTAAAGGGTGGATTCTAATGAGACTTCACAGGTAGGGTGGGTATAAAAAGTGGTCAATAACATCTAGGCCTCCGCCGACAGTCTTTTGTACGACTACAAATTGTTGTCTACTATTGTTAGTTCTGTTGCACTCTTGTTCCATTTTAACACAAACCCACACCATACCAGCAAAAATTCTATACTTATGTTATGCGTTTTTTATCCGTTCGGTTATACTCGAACATTATTGTTGAATATTTTCCATTTTGATTATTAGAGACTTCGTAATTTTAGTACTGATTTACTGATTTAGTCGGGTTGTTACCAGGTTCTCAGTTTTCAAATATCATCTTCTATCAAATTAAAATTTCTATTTGCTCTAGCTCCGGTTGACTAGTCCCTGTTTCGTTTGGTTAGACCACAAAATTCAATTTTATCATTAATTCATTAATTTTGCATAGATTTTCAGTTCATAACTAGTTACCTGTTGAACAAAAATCAACCTGCTGCTGCATTACTACTTAGGAAAAGCCCCTCGTATTTTTTTTCTGATATTATCGCATTCCTTATTTCTTAAGGTATTTTTCGTCTTGTGTTGAATTATTATCGTTTACTTCTATAGCTATCGTATATTTCTATGGCATATCGTATATCTTTTTAAGCTTTTTTAAGCTTATACTATCCATATTTCGAATTCCTTTGAATTATCCGTATTAAAGTATTTTTCCTTAAGTTCAGTTACTTGTTTAGTTATGGCTTAAATCCATTTAATAAAAAGTGCTTGTAAACATTGCTTTCATAAATTGGCTGCAGGACAACAACACTTGCCCTATATGTTCTTAACCATGTTCTCAGTCCTATATGGGATCTAATCCGAATTCCTGTATGTATAATCGAATGATGACCAGATCTATGTCTCGTAACGCCGATAATCAGAACAGAATTTCAAACATATCGAAAAACTGCAAGCAGGAAAAATTGAATGTCGCCATTATCCTCGGATAAACTAAGTTATCTGGATGCTGCGACAATGAATAATTTACCTAATTTGTTTTCTTCCAAACCTAATGATGACTAGAGCATGAGTATCTTAAGCGAAGGCTCAAACCTGTTAGAGGCAATTCTCTCTTTGCTTACAAACTTCATTCTACCCTGCGTATTCGCAAATTTGCGAAAAAGAGCTTTAGAATCAAATATTGAGTTCTTAAAAGTACCTTTTATTCAACAGAGCCTGATATGCGGTATGGGTTTCTGAGAAACCTTTAATCCAACAATCGTTTTAAGTTAACGAAATTGATTGCAAACCCGACTCCTCTCACATCTGTTTATCCAACTGTCAGAGATCAAAGCTGATAAAGGTGATCGACGTCTTTCCATCATTCGAAAGTGAGGGCCTAGATTTGACCAGATTGACAGAAGATTTACACATTTTTCGCGAAACCAATCAAACAAAGGTTTATTCCTTTATCGCCAGCTAAGGAAAAGCTTTTGTGTGTATCGTATGTTTTTGTCTCGATGCGCGGAAACTTGTTCTTTTATTAAAGCTGTCCAAAAAATCCCCCTGAATTAGACACCACATGTTTGACGGTCCGACTGGGCAGGAGTAGTCCAACGATGAGTTTCATGGTCTCGTTAACATCTTGCATATCACCCTTGTGGTTAACGATCTCCACGGTGTTGATAATATCAGCGGTGATGCCGGCCACATTAGACGTTTTGCTGCCCGTCTTGAGGTCCTTAGGTCCTTTTCTCCTGGATAAGGGTGGTTTCCAGGGAAGGATAGGAAAGTCGTCTTCCAGTCATGATCCTCACTTAGGGGAGTTGTACTTCGAGATCAGGGAGATCAGATCAAGATCTGTCCGTCTTCTCTATTCGGCTGGGGTCTATTATATCGGACTAAAGCTTTCGCTAGCTCCCCATATTGGATGAATTAACTAGGTTTTCCCACCTAGGGATAATTTTTCTCTATTTCCCCTATCCTAGGAGTCGATGGCCGGCTGGTCCACTTTGCCACCTGCCGGAGTACGGTTACCAGTAGGTCGATCGTGGTCGTTGCTCTGGCCACGCGACACCCGGGAGTTGCAAATTGTATTGCTGATCTGCCCTTATCATTGTAAATGTGGTTAGAAATTAGCGAACCCTACCCTCAACTCAAGATGGCTGTTTTGCTGGGGTAAATCTTTGCATGGGAAGGACGTACTCCTCAAATTACGTGTTCTGAACCGGTCAAAGATAGAAGTTCATCCGATACTTTGCAATTCCATTGTTTAGACAATAGTTATCTAAAAGCGACTTTAACGAAATTTTATTGAAATGAGATATCAGGCAACCTGTTGGTTCCGGTCGACTAATCCGTAAAACCTCGAAATAGAATCGCAATTCCTAGAGACCTAGCTTACCGTCATCCAAATCCAAAAACTTTTTCTTATTCTTGTTAAAATTATCGTCGCTATTCCGTCCCCGAAATACAAGTGCTCATTGAATAAATTGAAAACAGGAAACTTAACTTCAGCAGACTCTAATACAAGTTTAGTTGACAACTTGTAAAGCAAAATGTGAAGTTAAACCTGCGCTTAAAAATCGCTTATTTCTAGGCGGATTCGCTTCCTAAGAACGTAAACATCAACTGGTTAGCAATTGATTAGTATTTCTGTAGTGGATAGCTATTGTCTATAGTTTTAAGGTCTGCGTTCATAGGTTAGTGTTTAGTAAGATTCGGGCTCGTGCACTTTGTATTAATTAAAGTCCGCTATGTATTATTTAATCTCATTTCTCATTTAATAATTTTATGTTGAACCCAAAACAAATACTTTGGCCATCAGCCACGGCAAGATCTTTATTCTCCTGCGCTACCTGCGAAAATTGGCAGCGGTCGTAATTTCTATCTCAAAGTATATGCTTACAAATGTATTTGGCTGATAGCAGCGAGAGCGCGAGAGAAGTTGTATTTGCATTCATTGTATGTGTCTGCACTCAGTCCATGAGAATATGCTGACATTAACACTTTCCATAAGTTGGGTTCTGAGGCGCGTTCACATTTCGGTTGGCCGCACAAGTTTAGCATTATGTATTTGTTTAAGTACACTGTAACACAATGTTGGTATCGCCACAGTGGGTACTCGCTACAATTATTAATGCACTTTCCCTCTTTTTAAAAAATAATGTAATGTAATGAATTATTTTCTAAAGAATATGTTTTTTTTTTATTTCTTTATTTTTAAAAGTAATAATATGAAATTTTTTATAGTTATTAAAATTATCTTCTAAAACTTATATATTTATAGATTTGTTCAAACCAGAAATGATTGATATCATGTTTTTTTTTATATTCAGTGAGTCAGTTTCAGTCAGAAGTTTGCAACGCAGTGAAGGAGACGTTTCCATAAAGTATATATATTCTTGATCAGCGTCACTAGACGAGTCGACCTAGCCATGTCCGTCTGTCTGTCCGTTTCTACGCAAACTAGTCCCTCAGTTTTAAAGCTATCGTGCTAAAACTTTCCCAAAAGTCTTCTTTCTATTGCAGGTAGTATATAAGTCGGAGCCAGCCGAATCAGACCCCCTACGCTTGGAAAAAAACATTTTTTAATTGGTTCTGAATTTCGAATTAAATTTTATTAAAATCGAAAGACTATATGATTTGCTGTCGTAGGAACAATCGAAAATTTGGTGGGAAAATAATATGAAACAAATTATAGATTTGGTGCTTAATGACATATAACATTCTAAGCTGCTCAGACATAAGTAGGTCATCAGTTTCTCTCTAACAAATTGGTCTGTGGTCAACTAAAAAACAAATTTCATGTATCCGTTTTGTATTATTATGATCGCAACTTTGCAAAAAAAATAATTATTTTGGCTTTGTAAAAAGCATATTTATTATTTTTGTTAATATTTAGGAAAATATTGTACAAATATGTTAAGAAACAAATATAAAAAGTAGTTGAATAAATCAATTATTATACTACGAAATGTCTTCCTTATTTATCCAGCTAGTCCTTAAAAACCATGCGTCCGACGCAACCATACAGCGCACGAAGAACGAGAACGATCACCGCTCTGCGGTGCCTAGCCGACACCATGGAGGTTAGTGCGCATCGATTGTGTGGCCCTAATATGAGATTGAGATTCAGATGCTCCGTTCAAAAGGTGATCCGAGGAAGATGTGGAGGCTAAGGCTCATTCCTATGAGGTCCTCCGATGACGAAAGAGGTTAGGGCGCATCGATTTGTGGGCGCTCTGAGGTATAGGATAAAGAATACGACGTACGATGCCAGTTCGTACAATGTTGATGTTGTCCACGTGCGCTTGTTATGTAAGTCTTGGTAATTCCAGGTCGAGAAGACGGCTGAGATCCAGTGAGTCCACTCAGGGGCCCAAAGCTTGCTCTCGGAGCAGGAGTAAATATGCAACTTTCCTTTGGATTAATTGAAACATTGATTAGCATTTACCCATGTAAAATTGTACGTTTAAACCAAGACCTTATTATTCCAATAATGTTAACAACTAGCTTTCTTTCGATGTTCTCCAACATAATACTTAGGTATTTCTAGCGCTTTGTTCTTCAATATAATACTTAGGTTAGTATTTAGTATTTGTAGTATCAGTATTTGTAATATCCAGTATTTTTAAAATGATCGATGCTTACTGACTCGATGCGGATAAATTATTAGCGATGTCAGCTGTGCAACACGCCTACTCAGAGTTATCGATAGTCAGGTACTGCTTTAAAAATAATTAAGAATTAATAATATTACAATAAATTTAAATTATTTAAATTATTTGTATCTCCCCCCTCTAAAGTAATTCTCCCCTCCTTATAAAATATAATTATACGGAGTTTTTGTTTTTTTTAAATTTTTAAAAAATAGTAACTTTTTGGTACAGTAAGCATTCAAATCCTTAATCGACCCGAAACACTTTCCCCGGATTGATATCTTGGGCTCTGGGAATAGCCAGGCAGCCACACAAAGCCATGTCAGCTGACTCCACTGCTAGCAGGTCCATCGGTATTACTCCTGATATTACTAGCGTCGCGTCATGGGATACCGTGCGGAACGCACAGAAAACCCTAAGGGCACACAGTCTCTGTACGGAATCACCCTCCTGCAAATAACTCCCATTTTTTGTGGCACGGGCCCATATGGGAGCAGCGTACATCAGCGTCGATGTGACAACGCTAACCAGTAATCTACGTCCTGGTTGCCTCGGTCCACGAGTGTTCGCAATAATTCGCGAAATTGCGGACGCGGTTCTGCCTGCCTTGCCACTAGCGTACGCTAGATGCTCTTTGAATGAAAGCCGGTGGTCGATCGTGACACCCAAGTACTTTAGGCTTGGGCGAGGTTTTATGGTGGGTTTTTAATAGTGGCCGTCTCCACTTTCTGCCTGCTACTTATCAGGACTGCTTCGGTCTTATGTGCTGCCAAGGCGAGACCCTTAGAGTCGAGCCATGCGCTTGCTCGTTTCCCAGCTTCATTGCAGATTCTTCCGCGTCTGGGAGTTTCTTGGCCGTAACTACTATGGCTACGTCATCCGCGAAACCAATGAGTCGTGCCCCTTCGGGCATCGTGATCCTAAGGATCTCGTCGTACGTGACATTCCACAACAAAGGGCCTAGGACTGATCCTTGGGGGACTCCCCCGGTGACCCTGTGAGTCGATTGCCCTGATTCTGTTTCGTACAGGAGCAGACGACCTTCGAAGTAGCTCGCTATTACTCGCTGTATGTACACTGGGACATTAAGTTTGCTTAGTGCATTTAGTGTGTGGTGCCAGCTAGCGGAGTTGAATGCGTTTTTAACATCCAATGTTGCCGCTGTGCAATACTGCTTAGAGCCGTACAACCACCTTTTCCCCCAATGGCTTTGTCTGCGATCTCACACAGTTTACCAATGGCATCGATTGTAGATAGTCCCTTTCGAAAACCATACTGCATCTCAGAGAGGCCGTTGGTTCCGACAAGGGCACCTTCTAGCCGGGAGTGGATTATTCTTTCAAGAATTTTGCCTACCGTATCCAATATACAGAGTGGCCTATACGAGGAAGGCTCCTCCGCTGCCTTGTCCCCCTTTGGTATGAGGACCAACCGCTGAGTTTTCCAGCGACTAGGGAACACACCTTCTGTTAGGCATGCATTGTACATGTCAACATACTGTTTTGTGTTTGCTTTTATGGCTATTTTTAATACTTTATTCGGGATTCTATCAGGTCCCGGTACCTTATCGTCCTTTATTGTCTTAAGAACCTCAAGGACTTCCTCAGGACTTGTGAGCTTAATGCTTCTCGTGTCTACGATCTGTGCTATACGCGCCATACCCTCTTGCTCAGGGAATAGTGTTTATACTACCCTTTTTAGGAAGACTGGGCATGTCGGCGACGGTCTACTAAATGCCCGAAGCCGTTTTGTGACGAGTTTATATGCGAAGCCCCAAGGGTTGGAGTCTATTTCTTCGCATATATTATTAAAACACCTGCGTTTGCTTTCTTTTATTAGTTTTTCCAGGGCTCGTCTTTTTTCCCTGTAGTATATCTGAAGTGCCCTAAATTCGAGTCTTCCTCTTGCTCGTTGGTATGCGCGTCTTGCTCTATGGCATTCTTTCCTGGCTTCCGCAATGGATTGGTTCCACCAGTATGCCGGTCTTCTCGTTGATGGGAGTTCCCCCTTTCTTTGGAACGCGTGGTGGGCCATCTGTGGACTTAATCGTGAAAATTATTGCCGCATGATCACTACCCATATAGGCGTCACTAACCTCCCAGCTGGAGCCCGAAGCCAGTCCAGCGCTCACAAATGTAAGGTCAATGATGGAACTTGTTCCGGCTCTAGAGAAAGTGGGTTTTGTTCCAGAGTTCAGCAGTACTAGCTCAAGTGCGGCGAAGTTCTCCAGTAGCGCCCTTCCCCTCGCATTTGTCGGGGGGAGCCCCACTCCGTAGCCCAGGCGTTGAAGTCCCCGGCAATTACGGCAGGGCGATTTTCCCGGGCGTCTTCTGCAATCTCTTCGAGCACATTTATTGCCTGGGGGAGGCTAAGGCTTGGCGGCAGGTAGCAGCTATAGAAAGCTATACCATTCACATGGGCCCTGGCGAAGCAATTTCCGCTTTTTTTCCTGCTAATCTGGCGCCTTGGGTTTCCGCAGCTCCATATTGCCGATTTTTTGCTACTATTTGCTAGCCGTTCACCGGTGTTTTTATTTCTATATTGCTCGCTTATGAGTGCCATGTTTTCGTTTTGATCGATGACATTTTGCTCCAGCAACGATTGGGCAACCTCGCAGTGGTTTAGGTTGATCTGAAGAATCTTCATTAGCCCCTTAGCCTTTGCAAAGCCCTCCTGAAGTACGGACATTTTCCACTCATTGTTGGGTGGTCACAGTCCTTCTCCTTTTTGCGCTTGCAGAGCATACATCCTATGCTTTGCAGCCTCTGGCTTGGTGCTCCTTCGCGCCGCAGTTGTAGCAGCATTTAGACCAGTCCTCCTGGGATCTACAGTTCCCTGCTATTTGGTTGAATTCCATACACTTAAAACACCTTTTGGGTGTTATCTTTGACCGGATTCTGCACCAGGTCCATCCCAACCTGAGTTTTCCCTTTTTCATGAGACGCCTCCCTATGTAGGGCATAACTCTTAATGTGGCGGTTTGGGTACCTCCGTACGCCGCCCGTAGTCCTACCACCGCAGATTCTGGCAGTTCCACATCAAATTGGGACTTAACCGCACATATGACAACCGTTTTGTCAGTGGTCTCGTCGATGTCCTTCACCTCGATCAGCGTTGTCTCATTCAGCGCTCTGACGTCAACATTGCTGCTGAAAGCGGTCCTTTTCATTTTGTTCTGAAGCTCTGCGGTTTTTGGGTCAGAGACCTTGTTTAGGAGGATTAGCAGTTCCCCCTTTGCTGAGTATGCCTTGCACAGCCGACAGAACTTCTCTCTGAAGATAGTCAATTTCATCGACTATGTCCCGCATAGGGTTTGTGATGGAGCGCTTTCCGTCCATTAGCTTCTTCAGCTCCCTGGCCTTCGATCCAAGATCAGTAAGCTGTTTCAGCACATCCCCTTGCTCTTCATCAGCAGCTTTTGGGCTGCCTTTCTCTACTATTGGGGGGGTGCCAGCTGCTTGCCGATGCTCTCCGCCCTTTTTTCTGGCGATCTCGCCATCCGTTGATTTTAGTGATAAGGCTTAAAAGTTTTTTATTTATAAGTTTCCCGCGAAGAAATACCGCCCAAGGTGTTCCTACGTGCTGCGGCACGCACTTATGTGCTTGGCCTGCACCCTGTCCGAAGCTTGCTGCTATGACACCCGCAGCCCCTTTCGCACACTACGATCAGCTGGTCGCGCAAGCGCTTTGCACCACTTATTTAGTGTTTACGAACAAAAAGCGCGAGTGGAAAATTTGGCAACAACTAAACAAACAACGAGTGGAGATAAATAAGAGGAAAAAGAAAAAGATGCCTCCTCTCCCTCGCCTACAACCGGCCCCTGCCTGGCCGCCAAACCTGTTGGGGATAAATTCCCGGGTTGTTCCTGGATGCCGTCCACGACCTCCTGGCCACTAGCTGACGTCAAGGTATGTGTCCAGATGCTCCAGGCCGGATAGCCGGCTTTTCCTTCGGGTTTTTGCTGAAAACTTGGGAAAATAGACGGAGCGAATTAAAAACGCGACCGCAGTATACCACGAGCTGTGCTTTTTGCAGAAAGACCAAGTGTTCAATTATTATTTCACTTTAATTCGCAATTTTTATACGTTGAATCTCGCATAGTTATTACTTACTTTCGAGGTACATCCCATAAATCATATTCTTTAAAAAACTCTTCGAGCTTCGAGTCACTTTTTGCACCCGTTTTCACATAACTTTGATAGTACATGATCTGATTAAAAGTGAATGG
Organism: Drosophila biarmipes; assembly: GCF_025231255.1. NCBI lineage: Eukaryota > Metazoa > Arthropoda > Insecta > Diptera > Drosophilidae > Drosophila > Drosophila biarmipes. Next base: position 888,381 of record NC_066611.1, on the reverse strand, counting down.
CTCCTTCTAGAGCTGGGGCTACCATTCAATAGTAGTGATATGTCAAATATCTGCCATCCTGTGTTGATTCGAAAGTAAACTTAAGCTATTATATGTATAAAGTCAAAGGTTCTGGGAACTAAAATATTAATAATAATATTGCGCTTTTTGCATATATTTTCGTGAATTTCACCCCTATTTTTGGGATTGAGTTGTACAATAAGCCACATAGAAATGTTGTTAATAAATCTTTATAGACATATTTATGTAGGTGGCAAGACAATAAAAGGTAATTTATTAAATAGGTTTGAACAGTTCTTTATACTTAATATACTTAATGCTTTGATTCAAATGATAATTTTTATTTTATTCAAGCTTCCAACTATCGATATTTTTCCAGTTCACCGTTCTCATTATAAGAAAAGACTTGACTTATTTAAGTGTAGTGCAATTTTTATTTAAATTAAGCAACATTTGTTATCTTTTAGCAAACATAAGAAGTTGGTTATATTATTGATTTAAGCACAAACTGTACTTGTTGTTATACTTTATTTGAGAAAAAAAAATGTTGCCACCCGCACTCTAACGCCCACTAACCGACCACAACTGTGGTGGTAACAGTTCTCATGCTAGAAAAAATTCGAACTGAAATGTAATAGTCTGATTGATTGAAATTGAACAATTATTTTAAAAGTTAGAGCGAAACATACTCATTCAATATAAATGAAACGTGAATAAAAATATTGTAATGCTTGATCCAGCCATTAATTTTTTTGGTAGTTTCAATGATTAAGCTATGGGTGTATAAATATTAAAAGTGTAACCGCAAAAGGCTTATTATAGTTGTGGTGAATCATGAGCAAAACACCATTAGGAAGATGTGCTTTTGTTAAGCTAAAACCAAGCGATCGCCAGATCGGTTTATTGGCAGAACTCGACGACAAATCATAGAAATATCTGCCCTATTAACTTTTGATAGTAGCATAGCAGAAAGAAGGACCAATTAGAGTAGTCTGATACCAGCAGCCGTGGCAATTGCAGCTCCAATAGCGTATAATAGCTGTTAAAACGTTCGTAGTTGAACTTCTGCTGTATGCGGGTACAACCAAATCTCATCTATACCTAGCGACTCACCAAAAAAAAGGTACCACGACCACTCTAACGCCCACAAATGGCCAAAACGCTTAACATCTACTGAAAAATCCGATAGGTGGCGTCCTAAAATGTCACTTTATATCCGGGATAATGGATGGATAATGGATTTGCTCCTATAAGTTGAGTAACGGGTATCTGATGACTTCCTTGTTTTTCTTAAAATAGTGCCTCTTAGTAAAAACGAAGAATACAAATTTGTTTGTTTGATCAACATCAATATAAGAAATATATTTAGTTTAAATCGTTTTTAACTGCTTAATATTTTAAGGTGAAATGCTATATGACCTTAATTATAAAGCTTAACCTTAAAAGTGTGGTAAAAAGTACAACAATTTTAATTTTTTAGGCAGTCCATGACCTAAAAATAAACATGTAGTTCTATTTAAAATGTTTAGGTCATGCGTTACCTAAAATGTTGTCCACATTTTTTTCCGGGAGAAGTACAACATACGCTTGTGGTAGCTACTATATCTTTATGAACGTATTACCGGTGAAGCTCTTACATGTGATTAGATACTTGTATTTTTTCAAACGTTCCTTCAATTTAAAACCCTTTATAAGTGCCCTAAAACGAGTGCTATTTAGGCCGGTACAATTACTTTGAACCAATTAGAGTTCTTAAAGCAGGCTTATAATGCAAGAACAATCTGCGCATGGAATAATAAATTATGACTGTTCTGTTTTCATTGGTTTTAGTATCAAAAGAAAAATAGCAGCTTTTAAGCATTTGTATTACGAAGCAAGAGGTAAAATTCTTGGGACGTCGTAAGACTAACATAAGCAAGAACGAAAAGTAAAGGGTTAAAGACGATCAGATACCACCCTAGTTCTAGCCATAAACGATGCCAATTAGCAATTGGGATACTTTAATGGCTCTCTCAGTCGCTTCCCGGAACACCAAATCCTTTGGACTCTAGGGGAAGTATAGTTGCAAAGCTAAAACTTAAAGGAATCAACAGAAGGCCACTACCAGGAGTGAAGCCTGTTTAATTTGTAACATCCTAGGTCTCAACATCAGAATCGAATCTATGGGTGGTGGTGCATGGCTGTTTTTAGTTAATGGAGTAGTTTGTCTAGTTAATTACGATAACGAACGAGACCCAAAAATATTATTATCGCGTTGAAGTTTATATAGCTTTAATTCTTGGTGGCAGTAAAATGGTAATTTAGCTTGATTGTGTTTATATAAGTAAAGCCGTACTTATGGTTAGTGCCATTATAAGGACCGCTTGTAAACCGCTAAGTGTGGGTCATTAACTCACATTGATTACGTGCTTGCCCGTTGTACACACCGCTTGTCGCTACAACCGAATGAATTCTTTAGTGAAGGGTCGGATGTGTTGCAGTTGTTCAAACTTTAATATTTAGAGAAAATGTTTGTGCCTAAGCGATGTAAATACTTCTGGGTCAGAATGCGTTTCCAAACCCATAAAGTATACATATATATTCTTAGTCGGGATCACTAGTCGAGTCGATCTAGCCATGTCCGTCCGTGCGACCGTCCGTCTGTCAGTCTGTCCTTCTGCCCGTATAAACTATAAAAGCTAGAATAGACTACACCCAACAACTCCATTACCATTTAGTGTAAATAAGCTTTTAAAGCCAGTTGTTCAACACATACATTTTTTAAAGCATCTACATTTTTGATCAGAAAATAAAGGTATTGAAATTTGAAAAGCTTTATCCTTCGGTTAATATGTACTGTGGGTGGCATCGCCACCTATAACCACATTTTCTGTAATTTGGTATTAGGACATCGCGCGTTTTTGAGCGTTAGTGTCAGCATGGATATATTCTTTTTTGGCCAATCGATAGGTATAGACAAGAACAATACAAAATGTACAAGCCACAATTTCAGGCAGTTTGTGGGCGTCAGAGTGGGCGTCGCAATTTTGTTAGCAAGGTAATCCAGATTTGAAATTTGAACTCTACAGCTTATACTTACCGAGATTACAACATTGTTTTGTTCTATAATGGTTTTTATACTTACTTAACTTTTAGTTTACTTTGACGCGCTTATGAGAATTGACAAGATGCGCCAGCAGTATGACAATAAATACACCTCGAACTGTGCTGGTAAGCTTTATGGCACCGAGTGTTTTCTGTGTGAGGAACGGCCCTTGTGCGCACTTTCAGAATTTGCAGAGCACAAGGACGTGTGTCACTCAGATTGGCAAGCCCATGAAGCCGACAGCGATGAGGCTTTCTTATAAATTCCCGTTCCCGAAGATGAGCTAATGCAGGAAGTCGTAGCGGAGCAGTGAACTAATGGCGGTGACAACGAACTTAGGGAACAACTTGTGCTATGAATGCAGTAGAAGATAGTGTGTTGCCAGGTCAACCAGAAAAAGGCTTAGCACAAGTGGATAAAGTGACAGAAGGAATGAGAGGCGCTGGCAACGATTTTTTTAAACTTCTGAAATACTATGAGCATTTTGATAATAAAGATTCCTATCTAGTTCCAGATTCCAAAGAACCTGTGCTTTAGTAACTAAAATAAATGCATTAACTTCCAGATGAAATGAATTTCCTCTTGTAATATTACATATAAAAATAAAGTTTCTGCCCTAGGCCACTTCTAGCCATATTATAACCTATTGGCCTTGTCCCAGGAGAAAGTTGTGTTGGCTTGTGTTGCTGCGCTGGGTCTGAATGGCCTTTGACTAAGATTTTGCTTAGTCTTACTATATCTTTGAATCCTCCTAGGGACTCGTAAAAGTTACATTAATATTATCTCTTGGCTACGTAGCTTACTCTCTTTGTATTACCTTATATGGTTCTTAACTCTTGGTATCAAAGCTGATGTTAAAGGCTTTGCGCAGCCTTTTCCTATGGTCACATGGTTCCTTGCTCCATCATGTTGTTTCCTGAAAATCGTTTGTTAGTGTATTCGACAAAGGATTTTAACCAATTTCGGATTAGTGTGTGCCAATTTGTTTTGTGTGCGTTATCCCAGGGTGCCGTAATATTGTAGATAATATTTTTTGCTCTAAAAAAATGGTGTTTCGACATAATCTATTTCTCATTTTTATACCCTTGCAGAGGGTATAATGATTTCAGTCAGCAGTTTGCAACGCGGTGAAGGAGACGTTTCCGACCCCATAAAGTATATATATTCTTGATCAGCATCACTAGGCGAGTCTAACCATGTCCTGCCATGACTGCTATATGATCAATGTGTACAGCAGTCCACGTAAAGACGAGAGTATGCAAAAGCGACTACCATAGAAACAAAAAATTAAAGTCTATTGTGATATATCAATCGAAAGATATGATGGCTTATTACTTTTATTTTTATGGTACTGAAATTCGGAAAAGCTCCCTTCTTTGGCGGGAAAACCGCTATAGATAGCCGAATTTCGTATATCCGTGACTTTTAAACTACTAAGACTACAGGCTTGTGCTATATGTCGTTAAAATGGTATATTGAAACACTGTGTATGCTTTACTTAATACCATCGCTTACAATTTTTGAGCAATAACCTTTAACAGACAATAGTTTTTCTATTATCTTATAGAAAAAAATGTGTTATTTGATTTACTAAATATAAAACTTCTAACAACAGAGTTAGACTCCGATATTGTGAAAATAAAGTCACAAATTTTTTTCAAATGTTTTTTTGAACGATTTTTTTCTGAGATCACAATGTTCCAACGGAAAGACAAACAGTCGAACATGCATAAATCGACTCGGTTTGTAAATCCGACCAAAAGTGTATATACTTTATGGGGTCGGAAACGTTTCCTTCACCTTGCATATACTCTGTGCAAGGGTATACGGACAGACAAACAGACAGATCGATTCCTGATCAAGAAATTATAGACTTTAAAAGTCCAGAAACGATTACTTCTCAACTTTTTAAAGAACTAAATTGACCCTCTTATTTTATTAAAAGCGTGTGTAACCATCAATGACAACAAATAAATTGAATTTCAATGCATACATACTTTCTATCCTATCTTTTTCTTCAGAAGGTATTACCCGTTCCGGAGGGCCAACGACTCTCGACACAGCATGTGCATCGCCTGATCGAGCTGTACCGCTTGGAACCTCGCCTCTGTAACCAAGGGGATAAACAGTTTTACAACACGGAAGTGTGCCGCGAGTCCTGGAAGGTTTAGTGTTACGGATGTTCGAATTCGGGTGTCAACCCTATGTCAGAAAATTCATAAGCAACGGGAGCGTTAGGAGGCGGATGGAGTCAAGTTCGCGCACTTTGACCAACTTGGCTTTCTGTGCGAACAGCAATCGCTGTTAAAACGGCATCGTAATTATGCCCGGGAAAACCGGAGGTTACTGCAGCTATACGAGCACTATCCGATTTGTGGCATAATGCGCGTAAGCGTGTGCGTTGTGTGGATACCGTGGGCCAAAGACAAGACGCTTACCTGGGTCTGCAATTGGCTATGAGGCTATCGAAATTTTGCCTGTCCCTCGTAGTCATCCAGCGACGCTTGCAATCGTTGCGAAAACGTTATCGCATGGAGAGGATAATCTATTTGCAAAGTGCGGTCGAGGGTAAACAGGCAGAGTTCGTATCAAGTTTCGAGCACTACACCGAAATTAAATTCCTATTTAAGCATATCGATCCAAATGTGTCTGCTGTGTGCGGAACGATCTTTAAGAACCTGATAGCTCACCAAACACATGTCAAGAACAGCTATGAGTTGATGATTATTGGTGAGGTAGAGAATTATGAAGAAAATCAGAAGCTGGATAAATACTTAAGAAATGATTTAAATGAGTATATGAAGCTAGTTGAAAAAGTTATTCAGCAAACGTTTTTTTTAAGGAAAAGCTTGGGAAACCCGTTATTAACACTTTATTAATGGAAGATTCTCGAGAGACGCAACTCACAGGTTCGCAAAATCTCCGCCCGCTTAGCTTGTCTGAGGCCAGTGAAATAAACGAATTGAAAGATGCGATAGATCTGGATATCTGAATTCCTGAAAGCCGAAGTCTACGTCATCGTTTAAGTCTTTCAGAAACTCAAGACCTTATCCGACTGTATCAATTCGACATTTGTCTATGGGAACCCAATCACCATGACTACAATTCCCGCAGACAACGTAGTCTGGCCTGGCAAGGCATTACGAAGGAGATGATTTAGAAAACTAGACAGAGATTAACGTGGAAGATGCTGCACCGTAAAGTCATAAATTACATCAAGTTCTACCGCATGGAGAAACAAAAGAAAAACAGGGAAGTTTCCTCTAATGGGAACCTTTTTGAGAAACTCCGCTTTCTAGATGAAGCACTTCCCATCAGCAGGGAGATGCACAGGACCCTAAACCAGCGGCCTAAGAATCGCCTTCTTGAGTTCGTCATTGCAAGGAGGAATTATGGACCCCTACGAATATTATGAATCGTTGCGCTTCCTGGATCTTCACGTGGCGCCCTTCCAATGTCCGAGGTTTCCTGCATCCTTTAAGAGACGCACAGACTACCTTTAGCACGAGAGGAATGTCCATGGCGACGTGGAAAAGTCACTGGACGGGGAGCTTTTTTAAGTTAGGCACCGCAAACGTAAGAAATTTAACGAGAAGCTTTTGCAGCACGATCACGACCTCGCAAACATACGAGTATGTCATATTTGTGGTCTGAAGTTTTCTCTGAGGAACAGCCTTTTGGCCCACCTGCGTCGTCACGGACACGTACCTGGAAGTCAGCTGGTGGCCAGGAGGCCGTGGACGGCACATAGGAACAAGCCGGGAATTTATCCCCAACAGGTTTGGCGGTCAGGCAGGGGCCGGTCGAAGGCGAGGGAGGGGAGGCACCTTTTTTTTCTCTTCCTAATTTCCACTCCTTGTTTGTTTAGTTGTAGCCAAATTTTCCACTCGACCTTTTTGTTTTGTAAACACTAAATCAGTGGTGGAAAGCGCTTGCGCGACCAGTTGGTCGTAGTGTGCGAAAGGGGCTGCGTGTGACATAGCAGCAAGCTTCGGACAGGATGCAGGCCAAGCACATAAGTGCGTGCCGTAGCACGTAGAAACACCTTGGGCGGTTTTTGTTCGCGCGAAAATTATAAATAAAAAACTTTTAAACCTTATCACTAAGATTTATTCCTTTTCTTTTAAATAACTGGGCAATGTCCGATCGAAGAGAATAAGGTCACTGCGGGTAAAGAACCAAACATCGTGCAGTACCGGGGATATGGTGGGTAGGGGGCCGGGGGCACAACCCCCTGGCGCAAGTCTGGGAATGGTTCCCCCAGAGGAAGAGGAATGGGGATGTGCTTACTGAGCTTGGATCGAAGGCCAGGGAGCTGAAGAAGCTAATGGACGGAAAGCGCTCCATCACAAACCCTATGCGGGTCGATAAAATTGACTATCTCCAGAGAGAAGTCCTGTCGGTTGTGCAAGGCATACTCGAAGAACAGGAAAGAGCTAAGGTGACTGCTGAAAAACCTGCGCAGAAGGTAAAGTCAGATCCGCAGCTGGAGGACCTAGGTCATGCCGTACAGGCCGTCAGGCGAACAGCCAAGGGGGAACTGCTAATCCTCCTAAATAAGGTATCCGACCCAAAAACCGCAGAGCTTCAGACCAAAATAAAAGCGGTCCTGGGCAGCAATGTCGACGTCAGAGCGCTGAGTGAGACAACGGTGATCGAGGTGAAGGACATCGACGAGACCACTTACAAAACGGATGTCATATGTGCGGTTAAGTCCCAGTTTGATGTGGAACTGCCAGAATCTGCGGTGGTGGTCATCGAGCAAAACGTAGACATGGCACTCATAAGCGAGCCATATATATATATATATATATATATATATATATATATATATATATGAATATATATATACAAATAAAAACCGGTGAACGGCTAGCAAATAGTAGCAAAAAATCGGCAATATGGAGCTGCGGAAACCCAAGGCGCCAGATTAGCAGGAAAAAAAGCGGAAATTGCTTCGCCAGGGCCCATGTGAATGGTATAGCTTTCTATAGCTGCTACCTGCCGCCAAGCCTTAGCCTCCCCCAGGCAATAAATGTGCTCGATGAGATTGCAGAAGACGCCCGGGAAAATCGCCCTGTCGTAATTGCCGGGGACTTCAACGCCTGGGCTACGGAGTGGGGCTCCCCCCGACAAATGCGAGGGGAAGGGCGCTACTGGAGAGCTTCGCCGCACTTGAGCTAGTACTGCTGAACTCTGGAACAAAACCCACTTTCTCTAGAGCCGGAACAAGTTCCATCATTGACCTTACATTTGTGAGCGCTGGACTGGCTTCGGGCTCCAGCTGGGAGGTTAGTGACGCCTATATGGGTAGTGATCATGCGGCAATAATTTTCACGATTAAGTCCACAGATGGCCCACCACGCGTTCCAAAGACCGTGGTAGGGTACAAAGTAGAAACGCTAGATGTGGAGATGGTGCAGATGTTATTCGAGGACCTCTCTACAAACGGATCAGCAGACGAAAGGGCAAACCGCATCGCAGATTACACCAAGGTAGAGTGTCATTCAGAGGAAGGGGGAACTCCCATCAACGAGAAGACCGGCATACTGGTGGAACCAATCCATTGCGGAAGCCAGGAAAGAATGCCATAGAGCAAGACGCGCATACCAACGAGCAAGAGGAAGACTCGAATTTAGGGCAGATATACTACAGGGAAAAAAGACGAGCCCTGGAAAAACTAATAAAAGAAAGCAAACGCAGGTGTTTTAATAATATATGCGAAGAAATAGACTCCAACCCTTGGGGCTTCGCATATAAACTCGTCACAAAACGGCTTCGGGCATTTAGTAGACCGTCGCCGACATGCCCAGTCTTCCTAAAAAGGGTAGTATAAACACTATTCCCTGAGCAAGAGGGTATGGCGCGTATAGCACAGATCGTAGACACGAGAAGCTCACAAGTCCTGAGGAAGCCCTTGAGGTTCTTAAGACAATAAAGGACGATAAGGTACCGGGACCTGATGGAATCCCGAATAAAGTATTAAAAATAGCCATAAAAGCAAACACAAAACAGTATGTTGACATGTATAATGCATGCCTAACAGAAGGTGTGTTCCCTAGTCGCTGGAAAACTCAGCGGTTGGTACTCATACCAAAGGGGGACAAGGCAGCGGAGGAGCCTTCCTCGTATAGGCCACTCTGTATATTGGATACGGTGGGCAAAATTCTTGAAAGAATAATCCACTCCCGGCTAGAAGGTGCCCTTGTCGGAACCAACGGCCTCTCTGAGATGCAGTATGGTTTTCGAAAGGGACTATCTACAATCGATGCCATTGGTAAACTGTGTGAGATCGCAGACAAAGCCATTGGGGGAAAAGGTGGTTGTACGGCACTAAGCAGTATTGCACAGCGGCAACATTGGATGTTAAAAACGCATTCAACTCCGCTAGCTGGCACCACACACTAAATGCACTAAACAAACTTAATGTCCCAGTGTACATACAGCGAGTAATAGCGAGCTACTTCGAAGGTCGCCTGCTCCTGTACGAAACAGAATCAGGGCAATCGACTCAAAGGGTCACCGGGGGAGTCCCCAAAGGGTCAGTCCTAGGCCCTTTGTTGTGGAATGTCATGTACGACGAGATCCTTAGGATCGTTATGGCGAACACTCGTGGACCGAGGCAACCAGGACGTAGATTACTAGTTAGCGTTGTCACATCGACGCTGATGTACGCTGCTCCCATATGGGCCCGAGCCACAATAAATGGGAGTTATTTGATTCCGTACAGAGACTGTGTGCCCTGAGGGTTTGCTGTGCGTTCCGCACGGTATCCCATGACGCGGCACTAGTTATTTCAGGAGTAATACCGATGGACCTGCTAGCAGTGGAGTCAGTGGCTATCCGCGCAGGTAGCACAAGGGTCGAAACTGTCGAATCCCTACGAAAAAGGTGCAGACAACTCACCATTGCAAAGTGGCAGGGGAGGTGGGCAAATAGCAGCAAAGGACGATGGACGCATAAGCTTATCCCAGAACTGCAGAGATGACTGGGAAGGAAGCATGGACATGTAGACTTTTACTTAACGCAACTGCTGACAGGACATGGATGCTTTAAATACTACTTGAATAGGTTTAAGCATGAACGTTATCCGCACTGCCCACTCTGCGAGTCGGATAATGAAGACGCAGAGCACGTATTTTTCATGTCTGTCAACGCCAGCCGTTTGTAACCTGGTGGAAATTATGCTTGAATCAGAAGTAAATTGGTCCGCTGTATGTAACATGGCGACAACAGTTCTTAAAAAACTGCGCATCGCAGAAAGGCTGCGAAATTCCAATAGGATAGTATCCTAGAGAGCCCTTAGGGCATTCCGCCGGGGAAGCGGGGAGGGGGTGGAGTTTTTACTGGGTTAGAGTCCCAGACTTCGGTAAGCTAGCACAGCTCCGAGTTGGCTTTCGATGCTTTAAACCACCACTAACAAAAAAAAAAAACCATTTATCAAGAATTAATATTTGTGGAATTTTTTCTAGGAAAAATCGCGTGTTGTGACTTGCCGACACACACACATATATATACTCGTATGTAGATACACTGGCAAAGCACGTGTTAAGGCTTTCATTAATAATTGCTATCAAGTAATACAGTTTGGCGGGGTTTTATTAAATGTTACTAAATTTTTAAGACTTGTCGAATTTTGTCAATTTTCTGTCCACTGTGCAAGCCTGACCATGAGTTTTGCCACTGTCTATAAATACGTAAATAACACAATAATTTCAATCTTCGTCTTTTCCTTTGGCTTTGGTTCCCCAGCTAAGCTAAACAAATCAAAATTAAAGTAGACATCAGCTTTCGTTCGAAGCCCAATCAATTGCGCCTTTTGCGTTTCAAGTGTCCGCCAGCATAATTGAATTTCACAATGCGACAGTTTCGTTTTAAGCTTTTAATCTAAACATAAATTGAAGTTCTAAAGTTCAAAAAGAAAGGCTCCTCGCCGAGGTTCGTTGGATTTTATTTAACATGGGAGAGGCAGTCTTATTTTGACCCGAGCCGAGATCAGTAATGTAATAATGAAACTAAAGAATTATTTTTTCTTAATAATATTTTCAATAAAGGTTTAACATCATAAAATTTCCACAATAAAATTAATTGGCACCCAACGTGGGGCTGCGTTTTAAATAATTTCCTAATAATTATTTAATGAAAAATAAGTTAAATATCAACGCAGCTCGCGCGGCCAATAACCCAACATTATTAGTGGAAAAATTAAAAAATCCATCACCAATGAATTAATGTATTAATCTATTTACACCCGGAAATATATTAAAGGTGAACCGAAAGATTTATTATCAACACCAAATAAAAACCAAGCAAAATATAAAGTGACAGAAATAAATAAAAAAAATGAAAAGTCAAAGAAAATCAACTACAGTGGCGAAAAATAATAAATAAGGATAGAAAAATTTAACAAAGAACAACAAAGTGAATTAAGAGAATCTTCAAACCAATTATAAAAAGAAAGGGCTGTGGGACAATCCCTCGCCAAACTCAATACGATAACAAATAAATAAACTTAAGAAGGAAGGAAGGGCTTTCCCTCGCTAAAATCAGCACGACAACAATCAAACAAACTAAGGAAGGAAAATCAATCGGGTCAGTTTTGTGAGGAATTAATTTAAAATAATACAAAATTAAACATTGTAATTTAGGTTCAGGGAATTAAGAAAAATAATATTATTGATAAAAACAATAAGAAAGGTTCGCGAATTGAAAAATATCATCTAGAAACAATCTAGAAGATGTAATAAATAGCTTTGGTGAATTAAAATTAAAAATGGCAACCGGAGCACCAAATTACTCTGCAGGTAGTATAGCCACAGCTGGCGGCCTAACAGTGAAGTTAATTCATAGATTAATAAATGTTAAGTTGAATGAAGTGAACAGGAACAGAAGGTTATGAAGGAAGATTAGCCATAGATGCAAACACTGTGGAGGATTATAAAATACAAACACCAAAGATATAATTTTTTCATATTTTCCGACGAATTTTCCAATCGTTTCTATGGCAGCTACATGATAAAGTAGCCCGATTTTGATGAAATTTAATTAGAAATTCAAAACCAATTAAAAATGATATTTCCAAGCGTAGGAGGTTATATGTTAGACAACACCGAAGATATAATTTGTTCATATTATTTTACCACTAATTTACCGATCGTTCCTATGGCAGCTACATGATATAGTCGACCGATTTTGATAAAATGTAAGTTTAAATTCAAAACCAATTAAAATATGTTATTTACAAGCGGAGGTTAAATGTTAAAAAACACCAAAGATATCCTTTTTTTTTTAAATTTTCCCCCGATAGTTCCTATGGGAGCTACAAGATATAGTTGTCCGATCCGGCTGATTCCGACTTATATACTACCTGCAATAGAAAGAAGTCCTTTGGGAAAGTTTCAGCCCGATAGCTTTAAAACTGAGAGACTAGTTCGCGTAGAAACGGACAGACAGACGGGCGGACAGACGGACATGTCAACCCTTTTCTAGGGTATAATAACTTTACTAATAAACAAAACCATTACGACACGCGGAAAGGACGGCGTAAATACTAAGGAAACAAACAGAACAACAAGGAGCAAAGCGAATATTTATATTCGGATCAAATGGATCTATCTCAAAAACTCTTTTCTCATTAAATCCACCAGATTTGCCCAATGCTCTGGCAAAGGTCCAGGAATTAGAATCAAACGTGCTCAATTTGCAAACAGTTTTAATGGATTTAAAAATGAAAATAAATACCAGGGAAACTACGTACGATTTGATCAAGTACGAAATAATAATAACAAGAAAAAACCCTATAGTCGAGTGCCTCGACTATCAGATACCCGTACTCAACTTAAAGGAGAAAAAGGGGAATGGAGATATATAAGAAACAATGCGATTTTTAGGGCGCCACCTATCGGCTTTATCAGTAGATGTTAGGCGGCAGACAGATTTAAGCATTTAAACCGTTTGAGTGCGTTAGAGTAGGCGTTTTTAGGTCAGTCGATTGGTATTGATGAGGCAAATACATTTCAGTTAAAATTTTGATTCTATCTTAAAAACTGTAGGCTCTTAAGGTTTTTGCGGATTGTGGGCGTAGGAGTGGGCGTGGCGCTGCGCAGGAAATCCAGGGATCAGCGTGACAAGTCTGACTGTTCTAGCTCTTATAGTTTCCGAGATCTCAGCGTTCATACGGACAGACGGACATGGCTAGGTCGACTCGGCTAGTGATCCTGATCAAGAATATATATACTTTATAAGGGTCGGAAACGCTTTCTTCTACATGTTACATACTTTCCGACGAATCTAGTATACCCTTTTACTCTACGAGTAACGAGTAAAACAATTCTTTTTTTTTGATAATCCAGTAACGAGTTATGCTGCTCACCGCACAACCTCTTTTCTTGAAGGCGCCTACGGAGATTGGCTGCAAACGGCAAACAAAAAACCCTTTTTGGCCGAATTAACCATTTTATTTTAACTAAATTATTGACAACATCGCTAACTATCTGATTTTCATCACTGGTATTATTAACAACAATGCAAACTATTTGCTTTTCATCGCTAAAATTGCTAACAACAAAAGTATTTTTAATTTTCCGATCCATAACCGTTTTTAAGGGCTCAAGGCTAAAAATTAAGATTACATGCATCCATCAAATCTCGTCCCGGGATGGCATCATTACTCATATATTCGGTTGCCACAATAACTAAATTTAAATTTATTGTATAAAAACGTTCATATATATATGGAATGTTTTTAAGTAACTTTTATTTAAACCATGATATAAACTTAAAACCGGTAATGTTGTCTGGTACTTTGGATATTTTGATAAAAGAAATCGGACTGCCTGTACCTACGCAATTAATCTGGTATTAGAATCTTTCATAATTCTTTTTAACATATCATAGATTACTATTGTTGCCCTCGTTCCTAGTTTGATTCTTCACACATTTTCCAACGAAATTCTTTATCTCCCCGCACAATCAATTCTTCCGCTTCGACTTTCTGCACTCGTACGCCCAATGCCCTTTAGCAGTACAATTAAAACAGCTAGTCTCCTTTCTGTCCTAGAGATTCGTTGATGATTTCGGCTTTCCAACTCTGAATGGTAAGTCTTTCCCTTTAATTTAGCTAATCATCAGCATTTTTGTGTACTTTCCACTTATCCCATATATTCTTGCTATATTATGCATTTAAGTAGAACGATAAGTCGGTGCTCTGGTTGAAATTTTTCTCCATCGCTACGCTGCCGTTTTTAACCCGACACACGCTTCCTTTTTAGGTTCCTAAAATTGTTCCCAGCATAGTTGGGCATGTCGTCTTCTGTAAAATGACATTCCTATCACTACCTTTCCTATACTCTCCGCATTTCATTCCGCATCCATTTTCGTTGCTTCCTTTTTTCCTTTCCTTTTTTCCTTTTTTTTTATTTATTATTTATTTGCTTCGTACACAACGCAAGTTTTTACGCAAATATGACACGCTCCTTCTTTTACTCATAAACCGCCAAAAACTGTGGCGCCTACTCAAAAGCCGATTTCGACAACACACGAAAGTTGACTATTACTGTGTTTATGCGATGCCAAATTCACGCTTACGTTTCGCGACTTCACCAGATTCGTGTGTGCATAAACGCGATTTAGTGAATTCGCCAACACACAAAAGTTGACTACGTAAAAGCGTGATATGGTGACAATTAAACTGTGGTAGCTTGTCGCATAAAGAGAGGCAACTTTTACATCACGTTTTTAAGAAATCATAAAAAAAATCGGACAATAGGAACAATCGGATAATTAATGTGAAAATAATTAATACATATACCTTTGCCTAATTTTTACACTCGTTAATCGTAGAGTAAAGGAAAATACTAGATTCGTCGGAAAGTATGTGACAGGTAGAAGGAAGCGTTTCGGACCCCATAAAGTATATATATTCTTAATAAAAATTACTAGCCGAGTCAATCTATGCCCGTCTGTCTGTCTGTCCGTATGAACGCTGACATTTCTGAAACTAAAAAAGCTAGAACACGCATACTTGCCATGCAAATTCCTGGGCTTCCTGCGCAGCGCAAGTTTGTTTCAGGGGGGTGTCACGCCCACTCTAATCCGCGAGAATCTGTAGCGCATCCAGTTTTTATAATAGAAACAACATTTTAACTAAAAGGTGTGTTTCTCAGCAATACCTTTCGACTGACCTAAAATGTGCCGCGTTCTTCCTTGTTTAGTTCGCTAAAAATCAGAAGCTCTGTATATACAATGCTCCCATGGGATGGACCTGCAGGGGTATACAAATTTTGACTTGGTGAAGCTACCTTCCCTTCTTGTTCCATTATTCACTCGATCATTCTTATGGGGTTAATAAAATATGTTTGTCCGCTCCGGTTCGTTCCGAATTATCTACTACCTGCAATAGAAGTATGTCATTTGGAAAGGGCTTATCCCAATGAACTGCACTTCACCGCTTTGCAAATTGTTATCTGAAATTAATATGCATGACTCTGCAATAGAAATCCACCAAAAAACATAACCCTCTTAAATTTGTGTGGTGTTCTTTATGTATTTTCGTGTTTGATTAGAGTATCTGTTGTTGGTTGCGTTTGATTGACTGATCTTCTGGCAGATGTACCAAATTCAGAACATTTGTATGTGTATATTTATACAAATGAACAACTAACGTAGACTAACCTGCTTAACTGCAACTGGCACTGACTTAGCCGGTACTCAGAGTATTCCAGATATTT
The DNA here is from genome assembly GCF_025231255.1 of Drosophila biarmipes. Taxonomy (NCBI): domain Eukaryota; kingdom Metazoa; phylum Arthropoda; class Insecta; order Diptera; family Drosophilidae; genus Drosophila; species Drosophila biarmipes. Next base: position 872,568 of record NC_066611.1, on the reverse strand, counting down.
ATTTGAGCCAAAATGCAGCCCATAGTAAAATCTCGGGATCTTTCTGTTCAACCTAGGATAATTTCCCCGACTTCATGTTAATCGAAAAGTTTGCGTTTACACCAAATTTTTTGACCTATTTCTTTAGGTTTGAAACCTGTGTACTTTTAGCTTTCCATAAGGACCAGAAAACAGACCAAGAGTTAAGAAATAATATTCTTTAAAATCTGAGCAAATTTCTACTACATCAGAAACATTAAAAATTGTTGGACACCAAGAAATTTTTCTGTCTAAGAGTCCCGAAAATGTATATAGATTTGTAAGTCTTCCCAAGTAAGATGTATATGCCATGTAGAGCATAAAAGCTAATGGGAGGTTAACATAACCCCGCTAAAAATCTTAGTTTTACATTTACAAGAAAACTAAGCCTACATTAGATACATACGTATATATATAGATATATATATAGACATATATATATGTATGTATGTATGTATACCTTGGCCACCTAATTAACAGTTATATTAACAATATATATATATTTTTTTAATTTTAGGCTCACCGCTTGCCGGCCACAAAAGTTACAGTGACAAAGTTTTAAATTTACAATCGTAATTTTTTAGTTTTTTAATTTTTTAAAAGCCTTCATAAAAAGGTTTATACATTGTAAGTCGTGTGGCAGGCATGCAAGTTCGTTAGGGTTGCAATCCTTATAAACTTATTCGAATTAGTCGGACAGGGTTTATGAGAGTTGGCATCATACAGTTAGTCCTATTACCTGATTCGCATTGCAGTGAGCTAAAAAAAAATGATTATTGGGGTACCTAAAGGCTGGGCTTATATAATCTACAACCTAAAAGCGCTGCGGTAGTATCTCGTTTTTGATACCCCTAAGCGCGTGTTTTTTTTTTCGATGCGTAGAGAGGTTGCACGACTGCTTAAAGGAGGCAGTGCAGAGTTCACAATTAAACCGACGCTCCTTGCTATGTACCACCCGATGCAGCTCCATTCTGGACTTATACTTAAACTTCAGACCGCACGTTTCATAGTCGCAGACGTACCAGCGTTCTCCGTCATCCGAGGACACTGCGCTCCCGGCGCTTGCGGTCGTGCTGTTGGAGTCCTTAGGCAACTGCTCTTGACTTGCGGCCAGCAAGGCGGCAGCCATTGCCGTTGAAGGAACGACAGACATATTGATTTGCTGCTGCTGTTGTTGATGGAGCACATTGGGCGGCGTCGTGCTGACCGTATTGGATGTGCTGGTGCTGGCGCTGACACTCACAAATCCTGACGTAGGAGGCGGGGGCGGACCAGGTGCAGGCACTAACTGTGGTAAATGGTAAATGGTCCCGCCACCCGCTGCAGCAGCTTGCATTTCGGGTGTAAGTGTAAGACTGGCAGGCTCTATCTTGATGTCGATGCCACTGTTGCTACGGGTGCCTTCCTCGCCAGCTGTGGCTGCGTGTAGTTCGGCCAGCTCCTTGGCTACATCTCGCTGATGCTGCTGGGCTTGCTGTTGCTGGTGCGCCTGCTGTTGCGTCTGCTGTTGCTGTTGTACCTGTTGTTGCACTTGCTGTTGTACTTGAACCTGCTGTTCGTGCAGGTCCACCTCACGATGCTCCTCCTCGGAGTACTTAGTGGTGCAGTGATAAAGGGCAAGGGGCACACTAAGCGCAGTTGCGGCCTGCTGGGAGCTGCCACCTGGAGTGGTCGCCGCCGCCGCAGCCTCCACATCTGTGAGACAGTAGCTGGAGGTCCGATTGTGCTCCTGCTGCAAGGAAGCAACGTTAATAAGACCTTATGAAACGAAATCCTTCTCAACCCACCTTGGCCACCCCATGCAGAAAGTTGTGCTCATCCTGTATGTGCTTCCAAAACTGATCTTGTGTCTGCAGCTCCTCCTGACACGTATGGCAAACAATCCAAAAGCTGTCCCCTGACAAACAGAACTCGCCAAGCTTCGTGTAAATCTTGTTGTTCTTGCTAAGGATCCGCGGAAAACCCATTGCGTCGTTTAGTTTCGACGTTCTCGTGTTTGTTTATGTTTATGTTTTATGTTTATTTTTGTTATTGTTTTGCTATCGGCAAGATAGGGCGCACTCGATAATGTCGATAACTATCGCCATATTTTTCAGATCGGCTAAGAGTTTTACTAGTCGAAAAATCTTATTCTTTGTAGTGTGGCCGAAAATTTCAAACTTTATCCGAAATGCATTCAGCATTGTCTTACTGTCAGCCGCAAAAATATTGAGAAATTAAAAAAAAACGAATATCCTGGTGCACAAAAAAAAACGTTCAAAGATTTTTTAACCCGTTACTCCTAGAGTAAAGGGCATACTAGATTCGTCGAAAAGTATATAGAAGGAAGCGTTTTTCAACCCCATAAAGTATATATTCTTGATCATTTGGTCTTGTCCGTCTGTCCATATGAACGCTGAGATCTCGGAAACTGTAAAAGTTAGAATATGCAGACTTGCAGATTCCTGGCCTTCCTCCGCATCTTAAGTTTATTTCAGCGGAGTGCCACAATCACAATCCGCGAAAATCTGTGGCGCCTACAGTTTTTATAATAGAAAAAAAAAATGTTAACTGAAATGTATTTGTCTCATCAATACCTATCGACTGAGAAAAACATGTGTCCCGCCCACTCTAACGCCCAAAACTGTGGTGGCCACAGTTTTCAAGATAGAAAAATTAATTTTCCTAAAATGTATTTGTCTTATTAATACCTATTGATTGACATAAAAAAAATTTGCCACGCCCACTCTGACGCTTAAAACTGTGGTGGCCACAGTTTTCAAGATAGAAAAATTAGTTTTGCTAAAATGTATTTGCTCATCAATACCTATCGATTGTCCCCAAAAAATTTTGCCACGCCAACAAACCGCCCAAAACTGTGGTGGCTACAGCTTTCACGATAGACAAATAAGTTTAAACGCTTAATTCTGTCTACCCCCAATATAACATATACTGAAATATCGGGTAGTTGGGGCTTTACAATATCGCATTGCTGCATATATGTATGTACATCTCCACTTCCCTCTTGTTCCCTTAAGCTGAGTAATGGGTATCTGATAGTTGAGGCTCTCGAATACAGCGTTCTTCCTTGTTTTATTTATGTCAATAAGTATTTTTATGTTTCCTTCTAGTGTAGCGGATGTATCATCTTCCCCGTGTCTCATGGGCCTTGAGGGAGTTATTGCCGGGATGGGAAGGGGGTTGTCTCGCTGATATTGCGTAAAGGCACCCAGCATCCTGGTAATGGCTCCTCCAGTTGTCTTTTAACGGGCGTTTTTTTCCTCCTTCCTATAGGAGCCAGAGCGTCTTTCAGCTGTCAAATAGCTTGTTGTGTTGGGCTCCACCAATTCCCTAATGAAGATGTCGTCAGATACTGGTGGCCCTCCTAAAAAGATACTTATATTAGTAAAACGTAATCAAATTTGTTTGGCCAGAACTTCTTTGAGAGAAAGAGGTTCACTGGTAAGGTTCCATCTCAATGAGCTCTTCGATTGGAATTTCTCCAGAACTTCCAATCTCTAAGCTTGGTGATTTTCTAGTATTATTATTACACATTGAATTATAACGTTTATTGTTTAAACTTATAACTCCGACTCATTTAAAAGTTATTGAAGGTAGATGGTGGCAATCGGAGCTTCACATTTCTCAAAAATTACAACTGTTTCGAACGAATGGACTCTTTGGGAAGGAGGTAATAGTGCCTTTCCACGGAGATCCATCCACCATCCATTGAACGGATGTTCCATAAGGTTCGGCCGTTCCGAAAATGTTCCAGTAAGTTTCCCATCCAAATTTGACTGACTATTTTATGCGATAGTTGGGCGATGATTTTGGCTTCAAAAATGGAAGGCACAAAAGCAACAGGTTACGTTTGTTTATCCTTAGGTCTTCAGATCAGCTGTTATCGGATGGTAGATGGTGGAAATGCCCTGTGGGAATCGGAGTTTCATATATATAAAAAATCCCAGCTGTTTTAACGGATGGTCTCTGTGGGAAGGGGGTATAAGTGGTGCTGTGCACTGTGCTGGAGGCACTTGAACAATAATCGTCATGCAAATGAATTATTCACACTCTTATAACTTTTACGTCAATACGATTCATATTCGGGGGTGTCACAGAAATCCTTTCCAACCAAAATCCGTTATGTTTCTTACGTATGTACATCAATGAACTAAACCCATCGTGTTTGGTTGGAAGAATTTCTGTGACACCTTCGATTGCTACAAGTCTGGTGGTCGATATTGTTTTGTTCAACGGCCTTTCTTATGAAAAGTATTACTTAAAAAGTTGTTTTGTCGATACATTCTGGACTTAAGGAATGCAAATCCGATTTAACATTAGAGATTTTAGCGAAAAAAAATGAAAACAATGGGGAATAAAGCATTTAAACGCTATTAGCAAATTATTTAAGGGTAAGATTTGTATTAAGACAATTATATTGAAAATTTAATATAGGCTTTCGTGGGCAAAACGTAATTAGATTTTCTACAGATAAGTTTGTACCACCTTCGTCACAAACGTTTTTTCTAAATCCTTTTGCTAAGGGAGAGGGATGCGTCTTTAAATGGCTTTTTATTAGATGTAGTTAATGTAAAACATTTCCACACTTCTTCGAAAACTTAGTTACCGATCGTCCTGGAACATTCCCTGTACCTAAGTCCACAGGTACTGACGAGTTATGTATTTTGTAATTATTTTTTATTTTATAATAATTACCTCGGACACATTTTAACTAATTAATAAGTTTTGGCTTTTGATTTTCTGATGATCCATTAACGAGTACACTCCAAACCTCTTTTTCTTAGAGACGCCTACGGAGCTTGGCTGCCAACCACAAATTTTTATTCCCTCTGAAAATTTTATAAAACGTGGCTTAAATGTTGTACTTTAATAGCTATAAAATAATTTCTCTGGCATTAATCTTGAAAATAGGGGTTTTTAACCGAATTGACAAATTAACATTGCATTTCTATAAGTTTTTCCCCCTTCCATATTACAAGTTCTAATGGGATTTGGGGCGCTTTAAAAGGGAATGGTTGCTTACTGGACTATCAATATATAACTATACTATATAATTATCATAACTAACTATAAACTAATTAACTACTTTTTAGATGTCCGTCAAATTAGCGTCGGCCAGTTAGCAACGACCTTAACAAAGGTTGTGCCAATATGCATAAAAAACCAAGCTATTAAGAGTTCATTCAAGCTTTTGGGTAGAAAGTTTTATTAAAATCAAACACATAAAAATGACTTCCAATGGAATAAGCACGGAAAAAAAATCAAGATTCCTACGGTTGCACTCATGATGGTTGTGGTAATATGCACCGTTGCCCAGTTAGTTAGTCCATCCAGATTTGACGGAGTCTATTTTGCGATAGGTATAGGTATTCCCACAGAGATCAATCCATCTACCATTCGATAAGCGGACGGTCCACAGGGTTTTGCCGTCCCGAAAGTTTCCCAATTAGTTCTCCATCCAAATTAACTGAACTCTTTTTTCGGTGCAGCTCTGAAACATACTACGAAAAAGTAAACAATAATGATCAATCGAAAATGTAAGACCAAGACTAGCCAAATCAGCTGTTATCGGATGGTGCTCTCAGGGAATCAGAGATTCACTTTTAAAAATGGGAGCCGCAAAAGCAAGAGGTTTGGTTTGATTTGCCACAGGTGTTCAGATCAGCTTATATCGGATGGTAGATGGTGGATAATCTGGGAATCGGAGTTACAAATTTGTCAAAAATCCGAATCGACCCTAGTTAGGCCATCATTTTTCGATGCAAACCTGAGTTCTTCTTCTTTACAGTAAAAATTGAAGCATTCACTACGAAAACTTAAACAATGTTGATCGGAAACTCTTGAAAATGGAAGGCATCGAAACTATAGGTATAAACAATAAATGTACTTTATATTTGTTACTTTGTTTATGCTTCGGATTTAAAATTGCGACAGTCCGAATTCATGCTTTTCTTCAATCTCAGCTGACCGATTATTATCGGTCTGCCAACTCCGATATTTATATAGAGTTGCCATTTGCAAAATTCACGAAATGGCGCTTATGCACACACGAATCGGCTGAATTTGCGTAATGAAAGCTTGAATTCGTCATCGTATAAACACAGTATGTAATAATTCATTCATCAACTAACGCTCCGAAGCAATATGAATAAACAACAAATGTTGTTTATATATATAATAATTCATTGTTTTTAATTTTACAGTCGATAATATGTGAACCGCCGGTGGCCAGCTAAGGTGGTCTATGCAGATAACCTCGTACGTCGAGTTTCATCGACATCATCTTTATGATAATAAATATCTAAAACCGGAGATTATGTTAGCTTTTTCTTAAGGTTCAGTAAACAATTTAGTTCATTCTCCTTGAAAAAAATTCCTTATATTTTCCTAATATATATAAAATATAAGCATAAACCCAAAAAACTTTGATTGATTGCATAAATTTGCATTTGTCCAATCGCAGTTCTAACTTATTATAACTTATTTCAAAGTTTTTAAATGTTCTTCTACATCCTGCTTGTTACCATAATGCTATCCATATAAACGATAACTTTATTCTCTCTAATAAATCGGCAAAAATCTTGTTTACGAATAATTGGTGAAGTGTATTCCGATTCGCTATTTTGTATGATTTCTTTTTCCATGTATTTGACTATAATAGTCGCCTAGGTGAACAACTAAATGGCTTTAATTTTTCTAAAATGGTAATGATCTTTTTGGAGTAATATATAATTCCTTGAATAAATTTTCACTGTAAAACGGGAACTTGTCATGAACCACCATGATGTTTAACATATCCTCTTGAAATCTCTCTTGTAATACGCTTTTTGGCAGGCTTTCAATCTCTTTTCGTAAAAGTTGCTGTTCACAATTCTTTTTTGTCTCTACTTCTACGAATTGTGCTTTAACAGTCGCTTCCTTCGACAGTTGATCCATAACAGTATTTTCCTCTAACAGTTTTTCTTTAACAGTCGCTTCTCTTAACAGTTGATCCATAATAGTCGTTTCCTCTAACAATTGTCCCTTAACAGTCGCATAGTTGTTCCCAAACAGGCCTTTTTTTTATAACAAAGCATAACGTTTTTCCAATGACGTTGAGTTGGCTCTTATTTATGCCATAATACTCAGTGCTCACTTTATTAATGTTTAGAAGACTTTAAAAAAGATATCGCGCTCCCAGAGTCTATAAGGCATTCTGCAATAATTTTATATAGTTGTTTTTGTCATTAGCGCTTATCCTTTGAGGACATTGTCGTACGAAATGCCCCATTGCTCCACAGGCGAAACAGGAACCTGAAGCCCTTTTTAGAGTGCGGCAATCCTTTGCAAAATACCCCTTGGAGTTGCAGTTCCTACAGCGTAGCTCATTGTACTCAGTGCCCCCGATCAATGGCTTCTTTGCTGTGTTGCTTTCCGACGTCTTCGGGAGACAGATATTGGCAAAGGCTTGCTTGCTTCTGTTCTGGGTTGGCGAATCGTTGGATACGGGCTTGATCCCTCAAGGTTGCTGATGGTACTGTTTCAATAATATGCTGCAAGAGCTCGTCTGTGTGCAAGTTGATGGGATGGGCTAACATCATTTACCCGAATGATAAAATTTTTTCTTCCAATAAAAAGCGCGCAATGGGCTTACACAGTTCCAGTAAATGATAATATGTTTTCTGCCAATAAAAAACCCGCAAAGGGCTTACACGGTTCCAGTAAATATACAAGTATACAAGTAAAACACATTTTTTTAAACACATGCCCATATATTTTTCAGGAGCGTTAGACAGGGATTCGAAACACCCAGTTTAAGTTTAGGTGGCGACGAACGTAAAAAATAATTAAAAACACAAAAACTAGTCTAACTAACAACAACTAAAAATTCAACTGAAACTTAAATAACACAAGCGGACATGTCACTCGTTAGTCACAAGGTGAATTCACAGGTGAAACTTTTTTTTCGGAACTTAAGTGTTGTAACAGGGAAGGCGAATTTGCAAAAATTTTAAAGATAAGAAAATACACAAAATATTTAACAATAAATCAATTATGCATTTAGGGGAAATTCCGAAGGTGTAATAATGAACAAGGAACATCAACAAATATTAAAAAAAAATTTTAATGGACGCGAGACATTAGCATAATAATCTAAACTAAGTTTTAAACGTTCTTACGGGCGAATTTTTCGGCTTGTAAGCGGTTTGCGGGCGCTATAAAGGGCGAGGAATTATACTATATATAATACCAATATTTAAATTCTAGCAATAAACTTGTTGGTCGTTGTTGTTAACCTATTGTTATCGCAATCACGGCATTTACATGGACAGACTGACATGGCTACAAGGTTTTTCTGATCAAGAATAAATTTAATTAGTGGGGTCGGAAACGCTTCCTCGTATGTAACATATGTACTTTCCGTCAAATCAAGAATACACTTATCTGTAATAAACTCAACCAAATTCAAACGTTTAATCTTTATTATTGTACTATACCCAGTGCAAAATAACAAGTTCGGCAGCGATCAAACAATTAAATTAGCCGCGATTTCTTCAGTGGATGCCTTTCTGTGTAAAAATACATTTTTCGTGTAAAGAAATTCTTCAGAACAAAAGGTTCATATTTGTATTTCATATAAGTGAGCACAGGAAAGCTCTTTTTGGCCACGAAATTTTGAAACAAATTGCATGTCATTTTTTTAAGATTTGAAATATTTTAATGCAATGTAGAGAAATTTGTTTTTCTAGAAAAGCAGAACAGAAGTAATTTCACATAAAAAGCATTGTTAGCCTAAGTAAACATAAGCCGTTTTGACACCGGTCCCAACTGTTATTGTGGGAAACTTTTCCCAGAGCGAAAAAATTAACTTTGCTCTACCAGAAACTGAGCTTGACAATTGTTTCCTGATTTGATATGAGTCTAACAGGATAAAGAAAAATGCTTCAGCATATTTTGGGAGCTTTGATCACTCGTAAGAATCAGAAGATCAAAGAACGTTTTTAATTTTTTCGTGTATGTATATATAGTACTCTTCTGATGTGCTTTATCACTACGTGGACTGCCGTGACTGATAACACAACTTTCCACTCATTATTAAAAAATCGCATTATTAATAACCATTAAAGACTTGTCCATGCCATGTAATGTAAATATCAATGTTTTATTTTTACCGCTATCAAAGCTATAATTATTTTAATCCGGGTTAATAGACTAACCGGTATCTTATAGTCAAAGTGCTTGAATGTAGCGTTCTGTTTATATTGAAATTATTAATCCGAGACCTCGTAGTTGTTGCAGCTTGCTTGATTACGGATGACCTAAGATAAACAACACGATTAATTTAGAATGTTTTAAATGTTATAAAACTGTCTGTTTTTTCAATTTTAAAGTTATAGTTTTAAGTCGAATTTCTACATCCCGAGAATTAATTGTAATTTATAACAGCCAATACAGCAGCTGTTATGTAAACAGAAGTGCCCTCTATCGAAAATCCATAAAAGTAACTTTGAAAATTGGCCCTTTATTAAATTATGCCAGATTAAATCATTTTTTTTGGCGACTTTTATAGAGTAGGTTGGCTTTCTGACCCTGCAACAATGTGCTGACAGCTTTTGCGGGTCAGTTCACCGTCGAGTTAGTGAGTTGTTAAGTCATCCGTTGACAGGGGTGGAAAATCTAGACGGATGGTCTCTCCATATAATTTCTCTAAGTCATCCACAGTTATGGGTAGGTATGCTTTTGATAGTAAATATTGAATTCTAACGTTATAATGTGGATCATTGTCTAGGATTCTTTTTAATACCTTGGTAATGATCATTTTTGTATATATATATAAATATATTCATAAAAATGAGAACTTCGTTACGACAAACTTGACCCGTTTTCCCGTTTGAGATCTCGACTTTCCAGATCCTGGGTTTTGGAAATCTTTATAATTGGTTTATATACATATGTATATGTACGCAAGATATTGGATGACGGTTAAGAGAGTCATAGTTACTCCCGCCGTTGACCCGCGCTTACTTGAATTTCTTCACTTTGACATTCACATTGTGTCAACACCCGCTAGGGCCATCACAATGCTTTGTTTTAATTAGACAGTCGGATTCCCCAAGTCCGTGCCAGTTCTGAATTGATTGTTAATTGATAATCGTTATAATTAATAAGAACTAATTGGTTTAACCCAATTAGTATTCTTAAAAATTTTAGCAAGAAAGTTCCACAATTGGCTACGTAACTAAACTATCCGGGGAACAAGTAACTAACATAAATGCTAGAAACTCTATTTACCCAGAACGAGCACATAAACCATGTTATTGTTTCCCAATCAAGCCCGACTATCTCAATCTTCAGAGCCAATCCTTATCTCGAAGTTACGGATCTAATTTGCCGGCCTGTTGAGAAGTTGGCGTGTCCCCACCATAAATTTTCAAGGTCCGAGGAGAAAATATCGACACAAAAGTATATGTCATGCTCTTCTAGCCTATCTATAATATCTCTCTGCGAAAGACTTCCATGGTAGTACGGCTATAAAACAGAAAAGAAAACTCCTCCGATATCTCTCGACGGCTTCTTTATGGTCGTTCCTGTTGCCAGGATGAGCACGAGGCCCATATTTAATAACAAACGGATACTCAACAGGTTACGGAATTTGAACCGTATTCCCTTTCGTTCAAAATTATTCAAGTATATTAATTTAGCTAGATTTCATATGATATATATATATTTGTTTGGCATTGTATTTTACTTGAAAATTTTCGGCTTTCGCCTTGAACTTAGGACCGAGTAACTTGTGATCAACCACTGTTCACACGAAACCCTTCTCCACTTCAGTCCTCCAAGGTCTCATTCGATTATTTGCTACTACCACCAAGATCTGTACCAATGGCAGCTCCATGCAGGCTTACGCTAAACACTTCTACGCATACCATTGTACCTTTCTACTCACTAAAGTTTCAAAATTTATATTACAAGTAATATAAATCATCTACTTTAGCGGTAATGTATAGGTATACAACTTAAGCGCCATCCATTTTAAGGGCTAGTTGCTTCGGCAGGTGAGTTGTTACACACTAGCGGATTTCGACTTCCATGATCACCGTCCTGCTGTTTTAAGCAACCAACGCCTTTCATGGTATCTGCATGAGTTGTTAATTTAGGCACCGTAATATTACGTTTGGTTCATTCCACAGCATCAGTTCTGCTTATTAAAAGTGGCTCACTGGGCACATTATATCATAACCTTGAACTTCATATCATGAAAGTTATGGTTCTTACCCATTTAAAGTTTGAGAATAGGTTAAGATCGTTTCGACCCTAAGGCCTCTAATCTTTCGCTTTACCAGATAAGATTATTTTATATGACATTAAAATGCACCAGCTATCCTGAGGGAAACTTCGGAAGGAACCAGCTACTAGATGGTTCGATTGGTCTTTCGCCCCTATACTCAATTCTGACAATCGATTTGCACGTCAGAAATGTTTCGGTCTTCCATCAGGGTTTCCCCTGACTTCAACCTGATCAAGTATAGTTCACCATCTTTCGGGTCACAGCATATATGCTCAAGGTACGTTCCAGTTAGAGGAATAAATAATATAAATATCATTATACATAACTATATAGCACGCCCCGGGATTGTGTTAATGTGTTAATGCCCCCGCCTTTCTACGATGCGCAGTTTTTTAAGAACTATTGTGGCCATGTTACATACAGCGGACCAATTTATTTCTGATTCAAGCATAATTTCCACCAGGGTACAAACGGCTGGCGTCCTCCCAACCCTTATGCTCAGATCTTGACGTTCAAAAAATACGTGCTCTGCTTCTTCATTATCCGACTCGCAGAGTGGGCAGTGCGGATAACGTTCATGCTTAAACCTATTCAGGTAGTATTTAAAGCATCCATTTCCTGTCAGCAGTTGCGTTAAGTAAAAGTCCACATGTGCATGCTTCCTTCCCAGCCATCTCTGCAGTTCTGGGATAAGCTTATGCGTCCATCGTCCTTTGCTGCTATTTGCCCACCTCTCCTGCCACTTTGCAATGGTGAGTTGTCTGCACCTTTTTCGTAGGGATTCGACAGTTTCGACCCTTGTGCTACCTGCGCGGAAAGCCACTGACTCCACTGCTAGCAGTTCCATCGGTATTACTCCTGAAATAACTAGTGCCGCGTCATGGGATACCGTGCGGAACGCACAGCACACAGTCACAGTCTCTGTACGGAATCAAATAACTCCCATTTTTTGTGTCTCGGGCCCATATGGGGAGCAGCGTACATCGGCGTCGATGTGACAACGCTAACCAGTAATCTACGTCCTGGTTGCCTCGGTCCACGAGTGTTCGCCATAATGATCCTAAGGATCTCGTCGTACATCTCGTCGTACGTGACCCTGTGAGTCGATTGCCCTTATTCTGTTTCGTACAGGAGCAGGCGACCTTCGAAGTAGCTCGCTATTACTCGCTGTATGTACACTGGGACATTTAGTTTGCTTAGTGCATTTAGTGTGTGGTGCCAGCTAGCGGAGTTGAATGCGTTTTTAACATCCAATGTTGCCGCTGTGCAATACTGCTTAGTGCCGTACAACCACCTTTTCCCCCAATGGCTTTGTCTGCGATCTCACACAGTTTACCAATGGCATCGATTGTAGATAGTCCCTTTCGAAAACCATACTGCATCTCAGAGAGGCCGTTGGTTCCGACAAGGGCACCTTCTAGCCGGGAGTGGATTATTCTTTCAAGAATTTTGCCTACCGTATCCAATATACAGAGTGGCCTATACGAGGAAGGCTCCTCCGCTGCCTTGTCCCCCTTTGGTATGAGTACCAACCGCTGAGTTTTCCAGCGACTAGGGAACACACCTTCTGTTAGGCATGCATTATACATGTCAACATACTGTTTTGTGTTTGCTTTTATGGCTATTTTTAATACTTTATTCGGGATTCCATCAGGTCCCGGTACCTTATCGTCCTTTATTGTCTTAAGAACCTCAAGGGCTTCCTCAGGACTTGTGAGCTTCTCGTGTCTACGATCTGTGCTATACGCGCCATACCCTCTTGCTCAGGGAATAGTGTTTATACTACCCTTTTTAGGAAGACTGGGCATTTCGGCGACGGTCTACTAAATGCCCGAAGCCGTTTTGTGACGAGTTTATATGCGAAGCCCCAAGGGTTGGAGTCTATTTCTTCGCATATATTATTAAAACACATGCGTTTGCTTTCTTTTATTAATTTTCTCAGGGCTCGTCTTTTTTCCCTGTAGTATATCTGAAGTGCCCTAAATTCGAGTCTTCCTCTTGCTCGTTGGTATGCGCGTCTTGCTCTTTCTTTCCTGGCTTCCGCAATGGATTGGTTCCACCAGTATGCCGGTCTTCTCGTTGATGGGAGTTCCCCCTTCCTCTGCATCACAGTCTACCTTGGTGTAATCTGCGATGCGGTTTGCCCTTTCGTCTGCTGATCCGTTTGTAGAGAGGTCCTCGAATAACATCTGCACCATCTCCACATCTAGCGTTTCTACTTTGTACCCTACCACGGTCTTTGGAACGCGTGGTGGGCCATCTGTGGACTTAATCGTGAAAATTATTGCCGCATGATCACTACCCATATAGGCGTCACTAACCTCCCAGCTGGAGCCCGAAGCCAGTCCAGCGCTCACAAATGTAAGGTCAATGATGGAACTTGTTCCGGCTCTAGAGAAAGTGGGTTTTGTTCCAGAGTTCAGCAGTACTAGCTCAAGTGCGGCGAAGCTCTCCAGTAGCGCCCTTCCCCTCGCATTTGTCGGGGGGAGCCCCACTCCGTAGCCCAGGCGTTGAAGTCCCCGGCAATTACGGCAGGGCGATTTTCCCGGGCGTCTTCTGCAATCTCTTCGAGCACATTTATTGCGTGGGGGAGGCTAAGGCTTGGCGGCAGGTAGCAGCTATAGAAAGCTATACCATTCACATGGGCCCTGGCGAAGCAATTTCCGCTTTTTTTCCTGCTAATCTGGCGCCTTGGGTTTCCGCAGCTCCATATTGCCGATTTTTTGCTACTATTTGCTAGCCGTTCACCGGTGTTTTTATTTGTATATATATATTCATATATATATATATATATATATATATATATATATATATATATATATATATATATGGCTCGCTTATGAGTGCCATGTCTACGTTTTGCTCGATGACCACCACCGCAGATTCTGGCAGTTCCACATCAAACTGGGACTTAACCGCACATATGACATCCGTTTTGTAAGTGGTCTCGTCGATGTCCTTCACCTCGATCACCGTTGTCTCAGTCAGCGCTCTGACGTCGACATTGCTGCCCAGGACCGCTTTTATTTTGGTCTGAAGCTCTGCGGTTTTTGGGTCGGATACCTTATTTAGGAGGATTAGCAGTTCCCCCTTGGCTGTTCGCCTGACGGCCTGTACGGCATGACCTAGGTCCTCCAGCTGCGGATCTGACTTTACCTTCTGCGCAGGTTTTGCAGCAGTCACCTTAGCTCTTTCCTGTTCTTCGAGTATGCCTTGCACAACCGACAGGACTTCTCTCTGGAGATAGTCAATTTTATCGACCCGCATAGGGTTTGTGATGGAGCGCTTTCCGTCCATTAGCTTCTTCAGCTCCCTGGCCTTCGATCCAAGCTCAGTAAGCTGTTTCAGCACATCCCCATTCCTCTTCCTCTGGGGGAACCATTCCCAGACTTGCGCCAGGGGGTTGTGCCCCCGGCTCCCTACCCACCATATCCCCGGTACTGCACGATGTTTGGTTCTTTACCCGCAGTGACCTTATTCTCTTCGATCGGACATTGCCCAGTTATTTAAAAGAAAAGGAATAAATCTTAGTGATAAGGTTTAAAAGTCTTTTTTTTATAATTTTCGCGCGAACAAAAACCGCCCAAGGTGTTTCTACGTGCTACGGCACGCACTTATGTGCTTGGTCTGCATCCTGTCCGAAGCTTGCTGCTATGTCACACGCAGCCCCTTTCGCACACTACGATCAACTGTTCGCGCAAGCGCTTTTCACCACTGATTTAGTGTTTACAAAACAAAAAGGTCGAGTGGAAAATTTGGCTACAACTAAACAAACAAGGAGTGGAAATTAGGAAGAGAAAAAAAAAGGTGCCTCCCCTCCCTCGCCTTCGACCGGGGATAAATTCCCGGCTTGTTCCTATGTGCCGTCCACAGCCTCCTGGCCACCAGCTGACTTCCAGGTACGTGTCCGTGACGACGCAGGTGGGCCAAAAGGCTGTTCCTCAGAGAAAACTTCAGACCACAAATATGACATACTCGTATGTTTGCGAGGTCGTGATCGTGCTGCAAAAGCTTCTCGTTAAATTTCTTACGTTTGCGGTGCCTAACTTAAAAAAGCTCCCCGTCCAGTGACTTTTCCACGTCGCCATGGACATTCCTCTCGTGCTAAAGGTAGTCTGTGCGTCTCTTAAAGGATGCAGGAAACCTCGGACATTGGAAGGGCGCCACGTGAAGATCCAGGAAGCGCAACGATTCATAATATTCGTAGGGGTCCATAATTCCTCCTTGCAATGACGAACTCAAGAAGGCGATTCTTAGGCCGCTGGTTTAGGGTCCTGTGCATCTCCCTGCTGATGGGAAGTGCTTCATCTAGAAAGCGGAGTTTCTCAAAAAGGTTCCCATTAGAGGAAACTTCCCTGTTTTTCTTTTGTTTCTCCATGCGGTAGAACTTGATGTAATTTATGACTTTACGGTGCAACATCTTCCACGTTAATCTCTGTCTAGTTTTCTAAATCATCTCCTTCGTAATGCCTTGCCAGGCCAGACTACGTTGTCTGCGGGAATTGTAGTAATGGTGATTGGGTACCCATAGACAAATGTCGAATTGATACAGTCGGATTAGGTCTTGAGTTTCTGAAAGACTTAAACGATGACGTAGACTTCGGCTTTCAGGAATTCAGATATCCAGATCTATGGCATCTTTCAATTCGTTTATGTCACTGGCCTCAGCCAAGCTAAGCGGGCGGAGATTTTGCGAATCAGTGAGTTGCGTCTCTCGAGAATCTTCCATTAATAAAGTGTTAATAACGGGTTTCCCAAGCTTTTCCTTAAAAAAAAAAGTTTGCTGAATAACTTTTTCAACTAGCTTCATATACTCATTTAAATCATTTCTTAAGTATTTCTCCAGCTCTTGATTTTCCTCATAATTCTCTACCTCACCAATAATCATCAACTCATAGCTGTTCTTGACATGTGTTTGGTGAGCTATCAGGTTCTTAAAGATCGTTCCGTATCTAATTTCGGTGTAGTGCTCGAAACTTGATACGAACTCTGCCTGTTTACCCTCGACCGCACTTTGCAAATAGCTTATCCTCTCCATGCGATAACGTTTTCGCAACGATTGCAAGCGTCGCTGGATGACTACGAGGGACAGGCGAAATTTCGATAGCCTCATAGCCAATTGCAGACCCAGGTAAGCGTCTTGTCTTTGGCCCACGGTATCCACACAACGCACACGCTTATGCGCATTATGCCACAAATCGGATAGTGTTCGTATAGCTGCAGTAACCTCCGGTTTTCCCGGGCATAATTACGATGCCGTTTTAACAGCGATTGCTGTTCGCACAGAAAGCCAAGTTGGTCAAAGTGCGCGAACTTGACTCCATCCGCCTCCTAACGCTCCCGTTGCTTATGAAATTTCTGACATAGGGTTGACACCCGAATTCGAACATCCGTAACACTAAACCTTCCAGGACTCGCGGCACACTTCCGTGTTGTAAAACTGTTTATCCCCTTGGTTACAGAGGCGAGGTTCCAAGCGGTACAGCTCGATCAGGCGATGCACATGCTGTGTCGAGAGTCGTTGGCCCTCCGGAACGGGTAATACCTTCTGAAGAAAAAGATAGGATAGAAAGTATGTATGCATTGAAATTCTATTTATTTGTTGTCATTGATGGTTACACACGCTTTTAATAAAATAAGAGGGTCAATTTAGTTCTTTAAAAAGTTGAGAAGTAATCGTTTCTGGACTTTTAAAGTCTATAATTTCTTGATCAGGAATCGATCTGTCTGTTTGTCTGTCCGTATACCCTTGCACAGAGTATATGCAAGGTGAAGGAAACGTTTCCGACCCCATAAAGTATATACACTTTTGGTCGGATTTACAAACCGAGTCGATTTATGCATGTTCGACTGTTTGTCTTTCCGTTGGAACATTGTGATCTCAGAAAAAAATCGTTCAAAAAAACATTTGAAAAAAATTTGTGACTTAATTTCACAATATCGGAGTCTAACTCTGTTGTTAGAAGTTTTATATTTAGTAAATCAAATAACACATTTTTTTCTATAAGATAATAGAAAAACTATTGTCTGTTAAAGGTTATTGCTCAAAAATTGTAAGCGATGGTATTAAGTAAAGCATACACAGTGTTTCAATATACCATTTTAACGACATATAGCACAAGCCTGTAGTCTTAGTAGTTTAAAAGTCACGGATATACGAAATTCGGCTATCTATAGCGGTTTTCCCGCCAAAGAAGGGAGCTTTTCCGAATTTCAGTACCATAAAAATAAAAGTAATAAGCCATCATATCTTTCGATTGATATATCACAATAGACTTTAATTTTTTGTTTCTATGGTAGTCGCTTTTGCATACTCTCGTCTTTACGTGGACTGCTGTACACATTGATCATATAGCAGTCATGGCAGGACATGGTTAGACTCGCCTAGTGATGCTGATCAAGAATGTATATACTTTATGGGGTCGGAAACGTCTCCTTCACCGCGTTGCAAACTTCTGACTGAAATCATTAATATTATTATAATTAAAAAAATATTTTCTACAATATTACGGCACCCTGGGATAACGCACACAAAACAAATTGGCACACACTAATCCGAAATTGGTTAAAATCATTTGTCGAATACACTAACAAACGATTTTCAGAAAACAACATGATGGAGCAAGGAACCATGTGACCATAGGAAAAGGCTGCGCAAAGCCTTTAACATCAGCTTTGATACCAAGAGTTAAGAACCATATAAGGTAATACAAAGAGAGTAAGCTACGTAGCCAAGAGATAATATTAATGTAACTTTTACGAGTCCCTAGGAGGATTCAAAGATATAGTAAGACTAAGCAAAATCTTAGTCAAAGGCCATTCAGACCCAGCGCAGCAACACAAGCCAACACAACTTTCTCCTGGGACAAGGCCAATAGGTTATAATATGGCTAGAAGTGGCCTAGGGCAGAAACTTTATTTTTATATGTAATATTACAAGAGGAAATTCATTTCATCTGGAAGTTAATGCATTTATTTTAGTTACTAAAGCACAGGTTCTTTGGAATCTGGAACTAGATAGGAATCTTTATTATCAAAATGCTCCTAGTATTTCAGAAGTTTAAAAAAATCGTTGCCAGCGCCTCTCATTCCTTCTGTCACTTTATCCACTTGTGCTAAGCCTTTTTCTGGTTGACCTGGCAACACACTATCTTCTACTGCATTCATAGCACAAGTTGTTCCCTAAGTTCGTTGTCATCGCCATTAGTTCACTGCTCCGCTACGACTTCCTGCATTAGCTCATCTTCGGGAACGGGAACTTATAAGAAAGCCTCATCGCTGTCGGCTTCATGGGCTTGCCAATCTGAGTGACACACGTCCTTGTGCTCTGCAAATTCTGAAAGTGCGCACAAGGGCCGTTCCTCACACAGAAAACACTCGATGCCATAAAGCTTACCAGCACAGTTCGAGGTGTATTTATTATCATACTGCTGGCGCATCTTGTCAATTCTCAAAAGCGCGTCAAAGTAAACTAAAAGTTAAGTAAGTATAAAAAACATTATAGAACAAAACAATGTTGTAATCTCGGTAAGTATAAGCTGTAGAGTTCAAATTTCAAATCTGGAATACCTTGCTAACAAAATTGCGACGCCCACTCTGACGAGATTTTATGGTGGCTTCCTCAATTTTAATAGTAGCCGTCTCCACTTTCTGCCTGCTACTTATCAGGACTGCTTCGGTCTTATGAGCTGCCAAGGCGAGACCCTTAGAGTCAAGGTGACCTTCGAAGTAGCTCGCTATTACTCGCTGTATGTACACTGGGACATTAAGTTTGCTTAGTGCATTTAGTGTGTGGTGCCAGCTAGCGGAGTTGAATGCGTTTTTAACATCCAATGTTGCCGCTGTGCAATACTGCTTAGTGCCGTACAACCACCTTTTCCCCCAATGGCTTTGTCTGCGATCTCACACAGTTTACCAATGGCATCGATTGTAGATAGTCCCTTTCGAAAACCATACTGCATCTCAGAGAGGCCCTTGGTTCCGACAAGGGCACCTTCTAGCCGGGAGTGGATTATTCTTTCAAGAATTTTGCCTACCGTATCCAATATACAGAGTGGCCTATACGAGGAAGGCTCCTCCGCTGCCTTGTCCCCCTTTGGTATGAGTACCAACCGCTAAGTTTTCCAGCGACTAGGGAACACACCTTCTGTTAGGCATGCATTATACATGTCAACATACTGTTTTGTGTTTGCTTTTATGGCTATTTTTAATACTTTATTCGGGATTCCATCAGGTCCCGGTACCTTATCGTCCTTTATTGTCTTAAGAACCTCAAGGGCTTCCTCAGGACTTGTGAGCTTAATGCTTCTCGTGTCTACGATCTGTGCTATACGCGCCATACCCTCTTGCTCAGGGAATAGTGTTTATACTACCCTTTTTAGGAAGACTGGGCATGTCGGCGACGGTATACTAAATGCCCGAAGCCGTTTTGTGACGAGTTTATATGCGAAGCCCCAAGGGTTGGAGTCTATTTCTTCGCATATATTATTAAAACACCTGCGTTTGCTTTCTTTTATTAGTTTTCTCAGGGCTCGTCTTTTTTCCCTGTAGTATATCTGAAGTGCCCTAAATTCGAGTCTTCCTCTTGCTCGTTGGTATGCGCGTCTTGCTCTTTCTTTCCTGGCTTCCGCAATGGATTGGTTCCACCAGTATGCCGGTCTTCTCGTTGATGGGAGTTCCCCCTTCCTCTGCATCACAGTCTACCTTGGTGTAATCTGCGATGCGGTTTGCCCTTTCGTCTGCTGATCCGTTTGTAGAGAGGTCCTCGAATAACATCTGCACCATCTCCACATCTAGCGTTTCTACTTTGTACCCTACCACGGTCTTTGGAACGCGTGGTGGGCCATCTGTGGACTTAATCGTGAAAATTATTGCCGCATGATCACTACCCATATAGGCGTCACTAACCTCCCAGCTGGAGCCCGAAGCCAGTCCAGGGCTCACAAATGTAAGGTCAATGATGGAACTTGTTCCGGCTCTAAAGAAAGTGGGTTTTGTTCCAGAGTTCAGCAGTACTAGCTCAAGTGCGGCGAAGCTCTCCAGTAGCGCCCTTCCCCTCGCATTTGTCGGGGGGAGCCCCACTCCGTAGCCCAGGCGTTGAAGTCCCCGACAGGGCGATTTTCCCGGGCGTCTTCTGCAATCTCATCGAGCACATTTATTGCCTGGGGGAGGCTAAGGCTTGGCGGCAGGTAGCAGCTATAGAAAGCTATACCATTCACATGGGCCCTGGCGAAGCAATTTCCGCTTTTTTTCCTGCTACTCTGGCGCCTTGGGTTTCCGCAGCTCCATATTGTCGATTTTTTGCTACTATTTGCTAGCCATTCACCGGTGTTTTTATTTCTATATTGCTCGCTTATGAGTGCCATGATTTCGTTTTGATCGATGACATTTTGCTCCAGCAACGATTGGGCAACCTCGCAGTGGTTTAGGTTGATCTGAAGAATCTTCATTAGCCCCTTAGCCTTTGCAAAGCCCTCCTGAAGTACGGACATTTTCCACTCATTGTTGGGTGGTCACAGTCCTTCTCCTTTTTGCGCTTGCAGAGCATACAGCCTTTGCTTTGCAGCCTCTGGCTTGGTGCTCCTTCGCGCCGCAGTTGTAGCAGCATTTAGAGCAGTCCTTCTGGGATCTGCAGTTCCCTGCTATTTGGTTGAATTCCATACACTTAAAACACCTTTTGGGTGTTATCTTTGACCGGATTCTGTGCCCAGGACCGCTTTCAGTTTGCTCTGAAGCTCTGCGGTTTTTGGGTCAGAGACCATGCTTAGGAGGATTAGCAGATCCCTCTTTGCTGTTCGCCTGACGGCCTGTACTTGACTTGACTTAGGTCTTCCAGCTGCGGATGTGCCTTTACCTTTTTAAGGATATCCGCGTAGGACCCTCCAGTAGATGTTTCGATAAGTATCGCGTCATTTCGTGGCGGACGTACCTTGGGCTTCCTCGCCTTCGGTTCTACTTTTTTCCACTCCTGTGGGGGTTTTGGGGCTTACTGGTGCTCTCGGTCCCAGCATGTTTGCCCCTATTTCCCCCTTGGCTAGCTTCGCTTGCCGGCGCCTTATGTATCGCCTTTTTTGCTGGCATGGCTAGCGTTTTCCCAGTTTCATGTCCCCTGGGTCGCTTGCTATTGCCGCTCGCGAGCACTTCTGCGCAGGTTTTTTTAGCGGTCACCTTAGCTCTTTCCTGTTCTTCGAGTATGCCTTGCACAGCCGACAGAACTTCTCTCTGAAGATAGCCAATTTCATCGACTATGTCCCGCATAGGGTTTGTGATGGAGCGCTTTCCGTCCATTAGCTTCTTCAGCTCCCTGGCCTTCGATCCAAGATCAGTAAGCTGTTTCAGCACATCCCCTTGCTCTTCATCAGCAGCTTTTGGGCTGCCTTTCTCTACTATTGGGGGGGTGCCAGCTGCTTGCCGATGCTCTCCGCCCTTTTTTCTGGCGATCTCGCCATCCGTTGCTTTTTTTGAATGGGTCAGCTCCCATGTTGGCCCAGTCGGGTAAACTGGACAGTGGCGTGTGGAATCCATCCGCATTAGCGGCGCCGACAGTCCTTTGCTTACCGGCGTACCACCGCCCACCAACAGTCCAACTCCTAGGCTTGCTCCAGGGGGTTGTGCCCCCGGTCCCCACCCACCACATACCCACCTGGGGAATTCACCGGTACTGCACTAAAATTTGGGCCTTTACCCGCAGTGACCTGTTTCTCTTTGTTCGGACTTTGCTCAATTATTTAATATAAAAGGAATAAATCTTAGTGATAAGGTTTACAAGTTTTTTATTTATAAGTTTCCCGCGAAGAAATACCGCCCAAGGTGTTCCTACGTGCTGCGGCACGCACTTATGTGCTTGGCCTGCACCCTGTCCGAAGCTTGCTGCTATGACACCCGCAGCCCCTTTCGCACACTACGATCAGCTGGTCGCGCAAGCGCTTTGCACCACTGATTTAGTGTTTACGAACAAAAAGCGCGAGTGGAAAATTTGACAACAATAAAAACAAACAACGAGTGGAAATAAGGAAGAGGAAAAAGATGCCTCCCCTCCCTCACCAACGACCGGCCCCTGCCTGGCCGCCAAACCTGTTGGGGATAAATTTCCGGTTTGTTCCTAGATGTCGTCCACGACCTCCTGGCCACCAGCTGACGTCAAGGTATGTGTCCAGATGCTCCAGGCCGGAAAACTTGGGAAAATAGACGGAGCGATTTAAAAACGCGACCGCACTCTCTGCTTTCACAACTCTCACTCTCCGGGCCCCGAAGGTATCCTGAATCTTTCACATTGTTAATCCTACAAGTGCATATAATAAACACAAAAATCAATGATAATTATGCCATTATATAATTCCGAAAAATTAACGCACTGTATTCATATAAATCTATCAGCACTTTATCAAATTAATAACATTTATTTTGTGTTAAAATTTATGATAATTTTAATATTTTATGATAAAATTGGTATGCTAATAGATTACAATGTCCTAATATTGTTTAAATATTACAATTCTAATGATGAATTTTCCATAACGGATATTCAGGTTCATCGGGCTTAACCTCTAAGCAGTTTCACGTACTGTTTAACTCTCTATTCAGAGAACTTTTCAACTTTCCCTCGCGGTACTTGTTTACTATCGGTCTCATGGTTATATTTAGTTTTAGATGAAGGTTACCACCCACTTAGTGCTGCACTATCAAGCAACACGACACTTTGGAAACATCATCTAGTGATCATTAACGTTATATGGGCCTGGCACCTTCTATGGGTAAATGGCCTCATTTAAAAACGACTTAATTCGTTAATTTCTCATGCTAGAATATTGACGCTCCATACACTGCATCTCACATTTGCCATATAGACAAAGTGACTTAGTGCTGAACTGATTTCTTTTCGCTCGCCGCTACTAAGAAAATCCTTGTTAGTTTATTTTCCTCCCCTAATTAATATGCTTAAATTCAGGGGGTAGTCTCATATGAGTTGAGGTTGTGTATAACTTTTATTTGCAATTAATTCTTTATATATAATGATAAAACATTTTATTAAATTCGTTATATTAATAATATCTGTATATAAATGGCATTTGTTTGATTTAACGAATCAACGAAGAACAATAATATTGTCAACGGTTTTCTATTTTCTAATCATTAATAGGAGACAATTCTAAATAAATTTTTATGATAGACATTTCTCAGTATCATTTAATTGAAAAAGAAAATATTTCTCTTCGTTTTTCACATTCAAATTATTTACTAATGTGAGATAATGTTTTTCATATATTTTTTAATATTATGAATAAAATAATTAAATTATTATTATCCAATAATATACCATATGCTTATAAAATTTCATTATAAAATTTGTATAAGCAACTTAATTAGCATAGTCTTACAACCCTCAACCATATGTAGTCCAAGCAGCACTATAAAATTAATTAAAGTACATAACAGGATGGACTGCGATATGCGTTCAAAATGTCGATGTTCATGTGCTGCGTTCTTCATCGACCCATGAGCCGAGTGATCCACCGCTTAGAGTTTTATAAATTGGTTTCTTAATTTTGTCAAATATGTTTTTATTGAAAGAAATTAAAAATACACCATTTTACTGGCATATATCAATTCCTTCAATAAATTTATTTTTATACCTAAAACGAATGCTGCGAAATGTCTTAGTTTTATATAACCAATATATATCAAAGTATTTCTTTTTAAATTGCATTTATTGTATATAAATATATATATATATATATTAATACTTTTTTAGCGATATAAATTGAAATTTATATAAAACATTAACCTGTATAAAACCAGGTACAACATTGTACATTTTAGGTTGTTGCATTATCCAATGTATGCGCATAACTGAGATGAACAATACATATCGCAACGCGTGTATATTATGGTCCATATACACACAGTATTTTAATTGTGTTTATATACAATAATAATTTAGAATTATTATTTTAATAATTCGATTTGCATGTTCGAATTTTTATTTGTTTGCTTTGGCTGCTTATTATTTCTCTCATATGTATTAAATACAATATATAATTTTAATATTTGCATTATTTCGATTTGCTTGTTCGAAATTTCATTTGATCTATATTAGATCTCATATACATTTTGGCAATTCATATTTTATTTGTAATACTGATTTCTTTTCGCTCGCCGCTACTAAGAAAATCCTTGTTAGTTTATTTTCCTCCCCTAATTAATATGCTTAAATTCAGGGGGTAGTCTCATATGAGTTGAGGTTGTGTATAACTTTTATTTGCAATTAATTCTTTATATATAATGATAAAACATTTTATTAAATTCGTTATATTAATAATATCTGTATATAAATGGCATTTGTTTGATTTAACGAATCAACGAAGAACAATAATATTGTCAACGGTTTTCTATTTTCTAATCATTAATAGGAGACAATTCTAAATAAATTTTTATGATAGACATTTCTCAGTATCATTTAATTGAAAAAGAAAATATTTCTCTTCGTTTTTCACATTCAAATTATTTACTAATGTGAGATAATGTTTTTCATATATTTTTTAATATTATGAATAAAATAATTAAATTATTATTATCCAATAATATACCATATGCTTATAAAATTTCATTATAAAATTTGTATAAGCAACTTAATTAGCATAGTCTCACAACCCTCAACCATATGTAGTCCAAGCAGCACTATAAAATTAATTAAAGTACATAACAGGATGGACTGCGATATGCGTTCAAAATGTCGATGTTCATGTGCTGCGTTCTTCATCGACCCATGAGCCGAGTGATCCACCGCTTAGAGTTTTATAAATTGGTTTCTTAATTTTGTCAAATATGTTTTTATTGAAAGAAATTAAAAATACACCATTTTACTGGCATATATCAATTCCTTCAATAAATTTATTTTTATACCTAAAACGAATGCTGCGAAATGTCTTAGTTTTATATAACCAATATATATCAAAGTATTTCTTTTTAAATTGCATTTATTGTATATAAATATATATATATATATATTAATACTTTTTTAGCGATATAAATTGAAATTTATATAAAACATTAACCTGTATAAAACCAGGTACAACATTGTACATTTTAGGTTGTTGCATTATCCAATGTATGCGCATAACTGAGATGAACAATACATATCGCAACGCGTGTATATTATGGTCCATATACACACAGTATTTTAATTGTGTTTATATACAATAATAATTTAGAATTATTATTTTAATAATTCGATTTGCATGTTCGAATTTTTATTTGTTTGCTTTGGCTGCTTATTATTTCTCTCATATGTATTAAATACAATATATAATTTTAATATTTGCATTATTTCGATTTGCTTGTTCGAAATTTCATTTGATCTATATTAGATCTCATATACATTTTGGCAATTCATATTTTATTTGTAATACTAAAATGTATTTATTATAATATAAACAAATATTTAACTAATGGTAAGGATATACAATAATAATTTAATATTATTATTTAAATAATTCGATTTGCTTGTTCGAATTTTTATTTGTTTGCTTTGGCTGCTTATTATTTCTCTCATATGTATTAAATACAATATATAATTTTAATATTTGCATTATTTCGATTTGCTTGTTCGAAATTTCATTTGATCTATATTAGATCATATACATTTTGGCAATTCATATTTTATTTGTATTACTACAATGTATTTATTATATTAAAAACAAATATTTAATTAACGGTAAGGATATTACAACAATAATTATTCTTCCGCAGGTTCACCTACGGAAACCTTGTTAGGACTTTTACTTTCTCTAAGCAATCAAGTTCGGTCAATTTTTGCGAAACAACCGTAACACGCAAGGCGTTACAGTGATCACGTCCGGAGACCTCACTAAATAATTCAATCGGTAGTAGCGACGGGCGGTGTGTACAAAGGGCAGGGACGTAATCAATGCGAGTTAATGACTCACACTTACTGGGAATTCCAAGTTCATGTGAACAGTTTCAGTTCACAATCCCAAGCATGAAAGTGGTTCAGCGGTTTACCCGGACCTCTCGGTCTAGGAAATACACGTTGATACTTTCATTGTAGCGCGCGTGCAGCCCAGGACATCTAAGGGCATCACAGACCTGTTATTGCTCAATCTCAATATTGCTAGACGCAATTTGTCCATTTAAGAAGCTAGTGTCCTTATAATGGGACAAACCAGCAGGTACGGCTCCACTTATATAAACACATTCAAACACAATAAACATTTTACTGCCACCATGAATGAAGGCTATATAAGCTTCAACACCATAATCCTGAAGATATCTATTTAATATATTTGAGTCTCGTTCGTTATCGGAATTAACCAGACAAATCACTCCACGAACTAAGAACGGCCATGCACCACCACCCATAGATTCGAGAAAGAGCTATCAATCTGTCTTACACACTTATGTTCGGACCTGGTAAGTGGGAGGAACATATGAAAATACATACATACATAAAGGTATAGTACTAACCACAATTGTAAGTTGTACTACCCGTATGAAGCACAAGTTTAACTACGAACGTTTTAACCGCAACAACTTTAATATACGCTATTGGAGCTGGAATTACCGCTGCTGCTGGCACCAGACTTGCCCTCCAATTGGTCCTTGTTAAAGGATTTAAAGTGTACTCATTCCAATTACAGGGCCTCGGATATGAGTCCTGTATTGTTATTTTTCGTCACTACCTCCCCGAGCTGGGAGTGGGCAATTTACGTGCCTGCTGCCTTCCCGCTCCCTCTCCGGAATCGAACCCTGATTCCCCGTTACCCGTTGCAACCAT
This sequence comes from Drosophila biarmipes, assembly GCF_025231255.1. Classification (NCBI taxonomy): domain Eukaryota; kingdom Metazoa; phylum Arthropoda; class Insecta; order Diptera; family Drosophilidae; genus Drosophila; species Drosophila biarmipes. The sequence continues at coordinate 845,485 of NC_066611.1, read as the reverse complement.
GGTAGTCCTAGATACTACCATCAAAAGTTGATAGGGCAGACATTTGAAAGATCTGTCGTCTGTACAAGACCATACGATCTGCATGTTATCTAGAGTTCAACCAATATAACGATCTTGCGATCGCTTGGTTTTAGCCTAATAAAAGCACATGTTCCATAAGGTTCATGTTTTAATTGCATGTATTAGCTCTAGAATTACCACAGTTATCCAAGTAACTGTTAACGATCTAAGGAACCATAACTGATATAATGAGCCTTTTGCGGTTTCACTTTTAATTCGTGTGTACTTAGACATGCATGGCTTAATCTTTGAGTCAAGCATATAACTACTGGCAGGATCAACCAGAATAATGTTTTTATTCATATTTCATTCATATTTTTGAATAGAAATTAGCAATATATATGTTGTTATAGATTTTATTTCTATCGAATACGGTCATTTTTATATAGCATTCGAATACGTTTGTTTTCCAATTTATACTTGTTTCGCCACTAATAATAACAAGTTTTTATTGATGTCAAAAAGAATCATATTCTTTATAAACACAATATTTATTTTTCATATATTTTCTTTATATATGCACATTTTATTCTAAAATATCATTTTTGTTCAACACATGTACAATTTTTGTTTAACCAATATAAGATATTGAGTTAATCATTTGTAGATCTTCTTGTAGACACTTCGATCGTTGGAACTGCACCATTGCTGCTCCAACTAAATAAAAATAAACCCGAAATAAAAACTAAAAAGAATGACTAAAGTACCATACAACATGGCGACCGTGACCTGCAACGCAATTTTCGGATAAAGGACACTCAGAAATGGAAGACAGGAAGAAAGACTACAAAAACTAAAACTGGAAAACGGATACACGGACGAAAAAAAATCTGAGTGAGTAGAGTGAAAGCAATGGGCAAACGCGGAGGAGTTGCGCAAAAGATAAAAAAAAAATGGTAGCACACCTGAAGTGGCTACTCTGCGTAAATACTCCACCTCCCGCGTGAGTTACGGCCCAAAAACTACAAACAGAACTTGATTTTCTGCAAGAAAAATTAATAAATAATAAACGCCCAAAAATTGCGTCCACTCACTCAGTGCCAATAAGAAGAATTAATGAAACACTAAAAACAACAAAACCCCCATCCCCAAAGCAATGACCAAAACTTCAAAAGACGTGCCCGATGGATTGCCCTGGACCACTGGACAGCCCTCACTGCAACTACTCCTGTGCGAGGACCGGCACCGGTAACGCCTGAGCCCAAAAGGCTCCGGACAGCAGCAGCAGCAAAGAGAGTGCGGGAATATGCCACCTCCTGCGCCACCGAGGGAGTGTCAGCGTAGCCAAACCGGCGACGACCAGCTCACGTAGAAGGAAGGAAGAGAAACCAATAAAGCTGGAAACAAATTTTTTTTTTTACCCAAGCACTGCGCTGCATAATTTTTTTTGATTGCACTACGATGCATATTTTTTGTAATATAATACAATATTTTGTAAAATTGAGCGGAACCCTTTCTGCCCAATTAGAAAGTATGGCCCGTAAATCCGTACAAATGATAGGCAGGGAAATAGAATTGTAAAAAAAAACAGGGATAAAAGCCCATTCAATATTTTCTTTCTCACTCTTTTCTAATGAGAAGTAATAGCATAAGTAAAACAGATCAAATAAATGATTACTTGACTATTACTTCCTAGAAACATTACACTACACAAAGGAAAATAAGATAGAAATTGGAAAAAGGAAAATCGATACAATATCCAAAATGGGTTTGGTAGATACAAAAGTTGTAGATTCTACGGCAAATGTCGTTAATAAAATTGAATCTGAAATTTGATCTTCGAACAATCACAATATAGTTAATGATAATCGTTATTATAATGTTGCCAAGCGTATTACTAAAATTGTATAAATTACACAACAAATGTTTGAAGAAAAGATTCCAGAGTCAAGCAAAAACCTGAACAAAATCAAAAAAAAAAAAAAACAGAACAAACTAAAGTGATTACACATAAATGTCAACACCCAAAATCTAAGAAAATGAAATAACAAAAAAATAAATAGAAAAGTATTTCATGTAACCCGTTTTATAAAGTATGGTTAAACTAAAGGCATGGAATGGAACAAATTGTACGGGGGATTTTACAAGTCACTAACCCAGAATAGACCTATCTAAAAGAACACGGTTAGGAAGCATGTTAAAATATTAGTAGAGTGCTTTAATGAAGCGCGAATGGTAATACATGAACACAAGGAAAGATTAAATCAAGATCATTGGTCACATGTATCGAAACTTTTGATACGACTACGATCTAATTTAATATTTGTTAAACAAAAGTTCAGTTTAGAAATATCGGTACCAACCGTTCTAAACACTCCAATAGCAGTTGACACTGCACCTGACCCGGAAGCAACAGAAACGAACAAATCGGAGTCAGAAGAGCTTCCCAAAGTAAACCTCAAAATAGAAGATGAAGATTTGAATAATCTTACTATTCCGGCGGTATACACTGATCTGGACAATTCAAAAAATTCAGCTACTTCGAGTGTAATAGAAAACAAAATAAGTAACTCTATCACAATAGCACAATCAAATATTGATTTTATTAATACAGCATCCAAGCTTATACCAGTTTTTGATGGTAAGGCTGAAAATTTAACAAGTTTCATTGATGCTTTACAAATAATAGAATCAATAAAAGGCGAGCACGAAGAATTAGCTGTCTCCCAAAATAATAACCAAAACACATCGGAAAAGCCCTTTAAATACTCAACAATAAAAGAAGTCAGAGCTTACACCATTAATCTCAGCCAAAATATATTCGTTTCATTTTTTAATGTAGCTACTGGGAAAGAACTTATCTTTTTAATAGACACGGGTGCTGACATTTCCATTTTAAAAGAAACTTCGGATAACTTCCAAAACATCCAAGATGATTACGTCATAGACATAAAAGGCGTAAGTCAAGAAATAATCAAATCCAAAGGTTTAGTTTCTATAGAGATACGGATAACTAAACATAACATAATTCCACACGATTTTCATATCCTAAATTCACATTTCTAAATTCCATGTGATGGAATAATAGGCATCGATTTTATTAAAAAATACAACTGTCAATTTGACTTCAAGCCATCTGAAGATTGGCTTATAATTAGACCCAATAATTTGAAATTTCCAATTAATGTACCAATAGCTCATAGTTCTGGCAATAATTCAATACTTCTACCAGCAAGATCCCAAGTTAATCGGAAAGTTGAACTTAATTCAAAAGAAGACAGTGTATTAATTCCAAATCAGGAAATTCAGCATGGTATTTACGTTGCAAACACCATAGCAACATCCAATAATGCCTTCATAAGACTATTAAACACAACAAATACCGATCAAGTAGTCAGTACAGATAACCTAACATATGAATCACTTTCGAACTACGATGTAGTCAACACAAATTCAGACAATAGAAAAAAATTCGTACTATCACAACTATCAAAAAACTTCCCTCCACAGTTCAAGTCACAGCTTTCTAGCTTATGCACCCAGTATAGCGATATATTCGGATTGGAAACCGAATCAATAACCCCACAAATAATTTTTATAAACAGAAAAAATATGTTCGGATTGGAAACCGAATCAATAACCCCACAAATAATTTTTATAAACAGAAACTGAGATTAAAAGATGAGGAGCCAGTTTATATAAAGAACTCTCGAAGCCCACATAGTCAGGTGAACGAAATACAAAAGCAAGTACCGTCAGTATCCGAATATAACAGCCCATTGTTACTTGTTTCTATGAAATCATCCCCGGGTCTAATGTAAAGAAATTGCGATTAGTAATCGTAATAAAAAATTACTATCTGATAAATTCCCATTACCTAGAATTGATGATATTCTAGATAAACTAGATCGAGCAAAATACTTTTTATGTCTTGACTTGATGTCAGGATTCCATCAATTGAACAATTGAACGATTACCCTTCGGATTAAAAATAGCTCCTATTTCGTTTCAGAGAATGATCACTATTGCGTTCTCTGGTCTAGAACCTTCTCAAGCTTTTCTTTATATAGATGACTTAATAGTAATCGGTTGATTCGAAAAACATATGCTTAAGAACTTAACAGACGTTTTTGAGAAATGCAGGAAATATAACATAAAGTTACATCCAGAAAAATGTTCATTTTTTATGCATGAAGTGACTTTTCTAGGTCATAAATGCACTGATAAAGGAATACTTCCAGATGACAAGAAATACGATGTTATTATGAACTACCCAGTTCCGCACGACGCGGACAGTGCTAGACGTTTCGTAGCATTCTGTAACTATTACAGACGTTTTATAAAAAATTTCGCCGACTATTTACGGCACATAACAAGATTATGTAAAAAGAAATAGACGGTTGAGTGTGAGAATGCATTTCAATACTTAAAAACAAAACTTATGGAACCTACCTTGTTACAATATCCAAATTTTACTAAAGAATTCTGTATATTAACGGATGCAAGTAAGCAAGCATGTGGAGCGGTTTTAACTCAACTCGATATTACATTTCAGACCATATATATATGGAAACCATTTCTTAATAAGAACAGACCAAAGGCCTTTAATATACCTTTTCTCAATGACCAATCCCAGTTCTAAACTGACACGTATGAGACTCGAACTAGAAGAATACGACTTTACAGTCGAATATTTAAGGAAAAAAGATAATCATGTAGCTGATGCGTTATCAAGGATAACCATCAAAGATCTAGAAATATATTAAAAGTCACTACTAGATATCAAAGTAGACATCTTTAAATAAAGCTTCTAAGCCCAACGTATACGATGTCATAAACAATGATGAAAAGTACGTAAAGTGGTGACCTTGCAGATAAAAGATACCTTATGTTTATTTAAACAAGGCAGAAAAATTACTGCAAGATATGATGTTAGCGATTTATGTACGAATGGAGTTATTGACTTAGATCAATTTTTCCAAAGGCTTGAAATACAAGCCGGTATACATAAAATCAGCCAACTCAAAGTGGCACCGTGGGAAAATATCTTTGATACTTCAATAGATAATTTCAAATTAATGGGTAATAAAATTTTGAAAACATTAAGAGTAGCGCTACTCAACCCGGTGACCCAAATAACAAATTTAAAAGAAAACGACGCAATTTTGTCTACATTTCATGATGATTCAATTCAAGGAGGTCATACTGGCATATCAAAAACTTAGGACAAAGTAAAAAGACACTATTACTGGAAAAGCATGTCTAAAGATATAACTGAGTACGTAAGAAAATGTCAAAAATGCCAGAAAGCCAAAATAACTAAACACACAAAGACCCCTTTAACAATTAGAGATACACCAATAAGTGCTTTCGACAGAGTGATAGTGGACACTATTGGACACAATGAGTATGCAGTCACTTTAATATGTGATTTAACTAAGTATTTAGTTGCCATACCTGTTCCGAATAAAAATGCTAATACTGTAGCTAAAGCAATGTTTGAATCTTTTACCCTGAGGTACGGTCCAATGAAGACGTTCATTACGGACATGGGAACAGAATATAAGAATTCAATTATAGACGATTTGTGCAAATATTTAAATATTGCAAATACTACATCCACAGCACACCACCACCAGACAGTTGGAACAATAGAAAGAAGTCATAGAACTTTCAATGAGTACATACGATCTTACATATCGGTTGATAAAACTGATTGGGACGTATGTCTTCTGTTTCAACACGATCCCTTCTAAGCACATACTTATTGTCCATATGAGCTTGTATTCGGAAAAACAAGTAATTCACCAAAACATTTTAGTAGCATAGATAGTGTAGAAGCGCTATATAATATAGATGACTATGTTAAGGAGAGTAAGTATAGATTAGAAGTAGCCTATAAAAGAGCTAGAGTTATGTTAGAAGCAAATAAGAATAGAAATAAACTACTATACACGATCATACAGTAAGGGGTATAGATATATCAGTAGGTGACAAAGTTTTATTAAAAAACGAGACAGGTCATAAATTAGATCTTAAATATACAGGTACGTATATAGTAACGGAAATAGGAGATAGAGATAACATAGTAATAACAAATAATAAACATAAGAAACAAACAGTTCAGAAGGATAGATTAAAAATCTTTTTTTCATAAATTTAACTTACATGGCCATACAAAGACAAAAATATATAGATAAATATTTCAATAATTTCATTTTCTTTGATTCTAATAACATTATACAAAAAAAAAAAAATAATAAAAAATAAAAAAAAGATGTATTAATTAGAAATTTTTATTAAAAAATAACTTAATTATATTAAGTTACTTTTCAAAAGGAGCGAGATGTAGCATGCACATATATTGAATACCCACTGTACCGAAAATACTTAAAGGGTGCGCACTGTAACACTTTGTTGCAGTGTTTACATATTTCAAAGTCCCGGTAATAAGCCCTAAGTAGCCGAAATATGAACCGATCGCTATGGCTTAGCCCGCACACAGAAAGTGCTACCGTCGGCATAATTGTATCGAACCGGCAGCATATGCATACACCTCGCGCCTCCACTCAAGAGCGCATAGCAACGTATATAAGTACACTCCTTTATACATAAGTATATAGGTACATAGCCGTCTCTCTGCCGCCGCCTGCGAAGCAGCGCAGTTACGAGACTTAGTCTTACTTAGAATTTAAGAATATTGGAAAAGATCAGAGACACTTCGATCGTTGGAGCGGCACCATTCCTACTCCAACTAAATAAAAATAAACCCGAAATAAAAACTAAAAGGAATGACTAAATTACCATAAAACCATATATATTCTTTATTATATATTATATAATTTCTTAAATAACTCTCTTAATAGTTTATTTTCATTATCAACAATATAAGTTGATAGACTTTTATGTACTATTATTTTGTAATAATACACATATAATATAAATCATATTAGCATACCTCCAAAAATTAGCGATAAAATTCGGAAACAATTTGTTATTCTATGTATAATAGAAATTTGGCCTTTGTTTCAACGTTGCCTTCCTCATATTTGCCACACCACCTATAGTAGTTTTTGGACACGCTGTCTTCCATTCGGGTATATTCAATTCCTTTTGCCACCCATACATATGGTATTCTCTCATGTAATAAAAGAATACACTCATAATTCCATTGTATGGATATATTGCCTTCCTCATATTTGCCACACCACCTATAGTAGTTTTTGGACACGCTGACTCCCATTCGGGTATATTCAATTCCTTTTGCCACCCATACATATGGTATTCTCTCATAGAATAAAAGAAATCACTCATATTTTGTATGGATATATTGCCTTCCTCATATTTGCCACACCACCTATGGTAGTTTTTGGACACGCTGTCTCCCATTCGGGTATATTCAATTCCTTTTAACACCCATACATATGGTATTCTCTCATATAATAAAAGAATACACTCATAATTCCATTGTATGGATATATTGCCTTCCTCATATTTGCCACACCACCTATAGTAGTTTTTGGACACGCTGACTCCCATTCGGGTATATTCAATTCTCTTTGCCACTCACCCTTATAGTAATCTCTTATTTAATAAAAATACTCGAATACTTTTCATATTATAGATGTAATCTATTAATTTCTCAATATCCATACGGTTTATGTATGGTATTGACAGAATCCTATACATTCGCATAAGATTTTTCGCCCCAATTTATAGTACTAGTGTCGCCCTCACTAGGTATAAATATCTCATTTCGCTAGTAGTATATGGGAAAATTCTACTGGCTATTCTCATAAATATGAGAATATAAATATGATATGATTGGCGTTCTATACAGTATTGACAAAATTATAAGTTTGACAAATACTTTTATAAGTCTTTTAGTTAAAATTGTCATTTTTAATTGACTATCTAAACACTAGAAATATTTGCAGATGGAGAAAAAAGTATGAAAATTGTTCGCCTCACTAATAATATCGCAATACATTTTTACCACCGTCAAAATACCATATACGTTTATATATGTCCTCTTTATTTAATTTGGTTTCTAAACCTCAGGAATAGATTTAATTATATGTGCGCTCTAAGTTGAATGAATTTCTTGAATCTCTTTACTTAAATTTCTAAGACTAAGAAATATTTATAAATAGATGTCCTATTGCATAATACTTTTTTATCGCTTCACTTATAAAATAACGATCCTGCCTTTCTACCTTTGAATAAACATTCATATAAACTTATAAGCTTAGCTCATATAAAATATATATATATATGCTCTTCTATTTGAAATATTTGTCTATACCTGTCTCTTTATTTGTATTTCTAAATCTTATGAATATTTATATAGCGAGTAGTCATTTTACTTGAATGGTAACTTTAGTTAAGCTTTTATAACATAGAAATATTTATACATGAAATACGTTTTCCACTTTTTCGCATCACTAATAATATGACGATACACTTTTACTACCATTCAACGAAACATACACTTTTATAATTCTTTTAGTTAAAATACGTCATGGCTATATAAGTCAAGTAGACTTTTCAAATCTTAGGAAAATTTAAACATGGAGAAAAATACGTTCGCGTCACTAACTGCATGTGACGATAAAATTTTGCTAACATTAAAAGGAACATAATTTTATATGTCAACTCTTAGTTGAATTGGTCAATTGCTTGAGTTTCTAGACCTTAGGAATATTTTTATATTATATGTTTGCCAATCTTCGCGTCACTAATAAGATGACGATTCATATTGTTATTATTAGATGGTCTAGTTGTACTTATATTGATATGTTAATCAAATTGGTCTCTTACTTGAAAATCTAGACCTTAGGAATATTTTTATATTATATGTTTTCCAATCTTCGCGTCACTAATAAGATGACGATTCATATTGTTATTATTAGGTGGTCGAGTTGTACTTATATTGATATGTTAATCAAATTGGTCTATTACTTGAAAAACTAGGCCTTAGGAATATTTTTATTTTATATGTTTGCCAATCTTCGCGTCACTTATAAGATGACGATTCATATTGTTATTATTAGATGGTCGAGTTGTACTTATATTGATATGTTAATCAAATTGGTCTCTTACTTGGAAATCTAGACCTTAGTAATATTTTTATATTATATGTTTGCCAATCTTCGCGTCACTAATAAGATGACGATTCATATTGTCATTATTAGATAGTCGAGTAATATGACGATACACTTTTACTACCATTCAACGAAACATACACTTTTATAATTCTTTTAGTTAAAATACGTCATGGCTATATAAGTCAAGTAGACTTTCCAAATCTTAGGAAAATTTAAACATGGAGAAAAATACGTTCGCGTCACTAACTATATGTGACGATAAACTTTTGCTAACATTAAAAGGAACATAATTTTATATGTCAACTCTTAGTTGAATTGGTCAATTGCTTGAGTTTCTAGACCTTTGGAATATTTGTATATTATTATGTGTCATCTTCACGTCACTTATATTGATATGTTAATCAAATTGGTCTCTTACTTGAAAATCTAGACCTTAGGAATGTAATATATAAAGGATAAAAAATTTGCCACAAAGCGAAACAAAACCATCAATGCATAACAAATAGATTGTTAGTTGAACTTTATATAAGAAGTTCAACACAACAAATAAATTATGCAATGTAAGAATAACCCAAAATAATAACCAAAACACATCGGAAAAGCCCTTTAAATACTCAACAATAAAAGAAGTCAGAGCTTACACCATTAATCTCAGCCAAAATATATTCGTTTCATTTTTTAATGTAGCTACTGGGAAAGAACTTATCTTTTTAATAGACACCCGTGTCTGACATTTCTATTTTAAAAGAAACTTCGGATAACTTCCGAAGCATCCAAGATGATTACGTCATAGACATAAAAGGCATAAGTCAAGAAATAATCAAATCCAAAGGTTTAGTTTCTATAGAGATACGGATAACTAAATACATAATTCCACACGATTTTCATATCCTAAATTCACATTTCTAAATTTCATGCGATGGAATAATAGGCATCGCTTTTATTAAAAAATACAACTGTCAAATTGACTTCAAGCCATCTGAAGATTGGCTTATAATTAGACCCAATAATTTAAAATTTCCAATTAATGTACCAATAGCTCATAGTTCTGGCAATAATTCAATACTTCTGCCAGCAAGATCCCAAGTTAATCGGAAAGTTGAACTTAATTCAAAAGAAGACAGTGTATTAATTCCAAATCAGGAAATTCAGCATGGTATTTACGTTGCAAACACCATAGCAACATCCAATAATGCCTTTATAAGACTATTAAACACAACAAATACCGATCAAGTAGTCAGTACAGATAACCTAACATATGAATCACTTTCGAACTACGATGTAGTTAACACAAATTCAGACAATAGAAAAAAATTCGTACTATCACAACTATCAAAAAACTTCCCTCCACCGTTCAAGTCTCAGCTTTCTAGCTTATGCACCCAGTATAGCGATATATTCGGATTGGAAACCGAATCAATAACCCCAAAAATAATTTTTATAAACAGAAAAAATATATTCGGATTGGAAACCGAATCAATAACCCCACAAATAATTTTTATAAACAGAAACTGAGATTAAAAGATGAGGAGCCAGTTTATATAAAGAACTCTCGAAGCCCACATAGTCAGGTGAACGAAATACAAAAGCAAGTACCGTCAGTATCCGAATATAACAGCCCATTGTTACTTGTTTCTATGAAATCATCCCCGGGTCAAATGTAAAGAAATTGCGATTAGTAATCGTAATAAAAATTACTATCTGATAAATTCCCATTACCTAGAATTGATAATAATTTATATAAACTAGGTCGAGCAAAATACTTTTTATGTCTTGACTTGATGTCAGGATTCCATCAATTGAACAATTGAACGATTACCCTTCGGATTAAAAATAGCTCCTAATTCGTTTCAGAGAATGATCACTATTGAGTTCTCTGGTCTAGAACCTTCTCAAGCTTTTCTTTATATAGATGACTTAATAGTAATCGGTTGATTCGAAAAACATATGCTTAAGAACTTAACAGACGTTTTTGAGAAATGCAGGAAATATAACCTAAAGTTACATCCAGAAAAATGTTCATTTTTTATGCATGAAGTGACTTTTCTAGGTCATAAATGCACTGATAAAGGAATACTTCCAGATGACAGGAAATACGATGTCATTATGAACTACCCAGTTCCGCACGACGCGGACAGTGCTAGACGTTTCGTAGCATTCTGTAACTATTATAGACGTTTTATAAAAAATTTCGCCGACTATTTACGGCACATAACAAGATTATGTAAAAAAAATGTTCCTTTTAAATGGACGGTTGAGTGTGAGAATGCATTTCAATACTTAAAAACAAAACTTATGAAAACAAAAGCGGATGAAAGTAAGCAAGCATGTGGAGCGGTTTTAACTCAAAACCATAATGGTCTCCAACTTCACATTGCATACGCATCAAGAGCATTTACAAAAGGTGAAAGTAACAAATGTACTACTGAGCAGGAAGTAGCTGCAATTCATTGGGCGATATTACATTTCAGACCATATATATATGGAAACCATTTCTTAATAAGAACAGACCAAAGGCCTTTAATATACCTTTTCTCAATGACCAATCCCAGTTCTAAACTGACACGTATGAGACTCGAACTAGAAGAATACGACTTTACAGTCGAATATTTAAGGAAAAAGATAATCATGTAGCTGATGCGTTTTCAAGGATAACCATCAAAGATCTAGAAGTATATTAAAAGTCACTACTAGATATCAAAGTAGACAAAAATTCACGCGGAAAATCAAGAACAAGAATTGCCAATGCAATCTTTAAATAAAGCTTCTAAGCCCAACGTATACGATATCATAAACAATGATGAAAAGTACGTAAAGTGGTGACCTTGCAGATAAAAGATACCTTATGTTTATTTAAGCAAGGCAGAAAAATTACTGCAAGATATGATGTTAGCGATTTATGTACTAATGGAGTTATTGTACAAGTAGAGTCAATTTTTCCAAAGGCTTGAAATACAAGCCGGTATACATAAAATCAGCCAACTCAAAGTGGCACCGTGGGAAAATATCTTTGATACTTCAATAGATAATTTCAAATTAATGGGTAATAAAATTTTGAAAACATTAAGAGTAGCGCTACTCAACCCGGTGACCCAAATAACAAATTTAAAAGAAAACGACGCAATTTTGTCTACATTTCATGATGATTCAATTCAAGGAGGTCATACTGGCATATCAAAAACTTTGGACAAAGTAAAAAGACACTATTACTGGAAAAGCATGTCTAAAGATATAACTGAGTACGTAAGAAAATGTCAAAAATGCCAGAAAGCCAAAATAACTAAACACACAAAGACCCCTTTAACAATTACAGATACACCAATAAGTGCTTTCGACAGAGTGATAGTGGACACTATTGGACACAATGAGTATGCAGTCACTTTAATATGTGATTTAACTAAGTATTTAGTTGCCATACCTGTTCCGAATAAAAATGCTAATACTGTAGCTAAAGCAATATTTGAATCTTTTATCCTGAGGTACGGTCCAATGAAGACGTTCATTACGGACATGGGAACAGAATATAAGAATTCAATTATAGACGATTTGTGCAAATATTTAAATATTGCAAATACTACATCTACAGCACACCACTACCAGACAGTTGGAACAATAGAAAGAAGACATAGAACTTTCAATGAGTACATACGATCTTACATATCGGTTGATAAAACTGATTGGGACGTATGTCTTCTGTTTCAACACGATCCCTTCTAAGCACATACTTATTGTCCATATGAGCTAGTATTCGGAAAAACAAGTAATTCACCAAAACATTTTAGTAGCATAGATAGTGTAGAAGCGCTATATAATATAGATGACTATGCTAAGGAGAGTAAGTATAGATTAGAAGTAGCCTATAAAAGAGCTAGAGTTATGCTGGAAGCAAATAAGAATAGAAATAAACTACTATACACGATCATAAAGTAAGGGGTATAGATATATCAGTAGGTGACAAAGTTTTATTAAAAAACGAGACAGGTCATAAATTAGATCTTAAATATACAGGTACGTATATAGTAACGGAAATAGGAGATAGAGATAACATAGTAATAACAAATAATAAACATAAGAAAAAAACAGTTCATAAGGATAGATTAAAAATCTTTTTTTCATAAATTTAACTTACATGGCCATACAAAGACAAAAATATATAGATAAATATTTCAATAATTTCATTTTCTTTGATTCTAATAACAAAATACAAAAAAAAAAATAAAAAAAGATGTATTAATTAAAAATTTTTATAAAAAAATAACTTAATTATATTAAGTTACTTTTCAAAAGGAGCGAGATGTAGCATGCACATATATTGAATACCCACTGTACCGAAAGTACTTAAAGGGTGCGCACTGTAACGCGATCGTTATGGCTTAGCCCGCACACAGAAAGTGCTACCGTCGGCATAATTGTATCGAACCGGCAGCATATGCATACACCTCGCGCCTCTACTAAAGAGCGCATAGCAACGTATATAAGTACACTCCTTTATACATAAGTATATAGGTACATAGCCGTCTCCCTGCAGCCGCCTGCGAGCAGCGCAGTTACGAGACTTAGTCTTACTTAGAATTTAAGAATATTGTAAAACATCAGAGACACTTCGATCGTTGGAGCGGCACCATTCCTACTCCAACTAAATAAAAATAAACCCGAAATAAAAACTAAAAGGAACGACTAAATTACCATACAACCATATATATTCTTTATTATATATTATATAATTTCTTAAATAACTCTCTTAATAGTTTATTTTCATTACAACAATATAAGTTGATATTAAATTGAAAATGAATTCATAATTACATTTTTATATTGTTATTTTTTTTGGTGGACTTTTATGTACTATTATTTTGTAATAATACACATATAATATAAATCATATTAGCATACCTCCAAAAATTAGCGATAAAATTTGGAAACAATTTGTTATTCTATGTATACTAGAAACTTGGCCTTTGTTTCAACGTTGCCTTTCTCATATTTGCCGCACCACCTATAGTAGTTTTTGGACACGCTGTCTCCCATTCGGGTAAATTCAATTTACTTTGCCACTCACCCATATAGTGTTCTCTTATATAATAAGAAAATGCACTTTTATTTTCATTATATGGATATATTGCCTTCCTTATATTTGCCACACCACCTATAGTAGTTTTTGGACACGCTGTCTCCCATTCGGGTTTAATCAATTCTTTTTGCCACCCATACATATGGTATTCTCTCATATAATAAAGTAATTCACTCATAATTCCATTGTATGGATATATTGCCTTCCTCATATTTGCCACACCACGTATAGTAGTTTTTGGACACGCTGACTCCCATTGGGGTATATTCAATTCTCTTTGCCACTCACCCTTAAGTATTCTCTTATTTAATAAGAATACTCGAATACTTTTCATATTATAGATGTAATCTATTAATTTCTCAATATCCATACGGTTTATGTATGGTATTGACAAAATCCTATACATTCGCATAAGATTTTTCGCCCCAATTTATAGTACTAGTGCCGCCCTCACTAGGTATAAATATCTCATTTCGCTAGTAGTATATGGGGAAATTCTACTGGCTATTCTCATAAATATGATAATATAAATATGATATGATTGGCGTTCTATACTGTATTGAAAAAATTATAAGTTTGACAAATACTTTTATAAGTCTTTTAGTTAAAATTCTCATTTTTAATTGACCATCTAAACACTAGAAATATTTGCACATAGAGAAAAATGTATGAAAATTGTTCGCGTCACTAATAATATCGCGATACATTTTTACCACCATCAAAATACCATATACGTTTATATATGTCCTCTTTATTTAATTTGGTTTCTAAACCTCAGGAATAGTTTTAATTATATGTGCGCTCCAAGTTGAATGAATTTCTTGAATCTCTTTACTTGAATTTCTAAGACTTAGAAATATTTATAAATAGATGTCCTATTGCTTAATATTTTTTTATCGCTTCACTTATAAAATAAAGATCCTGCCTTTCTACCTTTGAATAAACATTCATATAAACTTATAAACTTAACTCATATAAACTATATATATATATGCTCTCCTATTTGAAATTTTTGTCTATACCTGTCTCTTTATTTGTATTTCTAAATCTTATGAGTATTTATATAGCGAGTAGTCATTTTACTTGAAGGTAACTTTAGTTAAGCTTTTATAACATAGAAATATTTATACATGAAATACGTTTGCCACTTTTTCGCATCACTAATAATATGATGATACACTTTTACTACCTTTCAACGAAACATACACAATTATAATTCTTTTAGTTAAAATACGTCATGGCTATATAAGTCAACTAACATTAAAAGGAACATAATTTTATATGTCAACTCTTAGCCCGCACACAGAAAGTGCTACCGTCGGCATAATTGTAACGAACCGGCAGCATATGCATACACCTCGCGCCTCCACTCAAGAGCGCATAGCAACGTATATAAGTACACTCCTTTATACATAAGTATATAGGTACATAGCCGTCTCTCTGCCGCCTTACTTAGAATTTAAGAATATTGTAAAAGATCAGAGACACTTCGATCGTTGGAGAGGCACCATGCCTACTCCAACTAAATAAAAATAAACCCGAAATAAAAACTAAAAGGAACGACTAAATTACCATACAACCATATATATTCTTTATTATATATTATATAATTTCTTAAATAACTCCAAAAATTAGCGATAAAATTCGGAAACAATTTGTTATTCTATGTATAATAGAAACTTGGCCTTTGTTTCAACGTTGCCTTCCTCATATTTGCCACACCACCTATAGTAGTTTTTGGACACGCTGTCTCCCATTCGGGTAAATTCAATTTACTATGCCACTCACCCATATAGTGTTCTCTTATATAATAAGAAAACACACTTTTATTTTCATTACATGGATATAATGCCTTCCTCATATTTGCCACACCACCTATAGTAGTTTTCGGACACGCTGCCTCCCATTCATATAATAAAAGAAATCACTCATACTTTCATTGTATGGATATATTGTCTTCCTCATATTTGCCACACCACCTATTGTAGTTTTTGGACACGCTGTCTCCCATTCGGGTATATTCAATTCCTTTGCCACCCATACATATGGTATTCTCTCATATAATAAAAGAATACACTTATAATTCCATTGTATGGATATATTGCCTTCCTCATATTTGCCACACCACCTATAGTAGTTTTTGGACACGCTGTCTCCCATTCGGCTATATTCAATTTACTTTGCCACTTACCCATATAGTGTTCTCTTATATAATAAGAAAATGCACTTTTATTTTCATCATATGGATATATTGCCTTCCTTATATTTGCCACACCACCTATAGTAGTTTTTGGACACGCTGTCTCCCATTCGGGAATATTCAATTCTTTTTGCCACCCATACATATGGTATTCTCTCATATAATAAAAAAAATCACTCATACTTTCATTGTATGGATATATTGCCTTCCTCATATTTGCCACACCACCTATTGTAGTTTTTGGACACGCTGTCTCCCATTCGGCTATATTCAATTTACTTTGCCACTCACCCATATAGTGTTCTCTTATATAATAAGAAAATGCACTTTTATTTTCATTATATGGATATATTGCCTTCCTTATATTTGCCACACCACCTATAGTAGTTTTTGGACACGCTGACTCCCATTGGGGTATATTCAATTCTCTTTGCCACTCACCCTTATAGTATTCTCTTATTTAATAAGAATACTCAAATACTTTTCATATTATAGATGTAATCTATTAATTTCTTAATATCCATAAGGTTTATGTATGGTATTGACAAAATCCTATACATTCGCATAAGAAATTTCGCCCCAATTTATAGTACTAGTGCCGCCCTCACTAGGTATAAATATCTCATTTCGCTAGTAGTATATGGGGAAATTCTACTGGCTATTCTCATAAATATGAGAATATAAATATGATATGATTGGCGTTCTATACTGTATTGACAAAATTATAAGTTTGACAAATACTTTTATAAGTCTTTTAGTTAAAATTGTCATTTTCAATTGACTATCTAAATACTAGAAATATTTGCACATGGATGAAAATGTATGAATATTGTTCGCGTCACTAATAATATCGCGATACATTTTTACCACCATCAAAATACCATATACGTTTATATATGTCCTCTTTATTTAATTTGGTTTCTAAACCTCAGGAATAGATTTAATTATATGTGCGCTCTAAGTTGAATGAATTTCTTGAATCTCTTTACTTAAATTTCTAAGACTAAGAAATATTTATAAATAGATGTCCTATTGCATAATACTTTTTTATCGCTTCACTTATAAAATAACGATCCTGCCTTTCTACCTTTGAATAAACATTCATATAAACTTATAAGCTTAGCTCATATAAAATATATATATATATGCTCTTCTATTTGAAATATTTGTCTATACCTGTCTCTTTATTTGTATTTCTAAATCTTATGAATATTTATATAGCGAGTAGTCATTTTACTTGAATGGTAACTTTAGTTAAGCTTTTATAACATAGAAATATTTATACATGAAATACGTTTTCCACTTTTTCGCATCACTAATAATATGACGATACACTTTTACTACCATTCAACGAAACATACACTTTTATAATTCTTTTAGTTAAAATACGTCATGGCTATATAAGTCAAGTAGACTTTTCAAATCTTAGGAAAATTTAAACATGGAGAAAAATACGTTCGCGTCACTAACTGTATGTGACGATAAAATTTTGCTAACATTAAAAGGAACATAATTTTATATGTCAACTCTTAGTTGAATTGGTCAATTGCTTGAGTTTCTAGACCTTAGGAATATTTTTATATTATATGTTTGCCAATCTTCGCGTCACTAATAAGATGACGATTCATATTGTTATTATTAGATGGTCTAGTTGTACTTATATTGATATGTTAATCAAATTGGTCTCTTACTTGAAAATCTAGACCTTAGGAATATTTTTATATTATATGTTTTCCAATCTTCGCGTCACTAATAAGATGACGATTCATATTGTTATTATTAGGTGGTCGAGTTGTACTTATATTGATATGTTAATCAAATTGGTCTATTACTTGAAAAACTAGGCCTTAGGAATATTTTTATTTTATATGTTTGCCAATCTTCGCGTCACCTTTAAGATGACGATTCATATTGTTATTATTAGATGGTCGAGTTGTACTTATATTGATATGTTAATCAAATTGGTCTCTTACTTGGAAATCTAGACCTTAGTAATATTTTTATATTATATGTTTGCCAATCTTCGCGTCACTAATAAGATGACGATTCATATTGTCATTATTAGATAGTCGAGTAATATGACGATACACTTTTACTACCATTCAACGAAACATACACTTTTATAATTCTTTTAGTTAAAATACGTCATGGCTATATAAGTCAAGTAGACTTTCCAAATCTTAGGAAAATTTAAACATGGAGAAAAATACGTTCGCGTCACTAACTATATGTGACGATAAACTTTTGCTAACATTAAAAGGAACATAATTTTATATGTCAACTCTTAGTTGAATTGGTCAATTGCTTGAGTTTCTAGACCTTTGGAATATTTTTATATTATATGTTTGCCAATCTTCACGTCACTTACATTGATATGTTAATCAAATTGGTCTCTTACTTGAAAATCTAGACCTTAGGAATGTAATATATAAAGGATAAAAAATTTGCCACAAAGCGAAACAAAACCATCAATGCATAACAAATAGATTGTTAGTTGAACTTTATATAAGAAGTTCAACACAACAAATAAATTATGCAATGTAAGAATAACCCAAAATAATAACCAAAACACATCGAAAAAGCCCTTTAAATACTCAACAATAAAAGAAGTCAGAGCTTACACCATTAATCTCAGCCAAAATATATTCGTTTCATTTTTTAATGTAGCTACTGGGAAAGAACTTATCTTTTTAATAGACACCCGTGTCTGACATTTCTATTTTAAAAGAAACTTCGGATAACTTCCGAAGCATCCAAGATGATTACGTCATAGACATAAAAGGCATAAGTCAAGAAATAATCAAATCCAAAGGTTTAGTTTCTATAGAGATACGGATAACTAAATACATAATTCCACACGATTTTCATATCCTAAATTCACATTTCTAAATTTCATGCGATGGAATAATAGGCATCGCTTTTATTAAAAAATACAACTGTCAAATTGACTTCAAGCCATCTGAAGATTGGCTTATAATTAGACCCAATAATTTAAAATTTCCAATTAATGTACCAATAGCTCATAGTTCTGGCAATAATTCAATACTTCTGCCAGCAAGATCCCAAGTTAATCGGAAAGTTGAACTTAATTCAAAAGAAGACAGTGTATTAATTCCAAATCAGGAAATTCAGCATGGTATTTACGTTGCAAACACCATAGCAACATCCAATAATGCCTTCATAAGACTATTAAACACAACAAATACCGATCAAGTAGTCAGTACAGATAACCTAACATATGAATCACTTTCGAACTACGATGTAGTCAACACAAATTCAGACAATAGAAAAAAATTCGTACTATCACAACTATCAAAAAACTTCCCTCCACAGTTCAAGTCACAGCTTTCTAGCTTATGCACCCAGTATAGCGATATATTCGGATTGGAAACCGAATCAATAACCCCACAAATAATTTTTATAAACAGAAAAAATATGTTCGGATTGCAAACCGAATCAATAACCCCACAAATAATTTTTATAAACAGAAACTGAGATTAAAAGATGAGGAGCCAGTTTATATAAAGAACTCTCGAAGCCCACATAGTCAGGTGAACGAAATACAAAAGCAAGTACCGTCAGTATCCGAATATAACAGCCCATTGTTACTTGTTTCTATGAAATCATCCCCGGGTCAAATGTAAAGAAATTGCGATTAGTAATCGTAATAAAAAATTACTATCTGATAAATTCCCATTACCTAGAATTGATGATATTCTAGATAAACTAGATCGAGCAAAATACTTGTTATGTCTTGACTTGATGTCAGGATTCCATCAATTGAACAATTGAACGATTACCCTTCGGATTAAAAATAGCTCCTATTTCGTTTCAGAGAATGATCACTATTGCGTTCTCTGGTCTAGAACCTTCTCAAGCTTTTCTTTATATAGATGACTTAATAGTAATCGGTTGATTCGAAAAACATATGCTTAAGAACTTAACAGACGTTTTTGAGAAATGCAGGAAATATAACCTAAAGTTACATCCAGAAAAATGTTCATTTTTTATGCATGAAGTGACTTTTCTAGGTCATAAATGCACTGATAAGGGAATACTTCCAGATGACAAGAAATACGATGTTATTATGAACTACCCAGTTCCGCACGACGCGGACAGTGCTAGACGTTTCGTAGCATTCTGTAACTATTACAGACGTTTTATAAAAAATTTCGCCGACTATTTACGGCACATAACAAGATTATGTAAAAAGAAATAGACGGTTGAGTGTGAGAATGCATTTCAATACTTAAAAACAAAACTTATGGAACCTACCTTGTTACAATATCCAAATTTTACTAAAGAATTCTGTATAATAACGGATGCAAGTAAGCAAGCATGTGGAGCGGTTTTAACTCAAAACTATAATGGTCTCCAACTTCACATTGCATACGCATCAAGAGCATTTACAAAAGGTGAAAGTAACAAATGTACTACTGAGCAGGAAGTAGCTGCAATTCATTGGGCGATATTACATTTCAGACCATATATATATGGAAACCATTTCTTAATAAGAACAGACCAAAGGCCTTTAATATACCTTTTCTCAATGACCAATCCCAGTTCTAAACTGACACGTATGAGACTCGAACTAGAAGAATACGACTTTACAGTCGAATATATAAGGAAAAAAGATAATCATGTAGCTGATGCGTTATCAAGGATAACCATCAAAGATCTAGAAATATATTAAAAGTCACTACTAGATATCAAAGTAGACATCTTTAAATAAAGCTTCTAAGCCCAACGTATACGATGTCATAAACAATGATGAAAAGTACGTAAAGTGGTGACCTTGCAGATAAAAGATACCTTATGTTTATTTAAACAAGGCAGAAAAATTACTGCAAGATATGATGTTAGCGATTTATGTACGAATGGAGTTATTGACTTAGATCAATTTTTCCAAAGGCTTGAAATACAAGCCGGTATACATAAAATCAGCCAACTCAAAGTGGCACCGTGGGAAAATATCTTTGATACTTCAATAGATAATTTCAAATTAATGGGTAATAAAATTTTGAAAACATTAAGAGTAGCGCTACTCAACCCGGTGACCCAAATAACAAATTTAAAAGAAAACGACGCAATTTTGTCTACATTTCATGATGATTCAATTCAAGGAGGTCATACTGGCATATCAAAAACTTAGGACAAAGTAAAAAGACACTATTACTGGAAAAGCATGTCTAAAGATATAACTGAGTACGTAAGAAAATGTCAAAAATGCCAGAAAGCCAAAATAACTAAACACACAAAGACCCCTTTAACAATTACAGATACACCAATAAGTGCTTTCGACAGAGTGATAGTGGACACTATTGGACACAATGAGTATGCAGTCACTTTAATATGTGATTTAACTAAGTATTTAGTTGCCATACCTGTTCCGAATAAAAATGCTAATACTGTAGCTAAAGCAATGTTTGAATCTTTTATCCTGAGGTACGGTCCAATGAAGACGTTCATTACGGACATGGGAACAGAATATAAGAATTCAATTATAGACGATTTGTGCAAATATTTAAATATTGCAAATACTACATCCACAGCACACCACCACCAGACAGTTGGAACAATAGAAAGAAGTCATAGAACTTTCAATGAGTACATACGATCTTACATATCGGTTGATAAAACTGATTGGGACGTATGTCTTCTTCTTCCAAGCACATACTTATTGTCTATATGAGCTAGTATTCGGAAAAACAAGTAATTCACCAAAACATTTTAGTAGCATAGAAAGTGTAGAAGTGCTATATAATATAGATGACTATGCTAAGGAGAGTAAGTATAGATTAGAAGTAGCCTATAAAAGAGCTAGAGTTATGTTAGAAGCAAATAAGAATAGAAATAAACTACTATACACGATCATAAAGTAAGGGGTATAGATATATCAGTAGGTGACAAAGTTTTATTAAAAAACGAGACAGACGAATTAGATCTTAAATATACAGGTACGTATATAGTAACGGAAATAGGAGATAGAGATAACATAGTAATAACAAATAATAAACATAAGAAACAAACAGTTCATAAGGATAGATTAAAAATCTTTTTTTCATAAATTTAACTTACATGGCCATACAAAGACAAAAATATATAGATAAATATTTCAATAATTTCATTTTCTTTGATTCTACTAACAATATACAAAAAAAAAATAAAAAAAAGATGTATTAATTAGAAATTTTTATAAAAAAATAACTTAATTATATTAAGTTACTTTTCAAAAGGAGCGAGATGTAGCATGCACATATATTGAATACCCACTGTACCGAAAGTACTTAAAGGGTGCGCACTGTAACACGATCGTTATGGCTTAGCCCGCACACAGAAAGTGCTACCGTCGGCATAATTGTATCGAACCGGCAGCATATGCATACACCTCGCGCCTCTACTCAAGAGCGCATAGCAACGTATATAAGTACACTCCTTTGCAGCGGCACCATTCCTACTCCAACTAAATAAAAATAAACCCGAAATAAAAACTAAAAGGAACGACTAAATTACCATACAACCATATATATTCTTTATTATATATTATATAATTTCTTAAATAACTCTCTTAATAGCTTTTTTTCATTATCAACAATATAAGTTGATATTCAATTGAAAATGAATTCATAATTATATTTTTATATTGTTATTTTTTTTTGGTAGACTTTTATGTACTATTATTTTGTAATAATACACATATAATATAAATCATATTAGCATACCTCCAAAAATTAGCGATAAAATTCGGAAACAATTTGTTATTCTATGTATAATAGAAATTTGGCCTTTGTTTCAACGTTGCCTTCCTCATATTTGCCACACCACCTAAAGTAGTTTTTGGACACGCTGTCTTCCATTCGGGTATATTCAATTCCTTTTGCCACCCATACATATGGTATTCTCTCATATAATAAATTAATTCACTCATAATTCCATTGTATGGATATATTGCCTTCCTCATATTTGCCACACCACCTATAGTAGTTTTTGGACACGCTGACTCCCATTGGGGAATATTCAATTCTTTTTGCCACCCATACATATGGTATTCTCTCATATAATAAAGTAATTCACTCATATTTGCCACACCACCTATAGTAGTTTTTGGACACGCTGACTCCCATTGGGGTATATTCAATTCTCTTTGCCACTCACCCTTATAGTATTCTCTTATTTAATAAGAATACTCAAATACTTTTCATATTATAGATGTAATCTATTAATTTCTCAATATCCATACGGTTTATGTATGGTATTGACAAAATCCTATACATTCGCATAAGATTTTTCGCCCCAATTTATAGTACTAGTGCCGCCCTCACTAGGTATAAATATCTCATTTCGCTAGTAGTATATGGGGAAATTCTACAGGCTATTCTCATAAATATGAGAATATAAATATGATATGATTGGCGTTCTATACTGTATTGACAAAATTATAAGTTTGACAAATACTTTTATAAGTCTTTTAGTTAAAATTGTCATTTTCAATTGACTATCTAAACACTAGAAATATTTGCACATGGAGAAAAATGTATGAAAATTGTTCGCGTCACTAATAATATCGCAATACATTTTTACCACCATCAAAATACCATATACGTTTATATATGTCCTCTTTATTTAATTTGGTTTCTAAACCTCAGGAATAGTTTTAATTATATGTGCGCTCTAAGTTGAATGAATTTCTTGAATCTCTTTACTTGAATTTCTAAGACTTAGAAATATTTATAAATAGATGTCCTATTGCATAATATTTTTTTATCGCTTCACTTATAAAATAACGATCCTGCCTTTCTACCTTTGAATAAACATTCATATAAAGTTATAAACTTAGCTCATATAAAATATATATATATATGCTCTCCTATTTGAAATTTTTGTCTATACCTGTCTCTTTATTTGTATTTCTAAATCTTATGAATATTTATATAGCGAGTAGTCATTTTACTTGAATGGTAACTTTAGTTAAGCTTTTATAACATAGAAATATTTATACATGAAATACGTTTGCCACTTTTTCGCATCACTAATAATATGACGATACACTTTTACTACCATTCAACGAAACATACACTTTTCTTTTAGTTAAAATACGTCATGGCTATATAAGTCAAGTAGACTTTCCAAATCTTAGGAAAATTTAAACATGGAGAAAAATACGTTCGCGTCACTAACTATATGTGACGATAAACTTTTGCTAACATTAAAAGGAACATAATTTTATATGTCAACTCTTAGTTGAATTGGTCAATTGCTTGAGTTTCTAGACCTTTGGAATATTTTTATATTATATGTTTGCCAATCTTCACGTCACTTACATTGATATGTTAATCAAATTGGTCTCTTACTTGAAAATCTAGACCTTAGGAATGTAATATATAAAGGATAAAAAATTTGCCACAAAGCGAAACAAAACCATCAATGCATAACAAATAGATTGTTAGTTGAACTTTATATAAGAAGTTCAACACAACAAATAAATTATGCAATGTAAGAATAACCCAAAATAATAACCAAAACACATCGAAAAAGCCCTTTAAATACTCAACAATAAAAGAAGTCAGAGCTTACACCATTAATCTCAGCCAAAATATATTCGTTTCATTTTTTAATGTAGCTACTGGGAAAGAACTTATCTTTTTAATAGACACCCGTGTCTGACATTTCTATTTTAAAAGAAACTTCGGATAACTTCCGAAGCATCCAAGATGATTACGTCATAGACATAAAAGGCATAAGTCAAGAAATAATCAAATCCAAAGGTTTAGTTTCTATAGAGATACGGATAACTAAATACATAATTCCACACGATTTTCATATCCTAAATTCACATTTCTAAATTTCATGCGATGGAATAATAGGCATCGCTTTTATTAAAAAATACAACTGTCAAATTGACTTCAAGCCATCTGAAGATTGGCTTATAATTAGACCCAATAATTTAAAATTTCCAATTAATGTACCAATAGCTCATAGTTCTGGCAATAATTCAATACTTCTGCCAGCAAGATCCCAAGTTAATCGGAAAGTTGAACTTAATTCAAAAGAAGACAGTGTATTAATTCCAAATCAGGAAATTCAGCATGGTATTTACGTTGCAAACACCATAGCAACATCCAATAATGCCTTCATAAGACTATTAAACACAACAAATACCGATCAAGTAGTCAGTACAGATAACCTAACATATGAATCACTTTCGAACTACGATGTAGTCAACACAAATTCAGACAATAGAAAAAAATTCGTACTATCACAACTATCAAAAAACTTCCCTCCACAGTTCAAGTCACAGCTTTCTAGCTTATGCACCCAGTATAGCGATATATTCGGATTGGAAACCGAATCAATAACCCCACAAATAATTTTTATAAACAGAAAAAATATGTTCGGATTGCAAACCGAATCAATAACCCCACAAATAATTTTTATAAACAGAAACTGAGATTAAAAGATGAGGAGCCAGTTTATATAAAGAACTCTCGAAGCCCACATAGTCAGGTGAACGAAATACAAAAGCAAGTACCGTCAGTATCCGAATATAACAGCCCATTGTTACTTGTTTCTATGAAATCATCCCCGGGTCAAATGTAAAGAAATTGCGATTAGTAATCGTAATAAAAAATTACTATCTGATAAATTCCCATTACCTAGAATTGATGATATTCTAGATAAACTAGATCGAGCAAAATACTTGTTATGTCTTGACTTGATGTCAGGATTCCATCAATTGAACAATTGAACGATTACCCTTCGGATTAAAAATAGCTCCTATTTCGTTTCAGAGAATGATCACTATTGCGTTCTCTGGTCTAGAACCTTCTCAAGCTTTTCTTTATATAGATGACTTAATAGTAATCGGTTGATTCGAAAAACATATGCTTAATAACTTAACAGACGTTTTTGAGAAATGCAGGAAATATAACCTAAAGTTACATCCAGAAAAATGTTCATTTTTTATGCATGAAGTGACTTTTCTAGGTCATAAATGCACTGATAAAGGAATACTTCCAGATGACAAGAAATACGATGTTATTATGAACTACCCAGTTCCGCACGACGCGGACAGTGCTAGACGTTTCGTAGCATTCTGTAACTATTACAGACGTTTTATAAAAAATTTCGCCGACTATTTACGGCACATAACAAGATTATGTAAAAAGAAATAGACGGTTGAGTGTGAGAATGCATTTCATTACTTAAAAACAAAACTTATGGAACCTACCTTGTTACAATATCCAAATTTTACTAAAGAATTCTGTATAATAACGGATGTAAGTAAGCAAGCATGTGGAGCGGTTTTAACTCAAAACCATAATGGTCTCCAACTTCACATTGCATACGCATCAAGAGCATTTACAAAAGGTGAAAGTAACAAATGTACTACTGAGCAGGAAGTAGCTGCAATTCATTGGGCGATATTACATTTCAGACTATATATATATGGAAACCATTTCTTAATAAGAACAGACCAAAGGCCTTTAATATACCTTTTCTCAATGACCAATCCCAGTTCTAAACTGACACGTATGAGACTCGAACTAGAAGAATACGACTTTACAGTCGAATATTTAAGGAAAAAGATAATCATGTAGCTGATGCGTTATCCAGGATAACCATCAAAGATCTAGAAATATATTAAAAGTCACTACTAGATATCAAAGTAGACATCTTTAAATAAAGCTTCTAAGCCCAACGTATACGATGTCATAAACAATGATGAAAAGTACGTAAAGTGGTGACCTTGCAGATAAAAGATACCTTATGTTTATTTAAACAAGGCAGAAAAATTACTGCAAGATATGATGTTAGCGATTTATGTACGAATGGAGTTATTGACTTAGATCAATTTTTCCAAAGGCTTGAAATACAAGCCGGTATACATAAAATCAGCCAACTCAAAGTGGCACCGTGGGAAAATATCTTTGATACTTCAATAGATAATTTCAAATTAATGGGTAATAAAATTTTGAAAACATTAAGAGTAGCGCTACTCAACCCGGTGACCCAAATAACAAATTTAAAAGAAAACGACGCAATTTTGTCTACATTTCATGATGATTCAATTCAAGGAGGTCATACTGGCATATCAAAAACTTTGGACAAAGTAAAAAGACACTATTACTGGAAAAGCATGTCTAAAGATATAACTGAGTACGTAAGAAAATGTCAAAAATGCCAGAAAGCCAAAATAACTAAACACACAAAGACCCCTTTAACAATTACAGATACACCAATAAGTGCTTTCGACAGAGTGATAGTGGACACTATTGGACACAATGAGTATGCAGTCACTTTAATATGTGATTTAACTAAGTATTTAGTTGCCATACCTGTTCCGAATAAAAATGCTAATACTGTAGCTAAAGCAATGTTTGAATCTTTTATCCTGAGGTACGGTCCAATGAAGACGTTCATTACGGACATGGGAACAGAATATAAGAATTCAATTATAGACGATTTGTGCAAATATTTAAATATTGCAAATACTACATCCACAGCACACCACCACCAGACAGTTGGAACAATAGAAAGAAGTCATAGAACTTTCAATGAGTACATACGATCTTACATATCGGTTGATAAAACTGATTGGGACGTATGTCTTCTGTTTCAACACGATCCCTTCTAAGCACATACTTATTGTCCATATGAGCTAGTATTCGGAAAAACAAGTAATTCACCAAAACATTTTAGTAGCATAGATAGTGTAGAAGCGCTATATAATATAGATGACTATGTTAAGGAGAGTAAGTATAGATTAGAAGTAGCCTATAAAAGAGCTAGAGTTATGTTAGAAGCAAATAAGAATAGAAATAAACTACTATACACGATCATACAGTAAGGGGTATAGATATATCAGTAGGTGACAAAGTTTTATTAAAAAACGAGACAGGTCATAAATTAGATCTTAAATATACAGGTACGTATATAGTAACGGAAATAGAAGATAGAGATAACATAGTAATAACAAATAATAAACATAAGAAACAAACAGTTCAGAAGGATAGATTAAAAATCTTTTTTTCATAAGTTTAACTTACATGGCCATGCAAAAACAAAAATATATAGATAAATATTTCAATAATTTCATTTTCTTTGATTCTAATAACATTATACAAAAAAAAAATAATAAAAAATAAAAAAAAGATGTATTAATTAGAAATTTTTATTAAAAAATAACTTAATTATATTAAGTTACTTTTCAAAAGGAGCGAGATGTAGCATGCACATATATTGAATACCCACTGTACCGAAAATACTTAAAGGGTGCGCACTATAACACTTTGTTGCAGTGTTTACATATTTCAAAGTCCCGGTAATAAGCCCTAAGTAGCCGAAATATGAACCGATCGCTATGGCTTAGCCCGCACACAGAAAGTGCTACCGTCGGCATAATTGTATCGAACCGGCAGCATATGCATACACCTCGCGCCTCCACTCAAGAGCGCATAGCAACGTATATAAGTACACTCCTTTATACATAAGTATATAGGTACATAGCCGTCTCTCTGCCGCCGCCTGCGAGCAGCGCAGTTACGAGACTTAGTCTTACTTAGAATTTAAGAATATTGGAAAAGATCAGAGACACTTCGATCGTTGGAGCGGCACCATTCCTACTCCAACTAAATAAAAATAAACCCGAAATAAAAACTAAATTACCATAAAACCATATATATTCTTTATTATATATTATATAATTTCTTAAATAACTCTCTTAATAGTTTATTTTCATTATCAACAATATAAGTTGATATTAAATTGAAAATGAATTCATAATTACATTTTTATATTGTTATTTTTTTTTGGTAGACTTTTATGTACTATTATTTTGTAATAATACACATATAATATAAATCATATTAGCATACCTCCGGAAACAATTTGTTATTCTATGTATAATAGAAATTTGGCCTTTGTTTCAACGTTGCCTTCCTCATATTTGCCACACCACCTATAGTAGTTTTTGGACACGCTGTCTTCCATTCGGGTATATTCAATTCCTTTTGCCACCCATACATATGGTATTCTCTCATATAATAAAAGAATACACTCATAATTCCATTGTATGGATATATTGCCTTCCTCATATTTGCCACACCACCTATAGTAGTTTTTGGACACGCTGACTCCCATTCGGGTATATTGAATTCCTTTTGCCACCCATACATATGGTATTCTCTCATATAATAAAAGAATACACTCATAATTCCATTGTATGGATATATTGCCTTCCTCATATTTGCCACACCACCTATAGTAGTTTTTGGACACGCTGTCTTCCATTCGGGTATATTCAATTCCTTTTGCCACCCATACATATGGTATTCTCTCATATAATAAAAGAATACACTCATAATTCCATTGTATGGATATATTGCCTTCCTCATATTTGCCACACCACCTATAGTAGTTTTTGGACACGCTGACTCCCATTCGGGTATATTCAATTCCTTTTGCCACCCATACATATGGTATTCTCTCATAGAATAAAAGAAATCACTCATATTTTGTATGGATATATTGCCTTCCTCATATTTGCCACACCACCTATGGTAGTTTTTGGACACGCTGTCTCCCATTCGGGTATATTCAATTCCTTTTAACACCCATACATATGGTATTCTCTCATATAATAAAAGAATACACTCATAATTCCATTGTATGGATATATTGCCTTCCTCATATTTGCCACACCACCTATATTAGTTTTTGGACACGCTGACTCCCATTCGGGTATATTCAATTCTCTTTGCCACTCACCCTTATAGTAATCTCTTATTTAATAAAAATACTCGAATACTTTTCATATTATAGATGTAATCTATTAATTTCTCAATATCCATACGGTTTATGTATGGTATTGACAGAATCCTATACATTCGCATAAGATTTTTCGCCCCAATTTATAGTACTAGTGTCGCCCTCACTAGGTATAAATATCTCATTTCGCTAGTAGTATATGGGAAAATTCTACTGGCTATTCTCATAAATATGAGAATATAAATATGATATGATTGGCGTTCTATACAGTATTGACAAAATTATAAGTTTGACAAATACTTTTATAAGTCTTTTAGTTAAAATTGTCATTTTTAATTGACTATCTAAACACTAGAAATATTTGCACATGGAGAAAAAAGTATGAAAATTGTTCGCGTCACTAATAATATCGCAATACATTTTTACCACCGTCAAAATACCATATACGTTTATATATGTCCTCTTTATTTAATTTGGTTTCTAAACCTCAGGAATAGTTTTAATTATATGTGCGCTCTAAGTTGAATGAATTTCTTGAATCTCTTTACTTGAATTTCTAAGACTTAGAAATATTTATAAATAGATGTCCTATTGCTTAATATTTTTTTATCGCTTCACTTATAAAATAACAATCCTGCCTTTCTACCTTTGAATAAACATTCATATAAAGTTATAAACTTAGCTCATATAAAATATATATATATATGCTCTCCTATTTGAAATTTTTGTCTATACCTGTCTCTTTATTTGTATTTCTAAATCTTATGAATATTTATATAGCGAGTAGTCATTTTACTTGAATGGTAACTTTAGTTAAGCTTTTATAACATAGAAATATTTATACATGAAATACGTCTGCCACTTTTTCGCATCACTAATAATATGACGATACACTTTTACTACCATTCAACGAAACATACACTTTTATAATTCTTTTAGTTAAAATACGTCATGGCTATATAAGTCAAGTAGACTTTCCAAATCTTAGGAAAATTTAAACATGGAGAAAAATACGTTCGCGTCACTAACTGTATGTGACGATAAAATTTTGCTAACATTAAAAGGAACATAATTTTATATGTCAACTCTTAGTTGAATTGGTCAATTGCTTGAGTTTCTAGACCTTTGGAATATTTTTATATTATATGTTTGCCAATCTTCGCGTCACTAATAAGATGACGATTCATATTGTTATTATTAGATGGTCGAGTTGTACTTATATTGATATGTTAATCAAATTGGTCTCTTACTTGAAAATCTAGACCTTAGGAATATTTGTATATTATATGTTTGCCAATCTTCGCGTCACTAATAAGATGACGATTCATATTGTTATTATTAGATGGTCGAGTTGTACTTATATTGATATGTTAATCAAATTGGTCTCTTACTTGGAAATCTAGACCTTAGTAATATTTTTATATTATATGTTTGCCAATCTTCGCGTCACTAATAAGATGACGATTCATATTGTTATTATTAGATAGTCGAGTAATATGACGATACACTTTTACTACCATTCAACGAAACATGCACTTTTATAATTCTTTTAGTTAAAATACGTCATGGCTATATAAGTCAAGTAGACTTTCCAAATCTTAGGAAAATTTAAACATGGAGAAAAATACGTTCGCGTCACTAACTGTATGTGACGATAAACTTTTGCTAACATTAAAAGGAACATAATTTTATATGTCAACTCTTAGTTGAATTGGTCAATTGCTTGAGTTTCTAGACCTTTGGAATATTTTTATATTATATGTTTGCCAATCTTCACGTCACTTATATTGATATGTTAATCAAATTGGTCTCTTACTTGAAAATCTAGACCTTAGGAATGTAATATATAAAGGATAAAAAATTTGCCACAAAGCGAAACAAAACCATCAATGCATAACAAATAGATTGTTAGTTGAACTTTATATAAGAAGTTCAACACAACAAATAAATTATGCAATGTAAGAATAACCCAAAATAATAACCAAAACACATCGGAAAAGCCCTTTAAATACTCAACAATAAAAGAAGTCAGAGCTTACACCATTAATCTCAGCCAAAATATATTCGTTTAATTTTTTAATGTAGCTACTGGGAAAGAACTTATCTTTTTAATAGACACCCGTGTCTGACATTTCTATTTTAAAAGAAACTTCGGATAACTTCCGAAGCATCCAAGATGATTACGTCATAGACATAAAAGGCATAAGTCAAGAAATAATCAAATCCAAAGGTTTAGTTTCTATAGAGATACGGATAACTAAACATAACATAATTCCACACGATTTTCATATCCTAAATTCACATTTCTAAATTCCATGTGATGGAATAATAGGCATCGATTTTATTAAAAAATACAACTGTCAATTTGACTTCAAGCCATCTGAAGATTGGCTTATAATTAGACCCAATAATTTGAAATTTCCAATTAATGTACCAATAGCTCATAGTTCTGGCAATAATTTAATACTTCTACCAGCAAGATCCCAAGTTAATCGGAAAGTTGAACTTAATTCAAAAGAAGACAGTGTATTAATTCCAAATCAGGAAATTCAGCATGGTATTTACGTTGCAAACACCATAGCAACATCCAATAATGCCTTCATAAGACTATTAAACACAACAAATACCGATCAAGTAGTCAGTACAGATAACCTAACATATGAATCACTTTCGAACTACGATGTAGTCAACACAAATTCAGACAATAGAAAAAAATTCGTACTATCACAACTATCAAAAAACTTCCCTCCACAGTTCAAGTCACAGCTTTCTAGCTTATGCACCCAGTATAGCGATATATTCGGATTGGAAACCGAATCAATAACCCCACAAATAATTTTTATAAACAGAAAAAATATGTTCGGATTGGAAACCGAATCAATAACCCCACAAATAATTTTTATAAACAGAAACTGAGATTAAAAGATGAGGAGCCAGTTTATATAAAGAACTCTCGAAGCCCACATAGTCAGGTGAACGAAATACAAAAGCAAGTACCGTCAGTATCCGAATATAACAGCCCATTGTTACTTGTTTCTATGAAATCATCCCCGGGTCAAATGTAAAGAAATTGCGATTAGTAATCGTAATAAAAAATTACTATCTGATAAATTCCCATTACCTAGAATTGATGATATTCTAGATAAACTAGATCGAGCAAAATACTTGTTATGTCTTGACTTGATGTCAGGATTCCATCAATTGAACAATTGAACGATTACCCTTCGGATTAAAAATAGCTCCTATTTCGTTTCAGAGAATGATCACTATTGCGTTCTCTGGTCTAGAACCTTCTCAAGCTTTTCTTTATATAGATGACTTAATAGTAATCGGTTGATTCGAAAAACATATGCTTAAGAACTTAACAGACGTTTTTGAGAAATGCAGGAAATATAACCTAAAGTTACATCCAGAAAAATGTTCATTTTTTATGCATGAAGTGACTTTTCTAGGTCATAAATGCACTGATAAAGGAATACTTCCAGATGACAAGAAATACGATGTTATTATGAACTACCCAGTTCCGCACGACGCGGACAGTGCTAGACGTTTCGTAGCATTCTGTAACTATTACAGACGTTTTATAAAAAATTTCGCCGACTATTTACGGCACATAACAAGATTATGTAAAAAGAAATAGACGGTTGAGTGTGAGAATGCATTTCAATACTTAAAAACAAAACTTATGGAACCTACCTTGTTACAATATCCAAATTTTACTAAAGAATTCTGTATAATAACGGATGTAAGTAAGCAAGCATGTGGAGCGGTTTTAACTCACAACCATAATGGTCTCCAACTTCACATTGCATACGCATCAAGAGCATTTACAAAAGGTGAAAGTAACAAATGTACTACTGAGCAGGAAGTAGCTGCAATTCATTGGGCGATATTACATTTCAGACCATATATATATGGAAACCATTTCTTAATAAGAACAGACCAAAGGCCTTTAATATACCTTTTCTCAATGACCAATCCCAGTTCTAAACTGACACGTATGAGACTCGAACTAGAAGAATACGACTTTACAGTCGAATATTTAAGGAAAAAGGTAATCATGTAGCTGATGCGTTATCAAGGATAACCATCAAAGATCTAGAAATATATTAAAAGTCACTACTAGATATCAAAGTAGACATCTTTAAATAAAGCTTCTAAGCCCAACGTATACGATGTCATAAACAATGATGAAAAGTACGTAAAGTGGTGACCTTGCAGATAAAAGATACCTTATGTTTATTTAAACAAGGCAGAAAAATTACTGCAAGATATGATGTTAGCGATTTATGTACGAATGGAGTTATTGACTTAGATCAATTTTTCCAAAGGCTTGAAATACAAGCCGGTATACATAAAATCAGCCAACTCAAAGTGGCACCGTGGGAAAATATCTTTGATACTTCAATAGATAATTTCAAATTAATGGGTAATAAAATTTTGAAAACATTAAGAGTAGCGCTACTCAACCCGGTGACCCAAATAACAAATTTAAAAGAAAACGACGCAATTTTGTCTACATTTCATGATGATTCAATTCAAGGAGGTCATACTGGCATATCAAAAACTTAGGATAAAGTAAAAAGACACTATTACTGGAAAAGCATGTCTAAAGATATAACTGAGTACGTAAGAAAATGTCAAAAATGCCAGAAAGCCAAAATAACTAAACACACAAAGACCCCTTTAACAAATTCAGATACACCAATAAGTGCTTTCGACAGAGTGATAGTGGACACTATTGGACACAATGAGTATGCAGTCACTTTAATATGTGATTTAACTAAGTATTTAGTTGCCATACCTGTTCCGAATAAAAATGCTAATACTGTAGCTAAAGCAATGTTTGAATCTTTTATCCTGAGGTACGGTCCAATGAAGACGTTCATTACGGACATGGGAACAGAATATAAGAATTCAATTATAGACGATTTGTGCAAATATTTAAATATTGCAAATCCACAGCACACCACCACCAGACAGTTGGAACAATAGAAAGAAGTCATAGAACTTTCAATGAGTACATACGATCTTACATATCGGTTGATAAAACTGATTGGGACGTATGTCTTCTGTTTCAACACGATCCCTTCTAAGCACATACTTATTGTCCATATGAGCTAGTATTCGGAAAAACAAGTAATTCACCAAAACATTTTAGTAGCATAGATAGTGTAGAAGCGCTATATAATATAGATGACTATGTTAAGGAGAGTAAGTATAGATTAGAAGTAGCCTATAAAAGAGCTAGAGTTATGTTAGAAGCAAATAAGAATAGAAATAAACTACTATACACGATCATACAGTAAGGGGTATAGATATATCAGTAGGTGACAAAGTTTTATTAAAAAACGAGACAGGTCATAAATTAGATCTTAAATATACAGGTACGTATATAGTAACGGAAATAGGAGATAGAGATAACATAGTAATAACAAATAATAAACATAAGAAACAAACAGTTCAGAAGGATAGATTAAAAATCTTTTTTTCATAAATTTAACTTACATGGCCATACAAAGACAAAAATATATAGATAAATATTTCAATAATTTCATTTTCTTTGATTCTAATAACATTATACAAAAAAAAAAAATAATAAAAAATAAAAAAAAGATGTATTAATTAGAAATTTTTATTAAAAAATAACTTAATTATATTAAGTTACTTTTCAAAAGGAGCGAGATGTAGCATGCACATATATTGAATACCCACTGTACCGAAAATACTTAAAGGGTGCGCACTGTAACACTTTGTTGCAGTGTTTACATATTTCAAAGTCCCGGTAATAAGCCCTAAGTAGCCGAAATATGAACCGATCGCTATGGCTTAGCCCGCACACAGAAAGTGCTACCGTCGGCATAATTGTATCGAACCGGCAGCATATGCATACACCTCGCGCCTCCACTCAAGAGCGCATAGCAACGTATATAAGTACACTCCTTTATACATAAGTATATAGGTACATAGCCGTCTCTCTGCCGCCGCCTGCGAGCAGCGCAGTTACGAGACTTAGTCTTACTTAGAATTTAAGAATATTGGAAAAGATCAGAGACACTTCGATCGTTGGAGCGGCACCATTCCTACTCCAACTAAATAAAAATAAACCCGAAATAAAAACTAAAAGGAATGACTAAATTACCATAAAACCATATATATTCTTTATTATATATTATATAATTTCTTAAATAACTCTCTTAATAGTTTATTTTCATTATCAACAATATAAGTTGATAGACTTTTATGTACTATTATTTTGTAATAATACACATATAATATAAATCATATTAGCATACCTCCAAAAATTAGCGATAAAATTCGGAAACAATTTGTTATTCTATGTATAATAGAAATTTGGCCTTTGTTTCAACGTTGCCTTCCTCATATTTGCCACACCACCTATAGTAGTTTTTGGACACGCTGTCTTCCATTCGGGTATATTCAATTCCTTTTGCCACCCATACATATGGTATTCTCTCATATAATAAAAGAATACACTCATAAATCCATTGTATGGATATATTGCCTTCCTCATATTTGCCACACCACCTATAGTAGTTTTTGGACACGCTGACTCCCATTCGGGTATATTCAATTCCTTTTGCCACCCATACATATGGTATTCTCTCATATAATAAAAGAATACACTCATAATTCCATTGTATGGATATATTGCCTTCCTCATATTTGCCACACCACCTATAGTAGTTTTTGGACACGCTGTCTTCCATTCGGGTATATTCAATTCCTTTTGCCACCCATACATATGGTATTCTCTCATATAATAAAAGAATACACTCATAATTCCATTGTATGGATATATTGCCTTCCTCATATTTGCCACACCACCTATAGTAGTTTTTGGACACGCTGACTCCCATTCGGGTATATTCAATTCCTGTTGCCACCCATACATATGGTATTCTCTCATAGAATAAAAGAAATCACTCATATTTTGTATGGATATATTGCCTTCCTCATATTTGCCACACCACCTATAGTAGTTTTTGGACACGCTGTCTCCCATTCGGGTATATTCAATTCCTTTTAACACCCATACATATGGTATTCTCTCATATAATAAAAGAATACACTCATAATTCCATTGTATGGATATATTGCCTTCCTCATATTTGCCACACCACCTATAGTAGTTTTTGGACACGCTGACTCTCATTCGGGTATATTCAATTCTCTTTGCCACTCACCCTTATAGTAATCTCTTATTTAATAAAAATACTCGAATACTTTTCATATTATAGATGTAATCTATTAATTTCTCAATATCCATACGGTTTATGTATGGTATTGACAGAATCCTATACATTCGCATAAGATTTTTCGCCCCAATTTATAGTACTAGTGTCGCCCTCACTAGGTATAAATATCTCATTTCGCTAGTAGTATATGGGAAAATTCTACTGGCTATTCTCATAAATATGAGAATATAAATATGATATGATTGGCGTTCTATACAGTATTGACAAAATTATAAGTTTGACAAATACTTTTATAAGTCTTTTAGTTAAAATTGTCATTTTTAATTGACTATCTAAACACTAGAAATATTTGCACATGGAGAAAAAAGTATGAAAATTGTTCGCGTCACTAATAATATCGCAATACATTTTTACCACCATCAAAATACCATATACGTTTATATATGTCCTCTTTATTTAATTTGGTTTCTAAACCTCAGGAATAGTTTTAATTATATGTGCGCTCTAAGTTGAATGAATTTCTTGAATCTCTTTACTTGAATTTCTAAGACTTAGAAATATTTATAAAAAGATGTCCTATTGCTTAATATTTTTTTATCGCTTCACTTATAAAATAACAATCCTGCCTTTCTACCTTTGAATAAACATTCATATAAAGTTATAAACTTAGCTCATATAAAATATATATATATATGCTCTCCTATTTGAAATTTTTGTCTATACCTGTCTCTTTATTTGTATTTCTAAATCTTATGAATATTTATATAGCGAGTAGTCATTTTACTTGAATGGTAACTTTAGTTAAGCTTTTATAACATAGAAATATTTATACATAAAATACGTTTGCCACTTTTTCGCATCACTAATAATATGACGATACACTTTTACTACCATTCAACGAAACATACACTTTTATAATTCTTTTAGTTAAAATACGTCATGGCTATATAAGTCAAGTAGACTTTCTAAATCTTAGGAAAATTTAAACATGGAGAAAAATACGTTCGCGTCACTAACTGTATGTGACGATAAAATTTTGCTAACAAAAAAAGGAACATAATTTTATATGTCAACTCTTAGTTGAATTGGTCAATTGCTTGAGTTTCTAGACCTTTGGAATATTTTTATATTATATGTTTGCCAATCTTCGCGTCACTAATAAGATGACGATTCATATTGTTATTATTAGATGGTCGAGTTGTACTTATATTGATATGTTAATCAAATTGGTCTCTTACTTGAAAATCTAGACCTTAGGAATATTTGTATATTATATGTTTGCCAATCTTCGCGTCACTAATAAGATGACGATTCATATTGTTATTATTAGATGGTCGAGTTATACTTATATTGATATGTTAATCAAATTGGTCTCTTACTTGAAAATCTAGACCTTAGGAATGTAATATATAAAGGATAAAAAAATTGCCACAAAGCGAAACAAAACCATCAATGCATAACAAATAGATTGTTGGTTGAACTTTATATAAGAAGTTCAACACAACAAATAAATTATGCAATTTTATTATCGAATCATCAAGCAAGGGATAAGCTTCAGTGGATCGCAGTATGGCAGCTGCTCAACCACTTACAACACCTTGCCTGTTACAAAAGTCGTTTACAATTGATTCTAGGCTTTGTCATTGTATTAAATAATGCTTTTATATGTAACTAGCGCGGCATCAGGTGATCAAAGATCCTCCCAATTTACTA
The DNA here is from genome assembly GCF_025231255.1 of Drosophila biarmipes. Taxonomy (NCBI): domain Eukaryota; kingdom Metazoa; phylum Arthropoda; class Insecta; order Diptera; family Drosophilidae; genus Drosophila; species Drosophila biarmipes. The sequence continues at coordinate 806,407 of NC_066611.1, read as the reverse complement.
TGTTACAAATTACATTGGCATTCCATCCATTGTCGTTTAAAAAGTAAATTATAAACTTTAAATGGTTTAGAAGCCATACAATGCAAATTTCCCCTTATTTATCATTGCAGTCCAGCACGGACACGACCTTAAAGGCGTTCAGGCATAATCCAACGGACATAGCGTCATACCACTGTTCGCTCGAACAAGTATTGTGCCATTGGTCCGTAACTGCGGTTCCTCTCGTACTACGCAGGAATCCGGTCGCAACAACGTTTTGTCATTAGTAGGGTAAAACTAACCTGTCTCACGACGGTCTAAGCCCAGCTCACGTTCCCTTGCATGGGTGAACAATCCAACGCTTGGTGAATTTTGCTTCACAATGATAGGAAGAGCCGACATCGAAGGATCAAAAAGCGACGTCGCTATGAACGCTTGGCCGCCACAAGCCAGTTATCCCTATGGTAACTTTTCTGACGCCTCTTGTTAAAAACTCTTTAAACCAAAAGGATCGATAGGCCGAGCTTTTGCTGTCCCTGTGTGTACTGAACACCGAGATCAAGTCAGCATTTGCCCTTTTGCTCTATGTGTGGTTTCTGTCCGCACTGAGCTGGCCTTGGGACACCTCCGTTATTATTTGAGAGATGTACCGCCCCAGTCAAACTCTCTACCTGGCAATGTCCTTGAATTGGATCATACCTGAGTAATTGGAGTTATACCAAATTTTCAAATCAAAAATACATAAATGCACCGTTTTATTAAAGAATTTGTTTGCGAGTATATAACAAACTCGTGATACTTTGATCAAGAAGCTTGCATCAAAACCCAATACCATAAGATATAATAAATATATCCGTATAATGGCTAGGAAATGATACACGTTCCATTTAATCAGCTAAGTAAGGAAACAATAATAATTTAATTAATAATTTAATTTATTAATAATTAGTTCGTATAATAAATTCGTATTAATTAAAATTCGTATTAAAAACACTACATTTCTGAAGGCGATCTGCGGGCCTACAACATTGGGAACGCATGAACAAATACTTCCTTGGGCATTGGACTATGATGCCTTAAATGCGAATCCGGAAATTGTTGATCGTGCTATTGTGAGTACGGCCCCACTAAAAATTTATTTTCAAAACATCTCCGGAATGCGGACAAAGGCGGAGCAAGTATACCTTGCGACATCCCAATGCGAGTTCGATGTTATAGTTTTAGTTGAAACTTGGCTCAACATAAACTTTTACTCAAATGAATTCTTCGACTCCAATTTGTACCATGTGTTCCGCAAAGACAGAGATAGCACGAAAACCCACTGTGCTAGAGGAGGTGGTCTAATTGTTGATGTTCGATGCAATTTGCGCTGCTTGTCAATTGGACTTCTCATTGAAGATACCCTTCTTGATCAAGTTGCGGTGTCGATAATTGGAGAATCGATGATATTTTCAGTATGGGCTTAATACAAGTCAATAATATATTCAATAACTTACATTAAATTTTAAACTTAGTATTCCTTAGCGCTGATATTAACTTTTCTTTAGTCCAATATAGTTCACCCATAAGCAATTGTGATATCCATAATAGACCATTGCTACTAGGTATAAACTTTTACAGTTTTGCGCCTTCAGCTGAATATTCACCTAGATTTATTTTCAATGAAACCAGCCTTTGTGCTATCAGAAATGAGATCTCATTAACTGGGAGTCAGTTTTATCACATGTCAGTTTGGAGACATTTTTAGTTGTTATTTTAAACATCATTAAGAACGATGCTAGAGAAAGAGGCCACAATTTGTTTAAGTTGCCATGGTATACGAAAGGTTTGAAAAAGCTTAAAAATCTTCGAAATAAATTCTATAAAAGGTTTTTAGTTACACAGGATCCTGGTGATTGGAATAGACACTTGCAGCACAAACGAGAATTTGAATTTCTAAATAAATTTCTTTACAATCAGTATATAGCGAGTGTTGAGAACGGCCTAAAAAGTAATCCCAACTCTTTTTGGCGATTCATCAATTCAAAGAAAAGTGCTTCTTCAGTTCCATCTGCTATGTTCATAGGGAATTTATCTTTCAATTCAAATACAGAAACTCTCTTTGCCTCTTATTTTAAAGCTAATTTTGAGCCAACAGCAGCCTGGAATGATTCTCAAACCTTAAATGCAATCACTCCTCTATTGAATTTAGGTAGTTTAACCGTGCTAGAAGAGAATATTCATAGAGCTGTGGAAGACGTGGATGAATCGTACATTCCGGACTGTGATGGGACTCCGGCCTACTTTTTGAAACATTGTATAGAGGTTCTATGCGTTCCACTTAAAATTCTGTTTGATAAATCACCATCTAGTGGACACTTTGCGGATAGATGGAAGGTCGCATCCGTGACTCCAATTTTAAAATCAGGGCCGAAGAATAACATTGCCAATTACAGGCCTATAGCAAAGATCTGTAATGTCGCTAAACTCTTCGAACGCATGTTGCCCAAAAATGATAATTTCTTGTAAAAACATATATAAGCACTTCTCAGCATGATTTTGTTGCAGGTCGGTCAACTACGACTAATCTTGCCGTTTTCAGCAACTATTGCATTCATGCCTTTAATATGCGATATCAGGTTGATGCTATTTACACCGATTTTGCGAAAGCCTTTGACAAAGTTAGCCACAGTGCCCTACTGGCAAAACTGGCCCGCTTGGGTATACATTCGGCACTACTAAATTGGATAAAATCATATCCATCGACTTTATAGAGTTAATATTAATGGAACATTCTCGGATTCCTATTTGGCAACCTCTGGCCTCCCTCAGGGGAGTGCTATGGGACCTCTGCTTTCAACATTTTCAGTAATGATGTGAGGTTCTGCCTATCTTCAGAGTGTTCCTGTATGCAGATGATTTAAAAATATTTAGGTCTATTAAATTAGCGACAGACTCACAATTGGTTCAACATGACTTAGTTTCCTTGAGCTCTTGGTGTAGCCGAAACTCGCTTCCTCTTAACATAAGCAAGTGCTTCTATGTCACTTACAGTAAATACGCATACAATATCGTGACATCTTATAATATCAATGGTCAACCTCTACAAATGCGGCAGGAATCCTTGGATCTAGGAGTGTTGTTTGACTCAAAATTTAAGTTTGCAGCACACTTCGATTAAATCATGCCCAGGGCCTATGCTATGTTTGGATTTGTGAAACGGAACGCATCGCTATTCACGGATCCCTACACCAGACTTGAGCTTTATTTTGCATTTGTCCGATCTAAGCTAGAATATGCGTCTCTTATTTGGAATCCCTACACTACCACTCATGGAAACAGAATAGAACGTTTACAGAAACAGTTTTTGAAATTCGCGTTGTTGCCGCTAGGGTTTTTAGACCCTCCCCTTTCATACCACCAGCTTGTTCACCTACCATCCCTTGAGTATCGTAGAAGTATCCTCGCCATTTGCTTCATCTCTGATTTGTTGGATGGTAGTATTGACTGTCCAGAACTGCTATCGAAAGTTGGTTTTCACGCCCCGCCTAGGCAAATTCGGAATTATGAAATCGACAAAGATTCCCAGCACCCTCCTCTCGCGACTGTTGGAAACGGTGTTTGTGGCGTGCATCCACGCATCCTCCACGCAGCGTCGAGGCCGAAATACAAATTGTCATCTGCAGCCATCCGGTAGCACATCTCTCAGTCGATTCACCATGATCCCTTCCAGCGCCTTGCCGAACACTGGCAAAAGGCATATGCCACGATAAGAGGCAGGATCGCCCCTGTCCTTATCTGGCCTCTTTACCAGCGGTATCACTCTCGGGTGTTTCCACTCGGCAAGAAAATATCCTTCCGAGAGGCATCGAGAGTACAAATTCGTCAGGTGCTGAGGGATAGCACGCCATACCTCCTTGACGGTCCCACCCGTGATGCCGTCCATTCCCTGCGATCGCCGGCATCTCATCTTCGCGACGCTGGTTGTCACCTCGAAGGCTTCGAGGGTCGGTGGAGCAGTAGGAGTTATATCCTCACGCACCGTCGACTCCGCAACAGGGAAGAAGCTGCGGAAGAGTATATTTGCGCAGTCGTGCCATGTCGTAAGTAGCGCGCCGTTCGACCTAAGATATCCAAGATCGGCTGTCTTTTTCCGGCCTCGGCATATTCGGTAGGCGTGCCCCCATGGATCATCCCCGTGCCGTCCCACGAAGTCCCGCCAGTTTTGTTCTTTTGTCGTCAGGATAAGCTTCTTATATTGGCCTAAGGTAAACCTTAATCCAGCGGCAAGTCGCTCAACATCGTCGGTGCCACTCCGACGAGCTGCCTGCAGCCTGCGCCTCAGTCTCCTGACCTCTTGGCGCTTGGTACTCAGTTCAGGATTCCACCATATTACGTTTCCCCTTGCTGCAGGTATCCTGCGCCCTATCACCCTGTCGCACTTCATGTACGATGGAGCGAAGGGCTGACACATGATCATCCAACGGCGATTCCTCCAATTCCTCGAGACAATCAGCTGCATCCCTTAGTTCTACTCTGAATCTTCGTCAACTTGCATTGGAGAGTCTCCATTGCGGTACCGGAGCTAGGCTCTCAACGGTACTGCTTGGATCTGGAGTAACCTCAACAGTGATGATGTTGTGGTCACTCAGCTCCCAGAAGTCAAATCTCCATTCGTATGTTGCCCACACACGCGCTGCTTCGTTGGTGAAGGTCACGTCGATATCACTTCTGGAGCGGTGATTATCGAACGTGAACACCTGGCTGGCCGTATTGAGCACACAGGCACCGCTTGCGATGATCCACTCGTCCATGAGCTGTCCCCGGTCGCGATTCAGACGGTCTCCAGAGTTAGCTGGAGTTTCGCTGAACCACATCGGGGAAACTGCATTCGCATCAAGCCCGAGGATTGTCGGTGTCCTGCTGGCTAGCAGCAGAACCGTATCCAGGTAGTCAGTGTAGGGCTGCAGGGCTGCTGAGTACTGGCAGTATACGGAGGACAGAAAAATGGTGCCGTATTTTCCTGTGACACTCACGCACACTCCATAATCCATCATCAATGTCTCAATGCATGCAGATGGCAGATGGGTCGACCATGATGATCACGGTTCCGCTTGTCGGCGAAGATCCTCATGCCTCCAGAGAGTCCAGTGAGACGCTTGCCTGCGTCCACATAGGGCTCCTGAATGAGTGCGAACAGGTGGCCAGCATCTCTCATCCGTTTTGAAAGCTCGATGACAGCGCAACGGCCTCGACCACAATTCGCTTGGATGAAGCTGAACATGTTAATGTCTAGCTTGCACCCTGGCTAGCACCGTGCTATATATCGGGCATCCACCCGAGAGCATATAGTGCCCCGAGGGTAGCCCTTTATGGCGGCAGTTACGGCAGTCCACCGCATTTTTGCACTTCGCCGCGACGTGGTCGTTCTGTCCACACTGGCGGCAGACCTGGTTTTCTCTAGCGTACCGACACTCGCTGACTTTGTGGTCAAAACCAAGGCATCGGTGGCACGCATAGGTGCGCACTTGAGAGCGGCAGCGGTAAGAGAACCACTTGATATACACCCTCCCGCTTTCGAGAACGGCCAACGCCTGATCATCTACTTCCAGCGTCACGTTTATAGTGGCGCTGTTAGCTGCTGACCAGGGCTTGGTCGCCAGGACTACCGCCTTCTGGAACTCCTTCAGCGACATCTCCTCGAAGTTTTTCTCTTTTAACTCCATCATGAACTCATCCGGCGTCACAGTGGTGTCCACATCCTGTACCGTCACCCTGGGTTTCGCAGCAGTGTTTTTGGACACCCTAAGGCCCACCTCAGCGAATTTTGCGGTGGCAACGATTTGCGACATATCCGCCTACGAGGGCGTATAATCGCGCCGCCCCGCTTCAACTCTCGCACTTCATGCACTCTGACGCCCAAAGCGGGCGCTACCTCTTTGCGGACCTTGTCCGCAATTTGCCTACCAGATAAGGCCGGGTCGTCGCATGCAACGACTGCCGACCAGGTCTCCCGGATTTTCCGCGGTGCGGCTACAGGGACATAGGGGGCGACAGGGGCAGCAGGTGAGGCGTTAAGGTGCGCGCCTCCAGCAGCGGCGGCTGCGTATGAGACGGCCGAGGCAACCGGTGTCTGCCTCTTAAGGCGGTCCTCAAGCACTCCAATGCGTAAAAGGAGGGCTGCAACAACCGCCGCGTAGCGGTTGGCTACGGACTGCACCTTCAGGTTTATGGCCGGGTTGGCATAGGACACCATGAACATCCTACCGATCTCCGATCTGATGTCCCCCAACTCGGCAGCGACGGCACCATTACCTCTCCACTCCCTATCCCAGAAGGATTTTAGAGGACTGGCTGGTGCAGAGGTGTAGAGGACTGGCTGGGTCGTCCTCTGCCCCCACAGCTTTCCCTACTACTTGCACTCTCACTGCCGGAATCTCCAACGTCCATTTTGGGTGGCGCCATCTGACGGTTATCGGCAGTTCCAACCAAAAAGCTCTTCCACCAAGGACTTACCCCTTTATTATCAGCTGGTTGGCAAGCTCTATCAGCTGATCAGCTAATATAAAGTTTATCGGTGGCACAAACCAAAAATGTGCCTCTCTCGTGACACACGTGGCGTAATGGAAAATTTTCAATGGAAAAACACGCGCACTGGGTTCCCAAGCACAAAACACGAATTTTCGTGCTGTTCTTAGCTTCGTAGCTGGTCTATAGCAGTCGTGATTGGTTACACTCGCGGAGCGTACGGAAAAACACGTCTGTTCGCACGAGCGATTTAACACCGACTAGTGTACATAGGGACAGGTGTGTCTCGGATCCCTCCGAACTTATTTAACGTGACGTATTTCGCACTGAAGGGATTACAGCCACGGCATTTTAATATACCCACAAGTGTGTATATAATGCACAGGCCTGGGTTAAGCACCAACGCCCTGGACTAGAAGCTATAGCTATGTAGCAACCACCCCAGTAGCAATTTAAGTACTTGCTTGTCGGGCAAGCACTCCCCCTTGCGTAGGGGCGAGATCTATCTAAAATCTCTACTGTTCTTTGGGTCGCCGCACCCTAGTTGTATTAACGCAACATCCACGTCGAGCCCGGGGACTCTACCCGCAATATAAATGTCAACCAGAGCCACCACGAAACTCCCACTAGGGGGCGGACCTCAATGAGTAGCCTTGGAAAACCACTCAGCCCGTGGTACAGAAATTTCAGGCTCGGTGCGCCTCACCCCTTTAGCTCCGACAAGCTCGGATGGGGCAACCATGTCGCCTCCTATGACAAGCAATGACAGGCTGTGGCAGTATTCTTCGCCGTTGCCACACGGCAAGGGGGTTTCGGGATTATTGTCCACCGCCTGCGGTTCATCCCTCGTCGCTTCCATCCTACGTCTCGAGAAGGCAGTATCAGCAAAAGCTCCTAGGAGACGCATCCGTTCTGGGGTCTCCACTACTCCTGCGACGTTCCATCGTTCTTGGACTCGAACAACTCTAAGGGCAAGGCCGAGTCACGCAAATCGCTATAGAGGCGGCACTCACATAGTACGTGAAGCCAGACCTCACTCTCCTCTCCACATAAGCATGCGGTTGTGATGCTGAGGGTTCTGCCGTAGAGGAATGCGTTGAACGACGCCTGTCCTGTCAGCAAGAATCCGGCTTTTAAGGTAAAGATAAAGTTCTTCCTCTTGTAGACGAACGCTGCCTATGGGAAGAACTGGCGATTCACGAAACCGTGAGCCGCTTGATCCCATCTGAGTTGCCACTCATTTAGCAGACACTCGTCTAGCAGAGCCATCTTGGATTTCCAGTCCAACACAGACAAGCCCTGTCCGTGGAGCCAGTCGCTCTTGTCCAGGAGAACGTGCTTCCTCAGCTTAAACTTCACTGTCATCCTGTGATCATCTAAATCCATTGGAGGAGCACCAGCAAGAACCTGCAGTGCCACCGTGGACACTTTGCGGCATACCGGTAGGCATCCTAATAGGATGGTCATCTGGCACGAGGTGAGGAGTCTTAGGGACTTGCCCCCACTCGCCGCCTTGTACTAGACCGAGGCACCGAAGAGTGCACAGGGTACCATGAGTCCGCTGTATATCGTCCTCTCAGTTCAACTTCGACAGTCAATACGAACGGTCGGGCTTCTCTTGTGATCGAGCAAGGAAAAACCTTCAAGTACCCGAAGTGAATCAACTCGTGAATCTATTTATAGATCTCTTATCGTATCGAAAGACAATTTGACAGCCGCTCATCAATCAAAAAGTGCAGCTTAAGTCGCTAATAATGCTCGACCCCCCCTGGAAGAGGCCCCCCGCACCCGACGGGAAGTACCTCGTCATCACCAGATCGGACAACCAAACATTTAACAACACATCACCGTTCTTGATTAAGAAGACTATAGACTCTGCCGTAGGTGGAGAAGTCGCAGAATGCAAAAAAACTAGGGACGGAAACCTTCTGATCAAAACGAAGAACAAACTACAAGCTGAAAAACTACTCTACATCCCAATCCAAGTGTCAGAACACAGATCGCTTAACTCCTGCAAAGCAGTTATATACTTCAACGACTTGAGAGGCATTGATGAGGCAGAAATATTGGAGAACTTAAAATCACAAAAAGTAATAGAAGTTCACAAAATTACAAAAAAGGCAAGCTTTGGTCTAACCACCGAAACGGGTCTTATAATACTGACATACTCCCTGCTCAACCTACCGGAAAACATCAACATCGGCTATGAAAAAATAAACGTTCGACCATATATCCCTCAACTAATGCGTTGCATGAACTGTATGCGTATTGGACATATTGCGAAGTTCTGCAAAAAAGAAGGATCTTGCCTTAAGTGCAGCCGCAAAATTCATACAGATGCCGTGTTAGGAGAAGAATGCCAAGAAATCCTCATGCTGCATAAATTGCCTAGAGAATAAGTACCCCGACACTAACCACATTCCAAGGGACAGGAAATGTCCATTCTTTATAACTCACCAGGAAGTACAAGCCATAAAAACGCTACAAAAAGTCGACAACCGAAAAGCATGGTCCATCTACAAGCAGAGATATCAGCACGACGGCCAAATCCAAGTAAATCAAGGACATAAGGAACAACAAAGCTTAATCGAACCCTCACCATCAACAACTCTGGAACAACGTACAACAAGCAACCAACGGAAAATTATCACATACGACGACGACGATGAGATGTCCACCAGCTCTATTAGTTCGGAAAAAAATACCAACGATAAGTCGAACCCTAATTGCATAATTTACCCTAAAAACTTAACCAAAAGAGAAAAAAGATTATTAAAAAATGACGGCTCAAAAAGCCCAATACAGACCAGGTCTAAAGTTAAGAACATTGAAATTAAAAATACAACTAACCTAGCGCCTTAAATGCTATCTAACTTTTTACAATGTCCTTCAATATACTACAATGGAATATGAACGGATACACTAACAACTATAACGAAATCTAATCTTAATAAAACAATACAACCCAAAAATTATTTCTATACAAGAAACCCATTTAACACCTTCCCAAAACATCCCTATCCCAGTAAACTTTGAAATTTACCACACATTATCCATCGTAGCCAAAGGCGGAGTAGCCATACTAATACACAAATCATTGCAACACACACAAATCTCTACAAGGCATATTTTTGATGCCATTTCTCTTGAAGTTCATTGAGCTAAAAAATGTATTATATTCGCTGCATACATTCCCCCAAATCAAAAGTTCTCTCAAAGTGACTTGGAAACAATGTTTCCAACCTTTTAGAATACACCATCCTTAATCACAGGCGACAGTTGGAATCGCTTGTGGGGATCACCCAAAAATAATAGAAAAGGAAACACGCTAGGAAAATTCATACACAACAACAACTACATAATCCTAAACAATGGCAAACGCACACATTTCTCCACACATGGGACATACACGCACGTTGACACCTTCAAAATTAGTGAAACACTGCAAGGATGTGATCACTTCTCCATTGTCGTGCAAATGTTCCCCTTCCAGAATAAAAAAACAAATAGGTTCCTACCCAGATTTATCATGAACCTAGCGGATTGGGATAAATACGAAACACTCACGAATAACCTAAACACCAGTTTACCAATAGCACCCAACACCAACCAAGAAGCTAGTAACATAAATAAAATAATTTTACAGAGTGCTTACAAAAGCATCCCCCAAACCAAGGCCCCTAAACATAACTACAACGTACCATGGTGGAATAGAAAACTAGAGTCCCTAAAAAACGAAAAAAACATAGCTTGGAGAACATTCAACAGAAACATGAGCACCCAAAATCTTGTAAACTTTAAACGAATTAACGCACTGTACAGAAGGGAAATTAGAACCTCAAAAAATGAATGTATACAAATTTTAACATCCAGCATCAGCCCAGACACTAAATTCGAAACTATCTGGAATAAAATACGCACTTTTTGTGGCTTACATAAGGCAACTTCCATTCACTAATTCAAGGACTACAGTTCAAATCACTCCCTTACTGATCAGGGGGGTTTAGCCAACGCATTCTCAAAGCATTGGTCTCTCCGCTCAGATGACAGCAATTTCTCGACACTTTTTCTACAAGCTAAAAACGATATAGTAAAAAACAGACCCCATGACTTACCACACAGAACTGCAGAATTCATGGAGCAAGATATAAACTTCATCGAATTTTCTGCAGCGTTAAATAGCGGAAACACACCAGGGTACGACAAAATCAATTACTCAATGATCTAGCACTCTTCAAAATCTTTGAAAAAAAGAATAATTATTCTATTCAACAGCATTCTAAGATCGCACATACCACAAACATACAAAGTCAGCACAATAATCCCAATCCACAAGCCCGGCAAAGACAAAACTTTAATCGAATCCTACCGCCCTATATCGCTTAATCCATGCATATCTAAAGTATTAGATAAAATAATCTCCAAAAGACTATGGTGGTTTGTTACAACTAACAAATTGCTTAATAGTCACCAACTTGGCTTCAGGAAAGGGAAATCGGTTACAGACTGTCTACTGTTTGTAGACGCTTTGGTCAGCCGAGCCCTCACCGAAAAACGACATGTTTCCATAGTTTCTTTAGATTTTGAAATGGCATTCGAAAAAGTAGGACTGCCAACTGAGGGCTTCGGGTTGCGGTCAAAAAACCATAAGCTATGTAAGAAATTTTATGACGAACAGAAAAATTCGAGTACGCACGAACCAGACACACTCAAGTATTCAAAATCTGCACAACGGCATTCCACAAGGTTCCACACTATCGGTAATTTTATTCCTAATAGCTTTCAACAGCCTGGCGACATAATAGAAAAACATAGACACCTGAAATTCACTGCCTATGCAGATGATTTCAACATTCTAATTGACCTAAAAAGAAGCAAATCCGTAATATCCAACTTAGACTCTCTTTTCTCTGAAATAAGCAACTGGTGCTCAATCTCTGGAGCAACATTATCCCTTGATAAATGCAACCACTTACATATATGTAGGAAAACAAACTGCCATTTTAAAGTAGAAACAAGCATATGTCCGATAAAAACATCTAAAGAAATAACCATTTTAGGACTAACTTTAAACTCAAAGTATAGATGGAACTCTCAAATTAACAGATTAAAAAAATCACTGTCCAAGCCACTAAACAATATAAAATGTCTTTCAAGCTATAAATACAATAGTCATCCTCATACACTAGTCCAAATAGCAAACAGCATATTAATATCAAAAATTGAATTCGCCTTACCAATCTACGGAAACGCCCCAAAGTCTACGTTAAGGCCAATTAAAACATGCATGAACTCAGCTCTCCGCTCAGCGTTAGGAGCATTCCCGTCCACTCCAACCCACAATCTCTACCTTGAAGCGAATGTATGCCCTCTAGAAACAAAAATCCAGTTTATGAAAGCCAAACTTTGGAACACAATAGTACACTGCCAGGACACCCCCCTTTATCCCATAGTAAACAAAATTATAAACAAACAGAATAAAAAATATAAAAACTCAGTACTCCAAGACTGCATCAACATATGCTCCAATCTAGATCTAACAATTACCCCGGTAAAAAAACTAAGTAGGTCCAACCCCCCATGGCAGATAAGACCTGAAGCATTAGACACTCACCTCAACAAAAAAAGAAAAGCAACTACCCCAAAAGAAATATTTTTAAAAGAATTTTTAGAAACTAAACACAAATTAAAAAAATATAACCTCATATACACGGATCTCTATCAAATGAAATAATTGGCTATGCAATAACAACAGAAAGTTCAACCATACAACTAGGTGTGCTACCTGAATACTCTTCAGTGTATGCAGCAGAAGCTACAGCAATCCTTGACGCGATCGAGATAGGACTAAAAAGTAGAGGGGAAACCTGCATTTGCACGGATTCCCTGTCAGTAGTGGAAAGCATAAAAAATACAGAAACCTCAACATATCTTATCTCCAAAATTCGAAACCTTATAATAAACAACTTCCCTAAAATAAAACTTCTTTGTGTACCAAGCCATGTAGGGAAAGCTGGAAACGAATTTGCCGATGAAGCTGCTAAAGCAGCTACAATCTCCCCCTAATAGCTTCAACAAACATAAATAAATTAGATAGGAATAGATATTTAAAATCAACACTGCTTAATTTTGCTCCACAACTGATTAATAAAACATCCACATGGTATCAAACAACGAATGTCAGTCATCTTAACATTGCCCACTACACAAGAAACCCCCTCTTTAATAATCTATCAAAAATTGAACAAACCAAGCTTATATAGACTGACCCATGCAAATAGATTTGTGCAACCGCCATCAAACCAATGCATATTTTGCAATTGTACGGACTTATCAATAAAGCATATATTGAATGAATGCCCAACCTTCCACAATATCAGACCCAAAACACCAAACTACGATCTCATTCCTCTCCTAACTAATCCTAGCCCTGAAAACTTACTTATCCTTCTTACATTTCTAAAAAAGGCCAACATTATAAATGAATTATTAGGCTACAAAAAACAAAATGTAAAAATACTTTCTAATTTCAAGTTTAAGATTAAGAATTCTATGTTTTCTAATTAAGTGTTATTTGTCAATTGTAATCTAATAGTTAAGTGTTGAACCTTATATAAGTACTAAGAAATATCTGAATAGATAACCAGCCGAAAGCCCCAGCAGCTATGCCTGTCATCACTACTGTAGCTTAGTTTTTATAAGTAAGCCTACAGCGTACAAATAAACAAATAAATAAATATCGTCCTCTTAGCACGGGAGCTAAGCCCCCAATCGACTCGGAGCACCCGTGCTAGCCCTCCGGCAACTCCAGCCAGCCGATCTCTGAGAGCAGAGATATGCGGGAGAAAACTCATCCGCTCGTCGACTAAGATGCCAAGTTACCGGCATTTGGTGACGTATGGCAGGCTTGCTCCAGCAAACCGTACCGTCGGTCTCCCAGTGTATGAAAGATTCCCTTTCAGCAACATGATTGCCGTCTTGCTGGTTGACACACTCACTCCAACCTCAGCTCCCCAGGCTTCCACGATGTCCATCAACTACTCGCCCTTTCGCTCCAGATCGGCACGGGAATTCCCATCGACGAAAAGTAGCAAGTCATCTGCAAAAGCGCTCAGAGCACAATGTGGCTCCAGGCGCTAAAGCAGCACATCCATCAGTAGGTTCCAAATGAATAGACTACTGACGGACCCTTGCGGGAAGCCCTGTATAACCGACACTGTGGCCGCTTCATAGCTGCTGATGATACTGGCACTTCGACCGGAGAAATAACTTTTCCACAAGTCTATCTCTCGACAGCCGACGTCGACAAGCCGATCCAGCACCGCGTTCCACTCAACATTGTCAAAGGCTCCCTTGAAATCGACAAAGATTTCCAGCACCCTCCTCTCGCGACTGTTGGAAACGGTGTTTCGGCGTCGAGGCCGAAATACAAATTGCCATCTGCAGCCATCCGGTAGCACATCCTTCAGTCGATTCACCATGATTCCTTCCAGCGTCTTTCCTAACACTGGCAAAAGAGGCAGGATTGCTCCTGTCCTTATCTGGCCTCTTTACCAGCGGTATCACTCTCGGGTGTTTCCACTGGGCAGGAAAATATCCTTCCGAGAGGGATCGAGAGTGCAACTTCGTCAGGTGCTGAGGGATAGCACGCCATACCTCCTTGACGATCCCACCCGTGATTCCGTCCATTCCCGACGATCGCCGGCTTCTCAGCTTCGCAACGCTGGTTGTCACCTCGAAGGCTTCGAGGGTCGGTGGAGCAGCAGGTGTTATATCCTCACGCACCGTCGACTCCGCAACAGGGAGGAAGTTGCGGAGGAGTATATTTTCGCCAGATCCCAGATCCCAGATCGGCTGTCTTTTTCCGGCCTCGGCATATTCGTTAGGCGTGCCCCCGTGGATCATCCTTGTGCCGTCCCACGAAGTCCCGCCAGTTTTTTTCCTTTGTCGTCAGGATAAGCTTCTTATACGACGAGCTGCCTGCAGCCTGCGCCTCAGTCTCCTGACCTCTTGGCGCATGGTACTCAGTTCAGGATTCCACCATATTACTTTTCCCCTTGCAGGTATCCTGCGCCCTATCACCCTGTCGCACACTTCGTGTCACTCAGCTCCCAGAAGTCAACTCTCCATTCGTATGTTGCCCACACACGCGCTGCTTCGTTGGTGAAGGTCACGTCGATATCACTTCTGGAGCGATGATTATCGAACGTGAACACCTGGCTAGCCGTATTGAGCACACAGGCACCGCTTGCGATGATCCACTCGTCCATGAGCTGTCCCCGTTCGCGATTCAGACGGTCTCCAGAGTTAGCTGGAGTTTTGGTGAAACACATCGGGGAAACCGCATTCGCATCAAGTCCGAGGATTGTCGGTGTCTTGCTGGCTAGCAGCAGAACCGTATCCAGGTAGTCAGTGTAGGGCTGCAGGGCAGCTGAGTACCGGCAGTATACGGAGGACAGAAAAACGGTGCCGTATTTTCCTGTGACACTCAAGCACACTCCATAATCCGTCGTCAATGTCTCGATAGGCATGCAGATGGCAGATGGGTCGTCCACGATGATGGCAGCTTTCTTTCTCTTGTCGGCGAAGATTCTCATGCCTCCAGGGAGTCCAGTGAGACGCTTGCCTGCGTCCACATAGGGCTCCTGAATGAGTGCGAACAGGTGGCCAGCATCTCTCATCCGTTTTGAAAGCTCGATGACAGCGCAACGGCCTCGACCACAATTCGCTTGGATGAAGCTGAACATGTTAATGTCTAGCTTGCACCCTGGCTAGCACCGTGCTATATATCGGGCATCCACCCGAGAGCATATAGTGCCCCGAGGGTAGCCCTTTATGGCGGCAGTTACGGCAGTCCACCGCATTTTTGCACTTCGCCGCGACGTGGTCGTTCTGTCCGCACTGGCGGCAGACCTGGTTTTCTCTAGCGTACCGACACTCGCTGACTTTGTGGTCAAAACCAAGGCATCGGTGGCACGCATAGGTGCGCACTTGAGAGCGGCAGCGGTAAGAGAACCACTTGATATACACCCTCCCGCTTTCGAGAACGGCCAACGCCTGATCATCTACTTCCAGCGTCACGTTTATAGTGGCGCTGTTAGCTGCTGACCAGGGCTTGGTCGCCAGGACTACCGCCTTCTGGAACTCCTTCAGCGACATCTCCTCGAAGTTTTTCTCTTTTAACTCCATCATGAACTCATCCGGCGTCACAGTGGTGTCCACATCCTGTACCGTCACCTTAAGGCCCACCTCAGCGAATTTTGCGGAGATAACGATTTTCGACATCTCCGCCTGCGATTGCGTGCGAATAATCGCGCCGCCCCGCTTCACCTCTCGCACCTCATGCACTCTGACGCCCAAAGCGGGCGCTACCTCTTTGCGGACCTTGTCCGCAATTTGCCTCCCTGATAAGGCCGGATCGTCATATGCAACGTCTGCCGACCAGGTCTCCCGGATTTTCCGCGGTGCGGCTACAGGGCCATAGGGGGCGACAGGGGCAGCAGGTGAGGCGATAAGGTGCGCGCCTCTAGCAGCGGCGGCTGCGTATGAGACGGCCGAGGCGACCGGTGTCTGCTTCTTAAGGCAGTCCTCAAGCACTCCAATCCGTATAAGGAGGGCTGCAACAACCTCCTCGTAGCGGTTGGCTACGGACTGCACTTTCATGTTTGTGGCCGGGTTGGCATAGGAGACCATGAACATCCTACCGATCTCCGATCGGATGTCCCCCATCTCGGCAGCGACGGCACCGTTACCTCTCCACTCCCTATCCGAGAAGGATTTTAGAGGACTGGCTGGTGCAACGAAGGTCTTCTCGTGTTCAGCAGAGGATGCAGCAGCGGCGTGGGCTGCGGGAGCGGCAGGGGCTGCGGGAGCGGCAGGGGCTGCGGCAAGGGCAGGGGCTGTGGCAAGGGCAGCGGCAGTGGCAGTGGCTCTGGGTCGTCCTCTGCCCCCACTGCTTCCCCTACTACTAGCACTCTCACTGCCAGAATCTCCAACATCCATTTTGGGTGGCGCAACATCCACGTCGAGCCCGGAGACTCTACCCGCGATATAGGTGTCAACCACAGCCACCACGAAACTCCCACAAGAGGGCCGACCTCAATGAGCAGCCTTGGACAACTGCTCAACCCGTGGTACCAAAAATTACAGGCTCGGTGGGCCTCACCCCTTCAGCTCCGACAAGCTCGGATGGGGCAACCATGTCATATTAGTCGCCTCCTACGACAAGCAATGACAGGCTGTGGCAGTATTCTTCGCCGCTATGAGGGATGAGGACTAAGAGTCCCTCCTCCGGTTGAACGCTTCCTCGGCAAATGCTGTAAGCCGTCTGGTCTTCCAATCCATCTTTCGCCAGCTTGCTGCACACCAAGTCCATCGAGGTCTCGCAAATCTTCATAGTTCGGGCAGTCGCATAGAACATGTTGCCAGTCCTCATATGGGTCGCCACATGAGCATGCGGCAGTGCCCGACGCTCTGACACCAAACAGAAATACGTTTAGCGATCCATGTCCTGTAAGCAAGAATCCGGTACGCATCGTGAATCCAAAGTTAGGATCGCGATAGGCAAATTCGACATCCAGGATGAACTTGTAGGTCACCCGGCCGGATGACTCTACGCTATCCCATCTGTCTTGCCACGCGTGCAGTATGCACTGCACAGTACGCACCTTCATCTGCCCTCGGCTAAGACTTGTGAGGTCCTCGCCATAACACAGATCGTACTCCTCCAACGGGTATCCACGCTTAAGCTTGTATTTGGCTGCCACTTGCTTGGCGACCAAATCAAGCGGGGGAGCGCCAGCAAGAACCTGCAGTGCCACAGTAGACACTGTTCGGCAAACCGGGAGGCTACCAAGCAGGATGAGCCTCTGGCAAGAAAGAAGTCGCTTCCTGGCCACTACTTCCTGCGTCGTATCGACATACCATATCGGGGCACCAAATAGCACATAGGGTACCATGAGTCCGGCATAGATGGTCCGCTTGGCTCGAGGACTGAATCCCCAGTCTGCTCGAAGCACATGCGCCAATGCTCCAACGACTCCGGTCATTCGCTGCTTGAGCGAGGTGAAGTGCTTGGAGAATTTCAAGCCTTCTTCGACCGTGATGCCAAGATACCGGCAACTGCTTACATACGGCAAGCTTGCTCCAGCAAGCTTGACCGCTGGGGGCCCACTAAGCACACCCGAAGGATTACGTGCCAAAGGTGGGCGGGCGTTCTCCTTAAGCAGCATTATCACCGACTTGCTGGTGGAAACGGCAACGCCGACTTCCATCCCCCACGCTTCTACGATGGACATTAGCTGCGCTCCTTTTGTCTCTAGCACGCTTCGGGATTCTCCCTCGACGAGAAGCAGCAGGTCATCCGCGTACGCGCTCAAGGCGCAGTACGACTCAAGGCGTCGGAGCAGTACGTCCATCAGCAAGTCCCATATAAATGGGCCGCTGATTGATCCCTGCGGACAGCCTCTAGTTACGGAAACATTAACTGCCTCGTAACTGCTTCGGATCACTGCGCTTCTGCCTGAGAAAATGCTCTGCCACAAGCCCATCTCTCGGCATCCCAGTTCGGCTAATCGGCGCAATGCAGCACTCCATTCCACGTTGTCGAAGGCTCCCTTGAAGTCCACGAAAATTCCGAGCACGTATTTCGCCGGGCTGGCATGAACACTGCTCTTAACGTGCATCCAAGCGTCCTCCACACAACGTCCTTAGCGAAATCCGAATTGCCATCTACAGCCTTCCGGAAGAACTTCCCTCACACGATCCACCATAATGGCCTCGAGCACCTTGCCAAAAACCGGCAGCAGGCAAATTCCACTTGTCCTTGTCGGGTCCCTTGAGCAGTGCCACAACACGTGGGCATTTCCACTCTGCGGGGAAGTACCCCGACCGGACGCAGTTTGAATACAGCGCCGTCAGATGCTGAGGTATGGCACGCCACACAGCCTTGCAAATCGTCCCGTTGATACCGTCCATGCCAGGCGAGCGCTTGCTCTTCAACCTGGCGACACAAGCATCAACTTCCAAGACATTCAAGGGCGGTGGGATTTCCTCCACGGGGGCAATCGGTGCGTCAGACTCCGCAGCTGGGAAAAAGTTGCGGAGGAGCACTCGCGCTCAGTCACTCCAATTGGTGACCAGCTCGCCATTCACGCGGAGGCACCCAATCTCCGTCCGTCTCTTGCGACCTCGGCACATCTTGTAGACGCGCCCCCAGGGATCGTGCGAGTTTTCTCCCACGATGCGTCTCCAGCTGTTCTCCTTGGTCCTCACGATAAGCTTCCTGTAGTCGGCTGTGGCAAGCCTCAGCTCCACTACAGTCAGCTCGGCCACGTCACCATGCTGATGGCGTCTGGCATCCTGAAGACGGCGCCTGAGTCTCCTGACTTGGCGGCGCTTTGCGCAAAGGTCAGCGGTCCACTAACTTACCCTCGTTCTCGGCTGTCCGGGCGTTCTCCTTCCCAACGCAAGGTCACACACATCGTGCACCATCCTGCGGAGTGGAGACACTTGTTGGTCCAGCGGCAATCCTTGGAAGTCTTCCGGAATCTCGGCTGCCCTATTCACCAATTCCTGTTCGAACAGACGCCAACGTGCATTGGAGAAGTTCCAGGACGGTACCGGAGATAATCTCCCAACGGCATTCGCGGTCGAGGTGCTGGCCACAACGGAAATTACGTTGTGGTCACTCAACTCCCACTCGTCCACTCTCGAACGTGTTATCGAACGTGTAGCTTCGACTAGGTTGGTTCAAAACCACCGCTTCCTTCGTCAGCATCCACTCGGACAGCAGCTCACCCCGGGAGTAGTTAGTTAGTCCCTCCGGTCGAGGAGGGAGTTTACTAAACCACATGGGGGGCGCTGCGTTCGCGTCAAGTCCGAAGATTGCTGGAGTACTGCTGGCCAGCAGCAGGACAGAATCCAAGTACCTTAGGTACGACTGAAGGTTATAGCTGTATTCATCCGGTTGCGGGTTCGGTCTACCATTTGGTCTGCTATCGAACTGGCAGTATGCGGCGCAAAGGAAGATTGAGCCAAAACTTCCTTTAATGCACATACACACGCCGTAGTTGTTGGTGAGCGGCTCCACTGGCATGCAGATGACATCCTGGTGGCTGACAAAGATGGCTGCCTTCCCTCGTCGATCGACGAAGCTTCGCACTCCATCCGGCAACATGCCTATCCTCTCGTCACCTGCGTAAGGCTCCTGAACCAGTGCGAACAGACTCTTGCTTTCAAGCAACCGGACTCCGAGCTCGATGGTCGCAGCTCGTCCTCGACCACAGTTTGCTTGGATGAACCTAAACATTAATGTCTAGAGTTCACCCTCGCAAGCACTGCCGCATATACGGAACATCCCGGGGACAGCATGTGGTGTCCCGACGGGTAGCCCTTAAACCGGCAGTTCCGGCAGTCCACCGACTTCTGGCACTCGCGTGCACTGTGGCCAGTTTGTCCGCACTGTCGGCAGACATTCTCCTTATACCGGCAGTCCTTCACCTTGTGGTCGAAACCCACGCACCTGTGGCATGCGTAAGTGCGCACCAACGCCCGGCAGTTGTACGCAAACCAGCCAATGTACGCCTTGCCGCCATCAAGCACGTCGAGGGCCGTGGTGCTGACTTCCAGCGTCACATTTACAGTGGCGCCATCCGCCTGCGACCACGATTTCTCTAGCCGCACCTGCTTTTTGAAGGCCTCCAGGTCCATTCGGTCCGCGAAGTTGTTTTTAAACAACTCGCTCATAAAATCAGCCGTTGGCGTCGCAGTATCAACATTGCTGACCAGAACTTTTGGAGTCTGGGCTGGGCTTTGCTTCACCTCCAAGCCAGCTTCTGCAAACTTCCTGTTTGCCACAACCTTCCTTACTTTCCCCGGATGACGGGGTGCGGATAATGGCACCGCCACGCGCCTGTCCTCTGACTTCATGCAGACGGACTCCTAGCGAAGGAGCAATCTCCTTGCGCACCTTTTCAGCCAGCTGCTGCCCCGAAATGTTCGGGTCTGAGCTGTGCACCACAGCCGACCAGGTCTCGCGCGGCTTCCGCGGCATTGGGACCGGCACGGCAGGGGGCATGACAGAGGACACCGGAAGGCTGGGGTACGCAGTGGCATACACCGAGGGCATATGGGCGGCTCCATGTTGGGTAGTCGGCGGTGGCGGCGGTGGCGGCGTTGGCAGCGGCGTCCTCTTCATTTGCTTCCACCGGTCCTTCAAAATCGCATTGCGCACCGTGAGCGCCGAGATCAGGGCCTCGTACTTTGCGGCGACTCTGAGTAACTCCCTCGTTGAGCTTCGTCCCAGGCAGGTGGTGACGTCCAGCATGATATCCGACCTAATTTTTGCGATCTCCGCGGAAATTCGGCCGAGGCCACCTCTCACGATCTCCATTGCCTCGAGCTCCTCTACGCATTCTCCTTCTCCGGTGGCAGCGGCGCCAGCAGCGGCGACAGCTGCGACGCCGACGCAGGCATCGGCAGAGGAGGCAGCGGGGACAGTGCCAGCAGCGGGGACGATGGCAGCAACGGGAGCCGGCGGCGGGGGCGGCATCTCCAACGATGACAGCGTCTTCTCCACAAGTTGCTTCGGTCCACCACTGCCTCCGTCGATGGCCACATACTTTGCCTGTGAGGCATCCCTCGCAGCTGCACCTCTGCCACGCTTTCCCTTCGACCGACCCCGCCTATCACGGCTAACACTGCCGCTACGACTGCTCGCAGACTCACTGCCCGAGCATCCACCTGCCGTCTCCATCGGAGATGGAGCCATTTTCCTCCTACCACCAAACTTACTCGAGCAAGTACACTTACCCGATACGCAAGTTTAGCCGGTACACACACCCGCTAGAACAGCTGACTGCGAGAGAGAAAGATCGCTCTCGCCGCGTTTGCTCTCACGAAAGTTCTCGCGGCTGCACTCACCCACGCGCACGTGTGGAAATTTTCCAAAAAGGAAAACGGCGATTTCCACTCTTACCGCTCACTTTTCAAAAAGGTTTTTACACAAACGTCTTCCTTGCACTAAACTGCGAATTTGAGTCTAATTTCGAGCTCTGTACACCCAGAAATAACTTTGAAATGACCATTTGATTGGGACCACGAGAAAACACACGTCCATCGTTAATCCATTCATGCGCGTCACACCCGGTTAGTAGATAGGGACAGTGGGAATCGGATCCCTCCGAACTTATTTAACGTGGCGTGTTCCACACTAAAGGGATTACAACCACGGCACTCACATATGCCCACTTTGGAGCATATAGTGCAGCGGGTCTAGGTTAAGCGCCAGACCAACGCCCCAGACTAGAAGCTATAGCTATGTACATAGCAACCACCCCAGTAGCAATTTAAGTACTTGCTTGTCGGGCAAGCACTTCCCCTTGCGTAGGGGCGAGATCTATCTAAAATCTCTACTGTTCTTTGGGTCGCAGCACCCGAGTTGTATAAACGCAACATCCACGTCGAGCCCGGGGACTCTACCCGCGATATAGGTGTCAACCACAGCCACCACGAAACTCCCACAAGGGGGCCGACCTCAATGAGCAGCCTTGGATAACTGCTCAACCCGTGGTACCGAAAATTACAGGCTCGGTGGGCCTCACCCCTTCAGCTCCGACAAGCTCGGATGGGGCAACCATGTCATATTAGTCGCCTCCTACGACAAGCAATGACAGGCTGTGGCAGTATTCTTCGCTGCTACCACAACGCTCTGGTCTTCTCCTGATCCGCTAGTATGCCATCGAATCCAATCCATCTTTCGCCAACTTGCTGCACACCAAGTCCATCGAGGTCTCGCAAATCTTCATAGTTCGGGTAGTCGCATAGAACATGTTGCCAGTCCTCATATGGGTCGCCACATGAGCATGCGGCAGTGCCCGACGCTCTGACACCAAACAGAAATACGTTTAGCGATCCATGTCCTGTAAGCAAGAATCCGGTACGCATCGTGAATCCAAAGTTAGGATCGCGATAGGCAAATTCGACATCCGGGATGAACTTGTAGGTCACCCGGCCGGATGACTCTACGCTATCCCATCTGTCTTGCCACGCGTGCAGTATGCACTGCACAGTACGCACCTTCATCTGCCCTCGGCTAAGACTTGTGAGGTCCTCGCCATAACACAGATCGTACTCCTCCAACGGGTATCCACGCTTAAGCTTGTATTTGGCTGCCACTTGCTTGGCGACCAAATCAAGCGGGGGAGCGCCAGCAAGAACCTGCAGTGCCACAGTAGACACTGTTCGGCAAACCGGGAGGCTACCAAGCAGGATGAGCCTCTGGCAAGAAAGAAGTCGCTTCCTGGCCACTACTTCCTGCGTCGTATCGACATACCATATCGGGGCACCAAATAGCACACAGGGTACCATGAGTCCGGCATAGATGGTCCGCTTGGCTCGAGGACTGAATCCCCAGTCAGCTCGAAGCACACGCGCCAATGCTCCAACGACTCCGGCCATTCGCTGCCTGAGCGAGGTGAAGTGCTTGGAGAATTTCAAGCCTTCTTCGACCGTGATGCCAAGATACCGGCAGCTGCTTACATACGGCAAGTTTGCTCTAGCAAGCTTGACCGCTGGGGGCCGACTAAGCACACCCGAAGGATTACGTGCCAAAGGTGGGCGGGCGTTCTCCTTAAGCAGCATTATCACCGTCTTGCTGGTGGAAACGGCAACGCCGACTTCCATCCCCCACGCTTCTACGATGGACATTAGCTGCGCTCCTTTTGTCTCTAGCACGCTTCGGGATGCTCCCTCGACGAGAAGCAGCAGGTCATCCGCGTACGCGCTCAAGGCGCAGTACGACTCAAGGCGTCGGAGCAGAACGTCCATCAGCAAGTACCATATAAATGGGCCGCTGATTGATCCCTGCGGACAGCCTCTAGTTACGGGAACATTAACTGCCTCGTAACTGCTTCGGATCACTGCGCTTCTGCCTGAGAAAAAGCTCTGCCACAAGCCCATCTCTCGGCATCCCAGTTCGGCTAATCGGCGCAATGCAGTACTCCATTCCCCGTTGTCGAAGGCTCCCTTGAAGTCCACGAAAATTCCGAGCACGTATTTCGCCGGGCTGGCATGAACACTGCTCTTAACGTGCATCCAAGCGTCCTCCACACAACGTCCTTGGCGAAATCCGAAATGCCATCTACAGCCTTCCGGAAGAACTTCCCTCACACGATCCACCATAATGGCCTCGAGCACCTTGCCAAAAACCGGCAGCAGGCAAATTCCGCGATATGACGACGGTTCGCACTTGTCCTTGTCGGGTCCCTTGAGCAGTGCCACTACACGTGGGCATTTCCACTCTGCGGGGAAGTACCCCGACCGGACGCAGTTTGAATACAGCGCCGTCAGATGCTGAGGTATGGCACGCCACACAGCCTTGCAAATCGTCCCGTTGATACCGTCCATGCTCTGTACACCCAGAAATAACTTTGAAATGACCATTTGATTGGGACCACGAGAAAACACACGTCCATCGTTAATCCATTCATGCGCGTCACACCCGGTTAGTAGATAGGGACAGTGGGAATCGGATCCCTCCGAGCTTATTTAACGTGGCGTGTTCCACACTAAAGGGATTACAACCACGGCACTCACATATGCCCACTTTGGAGCATATAGTGCAGCGGGTCTAGGTTAAGCGCCAGACCAACGCCCCAGACTAGAAGCTATAGCTATGTACATAGCAACCACCCCAGTAGCAATTTAAGTACTTGCTTGTCGGGCAAGCACTTCCCCTTGCGTAGGGGCGAGATCTATCTAAAATCTCTACTGTTCTTTGGGTCGCAGCACCCGAGTTGTATAAACGCAACATCCACGTCGAGCCCGGGGACTCTACCCGCGATATAGGTGTCAACCACAGCCACCACGAAACTCCCACAAGGGGGCCGACCTCAATGAGCAGCCTTGGATAACTGCTCAACCCGTGGTACCGAAAATTACAGGCTCGGTGGGCCTCACCCCTTCAGCTCCGACAAGCTCGGATGGGGCAACCATGTCATATTAGTCGCCTCCTACGACAAGCAATGACAGGCTGTGGCAGTATTCTTCGCTGCTACCACAACGCTTCCTCGGCAAACGCTGTAAGCCGTCTGGTCTTCTCCTGATCCGCTAGTATGCCATCGAATCCAATCCATCTTTCGCCAACTTGCTGCACACCAAGTCCATCGAGGTCTCGCAAATCTTCATAGTTCGGGTAGTCGCATAGAACATGTTGCCAGTCCTCATATGGGTCGCCACATGAGCATGCGGCAGTGCCCGACGCTCTGACACCAAACAGAAATACGTTTAGCGATCCATGTCCTGTAAGCAAGAATCCGGTACGCATCGTGAATCCAAAGTTAGGATCGCGATAGGCAAATTCGACATCCGGGATGAACTTGTAGGTCACCCGGCCGGATGACTCTACGCTATCCCATCTGTCTTGCCACGCGTGCAGTATGCACTGCACAGTACGCACCTTCATCTGCCCTCGGCTAAGACTTGTGAGGTCCTCGCCATAACACAGATCGTACTCCTCCAACGGGTATCCACGCTTAAGCTTGTATTTGGCTGCCACTTGCTTGGCGACCAAATCAAGCGGGGGAGCGCCAGCAAGAACCTGCAGTGCCACAGTAGACACTGTTCGGCAAACCGGGAGGCTACCAAGCAGGATGAGCCTCTGGCAAGAAAGAAGTCGCTTCCTGGCCACTACTTCCTGCGTCGTATCGACATACCATATCGGGGCACCAAATAGCACACAGGGTACCATGAGTCCGGCATAGATGGTCCGCTTGGCTCGAGGACTGAATCCCCAGTCAGCTCGAAGCACACGCGCCAATGCTCCAACGACTCCGGCCATTCGCTGCCTGAGCGAGGTGAAGTGCTTGGAGAATTTCAAGCCTTCTTCGACCGTGATGCCAAGATACCGGCAGCTGCTTACATACGGCAAGTTTGCTCTAGCAAGCTTGACCGCTGGGGGCCGACTAAGCACACCCGAAGGATTACGTGCCAAAGGTGGGCGGGCGTTCTCCTTAAGCAGCATTATCACCGTCTTGCTGGTGGAAACGGCAACGCCGACTTCCATCCCCCACGCTTCTACGATGGACATTAGCTGCGCTCCTTTTGTCTCTAGCACGCTTCGGGATGCTCCCTCGACGAGAAGCAGCAGGTCATCCGCGTACGCGCTCAAGGCGCAGTACGACTCAAGGCGTCGGAGCAGAACGTCCATCAGCAAGTACCATATAAATGGGCCGCTGATTGATCCCTGCGGACAGCCTCTAGTTACGGGAACATTAACTGCCTCGTAACTGCTTCGGATCACTGCGCTTCTGCCTGAGAAAAAGCTCTGCCACAAGCCCATCTCTCGGCATCCCAGTTCGGCTAATCGGCGCAATGCAGTACTCCATTCCCCGTTGTCGAAGGCTCCCTTGAAGTCCACGAAAATTCCGAGCACGTATTTCGCCGGGCTGGCATGAACACTGCTCTTAACGTGCATCCAAGCGTCCTCCACACAACGTCCTTGGCGAAATCCGAAATGCCATCTACAGCCTTCCGGAAGAACTTCCCTCACACGATCCACCATAATGGCCTCGAGCACCTTGCCAAAAACCGGCAGCAGGCAAATTCCGCGATATGACGACGGTTCGCACTTGTCCTTGTCGGGTCCCTTGAGCAGTGCCACTACACGTGGGCATTTCCACTCTGCGGGGAAGTACCCCGACCGGACGCAGTTTGAATACAGCGCCGTCAGATGCTGAGGTATGGCACGCCACACAGCCTTGCAAATCGTCCCGTTGATACCGTCCATGCCAGGCGAGCGCTTGCTCTTCAACCTGGCGACACAAGCATCAACTTCCGAGACATTCAAGGGCGGTGGGATTTCCTCCACGGGGGCAATCGGTGCGTCAGACTCCGCAGCTGGGAAAAAGTTGCGGAGGAGCACTCGCGCACAGTTACCCCAATTGGTGACCAGCTCACGCGGAGGCACCCAATCTCCGTCCGTCTCTTGCGACCTCGGCACATCTTGTAGACGCGCCCCCAGGGATCGTGCGAGTTTTCTCCCACGATGCGTCTCCAGCTGTTCTCCTTGGTCCTCACGATAAGCTTCCTGTAGTCGGCTGTGGCAAGCCTCAGCTCCACTACAGTCAGCTCGGCCACGTCATCATGCTGATGGCGTCTGGCATCCTGAAGACGGCGCCTGAGTCTTCTGACTTGGCGGCGCCTTGCGCAAAGGACAGCGATCCACCAACTTACCCTCGTTCTCTGCTGTCCGGGCGTTCTCCTTCCCAACGCAAGGTCACACACATCGTGCACCATCGTGCGGAGTGGAGACACTTGTTGGTCCAGCGGCAATCCTTGGAAGTCTTCCGGAATCTCGGCTGCCCTATTCACCAATTCCTGTTCGAACAGACGCCAACGTGCATTGGAGAAGTTCCAGGACGGTACCGGAGATAATCTCCCAACGGCATTCGCGGTCGAGGTGCTGGCCACAACGGAAATTACGTTGTGGTCACTCAACTCCCACTCGTCCACTCTCCACTCATATGTGGCTAGCATATGTCCTGCTGAGTTGGCGAATGTCACGTCGATATCGCTGTGCGATCTTATGTTATCGAACGTGTAGCTTTGACTAGGTTGGTTCAAGACCACCGCTCCCTTCGTCAGCATCCACTCGGACAGCAGCTCACCCCGGGAGTAGTTAGTTAGTCCCTCCGGTCGAGGAGGGAGTTTACTAAACCACATGGGGGGCGCTGCGTTCGCGTCAAGTCCGAAGATTGCTGGAGTACTGCTGGCCAGCAGCAGGACAGAATCCAAGTACCTTAGGTACGACTGAAGGTTATAGCTGTATTCATCCGGTTGCGGGTTCGGTCTACCATTTGGTCTGCTATCGAACTGGCAGTATGCGGCGCAAAGGAAGATTGAGCCAAAACTTCCTTTAATGCACACACACACGCCGTAGTTGTTGGTGAGCGGCTCCACTGGCATGCAGATGACATCCTGGTGGCTGACAAAGATGGCTGCCTTCCCTCGTCGATCGACGAAGCTTCGCACTCCATCCGGCAACACGTCTATCCTCTCGTCACCTGCGTAAGGCTCCTGAACCAGTGCGAACAGACTCTTGCTTTCAAGCAACCGGACTCCGAGCTCGATGGTCGCAGCTCGTCCTCGACCACAGTTTGCTTGGATGAACCTAAACATTAATGTCTAGAGTTCACCCTCGCAAGCACTGCCGCATATACGGAACATCCCGGGGACAGCATGTGGTGTCCCGACGGGTAGCCCTTAAACCGGCAGTTCCGGCAGTCCACCGGCTTCTGGCACTCGCGTGCACTGTGGCCAGTTTGTCCGCACTGTCGGCAGACATTCTCCTTATACCGGCAGTCCTTCACCTTGTGGTCGAAACCCACGCATCTGTGGCATGCGTAAGTGCGCACCAACGCCCGGCAGTTGTACGCAAACCAGCCAATGTACGCCTTGCCGCCGTCAAGCACGTCGAGGGCCGTGGTGCTGACTTCCAGCGTCACATTTACAGTGGCGCCATCCGCCTGCGACCACGATTTCTCTAGCCGCACCTGCTTTTTGAAGGCCTCCAGGTCCATTCGGTCCGCGAAGTTGTTTTTAAACAACTCGCTCATAAAATCAGCCGGTGGCGTCGCAGTATCAACATTGCTGACCAGAACTTTTGGAGTCTGGGCTGGGCTTTGCTTCACCTCCAAGCCAGCTTCTGCAAACTTCCTGTTTGCCACAACCTTCCTTATTTCCCCGGACGACGGGGTGCGGATAATGGCACCGCCACGCGCCAGTCCCCTGACTTCATGCAGACGGACTCCTAGTGAAGGAGCAATCTCCTTCCGCACCTTTTCAGCCAGCTGCTGCCCCGAAATGTTCGGGTCTGAGCTGTGCACCACAGCCGACCATGTCTCGCGCGGCTTCCGCGGCATTGGGACCGGCACGGCAGGGGGCATGACAGAAGACACCGGCAGGCTGGGGTACGCAGTGGCATACACCGAGGGCATATGGGCGGCTCCATGTTGGATAGTCGGCGGTGGCGGCGGTGGCGGCGGTGGCGGCGGTGGCGGCGGTGGCGGCGTTGGCAGCGGCGTCCTCTTCATTTGCTTCCACCGGTCCTTCAAAATCGCATTGCGCACCGTGAGCGCCGAGATCAGGGCCTCGTACTTTGCGGCGACTCTGAGTAACTCCCTCGTTGAGCTTCGTCCCAGGCAGGTGGTGACGTCCAGCATGATATCCGACCTAATTTTCGCGATCTCCGCGGAAATTCGGCCGAGGCCACCTCTCACGATCTCCATTGCTTCGAGCTCCTCTACGCATTCTCCTTCTCCGGTGGCAGCGGCGCCAGCAGCGGCGCCAGCTGCGACGCCGACGCAGGCATCGGCAGAGGAGGCAGCGGGGACAGTGCCAGCAGCGGGGACGATGGCAGCAACGGGAGCCGGCGGCGGCGGAATCTCCAACGATGACAGCGTCTTCTCCACAAGTTGCTTCGGTCCACCACTGCCTCCGTCGATGGCCACATACTTTGCCTGTGAGGCATCCCTCGCAGCTGCACCTCTGCCACGCTTTCCCTTCGACCGACCCCGCCTATCACGGCTAACACTGCCGCTACGACTGCTCGCAGACTCACTGCCCGAGCATCCACCTGCCGTCTCCATCGGAGATGGAGCCATTTTCCTCCTACCACCAAACTTACTCGAGCAAGTACACTTACCCGATACGCAAGTTTAGCCGGTACACACACCCGCTAGAACAGCTGACTGCGAGAGAGAAAGATCGCTCTCGGCGCTTTTGCTCTCACGAAAGTTCTCGCGGCTGCGCACGTGTGGAAATTTTCCAAAAAGGAAAACGGCGATTTCCACTCTTACCGCTCACTTTTCAAAAAGGTTTTTACACAAGCGTCTTCCTTGCACTAAACTGCGAATTTGAGTCTAATTTCTAGCTCTGTACACCCAGAAATAACTTTGAAATGACCATTTGATTGGGACCACGAGAAAACACACGTCCATCGTTAATCCATTCATGCGCGTCACACCCGGTTAGTAGATAGGGACAGTGGGAATCGGATCCCTCCGAACTTATTTAACGTGGCGTGTTCCACACTAAAGGGATTACAACCACGGCACTCACATATGCCCACTTTGGAGCATATAGTGCAGCGGGTCTAGGTTAAGCGCCAGACCAACGCCCCAGACTAGAAGCTATAGCTATGTACATAGCAACCACCCCAGTAGCAATTTAAGTACTTGCTTGTCGGGCAAGCACTTCCCCTTGCGTAGGGGCGAGATCTATCTAAAATCTCTACTGTTCTTTGGGTCGCAGCACCCGAGTTGTATAAACGCAACATCCACGTCGAGCCCGGGGACTCTACCCGCGATATAGGTGTCAACCACAGCCACCACGAAACTCCCACAAGGGGGCCGACCTCAATGAGCAGCCTTGGATAACTGCTCAACCCGTGGTACCGAAAATTACAGGCTCGGTGGGCCTCACCCCTTCAGCTCCGACAAGCTCGGATGGGGCAACCATGTCATATTAGTCGCCTCCTACGACAAGCAATGACAGGCTGTGGCAGTATTCTTCGCTGCTACCACAACGCTTCCTCGGCAAACGCTGTAAGCCGTCTGGTCTTCTCCTGATCCGCTAGTATGCCATCGAATCCAATCCATCTTTCGCCAACTTGCTGCACACCAAGTCCATCGAGGTCTCGCAAATCTTCATAGTTCGGGTAGTCGCATAGAACATGTTGCCAGTCCTCATATGGGTCGCCACATGAGCATGCGGCAGTGCCCGACGCTCTGACACCAAACAGAAATACGTTTAGCGATCCATGTCCTGTAAGCAAGAATCCGGTACGCATCGTGAATCCAAAGTTAGGATCGCGATAGGCAAATTCGACATCCGGGATGAACTTGTAGGTCACCCGGCCGGATGACTCTACGCTATCCCATCTGTCTAGCCACGCGTGCAGTATGCACTGCACAGTACGCACCTTCATCTGCCCTCGGCTAAGACTTGTGAGGTCCTCGCCATAACACAGATCGTACTCCTCCAACGGGTATCCACGCTTAAGCTTGTATTTGGCTGCCACTTGCTTGGCGACCAAATCAAGCGGGGGAGCGCCAGCAAGAACCTGCAGTGCCACAGTAGACACGGTCGGCAAACCGGGAGGCTACCAAGCAGGATGAGCCTCTGGCAAGAAAGAAGTCGCTTCCTGGCCACTACTTCCTGCGTCGTAACGACATACCATATCGGGGCACCAAATAGCACACAGGGTACCATGAGTCCGGCATAGATGGTCCGCTTGGCTCGAGGACTGAATCCCCAGTCAGCTCGAAGCACACGCGCCAATGCTCCAACGACTCCGGCCATTCGCTGCCTGAGCGAGGTGAAGTGCTTGGAGAATTTCAAGCCTTCTTCGACCGTGATGCCAAGATACCGGCAGCTGCTTACATACGGCAAGTTTGCTCTAGCAAGCTTGACCGCTGGGGGCCGACTAAGCACACCCGAAGGATTACGTGCCAAAGGTGGGCGGGCGTTCTCCTTAAGCAGCATTATCACCGTCTTGCTGGTGGAAACGGCAACGCCGACTTCCATCCCCCACGCTTCTACGATGGACATTAGCTGCGCTCCTTTTGTCTCTAGCACGCTTCGGGATGCTCCCTCGACGAGAAGCAGCAGGTCATCCGCGTACGCGCTCAAGGCGCAGTACGACTCAAGGCGTCGGAGCAGAACGTCCATCAGCAAGTACCATATAAATGGGCCGCTGATTGATCCCTGCGGACAGCCTCTAGTTACGGGAACATTAACTGCCTCGTAACTGCTTCGGATCACTGCGCTTCTGCCTGAGAAAAAGCTCTGCCACAAGCCCATCTCTCGGCATCCCAGTTCGGCTAATCGGCGCAATGCAGTACTCCATTCCCCGTTGTCGAAGGCTCCCTTGAAGTCCACGAAAATTCCGAGCACGTATTTCGCCGGGCTGGCATGAACACTGCTCTTAACGTGCATCCAAGCGTCCTCCACACAACGTCCTTGGCGAAATCCGAAATGCCATCTACAGCCTTCCGGAAGAACTTCCCTCACACGATCCACCATAATGGCCTCGAGCACCTTGCCAAAAACCGGCAGCAGGCAAATTCCGCGATATGACGACGGTTCGCACTTGTCCTTGTCGGGTCCCTTGAGCAGTGCCACTACACGTGGGCATTTCCACTCTGCGGGGAAGTACCCCGACCGGACGCAGTTTGAATACAGCGCCGTCAGATGCTGAGGTATGGCACGCCACACAGCCTTGCAAATCGTCCCGTTGATACCGTCCATGCCAGGCGAGCGCCTGCTCTTCAACGTGGCGACACAAGCATCAACTTCCGAGACATTCAAGGGCGGTGGGATTTCCTCCACGGGGGCAATCGGTGCGTCAGACTCCGCAGCTGGGAAAAAGTTGCGGAGGAGCACTCGCGCACAGTTACCCCAATTGGTGACCAGCTCACGCGGAGGCACCCAATCTCCGTCCGTCTCTTGCGACCTCGGCACATCTTGTAGACGCGCCCCCAGGGATCGTGCGAGTTTTCTCCCACGATGCGTCTCCAGCTGTTCTCCTTGGTCCTCACGATAAGCTTCCTGTAGTCGGCTGTGGCAAGCCTCAGCTCCACTACAGTCAGCTCGGCCACGTCATCATGCTGATGGCGTCTGGCATCCTGAAGACGGCGCCTGAGTCTTCTGACTTGGCGGCGCCTTGCGCAAAGGACAGCGATCCACCAACTTACCCTCGTTCTCTGCTGTCCGGGCGTTCTCCTTCCCAACGCAAGGTCACACACATCGTGCACCATCGTGCGGAGTGGAGACACTTGTTGGTCCAGCGGCAATCCTTGGAAGTCTTCCGGAATCTCGGCTGCCCTATTCACCAATTCCTGTTCGAACAGACGCCAACGTGCATTGGAGAAGTTCCAGGACGGTACCGGAGATAATCTCCCAACGGCATTCGCGGTCG
Source organism: Drosophila biarmipes (assembly GCF_025231255.1). Classification (NCBI taxonomy): domain Eukaryota; kingdom Metazoa; phylum Arthropoda; class Insecta; order Diptera; family Drosophilidae; genus Drosophila; species Drosophila biarmipes. The sequence goes on along the minus strand of NC_066611.1, from coordinate 773,943 downwards.
AGGTGCTGGCCACAACGGAAATTACGTTGTGGTCACTCAACTCCCACTCGTCCACTCTCCACTCATATGTGGCTAGCATATGTCCTGCTGAGTTGGCGAATGTCACGTCGATATCGCTGTGCGATCTTATGTTATCGAACGTGTAGCTTTGACTAGGTTGGTTCAAGACCACCGCTCCCTTCGTCAGCATCCACTCGGACAGCAGCTCACCCCGGGAGTAGTTAGTTAGTCCCTCCGGTCGAGGAGGGAGTTTACTAAACCACATGGGGGGCGCTGCGTTCGCGTCAAGTCCGAAGATTGCTGGAGTACTGCTGGCCAGCAGCAGGACAGAATCCAAGTACCTTAGGTACGACTGAAGGTTATAGCTGTATTCATCCGGTTGCGGGTTCGGTCTACCATTTGGTCTGCTATCGAACTGGCAGTATGCGGCGCAAAGGAAGATTGAGCCAAAACTTCCTTTAATGCACACACACACGCCGTAGTTGTTGGTGAGCGGCTCCACTGGCATGCAGATGACATCCTGGTGGCTGACAAAGATGGCTGCCTTCCCTCGTCGATCGACGAAGCTTCGCACTCCATCCGGCAACACGTCTATCCTCTCGTCACCTGCGTAAGGCTCCTGAACCAGTGCGAACAGACTCTTGCTTTCAAGCAACCGGACTCCGAGCTCGATGGTCGCAGCTCGTCCTCGACCACAGTTTGCTTGGATGAACCTAAACATTAATGTCTAGAGTTCACCCTCGCAAGCACTGCCGCATATACGGAACATCCCGGGGACAGCATGTGGTGTCCCGACGGGTAGCCCTTAAACCGGCAGTTCCGGCAGTCCACCGGCTTCTGGCACTCGCGTGCACTGTGGCCAGTTTGTCCGCACTGTCGGCAGACATTCTCCTTATACCGGCAGTCCTTCACCTTGTGGTCGAAACCCACGCACCTGTGGCATGCGTAAGTGCGCACCAACGCCCGGCAGTTGTACGCAAACCAGCCAATGTACGCCTTGCCGCCGTCAAGCACGTCGAGGGCCGTGGTGCTGACTTCCAGCGTCACATTTACAGTGGCGCCATCCGCCTGCGACCACGATTTCTCTAGCCGCACCTGATTTTTGAAGGCCTCCAGGTCCATTCGGTCCGCGAAGTTGTTTTTAAACAACTCGCTCATAAAATCAGCCGGTGGCGTCGCAGTATCAACATTGCTGACCAGAACTTTTGGAGTCTGGGCTGGGCTTTGCTTCACCTCCAAGCCAGCTTCTGCAAACTTCCTGTTTGCCACAACCTTCCTTATTTCCCCGGATGACGGGGTGCGGATAATGGCACCGCCACGCGCCAGTCCCCTGACTTCATGCAGACGGACTCCTAGTGAAGGAGCAATCTCCTTCCGCACCTTTTCAGCCAGCTGCTGCCCCGAAATGTTCGGGTCTGAGCTGTGCACCACAGCCGACCATGTCTCGCGCGGCTTCCGCGGCATTGGGACCGGCACGGCAGGGGGCATGACAGAAGACACCGGCAGGCTGGGGTACGCAGTGGCATACACCGAGGGCATATGGGCGGCTCCATGTTGGATAGTCGGCGGTGGCGGCGGTGGCGGCGTTGGCAGCGGCGTCCTCTTCATTTGCTTCCACCGGTCCTTCAAAATCGCATTGCGCACCGTGAGCGCCGAGATCAGGGCCTCGTACTTTGCGGCGACTCTGAGTAACTCCCTCGTTGAGCTTCGTCCCAGGCAGGTGGTGACGTCCAGCATGATATCCGACCTAATTTTCGCGATCTCCGCGGAAATTCGGCCGAGGCCACCTCTCACGATCTCCATTGCTTCGAGCTCCTCTACGCATTCTCCTTCTCCGGTGGCAGCGGCGCCAGCAGCGGCGCCAGCTGCGACGCCGACGCAGGCATCGGCAGAGGAGGCAGCGGGGACAGTGCCAGCAGCGGGGACGATGGCAGCAACGGGAGCCGGCGGCGGCGGAATCTCCAACGATGACAGCGTCTTCTCCACAAGTTGCTTCGGTCCACCACTGCCTCCGTCGATGGCCACATACTTTGCCTGTGAGGCATCCCTCGCAGCTGCACCTCTGCCACGCTTTCCCTTCGACCGACCCCGCCTATCACGGCTAACACTGCCGCTACGACTGCTCGCAGACTCACTGCCCGAGCATCCACCTGCCGTCTCCATCGGAGATGGAGCCATTTTCCTCCTACCACCAAACTTACTCGAGCAAGTACACTTACCCGATACGCAAGTTTAGCCGGTACACACACCCGCTAGAACAGCTGACTGCGAGAGAGAAAGATCGCTCTCGGCGCTTTTGCTCTCACGAAAGTTCTCGCGGCTGCGCACGTGTGGAAATTTTCCAAAAAGGAAAACGGCGATTTCCACTCTTACCGCTCACTTTTGAGTCTAATTTCTAGCTCTGTACACCCAGAAATAACTTTGAAATGACCATTTGATTGGGACCACGAGAAAACACACGTCCATCGTTAATCCATTCATGCGCGTCACACCCGGTTAGTAGATAGGGACAGTGGGAATCGGATCCCTCCGAACTTATTTAACGTGGCGTGTTCCACACTAAAGGGATTACAACCACGGCACTCACATATGCCCACTTTGGAGCATATAGTGCAGCGGGTCTAGGTTAAGCGCCAGACCAACGCCCCAGACTAGAAGCTATAGCTATGTACATAGCAACCACCCCAGTAGCAATTTAAGTACTTGCTTGTCGGGCAAGCACTTCCCCTTGCGTAGGGGCGAGATCTATCTAAAATCTCTACTGTTCTTTGGGTCGCAGCACCCGAGTTGTATAAACGCAACATCCACGTCGAGCCCGGGGACTCTACCCGCGATATAGGTGTCAACCACAGCCACCACGAAACTCCCACAAGGGGGCCGACCTCAATGAGCAGCCTTGGATAACTGCTCAACCCGTGGTACCGAAAATTACAGGCTCGGTGGGCCTCACCCCTTCAGCTCCGACAAGCTCGGATGGGGCAACCATGTCATATTAGTCGCCTCCTACGACAAGCAATGACAGGCTGTGGCAGTATTCTTCGCTGCTACCACAACGCTTCCTCGGCAAACGCTGTAAGCCGTCTGGTCTTCTCCTGATCCGCTAGTATGCCATCGAATCCAATCCATCTTTCGCCAACTTGCTGCACACCAAGTCCATCGAGGTCTCGCAAATCTTCATAGTTCGGGTAGTCGCATAGAACATGTTGCCAGTCCTCATATGGGTCGCCACATGAGCATGCGGCAGTGCCCGACGCTCTGACACCAAACAGAAATACGTTTAGCGATCCATGTCCTGTAAGCAAGAATCCGGTACGCATCGTGAATCCAAAGTTAGGATCGCGATAGGCAAATTCGACATCCGGGATGAACTTGTAGGTCACCCGGCCGGATGACTCTACGCTATCCCATCTGTCTTGCCACGCGTGCAGTATGCACTGCTCAGTACGCACCTTCATCTGCCCTCGGCTAAGACTTGTGAGGTCCTCGCCATAACACAGATCGTACTCCTCCAACGGGTATCCACGCTTAAGCTTGTATTTGGCTGCCACTTGCTTGGCGACCAAATCAAGCGGGGGAGCGCCAGCAAGAACCTGCAGTGCCACAGTAGACACTGTTCGGCAAACCGGGAGGCTACCAAGCAGGATGAGCCTCTGGCAAGAAAGAAGTCGCTTCCTGGCCACTACTTCCTGCGTCGTATCGACATACCATATCGGGGCACCAAATAGCACACAGGGTACCATGAGTCCGGCATAGATGGTCCGCTTGGCTCGAGGACTGAATCCCCAGTCTGCTCGAAGCACACGCGCCAATGCTCCAACGACTCCGGCCATTCGCTGCCTGAGCGAGGTGAAGTGCTTGGAGAATTTCAAGCCTTCTTCGACCGTGATGCCAAGATACCGGCAGCTGCTTACATACGGCAAGTTTGCTCTAGCAAGCTTGACCGCTGGGGGCCGACTAAGCACACCCGAAGGATTACGTGCCAAAGGTGGGCGGGCGTTCTCCTTAAGCAGCATTATCACCGTCTTGCTGGTGGAAACGGCAACGCCGACTTCCATCCCCCACGCTTCTACGATGGACATTAGCTGCGCTCCTTTTGTCTCTAGCACGCTTCGGGATGCTCCCTCGACGAGAAGCAGCAGGTCATCCGCGTACGCGCTCAAGGCGCAGTACGACTCAAGGCGTCGGAGCAGAACGTCCATCAGCAAGTACCATATAAATGGGCCGCTGATTGATCCCTGCGGACAGCCTCTAGTTACGGGAACATTAACTGCCTCGTAACTGCTTCGGATCACTGCGCTTCTGCCTGAGAAAAAGCTCTGCCACAAGCCCATCTCTCGGCATCCCAGTTCGGCTAATCGGCGCAATGCAGTACTCCATTCCCCGTTGTCGAAGGCTCCCTTGAAGTCCACGAAAATTCCGAGCACGTATTTCGCCGGGCTGGCATGAACACTGCTCTTAACGTGCATCCAAGCGTCCTCCACACAACGTCCTTGGCGAAATCCGAAATGCCATCTACAGCCTTCCGGAAGAACTTCCCTCACACGATCCACCATAATGGCCTCGAGCACCTTGCCAAAAACCGGCAGCAGGCAAATTCCGCGATATGACGACGGTTCGCACTTGTCCTTGTCGGGTCCCTTGAGCAGTGCCACTACACGTGGGCATTTCCACTCTGCGGGGAAGTACCCCGACCGGACGCAGTTTGAATACAGCGCCGTCAGATGCTGAGGTATGGCACGCCACACAGCCTTGCAAATCGTCCCGTTGATACCGTCCATGCCAGGCGAGCGCCTGCTCTTCAACGTGGCGACACAAGCATCAACTTCCGAGACATTCAAGGGCGGTGGGATTTCCTCCACGGGGGCAATCGGTGCGTCAGACTCCGCAGCTGGGAAAAAGTTGCGGAGGAGCACTCGCGCACAGTTACCCCAATTGGTGACCAGCTCACGCGGAGGCACCCAATCTCCGTCCGTCTCTTGCGACCTCGGCACATCTTGTAGACGCGCCCCCAGGGATCGTGCGAGTTTTCTCCCACGATGCGTCTCCAGCTGTTCTCCTTGGTCCTCACGATAAGCTTCCTGTAGTCGGCTGTGGCAAGCCTCAGCTCCACTACAGTCAGCTCGGCCACGTCATCATGCTGATGGCGTCTGGCATCCTGAAGACGGCGCCTGAGTCTTCTGACTTGGCGGCGCCTTGCGCAAAGGACAGCGATCCACCAACTTACCCTCGTTCTCTGCTGTCCGGGCGTTCTCCTTCCCAACGCAAGGTCACACACATCGTGCACCATCGTGCGGAGTGGAGACACTTGTTGGTCCAGCGGCAATCCTTGGAAGTCTTCCGGAATCTCGGCTGCCCTATTCACCAATTCCTGTTCGAACAGACGCCAACGTGCATTGGAGAAGTTCCAGGACGGTACCGGAGATAATCTCCCAACGGCATTCGCGGTCGAGGTGCTGGCCACAACGGAAATTACGTTGTGGTCACTCAACTCCCACTCGTCCACTCTCCACTCATATGTGGCTAGCATATGTCCTGCTGAGTTGGCGAATGTCACGTCGATATCGCTGTGCGATCTTATGTTATCGAACGTGTAGCTTTGACTAGGTTGGTTCAAGACCACCGCTCCCTTCGTCAGCATCCACTCGGACAGCAGCTCACCCCGGGAGTAGTTAGTTAGTCCCTCCGGTCGAGGAGGGAGTTTACTAAACCACATGGGGGGCGCTGCGTTCGCGTCAAGTCCGAAGATTGCTGGAGTACTGCTGGCCAGCAGCAGGACAGAATCCAAGTACCTTAGGTACGACTGAAGGTTATAGCTGTATTCATCCGGTTGCGGGTTCGGTCTACCATTTGGTCTGCTATCGAACTGGCAGTATGCGGCGCAAAGGAAGATTGAGCCAAAACTTCCTTTAATGCACACACACACGCCGTAGTTGTTGGTGAGCGGCTCCACTGGCATGCAGATGACATCCTGGTGGCTGACAAAGATGGCTGCCTTCCCTCGTCGATCGACGAAGCTTCGCACTCCATCCGGCAACACGTCTATCCTCTCGTCACCTGCGTAAGGCTCCTGAACCAGTGCGAACAGACTCTTGCTTTCAAGCAACCGGACTCCGAGCTCGATGGTCGCAGCTCGTCCTCGACCACAGTTTGCTTGGATGAACCTAAACATTAATGTCTAGAGTTCACCCTCGCAAGCACTGCCGCATATACGGAACATCCCGGGGACAGCATGTGGTGTCCCGACGGGTAGCCCTTAAACCGGCAGTTCCGGCAGTCCACCGACTTCTGGCACTCGCGTGCACTGTGGCCAGTTTGTCCGCACTGTCGGCAGACATTCTCCTTATACCGGCAGTCCTTCACCTTGTGGTCGAAACCCACGCACCTGTGGCATGCGTAAGTGCGCACCAACGCCCGGCAGTTGTACGCAAACCAGCCAATGTACGCCTTGCCGCCGTCAAGCACGTCGAGGGCCGTGGTGCTGACTTCCAGCGCCACATTTACAGTGGCGCCATCCGCCTGCGACCACGATTTCTCTAGCCGCACCTGCTTTTTGAAGGCCTCCAGGTCCATTCGGTCCGCGAAGTTGTTTTTAAACAACTCGCTCATAAAATCAGCCGGTGGCGTCGCAGTATCAACATTGCTGACCAGAACTTTTGGAGTCTGGGCTGGGCTTTGCTTCACCTCCAAGCCAGCTTCTGCAAACTTCCTGTTTGCCACAACCTTCCTTATTTCCCCGGATGACGGGGTGCGGATAATGGCACCGCCACGCGCCAGTCCCCTGACTTCATGCAGACGGACTCCTAGTGAAGGAGCAATCTCCTTCCGCACCTTTTCAGCCAGCTGCTGCCCCGAAATGTTCGGGTCTGAGCTGTGCACCACAGCCGACCATGTCTCGCGCGGCTTCCGCGGCATTGGGACCGGCACGGCAGGGGGCATGACAGAAGACACCGGCAGGCTGGGGTACGCAGTGGCATACACCGAGGGCATATGGGCGGCTCCATGTTGGATAGTCGGCGGTGGCGGCGGTGGCGGCGTTGGCAGCGGCGTCCTCTTCATTTGCTTCCACCGGTCCTTCAAAATCGCATTGCGCACCGTGAGCGCCGAGATCAGGGCCTCGTACTTTGCGGCGACTCTGAGTAACTCCCTCGTTGAGCTTCGTCCCAGGCAGGTGGTGACGTCCAGCATGATATCCGACCTAATTTTCGCGATCTCCGCGGAAATTCGGCCGAGGCCACCTCTCACGATCTCCATTGCTTCGAGCTCCTCTACGCATTCTCCTTCTCCGGTGGCAGCGGCGCCAGCAGCGGCGCCAGCTGCGACGCCGACGCAGGCATCGGCAGAGGAGGCAGCGGGGACAGTGCCAGCAGCGGGGACGATGGCAGCAACGGGAGCCGGCGGCGGCGGAATCTCCAACGATGACAGCGTCTTCTCCACAAGTTGCTTCGGTCCACCACTGCCTCCGTCGATGGCCACATACTTTGCCTGTGAGGCATCCCTCGCAGCTGCACCTCTGCCACGCTTTCCCTTCGACCGACCCCGCCTATCACGGCTAACACTGCCGCTACGACTGCTCGCAGACTCACTGCCCGAGCATCCACCTGCCGTCTCCATCGGAGATGGAGCCATTTTCCTCCTACCACCAAACTTACTCGAGCAAGTACACTTACCCGATACGCAAGTTTAGCCGGTACACACACCCGCTAGAACAGCTGACTGCGAGAGAGAAAGATCGCTCTCGGCGCTTTTGCTCTCACGAAAGTTCTCGCGGCTGCGCACGTGTGGAAATTTTCCAAAAAGGAAAACGGCGATTTCCACTCTTACCGCTCACTTTTGAGTCTAATTTCTAGCTCTGTACACCCAGAAATAACTTTGAAATGACCATTTGATTGGGACCACGAGAAAACACACGTCCATCGTTAATCCATTCATGCGCGTCACACCCGGTTAGTAGATAGGGACAGTGGGAATCGGATCCCTCCGAACTTATTTAACGTGGCGTGTTCCACACTAAAGGGATTACAACCACGGCACTCACATATGCCCACTTTGGAGCATATAGTGCAGCGGGTCTAGGTTAAGCGCCAGACCAACGCCCCGGACTAGAAGCTATAGCTATGTACATAGCAACCACCCCAGTAGCAATTTAAGTACTTGCTTGTCGGGCAAGCACTTCCCCTTGCGTAGGGGCGAGATCTATCTAAAATCTCTACTGTTCTTTGGGTCGCAGCACCCGAGTTGTATAAACGCAACATCCACGTCGAGCCCGGGGACTCTACCCGCGATATAGGTGTCAACCACAGCCACCACGAAACTCCCACAAGGGGGCCGACCTCAATGAGCAGCCTTGGATAACTGCTCAACCCGTGGTACCGAAAATTACAGGCTCGGTGGGCCTCACCCCTTCAGCTCCGACAAGCTCGGATGGGGCAACCATGTCATATTAGTCGCCTCCTACGACAAGCAATGACAGGCTGTGGCAGTATTCTTCGCTGCTACCACAACGCTTCCTCGGCAAACGCTGTAAGCCGTCTGGTCTTCTCCTGATCCGCTAGTATGCCATCGAATCCAATCCATCTTTCGCCAACTTGCTGCACACCAAGTCCATCGAGGTCTCGCAAATCTTCATAGTTCGGGTAGTCGCATAGAACATGTTGCCAGTCCTCATATGGGTCGCCACATGAGCATGCGGCAGTGCCCGACGCTCTGACACCAAACAGAAATACGTTTAGCGATCCATGTCCTGTAAGCAAGAATCCGGTACGCATCGTGAATCCAAAGTTAGGATCGCGATAGGCAAATTCGACATCCGGGATGAACTTGTAGGTCACCCGGCCGGATGACTCTACGCTATCCCATCTGTCTTGCCACGCGTGCAGTATGCACTGCACAGTACGCACCTTCATCTGCCCTCGGCTAAGACTTGTGAGGTCCTCGCCATAACACAGATCGTACTCCTCCAACGGGTATCCACGCTTAAGCTTGTATTTGGCTGCCACTTGCTTGGCGACCAAATCAAGCGGGGGAGCGCCAGCAAGAACCTGCAGTGCCACAGTAGACACTGTTCGGCAAACCGGGAGGCTACCAAGCAGGATGAGCCTCTGGCAAGAAAGAAGTCGCTTCCTGGCCACTACTTCCTGCGTCGTATCGACATACCATATCGGGGCACCAAATAGCACACAGGGTACCATGAGTCCGGCATAGATGGTCCGCTTGGCTCGAGGACTGAATCCCCAGTCAGCTCGAAGCACACGCGCCAATGCTCCAACGACTCCGGCCATTCGCTGCCTGAGCGAGGTGAAGTGCTTGGAGAATTTCAAGCCTTCTTCGACCGTGATGCCAAGATACCGGCAGCTGCTTACATACGGCAAGTTTGCTCTAGCAAGCTTGACCGCTGGGGGCCGACTAAGCACACCCGAAGGATTACGTGCCAAAGGTGGGCGGGCGTTCTCCTTAAGCAGCATTATCACCGTCTTGCTGGTGGAAACGGCAACGCCGACTTCCATCCCCCACGCTTCTACGATGGACATTAGCTGCGCTCCTTTTGTCTCTAGCACACTTCGGGATGCTCCCTCGACGAGAAGCAGCAGGTCATCCGCGTACGCGCTCAAGGCGCAGTACGACTCAAGGCTTCGGAGCAGAACGTCCATCAGCAAGTACCATATAAATGGGCCGCTGATTGATCCCTGCGGACAGCCTCTAGTTACGGGAACATTAACTGCCTCGTAACTGCTTCGGATCACTGCGCTTCTGCCTGAGAAAAAGCTCTGCCACAAGCCCATCTCTCGGCATCCCAGTTCGGCTAATCGGCGCAATGCAGTACTCCATTCCCCGTTGTCGAAGGCTCCCTTGAAGTCCACGAAAATTCCGAGCACGTATTTCGCCGGGCTGGCATGAACACTGCTCTTAACGTGCATCCAAGCGTCCTCCACACAACGTCCTTGGCGAAATCCGAAATGCCATCTACAGCCTTCCGGAAGAACTTCCCTCACACGATCCACCATAATGGCCTCGAGCACCTTGCCAAAAACCGGCAGCAGGCAAATTCCGCGATATGACGACGGTTCGCACTTGTCCTTGTCGGGTCCCTTGAGCAGTGCCACTACACGTGGGCATTTCCACTCTGCGGGGAAGTACCCCGACCGGACGCAGTTTGAATACAGCGCCGTCAGATGCTGAGGTATGGCACGCCACACAGCCTTGCAAATCGTCCTGTTGATACCGTCCATGCCAGGCGAGCGCTTGCTCTTCAACCTGGCGACACAAGCATCAACTTCCGAGACATTCAAGGGCGGTGGGATTTCCTCCACGGGGGCAATCGGTGCGTCAGACTCCGCAGCTGGGAAAAAGTTGCGGAGGAGCACTCGCGCACAGTTACCCCAATTGGTGACCAGCTCACGCGGAGGCACCCAATCTCCGTCCGTCTCTTGCGACCTCGGCACATCTTGTAGACGCGCCCCCAGGGATCGTGCGAGTTTTCTCCCACGATGCGTCTCCAGCTGTTCTCCTTGGTCCTCACGATAAGCTTCCTGTAGTCGGCTGTGGCAAGCCTCAGCTCCACTACAGTCAGCTCGGCCACGTCATCATGCTGATGGCGTCTGGCATCCTGAAGACGGCGCCTGAGTCTTCTGACTTGGCGGCGCCTTGCGCAAAGGACAGCGATCCACCAACTTACCCTCGTTCTCTGCTGTCCGGGCGTTCTCCTTCCCAACGCAAGGTCACACACATCGTGCACCATCGTGCGGAGTGGAGACACTTGTTGGTCCAGCGGCAATCCTTGGAAGTCTTCCGGAATCTCGGCTGCCCTATTCACCAATTCCTGTTCGAACAGACGCCAACGTGCATTGGAGAAGTTCCAGGACGGTACCGGAGATAATCTCCCAACGGCATTCGCGGTCGAGGTGCTGGCCACAACGGAAATTACGTTGTGGTCACTCAACTCCCACTCGTCCACTCTCGAACGTGTTATCGAACGTGTAGCTTCGACTAGGTTGGTTCAAGACCACCGCTTCCTTCGTCAGCATCCACTCGGACAGCAGCTCACCCCGGGAGTAGTTAGTTAGTCCCTCCGGTCGAGGAGGGAGTTTACTAAACCACATGGGGGGCGCTGCGTTCGCGTCAAGTCCGAAGATTGCTGGAGTACTGCTGGCCAGCAGCAGGACAGAATCCAAGTACCTTAGGTACGACTGAAGGTTATAGCTGTATTCATCCGGTTGCGGGTTCGGTCTACCATTTGGTCTGCTATCGAACTGGCAGTATGCGGCGCAAAGGAAGATTGAGCCAAAACTTCCTTTAATGCACACACACACGCCGTAGTTGTTGGTGAGCGGCTCCACTGGCATGCAGATGACATCCTGGTGGCTGACAAAGATGGCTGCCTTCCCTCGTCGATCGACGAAGCTTCGCACTCCATCCGGCAACACGTCTATCCTCTCGTCACCTGCGTAAGGCTCCTGAACCAGTGCGAACAGACTCTTGCTTTCAAGCAACCGGACTCCGAGCTCGATGGTCGCAGCTCGTCCTCGACCACAGTTTGCTTGGATGAACCTAAACATTAATGTCTAGAGTTCACCCTCGCAAGCACTGCCGCATATACGGAACATCCCGGGGACAGCATGTGGTGTCCCGACGGGTAGCCCTTAAACCGGCAGTTCCGGCAGTCCACCGGCTTCTGGCACTCGCGTGCACTGTGGCCAGTTTGTCCGCACTGTCGGCAGACATTCTCCTTATACCGGCAGTCCTTCACCTTGTGGTCGAAACCCACGCACCTGTGGCATGCGTAAGTGCGCACCAACGCCCGGCAGTTGTACGCAAACCAGCCAATGTACGCCTTGCCGCCGTCAAGCACGTCGAGGGCCGTGGTGCTGACTTCTAGCGTTACATTTACAGTGGCGCCATCCGCCTGCGACCACGATTTCTCTAGCCGCACCTGCTTTTTGAAGGCCTCCAGGTCCATTCGGTCTGCGAAGTTGTTTTTAAACAACTCGCTCATAAAATCAGCCGGTGGCGTCGCAGTATCAACATTGCTGACCAGAACTTTTGGAGTCTGGGCTGGGCTTTGCTTCACCTCCAAGCCAGCTTCTGCAAACTTCCTATTTGCCACAACCTTCCTTATTTCCCCGGACGACGGGGTGCGGATAATGGCACCGCCACGCGCCAGTCCTCTGACTTCGTGTAGACGGACTCCTAGTGAAGGAGCAATCTCCTTCCGCACCTTTTCAGCCAGCTGCTGCCCCGAAATATTCGGGTCTGAGCTGTGAACCACAGCCGACCAGGTCTCGCGCGGCTTCCTCGGCATCGGGACCGGCACGGCAGGGGGCATGACAGAGGACACCGGCAGGCTGGGGTACGCAGTGGCATACACCGAGGGCATATGGGCGGCTCCATGTTGGATAGTCGGCGGTGGCGGCGGTGGCGGCGGTGGCGGCGGTGGCGGCGGTGGCGGCGTTGGCAGCGGCGTCCTCTTCATTTGCTTCCACCGGTCCTTCAAAATCGCATTGCGCACCGTGAGCGCCGAGATCAGGGCCTCGTACTTTGCGGCGACTCTGAGTAACTCCCTCGTTGAGCTTCGTCCCAGGCAGGTGGTGACGTCCAGCATGATATCCGACCTAATTTTCGCGATCTCCGCGGAAATTCGGCCGAGGCCACCTCTCACGATCTCCATTGCTTCGAGCTCCTCTACGCATTCTCCTTCTCCGGTGGCAGCGGCGCCAGCAGCGGCGCCAGCTGCGACGCCGACGCAGGCATCGGCAGAGGAGGCAGCGGGGACAGTGCCAGCAGCGGGGACGATGGCAGCAACGGGAGCCGGCGGCGGCGGAATCTCCAACGATGACAGCGTCTTCTCCACAAGTTGCTTCGGTCCACCACTGCCTCCGTCGATGGCCACATACTTTGCCTGTGAGGCATCCCTCGCAGCTGCACCTCTGCCACGCTTTCCCTTCGACCGACCCCGCCTATCACGGCTAACACTGCCGCTACGACTGCTCGCAGACTCACTGCCCGAGCATCCACCTGCCGTCTCCATCGGAGATGGAGCCATTTTCCTCCTACCACCAAACTTACTCGAGCAAGTACACTTACCCGATACGCAAGTTTAGCCGGTACACACACCCGCTAGAACAGCTGACTGCGAGAGAGAAAGATCGCTCTCGGCGCTTTTGCTCTCACGAAAGTTCTCGCGGCTGCGCACGTGTGGAAATTTTCCAAAAAGGAAAACGGCGATTTCCACTCTTACCGCTCACTTTTGAGTCTAATTTCTAGCTCTGTACACCCAGAAATAACTTTGAAATGACCATTTGATTGGGACCACGAGAAAACACACGTCCATCGTTAATCCATTCATGCGCGTCACACCCGGTTAGTAGATAGGGACAGTGGGAATCGGATCCCTCCGAACTTATTTAACGTGGCGTGTTCCACACTAAAGGGATTACAACCACGGCACTCACATATGCCCACTTTGGAGCATATAGTGCAGCGGGTCTAGGTTAAGCGCCAGACCAACGCCCCAGACTAGAAGCTATAGCTATGTACATAGCAACCACCCCAGTAGCAATTTAAGTACTTGCTTGTCGGGCAAGCACTTCCCCTTGCGTAGGGGCGAGATCTATCTAAAATCTCTACTGTTCTTTGGGTCGCAGCACCCGAGTTGTATAAACGCAACATCCACGTCGAGCCCGGGGACTCTACCCGCGATATAGGTGTCAACCACAGCCACCACGAAACTCCCACAAGGGGGCCGACCTCAATGAGCAGCCTTGGATAACTGCTCAACCCGTGGTACCGAAAATTACAGGCTCGGTGGGCCTCACCCCTTCAGCTCCGACAAGCTCGGATGGGGCAACCATGTCATATTAGTCGCCTCCTACGACAAGCAATGACAGGCTGTGGCAGTATTCTTCGCTGCTACCACAACGCTTCCTCGGCAAACGCTGTAAGCCGTCTGGTCTTCTCCTGATCCGCTAGTATGCCATCGAATCCAATCCATCTTTCGCCAACTTGCTGCACACCAAGTCCATCGAGGTCTCGCAAATCTTCATAGTTCGGGTAGTCGCATAGAACATGTTGCCAGTCCTCATATGGGTCGCCACATGAGCATGCGGCAGTGCCCGACGCTCTGACACCAAACAGAAATACGTTTAGCGATCCATGTCCTGTAAGCAAGAATCCGGTACGCATCGTGAATCCAAAGTTAGGATCGCGATAGGCAAATTCGACATCCGGGATGAACTTGTAGGTCACCCGGCCGGATGACTCTACGCTATCCCATCTGTCTTGCCACGCGTGCAGTATGCACTGCACAGTACGCACCTTCATCTGCCCTCGGCTAAGACTTGTGAGGTCCTCGCCATAACACAGATCGTACTCCTCCAACGGGTATCCACGCTTAAGCTTGTATTTGGCTGCCACTTGCTTGGCGACCAAATCAAGCGGGGGAGCGCCAGCAAGAACCTGCAGTGCCACAGTAGACACTGTTCGGCAAACCGGGAGGCTACCAAGCAGGATGAGCCTCTGGCAAGAAAGAAGTCGCTTCCTGGCCACTACTTCCTGCGTCGTATCGACATACCATATCGGGGCACCAAATAGCACACAGGGTACCATGAGTCCGGCATAGATGGTCCGCTTGGCTCGAGGACTGAATCCCCAGTCAGCTCGAAGCACACGCGCCAATGCTCCAACGACTCCGGCCATTCGCTGCCTGAGCGAGGTGAAGTGCTTGGAGAATTTCAAGCCTTCTTCGACCGTGATGCCAAGATACCGGCAGCTGCTTACATACGGCAAGTTTGCTCTAGCAAGCTTGACCGCTGGGGGCCGACTAAGCACACCCGAAGGATTACGTGCCAAAGGTGGGCGGGCGTTCTCCTTAAGCAGCATTATCACCGTCTTGCTGGTGGAAACGGCAACGCCGACTTCCATCCCCCACGCTTCTACGATGGACATTAGCTGCGCTCCTTTTGTCTCTAGCACACTTCGGGATGCTCCCTCGACGAGAAGCAGCAGGTCATCCGCGTACGCGCTCAAGGCGCAGTACGACTCAAGGCGTCGGAGCAGAACGTCCATCAGCAAGTACCATATAAATGGGCCGCTGATTGATCCCTGCGGACAGCCTCTAGTTACGGGAACATTAACTGCCTCGTAACTGCTTCGGATCACTGCGCTTCTGCCTGAGAAAAAGCTCTGCCACAAGCCCATCTCTCCCAGTTCGGCTAATCGGCGCAATGCAGTACTCCATTCCCCGTTGTCGAAGGCTCCCTTGAAGTCCACGAAAATTCCGAGCACGTATTTCGCCGGGCTGGCATGAACACTGCTCTTAACGTGCATCCAAGCGTCCTCCACACAACGTCCTTGGCGAAATCCGAAATGCCATCTACAGCCTTCCGGAAGAACTTCCCTCACACGATCCACCATAATGGCCTCGAGCACCTTGCCAAAAACCGGCAGCAGGCAAATTCCGCGATATGACGACGGTTCGCACTTGTCCTTGTCGGGTCCCTTGAGCAGTGCCACTACACGTGGGCATTTCCACTCTGCGGGGAAGTACCCCGACCGGACGCAGTTTGAATACAGCGCCGTCAGATGCTGAGGTATGGCACGCCACACAGCCTTGCAAATCGTCCCGTTGATACCGTCCATGCCAGGCGAGCGCTTGCTCTTCAACCTGGCGACACAAGCATCAACTTCCGAGACATTCAAGGGCGGTGGGATTTCCTCCACGGGGGCAATCGGTGCGTCAGACTCCGCAGCTGGGAAAAAGTTGCGGAGGAGCACTCGCGCACAGTTACCCCAATTGGTGACCAGCTCACGCGGAGGCACCCAATCTCCGTCCGTCTCTTGCGACCTCGGCACATCTTGTAGACGCGCCCCCAGGGATCGTGCGAGTTTTCTCCCACGATGCGTCTCCAGCTGTTCTCCTTGGTCCTCACGATAAGCTTCCTGTAGTCGGCTGTGGCAAGCCTCAGCTCCACTACAGTCAGCTCGGCCACGTCATCATGCTGATGGCGTCTGGCATCCTGAAGACGGCGCCTGAGTCTTCTGACTTGGCGGCGCCTTGCGCAAAGGACAGCGATCCACCAACTTACCCTCGTTCTCTGCTGTCCGGGCGTTCTCCTTCCCAACGCAAGGTCACACACATCGTGCACCATCGTGCGGAGTGGAGACACTTGTTGGTCCAGCGGCAATCCTTGGAAGTCTTCCGGAATCTCGGCTGCCCTATTCACCAATTCCTGTTCGAACAGACGCCAACGTGCATTGGAGAAGTTCCAGGACGGTACCGGAGATAATCTCCCAACGGCATTCGCGGTCGAGGTGCTGGCCACAACGGAAATTACGTTGTGGTCACTCAACTCCCACTCGTCCACTCTCCACTCATATGTGGCTAGCATATGTCCTGCTGAGTTGGCGAATGTCACGTCGATATCGCTGTGCGATCTTATGTTATCGAACGTGTAGCTTTGACTAGGTTGGTTCAAGACCATCGCTCCCTTCGTCAGCATCCACTCGGACAGCAGCTCACCCCGGGAGTAGTTAGTTAGTCCCTCCGGTCGAGGAGGGAGTTTACTAAACCACATGGGGGGCGCTGCGTTCGCGTCAAGTCCGAAGATTGCTGGAGTACTGCTGGCCAGCAGCAGGACAGAATCCAAGTACCTTAGGTACGACTGGAGGTTGTAGCTGTATTCATCCGGTTGCGGGTTCGGTCTACCATTTGGTCTGCTATCGAACTGGCAGTATGCGGCGCAAAGGAAGATTGAGCCAAAACTTCCTTTAATGCACACACACACGCCAACGACAGGTAGGGACAGTGGGAATCGGATCCCTCCGAACTTATTTAACGTGGCGTGTTCCACACTAAAGGGATTACAACCACGGCACTCACATATGCCCACTTTGGAGCATATAGTGCAGCGGGTCTAGGTTAAGCGCCAGACCAACGCCCCGGACTAGAAGCTATAGCTATGTACATAGCAACCACCCCAGTAGCAATTTAAGTACTTGCTTGTCGGGCAAGCACTTCCCCTTGCGTTGGGGCGAGATCTATCTAAAATCTCTACTGTTCTTTGGGTCGCAGCACCCGAGTTGTATAAACGCAACATCCACGTCGAGCCCGGGGACTCTACCCGCGATATAGGTGTCAACCACAGCCACCACGAAACTCCCACAAGGGGGCCGACCTCAATGAGCAGCCTTGGATAACTGCTCAACCCGTGGTACCGAAAATTACAGGCTCGGTGGGCCTCACCCCTTCAGCTCCGACAAGCTCGGATGGGGCAACCATGTCATATTAGTCGCCTCCTACGACAAGCAATGACAGACTGTGGCAGTATTCTTCGCTGCTACCACACGGCAGGGATGAGGACTAAGAGTCCCTCCTCCGGTTGAACGCCTCCTCGGCAAACGCTGTAAGCCTTCTGGTCTTCTCCTGATCCGCTAGTATGCCATCGAATCCAATCCATCTTTCGCCAACTTGCTGCACACCAAGTCCATCGAGGTCTCGCAAATCTTCATAGTTCGGGCAGTCGCATAGAACATGTTGCCAGTCCTCATATGGGTCGCCACATGAGCATGCGGCAGTGCCCGACGCTCTGACACCAAACAGAAATGCGTTTAGCGATCCATGTCCTGTAAGCAAGAATCCGGTACGCATCGTGAATCCAAAGTTAGGATCGCGATAGGCAAATTCGACATCCGGGATGAACTTGTAGGTCACCCGGCCGGATGACTCTACGCTATCCCATCTGTCTTGCCACGCGTGCAGTATGCACTGCTCAGTACGCACCTTCATCTGCCCTCGGCTAAGACTTGTGAGGTCCTCGCCATAACACAGATCGTACTCCTCCAACGGGTATCCACGCTTAAGCTTGTATTTGGCTGCCACTTGCTTGGCGACCAAATCAAGCGGGGGAGCGCCAGCAAGAACCTGCAGTGCCACAGTAGACACTGTTCGGCAAACCGGGAGGCTACCAAGCAGGATGAGCCTCTGGCAAGAAAGAAGTCGCTTCCTGGCCACTACTTCCTGCGTCGTATCGACATACCATATCGGGGCACCAAATAGCACACAGGGTACCATGAGTCCGGCATAGATGGTCCGCTTGGCTCGAGGACTGAATCCCCAGTCTGCTCGAAGCACACGCGCCAATGCTCCAACGACTCCGGTCATTCGCTGCTTGACCGAGGTGAAGTGCTTGGAGAATTTCAAGCCTTCTTCGACCGTGATGCCAAGATACCGGCAGCTGCTTACATACGGCAAGCTTGCTCCAGCAAGCTTGACCGCTGGGGGCCGACTAAGCACACCCGAAGGATTACGTGCCAAAGGTGGGCGGGCGTTCTCCTTAAGCAGCATTATCACCGTCTTGCTGGTGGAAACGGCAACGCCGACTTCCATCCCCCACGCTTCTTCGATGGACATTAGCTGCGCTCCTTTTGTCTCTAGCACACTTCGGGATGCTCCCTCGACGAGAAGCAGCAGGTCATCCGCGTACGCGCTCAAGGCGCAGTACGACTCAAGGCGTCGGAGCAGAACGTCCATCAGCAAGTACCATATAAATGGGCCGCTGATTGATCCCTGCGGACAGCCTCTAGTTACGGGAACATTAACTGCCTCGTAACTGCTTCGGATCACTGCGCTTCTGCCTGAGAAAAAGCTCTGCCACAAGCCCATCTCTCCCAGTTCGGCTAATCGGCGCAATGCAGTACTCCATTCCCCGTTGTCGAAGGCTCCCTTGAAGTCCACGAAAATTCCGAGCACGTATTTCGCCGGGCTGGCATGAACACTGCTCTTAACGTGCATCCAAGCGTCCTCCACACAACGTCCTTGGCGAAATCCGAAATGCCATCTACAGCCTTCCGGAAGAACTTCCCTCACACGATCCACCATAATGGCCTCGAGCACCTTGCCAAAAACCGGCAGCAGGCAAATTCCGCGATATGACGACGGTTCGCACTTGTCCTTGTCGGGTCCCTTGAGCAGTGCCACTACACGTGGGCATTTCCACTCTGCGGGGAAGTACCCCGACCGGACGCAGTTTGAATACAGCGCCGTCAGATGCTGAGGTATGGCACGCCACACAGCCTTGCAAATCGTCCCGTTGATACCGTCCATGCCAGGCGAGCGCTTGCTCTTCAACCTGGCGACACAAGCATCAACTTCCGAGACATTCAAGGGCGGTGGGATTTCCTCCACGGGGGCAATCGGTGCGTCAGACTCCGCAGCTGGGAAAAAGTTGCGGAGGAGCACTCGCGCACAGTTACCCCAATTGGTGACCAGCTCACGCGGAGGCACCCAATCTCCGTCCGTCTCTTGCGACCTCGGCACATCTTGTAGACGCGCCCCCAGGGATCGTGCGAGTTTTCTCCCACGATGCGTCTCCAGCTGTTCTCCTTGGTCCTCACGATAAGCTTCCTGTAGTCGGCTGTGGCAAGCCTCAGCTCCACTACAGTCAGCTCGGCCACGTCATCATGCTGATGGCGTCTGGCATCCTAAAGACGGCGCCTGAGTCTTCTGACTTGGCGGCGCCTTGCGCAAAGGACAGCGATCCACCAACTTACCCTCGTTCTCTGCTGTCCGGGCGTTCTCCTTCCCAACGCAAGGTCACACACATCGTGCACCATCGTGCGGAGTGGAGACACTTGTTGGTCCAGCGGCAATCCTTGGAAGTCTTCCGGAATCTCGGCTGCCCTATTCACCAATTCCTGTTCGAACAGACGCCAACGTGCATTGGAGAAGTTCCAGGACGGTACCGGAGATAATCTCCCAACGGCATTCGCGGTCGAGGTGCTGGCCACAACGGAAATTACGTTGTGGTCACTCAACTCCCACTCGTCCACTCTCCACTCATATGTGGCTAGCATATGTCCTGCTGAGTTGGCGAATGTCACGTCGATATCGCTGTGCGATCTTATGTTATCGAACGTGTAGCTTTGACTAGGTTGGTTCAAGACCATCGCTCCCTTCGTCAGCATCCACTCGGACAGCAGCTCACCCCGGGAGTAGTTAGTTAGTCCCTCCGGTCGAGGAGGGAGTTTACTAAACCACATGGGGGGCGCTGCGTTCGCGTCAAGTCCGAAGATTGCTGGAGTACTGCTGGCCAGCAGCAGGACAGAATCCAAGTACCTTAGGTACGACTGGAGGTTGTAGCTGTATTCATCCGGTTGCGGGTTCGGTCTACCATTTGGTCTGCTATCGAACTGGCAGTATGCGGCGCAAAGGAAGATTGAGCCAAAACTTCCTTTAATGCACACACACACGCCGTAGTTGTTGGTGAGCGGCTCCACTGGCATGCAGATGACATCCTGGTGGCTGACAAAGATGGCTGCCTTCCCTCGTCGATCGACGAAGCTTCGCACTCCATCCGGCAACACGTCTATCCTCTCGTCACCTGCGTAAGGCTCCTGAACCAGTGCGAACAGACTCTTGCTTTCAAGCAACCGGACTCCGAGCTCGATGGTCGCCGCTCGTCCTCGACCACAGTTTGCTTGGATGAACCTAAACATTAATGTCTAGAGTTCACCCTCGCAAGCACTGCCGCATATACGGGACATCCCGGGGACAGCATGTGGTGTCCCGACGGGTAGCCCTTAAACCGGCAGTTCCGGCAGTCCACCGGCTTCTGGCACTCGCGTGCACTGTGGCCAGTTTGTCCGCACTGTCGGCAGACATTCTCCTTATACCGGCAGTCCTTCACCTTGTGGTCGAAACCCACGCACCTGTGGCATGCGTAAGTGCGCACCAACGCCCGGCAGTTGTACGCAAACCAGCCAATGTACGCCTTGCCGCCGTCAAGCACGTCGAGGGCCGTGGTGCTGACTTCTAGCGTTACATTTACAGTGGCGCCATCCGCCTGCGACCACGATTTCTCTAGCCGCACCTGCTTTTTGAAGGCCTCCAGGTCCATTCGGTCTGCGAAGTTGTTTTTAAACAACTCGCTCATAAAATCAGCCGGTGGCGTCGCAGTATCAACATTGCTGACCAGAACTTTTGGAGTCTGGGCTGGGCTTTGCTTCACCTCCAAGCCAGCTTCTGCAAACTTCCTATTTGCCACAACCTTCCTTATTTCCCCGGACGACGGGGTGCGGATAATGGCACCGCCACGCGCCAGTCCTCTGACTTCGTGTAGACGGACTCCTAGTGAAGGAGCAATCTCCTTCCGCACCTTTTCAGCCAGCTGCTGCCCCGAAATATTCGGGTCTGAGCTGTGAACCACAGCCGACCAGGTCTCGCGCGGCTTCCTCGGCATCGGGACCGGCACGGCAGGGGGCATGACAGAGGACACCGGCAGGCTGGGGTACGCAGTGGCATACACCGAGGGCATATGGGCGGCTCCATGTTGGATAGTCGGCGGTGGCGGCGGTGGCGGCGTTGGCAGCGGCGTCCTCTTCATTTGCTTCCACCGGTCCTCCAAAATCGCATTGCGCACCGTGAGCGCCGAGATCAGGGCCTCGTACTTTGCGGCGACTCTGAGTAACTCCCTCGTTGAGCTTCGTCCCAGGCAGGTGGTGACGTCCAGCACGATCTCCGACCTAATTTTCGCGATCTCCGCGGAAATTCGGCCGAGGCCACCTCTCACGATCTCCATTGCCTCGAGCTCCTCTACGCATTCTCCTTCTCCGGTGGCAGCGGCGCCAGCAGCGGCGCCAGCTGCGACGCCGACGCAGGCATCGGCAGAGGAGGCAGCGGGGACAGTGCCAGCAGCGGGGACGATGGCAGCAACGGGAGCCGGCGGCGGCGGCATCTCCAGCGATGACAGCGTCTTCTCCACAAGTTGCTTCGGTCCACCACTGCCTCCGTCGATGGCCACATACTTGGCCTGTGAGGCATCCCTCGCAGCTGCACCTCTGCCACGCTTTCCCTTCGACCGACCCTGCCTATCACGGCTAACACTGCCGCTACGACTGCTCGCAGACTCACTGCCCGAGCATCCACCTGCCGTCTCCATCGGAGATGGAGCCATTTTCCTCCTACCACCAAACTTACTCGAGCAAGTACACTTACCCGATACGCAAGTTTAGCCGGTACACACACCCGCTAGAACAGCTGACTGCGAGAGAGAAAGCTCGCTCTCGCCGCTTTTGCTCTCACGAAAGTTCTCGCGGCTGCACTCACCCACGCGCACGTGTGGAAATTTTCCAAAAAGGAAAACGGCGATTTCCACTCTTACCGCTCACTTTTCAAAATTGTTTTTACACAGGCGTCTTCCTTGCACTAAACTGCGAATTTTAGTCCAATTTCGAGCTCTGTACACCCAGAAATAACTTTGAAATGACCGTTTGATTGGGACCACGAGAAAACACACGTCCGTCGTTAATCCATTCATGCGCGTCACTGACAGGTAGGGACAGTAGGAATCTCGTTAATCCATTCATGCGCGTCACTAATTAGATGACGAGGCATTTGGCTACCTTAAGAGAGTCATAGTTACTCCCGCCGTTGACCCGCGCTTACTTGAATTTCTTCACTTTGACATTCAGAGCACTGGGCAGAAATCACATTGTGTCAACACCCGCTAGGGCCATCACAATGCTTTGTTTTAATTAGACAGTCGGATTCCCCAAGTCCGTGCCAGTTCTGAATTGATTGTTAATTGATAATCGTTATAATTAATAAGAACTAATTGGTTTAACCCAATTAGTATTCTTAAAAATTTTAGCAAGAAAGTTCCACAATTGGCTACGTAACTAAACTATCCGGGGAACAAGTAACTAACATAAATTCTAGAAACTCTATTTACCCAGAACGAGCACATAAACCTTGATATTGACACAACAGTATATGTCATGCTCTTCTAGCCCATCTACCATATCTCTCTGCGAAAGACTTCCATGGTAGTACGGCTATAAAACAGAAAAGAAAACTCTTCCGATATCTCTCGACGGCTTCTTTATGGTCGTTCCTGTTGCCAGGATGAGCACGAGGCCCATATTTAATAACAAACGGATACTCAACAGGTTACGGAATTGGAACCGTATTCCCTTTCGTTCAAAATTATTCAAGAATATTAATTTAGCTAGATTTTATATAATATATATATTTGTTTGGCATTTGTATTTTACTTGAAAATTTTCGGCTTTCGCCTTGAACTTAGGACCGACTAACTCGTGATCAACCACTGTTCACACGAAACCCTTCTCCACTTCAGTCCTCCAAGGTCTCATTCGATTATTTGCTACTACCACCAAGATCTGTACCAATGGCAGCTCCATGCAGGCTTACGCCAAACACTTCTACGCATACCATTGTACCTTCCTACTCACTAAAGTTTCAAAATTTATATTACAAGTAATATAAATCATCTACTTTAGCGGTAATGTATAGGTATACAACTTAAGCGCCATCCATTTTAAGGGCTAGTTGCTTCGGCAGGTGAGTTGTTACACACTCCTTAGCGGATTTCGACTTCCATGATCACCGTCCTGCTGTTTTAAGCAACCAACGCCTTTCATGGTTTGGTTCATCCCACAGCGCTAGTTCTGCTTACCAAAAGTGGCCCACTGGGCACATTATATCATAACCTTGAACTTCATATCAAGAAAGTTAAGGTTCTTACCCATTTAAAGTTTGAGAATAGGTTAAGATCGTTTAGACCCTAAGGCCTCTAATCATTCGCTTTACCAGATAAGATTATTTTATATAATATTAAAATGCACCAGCTATCCTGAGGGAAACTTCGGAAGGAACCAGCTACTAGATGGTTCGATTGGTCTTTCGCCCCTATACTCAATTCTGACAATCGATTTGCACGTCAGAACTGTTTCGGTCTTCCGTCAGGGTTTCCCCTGACTTCAACCTGATCAAGTATAGTTCACCATCTTTCGGGTCACAGCATATATGCTTAAGGTACGTTCCAGTTAGAGGCATACATAATATAAATATCATTATACATAACTATATAGAACGCCCCGGGATTGTGTTAATTAGCTATAAATAGTTAAAAAACTAATCCCATTATTAGTCAAGTTAATTACGCTATTAGATTTATATCCCAATAACTTGCACATATGTTAGACTCCTTGGTCCGTGTTTCAAGACGGGTCCCGAAGGTATCCTGAATCTTTCGCATTGTTAATCCTACAAGTGCATATAATAAACACAAAAATCAATGATAATTATGCCATTATATAATTATATCAGCACTTTATCAAATTAATAACATTTATTCTGTGTTAAAATGCAAGCAAATTAATTTGAATAAACTATAAGTTATATTTTATGATAAATTTGGTATGCTAATAGATTACAATGTACTTATATGGAAAAATGCACACTATTATCATAATATTGTTTAAATATTACAATTCTAATGATGAATTTTCCATAACGGATATTCAGGTTCATCGGGCTTAACCTCTAAGCAGTTTCACGTACTGTTTAACTCTCTATTCAGAGTTCTTTTCAACTTTCCCTCACGGTACTTGTTTACTATCGGTCTCATGGTTATATTTAGTTTTAGATGGGGTTTACCACCCACTTAGTGCTGCACTATCAAGCAACACGACTCTTTGGAAACATCATCTAGTAATCATTAACGTTATACGGGCCTGGCACCCTCTATGGGTAAATGGCCTCATTTAAGAAGGACTTAAATCGTTAATTTCTCATACTAGAATATTGACGCTCCATACACTGCATCTCACATTTGCCATATAGACAAAGTGACTTAGTGCTGAACTGATTTCTTTTCGCTCGCCGCTACTAAGAAAATCCTTGTTAGTTTCTTTTCCTCCCCTAATTAATGTGCTTAAATTCAGGGGGTAGTCCCATATGAGTTGAGGTTGTGTATAACTTTTATATGCAATTAATTCTTTATATATAATGATAAAACATTTTATTAAAATCGTTATATTAATAATATCTGTATATAAATGGCATTTGTTTGATTTAACGAATCAACGAAGAACAATAATATTGTCAACGGTTTTCTATTTTCTAATCATTAATAAGAGACAATTCTAGATAGATTTTTATGCTAGACATTTCTCAGTATCATTTGATTGAAAAAGAAAATATTTCTCTTCGTTTTTCACATTCAAATTATTTACTAATGTGAGATAATGTTTTTCATATATTTTTTAATATTATGAATAAAATAATTAAATTATTATTATCTATTATTGGATATATATAAATACCATATGCTTATAAAATTTCATTATAAAATTTGTATAAGCAACATAATTAGCATAGTCTTACAACCCTCAACCATATGTAGTCCAAGCAGCACTATAAAATGAATTAAAGTACATAACAGCATGGACTGCGATATGCGTTCAAAATGTCGATGTTCATGTGTCCTGCAGTTCACACCGCTCCAGTTTTTAGAGTTTTAAAAATTGGTTTCTTAATTTTGAAAGAAATTAAAAATACACCATTTTACTGGCATATATCAATTCCTTCAATAAATTTATTTTTATACCTAAAACGAATGCTGCGAAATGTCTTTGTTTTATATAACCAATATATATCAAAGTATTTCTTTTTAAATTGCATTTATTGTATATAAATATATATATATATATATATATATATATATATATATATATATATATATATATATATTAATACTTTTTTAGCGATATAAATTGAAATTGATATAAAACATTACCCTGTATAAAACCAGGTATAACATTGTACATTTTAGGTTGTTGCATTATCCAATGTATGCGCATAACTGAGATGAACAATACATATCGCAACGCGTGTATATTATGGTCCATATACACACAGTATTTTAATTGTGTTTATATACAATAATAATTTAATATTCTTATTTTAATAATTCGATTTGCTTGTTCGAATTTTTATTTGTTTGCTTTGGCTGCTTATTATTTCTCTCATATGTATTAAATACAATATATAATTTTAATATTTGCATTATTTCGATTTGCTTGTTCGAAATTTCATTTGATCTATATTAGATCATATACATTTTGGCAATTCATATTTTATTTTAGTATTACAAATATTTATTATAATATAAACAAATATTTTATTAACGGTAAGGATATTAAAACAATAATGATCCTTCCGCAGGTTCACCTACGGAAACCTTGTTACGACTTTTACTTCCTCTAAATAATCAAGTTCGGTCAACTTTTGCGAAACAACCGTAACACGCAAGGCGTCACAGTGATCACGTCCGGAGACCTCACTAAATAATTCAATCGGTAGTAGCGACGGGCGTAATCAATGTGAGTTAATGACTCACACTTACTGGGAATTCCAAGTTCATGTGAACAGTTTCAGTTCACAATCCCAAGCATGAAAGTGGTTCAGCGGTTTACCCGGACCTCTCGGTCTAGGAAATACACGTTGATACTGCGCGCGTGCAGCCCAGGACATCTAAGGGCATCACAGACCTGTTATTGCTCAATCTCATTATTGCTAGACGCAATTTGTCCATTTAAGAAGCTAGTGTCCTTATATGGGACAAACCAACAGGTACGGCTCCACTTATATAAACACATTCAAACACAATAAACATTTTACTGCCACCATGAATGAAGGCTATATAAGCTTCATCACCATAATCCTGAAGATATCTATTTAATATATTTGAGTCTCGTTCGTTATCGGAATTAACCAGACAAATTACTCCACGAACTAAGAACGGCCATGCACCACCACCCATAGATTCGAGAAAGAGCTATCAATCTGTCTTATACACTTATGTTCGGACCTGGTAAGTTTTCCCGTGTTGAGTCAAATTAAGCCGCAGGCTCCACTCCTGCTAGTGCCCTTCCGTCAATTCCTTTAAGTTTCAGCTTTGCAACCATACTTCCCCCGGAGCCCAAAAGCTTTGGTTTCCCGGGAAGCGACTGAGAGAGCCATAAAAGTAGCTACACCCAATTGCTAGCTGGCATCGTTTATGGTTAGAACTAGGGCGGTATCTGATCGCCTTCGAACCTCTAACTTTCGTTCTTGATTAATGAAAACATCTTTGGCAAATGCTTTCGCTTAAGTTAGTCTTACGACGGTCCAAGAATTTCACCTCTCGCGTCGTAATACTAATGCCCCCAAACTGCTTCTATTAATCATTACCTCTTGATCTGAAAGCCAATGAAAGCAGAACAGAGGTCTTATTTCATTATCCCATGCACAGAATTCAGGCATTTGAAGCCTGCTTTAAGCACTCTAATTTGTTCAAAGTAATTGTACCGGCCCACAATAACACTCGTTTAAGAGCACTAATGCAGGTTTTAAAATAGGAGGAACATATGAAAAAATACAAGTATCTAAGCACATGTAAGAACTCCACCGGTAATACGCTTACATACATAAAGGTATAGTACTATGAAGCACAAGTTCAACTACGAACGTTTTAACCACAACAACTTTAATATACGCTATTGGAGCTGGAATTACCGCGGCTACTGGCACCAGACTTGCCCTCCAATCGGTCCTTGTTTATTTGTTATTTAAAGTGTACTCATTACCTACCTCCCCGAGCTGGGAGTGGGTAATTTACGCGCCTGCTGCCTTCCTTAGATGTGGTAGCCGTTTCTCAGGCTCCCTCTCCGGAATCGAACCCTGATTCCCCGTTACCCGTTGCAATCATGGTAGTCCTAGATACTACCATCAAAAGTTGATAGGGCAGACATTTGAAAGATCTGTCGTCTGTACAAGACCATACGATCTGCATGTTATCTAGAGTTCAACCAATATAACGATCTTGCGATCGCTTGGTTTTAGCCCAATAAAAGCACATGTTCCATAAGGTTCATGTTTTAATTGCATGTATTACCTCTAGAATTACCACAGTTATCCAAGTAACTGTTAACGATCTAAGGAACCATAACTGATATAATGAGCCTTTTGCGGTTTCACTTTTAATTCGTGTGTACTTAGACATGCATGGCTTAATCTTTGAGACAAGCATATAACTACTGGCAGGATCAACCAGAATAATGTTTTATAAATATTTCATTCATATTTTTTGAATAGAAATTAGCAATATATATGTTGTTATAGATTTTATTTCTATCGAATACGGCAATTTTTATATAGCATTCGTATACGTTTGTTTTCCAATTTATACTTGTTTCGCCACTAATAATAACAAGTTTTTATTGATGTCAAAATGTTTTTATAAATATTTCATTCATATTTTTTGAATAGAAATTAGCAATATATATGTTGTTATAGATTTTATTTCTATCGAATACGGCAATTTTTATATAGCATTCGTATACGTTTGTTTTCCAATTTATACTTGTTTCGCCACTAATAATAACAAGTTTTTATTGATGTCAAAAAGAATCATATTCTTTATAAACACAATATTTATTTTTCATATATTTTCTTTATATATGCACAATTCATTCTAAAATATCATTTTTGTTCGACATACATAATATATTGTATCCACGCATGTACAATTTTTGTTTAACCAATATAAGATATTGAGTTAATCATTTGTATTTTGACGATAAATTTAAAATTTATCTATATAAATCCATATAAGTCTCTGGTAATATATAAAATAGAACCGAGTGTATATATGATATCATTATTACTACTATATTTATTTCTTAAATAATATATAATTATATATTATTTATATATATATATTCTTTATTATATATTATATAATTTCTTAAATAACTCTCTTAATAGCTATTTTTTATTATCAACAATATTAGTTGATATTAATATTGAAAATGTATTCATAATTACATTTTTATATTTCTTTGGTAGACTTTTATGTACTATTATTTTTTAATAATACACATATAATATAAATCATGTTAGCCTACCTCCTAAAATTAACGATAAAATTCGGAAACAATTTGCTATTCTATGTACAATAGAAACTTGGCCTTTGTTTCAACGTTATTATCTTTGGGCTTAAAATATTAACCGCGGAGCCAAGTCTCGTATTCAAATAAATGAATTAAGAAACAAATTTGACGGATAATATCTTCTCTACTGACTTATGTCAAAAGCAGACGGCCGGCCCATTGACCATCCTATAGTACATAGTAAGTATAGTAAGAATACGCACTTTTATTTTCATTATAAGTATATATTGCCCTCCTCACATTTGCCACACCACCCACAGTAGTTTTTGGACACGCTGTCTCCCATTCGGGTATATTCAATTCTCTTTGCCACTTATCCTTATAGTATTCTCTTATTTAATAAGAATACTCGAATAATTTTCATATTATAGATGTAATCTATTAACTTCTCAATATCCATACGGTTTATGTATGGTATTGACAAAATCCTATGCATTTGCATAAGATTTATTATTATTACTAGGTATAAATATCTCATTTCGCTAGTAGTGTATGGGGAAATTCTACTAGCTATTCTCATAAATATGTCACTTATATGCCGTATCTATACAATTCATGCACTTTTATATGTATATTTGCTAATATTATACATTATTATGCCTTATAGGTATTATACCTATAAGCCATATAGATACGATTTAATTTTTTTATTTATATAGGCTTTTTTATTCAGAACCATATACCGTATTCACTGTTATATGGATATGATTGGCGTTTTATATAGTATTGACAAAATTATAAGTTTGACAAACACTTTTATAAGTCTTTTAGTTAAAATTGTCATTTTTAATTGACTAATCACTAGAAATATTTGCACATGGAGAAAAGAGTATGAAAATTGGTCGCGTCACTAATAATATCGCGATACATTTTTACTACCATCAAAATACCATATACGTTTATATGTCCTCTTTATTTAATATGGTTTCTAAACCTCAGGAATAGTTTTAATTATATGTGCGCTCTAAGTTGAATGAATTTCTTGAATCTCTTTACTTGAATTTCTAAGACTTAGAAAAATTTATAAATAGATGTCCTATTGCATAATATTTTTTTATCGCTTCACTTATAAAATAACGATCCTGCCTTTCTACCTTTGAATAAACATTCATATAAACATGGAGAAAAAAACGTTCGCGTCACTGACAGTATGTGACGATAAAATTTTGCTAACATTAAAAGGAACATATTTTTATATGTCAACTCTTAGTTGAATTGGTCAATTGCTTAAGATTCTAGACCTTAGGAATATTTTTATATTATATGTTTGCCAATCTTCGCGTCACTAATAAGATGACGATTCATATTGTTATTATTAGATGGTCGAGTTGTACTTATATTGATATGTTAATCAAATTGGTCTCTTACTTGAAAATCTAGACCTTAGGAATATTTTTATATTTTATGTTTGCCAATCTTCGCGTCACTAATAAGATGACGAGTCATATTGTTATTATTAGATGGTCGAGTTATACTTTTATTGATATGTTAATCAAATTGGTCTCTTACTTGAAAATCTAGACCTTAGGAATGTAATATATAAAGGATTAAAAATTCGCCACAAAGGCAAACAAAACAATCAATGCATAACAAATAGATTGTTGGTTGAACTTTATATAAGAAGTTCAACACAACAAATAAATTATAAATAAAGGATAAGCTTCAGTGGATCGCAGTATGGCAGCTGCTCAACCACTTACAACACCTTGCCTGTTACAAAAGTCGTTTACAATTGATTCTAGGCTTTGTCATTGTATTAAATAATGCTTTTATATGTAACTAGCGCGGCATCAGGTGATCAAAGATCCTCCCAATTTACTATGTTACAAATTACATTGGCATCACATCCATTGTCGTTTAAAAAGTAAATTATAAACATTAAATGGTTTAGAAGCCATACAATGCAAATTGCCCCTTATTTATTATTGCAGTTCAGCACGGATACGACCTTAGAGGCGTTCAGGCATAATCCAACGGACGTAGCGTCATACCACTGTTCGCTCGAACAAGTATTGTGCCATTGGTCCGTACCTGCGGTTCCTCTCGTACTACGCAGCAATGCTGTCGCAACAACGTTTTGTCATTAGTAGGGTAAAACTAACCTGTCTCACGACGGTCTAAACCCAGCTCACGTTCCCTTGCATGGGTGAACAATCCAACGCTTGGTGAATTTTGCTTCACAATGATAGGAAGAGCCGACATCGAAGGATCAAAAAGCGACGTCGCTATGAACGCTTGGCCGCCACAAGCCAGTTATCCCTATGGTAACTTTTCTGACACCTCTTGTTAAAAACTCTTTAAACCAAAAGGATCGATAGGCCGAGCTTTTGCTGTCCCTGTGTGTACTGAACACCGAGATCAAGTCAGCATTTGCCCTTTTGCTCTATGTGTGGTTTCTGTCCGCACTGAGCTGGCCTTGGGACACCTCCGTTATTATTTGAGAGATGTACCGCCCCAGTCAAACTCCCTACCTGGCAGTGTCCTTGAATTGGATCATACCTGAGTAATTGGAGTTATACCACTTCAGTCCTCCAAGGTCTCATTCGATTATTTGCTACTACCACCAAGATCTGTACCAATGGCAGCTCCATGCAGGCTTACGCCAAACACTTCTACGCATACCATTGTACCTTCCTACTCACTAAAGTTTCAAAATTTATATTACAAGTAATATAAATCATCTACTTTAGCGGTAATGTATAGGTATACAACTTAAGCGCCATCCATTTTAAGGGCTAGTTGCTTCGGCAGGTGAGTTGTTACACACTCCTTAGCGGATTTCGACTTCCATGATCACCGTCCTGCTGTTTTAAGCAACCAACGCCTTTCATGGTTTGGTTCATCCCACAGCGCTAGTTCTGCTTACCAAAAGTGGCCCACTGGGCACATTATATCATAACCTTGAACTTCATATCAAGAAAGTTAAGGTTCTTACCCATTTAAAGTTTGAGAATAGGTTAAGATCGTTTAGACCCTAAGGCCTCTAATCATTCGCTTTACCAGATAAGATTATTTTATATAATATTAAAATGCACCAGCTATCCTGAGGGAAACTTCGGAAGGAACCAGCTACTAGATGGTTCGATTGGTCTTTCGCCCCTATACTCAATTCTGACAATCGATTTGCACGTCAGAACTGTTTCGGTCTTCCGTCAGGGTTTCCCCTGACTTCAACCTGATCAAGTATAGTTCACCATCTTTCGGGTCACAGCATATATGCTTAAGGTACGTTCCAGTTAGAGGCATACATAATATAAATATCATTATACATAACTATATAGAACGCCCCGGGATTGTGTTAATTAGCTATAAATAGTTAAAAAACTAATCCCATTATTAGTCAAGTTAATTACGCTATTAGGTTTATATCCCAATAACTTGCACATATGTTAGACTCCTTGGTCCGTGTTTCAAGACGGGTCCCGAAGGTATCCTGAATCTTTCGCATTGTTAATCCTACAAGTGCATATAATAAACACAAAAATCAATGATAATTATGCCATTATATAATTATATCAGCACTTTATCAAATTAATAACATTTATTCTGTGTTAAATTGCAAGCAAATTAATTTGAATAAACTATAAGTTATATTTTATGATAAATTTGGTATGCTAATAGATTACAATGTACTTATATGGAAAAATGCACACTATTATCATAATATTGTTTAAATATTACAATTCTAATGATGAATTTTCCATAACGGATATTCAGGTTCATCGGGCTTAACCTCTAAGCAGTTTCACGTACTGTTTAACTCTCTATTCAGAGTTCTTTTCAACTTTCCCTCACGGTACTTGTTTACTATCGGTCTCATGGTTATATTTAGTTTTAGATGGGGTTTACCACCCACTTAGTGCTGCACTATCAAGCAACACGACTCTTTGGAAACATCATCTAGTAATCATTAACGTTATACGGGCCTGGCACCCTCTATGGGTAAATGGCCTCATTTAAGAAGGACTTAAATCGTTAATTTCTCATACTAGAATATTGACGCTCCATACACTGCATCTCACATTTGCCATATAGACAAAGTGACTTAGTGCTGAACTGATTTCTTTTCGCTCGCCGCTACTAAGAAAATCCTTGTTAGTTTCTTTTCCTCCCCTAATTAATGTGCTTAAATTCAGGGGGTAGTCCCATATGAGTTGAGGTTGTGTATAACTTTTATATGCAATTAATTCTTTATATATAATGATAAAACATTTTATTAAAATCGTTATATTAATAATATCTGTATATAAATGGCATTTGTTTGATTTAACGAATCAACGAAGAACAATAATATTGTCAACGGTTTTCTATTTTCTAATCATTAATAAGAGACAATTCTAGATAGATTTTTATGCTAGACATTTCTCAGTATCATTTGATTGAAAAAGAAAATATTTCTCTTCGTTTTTCACATTCAAATTATTTACTAATGTGAGATAATGTTTTTCATATATTTTTTAATATTATGAATAAAATAATTAAATTATTATTATCTATTATTGGATATATATAAATACCATATGCTTATAAAATTTCATTATAAAATTTGTATAAGCAACATAATTAGCATAGTCTTACAACCCTCAACCATATGTAGTCCAAGCAGCACTATAAAATGAATTAAAGTACATAACAGCATGGACTGCGATATGCGTTCAAAATGTCGATGTTCATGTGTCCTGCAGTTCACACCGCTCCAGTTTTTAGAGTTTTAAAAATTGGTTTCTTAATTTTGAAAGAAATTAAAAATACACCATTTTACTGGCATATATCAATTCCTTCAATAAATTTATTTTTATACCTAAAACGAATGCTGCGAAATGTCTTTGTTTTATATAACCAATATATATCAAAGTATTTCTTTTTAAATTGCATTTATTGTATATAAATATATATATATATATATATATATATATATATATATATATATATTAATACTTTTTTAGCGATATAAATTGAAATTGATATAAAACATTACCCTGTATAAAACCAGGTACAACATTGTACATTTTAGGTTGTTGCATTATCCAATGTATGCGCATAACTGAGATGAACAATACATATCGCAACGCGTGTATATTATGGTCCATATACACACAGTATTTTAATTGTGTTTATATACAATAATAATTTAATATTCTTATTTTAATAATTCGATTTGCTTGTTCGAATTTTTATTTGTTTGCTTTGGCTGCTTATTATTTCTCTCATATGTATTAAATACAATATATAATTTTAATATTTGCATTATTTCGATTTGCTTGTTCGAAATTTCATTTGATCTATATTAGATCATATACATTTTGGCAATTCATATTTTATTTTAGTATTACAAATATTTATTATAATATAAACAAATATTTTATTAACGGTAAGGATATTAAAACAATAATGATCCTTCCGCAGGTTCACCTACGGAAACCTTGTTACGACTTTTACTTCCTCTAAATAATCAAGTTCGGTCAACTTTTGCGAAACAACCGTAACACGCAAGGCGTCACAGTGATCACGTCCGGAGACCTCACTAAATAATTCAATCGGTAGTAGCGACGGGCGTAATCAATGTGAGTTAATGACTCACACTTACTGGGAATTCCAAGTTCATGTGAACAGTTTCAGTTCACAATCCCAAGCATGAAAGTGGTTCAGCGGTTTACCCGGACCTCTCGGTCTAGGAAATACACGTTGATACTGCGCGCGTGCAGCCCAGGACATCTAAGGGCATCACAGACCTTTTATTGCTCAATCTCATTATTGCTAGACGCAATTTGTCCATTTAAGAAGCTAGTGTCCTTATATGGGACAAACCAACAGGTACGGCTCCACTTATATAAACACATTCAAACACAATAAACATTTTACTGCCACCATGAATGAAGGCTATATAAGCTTCATCACCATAATCCTGAAGATATCTATTTAATATATTTGAGTCTCGTTCGTTATCGGAATTAACCAGACAAATCACTCCACGAACTAAGAACGGCCATGCACCACCACCCATAGATTCGAGAAAGAGCTATCAATCTGTCTTACACACTTATGTTCGGACCTGGTAAGTTTTCCCGTGTTGAGTCAAATTAAGCCGCAGGCTCCACTCCTGCTAGTGCCCTTCCGTCAATTCCTTTAAGTTTCAGCTTTGCAACCATACTTCCCCCGGAGCCCAAAAGCTTTGGTTTCCCGGGAAGCGACTGAGAGAGCCATAAAAGTAGCTACACCCAATTGCTAGCTGGCATCGTTTATGGTTAGAACTAGGGCGGTATCTGATCGCCTTCGAACCTCTAACTTTCGTTCTTGATTAATGAAAACATCTTTGGCAAATGCTTTCGCTTAAGTTAGTCTTACGACGGTCCAAGAATTTCACCTCTCGCGTCGTAATACTAATGCCCCCAAACTGCTTCTATTAATCATTACCTCTTGATCTGAAAGCCAATGAAAGCAGAACAGAGGTCTTATTTCATTATCCCATGCACAGAATTCAGGCATTTGAAGCCTGCTTTAAGCACTCTAATTTGTTCAAAGTAATTGTACCGGCCCACAATAACACTCGTTTAAGAGCACTAATGCAGGTTTTTAAATAGGAGGAACATATGAAAAAATACAAGTATCTAAGCACATGTAAGAACTCCACCGGTAATACGCTTACATACATAAAGGTATAGTACTATGAAGCACAACTACGAACGTTTTAACCACAACAACTTTAATATACGATATTGGAGCTGGAATTACCGCGGCTGCTGGCACCAGACTTGCCCTCCAATCGGTCCTTGTTAAAGGATTTAAAGTGTACTCATTCCAATTACAGGGCCTCGGATATGAGTCCTGTATTGTTATTTTTCGTCACTACCTAACCGAGCTGGGAGTGGGTAATTTACGCGCCTGCTGCCTTCCTTAGATGTGGTAGCCGTTTCTCAGGCTCCCTCTCCGGAATCGAACCCTGATTCCCCGTTACCCGTTGCAACCATGGTAGTCCTAGATACTACCATCAAAAGTTGATAGGGCAGACATTTGAAAGATCTGTCGTCTGTACAAGACCATACGATCTGCATGTTATCTAGAGTTCAACCAATATAACGATCTTGCGATCGCTTGGTTTTAGCCTAATAAAAGCACATGTTCCATAAGGTTCATGTTTTAATTGCATGTATTACCTCTAGAATTACCACAGTTATCCAAGTAACTGTTAACGATCTAAGGAACCATAACTGATATAATGAGCCTTTTGCGGTTTCACTTTTAATTCGTGTGTACTTAGACATGCATAGCTTAATCTTTGAGACAAGCATATAACTACTGGCAGGATCAACCAGAATAATGTTTTATAAATATTTCATTCATATTTTTTGAATAGAAATTAGCAATATATATGTTGTTATAGATTTTATTTCTATCGAATACGGCAATTTTTATATAGCATTCGTATACGTTTGTTTTCCAATTTATACTTGTTTCGCCACTAATAATAACAAGTTTTTATTGATGTCAAAATGTTTTTATAAATATTTCATTCATATTTTTTGAATAGAAATTAGCAATATATATGTTGTTATAGATTTTATTTCTATCGAATACGGCAATTTTTATATAGCATTCGTATACGTTTGTTTTCCAATTTATACTTGTTTCGCCACTAATAATAACAAGTTTTTATTGATGTCAAAAAGAATCATATTCTTTATAAACACAATATTTATTCTTCATATATTTTCTTTATATATGCACAATTCATTCTAAAATATCATTTTTGTTCGACATACATAATATATTGTATCCACGCATGTACAATTTTTGTTTAACCAATATAAGATATTGAGTTAATCATTTGTATTTTGACTATAAATTTAAAATTTATCTATATAAATCCATATAAGTCTCTGGTAATACATAAAATAGAACCGAGTGTATATATGATATCATTATTACTACTATATTTATTTCTTAAATAATATATAATTATATATTATTTATATATATATATTCTTTATTATATATTATATAATTTCTTAAATAACTCTCTTAATAGCTATTTTTTATTATCAACAATATTAGTTGATATTAATATTGAAAATGTATTCATAATTACATTTTTATATTTCTTTGGTAGACTTTTATGTACTATTATTTTTTAATAATACACATATAATATAAATCATGTTAGCCTACCTCCTAAAATTAACGATAAAATTCGGAAACAATTTGCTATTCTATGTACAATAGAAACTTGGCCTTTGTTTCAACTTTATTATCTTTGGGCTTAAAATATTAACCGCGGAGCCAAGTCTCGTATTCAAATAAATGAATTAAGAAACAAATTTGACGGATAATATCTTCTCTACTGACTTATGTCAAAAGCAGACGGCCGGCCCATTGACCATCCTATAGTACATAGTAAGTATAGTAAGAATACGCACTTTTATTTTCATTATAAGTATATATTGCCCTCCTCACATTTGCCACACCACCTACAGTAGTTTTTGGACACGCTGTCTCCCATTCGGGTATATTCAATCCTCTTTGCCACTTATCCTTATAGTATTCTCTTATTTAATAAGAATACTCGAATAATTTTCATATTATAGATGTAATCTATTAACTTCTCAATATCCATACGGTTTATGTATGGTATTGACAAAATTCTATGCATTTGGATACAATTTTTTTGAAACAATTTATAGAACTAGTTCCGCCCTCACTAGGTATAAATATCTCATTTCGCTGGGGAAATTATACCAGCTATTCTCATAAATATGTCACTTATATGCCGTATCTATACAATTCATGCACTTTTATATGTATATTTGCTAATATTATACATTATTATGCCTTATAGGTATTATACCTATAAGCCATATAGATACGATTTAATTTTTTTATTTATATAGGCTTTTTTATTCAGAACCATATACCGTATTCACTGTTATATGGATATGATTGGCGTTTTATATAGTATTGACAAATTATAAGTTTGACAAACACTTTTATAAGTCTTTTAGTTAAAATTGTCATTTTTAATTGACTAATCACTAGAAATATTTGCACATGGAGAAAAGAGTATGAAAATTGGTCGCGTCACTAATAATATCGCGATACATTTTTACTACCATCAAAATACCATATACGTTTATATGTCCTCTTTATTTAATATGGTTTCTAAACCTCAGGAATAGTTTTAATTATATGTGCGCTCTAAGTTGAATGAATTTCTTGAATCTCTTTACTTGAATTTCTAAGACTTAGAAAAATTTATAAATAGATGTCCTATTGCATAATATTTTTTTATCGCTTCACTTATAAAATAACGATCCTGCCTTTCTACCTTTGAATTAACATTCATATAAACAAGGAGAAAAAAACGTTCGCGTGACAGTATGTGACGATAAAATTTTGCTAACATTAAAAGGAACATATTTTTATATGTCAACTCTTAGTTGAATTGGTCAATTGCTTAAGATTCTAGACCTTAGGAATATTTTTATATTATATGTTTGCCAATCTTCGCGTCACTAATAAGATGACGATTCATATTGTTATTATTAGATGGTCGAGTTGTACTTATATTGATATGTTAATCAAATTGGTCTCTTACTTGAAAATCTAGACCTTAGGAATATTTTTATATTATATGTTTGTCAATCTTCGCGTCACTAATAAGATGACGATTCATATTGTTATTATTAGATGGTCGAGTTGTACTTATATTGATATGTTAATCAAATTGGTCTATTACTTAAGATTCTAGACCTTAGGAATATTTTTATATTATATGTTTGCCAATCTTCGCGTCACTAATAAGATGACGATTCATATTGTTATTATTAGATGGTCGAGTTGTACTTATATTTATATGTTAATCAAATTGGTCTCTTATTTGAAAATCTAGACCTTAGGAATATTTTTATATTTTATGTTTGCCAATCTTCGCGTCACTAATAAGATGACGAGTCATATTGTTATTATTAGATGGTCGAGTTATACTTTTATTGATATGTTAATCAAATTGGTCTCTTACTTGAAAATCTAGACCTTAGGAATGTAATATATAAAGGATTAAAAATTCGCCAAAAAGGCAAACAAAACAATCAATGCATAACAAATAGATTGTTGGTTGAACTTTATATAAGAAGTTCAACACAACAAATAAATTATAAATAAAGGATAAGCTTCAGTGGATCGCAGTATGGCAGCTGCTCAACCACTTACAACACCTTGCCTGTTACAAAAGTCGTTTACAATTGATTCTAGGCTTTGTCATTGTATTAAATAATGCTTTTATATGTAACTAGCGCGGCATCAGGTGATCAAAGATCCTCCCAATTTACTATGTTACAAATTACATTGGCATCACATCCATTGTCGTTTAAAAAGTAAATTATAAACATTAAATGGTTTAGAAGCCATACAATGCAAATTGCCCCTTATTTATTATTGCAGTTCAGCACGGATACGACCTTAGAGGCGTTCAGGCATAATCCAACGGACGTAGCGTCATACCACTGTTCGCTCGAACAAGTATTGTGCCATTGGTCCGTACCTGCGATTCCTCTCGTACTACGCAGCAATGCTGTCGCAACAACGTTTTGTCATTAGTAGGGTAAAACTAACCTGTCTCACGACGGTCTAAACCCAGCTCACGTTCCCTTGCATGGGTGAACAATCCAACGCTTGGTGAATTTTGCTTCACAATGATAGGAAGAGCCGACATCGAAGGATCAAAAAGCGACGTCGCTATGAACACTTGGCCGCCACAAGCCAGTTATCCCTATGGTAACTTTTCTGACACCTCTTGTTAAAAACTCTTTAAACCAAAAGGATCGATAGGCCGAGCTTTTGCTGTCCCTGTGTGTACTGAACACCGAGATCAAGTCAGCATTTGCCCTTTTGCTCTATGTGTGGTTTCTGTCCGCACTGAGCTGGCCTTGGGACACCTCCGTTATTATTTGAGAGATGTACCGCCCCAGTCAAACTCCCTACCTGGCAATGTCCTTGAATTGGATCATACCTGAGTAATTGGAGTTATACCGAATACATAACTGCACCGTTTCATTAAAGAATTTGTTTGCGATTATATAACAAACTCGTGATACTTTGATCAAGAAGCTTGCATCAAAACCCAATACCATAAGATATCCAAACCGAGGTCTAATATCGCCCACTTATTCTACACCTCTTATGTCTCCTTACACTGCCAGATTAGATTCAAGCTCAAAAGGGTCTTCTTTCCCTGCTAATTATTCCAGGCCCGTTCCCTTGGCTGTGGTTTCGCTAGATAGTAGATAGGGACAGGTGTGTCTTGGATCCCTCCGAACTTATTTAACGTGACGTGTTCCGCACTAAAGGGATTACAGCCACGGCATTCTAATATACCCACAAGTGAGTATATAATGCACGGGTCTGGGTTAAGCGCCAAACCAACGCCCTGGACTAGAAGCTATAGCTATGTACATAGCAACCACGCCAGTAGCAATTTAAGTACTTGCTTGTCGGGCAAGCTCTCCCCCTTGCATAGGGGCGAGATCTATCTAATATCTCTACTGTTCTTTGGGTCGCAGCACCCGAGTTGTATTAACGCAACATCCATGTCGAGCCCGGGGACTCTACCCGCGATATAGGTGTCAACCACAGCCACCACGAAACTCCCACTAGGGGGCCGACCTCAATGAGTAGCCTTGGAGAACCACTCAACCCGTGGCACCGAAATTTCAGGCTCAGTGGGCCTCACCCCTTCAGCTCCGACAAGCTCGGATGGGGCAACCATGCCATGTAGCCCAAAGCGGGCGCTACCTCTTTGCGGACCTTGTCCGCAATTTGCCTCCCTGATAAGGCCGGATCGTCATATGCAACGTCTGCCGACCAGGTCTCCCGGATTTTCCGCGGTGCGGCTACAGGGGCATAGGGGGCGACAGGGGCAGCAGGTGAGGCGATAAGGTGCGCGCCTCTAGCAGCGGCGGCTGCGTATGAGACGGCCGAGGCGACCGGTGTCTGCTTCTTAAGGCAGTCCTCAAGCACTCCAATCCGTATAAGGAGGGCTGCAACAACCTCCTCGTAGCGGTTGGCTACGGACTGCACTTTCATGTTTGTGGCCGGGTTGGCATAGGAGACCATGAACATCCTACCGATCTCCGATCGGATGTCCCCCATCTCGGCAGCGACGGCACCGTTACCTCTCCACTCCCTATCCGAGAAGGATTTTAGAGGACTGGCTGGTGCAACGAAGGTCTTCTCGTGTTCAGCAGAGGATGCAGCAGCGGCAGGGGCTGCGGGAGCGGCAGGGGCTGCGGCAAGGGCAGGGGCTGTGGCAAGGGCAGCGGCAGTGGCAGTGGCTCTGGGTCGTCCTCTGCCCCCACTGCTTCCCCTACTACTAGCACTCTCACTGCCAGAATCTCCAACATCCATTTTGGGTGGCGCAACATCCACGTCCAGCCCGGAGACTCTACCCGCGATATAGGTGTCAACCACAGCCACCACGAAACTCCCACTAGGGGGCCGACCTCAATGAGTAGCCTTGGAGAACCACTCAACCCGTGGCACCGAAATTTCAGGCTCAGTGGGCCTCACCCCTTCAGCTCCGACAAGCTCGGATGGGGCAACCATGCCATGTAGCCCAAAGCGGGCGCTACCTCTTT
This sequence comes from Drosophila biarmipes, assembly GCF_025231255.1. Classification (NCBI taxonomy): domain Eukaryota; kingdom Metazoa; phylum Arthropoda; class Insecta; order Diptera; family Drosophilidae; genus Drosophila; species Drosophila biarmipes. The sequence goes on along the minus strand of NC_066611.1, from coordinate 732,532 downwards.
GCGGACCTTGTCCGCAATTTGCCTCCCTGATAAGGCCGGATCGTCATATGCAACGTCTGCCGACCAGGTCTCCCGGATTTTCCGCGGTGCGGCTACTGGGCCATAGGGGGCGACAGGGGCAGCAGGTGAGGCGATAAGGTGCGCGCCTCTAGCAGCGGCGGCTGCGTATGAGACGGCCGAGGCGACCGGTGTCTGCTTCTTAAGGCAGTCCTCAAGCACTCCAATCCGTATAAGGAGGGCTGCAACAACCTCCTCGTAGCGGTTGGCTACGGACTGCACTTTCATGTTTGTGGCCGGGTTGGCATAGGAGACCATGAACATCCTACCGATCTCCGATCGGATGTCCCCCATCTCGGCAGCGACGGCACCGTTACCTCTCCACTCCCTATCCGAGAAGGATTTTAGAGGACTGGCTGGTGCAACGAAGGTCTTCTCGTGTTCAGCAGAGGATGCAGCAGCGGCGGGGGCTGCGGGAGCGGCCCCCGCCGCTGCTGCATCCTCTGCGGGAGCGGCAGGGGCTGCGGCAAGGGCAGCGGCAGGGGCAGCGGCAGCGGCAGCGGCAGTGGCAGCGGCTGTCGCAGTGTCAGCGGCGGTTGCATCTAGTGCCATCAACTTGCACCTAGAGGCGTCCCTCAGCGGCGCTTTATTGCGCTTACCTCTGGGTCGTCCTCTGCCCCCACTGCTTCCCCTACTACTAGCACTCTCACTGCCAGAATCTCCAACATCCATTTTGGGTGGCGCCATCCGCCGGTTATCGGCAGTTCCAACCCAAAAGCTTTTCCACCAAGGACTTACCCCTTTATTATCAGCTGGTTGGCAAGCTCTATCAGCAGATCAGCTGATAAAAAGTTTATCGGTGACACAAACCGCACAGCTGTTTTAGGCAAAATGTGCCTAAATAAGCCTGACGCCTCTTTCGAGAGAGCGCCTCTCTCGTGACACACGTGGCGCAATGGAAAATTTCCAATGGAAAAAACAAAATTTCACCCGGTTTCACCACTTTTACACAGGAAAAACACGCGCACTGGGTTCGCAGGCACAAAACACGAATTTTTGTGCTGTTTCTAGCTTCGTATCTGGTCTCTAGCAGTCAATATTGGCTACACTCCCGGAGCGTACGGAAAACACGTCTGTTCGCACGAGCAATCTAACACCGACCAGTAGATAGGGACAGTGGGAATCGGATCCCTCCGAACTTATTTAACGTGGCGTGTTCCACACTAAAGGGATTACAACCACGGCACTCACATATGCCCACTTTGGAGCATATAGTGCATAGGGTCTAGGTTAAGCGCCAGACCAACGCCCCGGACTAGAAGCTATAGCTATGTACATAGCAACCACCCCAGTAGCAATTTAAGTACTTGCTTGTCGGGCAAGCACTCCCCCTTGCATAGGGGCGAGATCTATCTAAAATCTCTACTGTTCTTTGGGTCGCAGCACCCGAGTTGTATTAACGCAACATCCACGTCGAGCCCGGGGACTCTACCCGCGATATAGGTGTCAACCACAGCCACCACGAAACTCCCACTAGGGGGCCGACCTCAATGAGTAGCCTTGGAGAACCACTCAACCCGTGGCACCGAAATTTCAGGCTCGGTGGGCCTCACCCCTTCAGCTCCGACAAGATCGGATGGGGCAACCATGTCATATTAGTCGCCTCCTACGACAAGCAATGACAAGCTGTGGCAGTATTCTTCGCCGTTGCCACACGGCAAGGGGGTTTTGGGACTATTGTCCCGGCGCCTGCGGTTCATCCCTCGTCGCTTCCATCCTACGCCTCGAGAAGGCAGCATCAGCAAAAGCTCATAGGAGACGCATCCGTTCTGGGGTCTCGACTACTCCTGCGACGTTCCATCGTTCTTGGACTCGAACAATGCCAAGGGCATCCAAGTCACGCAAATCGCTATAGAGGCGGCACTCACATAGTACGTGAAGCCAGTCCTCACTCTCCTCTCCACATGAGCATGCGGTTGTGGTGCTGAGGGTTCTACCATGGAGGAAAGCGTTGAACGACCCGTGTCCTGTCAGCAAGAATCCGGCTCTTAAGGTGAAGACAAAGTCCTTCCTCTTGTAGACGAACGCTGCCTCTGGGAAAAACTGGCGAGTCACAAAACCGTGAGCCGCTTGGTCCCATCTGAGTTGCCACTCATTTAGCAGACATTCGTCTAGCAGAGCCATCTTGGATTTCCAGTCCAACACAGACAAGTCCTGTCCATAGAGCCAGTCGCTCTCGTCCAGGGGAACGTGCTTTCTGAGCTTAAACTTCACTGCCATCCTGTGAGCATCTAAATCCATTGGAGGAGCACCAGCAAGCACCTGCAGTGCCACCGTGGACACTGTGCGGCATACCGGTAGGCATCCTAATAGGATGGTCCTCTGGCACGAGGTGAGGAGTCTTAAGGACTTGCCCTTGCTCGCCGCCTTGTACCAGACCGAGGCACCGAAGAGTGCACAGAGATATGCGGGAGAAAGCTCATCCGCTCGCCGACTAAGATGCAAAGGTACCGGCATTTGGTGACGTATGGCAGGCTTGCTCCAGCAAACCGTACCGTCGGTCTCCTAGTGTCTGAAAGATTCCCTTTCAGCAACATGATTGCCGTCTTGCTGGTTGACACACTCACTCCAACCTCAGCTCCCCAGGCTCCCACGATGTCCATCAACTGCTCGCCCTTTCGCTCCAGATCGGCACGGGAATTCCCATCGACGAAAAGTAGCAAGTTATCTGCAAACGCGCTCAGAGCACAATGTGGCTCCAGGCGCTGAAGCAGCACATCCATCAGTAGGTTCCAAATAAATGGACCACTGACGGACCCTTGCGGGCAGCCCCGTGTAACCGACACTGTGGCCGCTTCATAACTGCTGATGATACTGGCACTTCGACCGGAGAAATAACTTTTCCACAAGTCTATCTCTCGACAGCCGACGTCGATAAGCCGATCCAGCACCGCGTTCCACTCAACATTGTTGAAGGCACCCTTGAAATCAACAAAGATTCCCAGCACCCTCCTCTCGCGGCTGGTGGAAACGGTGTTTTTAGCGTGCATCCACGCATCCTCAACGCAGCGTCCAGGCCGAAATCCAAATTGCCATCTGCAGCCATCCGGTAGCACATCCTTCAGTCGATTCACCATGATCCCTTCCAGCACCTTTCCGAACACTGGCAAAAGGCATATGCCACGATAAGAGGCAGGATCGCTCCTGTCCTTATCTGGCCCCTTTACCAGCGGTATCACTCTCGGGTGTTTCCACTCGGCAGGAAAATATCCTTCCGAGAGGCATCGAGAGTACAACTTCGTCAGGTGCTGAGGGATAGCACGCCATACCTCCTTGACGATCCCACCCGTGATGCCGTCCATTCCCGGCGATCGCCGGCTTCTCAGCTTCGCGACGCTGGTTGCCACCTCGAAGGCTTCGAGGGTCGGTGGAGCAGCAGGAGTTATACCCTCACGCACTGTGGATTCCGCAACAGGGAAGAAGTTGCGGAGGAGTATATCTGCGCAGTCGTGCCATGTCGTAAGTAGCGCGCCGTTCGACCTAAGACATCCAAGATCGGTTGTCTTTTTCCGGCCTCGGCATATTCGGTAGGCGTGCCCCCATGGATCATCCTTGTGCCGTCCCACGAAGTCCCGCCAGTTTTGTTCCTTTGTCATCAGGATAAGCTTCTTATACTGGCCTGAGGCAAGCCTTAATCCAGCGGCAAGTCGCTCAACATCGCCGGTGCCACTCCGACGAGCTGCCTGCAGCCTGCGCCTCAGTCTCCTGACCTCTTGGCGCTTGGTACTCAGTTCAGGATTCCACCATATTACGTTTCCCCTTGCTGCAGGTATCCTGCGCCCTATTACCCTGTCGCACACTTCGTGTACGATGGAGCGAAGGGCTGACACATGATCATCCAACGGCGATTCCTCCAGTTCCTCGAGACATTCAGCTACATCCCTTAGTTCTACTCTGAATCTTCGCCAACTTGCATTGGAGAGCCTCCATTGCGGTACCGGAGCTAGGCTCTCAACGGTACTGCTTGGATCTGGAGTAACCTCAACAGTGATGATGTTGTGGTCACTCAGCTCCCAGAAGTCAACTCTCCATTCGTATGTTGCCCACACACGCGCTGCTTCGTTGGTGAAGGTCACGTCGATATCACTTCTGGAGCGGTGATTATCGAACGTGAATACCTGGCTGGCCGTATTAAGCACACAGACACCGCTTGCGATGATCCACTCGTCCATGTGCTGTCCCCGTTCGCGATTCAGACGGTCTCCAGAGTTAGCTGGAGTTTTGCTGAACCACATCGGGGAAACCGCATTCGCATCAAGTCCGAGGATTGTCGGTGTCCTGCTGGCTAGCAGCAGAACCGTATCCAGGTAGTCAGTGTAGGGCTGCAGGGCAGCTGAGTACTGGCAGTATACGGAGGACAGAAAAATGGTGCCGTATTTTCCTGTGACACTCACGCACACTCCATAATCCGTCGTCAATGTCTCGATGGGCATGCAGATGGCAGACGGGTCGTCCACGATGATGGCAGCATTCTTCCTTTTGTCAGCGAAGATTCTCATGCCTCCAGGGAGTCCAGTGAGACGCTTGCCTGCGTCCACATAGGGCTCCTGAATGAGTGCGAACAGGTGGCCAGCATCTCTCATCCGCTTTGCAAGCTCGATGACAGCGCAACGGCCTCGACCACAATTCGCTTGGATGAAGCTGAACATGTTAATGTCTAGCTTGCACCCTGGCTAGCACAGCGCTATATATCGGGCATCCACCCGAGAGCATATAGTGCCCCGAGGGTAGCCCTTTATGGCGGCAGTTACGGCAGTCCACCGCATTTTTGCACTTCGCCGCGACGTGGTCGTTCTGTCCGCACTGGCGGCAGACCTGGTTTTCTCTAGCGTACCGACACTCGCTGACTTTGTGGTCAAAACCAAGGCATCGGTGGCACGCATAGGTGCGCACTTGAGAGCGGCAGCGGTAAGAGAACCACTTGATATACACCCTCCCGCTTTCGAGAACGGCCAACGCCTGATCATCTACTTCCAGCGTCACGTTTATAGTGGCGCTGTTAGCTGCTGACCAGGGCTTGGTCGCCAGGACTACCGCCTTCTGGAACTCCTTCAGCGACATCTCCTCGAAGTTTTTCTCTTTTAACTCCATCATGAACTCATCCGGCGTCACAGTGGTGTCCACATCCTGTACCGTCACCCTGGGTTTTGCGGCAGTGTTTTTGGACACCTTAAGGCCCACCTCAGCGAATTTTGCGGAGGCAACGATTTTCGACATCTCCGCCTGCGATGGCGTGCGAATAATCGCGCCGCCCCGCTTCAACTCTCGCACCTCATGCACTCTGACGCCCAAAGCAGGCGCTACCTCTTTGCGGACCTTGTCCGCAATTTGCCTCCCTGATAAGGCCGGATCATCACATGCAACGACTGCCGACCAGGTCTCCCGGATTTTCCGCGGTGCGGCTACAGGGGCATAGGGGGCGACAGGGGCAGCAGGTGAGGCGATAAGGTGCGCGCCTCTAGCAGCGGCGGCTGCGTATGAGACGGCCGAGGCAACCGGTGTCTGCTTCTTAAGGCGGTCCTCAAGCACTCCAATCCGTATAAGGAGGGCTGCAACAACCTCCTCGTAGCGGTTGGCTACGGACTGCACCTTCACATTTGTGGCCGGGTTGGCATAGGAGACCATGAACATCCTACCGATCTCCGATCGGATGTCCCCCATCTCGGTAGCGACGGCACCATTACCTCTCCACTCCCTATCCGAGAAGGATTTTAGAGGACTGGCTGGTGCAACGAAGGTCTTCTCGTGTTCAGCAGAGGATGCAGCAGCGGCGGGGGCTGCGGGAGCGGCAGGGGCTGCGGCAAGGGCAGCGACAGGCGCAGCGGCAGCGGCAGCAGCAGGGGCAGCGGCAGCGGCAGCGGCAGGGGCTGTCGCAGTGTCAGCGGCAGTTGCATCCAGTGCCATCAACTTGCACCTAGAGGCGTCCCTCAGCGGCGCTTTATTGCGCTTACCTCTGGGTCGTCCTCTGCCCCCACTGCTTCCCCTACTACTAGCACTCTCACTGCCAGAATCTCCAACATCCATTTTGGGTGGCGCCATCCGCCGGTTATCGGCAGTTCCAACCCAAAAGCTTTTCCACCAAGGACTTACCCCTTTATTATCAGCTGGTCGGAAAGCTCTATCAGCTGATCAGCTGATAAAAGTTTAGCGATGACACAAACCGCACAGCTGTTTTAGGCAAAATGTGCCTAAATAAGCCTAACTCCTCTCTCAAGAGAGCGCCTCTCTCGTGACACACGTGGCGCAATGGAAAATTTCCAATGGAAAAAACAAAATTTCACCCGGTTTCACCACTTTTACACAGGGAAAACACGCGCACTGGGTTCGCAGGCACAAAACACGAATTTTCGTGCTGTTTCTAGCTTCGTATCTGGTCTCTATCAGTCAATATTGGCTACACTCGCGGAGCGTACGGAAAACACGTCTGTTCGCACGAGCAATCTAACACCGACTGTGATAGATAGGGACAGTAGAAATCTCGTTATTCCATTCATGCGCGTCACTAATTAGATGACGATGCATTTGGCTACCTTAAGAGAGTCATAGTTACTCCCGCCGTTGACCCGCGCTTACTTGAATTTCTTCACTTTGACATTCAGAGCACAGGGCAGAAATCACATTGTGTAAACACCCGCTAGGGCCATCACAATGCTTTGTTTTAATTAGAGAGTCGGATTCCCCAATTCCGTGCCAGTTCTGAATTGATTGTTAATTGATAATCATTATAATTAATAAGAACTAATTGGTTTAACCCAATTAGTATTCCTAAAAATTTTATCAAGAAAGTTCCACAATTGGCTACGTAACTAAACTATCCGGGGAACAAGTAACTAACATAAATTCTAGAAACTCTATTTACCCAGAACGAGCACATAAACCATGTTATTGACACAACAGTATATGTCATGCTCTTCTAGCCCATCTACCATATCTCTCTGCGAAAGACTTCCATGGTAGTACGGCTATAGAACAGAAAAGAAAACTCTTCCGATATCTCTCGACGGCTTCTTTATGGTCGTTCCTGTTGCCAGGATGAACACGAGGCCCATATTTAATAACAAACGGATACTCAACAGGTTACGGAATTGGAACCGTTCAAAATTATTCAAGTATATTAATTTAGCTAGATTTCAGATAATATATATATATTTGTTTGTCATTTGTATTTTACTTGAAAATTTTCAACTTTCGCCTTGAACTTAGGACCGACTAACTCGTGATCAACCACTGTTCACACGAAACCCTTCTCCACTTCAGTCCTCCAAGGTCTCATTCGATTATTTGCTACTACCACCAAGATCTGTACCAATGGCAGCTCCATGCAGGCTTACGCCAAACACTTCTACGCATACCATTGTACCTTCCTACTCACTAAAGTTTCAAAATTTATATTACAAGTAATATAAATCATCTACTTTAGCGGTAATGTATAGGTATACAACTTAAGCGCCATCCATTTTAAGGGCTAGTTAGCGGATTTCGACTTCCATGATCACCGTCCTGCTGTTTTAAGCAACCAACGCCTTTCATGGTATCTGCATGAGTTGTTAATTTGGGCACCGTAACATTACGTTTGGTTCATCCCACAGCGCCAGTTCTGCTTACCAAAAGTGGCCCACTGGGCACATTATATCATAACCTTGAACTTCATATCAAGAAAGTTAAGGTTCTTACCCATTTAAAGTTTGAGAATAGGTTAAGATCGTTTCGACCCTAAGGCCTCTAATCATTCGCTTTACCAGATAAGATTATTTTATATAATATTAAAATGCACCAGCTATCCTGAGGGAAACTTCGGAAGGAACCAGCTACTAGATGGTTCGATTGGTCTTTCGCCCCTATACTCAATTCTGACAATCGATTTGCACGTCAGAACTGTTTCGGTCTTCCATCAGGGTTTCCCCTGACTTCAACCTGATCAAGTATAGTTCACCATCTTTCGGGTCACAGCATATATGCTCAAGGTACGTTCCAGTTAGAGGCATAAATAATATAAATATCATTATACATAACTATATAGAACGCCCCGGGATTGTGTTAATTAGCTATAAATAGTTAAAAAACTAATCCCATTATTAGTCAAGTTAATTTCGCTATTAGGTTTATATCCCAATAACTTGCACATATGTTAGACTCCTTGGTCCGTGTTTCAAGACGGGTCCCGAAGGTATCCTGAATCTTTCGCATTGTTAATCCTACAAGTGCATATAATAAACACAAAAATCAATGATAATTATGCCATTATATAATTATATCAGCACTTTATCAAATTAATAACATTTATTCTGTGTTAAATTGCAAGCAAATTAATTTGAATAAACTATAAGTTATATTTTATGATAAATTTGGTATGCTAATAGATTACAATGTACTTATATGGAAAAATGCACACTATTATCATAATATTGTTTAAATATTACAATTCTAATGATGAATTTTCCATAACGGATATTCAGGTTCATCGGGCTTAACCTCTAAGCAGTTTCACGTACTGTTTAACTCTCTATTCAGAGTTCTTTTCAACTTTCCCTCACGGTACTTGTTTACTATCGGTCTCATGGTTATATTTAGTTTTAGATGGGGTTTACCACCCACTTAGTGCTGCACTATCAAGCAACACGACTCTTTGGAAACATCATCTAGTAATCATTAACGTTATACGGGCCTGGCACCCTCTATGGGTAAATGGCCTCATTTAAGAAGGACTTAAATCGTTAATTTCTCATACTAGAATATTGACGCTCCATACACTGCATCTCACATTTGCCATATAGACAAAGTGACTTAGTGCTGAACTGATTTCTTTTCGCTCGCCGCTACTAAGAAAATCCTTGTTAGTTTCTTTTCCTCCCCTAATTAATGTGCTTAAATTCAGGGGGTAGTCCCATATGAGTTGAGGTTGTGTATAACTTTTATATGCAATTAATTCTTTATATATAATGATAAAACATTTTATTAAAATCGTTATATTAATAATATCTGTATATAAATGGCATTTGTTTGATTTAACGAATCAACGAAGAACAATAATATTGTCAACGGTTTTCTATTTTCTAATCATTAATAAGAGACAATTCTAGATAGATTTTTATGCTAGACATTTCTCAGTATCATTTGATTGAAAAAGAAAATATTTCTCTTCGTTTTTCACATTCAAATTATTTACTAATGTGAGATAATGTTTTTCATATATTTTTTAATATTATGAATAAAATAATTAAATTATTATTATCTATTATTGGATATATATAAATACCATATGCTTATAAAATTTCATTATAAAATTTGTATAAGCAACATAATTAGCATAGTCTTACAACCCTCAACCATATGTAGTCCAAGCAGCACTATAAAATGAATTAAAGTACATAACAGCATGGACTGCGATATGCGTTCAAAATGTCGATGTTCATGTGTCCTGCAGTTCACACCGCTCCAGTTTTTAGAGTTTTAAAAATTGGTTTCTTAATTTTGAAAGAAATTAAAAATACACCATTTTACTGGCATATATCAATTCCTTCAATAAATTTATTTTTATACCTAAAACGAATGCTGCGAAATGTCTTTGTTTTATATAACCAATATATATCAAAGTATTTCTTTTTAAATTGCATTTATTGTATATAAATATATATATATATATATATATATATATATATATATATATTAATACTTTTTTAGCGATATAAATTGAAATTGATATAAAACATTACCCTGTATAAAACCAGGTACAACATTGTACATTTTAGGTTGTTGCATTATCCAATGTATGCGCATAACTGAGATGAACAATACATATCGCAACGCGTGTATATTATGGTCCATATACACACAGTATTTTAATTGTGTTTATATACAATAATAATTTAATATTCTTATTTTAATAATTCTATTTGCTTGTTCAAATTTTTCTTTGTTTGCTTTGGCTGCTTATTATTTCTCTCATATGTATAAAATACAATATATAATTTTAAT